>NC_059472.1:43592376-44826376 GCF_018139145.2 Gymnogyps californianus
AACCTAAACGTTTTCCTGTCTTATGATTTTGATGAAATAATGCTATAAAATGCAGCAAGACAGTGTCTGAGAAGTAAATCCACAAAGATACATTCATCTTTGCTGATAATACAATAACATGTCATTTGAGACAGAACTGTTAATGTGGTGATTTCTCTGGAGATGAATGACTTGGCTCCATTCTCTTCATCTGCTATAAAAGAAACTTCTGTATTGAAGGAGCTGAGAACCAAGTCAATTTGATGAAGGGGCTGCAAAAATGCTTGTAAGTGTAAATGGCACAGATTTGAACAGCCCTTCTTGTGCACAAAAGACTTTGCAAAACAACAAATGACAGATGGAAGTAATCAATTCTGTTATTTCAAATAAAAGGAAAAAAAAATTTGTTACCTTTTTTCCTAATTTTTGATGGTGACCATTCCTGCAGCAACCCCCTCCTAAAAAACAACACTCCCCCCCTGCCCCAGCAGTAGGGATCAAGTATTCTACTCCATCTCTCCAAAAACAAGGAACTGGCTCAGGAAAGATCCTTAGTCAGGAAAACATTTATCTAGCACTTATCATCCCTTCCAGTCAACAACGTTCAGTTTCTGATTCAGTAATGAATTTCCATATGAAAGTCATTTGAGTTCTGGCTCTTTGCCTATATTCTAGGGATTTGGATGTCTTTTTCTCTGGCTTGAGTATTATAGTAGAAAATCTTCAGAACAGTAACTGACGCTGCACGTACGTGAAGTCTCAAAATCATGGGGTCCCAACCTGGTGAGGGAGAGTCTATTATAATACTAATCCAACATTAACTGCTATAGTCTGTGTTATGGGTGGAACAGCCATATTGTCCCCAGATGAAATGTAGGCTAAATTGTTTATGACTTCAAAAGATTATAGATATGTAATCACAATACTTGTGGAATTTAACGACCTTGTTTGGAATAAATAGATGTAAGAAATATTCTGTGCAATTACCAGGGAACTACCATTATCTTCAAAAACTGTTTGTATGTACTCAGTTTTTATTTTATTCTCAGTCCCGTTTTAGAAGAAAGTAAGATCTTCACTGTTAGATGTGAGATTTGTGTTTTTCCTTATAAGACTTTCCTGGGGTGGTGGTGGTGATTTTCATGCTGCAGCTGCTTTGAGAACCTTGTCATTTAAACATTCATTTGTACTTCACAGATAGAGGAAAAATAGGTTTAAAATAAACAGGTTCAAAATTTAGTAATGAATGAGATGATAGTTTGATGTTAAGAGTAGGTGTGTTAAGCAGTGGTTTTAGTTATCAGTTAAGCAGTTCATGTACTTCAGATACCTTAAAACAAGGGGAAAAAAATCCCATTTTTTCTGTTTTTTACTGCCTGCTTTAGCTGATGAAGTTCCTTAATGCAACTTGTTGGAAGCAGAACGGCCACTTCAGGGAAGTGCTGCAATACACTTGCTCTGCTTTTAAAATCTTCCCGAGAGACTTCTCTTGCCTGCTGTAGGACTTTGGGTCTCATTTGATATGTCTGTTTTACGTTATATAGCTTTTGGCTCAGCATTCAGTACTGACCAGCCCATTTTCTTTTACGCATTTTCTGCCTTGGATGAAAAGTAAGGCCCCTGGCTTTTTTCTTTTTTTTCTTTTTTTTTTTTTTTTAATAAAGGCAGCTGGAAGCCTGGGTCTTCTTGCATTTTCTTCAGATGAAAGCTAGCTGGTTGTGTTGCTGCTCTACTCTTTTTTTTTTTTGTTAATGCAGAATGGTATCTCTTGCAGAGCAGGTGTAGGCTTCAGGCTAACTCTTCTTTTGTCTTGCCTCTGAGATTCTGGGGTGGATTTTTCTTTTTAACTATATGAGATATGTAAACACAATGATACCTATTACATAAATTAAAAAAAATTTCTAAAGTTAGGGAGAGCTTTCTCATTTATTAAAAACTTTTCTTTCTGTTAAGTTTTCTGGGATCTTAAAGCAGTGCTTGATAAGCAGCTGCCATAAAATTTACACAATCAACATTCCTCCCTGGAAAAGCTTTTCAACCTACTCCTGATGTGATTTGCAAGTGCATCTGACTTAAGTCACTTTACTGTGTTTATCAATACATGTTCAAATGTCCAAGGGTTCTGAAGATGTTTACTCTTTCATACTTGATATGTAATTACACATTTGGAAATGAAAAGATATATACAATTGTATGTTTTCTACTGTGAATTATTCTGAAATATAGAATAATGTAATTTTAATTTTATGAATATGATCTTAGAATATAACCAAGGGCACTGTTAACTAATGTAAGATGGGAACCTTACAATTAAAGGGTGATTTGCTGGAAAATCTGGAGGAGTTTTATTTAACATGTATCTCCATGTGTAAAATTAGACCTCACTCAGCCTGGCTGTGGGTTCAGGCATCCCAGAATAATCATTGTAAATTTTGATCACAACCACAGATGCAAATACAACATATAACAAGAAAAGATGAATGGGGAAAAAATGACTGTGGAGATAAGATTTTTCATTATGGATTTAGAGACCTTTTGGGGTGGGGGCTGTCCTGGTTTCGGCTGGGACAGAGTTAACTCTCTTCTTAGTAGCTGGTACAGTGCTGGGTTTTGGATTTAGTGTGAGAATGATGTTGATAACATGCTGATGTTTTAGTTGTTGCTAAGTAGCGCTTATCTTAAGCCAAGGACTTTTCAGTTTCCCATGCTCTGCCAGCAAGCAGGTGTGCAAGAAGCTGGGAGGGAGCAGAGCCGGGGCAGCTGACCTGAACTAGCCAAAGGGGTATTCCATACCATAGAACGTCATGCCCAGTATATAAACCAGGGGGAGCTGGCCGGGAGGGGTTGATCACTGCTCGGGCATCAATCAGTGGATGGTGAGCAAATTGCATTGTGCATCACTTGTCTTTTCTTGGGTCTTATTTCTTTTTCTTTTTTTTTTTTTGTTATATTCCTTTTCATTACAATTATTATTATATTATTCTTATTCTTAGTTACTAGTGTATTTTATTTTACTTTAGTTATTAAACTGTTCTTATCTCAACCCACGAGTTTTACTTTTTTTCAATTCTCCTCTCCATCCCGCTGGGAGGGGGAAGGGTGAGCGAGTGACTGCGTGGTGCTTAGTTGCTGTCTGGGGTTAAACCACAACAGGACAAAGGAGCAAAACTAACCTGTATTCTCTGCTAGTGCTTAGAGATGCACTTATATGCACCAAGTTGTATTATCTGATGTCAGTGGTGGAAAAAGAGACACTATTCATCAAATTGCTAAAACTTGCCATGTAGGGCTATTAATCACTTAGTTCATTAGATCTGTTGGAGATACTCTGGGATACACGCTGTTTGGAATATTTTGGACCATTTTTTTTGCCACTCTCTTTACAGTAATATTTTCCATACTAGGAGGCTGGTAGCACGCCGGTCTTTTTTGGCTAGACTTAACAGAACTGTTTCTTCAGCCTTGTGCAGTCCTATTCTCCAGACTTTTTCTTCTTGGTGTTTTTCTCTGAACTCTTCTGACTCATAGTTTTAGTGAAGTGGGATGTCCAAAACTGACCCTCAAAGTGCAGATCTGCAGTTTAATCTCTTCTACCTGTAGAACGCTCTAAGCCCGTTGCTGCTTCAGTCTTGCAGCCTTAACGTGTGTGATGTGGGATAGCCAGGCCCTCAAGTGCTCTCTCAAATGGCAGCTCTCTAATGTTGTGTATACACTTCATGAAATCATGAGAACACAGAAACTGACAGTAAACTAGTATGGCTGGAATGCCCTTGCATGCTCTGTAAGAATTACTAAATGGCACAAAAGGAACAGAATATAAGCTTGAAAGAAACTGTCATCATGAAGTTACCATACACCTTTTTGTGCAGCAATCTCCGCCAAAAACATTAGAGCATTTGACGTCAGGGAGACAGCTGAAATAAATGAAAGTGAAAAACAGAAGCATCAAAGTGAGAAGATGCTGCATAGAGATTTTTATATTCCAGTCCATAAGTAGCCTGAAAAGTCAAAGTGTATCAAACACTGCATGCAGCAAGCTCCTTTCATGCTTTGTAGAAGAGGACAGCAAACTACAGCAAGATTGAGCTAATCTCTTCACACAACAGTTTTGTTTCTCCAAACACAGGGTCCACCTGTGCCCTCGTAGAAAGGAAAATTTGTAGTAAAGGGACCTTAGTTCAGCCTAAACCTAGGAATCAAATATCTGGGTATGGTGCATTTCTCTAAGCAGTAATTTAGAGATGGGCATCATTCTACTTAACAACCAAGTAAAAGAAGAATATTCTGGAGTGGTAGTCATCTCTCAAATTGTAAAAACTTACTTGTTTGTCTTGGACAATACCAGTTCCTAAGGTTAATAATAACAACCCTAAGATAGCTGTCTTAAAGATGGACACTAGCTGGTGAGCACATCTAAATTGGATTAGAAGACCCGTCAGATTTAAGGGAGTATGGTAGCCCTGCAGAACTGTGCAGTTGTGCAGCCATTTCTACATTAGGAAACTAGCATTCAGTGCACCATGCTGGCTCCTGCCAATGAAGTTGTGAAGGAAGACATCAGACCCCCTTAGCTTCATTAGTAAATCTACACCTCTTCTGAAGCTAGCTACTCTATTGACTAATTAGACGTTTCTTACTGGTTATGAAGGACTTGATTTTCATTTTTTAAAACAAAACAAAACAAAAACCTTAACATCTTCAAAGCAAAAAATATTTAAAAAATGCCTTGTTTAGGAATTTGTTTCATAATTTGAAACCACAAACAAATCAAAACTCTTTCAAAACATTCCTTTTTGCACCATTCAGTACAAAACAAACCCTTAACAAACAAAGCTCAAAAACTTTAGTATGGGGACAGTAATTCTATACACCTGTAAAAATCTCCAGTGAACTTTATCAAGCTTCATATGACCCTTGAATCTCAGTGTATTGTATTCAGATTGAGACAAAAGAAAATGAATGGAATCCATTCTTTCCCCAGCTTTCTATCATCCGTTGTCCCCCCATCCATTGACTGTGTGCACTCTGTCATTGTCCATCCTTATCGCCTTGCATGTGGACTGATGGAGTGTTTCTACAGTTGCCTCCCAGTACACTATTAATCCAGGAGGAGAACAGTCAAATGCAATGTCCCTCATGTCATGTGATTGATAGTGGCATTTGTTTACCATATTACTGAGCACTTTTTAATATTCTGCAATTTGGTTATTTGTGGGTTTTTTAATGTCCTCCACTCTGATTTATTAATTAATACTTTTGTTTACTCTCCTTGATGTATGTCTTCTGCAGAGGAAAATAAACAATAATGGAGACTTCAGGGGTTTCAGTGAGTTTTGAGGAGGGCTAGCCTTAGATATGGAATATCAGAGAAACTTACTCTGAGGGCTTTCAGACTTACCCCATTTATGTCTCATTCACTGTGCACAGATGCTGCCCAAGTACAGTCTCTTTTCTGTACCAAATGTGATAGAAATGAAGTTTGCCTGCCCTGGAATGCACTGTGATGTAAGAGACTGTATACAGCTGGTAAAGCAGATAAGGTGGTCTATGGAAATCTGTTTGTATGAAGCAGCTATCCATACCATGCATGCTGGGATTGGTATTTCCAGGGTTGGAAACAGCAAGAGTCCTGGAATTAGGTAAGTCAGTTTGTGTAGAAGCGCATTGTAAAACTTGTCCTTGGCACAAGGCAGCATGAGACCTACCCTTTCAAAATTCACTTTACACTGTGTTGTACCCCCCTTATCTTTCACACATCTGTTTTTTGTCCTTTTGTGAATAAAATAAGAAAAGATTCATGCTATTACTCATGCCCAAAACAATGCTGTTTACTCATCACTAACAGGTTCTACTTCTTTTTCAGTTGGATAATTTATACTAGAAATAAATAATCCTCTTGTACTGAAAATATTACCAGGGAAACTGTCAGCTGCTAAAACCCACATTATTCTTTAGCAGGAATCAGATGTCTATACTTACCGTTGGTTGGGACACGGTTGGGTTTTTTTTTTTTGCTTCTGGAATTTTTTTTCCTGCTGAAAAATTTGTCATCTCTTATGTCCAACTATTTTCCATAAAACCATCTTCTTCAACATAAAATCTTATAGTTTAGGAAACTCTAGAACTCTCTTCTATTTACACATTTCCAAATAATGCTGTCTTCAAGTGAAGTGTTTCTGTTTCTAGAACATTCAGATTGACTTTTCCCAAAAGGAGCAACAGTTAACTCTGTTAGTATGATAATTGGACAGAGCTAGCAATGAGTACAGAGATTAAAAAATGGATTCACAATGTTAAGGTTAGCTTTTGACAAGTGCAGAATAACCTTTACAGAGGGATCAGCTTATGAATGTATGGAGTGGTTAGTAAGAAAGCAATCAATATGTAATATTAAAGTATTTGCTCGAGGTCCAATTCTTTCTGAAATATATCTGTTTCAACTCAAGAAATGTCATTCTGATACTCTAAATACTTAGATCAAGACCCTCCTTGTGTTGAAGTTAACAAAAAACCCTGCAGCTGGCATCCACAGAAAGCAAAAATTCCTGTTCCCACCAGTGCGAAGACCTCAAATGTCAAGTTGTTCAGATATCAGAAAAAAAGAAACATTAATTGTACAGAATCTAAGGTCCTGTCAACGTGAATGTTTCAGACTTGATTTCTCACTGGACACGTAGTTCATAGCTTATATTAAAGCTATAAAAACATATTGACCTCAAAGAACTGAAGATCTGGCTCAGAGAACCAAGTCCATGAGTGTTGAATTGATAGGCTTGCCCCAGTAAACCATAGTTATCTGAGAAAGAAGAAAAGTTTACATTTCTCCATTGACGTGCATTTGCAAAAGCAGATCTGCTTCGTGAGAGAAAGCTATCTGCCTAAACTGTACCAAAGTATGAACCAGACCGAACAGACACTCCACCAAAAGAGACTTTCGGTCAAAGATGAATAATGTGCTGGGCTGTGCGATTTCTAATTACTTCCATAAACTGCACTGTGAGTAGAGGAGGGTTCCACTGGGGAAGATGATGACATATTCTTCTCAGTGGTGTCCAGCCCGCCCCAAATTCAAGTCACAGATCTGCTACCCCTGTGTGAGAAGTCCTCCTGCCTCTCTTGCCTTTGGGACCTGCTCTCCTAAGTGAGTGCCGTGGTAATTGTGACCCTGGATTCATGTAGTGTAGTGGGGCTGATCTGGAGCAGGGGTTGAGCCAGCTTCTTTGGCATCCAAATGGGAGATCTGCGCACCACGTAGAACATTCACTATTCTGTAATGGATCTGTCACTTTGCTTTTTTTAATGTGTTGAATACCTCTCTTTTGCCAGCCCATTTCCTCTGGAAAGGTTCAGCAGCTGGAAATCCTTAGCCTGGGGAGAAACGCTTTGGCTAGGCCAGTTGCAAAGTCATAGGCACTTTGTGCCTATGTACCATTTCTGTCTTTAGCCTCTGGCTAATTCAGCTTAGTTCACTCTATTTTTCAAGATCGGTGGGCACACGGGCTCATGAATTGTGAGACAGTCTTGAAAAATGCCAAACTACCTTTGAGATTTGGTTTGCGTGGCCAAATGCAGTCATATCAAAGTACTCTAGAGGATCTATACCCTCCCATTTTAGAGCCTTGCTGGTGACAAACAGAAATAATGCTTCTTTTTCTCCATCTGTCATCTGTGAGTAGCATGGGACAGAAACTGTGTTCACTTGTACCATGTAGGTACAGCAGCTTGAAACACAGAGCCACAGTGTCCTCTGGAGCAGAGCAGGTATCACTGGGATGTCATCAGATTCCCTGTTAATGTTACAGGTTTTTATTAGGAAGTAACCTGGTTTATGCTGAGATTTTGCAAATCCCACTGCAACAATGTGTATTTTTAGTCATCGCCTGCAAACTACTAGTAATGATAACTTTGGAAAACAGGGATTTTTAATCTAAAAGACAATTTCCAAATGATTGAAAAACCTTGAAATTCTGCACGCCCGCCCCATACACCTGAGAGTTTTGCCATTGACCACATTGTGAAAAATAATTTATCTTGGTTTTTTGAGGCTAAGGGAGAGGTAAAAATTTTGGGTTTTTCCCCAAAGAACAGTATCTTACCAGATAATTTAAACTTTTGCCTCAAAGTAAGTCTCATAAAAATATCTGTATGATGAAAGGAGCAGGTATCCATGGTGACCAGCAATTTACCGTCTTTTGTTCTCAGTTCTCACTTCAAAGAAAGTAAAATAATGATTCATTGTTTTGCCTAATGGCTAGTTTTTTAACAAGACAAGATAAAATGCAAAATGTCAGAACTGAGTTATAGTTTAGTTGCTAAAAGTATTAGCTAAACTCATCTCTGGCAAACCACCAGCTTCAATGGAATCACCTTACTGACAACATCATTTCATTCTAAATAAAACCAAGATATTGTAAGATAATATATAGGGAGAGGTAAGTTCCCCACATCTTTATTTGAAATCAGTCAAGACTGAGTCTTAGAATCAGCACAGGATCAAGAAATATCTACACGAACATCTACAGTTTCCTCCCTTTTGCTGCAGAAGTGGTTGCAAATTCTGCTGATGGCAGAGCTGAATTCTTCTTTCAAGTTCATGTTAATATTGTCATCCTATTGAAATTATATTCATGCAAAGATTATTTTACACTTCTGGTTTTCTTTGTGTGAAAACCACAAGTTCTCATTTTCTTACTATAATTTTTATTTATATTTTTAACTCTCACACACAGTTTTAAAAGACAGAGAAGTTGTTCAGCAGCTGAAACTTGGATGGCTTTCCTCCATGTTGTGCTAAAATGTACAGAGAACTCCTTAGGTATGATTAGTGAAATAAAAAGGAGAAATAAGGAAAATCCTTTTTTGCTGGAACAAATTGCCAAGGGTTGAAAGAACTGGCCACTTAAGCCTTTGCACAAACACTTAAGTCTTCTGAATTACTTGTTATGGTTAGATCGCAGTAGATTCAGGAGTTACTCTGTGTCCTGAACTTTGAGGAAAGCATCATCTCAACAGTATATACTGAGTGGACTTGTATGAATTGTTCACTTGTCCGCCTCTCCTACTAAAGAGGCTAGACTTCTAGTTTCTAGCTAGAAACTCCAGTTAGAGCTAGTTTCTAGCTAGCCACTTGCCAGTGGCTAATGGCCATAGTTGAAGACAGGTTACCAGGCTGAATGGACCTCTGGCCTGACCCAAACCCAGCTGTTCTTACACTCTTCAATCCTTAAATATTCAGCTATGCAAATGAACATAGCTTCAGCACATCAGTGGAAATGAGGTATTCTGCAGTATTATATAACCATATTCATAATTTATTCATTAATCATAAATTAATATTTAACTATTGGTTCATAGCATTAAGATCTAAAAGAGTCGATGGTAGTTGTGAAGTTTATGTACTTTCAAGGAAAAGAAAACTTTTACGTTTTCTCACTCATTATTTATAAAGATGACCCTTGGACTTGTGATGTGCTGTTACAGTCAAGAGATGTAAGGTCTGCAGGAGGTTTGATGGGCTTGCTGTGTGCTAGACTGGACATGGAAAAAGACAAGGTTTGGCGAGGACAGAGGTGTTGCTTTGACGGCTGGAAAAAACATTTAACTGTCAATAGCAATCAAAATATCCTTTTATTTGATTTATTAATCTAGAATTTAAAGAAACTTTTCTGTAAACTGAAAATGAAAAAAGTGAGGAACAAATACTGCTGCCCTTGCCAGAGCCTAGAAATAGGACTGTGCATTTGAGTGATATTGGTCTTGCAGTCTTGCAGTCTGACCACTTCAATTTAATCAGTCTTCTAAGTACAAAACATAGATCACTAGCAAGCAAAGATTGTTAAGTCTGCGCTGTCTGGCTAGTGACTCTGAATTCAATGTCTGCTTTTAGATAAATGGGGCTATTAGAACTTGACAAATTTGTCACCACACATAGACATATGTTTCTAGCAAGCTATACTGGTAAATATAGTCCTTTCAAATTGCTTTTCAAATAAAATGAATGCTTTTCAAATCTTCAAAACCAAGATAAAAGGGCAGGGTATGGATCTGCAGAAATCCATACACCAGCCTTTTAGCGTAGGATCTCCCTGTCTGAACTTAGCTTACTTTTTTTCAGCCTTTTGTTATGGGACACTTCAGTCTGGTTTTGATTACAAGTAATTTACTTCCCTGCTCATTCCATCTGTGCAGCAAATGAATGGTCCTCTGAAGCTTTTCATTTGCTCTACAGCAAAGTATTTTGCAGATATTCTCATTTTCTCCCAATAACTCTCAAATAACTTTTCAAAGAGAAGATGTGATGCTGGAGATGTCCAGATAGGCAGCCTGGTAACAATGGTTCTTCAGACTTTCAACTTTTTCCTCTCAAAGTGATACTCTCTAGTATCATTACAAATTATTTTCCAAAAAATCATTTGTCACAATTGTGTTTCCTGGGCATTACTTATAGTTGGATTTTACTCAAAGTAGGTGAAAAGAAAGGAAAGCAATGCTTTGCTTGAATGTTCCTTGTAATGCCCACAGCTGTTTCACAGTCTGTGAATTATCAATATCATTATGGAGCCACATGGGAAACTAAACCCTTCTTAGGTACCATATGCCCTCAGAGAACAATTGCTCAGCAATAAACAGCGGATAGGTAATAGTTAAAATGGAAACCTGGAGAACAAAAAGGAGTTTAAAAGTCAATTACACAAACTGTTCTATGGATGAAAATGAAGGCTGTCTTCTCCTTTCAGGCTATTGCGCTGTGATGGGCACTAAAGCCAAGAGACCTTTGTACAAGGTATCAATACTTCAGTTTGGTTTGCTCTTTTCCAGACATGCGATATGGCCAGAGTCCAAATAGCAGCACCCAGGGGCGGGGTCACTGGAGGAAATTTATCTTCCACACCCTTACCTGCACACTGATGCATTGACTTGGCTTACGAGCGATGCCAGAGCTGGCTCCAGGCTGCTTTGGTTGACACTAAACAGTGTACTCATCCTTCTTTTCCCTCCTCTTGGCCTCAGAGAGAAATCAGAAACCTGCAACATGTAGGTCATAATAAAGTCACTGGAAGACTTTTCCCCAAAACATGTTAACAACGAAAAAAAAATATGAAGCCTTTTATGTGGGAGGATGGGGAGAGTATTGGGATGCCTATAGTGAATGAATGCCATATTTATTGTCCTCAGGCCTCAGAATCAGAATAATAAGACAGTGACTCATTTTTAGAACAACAGTTTGTCAGATCTAGCCTTCCTATTGTTGAAACAAAGTACTGTTTTGTTATCTGTCAGAAAAGAATATTAGTTTGTCATACTAAATGTCAGAGCTTTAGGAGTGTGGAAATATGTCTCTTTCTTTAATCAATGAGCTGAACTTGACACTGAAGAATTGCTCTGAGCCCTGTGGGAAGGCCAGTAGCAGGTGTATGCTAGCAGGAAGATGCTGAATTTTTCCTTCAGCTTCTACATATTAATTGCCTGAATGTTTTGTCTGAAGAGCATCATATCTGTAGCTAGGCGAGAGTAGTACCCTGGTACTCGTATGGGAGTAGAAAAGACTGGAGGTCTGGGTTTTCTGCTAACAGTTATCTTAACTCAGGGTGACTCCAGGTGGAGTCAATAAGTCTGGGTGGCTTTGTAGGACTTGGAACCAGCCTGGTGTTAGGAGGCCTCATAGATTAGAACCAGTCAATACCCTTTACAGCTGCTGTTTTTAAGCTGAAGTATTTCACTGACAGCTTCCTGGAGGTCCTGAATTCTCAGCTGTCTCACCAAGTACTCATCACCAGAGCAGGCTTTCCTCTGCACGTTAACAGTGCTATTCTCTAGGGATCGCCTGGTTTTTCGTATCTAAGCTTTTCAGGATAAAGTAGCTGCAATTTTTTTAGCTGTGGCATGAATATAACATCATTATTTACTATAATGACCCATATTAATCTATTACTACAGCCTACTGTAACAATACACGGCACACTGCCACACCATCTCGTGCTCCACAGATCAATAAAGTTACTGGCTGCAGGTGGTGATTTGCCATGTCATTATTCTTCAATAATTCAAAAGATCCAGTCATGTTTTCACAAGCAACCAAATCTGTTGCAACTGTTTAATATTGTTTTCCAACCCCTGTGCTCCTGTGAAGCAGAAACTCAGCTCAGAGCTTAGAAGTTTACGCTTCATGCCTTTCTCCCCCTTCCATCTGCCTTTGGTTTAAAGCCAAATTTATTAAACGCAGTGCCCAGCTTCTGGGACTTGCGTGTCACTGGAGGGAGACTTGCACAGTTTTGAAGGGGCAATATGACATAAATTGGTGTAAACTGAGCTGGTGGCTGGAAAGAAGTATTTGTGAATAATGTAGCATATTTTTCATAGTTTTTGGAAAGTTCTGAAGTGTTTCTTATTCTGAAACAAGAAATAAAAGTAGATAGGTAATTGTCAGGAGCCTCAATTACTTTAGGGGCTTTGTTGCAGGTGCAGTGATATTAGATAACATCCAAAGGTGAATATGCAAGCGCTACTTGAGTCTCTAAAGATGGAACTGGTCTATGCTTTCCCAGGAAAATCAAACTTTTGTTCATTATATGTCAATATTGATTAGAATACACTGCCAAGAATTACAAGGTATCTAATAGGACGAATGTTAGAATAAGTTTCTCATTATTTCTGTTTAAAGTTTTTGCCAATTTAGTCAAAATTAAAATACAATAAATCTGTAAAAACCATGCTAATACAATTTTCACTTTCTTATGGTATTGCATCCAACTGTATATCTAATATAGTCATATGTAATACACTAAGTAGTTTAAGAGTGTATATTACTCATGATCTTTTGATCTATGCTATGGATAAAATATAGCTGTATTGTCTACTGCTGCCTTAAAATCTGAAGTTTTGAATGTGTGTTAGCTTACCTGTTTGATAGGCGCATATCCCGCATTTCTTGGGACTTGCTGATTTCTATGGATGGAGATCAGGAGCTGAGGTCTAATTGTCACTGAGCTATGCTGCATCATTGGTTGTACACTAGCCTGTGAAATCAGTGTCACAGCAAAAACCACTTTTACTGCATGTCAGAGAATTACTTCACCATGCTAAAAACTTAGGGGTTTTAAAGGGGCATCTCAGAACCTTTATTCCACTGCTGGGTTCCACAGTCTGCTGCACATCACAAAATGCCATGGTAAATAGGGAACAGAAACTCTCTGGAGTCAAACAGAATGATGCACAACAATTGAAAAGCCTATTTCTACTCACATCTCTTTTCTTGGTAGCTACCCAATTGCATGTGGATGGTCCCACAAGGAAGCAAATGAGGAAACATGCATTTATAACCTGTGGCCCTCAAACCAGTTCTCTGACTCTTTTCCCTCTATTTTTATTAAAACCTTTGTCAACTATTATGACAGGTTTAGCAGCAATAGAGCAGAGTGTCCTGAAAGATTTACGATGCTAGGACATTCAGGAATTTCAGTCTCTTCTCTTCAGTCACTATTTGCGGCAAAAGAAATTTCTGGTGTATGTAAGAAAGCCATTTTGGCAGTGAGAGAGGTCAATCACTGGAGCAGGTGCCCAGAGAGGCTGTAGAACCTCCATCCCTGGAGATGCTCAAACTTGCCCGAACGTGGCCCTGAGCAACTTGATATAAGTTGGAAGTTTGATTTAGCTTTAAAGTTATCCCTGTTTTGAGCTGGGAGTTGGACTAGATATTCTCCAGAAGTCCTTTCCAACTTAAATTATTCTATAATCTTGCAGAATGTCCTTCAACAAGATTTGGATCAGTAATCAGACTGAGAAATGAATGGACAATAAACTGTTCTCTTGGCCAAAGGACCAAATTAGTCCTGTACCATTAATTCTTCCTCATTTCTTTCAATGCTCTATTTCTTTTTCTTGCTTTTTTTCCTTTCTTTTAGGTATGTCAGAAAAATTATGTGTGCCAGCAGGGAATAATATCAGTCAGGTGACAAGCAGTAGCAAAGTAAAATTGCTGTAAGTACATTAAAGAAAATCATCCCTCCCCATTGAACTCTTGCTAACTTGAAGCATCAGATGATGCCATTCATGACTTGCATATCAAAAGATATCACTAACTTCATTATGTCTTTCCACATTAGCCATCTGAACAATATACCTCTATGGACTTACTAGCCGACTTGTTGCATATTTTTAGATCATGTTATCTATCTTGTGTATGCATTGAAACCATTCCGTTGTTTTCTCCCTCCTTTTCTCCTTTTACTAATATGGGAAATTATCTGTATATTTGACAAAGAATAAACACCATCTTATTCTGTTTCTACCTGTTTTATTCTCAGATCAAGTCGATGTAGATTCACAATACTGTAATAGCATGTAGCAACATATTGAGACAGTCTGGAAAATATTGAACTTCAGAGCAAAAGTAATCAATATTTAAATTGCTTTGCATTTCTCACAACTAGTGGAAATACAGTTCCTTCTAAACAGAAAAATTGAGTGTGGAAAGCACAAAAGCTTTACACCTTTTAATACAGGCACCCACTACTTTAATGAGAACTAACTGATGTAGTACCTAGAGACAAGCTAGGCACATGAGCTGTTTGACTAAATAATTTCTCATATTTTGGTATGTCTTTCCAGGGTATTGTTTATACATGTGAGAAATTTCAGTAGTAGTCTTAAAAGCTGTTGTTCTAAGACTGGCAAATTCTTCAGTGATTGCATGTATTGAAATATACATATGTTTAAGAAATTACTTGTTTCCTCAATTAATCTTTTTTTAATTTTGCTTCTTAGACCTATAATTTACAGTTAATGAATTCTGATTCATTCATAATCCTTCTGTAATGCATTTAGTAATTAGGTAAAAGAAAATTTTTTTTATCCTATTCACCCTTAGCATATGCTTAATTGTATTACAAATATATGTTCAATCTTATTGCTGCTGTAATTATCATTCCTATGCTAAATTTTGCTTCCCAACAGTTGCTATTTGTCTGCATCGATGGTGTTTTTGTCAGATTCATCTAGCAACCTGGAAGGGCAGTTTAATACCCAAATTGGCTGATGTGGTATAGATAGTTAAGAGATTATCATCTGAATTAAGGACAGGGATAAGAAAACACATTTTAAAATATCCACTGACACTTTCCAGGAGAGCAGGGGTAGAAGTTAGTCCTACTCTTGAAGCTTCTGGGAGAATCTAGGAGTTAAACAAAACAAAAACTACAGCTTTACTTGAATAAGCAGAAATACAGGAACATTTCAATTAACTTCAAAATTTACTGGTTATGACTACTTTGTGATTCATGTTGTGCTTTTTATGAGGATAAGAGCTTAGTTGCAGAGTCACAGTTTGCAGAGAAGAGGTGATATAAGGGGGCAAAATGAAGGAGTTTTCCCCACCTCTGCCAATGACTTGGTTCTTCTTTCCGTTACAGAAGAGGTGCTGTGAGAGGCAATGGTGGCAGCTGCTGGAAATAACAGGAGTCTCTTTCTATGGCTGTGCTTATGCATGAACTCTCTTTATTTGTCCCTTATGTTCATATCTCAGTGCCTTGATTAATTTCTTCATGTTCTGATTTCATGCTTCTGACTTTTCCTCCATTTTTGCATCCTCCTTTTGTTGGTGGCAGTTAATATCTTCTTCTAAATCTCCCTTTGACACTTGCTTCAAAGAGACTGCAGGACTTGGGCATTTTGAGTATCTCTAAGAATCTCTAAGAAATGTGTAAAGAACAGAAGGAAACGGTGGTTTGTATATGTCTCTTTCCCTAACGCAAAGGAAAGGATGCTAATAGTGCCTTGTTATCTGGACACTCTAAAGGATGTGTAAAGATTTGCCTGTAGATTAGGACAGCATGAAATCCAGTAGCACCTGAAGCTTTGCTAATTATAAAGCAGCAGTTCTTTAATCCTTTGGCTTTGTAAGAAAAGACTTCATTACTCTGCAATTTATTGTGTTGTTCTACTTAATTTTAAAATTACTTCCTTTTCCTCCTAATGCCATGCATCATTTGAACAATTTATCACATCTTGTTGCAAAGTCTGTAGTAGCTTCAGTCTATTCAGTAGTAGAAACAAGGCATCTAAGCCATTTACTTTAATATTACTTAGCAATTACATTACCTGAGCATGAGAACTTCAATCTAATGTTATTTTCAGTAGGCTAAAAAGCAGTGCCACCTTAGCTGTTTGTTCTGTAACCAAAGACTTGGGCATAATGCTTACTGAAATATTATCATTCAAATACCTCTGGCTGTGTACGTAATGAAATCCATGTTTTTCTTTAATGAGCTGATCAACTTCTGCATTGAAACTCTCCAAGTTCTGCAACAAGTTTAGAAGAATATAATAAATTATGGGGATGCTTCGTAGAAAATGGCATGCTCCATTTAGATATTTTCATATTTGTATGGTACATTTAGGAATATTTGACTTTTTGGTGTGTCCCAGTTCTCATAGTTCCCATAGCAGGTGAGTAAATGGTGGTAAATTGTTCTGTTATCCTTTCCAAAAAATCATAATATGAGGTCCAGCTTTTCATAAGTGCAATATCTGGAAATCTTTGGTTAATTCCCGTACCTAATGATGGAGTCACATCCCACAGTCTGTGGAACTCCAGAGGATTATGCCTGTCTGCTCTGAAATTCCCTTGGTCAGGTTCACTTTCTGTTTTTTCTGGGACAATTTAATTATAGTGAAATCCACTTAGATGTATGGCAGCATAAAACTGAAAATGGAATTTAAAAACCAAACAGACCTCTTAACTTTTTTACCTTAAATACTGATTTTTACCCCCACAACACTACCTAAGCATATAACTCACTCTTTTTTTAGTAACAACTGAAACCGTTCACTGTATTGGCAATTCTTTGTTTCCAGTAAAATTATGACATGAAGGCAGAATCAAGAATATAGGTGCAAATGGAAAACATGCCAGTTTGCTAACGGCACAGTTCATGATGCTTTTATCAGGAAAGAAGGCATTAAAAAAACTGGAGAAAGGCAACATGGATATGCAAAAGTCAAGAGGTAGGGTAAGTGTTAAATTCCAAAGTAAATATTTTCCTTATTAGCAAGACAGCTTTTTTGTTTTGTTGCCTACTGTTTTTATTGATCATTTATTGAATTTCTTGAGGCCTGCATGCTGACTGAAAAAAAAATTAAAAAACCTTATTCAGCTCTTTGCTGTTGCTTGAAATGTTCAAGTCAT
This sequence comes from Gymnogyps californianus, assembly GCF_018139145.2. Taxonomy (NCBI): domain Eukaryota; kingdom Metazoa; phylum Chordata; class Aves; order Accipitriformes; family Cathartidae; genus Gymnogyps; species Gymnogyps californianus. The sequence continues at coordinate 43,609,538 of NC_059472.1, forward strand.
GCAACTTCTGGTAAACAAGTTCTTTCTAGGAACTGGTGAGATGATGGAGGAAACTTTCCTAAAATGATTCAATAATTTTATTACTTAGAAGGGGAGAGAGATCTATGTGTTATTAAATAATCACAAAGTGACCACTTAGTCCTGATCTTCATACCTTTTTCCGCACACTTCAAAGTGTCTTTATAAGTCGCATTGCAAGACATACCCTTCCTGTCCTCTCTCTGTCCAGTACAATGGACAGGCAGAGGAACAGTTTATCTCTTCAACTGAAAATATACACAGCCCCACATGAACACAACAGAAACAGAGGTATTATCTTGCAAGAGGCTGAAATGTCTTTTAGCTGTATGGTTGTTCACAATTTGGCTTCATACTTGTGGTTGAGCAGAATTTCTCCTTTACAAAGTTAGGTGGCAGGACTTCACTCTGAAAGGATACAGACATTTACATTAGCCTGTGGTAATACCAAAAAAAGCCTAAGTGGCTGGTTCAGCACCTTTTGCAAGAGCCTGGGTAGAAGTGGAGAAACCAATTTTAATTTCAGAGTTGAGGGAAACAATGCAGTGCAAGCTGGTTCTTACCTGCTCAAAGTCAGGCAATTTCAGCATAAAGCACATGAAGACCACTTGCGTTCTGTCCTTTCCTGCATCTTCCCTCCCTCCTGCACCTGACCTGAGGGGCTGCCTCTGAACTTGATCTTTCAGTTTATTTGGTATCTATCTGCCCCATGCATCTTCTAAAGTGACGGTCATTTTGTCAGCTGCGCATTTTGGGTGAAATCCTGAGTTCCTCTGCATTTTCGAATAGATCCATAGGCTGGTAGGCTCCTCCAGGCTAGCAGGAGGCCTTGAGATACATCCTTCACAGGACCGAAATGTGGTGGTCTATGAGAGAGAAGAACTTTGACACAAGCAAGTGCCCAGGGCTTGTCAAGCATGGGTACCTGCTGAGGCGGGTCTGGGCGTCCTGCCAGGGCTGGAGTGTTTCCTGCCTCTGCAGGAGTCTGCTTCTCACCTGCTGCTTTTTGTCCTTGCTCTTTTGCTGCCTCAGATTTCTTAGATGACAACCCAGTCCTTTCTCCAAAGCCTGGAGAGATCAAGGCCAGACTGATCAGTCAAAATGTCACCGGTATCGGTATATTTACTGCTGGTTTAGTACTAGTTTGTCTGGCAAATGACAGTTTTGTGTCGAGTGGTGAGGAGGCTGACATTTTCCCTATGGCTTGATATTGATTTTTTTTCTTTCTTCAGCTGATGTCATTACATTTAGTTCCCTGTTGCTTTCCTGATGATAAGATTAATAATTGTGACAACAGTCTCTAAAGACATCCTGTTGCCTCAGAATGAGACTGTTTGTATAAAGTTCTGTGTCTGTTTTATTTCTGGTTGATGAAGAATCTGAAGTAAATCAAAACTAATTTTTTGTAGGCCAAGCAACTTTACTACTTCATGATTACTTTGTTCTGCTTTATGCAGAAAGACTTATTCCAAAGAAGCAGGCAGGAAGAGTCTTTAACTAAATGTCCATGATGAATGAAAAAGCTTTGCAGGAATGCAGGCAATGGTCATCTTTTCTGAGTTCTGCAGTTTTAAGTTTTAGTAGATTTGAGTCTCAAGATTAAATTGAAATTCAGCTGAATGATTATTTTGCAGATTTTTTATCTGAGACCACTCACATAAAATTCTTTTTCTTTATTATCGTATGTCCTCATTCCTCTTTCTTCTTCCTAAGCTTGAAAAGACCAAGATAAGTGATATCATTCAATTGTGTTAAGGAAATCTGAGTCCTCCTTCTACTGACATGATTTAAGATTTGTTAAAAAGACCCACCACCACTACCACCACAACACTCCATCTATTTCTATCTCATTTTTTAAAGTGTAGGGTAATACATTTCTCACAAGGTGTTTGGCTTTGGTTTTTTTTCCCCGGGCTAATTAACTGAATTCTATGCAAAGTGCATTGAAGTTCACTGAGGAAAGCTGATACTTGACAAATATAATGCACTAATCTGGAGACTGGGAGAACTGCTGACACACTCAGATGAAATGATAATAGCAAATAGACTCGGCCATCTCCTGTGGCTCAAATCACAGTATGTGCAAGGCCTAACAGATAGTAACAAGTTGTTAATTAGCTTTCTTTAGTATTGACTGTAACTTTGAAGCAAAGTACATCCCTAGAGTCTTTACAAAGTTCTTTAACTTCCAAAAAGGCCTTTGGAGAGCGCAGAAGAAGAACTTTGTATCTACAGTATACAAGCATTGCTGGAAACATTGAATTAAGATCCTTAACAGTAGAAATAGCATAATTCACTTTCAATAGTCTTTCTTGATACAGAGCAGTTACTTTGAGTTTTCTGTGACTGCAGTTTCCTTACAGATTGAAATGCCATAAAAGGGAGGGGGCTCAAATGTGAGAGCAAGCAGGGGTGCAGCTCTCACCTACTGTTTGGGGAACCGCTGTGGAAGGGAGAAAATAATTTGTTTCAGTGCTTGGGCCAAAGGCTATTTAAAGTAAAACCATTTAAAAAGTGGAAAATATAGGAATGTATTAAGGAAAAAATACAGATCCTGTGTCCTCTGGCTTGAAATTGGTTCCCTGTACTAGGGCAGGATGTGTGTGTGTGTGTGTGTATTTGAAGAAACAAAATGCAATCCGACTATGATAGCTCCACTTCTTCTGCTGTTATTTGCTATCTATATAGACAATAGATGTGCAACTTCACTCACCTGGTCGCAAGGGAAACCCCCCATCCTGCCTTGAATATAAAATGTTACTCAACTTCATCATCTTTAAGACTAATATATCACTCAGGTCCCTTTGAGTAGTGAAAAAGAATTATCTGCATGGGTAAAAGTCATGTTAGAGAAATAAAATGTATTTCTTAGTTCTTTAAAAACTGATTAATGCTACCATCACCAAACTCACTCACCAAAATGAAACAAACAGAACCCTAGATTTAATGAAACATATATAATTTTTTACATTACTTCAGTATCTAAAACCCTTTAAATAACTTCAGAAACTAAGAAAGAAACATCCCATTCATTAACATTTCTTGACAAGTGAAAGAAACCATTACAAGCAAGACTAAAAATTTATTCTTGAATTGTATTTGTGTGTAGGAAAACATTTGCTCAGCTGAGGCTGGGCTGCTGCATGATCAAGTTATTTTCACCACGTAAATTTTTGGCAGGAATATTTGATTTCATTCCTCTTTGTAGTGCTTTGTATTGCAGTGTCAGCAACACAGGTCATGTATTTATTATGAAATGGATGTCCTGTTGAGGCATTCAAAGGGTATCTGTTCCCTCCATGGTGTAAGGCCCTGTTATGGTGTCCGCAGTCTGCTGCCGAGTGGCACTGAGTGTGCTGCTTGGGCTCTGATCTCACACCTTCACTCAGGGTGAAACATCTTACACTACCTTATTCCACATAACTTCCCCTACGTATGAATGAAGGGTATCAGATTCTGGATCTATCAAATCGAAGGGTATACCTTCGAGGTCTTCATTCAGTGTTTCAGCCCCGTGTGAGTACACAAAATTAATCCTGCTCTGCTCTCCCTGCTGACGTCCTCGGTGCCTGCGTCTGTGCAGACAATTTGTTTATATGTTCAGGTAGATGTCTCAGATTGCAGGTATGACTTCTGGTGCTTACATAGGTGGCAAGCAAATAAGATAACTTTGGAGTAATTGCAGCATAGTTAATGTATCTGAATTCTTGAATAAGTTCATAGCCATCTCCTCCACCAAAGGAACACGCTTGTAAGCAATGCTGCCTTTTCTTTGAGGCTGGAGGATGCAGGGGAGAAAATAGTGCCTAAGTCATAAGTACAGTATTTGTGACAAATCTTGAAAAGCCCTGGAGGTTACAATACTCTTTTTAAAGTGGCTAAAGAGGTTAAAATAAAAGTCCTAGATTCTTTAAGGTGTTTTTTCTTTCCTGTGGGTTTTTGGGTTTGTTTTCATAGGGTCTGCAAGGTTTTCCCTATGGAACCATAAATTTCACTTTTCTTGTAGAGAAGCTTTTTTTGCAAGAAAGCTTGCTGGTTAATAACCTTGTTGCTAAATGGTACTAATATTTTAAAACTGCTTGCTTGCTTTCTACTGCTGCTTTGGAGACTTTCCTAATCTTTTTGGTGATACCTTTATGGGACTAACTAACTGTGTCTACACTGAAAATACAACAATAACTTGAAATGAAGGAGCCTCTGGGGAAAAAAGTGATGGCAGGGACTGGATTGCTCACCTAGCAAGCAGCCTACACCAGAGGGCCCCTGAAGAAAAAAAACAGTTGAAAATGGGCTGTGAACCAGAAGTTTTGCCACAGTGGGCTATGTACTATTTGTGAAGGAAGAATTCAGAACCTTTAATTTACACTGCTTTTAGAAAACAAAACAAAAAAACTGATTTTCATTTCTCTACCTCCATCTGGTGTTCTTCTAGTTTTCTAATAAGCTACAAATACATGCAGTGGAGGACCTGGCTGAGGACGCTCACTATTTTCGCCTCTCTAACCTGCCCAGCTGTCACAATGCTTTTTTTGGATCTGATCATTCTGCTTATAGTTTCACATTCCTCAACAGAAACTCCACACCAACAACATTCATCAGAGAAAACGGCCATTTGAGTCAACGCTTGAGAGAATAATGGCCTTCAAGTTCAAGCCCAAAGTTGCATGAATATTGAGAAACAACACTAAGTATGTGGCAGACAGATAACTATCATAGAAGTGTATTAAAATATCTTGAACACTGTTTCCTCTTTTTTGTGGCAGTCTATTAGATGATCACTTTCCGTCATTCCTAAATTGGTATTTTAAGACTGAGGGTGATTGTTAAGAAATAGGAAGTTACAGTTTTGATTTTGCAGTCCTAGTTTTTTCCACTTACTTCTGTAGTGATTTGCTCCATCATTTTAGATGTTCTTATACAAAGTTCTCCAGCTGCGCTGACAAGGTTTCTAATAAGGTTAGGAAAAAAGTGATCTTTTTATCAATACAAAAACTCTTCAGGTTTCTCAGCCTGTCTCAGCAATCAGAAACCTGCTCAGAAATGCTGCTGCTACTGTATACAAGAAAGGTTTTTTGCTTACAAAAGAGATTCCAAAATATATACTCCTCAAATGTCCAAGTGAGACATAAGGATTAAGAAGCCCATTTCCATTAAAGCTTTGTGCTGTATTTAGATGACAATCCCTGTAGCATTTTCCATCCTTTTGAAATGCCAGACAATCACTTCAATAATTTGCAATTTCCTGAGCTTTCTCATTCCTCCTGATGCAAAAAATCCACCTAGCAGGACTATTACATTTCCCGTATGTCTTGAATGCCTCAGAAACTAACAGCTGCTGAGTGAGCTCATCACTGATGCAAAGCCCTCATTCCTGAGATGATAAGTGAAATGCCAAAAGGAACTCTGGAGGTCTGCAAGGTCTGTTTCATTATCCCTGTCAATGTCTTCCTCTGCCTTAGCTGCATTCAGGTCAGAGCCAAACCAAGCCTGAAGCAAACCGCAGTGCGGACCTCCAGGCTGAGTGGAGCTTTGAAGTGTAGCAAGGGGATCTTCTTCCAAAGAAGAGTCAAAACTCATTTCTTGGGAAATTATTTTTGAGAATGAATGAGAAGGTTGTGTCAGATGGCACAAAAAGGCGAATGGTACTGTACCAACTCAAAGGCTGTCAGGGACCACACACAAGTTCTTCATTACTTTCACAGAGCTATAATCAGAGAAAGAAAGGGTGATTAGGTGATACAATTTGTATGTGCCAAAGACGACTTGAAGCTGTTTGAGTAATTTGAAAGATTTTACTAAATGAACTACTGCGCTTCACTCCAGAAGCACACTCATTGCAGTCCAATTCCTAATGGTGACCCAGTGCATTAGAGCTAGAATTATGAAAGACCTCAGACATAGTTTGGGCAGAAGATTTGGGCACAGATGCACTCCTCCTGGGCCATGCTACTTGCTGAGGTAATGTGGCCCATGTTTACCAAGGACAAAATTTGATACAAACTGGCTAGGTGGGTTGGCATAAGAGCAAATCTGTTTGGAGAGTGGTTTGGAGGAGACTGATTTTGTATCTGGGATTTCAAAATTTTCTTGGGTATGATTTTAGACAGGCCTGGTTGCTACAGTTGCAGAGGTCTTTGTGTAAGTTGCCTTATCAAGTGCTTTGATGCCCCAGAGAACTCCCCCTGGAGAGTTGTTTGGGCCAGACCACACTCCTTTTCCGCCTCTCCTTACTGAGGAACGTCGGGGTAGAGAGGCACTCTGTGTGCCTCCTGCCATCACGATCTCACTGTACACACGACCACCTCTGCCCTGTGAGCAGACAAACAGAAAGGCAACCCTGGACAGCCAGGCTAAGCTAACATTAGGATTTTAGCCTTTATTTTCATAAAGTCTCAGGCCCATAATGTTGCTTTTGAAATGGCTGGTCTTATAATTCAGCCTCTTAAGCTGCAGGTGCCACAGTTACAATGCCAGTATACCAATAGTAACAAATTAATAGAGGCAGAATAATGAGGCCCAGCTTTATTATGCTAATTAGAAGATGGCTTCTGAGTTCTGCTCCTGGTGCTGGGAGAGAATTTCCCTGCATCTGAACAAATTACAAAACTATTCATTATTGATTTCGCCCCTCTCTTTTTTCTTCCCCCACACAGGAGAAGGCACACAGTTCAGAAGCAAATGTGAGCTTTTCACTTTTCTGTTGTGTAAGCAAGCCAGCCATTAGGGCAATCAGTCATGGGTCTGAGCCTCAAAAGAAGGACTGTATTAAGTGAGAAGGATTATTTCCAGGAGAATTAAGGGTAATGACATTTTTGAAGGCTTAATCAAACATATTTGAAGAGAGGGAGTTCAGAAAAATCTTTTCAGATGAAGGAGAAACGGAAAAAAAAATCTGGAGTACCTAAAAGACTGTGCCTAATCTTTGTGAAGGGAGGTTTTGAGAGCTTTTCCTTGGAGTGTGAGCAGAAGAAATGGTTTAAAAAGAGGCTCGGCAGAAAAGAAGCCATTGCATTCTGCGCTTCTGTGGCAGTATACAGATAAGGAACTAGATAAGGACATATATAGCCATTAGAAATAGAAATGTAGAAGGATTTAGAGATACACACAGTTTTTTAGATGTGATGTATTTCATCACTTTGAACAATGCTCTCCACCTTTTCTCTCCTTCACTGACATTTAATGTACTTTGTTACAGACAGGAAAAAAAGGTGTATGCTACAGCTCAATCAGCCTATGTCATCTTCAGACATTTTCAGACAGTTTTCACATTTGTTACAGTAATACTCCGTCACCTAAGTAAAACAATGAAGCTCTCATTCTCTCTGCCTATGTCCAGAAGTAGTGATGGTTTCAGCCCCAGAAAATAACAAAGTTAAGCATCTTTTTTTTTGTCCAAAGCATTTACTAGAGAAAAAGAAATATTTTGAAGATATCCTTATAGTTGTTTTTCTAACCTTGTCTATTCACTCACGCTTTTGCCTTTATTGCAGATACTAATTGAAATCAGTCCTATCTTACAGCATACCTGCACAGAAACTAGATAATTCAACAAATTTTCTCAAATCCTAGTGGCTTTGATTTGAGTACTCAGCCTAATGAAATGCAATTAAACCACCATTCAGAGCATGACTGGAAGTGAGTGCCAGTGTGTTCACCACTCGCAAGATGGCTTGGCCAAACTAAAGTTTGAGGTTTAACACCAAAGTGTATGCAACAGAGGTAGTATTAATTTAACTTTCATATTGTCACCTCTGCTAAGAGGGAAAGGAAGTTTTTCTTTCAGAACGAAGGGATGACAAGTACAGGCCACTATTAACTATGAACGGCCAGGGTTTCCATCCTCCATTCAAACGCAGTAGGTCACCTAAGACTTCAAACTAACATTCAAATCAGTTATCTGAGCTTCAGGTTCTGTACTGCCTGAATCACAAGCCATTTATTATGAAGTTTTCTACCAGTGGAATGATGTAATATTTTTTTATCATATTACTAGGAAGAAATCATTTTCTTTGGATTAGCTATCAAGCTTACTTCAGTTGGTTACAAAGCTTCTCACAACTGTTTCCGTCATTTGAGGTGTGGGCATGCCCCACGGAATCACTGCCTACTGCAGCAAACAAGCTACTGCTGTAATTTGTTGTGATTAGATTAGTGACAGATCTGTGCCTACTTTGTTGAAATGCTGCATACTTTCACCATTGCAGTTTTAATGGAGATAACAAGTACTTGGTGGAAAGTAGGAGCCTAGCAATTGAGAGAATGCAATCTGGGGAGGATTTTTGAAGAGCTGGGACCAGGTTCTCATCTACAATGAAATTGTACATTGGGCACTTGAAGGTAACGTATGTGAGGAAGGTAACTCTTAAGTTAGCTCTTAAATATCCCTGAAAGAATCAATCACAGCAAACTAAGGGCTGCTCTTGGTTACTTCGATAGTAGGAGTCTCAGAAACAGGGTTCAAGAGAAGACTGGATTTACTCTTTCTCACCATATTTTATTTTTCTCTTCACAGAGGAGAAATGTACAATAAAAGGGGGAAGAAAGACAGATATTGGAGATCTGCAGAAACAAGCAGTCTGTTAGATTTCAAGTTAGTCTTGTGTTATTCCATTATGGCTGCTTTAAGATCCTTCTGGTGCTTAAAATGCTGCAAAGATAGTGGGAATGAACTGGAAGCAAATCATGCTGAAGATGCTTGTAGTAATAGTTCTTGGTGTAACAGAACTTGGCAATTATTTTGTAGAAATATCTGGAATTCAGCATTTTATGCCTGAAAGGTTTTTTATGTAGTTTTAATAAGGAAAATTAATTTTGTCTTGTACTTTAGGTAAATGTCATAACTGGGCTTAGAAGATATGTGGCAAGATGTAACTACCCAATTAATGCATATTCTTTATATTTCATACAAATAATTCAGAATTGCAGGAGCATTTTCTACTCAAAACAATTTCTTCTGAGCATGGAAAGAAAATATTTCCTTGTAAAATGCTTTTTAAATTTACTTGTTTGTTTATCTATGTCAAGTAGAGCATCAAGTGTTAACATAATTAATACAATGCAGTTGTAACAAAATGCTATTTCACGTAACGTAACAAAACTGGGATTTATTTTTATTAGTATTTCTTCTGGGTTTCAATACAGTTCTTATGACATAAGTCTCCTAATTGACTTAAATGTGAATTGGAATTGATCAATTTATTAAAGAAGCAATGATTAGGGCACTGGGGGCTCTTATTTGACACTTTCTATTTAAAGCAAATTATGGCTTTAAAGTTTAAAACTTTAACCTCCATATTCTGTTTTTATTGCTCTCTTCTTTAGTTATTTAGACAAACCAGCATTGTTTGTGCACAGACCGGCATTGTTTGTGAGATTCCCCTTAAGATCACAGAGCAGCTGCAAACAGCACAAACACGAGATTCACTGTGGGAAGAATGTAGCATAAAGATAATAAAAGGTTTTTAATTTGTCTTATTTGCAACTTTGGTGGGAGTAGCTTATTCAATCCTTCCTTATCTGTGAGCTTTACTCTCATCCCAGCTGCCTTTTTTTGCTTTTGAGGAGGTGTTGCAATGATAGAATCTGCCAAATCTTCTCTCTCTTGTCCACAGTTTTCAAGAATCCTGTGGACAATATTCTGCATTGCCCTTCAGCAAACAATGGGGGAGTTTTGGAAGTCTTTTTATATTCATTCCTATAGAACAGCAAATAACACTCAGTGTAGTTAATGAGTGTCTGATATTTGATTACAAAGAATTGAAATTCAGATTAAGAATCTTAAAACCAGCTCCTATAGTGAGCTCAGCTTTTACTGGAAATGTGCCAGGGACTTGCTTTTTATACAGTATTCTGCTAGGAGTGGCTTAAATAAAAGTAAGCTGTAAAATAGTTTTACTCAAGTACTCTGCTGAGACCAGGCAGAGGAATATTATGCGACTGAGGAAGAAAAGGTTGCTAAAAGACATTGGGTAATCACAGGTTGTTCCTATACCCAAGGCAGGAATTTTCAGTTCTGTAAAATTTAATTAAGAAAAATTACTTCAGCTATGTGATGTTTCCTGTAAATGTTCGGGATGTCCAATGACTCCTGCTCTTCCCAAAGGTCCTGCATCTTCACTGGAAAAAACCTGCAAATCTCTCATCCATAGGAGCACCCAGACCTCAGCTGTCACAAAACAGTTTCCTTTGTCATACATTTTTACTATACTGGCCAATTTCAGTAAAATTTTGCAAGGTCTTCAAATGTATTTGGTGTTTACCAATTTTATGAAAATGATAGATAGGAAAAACATAAGTGAATCACTGAAAGAGAAGTTTATTGCTTAGCTTAGGTATATATGAATCAGGTTTTGTGAGTACCTCTTTGAAAACTGAAACTTAATTTTAAGTGACCCATATCCTCAGTTGTGAGGTTTTGCATTTCTTCTGAACAGCTTTATTGCTGGAAACAATATCTACTTGACTAACATAGCTATGCAGCTTTTTTTTCCATTAGGAAAACTGTACTGTGTTAATATGATGTGACATTGATTTCTCCCAGTGATATAACCCCACTCCAACAATGCGTTGTCTTGGCTTAGGCCTTTAAAGATTACTGTTTTTCAGAATTTAAATGGAATAGATACTTCTACCTAGGAACCCTCACTGCTCTATGAAATATTTTTATATGTTCATAGGGTGGATCAGGTGCATGCTACAAACTGAGGCAAGTGAAAGGGCACAGTAGATTTCACAGAACATTTTGCTTCTACATTGGCTGCTAGACAAAAAGGCAATAAAGCCAGAGATATGAAGCTAATGAACTGAGTTACTAACTTCGTGCCAAATTCAGAGTTGTCAAAACTCATTGCAAGACTGGTAGCATAAATCCAGTCCTGTTTTCCCAATCCCAAGGTAAACTGTCAGTACAATTTTCCACCCATCTGGACTATGCTATGATGTGAGACTGTCTGCATCCTCTTCCCAGTTCCTGATCTAAGTGCTCACTAAATGCAGTAAACATGTAGTGGCAGCCAGTAACACAAATTACGACTCTATATGTGGAAAGTGGCTTAAATTATTAGGAAATGGGATTACGATGTTGAATTCAGCTTGCCAGTTTATGTTGCAAAATATTTTCCAAGTGTTACTTGTGGGCTTATGGACAAAAATGTTAACAAGAACCACACTGCAAAACATAATAGATGGACATTGTAGATTTAGTCATAATAACTAGTTTAAAGAAGTGAATCAAGCAAGAGTTAAGAAATGACCAAAAGAGAAAGCCGTAGTCTTTATGGGTGTCTCTAAAACATTTTGCAGGGCTGAATCTACAAATCTACAATTTCCCAGCTGATCTTCTCCTTGTCTCAAGATTGATCTATGCAAGGGGAGGTAGCAAGATGACATTAAGGCCCCGTCCTGTTATACTTGTCAGTAGGCATAACCTAGGGGACTGTTTCTTCCAGATGCTGTACAAATATAAAGTAAAGACAGTCACTACCCCAGAAAGCTTGCACAGTGATCTATAATACAGGTTACAAACACAGATAAAGAGTGCCTGGCAGGGAAACATGCAATGAGTGGGACCTGTTCCTGAGGCATAAGCAACTTAGCCAGAACTACCTTTTCTTCATTTCTGAGAGACAAAGAAAGGAAAGAGAGGACAGAAAAAGAACTCAAAGTATGGTATATTTCGCATAAGGAATTACATGAGAAACCAATTGTTTAATATCTTACTAATAGAAGTCAATTTTTCTTCTTTTGGTGCTTTGTTCATTGCCATAAATTGATGTGACTCGTCATGCATTAGTTCAGACAATGGGGAAAAGGCAAACAGAATGTTCGGACAGAACTGCCTCCCCCTTGCAAAAGGTATTCTTGTTGTATGCTTACTGCTGTGCTTTTCTACTTCTATATTTGTTGTTCCAGGAGGAGTAGAATTTGAAAGAAAAATAAAAATTCTGATTTAACTCCATTTGTGATCTGTGCTTCAATTCCTGAGGGTTTGTCCCGGGGTAATTTTGTCAAGGTAGGGCTACTAGAGCAACTATTCACTCTATAGTACCACACAGTGATGTGTATTGAGTAATATGATGAAGCAATGACGGTGCCACTGCATAGTCCCCTATCATGACACCACCAGCACTGAACCTGATGGAAGTGTTTGCAGTGTTGTGTGCAATTAGTTCCTCATTGCACTGTAGAGGAGCTTTTGACTAAAAATGCCAAGTCTTCTATAGCTAACGTTCTATATGAGGTATCTTGGGAGTGAACACAGGGATCATAGTTTTAAATACAGTGTTAAAACCATGCAGAACTCTTTCATAGCTGTAATGTAAATATTGTCTGTTATGGGGTCAGTAAATGGCTTGAAGGAACCTTTGCCCTTATGATGCCTCTGCAGTACAGCTTTAATATGCAACTGAAGTTTAAAGTTTAATCTAAAATTTAAAGGAATCCTGTGAAAACTTTTGTTTAGTATTTATTTGCATTAGCCTTGTAGTCTTATTGTTGCTCACAGCTGTTATTAACTTACGTATGTTTTATTTCAGCTGTGTGGGTTAAAGTTTAATAATATCTCTGACATACAGGGAAAAATAAGAAAATGCAGTGATTCCATGAAGGAGTAAATATTGTCTAAAAGTGCGATGTATTCAGTATAAGATGAACCATGTCACAGCCTGTGGATTGTATATAAAATTTCCAGGTTTGCCTGTGGTGTTACCCTGCACTGGTTCACTTTGCTACTCATTTTCCATTCCATATTACTTATGACTTAATTAAATAATCATGCATTCTTCTACCTCAGCCCTCAACTACACATTACCTGATATCTGAAGGGCCAATTCTCTTAGGCAGAGGTACCTAGCTGCAGAAAGGAAACAAAAGGTATAATCTAGTTTTGAGTAGATCTCGGACAACTAAACTATTGATCACCTTTCAGTATCTCTTTGCTATGTGTCATTATCAACAAGCAAGGCTATTTTTCCTGCTAGTGTACAAAACTAATATGACTTCTTGATGCTAGAAGTCATAATCACTAAACACATTATTTAACCTTCTTATTGCTGACTTTTCTTGAAAGCCTTTTTCTTTTCAGAATTCTCTATCTCCTTAACCTTCCCAGTAGAGACAGTGAGATGGTGTCAACGTAACAGCCATCCCTTTTGAAAGATCCCAGTTTCTCACTGGGTGGTGAGAAACTGGTGGTGGTGCGAACAGCATAATGGCAATGAATCAATTTAAAGTTGAAAGCTACAACCCAACAATTTTATTTGTTTTCAGAAAGCAATAGTGTAGATGTAAAAGGGACATAAGTGACATTAGAAATGTAGTGAATTTCCAGCTGTTAAAAGGAATTGGTTTCTCTGGAATTTAATACTGCAGGAAGCTGAGATGAACAAATCTGCAGCAGGTTTAAATAATTTCTTTACTTCTAGGTGTTGTTGACACAAATGTTAAAGGAATACTAACTCACCTTAAAAGCATTTAGATTATACGGTGTCCCTGTTGCAGTGCGTTACACTTTCTGTTGAAGTATCTGGTCCTGGAACAAGGTTGGACTAAATGGCCAGTGGGATGAATCTAAAGTAGATTACAGCTAGGAGTGTAAATATGTCTCTAACACTTTGCTATTGTCGAGCACAAAGTAGTAAAGCTTTCCACATTCTTTGATCGTTTGCTCTTTTCTCAATAGGCTTTGAGACATGACTCCTCCGTCCCAGGGTCCCCCACTGCCTGCTCCGACTCAACATAAAAAATTCCCTTTCTTCTCTAACCTCTCCAGTGAGGTGATGTCCCATAACTCCCATAACGGTGATTGAAGATCCTCTATTCTTCTTTCTGGGTGACCGGAAGATAACAAAATTACACTTGAATGCTGTTTTGGTTATAGTGAGATACTACAGAGTGAGGTCTGAACATCTGTTTTAGTTTCCTACAAGTGAAAAACTAGTTGGAAGTGGATTCAGCTCATCTAAAAATTATAAACGTTACTTACTGCCTTGGATTCCATTGATCAGACTATGGTAAAAGAAAACCTTTTGGAAAGGCTGTTTCTAGCCACACAAACATAGAAGAAATGTGAGAGGCAAGAATAACACTTATTTGTTCGGTCTCATAGCTTGAATATAATTTCATATTCCTTAGAAATAAGTTCATCCACTCAAACTGGCTGAAAAATTGCATGTAAGAATTACAGAAATCAATAAGCAACTTGTAGATAGGCCTATTTGGAATTATTTGTAGTTTCAGAAAAATGTCTTCCAAGCTAAGGTCTGCCACTAAACCTTTATTGACACTTTTTTTTTCCTTCAATACATGATCAGATGTCTCACAGGACTATGTTTAAGACTGAGGTAAACCTGGGGCTCCAAGCACTACAGAGAAACCAGTAAAAAGTGAGGATTTGACTGAGCTGACACTTAGCATTTATCAGAGGCACAGATTTTGAAGTGATTATGGAGAAATGAGAACAGTGAAGAAAATCAGCCCAAGAATACAAACTAGGTTAGTGTGTAAGAACTGAAGAAAGGATTGTCTCATATCCTCTTTGATATCCGAGACACATCCCACCTATTCTAGGATGACATTAGATGTCCAGACTTTGTTTATATCAGAAGTGGCCAAATCATCAAGTTCAAGTCTGTTGCAAAAATCGTTCCACATGGTATTGTTCTAAAATAGAAGAATCACATCTGTATAATCAAATTAATTTTGCCTTAATGAGTTTTCTTTGCTTATTTTAACGTGGTGGGAATAGACAGGATTTGTTTCAGGGAAAGTTGCTGCGTTTACTTTGACATGATTGTCACAATTTCTGTTCGCTCCTCTATATGGAAAGTTATATGGGACTAAAAACCCAGTGTCACTTCTAAATGTAATGTTCACCTTCAAACTCGTGAAGAGCTTTTCTTTTGTAAAACTGTGGCTAGTTTTTGCTTTTTCTTTCCATCACGCTGCCAATCATGAAGTTTGTATGCTCTGAGGCCAAATAACAGTCAATGGCTCATTAGTGTTCGTTTAATCAAGCTCCAATTCACAAGAAGACAATAGCTATTGCCTATTCAAACCCAACATATTGTCAGGTAGGAATGGGTGAATTATGTAGATAATAAATGTAGTAATCACTGAACCTAAAGGCATATTGTTGCTTTTATAGGTAGATAATTCAAAAAGAAATTAAGCTCAAGGGGAGAATCTTTTCACAGCATACGTCGGAATAGATGATATCTGGGAAGCTTGTTGTTACAATGGCTCAGTGAAATCTACTTTCTTGATTTCACAGTGTAGCTCTGAGTAATAGCTCAGATCGGTTTCTGCCTCAAAGCTTCTCTACCCCTCCTGATGTTGTTGAATACTAGAAGAAATTTCTGACACAAACTTAATGTTTCCCAAAGGCAACAAATTTCTATAAAATACCGTTGTTCAAAAAACATACAGTACCTTAGTTTTCTTTTCTCATACAACTCACAATAAGTTAATATGTCCCAGGGAATGTAATTTTGCAATACCGTAGGCAACAACAAAATCCCAAGATGTAATGTTCTGTATAATAACAGATCTTAGGAAATGGTTTCTTAGCTGCCTGCTAAAAACTTTTACTTCATTTCTCCTAAAAAATCTCTGCTTTCAAACAACAAAAACACACATCCCCAACAAATAAACAAACAAAACCCACAGAAAAATCCAGCTTTGACTTGTTTGTGACTCTTTTTTTTTTCCAGCTTGATCCTGCTCACTGATGGCCTGAACTGTAACTGGCATTTTTTTCCTCAAAAATGTATTTTTTCAAACTTTTCTGGAAGGAGATAGAAGGATGTAGTCTGGTTATCTTTTCAGTCAATTTATAACTATTTTCAGAGGGAATATTGACACACTGAAAAACTTGATTTTCTTGAGTTTTGGAAATAGTATTTTCACATATATTAGCTCCTCACTCT
Source organism: Gymnogyps californianus (assembly GCF_018139145.2). Lineage (NCBI taxonomy): Eukaryota > Metazoa > Chordata > Aves > Accipitriformes > Cathartidae > Gymnogyps > Gymnogyps californianus. Next base: position 43,625,479 of record NC_059472.1, read on the forward strand.
ACATGTCCTTCCTTTCTCTAGTGTAATAAAGTGAACAATGGTACCTAACCATTTAGTCTGCATGTTACAGAGACCCATTTGAAACCCTGATGCCTATTTGACAGGAGTGATGAGCAATAATAGTTACAACTGAAGTCAATGAGAACTGTACTGTAGATCTCCAAGTAGCTACACGAGGAGTGGTACTACGGAAAGGTTAGTTCTTAGTTGCCTTCAATGGGCCACACAAGTTACAAGAGTTTTTGTGGCTTTTAATAGGTACCACTGTGCTCCTTCATCTCTCCTAATTTCAGTTAACCATTTTTGAATTTATATAATCTCATTGTATATAGTCATTTGAATGTACATCATATATTGGACTTAATGTCTCTCCGACTCTATGGGAGCAATTTGGGATAATGTCTGTCTTTTTTCACAGGTTGAGCATATGACTCAACCACTGACTTGCGGTTGGAGATTACCTGCCATACCCAGGTCATTCGCTTTCTCAATTACCTCAAACTGGTGGGCATTTATAGCAGCAACAAAAATGTAATTAAAAGTATCAAGTGCCCTCCATATTCCTGCAGAATATTTCTGTTTTCTTCTGTATTGACAGTGCTTCTAGCATAGGATTATCAGCAAATATCACTGACATCAAATAACCTGGTGCAAGTTTTGTACAAAAAATACAGATGAAAATACTAAGATCCATCCTAACTCCCATCCCTCAGGAGTTCTGGTAGAGAAGTCTCTTCAGGCAAATATTTCCCCTTTCAGTGTTGTCTTCTGTCCCACCAAATAATTCACTTTTCATCATCAGGCACTGTCAATCCATATCTTTGCTGGCTGCCTACGTATTTTACATTGCTTCCACATATCATCATCTTCCTTTTTCTTTCTGAAATCTTGAATAAGTACTGGAAAACTTAAATGGTGACACAAGTAAATATTGACAGAGAAAAAAAATTACTTGTGAAACAGTGGTGTAACACTGTAATCAACAGAAAACTGGAGAGGTGGTTAAAAGACCTGCTTGATGGGAGACAAAATGTTCAGAAATTATGGTGGGAAGATTCATCTGTTCATAGATGAACTGCCCTTTCAATATCTGAGTAATTCTGAAGGGACAAAACTTATTTTATAGTTCTAAACACTGAATCAAGGTTAAAAGTTTGATTTTAAAGGACCTGTAACGTAGTCAGATTAAACCTGAAGGAAATAATTTTCAGATACAACTGTGTAGGAGACATAGATGTCTACAAGACAGAGGAGAGAGATACTGCAGTTTGTCATTCTTAGATGCAAGGATGTGTTCAAATATTTTATCCTAATTGTATTTCTATGCTTGTTACTGTAGATCACTTTTAAAGGCACTGTCTATAATATGACAGTCTAGCACAGCTTGCTTTTACTGAGCAAAGTTGAGAAGGCATGAAAAAAGCTGTGATATTCTTTAATATTTGTTGAATAACGTCCCAGAAGGAAGATTTAACATTTTTCCATGTGTCTGCTTTGAAATGCTAATTCATTTCTATAGACATTGATTTCCAGAAGAATTAAGAAGTTTGATTAAAGACTACACAGTCAGGCTGGCTACTGAGAGTAGTATGAGATACGAAAATAAGCACATAATAGGATAAAAAATTACATGATTTGAAGTTTTAAATGGAAAGTCTGTGCCAGGTTCTCTCTGACTATGTGATAACAATACTCTTCGGAGCTGTTTCATAACCCTAGGTACATTCCTAATGTTTTAGTTCAGCTGTAGTTGTTAACTTCAACCCACCTCTTCTCTGACAATCTGACTCTCTCAGTTGCATATAGAATGGGTTTTTTTGTCTTCTAAGCCTGTTGTGAGGCTATCAAATTCCTGTTGTAGCTATGGCACACTAAAGTGATTCTATATTGGTCTTGAACTTACTTATAAACATGAATCAAGCTTCTGAACATACTTGATCCCAAATACTGATCACTTGGACCTTTTTTTTTGAAAGAGGTGGTGAGGTGGCATCTATTACAACAGCTGTCAATTTGAAAGCTGAATTTCAGCACTGTGTTTTGCAGCAAACTTAGAGAAATTTTCTTTTATATGCAGTATTTCTGTAAGACATCATCTAGAACATGATTCTCTTAGCAAGTCCTAACACCTCCAGCTTCTCTGATTTTTAAAGGCAAGTAAACAGTTCTTGAGCTTCCTTCCTTAAAATCTACTTTTTAGCTTCACTTTTTTATGTTGATGGTACAAGTTGACAGGGCTGACAAACTTGCAAGGTTATTGGTATGGCATCTGCAAACATGACTTTGGAGCTTATAAAAATACGCCTTCCTTGCAGAGTGTAGTGCAGATAAATACCTCTGCTGAGGATCCTGGTTGTTACAGCTTTTCAAATAAAGACTAGGTAACAGCATCTGAAAAGCGTGTAAAGGGAGAAGGGGAAGGATGGCATTTTCCCTCCTCTTATACAACCGACAATGGCCTTTACAAATAGGGAAACAATGGTTGGAGCCAGGGCCACCACCCAGCCATCCACCCTGAATTCTATTACTTGGAGAAGTATTCTGCAAGATGGATGGGATTTCTTCATCAGAGGAGTGTCTTTCACTTCAAGTGGAAAGCTGTGACATGAGTGTAGTCATATCAGCTCATACATATCTAATTGTTCGCTTCCTTGAATAACGCAGAGTTATTGGGATACCTGCTTGTGAAGGCTAATTACCTCTATTGTGTTCTGCTGACTTGGTAGCATGGTTGTTCCTTAGATATTAACTCACTAGAAATGATTTGTCTGGAAATTAAATTTGACTTTGGTCTACAGCTCAGGAAAAAAAATCCAGCATTCATTAAGGTTACTAATGATGAAGTTTTGATGTTGCGAATTTCTCAATACCTGTCTTATTAGATGTAAGTGTCATTTCTCTGGTGCAGAAAACACCACACTTGATATTATCTTGTAGGTAATTTCAGCCTACAGGCTTTCTGCTTTTCTGATTCAAATACCATCATCCCAGATAGATAGATGACATTTATTACTCTGTGAGGCTTTTCTCAGGAAACAGGGATAAAAAATAATTTATCATGCTGCCTTTCAGTGATGCCTTTTAGATGTGTCATTAAATCTCAGCTTTCTCTCTGTGCATAGTGAATCCTAGCATAGTTTCTCATAATTCTACCTATAGGGTATGAGGAGCGGCTTTTGTATTTGATTTTTTGTCTTCTGTTTTTCTTTGTAAGTGATCAAACATCCTGTGACATTTGATGGCTTTCCTTTATTGCTCTTAATGTGAATACTTCAACAAATACAACGGTTATTGTTGTATTTTATAACACTTCATGTAATAGTTTTTAACTCCAATTAGGCATATCAACTCAAAAGAACAAAGATTTCATGAGTTTGAAGTACATGATATAAATACTATCCATTCTATTCAGAGTATAATTACGGACCTGTAAACCACAGATCTGGGGCCTTATTAAACTTATGTTGTATCTTCAACTGCTTGAATTTTAGTATTTGGACTGTCAATTAAATTACTTCAATTACATTGCTTAAAATATTATTCCTAGCTCTCGTGAGTGTTAAAGCAATAAGACCTGACTGTTGGATAGTAATCATTATTGTACAGTCCAGGCTAATAGAGTATCAGTAGCAGAATCTGACACAAAGCTTAAATCTACTTCAGGACTCCAAGATGGAAATCTGGTGCGTTTTCTAAAGTAATGGAGTTTCACATGTAGCCACAGAAACACTAGCTGTATTTATATATATGAATATGAAGTCAACTGCAGAAGGCAAAATAATCCTAGCTTTGTCTACAAACAAGTGGGGTATAAGCTTGATCATTCCACTTTTTAAGTGAGATTTGGGGTTCATAAAATACTAGAATAGGAACAGAATGGAACGGAATGGAACGGAATGGAACGGAATGGAACGGAATGGAATGGAATGGAATGGAATGGAATAGAATAGAATGGAATAGGGACCTACAACGATCATCTGGTCCAACTGCCTGACCACTTCAGGGCTGATCAAAAGTTAAAGCATGTTATTAAGGGCATTGTCCAAATGCCTCTTAAACACTGACAGGCTTGGGGCATCCACCACCTCTCTAGGAAGCCTCTTCCACTGTTTGACCACCCTCTCGGTAAAGAAATGCTTCCTAATGTCCAGTCTGAACCTCCCCTGGTGCAGCTTTGAACCATTCCCACGTGTCCTATCACTGGATACCAGGGAGAAGAGATCAGCACCTCCCTCTCCACCTCCCCTCCTCAGGAAGCTGCAGAGAGCAATGAGGTCGCCCCTCAGCCTCCTTTTCTCCAAACTAGACAAGCCCAAAGTCTTCAGCCGCTCCTCACAGGACATGCCTTCCAGCCCTTTCACCAGCTTTGTGGCCGTCCTCTGGACACATTCAAGGACCTTAACATCCTTCTTAAATTATGGGGCCCAGAACTGCACACAGGCCTCAAGGTGAGGCTGCACCAATGCTGAATACAGTGGGATAATCATCTCTTTTGAGGTTACACTGTGTTTGATGCACCCCAGGATGCGGTTTGCCTTCCTGGCTGCCAGGGCACACTGCTGACTCATATTGAGCCTGCTGTCGACCAGCACCCCCAGATCCCTTTCTGCAGGGCTGCTCTCCAGCCACTCCTCTCCTAGTTTATACCTGTGTCCAGTATTACCTCAATACTTAGTAGTAGGAGAAAAGGAACAGAAAAAATCCTGCAGAACCTACAACAACAAAGTTAGGAAAACAATGGAGTACAAAACAAAAACCACCATTATGCCACTGTACAAATCTGTAGTTGTGCAAACCTTGAACTCTGTGTAATTCTGGGCCCCTCTTTTCCAAAAAAAGATGTCATAAAACTTGGGAAAAGTATAGTGAAGAGAACAAAGGTGATCAAAGGTGTGGGATACTTCCACACACAAAGAAAGACTGAATAAGCTAAGAGTTTTTGTCTTGTAAAGGAGACAACTTAAGGTGCTTACTATTGAGGGATAACAAAATGTGAAGGGCTGCTCAGTGGTTTTTTTCAACACAGGAATGGGGCCATCAAATCAAACCTAGTGTGAACCAAATCGGAAAAAAAGGAAATGATTCTTCATGCAAAAGATAGTAAACTTCTGAAATATCTCACTAAAAGATGATACAGATGTAAAAATTTTTATAGATTTAAAATAAAACTTGAGAAATATTTAGAAGAAAGATCACTAAAGGTTATACAATAGACAAACTACTCAGAAATCTGAGCAGGAGTGATCTGTTTTCTCAGAAAAATGTAGAAGTTTTTGCCTTTATAAAGCAAACATGAAATTTATTTAGGTTTTCAGCCAAATATTAAAATATTTTTGTCACAAACCAAAATAATTCAGATGTGCAGATGCAGTGTGTCAGATGTACAGTCATAGTGCTTTAAGAAAGTTCATGATCCAGTGTTGTTCTCCTCCTCTGGGGTCCAAGCTTTTTAGCTGACCTCTGTCTCTCATGATCCATCACAAGGCTTCTTCACAGAACAACAAGATAGTAATATGCTATGAGGAGATATAGTCCTTCTATCACCTAGTTTTCAGAGAGGACTGCAAAAACATGGGTCAGTGATGTGTACTTATTTTTAAAAAAAAAAACATATTTCCTTCAATTTTAGTTTTCTGAATTCTGTGTGGAAAATTTTGAATTACATTGTTTAAGACCTTCTCAGAAAACAAGCCTTTCCCCAGTGAGCTCAATCTCAAATATCTTGACAACATGCAGAGGTCAGACTAAGATCTTAGCAAACCTATGTGGATTACAAACGTGCTTCATTCTTTGGTTGTGGGAATAGCTATATTTTGTTGGAGACTGAGCTCACATGACTTTTAAAGCTTTGATTTCAAATGGAAGTGAAAGCATTAATTTCAGGAGACTTTATATTCTTCTGTTGCTGCCTGCTGTGTTTTGTGGGATTTGCCTGTTGTCATTGAGTGTACTCATTGTGAATACAACAGTGATTGCTTGTGTGTACCTGCAACAAGGTCACGGGTTTACGAGTATCTAGCCATCACGCTGGCCTCTTCATCAGTAATTTTGCAGACTAAAACAAGGAAAAAGATGGCACAGGTATGGAATGGTCTAGAAATGAGTTGATGAATGCTGATGAGGTTGTGTAAGGAAAGGTTTTATCCTTCAGCTTGTTCTTCCCATAAAAACTTTTTTTTTTTTTTTGCCAGCTCCACTAGTACTTTGGTATTTTATCTCCTTGTATTTTAAATGTGCTGGGCTTTGTATTCTGAGTCAGGTTTTTCCTCCTCCATGGTTACAGCTATAGATACAGGATTAACATTTTGAAGCATCAAAATAGTGTTCCTCCAAAACAGTGCCCTCCAGAATATTCCCCTCCAACATTTGTGAAGGGATTTTCTGAACATGGAAACGGCTTTGTTATGTATTTATGTATGTGTTACTGGTTACTGTTCTGTTTTGCTTTCTGAGTTTTTTTGCTTTTGGAAAAATAACTATTACTGTGCTTTATAGTTTCAAGTTTAGCCAGCAACACTTTTGACAGTTGAGGTAGGGGTCTTGTCAGGGAGACTCTCCTGCAGCTAATTTTCATCTCGTTTTTAGTGGTTGAGAGTCTGAAAATTATTTTCATGGGCTCATGAAACCAAGCAGTGAAATGGTCATTTATCTTTCTTGGTGGGTTTTATTTTCCTGTACTGTAATTTGTAGTAAAAGAAAATAAATGAACAATTTCAACCTCACAGGCAAAAAAGTTGTTTGCTCCCAGAGTAGCCTACACTTGGGAAAAGCAAAAAAGTTCGCAAGACTTAGGCCTGCCTGACTGCAACATGTGTCATAAGAAAATGACTAGAAGCCTTGAATAAGTCACAGTGACTCATTTTACCAGATGCTCTATCAACGCTGTTGTGGTCCCAAACCTTCTTCTCCCTGGGGAGAGATTCTGAGTTGTGTTTGTGTTCTTTCACATGCTGTTTTCTTGCCATGTGGCAGCTTTCCAGTGTGCCACCAAGCACCAGAGCGCTGGATGATAGGCATTTGTGCTGTGCAGTTCTCCAGTTCGTTGGGCTGTTGTTACAGCAGTAAGAATGCTGCTGGTGGTACTCTAAGCCTGCTTGTCAGCATTGCAATGTGATTAGGAGAGGACAATTTGCTGGAAGAAACAATTTCAGTCAGCTTGATGATCTCTAGCATGCTTGAAAAGTAAAAGAACTTTGCAATGAAATCCAAGTAAGCAGTATGGACTTGGGCAAGCAAGACAGAAGCTGTACCTACTACCCTTTCCCATTCCCGTGCAAGTTAATACCTTCCCTGTCTGATTTGAGAGCATGGATTAGCACCCACGTCTCTCCCTCTCTTTCTTATTTTAGATTATTGCCTGATGGAAAATTTGGTTGCCCCTACTCTGACTTGGCCTGAGGGGGATTTCAGACCCTCCTCTCTCAAACTAGTTCTGCATCTCAGCCCTCAGTTCAGAGGGTGTCTGGAACCAATGCCTTTGCCAGAACAAATTTGTTATGGAGCAGGTGAAGTGTTTCATTTTCTACAAAACAACTTAGATGGTTTAAAAATTTAATTTTGCAATTTTGTTTAAAACATTTTTTTACCTTTTCAATTTGACATCCAAACTGATGAACTGATGATTTCCTCAGACCCCTGTTACCAGGCTCTCTTCTCATATGGTAATTTCTGCATGTAACTGTGATAACACTCTTCGTACTCTGAAGTCCTGGGCTCAGGGAGCACAAGACTGGAATAAAATCTTAATGCTATCTGGGATCCTTGAGGTCCTAAGCTGTGCTGTGTGCTCTTCGTTCAGGAACGAGCATGCTGGCTATGAAATTGCCAGAAATAGCTGTCTGATTGTGCAACTGCTGCAAGCTGCAACTGTGATGTCCACTGACTGCATTAAATCTGAATTCTATATTAAACTGGCATTTGTACATGGAAGTGGAAAAAAGCATTTTCTTTTTCTTTTTAACTTTATCTGCTGGAGCTAGCAAGGATGGGGAAGTAAGTGTGTGCCTAAGAGAAAACCATTGGACAAAGGAGTCCATACTTTTCCCCCTTGCAGCAGCAAAACTCTCACAGAAAACCAGAGGAGTAGAAAAAGCCATGACTGAAAACAAGAATGTTTTTACTAGTAAAACTCCAAACACAGAAAAGAAGGCAGAGCATGTATATATTTTATGACATTGCCTCAGAAGGCAAATATTTTCAGTTCGATTGAATTTTAAGCCTGGATATTAATGGTCTCAATAAAGTAAAAGTACAAGGGCAGTATATAAATAAATAAACATTTAACTGAATATTGGACAAAAGTGACATTTCAGTATTTCTGAGATATTTCTGCAAAAGAAACTTTAGTATGGCACTCTGACTTTGAAAGTATTTGTAGGAGTTGGAAAGAATTGCTGCTGTTCTGATCTGGGCATCTAACTTTTCTGCTCCTGCAGGATTTCATTTCCTGAAATGTCAGAAGTATGTGTTCAAAAGTATACATTATGAGCATCCAGGTTGTGAGAAATATAGCTAGGAGTTGGGCAGGAGATGCGTATCCTTACCTTTACCTGCATTGTGTGATTTTATGTGACCTCAGCCTTCCTCTATCCCTAGAAAGGCAGGAACACAATTTGCAGGTCTGGCAATGCCTCTCTTTAAGGATTCTCATTTCACTAGAGCTTAGAAAAGGGGAGGGGTGCCCCAAAGTCCTCCGAACGTGAAAAATTCAGGAGTAAATAGAAACGAGATGGTCTGTAACATTAATCCAGCTGTGTGTATCTGCTGCTGTTACGTCTGCTTTTGTTGTTTGGACTTTATTAGATGTCTCTGCAGAACAGAAACAGGCACATAGAGTGTCTACCCCTTCACTCCCAATACTGTTCATCCAAAGCAGAGAGACGGTATTTTTGCTCATAGGATATTTGTACCTTTAAGAGCAGCAACAGGTGGAAATTTTTAAACCCTTTATATTAAAAAAGACAACCAGATCTTCTGTATTTTGGCCAGTGAACATATTAACTCATAGCTATGACAGTCCATGAATGGAGTGTACCACTACATTGACATTATATATTATTTTAGACTATTTTGTGCTTTTTATTTTCTATTTGACTTTAGGAAGGTGGACTTGTTAACAAGATTTTTTTTTTTTCCCCAGAGAAAAATGATGACAGAGCTCAAACTTTAAAATCAGATTTGTGCATTTTTGTTTTAAACACCATTTTACATTAACTGCTGCGTACTATATTTCATTGTGTTCTTTCCACAAATGTGTGAACAAGCCTCTATATTGCTTTTCTGAGAATTATGCAGTTTCTATGTGCTATAGGCTCTATTTTCATTCATAAGTAAAATAAAAAATCTTCCATGATGTTAAGCAAATAAGCACTACCTAATAATGTAATAGTCCAGTCTTTGGTAGTGAAATTATATTTTTCATTTATTTTTATATACTGTTTTTAAGAAAGACAGAATTAGCTTGTACATAACTGTGGAAATGTGAGTAGAGGAAAACATGAGGATCAGTTTACAAATGAATGTCAGTAAAAATTCATTAAGATAAATCAAGTAAATAGAATAAACCAGGCTTTAAATTAGTATTACACAAGAGATCAATAGAGCAGAAAGAAAAAGGAATTATAGTTATGCAGCTGGTCAGGTCTTAGATTAAGTATGACTAAACTAAGAAAATATGTAGTTATTCGTACAATTTTGCAAGCTACTGTGATTCTCATGAAGCAGAGATGCTGTGTCATAAGAAGAAAATCAACCTAATGGGAATATTGGGCTGCAACAGTGAATGGGCCAGGTATCTTCATCTTAACTAATTCTTTTCTTACAGAAAATACACTTGAGTATCACTTTGTGTAATATCAGGTGAAAGGATAAGAGGTAAAGCCACAAGTGCATGGAAGTCTATTTAACTCTGATCAAGAAAAACATCTTGGGGATCAAACATGTTTTTTTAAATACAATCTGGGTGAAAGAAATGTCTGTATGGGCCCGACTAGCTCTCCTGCTGAATGACAGTGGTAACTTCCAGGTCTATACAAGAGTTATTTCATGTGTTTTTAGAGTTATACTCTTATTTACACATCCTACATCTACCGAAGAAGAGACCATAGCCATCAGAAAACACACGTCTATTCCCTGCAATGCTGTTGCATCTTCTTAATGGGAATTGTGTTCCTACCTAATGAAAACATTGAGAGAAAACTATTTAATAACCGAAATCTTGTATAGAATATATACAATATATGCTTCACTAAATACCAAAGTAGGCACCAAGACTGGGGCCTACATGGTGGCAGGGCCTATGCACATGCACACAGTAAGGAGGCAGCCCTCAACACACAACAATTTGTGACACAGATAAATGAGACCAACAGAAAATTGGTATAGAAATGAAGGCAGAGGTGCAGTGAATTTTGCAAGTTTCAAGATCAAAAACAAGGTCATGTTAAAAATTTCTAACCTAGTGTCCCAATTACAGCATTATTACTTGAATTTTTTTTTATGCTGTCTTGGAAAAAGATTTCTAAAACACACCTAAACTGCAAACTCAAGCCTTTTTCTAGCGCCCTCTCACATACGGAGGACTATGGACTCTGGCACGTAACTTAGGGCTGCATGGGCTCTTCTATAACTTGCTGAAGGACCACAGGTTGTGCAGGTCCTGGCACTACCTGCCTAAATACGTCATTGAGCCAGGCTCAGATCAGTACGACAATGTACTGATGGAGCTGCAAGAAAACTTCTGACAGCTTCTGACAAACTTCTGTACATTGCAACTGTGAGGAGGGTAATGTATCCTTGATCTAAACTGGTTAGATGAGTTTGGAACTCTCGCTCCAAACAGTGCAGCAGGTCTTATCTATCCATGACCAGCCAGATCTTACTTGTATGCAGTGGCTGTTTGTCAGGGACTTCTGAACATCGAACTGTTTACTTAGGGAGCTGATAAATGGGGCACTGCAGCTCTCTCTTCTGCAGGTCTCCACCTTCTTCTCCTCTTCTTCCCTGCTTGGTAGATCTGCATTCAACTACAACAAGATAAAATTCCTGCAGACTTGCTCCCAAAATGAGCCATTCTAAGTTAATTCCCATGATATAAATGCAGTTCCTTAACTTTTCAGCATTAAAAGTGAATGCCATGACCGAAGATTTGGTTCAGTAATTACAGTCTGTTGAAGTCAGTGGGATTTCTGGTAGAGCAAAGAGTTACTGAGCATTATGTAAATGAGCCAGAATCCGTATACAGTTATTAAATGACTGTGTGCACCAGTAAGGAAGAAAAACTGTTGGTGGCTATAAAGGCTTATAATTAACACTGACGGAAAGAAACGGAGCAAAGGGCAATCTAGGCTGAATGCTAGAAAAAATGCTTAACAGTGTCTTGGGTCTGGCTGAGATGGAGTTAATTTTCCCCATAACAGTCCTCATCATGCTGTGCTCTGTATTGGTAGCTAGAAAGGTGTTGATAGCACACCAGTGTTTTAGCTACTGCTGAGCAGTGCTCGCACAGCATCAAGGCTGTCTCTCCAACATTCCCCCCTCACCAGTAGGCTGGAGGTGGACAAGATCTTGGGAGGGGACATAGCCAGGACAGCTGACCCAAACTGACCAAAGGGATATTCCATACCATGACATCTGCTCAGCAATAAAAGCTAGGAGAAGGAGGAGGAAGGGGGGGGCATTTGTTATTTATCTTTGTCTTCCTAAGCAACTGCCATACGTACTGAAGCCCTGCTTCCTGAGAAGTGGCCAGACATCACCTGCTGATGGGAAGAAGAGAATAAAGTCTTCTGTTTTCCTTTGCTTTCATGCACGACCTTTGCTTTTGCTTTATTAAATTGTCCTTACCTTGACAGTTCTCGAGCCTTTTGTTATATTTTTTCTCCCCTGTCCAGTTGAGGAGGGGGAGTGATAGAGCGGCTTTGGTGGGCACCTGGCATCCAGCCAGGGTCAACCCACCACAAACAGTAACATCTATCAAACTCTATAATAGCTCACTGACTAATGGAAGCAACTTTCAGTTATTACACTGGACTGGACAAAGCACTGAAAGATGTTTAGAAGCTTATTCTGAAATAGTGAGCTGGATAGTGACTTTTCAGAATATGTGAATAATTTTTTTTTCTTTTAAAATCATGTTAACCAGGCTGTAGGTTTGGGCAGTAACTTCCCTTCTGCCTGAAGATTTCATATTCTGAGTTGTAGGTGTAGGGAAACGTATGTAACTTGGAAAATATAATTCTGGGTATGTGACAGGTACAAATTTTCCCGTTCCCTTTAGAAAGTAAAAACAAACAGGGGAGTTTAGAAGTTTCAGAAAAATCTAAACTAAAACCTTTCATGTAGAGTTGAGAAAGATGCAAGCTCATATACAGCAAGGAAAATGTTGAAGTGGGAAGTGGGAGAATGGGAACAGGCTAGACAAAGTTGTACTTAATTCCCTAATGGTTCACAGAATCACAGAATGGTTGAGGTTGGAAGGGACCTCTGGAAGGCATCTGATCCAACCCCCGACTCAAGCAGGGCCACCTACAGCCAGTTGCCCAGGCCTGTGTCCAGTCGGCTTTTGATTCTCTCCAAGGATGGAGACTCCACAGCCTCCCTGAGCAACCTGTGCCAGTGCTCAGTCACTCTCACAGTCAAAGAGTGTTTCCTGATGTTCAGAGGGAACCTCCTGTGTTTCAGTTTGTGCCCATTGCCTCTGGTCCTGTCACTGGGCACCACAGAAAAGAGCCTGGCTCTGTCCTCTATGAACCCTCCTTTCAGGTATTTCTATACATTAATAAGATCCCCCCTGGGCCTTCTCTTCTCCTGATTAAACAGTCCCAACTCTATCAGCCTTTCCTCATAGGTTCCCATAGGTTATAGATGCCCATAAGACCTCTGTTTCTCTGAAAACAAGAATAAAAAGAAGGCAAGGAAATTAGGGAGTGATTTCTGCATTCTGCTGCTCTTGGACTGAGGCCCAGGAAGCATTAACATTACTTAGCTACGTACTATTCTGTGTATGCATATGATGTTAATAAGCCCTCTTAGTAAAATTTGTTAGGCACTTTTCTTTCAAGTAACGTACGTCTAGTGTATGACACAGCTTGGTGGCAGCTTATGTGATGGTAAATGCATCGACCACATGAGATCTCCCAATGCAGGTCAGACGCAACCTGACCAGCGACGGATGAGGTGAGCCCCAGCAGCCTCCCAGGGTGCACAGCATCGTGGGCCAGGAGAGGAGCCACGGCACCACACTGCAAGTTAGTGAGGAACTCGTGGATGAGTAGGGAGTGGGAACCAGTTGTTTTGCAACGGTTGTGTGAGGCTTGATAGGTTTGGAAATTACATTTGAAACATTGGATCTGAATGTAATTTTGACTGTTACCATAGTACAGGGTCGTTATTAATGGTTATACTCTGGAGACTCCAAAATCTATATGATAATGACTTGCAAGAGTGACAATACCAGCAAATATACTGTGCTGGTATGGTGGATAAAAGAAATGTAACACAGATGCCTATGTATAAACAGTCATAAATTGCAACTAATCTATGGTACATGTGTCAGAGAAAATAGCCAATGGTGCATTCTGAGAAACATACCATGTCTTAATTCCAGTTGTTTAAATAATATTAACTCATGATCTATTCTCCTTCATGGTAAGTAAAAGGAATGTTGTGGATACAAGATTAATCTTTCCTTGTTAGTAAAGTGAAAGCCCTTGAGGTTATTAAAAGTGTACAGAGTGTGACTGAAGACTGCTCCTGGTGTGGTGAAGTAAAGCTCTTCTCTGAACCCTGCTCTGCAGTTAATGAATACAAAGTTCTCTGTGGTGTTGGAAGCAAACATCAAAAAGACAGGAGTGGGTTTCTGTTGGCAGGGAGCTGAATGGGATGGAGTCGTTTCACTTTCTCAAGGCTTCTTTAATTTGGAACCTGTTCTTTTGTTTCGATACCAATCTCCAAAGAACACTTGAGCGATGGAGAAGCGGTGAAGGGAGGCATCTGTTGAGAAGGACGTGGTGGTGTGCTGTTGCCATGCGACCCGCAGCGGGAGCACTGCGATAATCCACCTGTCTCTTAGGACACACTGATCTGGGCATGGAACGGGGAGGCTAGGAACAGGCTCTGAAACAAACGACACTGTAATTAACAGTATGCAGTAATTAGGAATTAACTTTATTCAAGCTGCCTGGAATGTTTTAGGGAAACTCTGGGCATGTCCTTCCTGTGCATCAGAAGGTCATAAAAATCCTTTGGCGGTCAGGGTGCCAGCCTCACTTCCACTAGTCAGAGAAAAAATATTAAATTGGGATCATTGGAAGTCTGGAAACTGAAATATTTTTGCTACCTTAAGGGAAAAAGTGTATATCTGTGTGTCAGGCAGCTGGTCAAAGTCAGTATATCTGTTTCCCTTCACTGGAAAGAATCTAAAACTCATTGAAAAACTTTAGAGTAAGTATCTTGTTGACACATGAGTTTATGGCTTTTGGATGCTGTTTAATTAAATGGCCGAAACCTGCACAGATTTTTTTTCTTTTTTTTTTGCTTATTTAATCCCAACTTCACTTGCCAGGAGAGAATTCCTCAGGAAGAGGAAGTTAACTTTGTAGCTGTGTTTTCAAACTCTAATCATTTGATTCGTGAGAAGGTGAGAAAACATAGATGGCACATGGATTTCATATCTCATCTCTGTGAGGTGATGGAGTGAAGCTTGAGAAGGATGACTGAAAAAGCTGATCTTGCAGGTCTGAAGTCTGAGTTGTGTAATCATGTGTAACTCAGTCTTTTAAGAAGTTGCAAAATACAATTTAGCCCACCTTAAATAATAGACTGATAACATCTGTACCTTTTGCTTTTATGATTGCTGCTTAAACTGAGAGCATTCACCTTTCCTTTCTTAGATGGTGGTAAAAAGAACAACAAGGGGTTGGGCTAAAGAATCTGCTACTATCCTAAGCAAAAGGATCCTGGAAGAAACTTTCACATGACACTATTATGACTATAGACCTGACACCAGTTTGCCTTGGGTTTTTATGAGTGCTTTTGCAGAAAATTCAGAAGTAGCAGTTCAGTCCAGTCTCTACATAAACACGTTTGTGTTCATGTGTGGTGGGAGAGGCCTTACGTACATACTTTGTCTTTACCATGATTATCAAGAGAAAAATTAAGCGCCAGAGAAATATCTTGAGGGATTCAGTAAGAAATAATTTCACAGTAATAGTTTTATATATAATGCATAGATAAGTACTTATTTGTGAATAAATATGCATAAGCAGTTCCACATATAAGCTCTGTTTTATTATTCAGAACAAATGAAAGAACTTGACAATAAGTCAAATACAGAATAATACAGAATAATTTTTTTCAGTATCAGTCACAGATGATTTTTAGCTTATGGTGATAGAAAATATTGAAACATGACTTTGATCTCTTGTACCTAACATATAGTTGCAAAGATTTAATGTTGCTGAACAGCTTGCTTGGATGCCTTTCCAATGATTTGCAAAGCCTTAAGGACTTCACAGTGATTAACTCTACCATATGCTTTTTTCAAAGGCCAATTTTGCCAGGCCATCAGTTTATATGCAGATTAAACAGGCAAGTGTGAGCAAACTTTCAGAATCAAGTAAAGTAAATGTTAATTGCTTGTTACTGCTTTTGGTTATCTTCTTGTAATAGGAAAGTTACAAAATAAGGAGGATAGATGGGTAATAAATGAAATTTCCATTTGGAATGACAGCTGGAGTAGCAGAAAATTCTCCTGTTGTCATGGGTTGTTGCTACCCGTTATTTTACATATAAATTGTTTCACTCATCTCTGGTTGGCAAGTTTTCTTGGCACCGCCAATATTTACAGTGGCTAATTCTCTAAGCGAATGCTGAGAAATATTTTCCTCTCTGACTGCTTATGAATGACTTGCATTTGGCACCAGAAAAAAGGCAGATTTCTAAATACAAATTAGAGATTTTGGGCCCTGGAAATGGACAGAAACAGGCAGGAATGAATAAATACACCAACACTTAGCTAGTAAGGAAGATGGTTAGAGAAACCCTCTTTCTGCAGCAGCTGATTATCCAACAAGACAATAATAAAAGCCTTGCTGCTCTGACCATAGACAATGGAGTGAAGCAGAATAGATACTGGTTTGTAGGAAAATGTGAGTTATCTGTCATAGTAGACTTCAAACCAGGGTCAGGAAGTCATGAATCCAAAAATGTGCTTTATTACTATTGTGCTTAGCTCAATTGAAAACAACACACATAATCTCATATATATATTTGTATGTAGCATAGATTTACAATTTATAAATAGGTTGGAGTATAATCTGCTGCCTTTGCCCTGAGACCTCCATCTCTCTCTGCCAGGTGGGAAAGAACATTTTGCTCTCAGAAGGTTGATGAACTGCTTATATCTGGTTATAGATGGCTTCACTTAGCCAATAATGTTTTCTAAATTTATGGATATGTGAGGAAGTTTCCCTCAGGAAAAAGCTAAGCTCAAAGTCCTGACTGATTTCTGTTCTCAGAAATCTTGAAATGGATTCTGGGGAAAGGGACAAAGCTGAAAAAAAAAAAAAAACAGGGAGAGATTTAGGCTTAGAATTTACGTGTGTCCTCCGATTGCAGTACCCTTCTAGTGTATCAGACCTAAGGTTTATGTAAGAGCAGACACACAGCTGAACTTGTAGTTAGATGACAAGAAGAGAGAGATCTTACACTGAGACTGATGAAAGCTTGCAGCTTTTTTTTATTTCTGTGAACCTATTCATAAAACCTTTCCAACTCTATTGTCTACTTCTGGACTGTGAAAATGAATTTGTAATATTTACTTATCCTGTGTTCTTGGCAAACACTAAAGCATGTGGCTAACACTACTCAATACAACTTCTAAGGTACTTATGGGAAAATGGGGAGATGCTCTTGCCTAGAGGAGCTGAAACAGATCTTGTAATACAGCTTCTCTGTGGCAGGAATACCTTCATGTGATGAGACTCAACAGTGACTCCCTGATGATGGGAGAAGCTGCCTGAAATTCAAGGGTTTACAGTAAGTTTGTAGTAGGTTTGCTGCACTTTCAGAACTGGGGAGATCTAGGAGAGCTACTGAAATCTAAAATCAGTCCTAGTTTACATTAGTAGATCCTGGCATTAATTGTTATGTTTCAGGAAAAGGTTTGCATACTGAACAGGTAATGAATGCTCAGAAATTAGGGGAATAAGAATTTTATTCCCCTTAAGGGAAGCTTGCTTAACCATATTAATAGCCACCATGGTGAAATAAGTTAGCAGGATCCTAAAAAAGCACAACAGGTATTCAGGATGAAGTTTTGTCTGGAGGGGAGAGGTGGGAAGTTTGAAGAATAAAATAGATATCATAGTTTAGAGGTGGTCAAAAATTTAAATTAGGGGAGCAAATTAACACAGAACAAGAAAGAGGAAAAGAAGAAGACAATTAAATGGATAGCAAGGAAACGGAAGGATTAACTATAACTAAACACTTAACAGGGACAGAGAAGAAAATGAAGAAAGGCTGAAGTGAGGAAATAAGTGATTTGTTAATATTAATCAAAGCAGCTAGGGGAAATCAGTAAATGCATCAGGGTGATACATCCTAGAAAGAAGAAACTCCACCACCGTGAATATAAATGACTCAATAAGAAGACGACAGTGAATAAATGCTGAGAGTCTAAATAAACAGGAGGTGAGTTATATCTCATTAAAGAGCAGGTGTAGGAGTACTGGGAAACACTGGGGACATGCTCATATTGACCATCTGAGACAATACACACTTCCTATGATACTGGGGAATCAAAATTCATTAGCACTGAAAAGTCATTGAACATAAGGAGAGTAGCAGATGACCAAAACTTTTCTGACTATGGATACTTACAGCATTTCTTTTGTGTGTATTTGTTCACTGAAAGGACAAAGTGTGGCTGGGGCAGCTTTTTATTCTTTTGCATTTTGGTCACTTTTTCTTCATCATGACATGAGTGAGAGAAGGATCTGTAAGAAAGGCAGTAAAGACAACAAAAATAAAATTTTGCTCTGCGTCATTGCTCATTCCCATGTTCTAGGGAAAAAAAAAAAGTTTTTTCATTTTATAAATACTGTAGGGTTTTTTTTATAGAACTTCATGAACATTGGCATATAACTTAGCTGTTAAATGGAATGGATAACTCCTGCTGATAAAGCTTCTTTAGATGTTTAATGCTTATGGATGTAGAAAGAACAAATAAAATGAACCATAAAGGTTTCCCAAATTCAAATTCCAGGATGAATACTAAAATTAGAATAAGATAGCTGTCAGGCCATGTTTAGAGCTACATATCTTAAGGATGTAATAAACTTAGTTAAAAGTTGTAAACTTTGCTTTGCCTTAGCAAAATATGTTGCCAAATGTAAGGAATTTGCCACATCTCAAGAACATTTACAGGGCTGGCTTTTTTATTTTTATAAGTATTTGTTCTGTGAATATAAAAGGGGAGAATTTTGAGAGACCAGTTCTAGAAAAAAAACAGGTTTAGCAGACTAAAGGAGAGTCCTTTCTTAGATGATGTTAATAAATAAAATACGACAGTAATTCTTTCCTTGTTGGACCACAGGAGCTTTCCTGGGGTAACCAGAAGGCAGAGAAGGCAGGTCACTAACTCTGAAGAAACCTTTGTTGTATGAAGGAATCAACCAACAGATAAGGAAGATTTCCTGAAGCTCTTCCTTGCAGACAATATGGAAGAAAGTATGAGGGATGCAGGAAATTGAATTGCTGACCTCCAAGATTTCCATGCTACCTATGCTATCTATCAAGGAAAATGGAAGATTTCTAAATCCTTTGGAAAGTTTGTTCCTTTCCCACTATGTGTACACATGTACGCAGAGACAGAAAATATGACACTTGGAAATACAGTAGCAAGGAGTACAGGAGGAAATAGAATGAAAATGGCAATAAAGAAGATAAATATGTGTAACAAAAAGATAGGATGCCAAGGCTAGTGGACATAGTAAGGAAATAACTGACTGGTGTATTTTAGTCATTTCTTACTGTTAGCCCCTGTGTTAGAAGAGTATCTTTTAATGGTGTAACAGACTGAAATACTGCCTTTTTTTCCCCTTGTCATCTTCAGAATAACGGTTAGCAAACTCTCTTTGATCTTTCTCTTTCTCTCTCAGACTGACTTTGTGTAGTCTGTTTGATTTCTCCTGAACACTTTTCTATGTATCCTAACAAATGTAAGGACATCAGGACACTGTCAATAACAAGCTTCTGTATGAAACGCTTAGAGAAGTCTTACCAGACTTAAAATACGTGAAGGGAAAAATCTGAATCAGTTGGATTACTCCTGCATGAGGGGTAACGCTTACAAGAGCACAAGGTAATGCTTACTGTGTGCATTTACAGGGATACACAGGAGCAAATCTTCCATTCATACTGGCACCCAGCCTTGGTGGAAAGTCAGTGATGCGTATAGAGCGTAGTGTAGCCCAGATTTAATTTAGCATCTGCTTGATGTTGCAAATTAACCTTAAACTAATCAGTGTTCATCTTGAAAAAGCAGATGTGTCTGAAATAAAATTCATATAATACATTGATTGCAGACTAAATAACAGGAAATCATTTAAGGCAGCCAAACATAAATGGTTAGAGGAAAGGTACCTATTTCCATGCAACCACTATGAAGAAAATTAAAGGTAAGCGTGACTGATTGCTATGAAACAGAAGAAAACTTTTGAATCACTTTACTATTGACCCTAAAAAGTTGTTAATTTTGGTGATGTGGAGGTATATTTATGAACAAACCTGCTTATGATTTCTGATGACCATTTATTTTTTCAATGACAAGTCCAGCATTTTACTTTTATTTATAGAGATGTGCATCACAATTTCTTGAAATTCTGTCAATTCTATCCAAATCACTTTTAATGATTTTCTTACTAGAGGAAGTTTGTTTCAGTTGCAGATATTATATGCTGTAGCTAGTAGCTATTTATTCTTGGATATATTGTGTTTGGATTGAAAAACAAATGGACATCTTGTTTCTGTTGTTCATTTTTAACCCTGTTATTTTAATACAGGATAGTTTTTTTCAGCTATCTCCGTATCTTTTTTTCTCTTCTAGTCCCAGTTTTGAGTCTATCAAAATTAAACATTTTAAATGCTTAAGGCAAACATAGTGAATCTGGAAGTAAAATGAAAACCTTGCTAACTCCCAGTTATTGTGAATTATTATCAAGCATCACTGACACTTTCATCTTTGATCAGGTAACTGAAGTACAAACATATATGAAGCCAAAGTTTGATTCAAAAAAACCCCAAAGTATTGATGATTCCATCTGATGTGCCAAGAAATGAATCTTGAAAAGGCTACACCTTGAGATACTGGCCATACCCTTTCATACCAGTATGGAATCACAGCCACAGAATCACAGAATCAAAGAACAGCTGAGCTTGCAAGGCGCTTCTGGAGGTCTAGTCCATCCTCCTGCTCAGATAGGGTCAACTCAAGTAGACTGCCCACGACTGTTTTCAGTTGGGTTTTGAATATCTCAAAAAATGGGCAACATGTTCCAGTGTTCGATCATCCTTACCATAATTATTTTTTTCCTCATGTTTAAGCAGAATTTCTTGTGTTTCAGTTTGTGCCTATTGCCTCTTGTCTTTTCACGGGATGCCACTGAGAAGAGCCTGGCCTTGGCTTCTTTACTCCCTCCCATCAGGTATTTATATGCAAAGTTAAGGTCTCCCTGAACCTTCTCTTCCCCAGTCTAAACAGTCCGAGCTCTCTCAGCCTTGTATGACACTATCTATCTGCTGCAAGGGCACACACCTGCCTTATGTTCCACCTGGTGTCCACCAGGTCTTTTTCTGCCAAGCTGCTTTCCAGCCTGTTGGCTCCCAGCCTGTGCTGGTTTCTGGTGTTATTCCTACCCAGGGGCAGGACTTTGCACTTCTCTTACTTGAACTTCATAAAGTGCTTGGTAGCCCATTTCTCCAGCCAGTTGAGGTCCCTCTGAAAAGCAGTACAACCCTCTGGTCCATCAACCTCTCCTAGTTTTGTATCATCAGCAAACTCACTAAGGGTGCACTCTGTCCCATCACCTAGATCATTAATGAAGACACTGAACAGTATGGGACCCAGTATTGACCCTTGTAGGTACCGTATACATGTAGTAGGCATTGTATATGTGTGGGGTCATGAGTTTGCTCTCCTTCATGAATTAGTAACTCTGAATCTACTGCTTTTCTCATACTTTCTGTTGTATTCAAGAAGGCAGAGATACAAACACCTTGCTTTGTCTTGTTAGTGTATTGTATGACAGGAGACTGGCACTGTGGGAATAGGAGTGCTCAGCAGAGCTACCAAGAATATTGGAGAAGAAATTGGATATTTTTTTTCTTGATCTTAATAAGTGTAATATAATTATTGTTGAACTCCCTTTATCTGAGCAGTTTGAGGTGAACGAATGGTAAATCTGGTATATATAATATTCAGTTATCCTTCGAGTTATTTTTAAACAGATTCTTTAAGTTCAACAGTGAAGTAGTTTAATGAATGCATGTGCTACTGCCTAACACAGAGTCATCCTTAATCTAGGTTAAAAATGTACCTTGGCCAAAGTATTTTAAATTTTTCTTAAATAATGGGTTAGAGGATGTAAGAATATGTGCATCTGTAAAACACTAGAAGCTGATTTGAATATCTCATTCTAACAGTTGATAAAAGGGGATGATTTTCCTCTTACAAAGGATGACTTTGTTCTCTCTACCTCATCTTCTTACTCTTCTTTGGTTGAACATTCTCAAGTTTGTAAGTCATATAATTTAAAAATAAAAGCATAAAATATTTACAGAAATAATGTACCAAATTTCTAAACCAGGCAGGTGGTTCCCCATCAAGACGCCTGTATTTCTGACATATGTAAGGGAGCCTGTGCATGAAACATGGTATTTTGCTGCTTCCCCTTCATGCTTCACTACTTTCTCTCTTTCAGTAGAGATTTTTCCTATAACCAATTGACTGAAGAATGTCCAGCTTACCATTAGTCTTGTCTGAAACAACTCTTTTGTGCTTTGATTTGAGGGAAAGCTGGGCAACAGAATCAACATCCAGGTTTATATCAGCTAGTCACAAATTCATTATAGATGCTAATCCCTAAAAGATAATCAGATAGCATTCATTCAAAATTCATTTTTTCACTATTTTTAATCCTCTCCTCCCTTTTTTACCTTCACTGCTACTAGTTCTTTATTTTGACTGCACTACTAATTACACTTGATTCTCATGAACAGATTTTTTTTTTAGACTGTTACTATTTATGTATTTTTTAATCGAAATACAAACTGCTTTATCTGTTTTCCTCCTATAGTTTTTCAATCTGTTTTTTCAATTTTTCAGTAGAGCTGTGGACCTTCAGTAGTGAACTGAAGGCTATTAGCAGCAGGCTTAATATTTGTAATAGTCTTTCAGAGACTCTTTGGAAGTGGTGTGTGGAGCTGGTGGCCATCTCTTGAAATCATGGGATCTGATCAATTGTCTCCCCTAGTCTTGAACAATGGGGCATGTTGAGCAAATGCGTATTTTGCTTAATCTCTTTAATTAGCAAGCTGTACTTTGACATACTCATCTGGTATTTAAAGAGTATACAAACACAAGAATAGCTGCTGGGTATAGTTTTAATGTCACTTGTTGGTTAGACACCTCCTCTTCTGAGGATGGAGAAAATCACCTCCAGCCTCACTGTCTCCTTTTCTGAGGATGGCGATTACCTCCTGCAGCCTCACTGCCTACTACAAGGGCTTCTGCACCAAGGCAATTTGTTCTTGCAAGCTTCCCAGTTGCATTCTGTCAAAATAATTTGGGTCACTTGGCCAGAAGGGAGGACTTCTGTGATAAGTCTGGGAAGCAGTACCAGGAAGGACATGATGGCACATAGCTGGGGCAATAACCTCCTTGGGAACACAGCAGATGCATGTCTGAACCTGAATCTGAACAGAACCATATTCAGTTAAGGGGGTAGAAGAGCTTAATCTAATTCATGTATATCTGTCATTATTTTAGAAGCAAGTATCACACACAATGACAAATCTAGAATAAGTTTTCTTCTATAGGAACATCTCTGAGAGATGGAAGATGATACATTTTCTTACCTCTGTCGGCTGAGCTGATGTAGCTGATACAGCTACCTGACACAGCAGTAATAGAAGCTATTTAATAGTTTTCAACCATTGCTTCCATACTGCCTTTCTCAGTTCAGGCCACTTGCTTAGTATCACATCCATTTCATTAGGCATTCATTATTAAGCTATGCATTTAGATGTAATTAGGAAGTTGGAATCTGGTACCTTTACTCATCCGTTCATGGTAGAAATGTTAGGCACAGCCACAAAATAATTTAAATGGATTTTTAAAAATCTTATCATTTACTATTTTATTTTTTTTTCCCCCAGGGGCAGGTGGGTCTTGATGTAGAAGTTAAAAACATGTCTTTCTATTGCAAAAGATAGAGATAGTCTTCAAACCAGAGGTCTGAATCCAGGTCTTCCCTATTTTGGGATCACAGAAGCAGAGAATGGCTGAGGTCAGAAGGCATCTCTGGAGACTGTAGAGTCCAGCCCCTGGCTCAAAGCCAGGTCAGCCAGAGCAGGATGCTCAGTACTGTGGGTGGGTGCCCAAACCCATAGGTTACAAAGAATTTTGGATTTCTTCCTCCAAAGTCCCAAAGCTGGAGAACGAGTAGTGATAGGTTGTTTTTCTAACAACATATCATATAACCACTGTGTTTATGTGTGTGCTGGGAATCTGGGAGCTGTAACAACAAATCAGGCAGATGAGGTAAAAAGACATGTTCTGGATTAGTGCTCCAACAAAAATGCTACAGTTTAAGGCAGGCTCTTCCTCCTGCTGTATTTTATAAGAAAGCAGCTGCTATAAATGCTTTCTGTTTGAACTGTCAGGATCAGACTCCAATTCAGGCACTGTGTTTACACATAGTCTGAGGGAGACTACCAGACTGATCCCTTCTGGGAGAGAAAAGCTCCCTCTGTGGCTCTCTAACTTGTTTAAATATGCTAGTTATTTGTTCAGTGATGTTAAAGCTGGATAATTCTGCACATATGCCAGGGAGGTATCTGGTGAACTTTAGAGTCGGAAAACCCTCACCCTCCAGGCTTATTTCTATGGAATCAGAGATTCCCCAGGGTGAGATAGCAGCTGGATGGAGGTTTCTGAGGTTATTTTGGATTTAGGGAGAAAGTTAAAAGTCACTCACTCTCACTTTAAGTGCATTTTTTATTTGAGTTGGCTGCTGGAATAAAGTTAGGTAGATGGCAACATAATCAGCTGTAAAGTTGTTCTTCTCTGCCCTTTGAAAGGAAATTGAAAATAGCAAATCAATTTAGTTCATAAGTAATTACAATGACTTCTTAATTGCCTCAGTGCAGGTTGCTGCTCCAGCTGATATGCTGATGGGGTATTGAGAGATAATCTTCTCACGTTTTCTAAGGGCCCTGAGAGATATCTGACATAACCAGTGGCAGCGGCTGAGCATCCAGCTGACCTCCCTGCTGCACTGTGTAAACTGCAGGTTGCCTGAGCGGCTCGTGAACCCGCGTCTCACCACACCAGTTAACTGCCTGCTCAATTAGATTTGCTGCTGGTGAAGGTGGGTGAAATGAAGCTGCTGAACCATCATCTAGGGAAGCAAGGTAGAAGCGTACATTCCCTTTTCTTGTCTCAATACAAGGATAGTCTGTTAGTGAAGGGACAGAGAAGACCATCATCATTTGTATGTGAGTTGCTAAAGGGTATCTTGAATCACATATGTTTGTGCAGAATAAGAACAAGAATCAACTATTGCACAATATAGAAAAGACTAAAAAATTTTACTTGTCTCTCTTACAGGTAAAGGGATATTAGTGCTGAAGACAAATTCCCAGGAAGGAATGGAGGCTTGCAATCTTTCCTGTTAGTGTATCGAGTCTGAAACACTGCAGGAAAAGGACTCAGAAGTGTGGGTCCTTCCCTGCTTTCTTCCAGCTCCTCCTGCTGGCTGTCAGAAGAAAGAGACTCAGGGAAGAGGTTTTGATGGCCTGCAGACTCCCGTGGACAAAGAGTGAAAGGTGATGGTCACACTGAGGGGGAAGGAACTGAAGGGTCAGGGTGAGATTTGATCAAAGACGTGTTAGAGGATGGTTTTCCCTTCCTCCGTCTCCCCAGGGAAAGCATGCTTATTTTGTGTGTTCTGTGTGTGCTCCACGTTCGTCTCTTCCACCCCAGGAACTTCTAAAATCCCTGGAATTGGTTTCAGATTGAGTGCTGCACAATGCTAGGCTTTTCCATTTCACATCTTCTTATTAGAAGTTCTCCAGGATTGTCTCTAATGCCTCCCTTGGGTCCTTCATCTGGAGGACAGCCCAAGCATAGTATTTTGCAGAGCGTCTATGGAGAGGAATCACAGTGGTAAAGGATGACTTGTGCCGAAAGAGAGATAGATGGGTGAAACCTGAGCTTTTTTACTAATTGTATATCCACTGTGTTGTCTTCCCACCTCTGAAACAGGGAAAACAGAACTTTTCTCACTTGGACTGACAGTTTTCTTCATTCAAGCTATGTACATTCTTCTTTGCCTGAAGAATAAAAATATCTAAGTCATTTTTTAATTGCAAACATATTCTAAGGTCAAATCCTGCCCTGCTGAAACCAAGTGGTAAAACTTCACCCAACATCAGAAACGTTAGGACATCATCTACTCTTAGATATTGTGTGTATTTCAAATGAAACAGGGCAAGATTTGTTTAACTTCAGGGTTAACTTTTAATACTATCAGTGCCATTCTGATGTGGCTTGTGTGATATTTGGAAGTAGAAAATGAGAAGCTTAAGGCAGATGACATATTCTTCTCGTCTTTGTTCTTGGAATAGTCTGGATGACAGGGTGTTTTCTTGTATTTGCAAGGCACGTGCTTTTGGAAATCCAGTTTGTATGCTTTAGAAGTCCTTAAGTCATTTAGATTTAAATATCATTTCCAGTTGCCATTGAACTGTGTATATGTAATACTTACTAGTGAGAACAGAAAGTATGTGTTTCCCTGCAAATGGGACTGTGGTGTGCACACAGCGAGGATTGTTTCTAGCACCGTGCTTTTCCAAAGCAAAAATTATGGCATTACTAATGGAGTCAGATCTTTCCATTTCCCGTAGCTTAGACGTTGGACCAAGGCGACAGGGGTGGGGCTTTTTTTGTTTGTTTCTTTGTTTGTTTTTAAATCTGTTGAAGAAAGATGCAATATTTTAGGATGTTTTTCAGCCTTCCTGAGTCTTGAAAGATCTCAGTGGCCATGTTTAGTAAGATCTGTAGTTGGAAATTTCCATGGAAAACCTGAAAGTCTCGGAATATTGTATTTAATATATCAGATGCAATTCCTCTCTCTGAAGTAGCATCCCTTCAATTTCTCAGCAAGCAGGAGGAGAGAATTTCCTTTCCTGATAATGTGTCCTTTCTCTTCCTTTTCACTAAAACCTCTTATTAGCCAGTCAAAGAGGAGGAGTATCCTGTTCTCTTTAGGGCGGCTACTTTGTTCTGTCTACTTAAATATTCCTTGGGCTTAACTTAGCCTCACTTGCTTTCTATGCTAAACCTTTTTCTCCTAGCAAAGCATTGCATCTCAGAAAATTTTGATTAAATTATAAAACACCTGGGTGCAGACTGTGGTAGCTCAGTAAGAATGAGTGGTGCCTTGTGTCATGCATTATTCAATTAGACAATGGACTGGAAGTGAGGTAAGACAAAGAGCTGACTGATGTGATTGTCCTGAATCTTGGTCTTCATGGAAGCAAATACATAAGATATTCCTCTTATCAGGGATTTCTCTTTATTCAAAGTAGAAGAGCAGGTAATTCAAATTGAATATATCTTTTTTTTTTTTTCCAGTTTGCCACTGTTATAGGGTAAAGGGAATGGAAATTAATGAACAGCAATCAAGTAGAAAGTAAGGAAATATTTTGGTTCAGGCTAAATAGAGGGTTAAACAAAATTAGAATCGTAGAATCATAGAATCATTTAGGTTGGAAAAGACGTTTAAGATCATCGAGTCCAGCCGTAAAACTAACATTGCCAAGTCCACCACTAAACCATGTCCCTAAGCACCACATCTACATGTCTTTTAAATACCTCCAGGGATGGTGACTCAGCCACTTCCCTGGGCAGCCTGTTCCAATGCTTGACAACCCTTTCAGTGAAGAAATTTTTCCTAATATCCAATCTAAACCTCCCCTGATGCAACTTGAGGCCATTTCCTCTTGTCCTATCACTTGTTACTTGGGAAAAGAGACTGACACCCACCTCGCTCCAACCTCCTTTCAGGTAGTTGTAGAGAGCAATAAGGTCTTCCCTGAGCATCCTTTTCTCCAGGCTAAACAACTCCAGTTCCCTCAGCCGCTCCTCGTAAGACTTGTGCTCTAGACCCTTCACCAGGTTTGTTGCCCTTCTTTGGACACGCTCCAGCACCTCAATATCTTTCTTGTAGTGAGGGGCCCAAAATTGAACACCGTATTCGAGGTGCGGTCTCACCAGTGCCGAGTACAGGGGGACGATCACTTCCCTAGTCCTGCTGGCCACGCCATTTCTGATACAAGCCAGGATGCTATTGGCCTTCTTGGCCACCTGGACACACTGCCGGCTCATATACAGCCAGCTGTTGACCACCACCCCAGGTCCTTTTCCACCAGGCAGCTTTCCAGCCACTCTTCCCCAAGCCTGTAGCGTTGCATGAGGTTGTTGTGACCCAAGTGCAGGACCTGGCACTTAGCATCGTTGAACCTCATACAACTGGCCTCGGCCCATCAATCAAGCCTGCCCAGATCCCTCTGTAGAGCCTTCCTTCCCTCAAGGAGATCAATACTCCCGCCCAACTTGGTGTCATCTGCAAACTTACTGAGGGTGCACTCGATCCCGTCATCCAGATCATTGATAAATATATTAAACAGAACTGGTCCCAGTACTGAGCCCTGGGAAACATCACTTGTGACCGACCGCCAACTGGACTTAACTCCATTCACCACCACTCTTTGGGCTTGGCCATCCAGCTAGTTTTTTACCCAGTGAAGAGTACACCTGTCCAAGCCATAAGCAGCCAGATTCTCCAGGAGCATGCTGTGGGAAACAGTGTCAAAGGTTTTACTAAAGTCTAGGTAGACAACATCCACAGCCTTTCCCTCATCCACTAAGCAGGTCACCTTATCATAGAAGGAGATCAGGTTAGTCAAGCAGGACCTGCCTTTCATAAACCCATGCTGACTGGGCCTAATTGTCTGGTTGTCCTGTACGTGCTCTGTGATGGCACTCAAGATCATCTGCTCCATAACATTCCCTGGCACCGGGGTCAGACTGACAGGCCTGTAGTTCCCTGGATCCTCCTTCCGACCCTTCTTGTAGACTGCTGTCACATTTGCTAACTTCCAGTCAACTGGGATCTCCCTGGTTAGCCAGGACTGCTGATAAGTGACTGAAAGTGGCTTGGTGAACACTTCTGCCAGCTCCCTCAGTACCCTTGGGTAGATCCCATCTGGCCCCATAGACTGATGTGTGTCTAAGTGGTGTAGCAGGTCGCTAACCATTTCCCCTTGGATTATGGGGGCTTCATTCTGCTCCTCTTCCCTGTCTTCCAGCTCAGGGGGCTGGGTACCCACAACTGGTCTTATTATTAAAGACTGAGGCAAAGGAGGCATTAAGTACCTCAGCCTTTTCGTCATCCTTTGTCACTATGTTTCCCCCTGCATCCAATAAAGGATGGAGATTCTCCTCAGCCCTCCTTTTATTGTTAATGTATTTATAGAAACATTTTTTATTGTCTTTCTTTTATGGCAGTAGACAGATTAAGTTCTAGTTGGGCTTTGGCCCTTCTAATTTTCTCCCTGCATAACCTCACAACATCTTTGTAGTCCTCCTGAGTTGCCTGCCCCTTCTTCCAAAGGTCATGTGGTGGGTTGACCCTGGCTGGATGCCAGGTCCCCACCAAAGCCGCTCTATCACTCCCCCTCCTCAACTGGACAGGGGAGAGAAAATATAATGAAAGGCTCGTGTGTCGAGATAAGGACAGGGAGATCACTCACCAATTACTGTCACAGGCAAAACAGACTTGACTTGGGGAAAAATTAATTTAATTTATTACTAGTCAAATCAGAGCAGGATAATGAGAAATAAAACCAAATCTTAAAACACCTTCCCCCCACCCCTCCCTTATTCCCGGGCTTAACTTTACTCCCGAAACTTTCTACCTCCTCCCCGCACTGAGCGGCGCAGGGGGATGGGGAATGGGGGTTTGGGTCAGTTCATCACACGTTGTTTCTGCCGCTCTTTCCTCCTCAGGGGGAGGACTCCTCACACTCTTCCCCTGCTCCAGCATGGGGTCCCTCCCACAGGACACAGTCCTCCACAAACTTCTCCAACGTGAGTCCTTCCCACAGGCTGCAGTTCTTCACAAACTGCTCCAGCGTGGGTCCCTTCCACGGGGTGCAGTCCTTCAGGAACAGACTGCTCCAGCGTGAGTCCCCCATGGGGTCACAAGTCCTGCCAGCAAACCTGCTCCAGCGTGGGCTCCTCTCTCCACGGGGCCACGGGGCCACAGGGCCACAGGTCCTGCCAGGAGCCTGCTCCAGCACGGGCTTCCCACGGGCTCACAGCCTCCTTTGGGCATCCACCTGCTCCGGCATGGGGTCCTCCAGGGGCTGCAGGTGGATATCTGCTCCACCGTTAACCTCCATGGGCTGCGGGGGGACAGCCTGCCTCACCATGGTCTTCACCACGGGCTGCAGGGGAATCTCTGCTCCGGCACTTGGAGCACCTCCTCCCCCTCCTTCTTCACTGACCTTGGTGTCTGCGGAGTTGTTCCTCTCACATCTTCTCACTCCTCTCTCTCGCTGCAACTGCTACTCCCCTGTAACTTCTTTTCCCTTTCTTAAATATGTTATCACAGAGGCGCTACCACTGTTGCTGATGGGCTCAGCCTTGGCCAGCAGTGGGTCCGTCTTGGCATTGGCTCTATTGGACATAGGGGAAGCTTCTAGCAGCTTCTCACAGAAGCCACCCCTGTAGCCATCCTGCTACCAAAACCTTGCCACGCAAACCCAATAGAGGTCATAAACTCACTTTTTTTTTTCTGAGTTCCAGCCAAAGCTCTCTGTTCAGCCAGGCCTGTCTTATTCCCTGCCAGCTCGTCTTTCGGCACATGGGGACAGCCTGCTCCTGCGCCTTTAAGATTTCCTTCTTGAAGAATGTCCAGCCTTCCTGGATTCCTTTGCCCTTCAGGACTGCCTCCCAAGGGACTCTGTCAACTGGGCTCCTGAACAGGCCAAAGTCTGCCCTCCAGAAGTCCAAGGTGGCAGTTCTGCTGACCCCCCTCCTTACTTCTCCAAGAATCAAAAACTATCATTTTGTGATTGCTATGCCCAAGATGGCCTCCAATCATCACATCACCCACAAGTCCTTCTCTGTTTGCGAACAACAGGTCCAGCGGGGCACCTTCCCTAGTTGGTTCCCTCACCAACTGTGTCAGGAAGTTATCTTCCACACACTCCAGGAACCTTCTAGGCTGTTTCCTCTCTGCTGTATCGTATTTCCAGCAGACATCCAGTAAGCTGAACTCCCCCATGAGAACCAGGGCTAGCGATTGTGAGACTTCTCCCAGCTGCTTATAGAATATTTAATCTACCTCTTCATCCTGATTGGGTGGTCTGCAACAGACTCCCCCCATGATATCTGCCTTGTTGGCCTTTCCCTTGATTCTTACCCATAAACACTTGACCCGATCGTCATCATCATTAAGCTCTAGACAGTCAAAACGCTCCCTAACATACAGGGCTACCCCACCACCTCTCCTTCCTTGTCTATCCCTTCTGAAGAGTTTATAGCCGTCCATTGCAGCAGTCCAGTTGTGTGAGTCATCCCACCGTGTTTCCATGATTGCAACTGTATTGTAGTTTTCCAGCTGCACAATGGCTTCCAACTCCTCCTGTTTGTTGCCCTTGTTGCATGTATTAAATGAGATAGGAGGAGGAAGAAGGGAAAAGAAAAGCATTCATTCTGGATAGATTTTATTTTACCCCAAAACAAAGGGTTTTGTTTTCTTTTAAGTATATTTGATTGAACCTACTCTCTTTTTAACCTGATAATTTGAAATGAAATTTTGAAAAGACTTTCCAATTTGGAAAGCAATTTCCAAAAACACTTCCAAGTAGCCTTTTCAGAAAAGTAGAATTCTGGTTTAATGAAAAAGTGATGTTCCAACTCTTGGTTTTCTTCCACAGTTGAATTAAAATGAAAATGAATTTTCAAAATGAAAAAAAAGTTAAAGTAAGAATAAACATTATTCAAAAATAGCCAAAAGCCCGTATTGAGACACAGGTTCAAATCCCAAGCCTCTCTTGCTCTCAGATGCTTGCATTCTGAACCTGAGAAAACTTCTGCTTTCACTGCTGTTATTATTTTAATGATAGAAGACTTCCACAATAAGTCTTTTCGACATTTGAATTCTTTAAGTCCTTATATATACATTTGTCAAATAAATGCCATTAAGATATAGCATATGCTTTACTTGAAATCATAATTATGCCAGACATTTATGGAAATTCCATTCTGTTTTATTGGGCTTTTCCTTCCGCATGTACATACCATATTTCAGAGCACAGCAGGACTGCATAAAATAAAAGGGCTAGGTACTGGTTAATATTGAAGGCTATCATTAGTGAAAATGAAATTAATTGGATTATGCATTATGTGCTGTTGGCTTTTGCGGAAATACCAGAATAAAACAGCAGGCTTTCTTGAGAAGGGAAAAATCATGTAAACAAAGCATCAAAAACCTCACCAGGAAGCATTAAACCTCTGAAAACTAGAAAGAAATTAATCATAATTGCTAGCCTACTGGGGAGGTTACAACCACAGCCTCTTAAATATTGTCTGCACTTTTGCAAGAAAACACACTTTTTTCCCTGTAGAGGTGAGGTGTGGCTGCCAATGCCCATCTAATGGCAGACAATTCCTGTAGCCAGTTATTACACAGAGGGAGAATTTGTGGTATTTATTCCATTTACCTCAGTGTAAAGTAGGCATGTGTCCCTGCATAAGGCTGCTGACCCTTGCTGGGATTTGTGAGGCAAGTGGCAAGCTGCATTCCTATGGCCGGCGGCACCCCCGTAGCTGTGAATGCTACGCTGTCCCGCTGAATGTTAACTAGCATTGAATTCCCTAAGCCTGCTGGGATGAGGCTCTTTGTTTTGCACATAAAGACTTGCACACAAAGAGGAAGACAGCTGATTAGTGGGGTTCTTTCACTCGCCACCCCTCTCCCACCACGCACATCCAGCCCCACATCTCCCCCATTCGCAGCCGTGAGCTTTGAGCTTTCCTGCTCCAAGACTTCCCGTCCCAGCAGCAAGGCTGCCTCATCTGCAACCTGATCACCAGCAGCTTTTGGCACAAGGAGCGTGGGACAGGGATATGGTGGTGTACTAAGCTGGGGGCTCGCTGCCTTGCGGGACCCCATGTGTGTGTGCCTGCTGCTGGACACAAGCACACTTTAGCTGCGGTTTAGGGGCTCCTGCCCCTTCTCAGTTACTGGATCAGCCTGTCGCTTGTTACATGACTCCATCAGAACTTGGGAAGGAAGAAGATAGGAAGGTGTTTTGGGGTTTTTTTAATGTTAACTATGAGGTTTAGTGAACTTTGCCACCCTAGCTGTTCCCCTTTTAGGACTC
Organism: Gymnogyps californianus; assembly: GCF_018139145.2. Taxonomy (NCBI): domain Eukaryota; kingdom Metazoa; phylum Chordata; class Aves; order Accipitriformes; family Cathartidae; genus Gymnogyps; species Gymnogyps californianus. The sequence continues at coordinate 43,658,218 of NC_059472.1, forward strand.
CAGAGAAATTTCTGAAGCTAAAAGTCTTCAAGTGTATTTTCATTAAATATTTGGTTACTGGATGTTTTCCTGTTGTTTTATCTAGCTGTGTTAGGCATTCTCCACAGTGACCACAGCACAGAACCAGCATGGATGCTCAGCCCACTGTTACTGGGCACCTGAGAGCTGCCTCCACTGAACCTGCAATATTCCTTTTGCTGATTGTGTCTTTTCCACAGTTAAATGTTCATACCTTTTACTGTGTGGAGCATAACCCACTCCTTAGTGCTCATCTTATTAATCTTACATCAATGAATTTGGTTAGTCTTTTTAGCTTATTGCTGGTAAATTCAAGTAGTCTTCAGACTAACTTATTCCCACCACAGAAACGTTCTTCAAACCCTGGTCAACTTGATAGGACTACAGTTCATATTTAAACACAGTGTTCAGATTGTTTGTCACTTACTTCATTCTGCTTGAGAAATTCCTGAAAGTTTTTAAAAACAGTATTTCTCTTCAAATGATAGAAAAATCTACCAAGACTAGATTGCAAAAATCTAGCAGAAGGAGTTGTTCTCCTCCATCCAAATGAACTTTTAAAATTTTCCTTTTTTTGTGCGCAATTTTGTATCGATTATACATACATCAAGCTGATCCATGAATTTTTAGTATGCTAATTGCTGTGGTATCTAGAATGTGCATAAAATAATGAGAGGTTAGCCAAGCTTGCAGTTACTCAGTAAAACTATCCTTAGCCTTTGAAAAGCATCCTAGTTAAGTTTTTCAGTTTAAAGGCATATAGATTTAGTGAGTTACATTTGTGCAGTGACAAATATAGCCAATAAAAGGCTTTTTAATGCATCACAAGGTCTTGCAGCCTGTTCTAAACTGGAGCCTGCAAGCTACATAGCCCATAAACACCTTCTGAGTATTTACAAATTTATTTTTATTTGGAAAAGTCATCAGAAGGAAACATACCCCATCTGATGACTTTTCCAAATAGAAGTGAGCCTGAAGCTTCTATTAACATTTCTCAATTTTTGTGAAACCTTTAATATAATATTGGTACGTAATGTTCACTAAAATGTGAAAGTTTAAATACTTAGGCTGTATACAATGAGGTATTTAATTCAAATGAACATTAAGAAAATGAAAATACTGCATTACTGTAGTAAGCTGTCAGTGTTGTTAGCTTGCTTATCTATTTTCCTCTTTCTTTACAGATGAGAATGAATGTCAACCAGACAGCAAAATATAAGTATTTCTATTTTTTTATCATTTTTCCTCAGATATTTAATTTGGTGATTCACTTTATTAGCTCTTCAGCTGCAAATTGCACTGCAGATCAGTATGAAAACGCATATTAATTTGCTTTCTCTTCTCTGCTCAAATCTTGCAAAAACTGCTGAAGGCTGTCTAAATGGGAAGATTTCTCTCTGCTCTTGAAGACTGTGCAGAACTGCTGATTGCGCCCTGGCAGGCAACAGTCTTTCTTTCCAGAACAGGTTGCCCAGAGGGGCTGTGGATGCCCCATCCCTGGAAGTGTTCAAGGCCAGGTTGGATGGGGCTTTGAGCAACCTGGTCTAGTGGAAGGTGTCCCTGTTCATGGCAGGGGGATCTTTAAGGTCCCTTCCAACCCAAACCATTCTATGATTCTATGATTCCAGAGAAAAGTCAGCCAGTCTAGAAGGACTCAGCTTGGATCCTAAAGGCTGCCCAACTCTGGAAGGACACTTAAACCAAAGATTACAGTATTTGATTTTGACTTATCCAAATACATATACATAGCACTTGGAAGCATTTAGGATGTGGCCTCTCTGTATGTTTTTATAATACAAAATAATTTACCAAATTACATGATGCTTCCCAAAATGGCTGGAAACCAGCCTGTTTATCTCACTTGAAATTCTAAAACTTTAGAGCTTTATTGCAAACTGGATTGAAAAGTGTCTGTTTCATAATTAACAAAGGAATAGAAGTCTGGATGTTTGAATTTGGGAACAATACTGTGGTGGGTTGACCCTGGCTGGATGCCAGGTGCCCACCAAAGCTGCTCTATCACTCCCCTGCTCAGCTGGACACGGGATAGAAAATATAGTGAAAGGCTCGTAGGTTGAGATAAGGACAGGGAGATCACTCACCAATTACTGTCACAGGCAAAACAGACTTGACTTGGGGAAAAAATTAATTCATTACCAGTCAAATCAGAATAGTACAATGCGAAATAAAACCAAATCTTAAAAACACCTTTTCCCCACCCCTCCCTTATTCCCGGGTTTAACTTTACTCCCAAATTCTCTACCTCCTCCCCCAGCAGCACAGGGGGACAGGGAATGGGGGTTATGGTCAGTTCATCACACGTCTCTGCCGCTCCTTCCTCCTGAGGGGGAGGAGGACTCACACTCTTCCCCTGCTCCAGCATGGGGTCCCTCCCACGGGAGACAGTCCTTCACGAACTTCTCCAACGTGAGTCCTTCCCATGGGCTGCAGTTCTTCACGAACTGCTCCAGCGTGGGTCCCCTTCCACGGGGTGCAGTCCTTCAGGAACAGACTGCTCCAGTGTGGGTCCCCCATGGGGTCACAAGTCCTGCCAGCAAACCTGCTCCAGCGTGGGCTCCTCTCTCCACGGGGCCACAGGTCCACAGGTCCTGCCAGGAGCCTGCTCCAGCACGGGCTTCCCACGGGCTCACAGCCTCCTTTGGGCATCCACCTGCTCTGGCTTGGGGTCCTCCACGGGCTGCAGGTGGATATCTGCTCCACCGTTAACCTCCATGGGCTGCAGGGGGACAGCCTGCCTCACCATGGTCTTCACCACAGGCTGCAGGGGAATCTCTGCTCCGGTGCCTGGAGCACCTCCTCCCCCTCCTTCTTCACTGACCTTGGTGTCTGCGGAGTTGTTCCTCTCACATCTTCTCACTCCTCTCTCTGGCTGCAATTGCTGCTGTGCAGTAACTTTTTCACTTTCTTAAATATGCTATCCCAGAGGTGCTACCACCATCGCTGATGGGCTCGGCCTTGGCCAGCGGCGGGTCCGTCTTGGAGCCGGCTGGCATTGGCTCTATCAGACATAGGGGAAGCTTCTAGCAGCTTCTCACAGAAGCCACCCCTGTAGCCCCCCCGCTACCAAAACCTTGCCATGCAAACCCAATACAAATACATATCTAGTGATACATTTTAAATGATTCCAGGACACTAGAAGTGAAAAGGTGGAAATGTTTATAAATTTAATTTAAATGGTTATAACAAAATGCTCTTTTTTAATTGTTTCAAAACGTTTACATTTGTCCTGGTTTCAGCTAGGACAGAGTTAATTTTCTTCCTAGTAGCTGGTATAGTGCAGTGTTTTGGATTTAGGAGGAAAAGAATGTTGATAACATACTGATGTTTTTAGTTGTTGCTAAGTAGTATTTATACTAAGTCAAGGATTTTTCAGCTTCTCATGCCCATCCAGCAAGAAGGCTGGAGGGGAACAAGAAGCTGGGAGGGGACACCGCCAGGACAGCTGGCCCAAACTGGCCAAAGAGCTATTCCATACCATATGACATCATGCCCAGTATATAAACTGGGGGAGCTGGCTGGGAGGGGCGGATCGCGGCTCGGGAACTAACTGGGCATCGGTCAATGAGTGGTGAGCAATTGCACTGTGCACCACTTGCTTTGTATAGTTTAATTCTTTTAGTATTACTACTGTCATATTATTATCATCATTATCATTGTTTTTCATTCCTTTCTGTCCTATTAAACTGTCTTTATCTCAACTCACGAGTTTTTTTTCCTGATTCTCTCCCCCATCCCGGGGTGGGGGGGAGTGAGCGAGCGGCTGCGTGGTGCTTAGCTGCCGGCTGGGGTTAAACCACGACAACATCAAAGATTCCACTGAATTATCTTCTTGGTTTCTTTTTTTTTTTTTTTGAGATGTGAGGGATGCAAAACTCATTAAAACCCTTTTTTTTAACAATGTGAAAAAAAATCCATGTCTCTAGTATTTGTGCCAAGAACAAATTTACTAGTACACAGTTCACTGACAATAAATATTTGCTCGTGAGACTGTTCTAATTACAAACAATTTGCGGTATATTCTGTGTTAATTTGCAAAGCCATTTGTCTGGCTAAAACAAGCCTCAGTTTTCAGCAGTTTTAGGCTGTCCATCAGATGTCTGCCCAGGAAAAAGATGATAATATTAACTTTGATAACATGGAATGAATGCTGGCCTGTTTCAAGGGCCCCTAGCATATCCCAAATGCTGGACTGAGGTAATACAAATCTTTAGTACATTAATTGCAGTCGTATGAAAAAGTGGGCTTTGCTTAAGACTAATGGCATTGGTTTTATATGACATGGGACAAGCATTTTTTCATCTTTAGAATGAAAAAAAGTCTAATACCTCTTCTTAATTGTTCTTTGAACTACGAAAATAGTATTTCAATCTAATGCCACTGCATATTTTTTAGGAAAAATCCCTGCATTGCTGTTATATTTGTACTAATACATACTTAGTGGATGTGTAGCAGAGATACTAATGCAAACTAAGATACTGTGTTATAATTGCAAAGTATGACTCCTGGGATTTACATATTGGATTTGGTGTATTAGTGCTTTTAATATCCAAATAGAATTCTTTCCCCTTACCACAAAATCACGTATCATATATTTTTTATCAACAGGGTATATCTGGAAATGAAGTTTAATTATATTCATGGATAGCTTGTTCCAAAACCTTTGATTTTATGGAGTATTTTGCATTAGGTATGCTAAAGTAAGTAAATAATATTGCAGTCTTAACCCCACTGGTTAAGTCAGCGTCATTATCTATAGGAGGTCTCGATGGTCTAACTGATCTTCAAAAGCAATCTCCTGAAATGTAGATTTCAGCTTACAGCCGATTTGAATAGACAAATGAGAAACATAAGATAGCGCAGAAAAAGTTATAAAGGTGAGAATGTATGTGGTGGAAACGGAGCTATGAAGTGAAGTTGGAAGGCAGGTTTTAGTACAGTGAAATACAATAAGATAACTGGGAGATGAGGGTAAAATTTTGAATGACCTTGAAGCAGCAGTTTGGACCAGCTTGGAAAGCAAGGACTTTGCAGAGACATTTAAAGAGAAGCAAAATGACACATTTTAATGTAAGTGAATGTGACCAAGAGTTGGTCAAGTGGAACAACAGGAAATGAGTTAGAGCAGAAAAAGACAAGGACTCTAAAGAATGTCAGTGATACAGATGGAAAACAGGAATCTGTAAAACAAACCCCTTTACTTGCAGCTATGGAGAGTGCTTGGAGTAAGAGGTGCTACCCAGGACGTCCTGCATAACCTGATGAAAGGTAGGACAGCTAGATATACCTGGGAGATGGGTTTGGTCTTCATGTGGGGACTGGTATTTCAAAGAAAGCAACAAAAAAAAAAAAAAAAGGAGCCTTTTATAGAAACAGCCAACTCACAAAATGTTGTTAGGAAGCTTTAAATCCCAGCTGATTCAACTGAATTGTTTGATTTCTTTCTTCTCAAGTGACTAAGCTGGCATGAGCAAAACAAAACTTCCAGAAGCACAAGGAAAAATATTTCTTTTATGGAATTGATGATCACTAAAAGAGGTGTTACACAAAATACTTCTAAAAGTTTTTGAAGATAATTAGGTCTCTGGTGTTTGTGGGAGTGCTTTGTGCACTCAGCTGCTTTGAGGCTGATCTATCAGTGACTAACACAGAAAAGGGGAGGTGGGAGGTGGGACGCGGGATGCTGTGCCATGTGGTTTTCAGCAATACCGCAGCTAGCAAAGGGGGAATAACAACAACAACAACAACAAATCTTCTCTCTGGTTTTTTAGTGGGAAAAAAGCGCATTTATTCAAACTAAGAAATGAGATTTCTGCAATATTTGTTTCCCTCTCTTTTCCTTAGATAGAGTTCCTTAGGGTCAAGGGGGGTTTTTTGTGTTCAGGTCACTGTTAATAGAAACTTAAGAGATGATTTGAGATATGCAGGTTTACATCAGGCTTAAAAAGGTGCATATATGCATTTGCTATTATTTCCAATACTGTGCATCATAAGGTAATAAACCTTTAAAGACGTATTAGGCAGTGCTATGCACAGCTTAACAGGATTGATTTAAACAACCATTCAAAACGTCAGACTTACCTGAAGACAAGTCAGAACTTCTGACTTTTTCTTTGCTTTAGTAGATGCTAAAAGATTAGTTAAGAGACATTTATTACATCCTAATATACTGCTCTTATTTTTAAATGAAAAGGAATACTGTAATGTCTCAGGTCTATAAACAGGTATTTAAGTGGTGGCATTGACGTTCCCATTGGCAGGGAACACACATAGCGTTGTGCCTGAACGCTTTCTGTAAATTAGCCATCTTGCCTAAAGTTGGCATCTGAGTGAAGCAAATGAGTAATATCCCTTGCAGGCTTTGTAAGGTTCAGAATTAAAACTGTGGTCTGTGTTAAGGGGACTGTTGGAGCATTTTCAACATTTTCATAGAACAGCAGGATATGATAACACTAGTTCAGTAATATTAATTCAGACCCAGTGAGGCCATTCTTTGTGGCAGACAGTAAGACACTGACTATCATGCACAGAAGCATGTTCTCCTCAGACATCTTTGGTATCTTTCTCTTCAGTCCCTCCTATTGTAACACTAGATATTTTTTCAGCATCTCCTATCCTATTTTGAATTTTGTTAAGCTCTCTGCTTCACTGCTATTTGTGACAGTGAAGTTCAGCATGCAGGACATTCGCTTACTCTGTGAGAATTACTGTTTCTGCTGTGAAATGTAAATTTGCTGCTTTCAGTTTCATGCACTGGCTAGTGACTCTCATCTTGGCTTTTTAGGCTCATCTAGCTTTGCTTGGGTGTGTTCAAAAACTCTGTGTATATGGTACTATAACTACCCCAAATACAGACTAAGATTTCATTGTTTCAGTTGTGTATCTATACTGCCTTTGACAAATAACTTGATGTGCGTCCTTAATTTGCCTCCTCTAGAGTGGTTTAGTTTATATAGTCTCTGCAAGAAAGAGGCAAGATTCAGTCCTGAAACACTGCATGTGCTTAAGTGCATTGGATCTATGCCTAAATCAAATAATGAGCTTGCATAAAAGGCTTGGGCATTGGCTTGGAAAATGCTAATGGACAAGGACCATTAAACAAGGCAATAGTCACACAAAGGTAATTGTCACAATACTTTTCTGTTCCATTTCCACGGCTACATAAAGGTAATTCTATAACAATTATTTCAGTTACACTGAAACATAATTTCATTTTGAAATTACATTTTCATTTAATTTCAATTCATGAAAATTCAAATGAAGTTCCATTCAGTTTCCTTTTTTCTCTCTAGTGTAGATCTGAAAAGCTGACTTGTCATTCCTTGTTTCTTGATGCTAACTCTCTCCTCATGCTCACGATGCTATCACTACACTTGTTCACAGATTTAATAGTACTTTACCAGATGGATTAAAGCAGATGGGCTAGCTTTATCTCCTTTTTTTTTTTTCCCCCTCTTAGCCTCTAAATAAGGGTAAATTTCTTGCACCTAGTAAATTGCCCATACTTTTGTATGGGGAAAAAATCAAAATCTTTCATAAAGTAATTCTTTAGCCATAATTAGTAATTTGTGCCTGAAAATTTATGAACATTCAGAAGAATGTTCATAAAAATTAAATTGCAAAATCCATAATTCAATACAAGATGGATTTTCCTCCAGTAAATTGTAGAAAATAATTCAAATGCAAAACCAGTTTTTTTCAGAAACCCTTTATTTAAACTTCTAGCTTATAGTATTGCCAACACATTTCAGAAATTCAAATGAATACTTCTCTTTATTAATTGCTCTTGACAATACTGTTAAAAAGGTTGGTTGTACAAAACCGTGTGAAACCTAACACTTTTGTTGCCAGTAAATTCAGATTTGTGCCTATGAAAAGCTTCCTAGATGCTCATTCTACACTGTCGAGAGAAAAACAAATAAAATCAATAACTTCTTCATCAAAGGCATTTCATGCATTAGTGAAAAGCTAACTACGTAGGTACAGTTTCAAATATTTCAGCTGATTGTTTCACAGGAAGCACCATCTTCTACACAGAAATTTGACTGATCATCTGCTCCAGCCAGCCCAGCCAACTGATGTGTTTTGTACACATCAGAGCTGCAAGGAGGCTGGTCATTGACACAGGCTGCCTCTGCCACCGGCGCTCTGTGTGAAAATACAGTTCAGCTTCTTGTGGAACAAGATAGCTGAGCCTGGAAGAGCCACTACCTCAGGTAAGGTCTGCTTAAGAAAACAACTACATGAGCAAAAGAAGGTTTTAGTAAAGAGGCTGAAGTTAAACGCAAATTGGGTTTTTTTGGAGCAGCATATTTGCAACAAGCAGCAAAGTATTGCAAAAGAAAATGTAGAAAGGGTTTGTAGCTAGAGAAACATTCTCCACCGTCCTGGTTTCAGCTGGGATAGAGTTAATTTTCTTCTTAGTAGCTGGTACGGTGCTGTGTTTTGGATTTAGTGTGACAATACTGTTGATAACACGCTGATGTTTTAGTTGTTGCTAAGTAGCACTTATCTTAAGCCAAGGACTTTTCAGTTTCCCATGCTCTGCCAGCAAGCAGGTGTGCAAGAAGCTGGGAGGGAGCAGAGCCGGGGCAGCTGACCTGAACTAGCCAAAGGGGTATTCCATACCATGGAACGTCATGCCCAGTATATAAACAGGGGGGAGTCGGCCAGGAGGAGCGGATCGCTGCTTGGGTATCAGTCAGCGGGTGGTGAGCAATTGCATTGTGCATCACTTGTCTTTTCTTGGGTGTTATTTCTTTTTTTTTGCTATATTCCTTTTCATTACAATTATATTATTATTATTATTATTATTATTATTAGTTAGTAGTGTATTTTATTTTACTTTAGTTATTAAACTGTTCTTATCTCAACCCACGAGTTTTACTTTTTTTTCCTCCTCCCCACCCCACTGGCAGGGGGGAGGGGGAAGCGGCTGCGTGGTGCTTAGCTGCTGGCTGGGGTTAAACTATGACACCCACCCCGACTCCACAGCAAGTGATAAAAGACAAAGCCTTTTGGGAAGAGTTCTGGCTAGAAAGGCTTGAAATGAAACAGCCTCCTCAGTCCTTGCTGAACAAGGTGTTCACTTTTTAATAATTAAAAAGTAACTTCATTAATTTTTTGTGTTCTTTTTCCTTTTGGAGAAACTCACACGACCTCAAATGTGTCTTAATGATGGGATTTGGTAGGGTGACACTATGAATGAGACTAAGTTATAAATGAACACTCTTATGAAATGTGTACCCACCCATCAAAAATGGAATAATGACTTTTGTTCATCCTTCCAGTTGCCAATGGTGTATTTAAAGTCCATTTTAAAAGTGTGGAGTTTTTTGGCACAGGCAACAGGCACAGTCTGTGACTGTTCTTTGAGCTTTCCAAGTGTGGGATGGGCATTGAGTGATGCATCAACACTATCATGAATTCGGCTTTCACTGAGCCTTGTAAAACATGCCCATGTAAAAGCTGTCCAAAGCTCATAGCAGATCTCTTAAAAAGTCGTGGTACCATCAACATGTGTAGTAATAAGATTTTATAAGTAATAGTAATTAAGAAAGAAAAAATGTTATGTTTTTACAATTTTAGGTGGAAAGCAGCATGAACTCTAGGAAGGATTCTCTCATAAAAACACATGCTATGACCTAAAATTGTGCACAGGCATAAGGAAAGAGGGAGAGGCAGTAAATACAGGAATTTCATTTTAAGGCAAAAAAGAAATTGAAACCTCAGAGCAGTTTCAGTCTTTAACAACAAGAACCTTTACAGGACAGGACAGGACCCAGTTAAGCTGCAGAAGATGAAGAGCCTGCTTTACAAATGAATGGGATGATAGAGGTGCTATGCAAAATCCTTCTTGTTAAGTGGAATTTTAATAGCATTGGGAATTTTTTTTTGCAATTTTATTGCACTATTGCAAACCTGTGTTTTCAAAAATACTCAGTTTTATCTTTCAAAAAGGTCTCTAGGGATAAAACTGATCCCAATTTCTCTAACATATCAGGCCATTCTATTCCTACCAATATTAAAATCCCTAAAACCATGCTGTGGGGAAAGCTCTTGCAGTCAGGGGCGTTACAGGAAAAGTCCTCAAGAGTACCCACATGTACAGTTGTGCCTTCCACTCTTTTCTCAAGTACATTTAAGAGCTACTACAACAGCCCTGTATAAAGCTCCTGTTTGAAAAGTTGTTATGCCTGCCAGATGCTGGCAACTGTATTGAACCTGTGCTACAGTTGGACTCTAGTGTTTCTAATATATTAAAAAATTCCTTATCCTTAACCTTCCTGGGCATAATTTTCATGTATTCCTCTTTGTAACTGTCAACATTATTTGCATTTCATTGTTGTCAATTTGAATTTCTTGCCTATATTTCCAATGTACTACATATTGGAGGGGTGGGGAGTTTTCTTTTCTCACAGTTTTCACTTCAGCTCAACAAGTACAGAGTTTAAATTAAAAGGGCTTTCTTCCTCTTGCACATGTTAAAATATTTTAAACAAATTCCCCTTTATCATTCACATTTATGTATTTGTATTTGCCTCCTCTTCAGTCTTATGTATGTACACTTCCATGGTAAAGGCTTTTTTCCTTTTTTAAATTTTATTCACCTCAAGTTGTGTTTTATCTTTCTAAATTTAAAATTAACCATCTTCTTTACTTTTTACTGACAATATTAGAAGACAGTTTTCAGCCTCCAGATCCAGCAGCAATATGTCAACATCTGGGCACTGGAGTAATTATTTAACAAGAAGTGGTTATTAATTTTTTCATAAACATATGCAGGAAAATGCAATATAAATAATTTGTTAGAAATGCAAAATATATTTAAGAGGGAGAACTAAAGGTTCAACCCACCTGTCTACAAATGTTAATAAAATTGCTAATCTGCTGCTTGCTCAGAAAACAAAAATCAGAGCTGGTTGATTGCAGTCATTTTTATCCCCACAATTTTCAGTGACAGAAAAAAATTACAGGGAACCAAAGCCTACAACAATCCAAATTTGGTTTAGTATATATAATTTATCTCTCTGCCCACACTCAATTAAACAGTATGGTATGAGGCTCGTCTGATTTCCTTGTTCCAACACATAGACACCCACCATTGAAGTTAATGGTTTTTATTTTATTTTACAGAGCAATTCCAGCTAAGCTAAATTAGCAGGAACATTTTAATCAAAGCTTGCAGTGGATAGTCCCTTGCCAGTCTCAGGGGGATTACAGCTTGGTGCATGCAGAGGGTGTGTTTGGTTAAACACATCTATACACTGATATATGGTCGACTCATCTCATGAACACAGACAGACTGGCTAAACTGTATTATTTGATCATAGCTCTAACAAGCTAAAATTAATGTCAACGTCACCTGTTGTGCATTCTGCAGAACGAAATTACAACCTGAGTATTTGGAAAACCGTGGAGATTATTGACCTTTGGAGAATTATGGAGTGAGCACAGGTAAAACAAAGCTTGAAATCATGGCAGCTTCTTGCCTTGCTGTAGTTCCTCCAGCAGAGAAGCGTAGTTTAGTTCTCAATGAGTTGGACTTGTTGTATATTATGAAACATTTGATGTTTACTTTATGGTAATGTTTAGGAATAGTTTACCTCAATAAGATATGTCCTTTTAACGTTCACTTGTTCAGTAGGAAGTGTTCTTGTGAGACCTATTACATTTTCCAGTATCACTTCTCATTGAAGATGAAGTGGAAAAGATATAACAGCATTTCTTACTAAAAATAAAATTGACTTAAGTGAGCTTAGGCTGAGGTCCTAAGTCATTAACCAAATAGCACTATATATCTAACAGTATGTGAGTCTGTTTTGGTCCTCTGGAAATGTTAGAATTACTATTTGCTATGTATTCCTAGTCATCTTCAAAAATAGCACAGCCAATTGGAAATGTGATTCCATCAACCATATTAAATGGATATATTTTTACACTAACAACAGACAGAAAACATTTTTTTTTACTTTAATGCATAATACCTAAGATACCATATTAAGAAGACAGAGCCAGGCTCTTCATAGTGGAGCAGTGGGATTACGAGAGACCATGGGCACAACTTGAAACAAGAGAGGTCCTGGCTGGATATAGGGAAATCATTTTTCCCCATGATGACATCGTCAGTCACTTATGTGGACCTGGTAATGCATATGCTATTCAGCTCCACCACGTGGAATAAGAACCCATACTCTTGGCCTTACATATGTTTATACACATGAAATCAGGATAGATAAAAATTGCTGCAGTCCTTTGGAGAGTCTCAGCTCTCCCTCAAGAACTCTTTGAGAATGTTTTCTATTGCATCTCTTTTCTAATCAAGAGCAATTCTGATTATTTTTTTTTAATCTTGAAGAGTATTTGAATTATTTGTCCTTAAAAACTTTTTTTTCCCATTAAATATTATTTTTTCTTGTGTTTTAAAGGACTTTTAATGGAGATTTTCAGTAATTAAAACATGTAAAAAATTTTTCAAGCAAAATGAAATCCTGTATTCTGTACTGCACACTTTCATTAAAATGAATTGTATTACAGTTGAAAAATAATTCTCCAGATGAAAATAAAACACTAGCATAAAAATGCCTTTATTTTGAACTGTTGTCTGAAAAAAATTAGTTCATGCTGTTGATCACATTTCATATTCACTACTGTCTTTGTTCACTGTAAAAAAGATTGCTTGGTGTATTTTCAGTAACACCGTACTTGTAAGAAAGCATTTCTGTTGGGTGAGATTAGGTTCTCTGAGCAAATAGGCAGCAAAATGTGTTCTGCCCAGGGACTACGAATAGTGTCTTGCTCTTTCCTTAAGCTGTCTCTTGATTTCTGCATAAACTGAAAGCATCGAGGGCCAGAAGCCATCTATTTGTTCCTTGTGTGGGTTTGGGTGCTCAGCCCAGACTTGATCCATGATAGAGACTACTTGTTGCTACAGGTCACAAATAATCCTTAAAAAGAAAAAAAGAGGTCCTCTAGCAGAGCAGAAGTCTTTCCTGACCTTGCAGCAGACCTGTATGCTGCAGAGCTAATGACAGCAAATTTTGCTGTGTAGGTGGAGTGGAATAGGGTGTACAGTCTTTAGGCTCAAAAGTGTAGGGCTCTTCAGTGTGAGGCCCCAAGCTGCCAGTAAGAGCTGATTCTTCATCTTTTTCGTCTCTTCATCAACACTGTCAAAGAGGAGTTGTCAAAGGCTGTCATCATTACACACGCACTGAAAAGTGCCCACACTGGGTCTGCCTGGGATGAAGTTAATTTTCTTCATAGCAGCCCATATGGTGCTGTATTGTGGATTTGTGGCTAGAAGAGTGTTGAAAAACACAGTAATATTTCAGCTGTTGCTGAGCAGTACTTGCATAGCATCAAAGCTTTCTCTTTTTCCCACTTTGCCCCCACAGTGAGCAGCCTGGGGGTAAGCAAAAAGCTGGAGGGGACACTGCCAGGACAGCTGACCCCAACTGGCCAAATGGATAGTCCATCATATATCATGATGCTCAGCAATAAAAACTGGGGTAGAGGAAAAAGGGGGTGGGGATTTGGGGCCATTGCTCAGATACTAACTGGGCCTCTGTCTGCTTCAGGGGGTGACTACCTTTGCATCACTTGTTTTTGTCTCTTTCCTTCACTTATTAAGCTGTCTTCATTTCAGCCCAGGAGTTTTCTTGCTTTTTCTCTTCCTATTCTCTCCCCTGTCCTGCTGGGGGAGAGGGGGAGTGAGCAAGCAGCTGTGTGGGTGCTTGGCTGCTGGCCAGGATCAGCCCACGACAATGTCTTTTTACATATTTCTTCAATACTGTCAGGAGACATTGCCAGACTCCAGAATAGATATGTTTAGCAGGGTTTTAAATGAAAAAGGAGTTAGTATGAAAATGTTGAAGAAAATTGCTAAGACAAGTTAAGGAATTTTGAACGAATGACTTCTGACTTCTCATTAATTAACCAGACAAGAAAGCAACAATTACTAACCATGGCAGGGTTAGGTTATAATTCAATTAATTTTTAAGAAACAGGTTCTGAAATAAAGTTACTTGGAGCTAGTTACCACCACAAATCTAACCACCCACTTTTCAATGACAAGATGGGTTTCTCTGAATTTGCCCTCTCTGATATAACGAACAGTATCACATATGTTTTCTTTCTCTATATAATGCAAAGGAGAACAAAATATTTTGTCCTACAAGACAAGACATACTTCACACTTGATACCCACAATGCCTGAGGGTAGAATGAGGCAATAATCAATAAATGATATATGCTAGCCACAGTGTGATTTTGAGGCAGCTACCTTAAGTATTGTGAGGTGTTCCCTGTGAGATACACACTTTTCTCTGACTTTGGTCTTTGGTACTGCCATAGGACTTGCACTCAGGTCTGTAGTGCAAAAGGGATATTGAAAATTGGATATTCTACAGGCTAATGCACAGCAGGAAAAGTGTGAGTAATACGTTTAGGCCTTCCCTTTACCATTGTACTCTTCTGTGAGAGGAACTGAACCTTAACTTGATGCTTACTAGAAATGCTACTTAAGAGAACCTATGCAAAACAAAATATTAAGCGCAGGTGTCTGCCATTTGATATCACACAGTTTCTACTAACATAGATAGCTACAAAGAAAACTAATGTATGCTGATTAATTTTTCATTTTCTAACATCGTTCTCCAAACACCAGTTTTGGCACCTCAAGCAAATAATAACAGCCGTTAGCCTGTCTGGGAGCACATTTGGCTTTGACAGGACTGTTGGATGCCAAAGTAGAGAATATGTTGTGTCCCCAGTGATATCTGGGTCTTTGCTTTGCTCTTTGCCAGACGCTAAAAAGGAAAATGCTTAAAATGTTGAATGATTTTTGGATTGAATGCAACATGATGTTTCTTTCTTCCAGAATTCATAAGCAAAGTAGTTTAAAAACAAAAACACTGTAGTGATGCTTTAGACACCTAAAGCAGATGGAAGAGAACAGATATGTGAACATTTTATTTATGCATTTTGAAAGGCATTAAAAAACCCCTAATGTATGGCTCTATGCTGATCTTCAACAAGAGAATTTCACTTCTCTTCCATAAGATCTCTGCTAATTTCTTCTCTTAATAGTCTCTTCTCTTCCTTAATAATAATGATAAAGTTTCATTTGAAAAAAATTTCATGGGAAAATAAGTATTTCAATGGAATTTCTCTGAAGAAATGACATGAATGTTGCATTGTATTGACTCAAAATGTGCTCTGAATTTTGTATTTTATCAACATTAATCAATATGTCCAGGTCAACTGCTGTTGTATTTCATGAAAATTGTTGTTCATTCACACTTTTGGTCTCCGAAGAGATCAACTTATCTCAGCTTGCCAAGTATCTAATACAGTTCCTCAGTGTACCATGGCCTTTCCCTCTGGTTGAGCTAGGGGAGGATTTGATGTGGAATGAAAATAAAGGTAATTCATTTTGGAATTTTCTGTGGAATGGGATTTCCTTTTTTCAGTCACCTACAAATCCAGTCACTGTCTCCTCTGCATTTCTCCCTGGTCATATTCTGAGAGGGTAAATAATTTGATCAAGTTGCATAGCCAGATCTCAAGTGGTGAAAAACACTAGTGGAGAAAATTAGCAGATTGAAAACATTGTAACTAGATTCCCAAGTACAAGAATTGGTGGAGCTGTGTTTGAATCCAAGAATTCCCATGCCTTGCATGTTCCAGATGCCAAATTGTGCTCTAACCTCCAAGTACAGTTATCAGCATGTTTCTTTCCATGAAAGAGTAAGCTGCTTCCAGCCCTGATCCTTGCTCCTGTCCTACCGTCTTATTTATATATGTGATCAACTGGAAGGGGAAATTCATGGCTGAAAATCAAACCAGCAGTGAAAAAAGGCTATTTTTAACTTGTCCCTGTTCCTTGTCTATCACACAGCTCCACAAACAATTGTAGTGGTGCATCTGAAGCAATGACACTGGAGCAGTAGCTGACATGGCTGCTCAAAGAAATGTAAGTACAAACAAACGATTTTCCTTTGCCACGATGAGCTGGGTACAAATGCTTGTAAGTCTGCTTTCCCTTTCTGAAATAATCTTTCTGAGAGCTGTGAACTGTCAATTAATTTTAATGAAACACCAGCTCTGAAATCTAAAGATGTTAGAATAAAATTTCATACTGCACATTGCTTCATCAGTTATCACCCTAGCAGAAGCAGCCAGCTAACATGATCCTCTCACAATCCTGCATTTCCATTCCAAGCATTTGGGAACCAAATGCATATAAAACGTTCAACAAAATTACCAAAAATTTCTCAGGTCCCTGTTCCCTCACTCTATTTCTTCCCACACTTCATGTATCTGTTACTGAACAACTGAAAATACGAAAGTTTCCTAAATATATATATGGCAAAATGGATGTTAATATTGGTTCATGCTGGCTTCTCCCCTAAACATATTTTTGTGCAAAGATTATGGTTGAGTAGATATTGTCCCGACTTTCCAGAAATAGGTACTAATCTTATGAGTAATTCTTAATACCATTGTTTTCTCTTGCTTAAAGCCGTAGTTTTCCTTTGTTTTAGTTTCCTCAGCTTCTCTGCAAGTTTCATTTTTTCTGCTGTTTTATACAGTTACTGAAATGTGTGGAAGACTGCATATTTCAAAATACCAGCAAGCTCCTGGCACCAAGTAAAAGACGGATAAAGAAGCCAAGATGGTTTCTTTCTGCTCACACTAACTTGCAGCTGTAAGATCCTCTCAAGCCTGCATAAAACACTCACCAGACATATTCACCGGACATCGAGAAAACATGTGAATGTCTCACTAATATCACGTAGTATATCTTATTGTTATGAAGACATATTTATTATTAAAAAATGTAAAAGCTGTTACTCAAAGAAACCTTTAAATACTTCCACTGTGAAAATTAGTTCCACTTGGAAATGGATAAGATAAGGTTCTCTTTTCAGTAGTCTTTTGAAACTCAAAGAAGTCGTTCAACTGGCTTTCTACTGTAAAATTTAAATTTAGGTAAATAAATAGTCAGATTTATAACTATTAAATCAAATGCATACAGGAGTAGGACCAGAGATTTTTAATTGGTTTAGACTGAGCAATTAGTTTTGAGGGAAAGAGGTCTGGTTTGCTCATACATAATGGATGTAACCATAATTCTATCTTCAGTGAAGATTTGCAAAAGTACTACATATTCAGTTTATGCTCCAGCCATAGCTGTACAGAGTAACTCTCCTCTGCTTCTTCCACATTTGTCTCTCCTTCTGTCTGTGCTCCTTTCTGCAAGCTCTATGTTACTACAGTATATTCCCCTTATTTCTCAAAAATTCTCACCCATTTAAAGTGTTTGGTTTTTTTAAAAAGAACAGGCTTGAAAATGCTCTTTCCGAGTATTTCTTTAATGCTGGAATTTGAAGGAGTATAATTACAGTTTTCAAGTTTTTTTAGTATTAATATCTTTAAATAAATCCATTTAGGCAGCTGGAACAAGAAGCTATCCAAATTATTTTAACTATTATTTGAAAACAACAGAGAAAGATTTTTTAAAAAATAATTTTCCCCTTTTAATAATTTTTCTTTGTCTGTATCCAATCTATTTCCCAAAACTATATACATGGGAAGACAAAATCTTTTCAGACAACTATTTCTCAGCTGTTCCTTATTTTGACATCTCAAAACCAATTTGAACATGACTTTCAATACTAAGAAGTTATTTTCCACTGAGCTGAGCTTCATTTACCTTTACTAGTGGCAGGGTGAATATCTGGAGGGGAGAAAAACATGCTTCGAAATGGATTTTGTACTCAGGGATGAAAAAATGAAGACAGCCAGTTGTCACAGTTACAGTTCAAATTTTCATTTCTCATGATGTGGCTGCTTTTGCACTTGGAGGCTAGCTTTAGGTGCTTCCATGCAGGCAGCAATTTGGAAAGAATTCGCTATGGGCTTTACTGGGTCTACTTGCCTGATACCACTTTCATAGGAGGGATTTCATGCGCTAGTTGCTCTAGCACCAAAACTAATGCTGTCCCTTCCCCATAATTTTAGGTGTTTCAGTAACTCAACCAATTTTTTCAACTTTTACACATTTTTCCTCATAGCTTGCCAAGTCAAGACTTTGGATCTAATCAGTGAATGTGCCTTTTCTTCATACGTGCACATTATGTTTTTTGGTTTTCCATTACCACGGTCTCATCTCTGGCAGGAAAGCAGCTTTTTCTCGCCGGCACTATTCCAAGGTGCTGCTGTTTGAATGGAAGGTTATTCCGGTTAACAACCACTCGTTGTTGCTATACCAACCCAGCTGATGGCATAGCCTCACTGCTGAGCAGCTGCCTTGGTACAAATAGAGGTTTTACAAGCTAAAACACAAGCAGCTGGCTTGGTTCAAATAGAGTTTTTACAAAACGATCCACAGCTCCTGAAGTCTGCATTAACACATTTGCTGAACTATGAAGCAAGTGGTTAGAAATGTGTTCAGCTGTAACTCTAAAACTGTAAGTTTTTGTTTTAATAGTGTAATTTTTATCCTCATGAAAAATAAGCTGTATTTATAAAATCTAGCTAACAAAATGCAAGAGTTCTGTAACCAAACTCCCTACTTTCATTGATTTTCATGACCTGTCGAGACATTGAGATTAAAATTAAGAGTATTTTTATATATAATTTGGAGAAAAGTCTGACTTGGGCTTGCAAAATTCTCTACTCTTCCATCACGCAGGAAATTATTTGATAAAATGTCAGTACAAGAATGTGATAGTATTTCTGAATCTCAACTAGAGCTGACTTACTTAAACAAATGCAATATTTTTTTATTATCTGGTTTCTTAATCAAATATTGGGCTTTATTACTGCTATGTAATAAAGAATGTGCAGTTCCTAATAAAAGTGTTATTCTTTGATGCAACTCATATCACATGCTTAGACATTTTTGTACTTAGGAGGTTTCTTTTAGATACTTTGGAGTATTAGCTCTGTAAACTCTTGTCATTACAAACACAAACATAACAATTAAAGCCTTCCTCTGAGAACACTGGAGGGCTGGAGATCAAGCCTTTTTCTTAATTTGTCCATTTGTTACCAAGCAGTGTTATGCAGGTCACATAGTACTGAAAGAATATTCATTTTCAGATGGCAAATACTACATACAGAAGCAGCAAAGTGGACATAAGATAATAACCTGTTTTGAAAGAGAACCAGAAAGTATATTATGAGGAAGTGGAAAGATTCAAAAAGGGCAAAGTGGAGGATGTAGGCTGGTCAGCCTCACCTCTTCCTCAGGGGCCATTTTTGAGCAAATCTGCCTGGAAGCCATTTCCCAGCATATGCCAGGCAAGCAGATGACAAGGAGCAGCCAGCGGGGCTTTACCAAGGTAGCTGGTGAACCTTCTTCCTTTCCATGAGGAAGTGATTGGCTCTGTGAACAAGGGGAAAACCAGTCAATTTTGTTTACCTTGACTTTAGCCAGGCCTTCAACACCATCTGCCACAACATCCTTACAGACAAACTGGTGGGAGAGGGTTTGGATAGGTGTACGTTAAGGCCAGTGGAAAATTGACGGGACTTGCAGGCTCGAAGCAGAGTCCACCGTTTGCAGCCTGACCGTGGCTAGTGCCAAGCACTGTTCCCAATAATCGATTCTGGAGCAGATGGTGTTTAACACCTCCATTTATGACCTGAATGATGGGATATATACAGTGCACCATCAGCAAGCTTGCGGGTGGCACCAAATTGGAGGGAGTAGTCAATATACTGGCAGAAAGGGCTGCCTGTCAGAGGGGCTTTGACAGGCATGAGGAACAGGTTTCCTGGGAGAAACTTCAGGAAGTTTAGCAAAGATAAAGGGGAAGTCCAGTGCCTGGGACAAAACAATCCCATATAACAGTAGAGGTTGGGCTCTGGCTGACTGGGGATCAGCCCTACAGAAAACAGCCTGGGATGCTGGTAGACAACAAGTTAGGTGAGGTTGCAGTGTGCCCCTGCAGTGATGATATGGCTGCATTAGCAAGAGTGTATCGAGAAGTCAAGGGAAGTGATTATTCCTTTCTACTCACCATTTGTGAGGGTAAGTCTGACCTACTATGTCCTCTTTCGTGTCCCCTTCCTCCCTAGTACAAAAGAGGGATTGAGAAACTGGAGGAGGTCCAGCACAAAGGTTCTAAGACGGTTAGGGCACTGTAGCATAACATGAGGAGAGGCTAAAGAAGGTGGCTTATTTCAGCCTGGAGAAAAGAAGACTAAAGGTGAGGGAGTGTAACTGTAGTCTTCAGCTACCTAAGTGCAGGCTATAGAAGACTATAGCTTCTATAGCTTCACTCCAGCTTCTCTATGAAGCGTATAGGATGACGGGCAACAGGCACAAGCTGTGTCAGGGGAAATTCTGACAGCTATAAGGAAAAAAAAATCAAAATGAGAGTGGTTAAGTACTGGAACATGTTGCCCAAAGATGTTGTGAAATCTCCATCCTTGCAGATACCTAAAGATTGACTGCACAAGGCCCTGAGCAACCTTATCTAACACTGAAGTTGGCCCTGCAAGTTACGCTGAGGAGGTGGGAGTGGGTTGGATGCCAGAAGTCCCTTCTAACCTAAATTATTCTGTGATTCTAAGCTCAAGTTAAGCAGAGAGGATCTCTGTTCTTTCCCAGAAAAATGGGATACATTTAGTCACTCTAGCAACATTTAGTCACTGATAAGGTGAATGAAAGCAATAAATGCCTTCTTAGAACTGCTGAAAATGGATTAAACACTGCCTTCAGCTAACCCAACATTAGAGCTACCACAAACTGACTACTCTGCCACTCATTGTCCAGTGACACATTTTGGCAGTGGTGATTTATTAGATAAATGTATCAATTGCAGGGCTGAAACTTGTTCCGTTTAGTGATGCTTCCCTGAACATCTATATCATCCCTTTAGGCATGCCCTATTGGCAATCCATGTACTACGCTTACAATTAGTCTGTCTCAGAGTTGAAGGGTTTTATGCATCTCCTACATTTTTAAAACTATGATGCAGGCACTATTGTACTGCATTATGCTATCATTTATGGATATAAGTGTTCATAAGATGCAATCTTGACCTTATTGAAACAAGTGGTTAATCCCTGCTAGTTGTACTAAGGATTTCACCCTAGTGTTTCAAGATTCACTGACACATTAGCTCCAAGCGCTTAATGCTCATTTGGTGACTTTTCCACAATATGAGAACCAGGGGACCTTCACTGATAAGAGATAAAGAACTAATCAAAATGAGGAGCTTGCATATTTCCACATCTCATGATCCTTCTATCTTCTGAAAGTTTTAAAAATAGTTACTGACACAGAGAAGAGAGGAGAGCAGGAATGGTATCTTAGAACTGATTCTCAGGAAGGTGCTTTACAGAGAATTTGGCAAAGCATTTTGCCCTGTTGTCAAAGAATAAGGTTTCTGTGAAACTATGCAGCTTGATGCATCCAAGTCCTTTTTTATTGACACTTAAAGGAACAATTAGAGAGTCCTTGCTGGCACTGATCAGTACCAGGATGTGAGGATATACACTGATGACATAACTGTGTTCCCTGAAACATTTATTCTTGCATTAGTGCATTATTAAGCATCTTTGACTTTAATATGCAGCATGCAAACTTATTTTATCAATTTATGCATGTCAGGAAAGTTAGAAATCCACTATGCTTACATAACCCTTTATGCGCTGAAAAGGCTGCCTTAGTGTTAAGATGCTTTCATAGAACTATTAGTAAGGCTAAGGTAATTCCACAGTGAAAAGCAGTCAGATTCACATATTAGAAAGACAATAGATGCTGCCTTTCATACTCCACTGCTAGGACTGGTAACAGTTTATGATTTCTGAGGTCAAGCACAAACGGTGAACTAAAACCAGGGTTCAGCTCTTGAGCAGTATTTTGTATTTTCCCTAGGCTGTATAATTTGGACACTCAATGATTAACTCTGAAAACATTTAGGAGATAACATTAAATCCAAGAAACAAGTACCACACAGACCAGTAGGTTTCAGGTTCATTGTCAGAAATTTAATGCGGAACAGATCATAAGAGAAAACTGAATTAAGTGATTTTAGACTTGTCGTGATGCTAGTTCAGCATTCTCATACTGCTGAATCCATTATTGTTTTCTTTCCCCAGATACGCTAAATACATCCATCTAACTCTCATGACATCCTCTGTGGGAAAAGGAAAATACTGTGAAGAGTTCAGAACTCATCAACACCTTTCCTTTAACAGTCCTGAGAACTGGAGCAGGTAATGGGAACTCAGATAGCTCCAGTGTGCTTATAAATGCACAGGTCCTCTTCAGACCCAGGTAAAACCACTGGTGGAGGATTATATTGGGAATGTCTATTCTCTATTTTGAGATTATCAGTGTTCAAGGACTCAAAAAATCTGGTTTGGTTTCATCATTTTTTATCTACTTATTTGTAAGGCCCAGGATCCACAATGCAGCCAGACTCTGTGCTACAGCGGGCACTGAAGTGCTGGCTTTGGGCCAGTAATGATGGGAGTGGTGGTCTGAAAACATCACTGAATTCTTTAGACCATGAATAATAAATATTGTCATGGTTATTAATTCACACATGGAAAATAAGCATGGATGCCCTTATTCACACTGATGGGATTTATCTCAAGATCAAGATGTTTATTTTACGTAGTTTTTGGTCATTCAATATGTTTGTTTTGACTGAATGTCAAATTAGAACTAATAATTCCCTCATTGTTAACTGTGACTCGTGAAATGTCTGGAGCGTTTCCAGATATTAGTTTACCGTTACAGTAGTCGTGGTTTAACCCCAGCCAGCAACTAAGCACCACACAGCCACTCGCTCACTCCCCCCTGGTGGGACGGGGGAGAGAATCAGAAGAGTAAAAGTGAGAAAACTCGTGGGTTGAGGCAAAGACAGTTTAATAGGGAAAGCAAAAGCCATGCGCACAAGCAAAGCAAAACAAGGAATTCATTCACTGCTTCCCATCGGCAGGCAGGTGTTCAGCCATCTCCAGGAAAGCAGGGCTCCATCACGCCTAACGGTTACTTGGGAAGACAAATGCCATCATTCCGAACGTCTCCCCAGTTTATATACTGGGCATGACATCATGTGGTATGGAATATTCCTTTGGCCAGTTTGGGTCAGCTGTCCTGGCTGTGTCCCCTCCCAGCTTCTTGTGCCCCTCCAGCCTTCTTGCTGGCTGGGCATGAGAAGCTGAAAAAAAATTTGACTTAGTATAAGCACTACTTAGCAACAACTAAAAACATCAGTGTGTTATCAACATTATTCTCCTATTAAATCCAAAACACAGCACTAGACCAGCTACTAGGAAGAAAATTAACTCCCATCCCAGCCGAAACCAGGACAACAGTTTGTAACAAGTGATACAATTTAAAGATACATACCACACAACCCACTGTTAGAAATACTTGCAGCAATGCAGAGAAAAATGTCTTCTGAAACTACCACTGTGTTCTTCTGTAATTACAGTGAAACGTTCAGTGTTCTCTTTCCAATGCAACATTTTCATCCGTTAGCCTCAGACTGTTTCTTTCCTTCCATGGCAATTAGAATTAACTTCAACAAAATACCACTGTATCAACAGGCTCATAATGCAAAGTCTTTCCTCTTCCAATACAAAATGCTAATTTTATGGTAAGTTTTTATTTGCTGAGGCCTGTATTAGTTCTTAGGAGAAAAAAAAGTCCATCTTAATATCTAAAATGTAAGGGGTGTGTGTGTATATATATATCTCTTCATGGCTTATAAAATGTACTATACTTATCTGATATCTTAAAATCAATGGAATGTTTTAGACCTCTGAAGGACTGCTAACATTTTCTTTAGCAACTGGATCAGATTAATAGGCAACACAGGTTATTTGTGCTGCCGTACATTCAGGTTTTAGATTATACTGATTACATCCAGCATTTATATCTCTATATGTTATGTTACATCTATATTATTCCCATTATATCTTATCTACTATAAAATGAAATTTATTTTTAAGAATACGAGATGAATGGCAGGCATTTCCTGGAATATTTTATTTAATAAAGGCTTATTCGGAAGACCATTTCTATTATTGTGTGGTTAGGAATAACTGCTGATAAATACATTAGACAAATAAGACTTTTGTGGGCATGCACCTAAGTCTCTCACTACTTACAAACGGCCTTACAAAGCTTGTATCCAACTCTGCATAACTACACTCTGTAATTTGAATTTCAAACTAAAAATTGACTCCTGCATCACAGAATTGTCCATAGCTGTTAATCTTGTATTTCACAATACTGTAACACATTCAAAGAGTTTGTAGAAAGGAAAATATTAACATTTCTGACCATCATGACACTAAAAATGCATGTCCATTAGAGTGTTGTGCTTTCAAGCAAGTTCTTGGTAGATTTGTCACCTTAGAATTGACATCCAGTGTGGTTGTTTGAAGCTTGAAATGTATGTAAAATTATAGTTTTGTTTCACAAGCTTGCAGCACTACTGCTTGGTCCAGAGCCTGTATTAATTCTGACATTCAAGCGCACCTGCCTTTGACAGCAGCAAGGGCAAAGACTGGTAAACCAAGAGAAACGAAACAGGAAGATGTTTCTCCTTAATCTAAATATTTACAATGCTATCATTGCTGAGTTAGCAAAGTTTGAGTTATAGGTTATATTGTGTAAATTAGCAAGAAAAAACGAACAGTTTAGGCCAATTCTTCAAAATAGTTCTCAGTTTCAGTTCTCAGCTGTAACAACTGTGGCACATCACAAATGTCTAATAGAAAAATATACGCAGCTAATAAAAAATAATATGAATAGATGAAAACAAGAACAAATATTTTGACTTTGCACAAAATCTGCTTTTTTTAAATTCCATATGGGTTAGAAACTTTCAGTTCCCTTTTCATGGAAATAGTGGAGGGAGAAGAGTCTGGAGAGAAACACGCACAATGATATCCAACACCCAAAATGAATGAACGAATGATGCCTTCCCCAGTCATTTGTTCAATAGTAATGGCTGTAGCAGTTTTATAAATCAGACTCTGAAAATCTGTCTGAAAATGCATGTTTAAAAAAATGCCACTGGAGACAGTGTTGCTGTATCGCACGTCGGAGGTCAGAAAGCTCTGCTATTTAACTACAAAACTGTAGAAATGAGAGGATGTATGTCTGTGCAATAGCAAGTTTCCTGTTCTGTCATCAGGAGATTATTAATGCTTTAAAAAGTGTGCATAAAAAAGTTTTGAGCTTAGCATTATTTTATACATTATCTATAAAACATTTCTTGCTCTGTATCTAACTTGCTCCTACACCTACAACAGCATTATGTCAGGAATGTCTTCACTTGAATCTTTACCAAATGATGACACAAACCAGCCGGACTGTATTTTCATTTCCCGGGGAATTTTTCCTGTTCCAAAGCATGACTCTGTTGAACAGTTTTAGGTTTTTAAGTCTATGATATAAAACTTTGAGCTAAAGGCAATTAATCCCAAGCAAAAATCCCTGACACAAATTATTTTCTATCCAGCCAGTTATCGTGGCTGTATGTCGCCCCAGAGGAACCGCATTTCAGCCTCAGCTACCCTTGCTGCCATGAAAGCAGGCTTAGATGCTTCACCGTTACACGCACCAGTAACACGTTCATTCTCCAGGCTGAGACCTTTAATCTAAAATTGAGTACTAAACTGAAAAGATTTGTTTTCTTCTAGGGTCCCAGGAAAGCAACTGCGGAATGAGAACTGACAAGCAGCTTAAAGAAATTATTTGTTTACTATGGATATGCAATAGCAATTCTATTTCTAAAGCAGTGTGGAGGAGGTGCACTTTTACTACTGACCATATTTTGGGACCGATTTTTTCTCAAACTACCTACCTGCTGCTTGTAGATGCTGACATCCCACTGACAGTGTCGCAGGGATGAACGTTCTCTTAAACAGGTGGAAACCCTCTGCGTAAACTCCACTGCCTTCCACAACTTGGTGCAAGCTTACCTCTGAATACAGCTAGGCTTTTGACACTCCCTGGAAGGGCTTCTGTAAGGACTCCTCACAGACTTGCAAGACAGCATGTGGCTTGGAAAGATATCTCTGTGTTTTTTAGTTTCACTTCCTTTTCAGAGAGAGAAATGTGGGGGAACACTGGTTTGGTTTAACAGATTTCATTCTGCCTTAAAGTTTCTTTGACTGAAAATAATCAGCCCTCTCTTCAGTTTTTCTTCTAGCTGCATTTATAAATCAGCATTTGTATCAGAGTTCACTATTAACCATACCTGAGTGTGGCACTAATGAAGCAATTCACCCATCACTTTGGGATTACTTGTTGTGCTACAGTAGGAACTTCTTGTCAGACATGACAAGCTCTTTGTACTATCACGACAACACATACTGCTCTTTTGTACTCAATATACTTACTCCACTATCCTGAAACTAATTAAATCATGTAGCATGTTAAAAAAGGGCAAGCTTTCATTTGTATGTTCTTGATTTAGACACACTGAAGAAATCTAAGGTAATTCTGCTGTTTGTCATTGGCTCCAGACCATGTTTCATAAAAATTTCAGTGTTGTTGGAGTATATCTTGGGTGTAAATCTATCACTTTTTAATAAGACAGGAAACAGTATTTCTAGTTTCCCCTTTACAGGCTAAATCCATCATCTGCCTCTCAGAGAAAGTGTTCTGATATGTGACCTGGAAAAGCCTTTGTGATCAAACGTCTGGAGTAGGTTCTCTTTTTTAGTGTCAACTATATGTTTGTAACAAAGACTTTTAACTAAGACTGTTCTTTCCAAAACATATTGTCTCCAGTTGCCAGAAAGCATCATGATTTTTAAATTAAAGTTCTGGTAGGCTATCTCATCCATCTAAAAACAGTGTCCCAGGACCTATTCCTGTAGATTTATATAACTTTTCCATTTTTATTGTAAACAGCATATTTCTTTTATATCTGCTCTATTACTCTTTTTGTTTTCCTTTGAAACACAAATACGTTGCCAGTTTGTTGGCTCTGCCATATTTTTAACTACTGACCGTCTTTATTTTGCTCCTTCCACAGATGTTCATAAAAAAGTGTACTTTTACTCATCTATTATTACACTGGATTTATTATTGATAGCAGGAATGGCAATGGCTTAAGGCAAGAATAATTCAGACAAATGCTTTTTCAGACTTCAGAGCTTTGCTGCATGTGAATTCATAGATAAAGTACCTCTTTTAATTTGGTTTTCAAAGTCCTTAATGATGAAACTGTCAGTGATGCGAAATTTTGTTTTCTTTCCTTACATGCACAATGGAACATTTTTTTAGACCTGAAGATCTACAGATAAAGAATTCAAAAGCAGATCTTTTACCAGAGTATACTTTACATTTATCCAACTCTGTTAGGTCTGGCTGTGAGCTGGATGCAGGAAAAGAGAAATTGGAAATGACTGGATAGTACCTTACCAGGAATTGATGTAGACCTCCAACATCTAAGATTCCAGATACTAGATCATTTGTCAGAGATGGACATCTAGTTTTAAAATGACTGTGAGCCAAAGCACAAGCTCACTTCACTCAGAAGCTGTGATTTTCAGAAATACCCACTGAGTATAAGCAAAGTCTGGCCTTATCAAGATACGATAATTAGAAATAAAAAGAACGTTTCTTTAATATCCATACAGATACTTTTTTTTTCTGTTATCAACTTCTTCTCTCAAGTCTAATATGAAATGAAAGTGGAATATGGGTCCTGCCCTTCTAGTGCAGTGATCCCATTATCCTGTTGTGCAAGTTTGGCTTTCAGCTGTGTTAGAAAACCAGAAATCCCATCTATCTGTGAATTAAACACACCATAACTTTCTGAGAAAAGAAAGAAAATTGGGGCATTAACATTCTAAATACCAAAACTAAATTAAGCCAAACTGACAAGATCAATAATATTCCCTTTTACATGCAAAATATCTAATTCCAGAAATAACATTAGTGGTGTGTCAATGATCGTAACACATAACCTTACTGAATATGTGTTTCCAATTATGTTCTACTTCAAAATCCTGTTTGCAATTACTATCCTCCAGTGTCATCTAGTGTCCAAAAAACTTTCTGCAAGTGTTTGGTGATTACACAGAAGAATGAAATACTATTTTTTCCCAACTTCATTTAAAAACTTTTAATCATAAAGTAATTCCTAAAGTTTGGATATTCAAGGTTTTCTTCTGTCTATATAGGTACTCAGCCTTGAAAAAGTCTATGCAGCTGAACATGCATGTCCAGCAAGGAAATATAAAATGGAGAGGAAATACCAGGCTTTAAAAAACAATACCATTAGAGCAGATAGTGGAAGGAACAGGGACTGCAGGTCCCAGTTGTGTCAGGGCTTTAAGGGTATTGTGGGCTAGAAGAAAGCACAGTCAAAATATCTCAGTACAATTGAACAGAAGAAATAAGTAAAAATATCTAGTGAAGAAAAACATTAGGACATATTGCTACCCCCCCCCCCCCAAATAAATAAAAACAACTAAAACTTTAAATTGCTGAAACAAGAACATGCATTAAATATATTTCATACTTTCCCATGAATTATCCCTCTTTTCTACATAAAGTAACAAGAAAGCAAACATGACAGGTTTGAGTCATGCTTTCTAGGGCACTTGCAAGGTATTTTAGTGAGTGCACTGTTTCAGCTTGCATAGTGAAGAACAGAGCCATATTCATAGCTATTATGTTTAAGACTTACTCTTCATAAACACCCATGTTTATAATTTTGATTAGTAATATTACACTGAGAATATCTGATCACCTTTTGAAGGAAATATTTATTAGTTTTCAAAGTGAAAGATCATATGAAACTGTTGTTTCTACTTACATGTACGTGCCACAGCCACATGATCAAATTCAGCTTTCATTTCACAACATTCAAATACTGCACAAGATATTCTGAGAAAGTGGGGACTATGCTCACATATCCAAAAGGAAACAGGATTAAAATTAAATGTCAATAACCTGAGATGTTAATCTATTTAGCCCTGCTGAAATTAGCCTCAAGGAACCATAGCACCAAACTCTTAAAATGACAAACTTAATGCAGGGCATTAATAACTGTTCTTGAATGTAAGGTTGCTGCCAAATGTACATTATCTGTTTACTTCGTAAATGTTATTCCAAGGGTAAAAGGTAGTATAGTGAAGCTAAGTAATCAAAAATGACATAAGGACAATTTATTAACATAGAACTTATTAATAAAAGGGTGATTTTTTAAAAAATATGTGAAAAGTTGCCTTTGGAAAAAAAACCAAAAACAACAAAACCCAATACTGTTTATGTAGGTGAATAGGTCATTCAAATATAGAAACAACCTTAATTCCACCCTCTTATGACCTATGAAAGATATGAAGATTTTAAAAGAAACTTTCAGTCTTTAGAAATCAGATTCATGCCACCTTAGACTGCAAAAAAATTGATCAGAATATTACACTTATTCTTTGAATAATAATAATTAAAGAACAGGTAAATGTTGCACTGATTTAAAGGCTTAAAAAGAACAGATCCATATTCATCTGCTCATCCTTGCAACAGGGCAGCAATATTCTTACAAGTTCAGCTGAAGGAATCTTGGTATCCATACAATTTAAGAGTAAAAAAATAATAAAGCCCTCACAAGAAATTAATTTTAAAATATTTATTTGGCAGTTAGTGTAAGAGTAAAATAAATTTGCTATTCTTGATTAAGGTAGATACTGAACTTAAGTGGATAAGGAGAATAAAGGTTTCAACCTGTTTAACAGGACTTTTCTTAACTTTTAAGTTTTCTTTCTGTATTTACTACATATATAAATAACCAACCACGTTTACCAGTTTTTAATGAGCAAAAGAAAGAACACACTGTCATCCTCTTTCAGTTGGCAGCTTACTGTAATGAGTGGTGATGTCTTGATTACAGAATTTTGGTTAGTGTTAGAATAAGATGAATAGAAGTTGATTTTTAAGTCCCAGTATGTCCTCAGAGAGGTCCATATGGCAAATGCAAAGACATTTGGAACCCAGTGAAATATGTGCATTATTTATTATCCTGTCTATTGCTTCACCTAGTAACTAATGAAATTTCAGTAGCTTGGGGTTCTGAAAGTATTTTAACTCATTTTCTCTAAAGAAAACAATTTATTCTGTAAATTTGAACTATAATTTCCTTGCATTAAAGTGTGCTGAAAGAAAATCTAATAGTAACTTTGGAACTCAGTAGAAAATACCATAGCAGAGATGACTGTTCCACCTAAAATGTTAAGAAAACAAAAATTTTGTTCCAAAAATATTTTTTTTTTGTTATGGTTATCTTTGATTTTTGAACACCGTAATTTTCAATTGGAACATAACCTTGGAACCCATTAAGCAGTTCCAACAACTTCAGTCCTTTGTGAAATGAAGTAAATGTATCTAGTAAAATATCTAAGTATCAGTACTTAAACATTTTATAACATGCTACATTAGACCTCTAAATTTCTACTTGCTCTTTGTTAGAGCATTAGAAATATTCAAGGATATGCCTTTTTGCATATAGTAAAAGACTTTCAGGCAACTTTGCAATCATTGGACTGTAAAAGAAACAGAACAAAGATAAAAATTCTTTCTGAAAACCCTCCTAACCTCACTGAGGATTCTACATACTATATTCCGCATCAGAATTCAGTAGAAATTCCTAATATTGGCCTCTAATGAAAATATCAAAAGGCAAATTCATCCTTGCTAAATGAGAGAATGGGAAAATAATTAAGAACCAATTAGAGAGTAAGAAATAAATCACATAGGACTGACATGCAGGTTGCTAGACCATTGTGTTGTTTTTAACGTACATATTCTCTTGTCTGTTCTGGGATTGCTGTCCTACACCTAAAAAATTTCCTAAAAAAATAAATAATTAACAATCCTATTTAAAAAAAAATTCTAAAAAAAAATCCAAAATGAAGTGTGAAAACGTATGAAACCATAGATCAAGAGTGGATTTGGATCCCAGAGGTACTCCACACTGTGTATGATTAAAGAAGTAAAAAAAGTAATTCCTATCATTAAACTCAAGAGTTCCAACACTTGCCTTCAGACAGATTAAAAATGTAAAGACTAGCAATGACCTCTAGTGTTGCGGTTGAAGTACCACAATATAGTGTTCCTAGCAATAAACCACAGCATTCGTGAAACAGCCAGGTAATTCTAGACTGTATTATTCAGCTATGTGGTGTAAGACAGAAGCAGCTCTTTTAAAGAAGAAAAAATGCTTTGTCTATTAACTAAAGCTAACAGCAGCAGAAATACTCTGCCATTTTCCTTAAAACCTAGTAAAAACTAGTGGAATACTGTTTGGATTGATAGCATCTGATTCTGATGATACGGGGGGGAACTTTCTGTACTCTTCTTTGCACCTGGTTCAAGAACAAGGATTATGTATCAGATGAGATGCCACTCTGGCTGGCTCTTAGGCCCAGGACAGGTAGGACAGTGCTGTGGTTTAACCCGGCAGGCAGCTAAACATCACACAGCTGTTTGCTCACTCCCCCTTCCCCAGGGGGATGGGGAAGAGAATCGGAAAAAAAAGTAAAATTCATGGATTGAGATAAAGAGAGTTTAATAGGACAGAAAAGGAAGGAGAAATAATAATAATAATAACGATTAAAGAATTAAAATATACAAAACAAGTGATGCACAATGCAATTGCTCACCACTTGCTGACCGATGCCCAGCCAGTTCCTGAGCAGCAGCCCCCGGTCAGCTGTCCCCCTAGTTTATATACTGAGCATGACATCATATGGTATGGACTATCCCTTTGGTCAGTTGGGGTCAGCTGTCCCGGCTGTGTCCCCTCCCAGTCTCCTGCGCACCCCCAGCCTCCTCGCTGGCAGGGCAGTATGAGAAGCTGAAAAGTCCCTGACTTAGTCTAAGCACTGCTCAGCAACAACTGAAACATCAGTGTGTTATCGTTATTCTCATCCTAAATCCAAAACACAGCACTGTACCATCTACTAGGAAGAAAATTAATTCTACTCCAGCTGAAACCAGGACAGACAGGGGGAGCAGAAGAAAGTGAATTAAATCCCAACAAGAAGAGCAAATGAGAGGCCATTATATTTCATATTATTGTTGGATATGCATCCTTTGGACCATTTGTAGAGAAAGGACAGAGCAGTGTTACTTTCTAGGATGACCTTCATGCAAGGATAAGGCTATTACTGTCCCCTACACAAGCAAATGTCTCTGTTGCATATTAGCTTTATCAGCCATGAGCGTGAACAGAACAAGCCTACATGCACAGATGTGGTTTAAAAAAGACAAATCAATTGCCCGTTTATGCTTGAGAGGAAACACAATACTTCTCTTTGGTAACATCACAGAATTCTTGGCCTAACTCCTACAACTCAGACCTTGCTTTTAGATTTCCTGTGCAATTATTTAAGAAGTGGCATCAATTTATTTCTACTAAATATTAAAAAAAAAAAGACTACAGCTTCAGTGAAATATGGAAAATTGTCTTTAGGGACAAATCACCACAGCAGGATGCTTAAAAAGACCATATGAAATCTGCTGTGAAACCCTTCTGTGGCTTACCTGAGGATTCAGGGTTACTTCACAAACATAGCTGAACTGAAATCACAAAATGATCTTCCTAGGGTTTTCCAGGGCTTGCTCTGGTCACCAAGCACTGAAGAGAGTAACATTTCTGTGCCTAATCCCACTTTTGGATCTGGCTTGCTCCCACTTGCTCCTCACTTTTTTTCTGCTTAATATTTCTTTCTTTTTTTCTTCCTAACAACATTAAGCACACTGCTGAGCTATTCCTTACAGCTGTAAGAGTTTTCATGTGCTATTTAGCTCTGATTTTCTTTAAGTGCCTCCATTTTATTGCTACTTCCTGTATCAATGTGGCGATGTTTTTTTCAGAGTACATCTGTGCAATACTCTAGCCAATCTTTATCTGCAATTTGAGATGATTTTTAGCATAGACTTTCAGAAATGTAATCGTGTAATTAGAGAGAAAGTCACCATAAAACCTCTCGTCAAAGGTTTGACTCTGCTAGCCCTAAATTGGTTGCAGCACTGCCGGTGCCATAGCTGCAGCAACACAGAGCTCAGGCTGGGTTAGCCGATGGCGAGTTTCCCCTTCGCTGGTTTTGCAGCCTTGGCTGAGCCATATGATGCTTCAGCTGTGCTGTCACAGATAAAAGAGACAGTTGCGTAAAGCAAGTTCCACTCCGCTTCTACGATCTGAAATCCCATATAGAGCATTAGCACTGTGTGTCGATTCTAAGATTAGCTGTCTGCAGTAAAATCACAAAACACCCTCATTCATGCTAGAATGTACCTCACAAAATATTAAGTGGCACAATGATCTTAGGGGTGGGTGGAAAACAAAGGCTTTTTGAGATGGTAGTCTGGAGTATTTCTGAATTAAAGATAATGGCAGGAGATGCTTGAATTTCTATATGGCTCTGGAGAGCATAATGCAAACACAACCTTAAGCAGGCTCAGATTTTAAGAAGCATTTGGGACAGACCAGGGGTTTCTCTTCTGCATCCTAAGCAAACTCCAAAGTTGAGTTAGTGCTTAGAGAAATATTAAACAAAATTCTTTATGACAGTTTCTCCAGCTTTTTCAAAAATAACCTCTTATAAGTAAGCTGGAAAAAACAATTCCTCCTGCAGATAAATCTAGATTAACTAATTCCTCAGCTGGGATTTGTGACTTTTTAGTGACCACCAATACTTTTCGTCTCACATTCAGAACAGGTATATTTTGTTCAGATTAAGGGACATATGCAAACTCGGCAATTCCTTTTGCCTAATTTTCCAGAGGTAAAGCTAATGAGCAACATTGATCTGAAAAGACACATACAAAGAAAAATGTGGATGAAAATTGAGTATTCTTTCAAAGGATTTAATAAGCAGACAAAAAGCCCCAACTTCGCAATCTAGAGAGAGCTACTGCTAAGAGCCTATCCAGATTCACCGGTTATATAAAAGACATAGTTCGAAATT
Organism: Gymnogyps californianus; assembly: GCF_018139145.2. Classification (NCBI taxonomy): domain Eukaryota; kingdom Metazoa; phylum Chordata; class Aves; order Accipitriformes; family Cathartidae; genus Gymnogyps; species Gymnogyps californianus. The sequence continues at coordinate 43,692,226 of NC_059472.1, forward strand.
AAACAACAGCAGCAACAACAAAACTAATCAGTATTATGTAACACACCAAAGGAAAAGAGAAATGGATAGGAGCAATGTGAACTGGAAGCTATGAAACATGAAACACTGAAAAGCTAAAGTCCATAGCCAGTCAAGGCAGGGGTCAGTTGCTCTTTTGTTCCCAAAGTCCTAGAACTAAACACTGAGCCTGTAACAAGCTGCTGAACATGCTAATGACATGAAAATTGTCTACTGCTAATTAAGAAAGTTACTAGACACAGAATTGAAGTAAGTCCAGGTAACTTGGGGTGGTACACTGTGGTCCACTAGAGTTAATATTAATAAAAATGTGAAAATCAGGGAAACTTCAGAAGACTGAAAGAGTACTAATATTAGGGCAATGTTCAAAAAGGGCAAATAGATAAAACTGCTTCATCTATAGTTTGATGTGATGCCTATATCACACTTTTTCTTTATGATGCCAACAGTTCAACACAGTTAATACAGCTAAAAGGATTAAGAACACAGTTAATGTTGCTCAGAAAGGTTTTATGAAAATGGATCCAAACCAGTAAATTTTAATTGACTGGGATTATGTATTTGAGGAAATAATATACATACTGCTTACTGAAGTTAATTTCTTCACTGTTAAATCAGGAACAATGCAAAAATTTACGCACAAATCTGATTTTGTACATACAGTGTAAAAAATAAAGAAAAGCAAAACCCCAAACCAGGCTTCAAGGAAAGAATCCTCTTCCCAACTGGGGGGGAGCATTACAGTTTTGACATATTTTTCTTTCTTTACTGTGCCCAAATAATTACGCAGGTATTGATCTCTATTATCTCTAACTTGCTTATTTCAGCAGAAGAGAGTAATTTGTAATTAGTAGAGATTTTTATGTGTTAGTTTCCATTTTGGTGTCCTTCATACATTGGAGTATAAATATACTAAATGCAATCATTTTAGAAATGCATTTTAGAAAGACATTCATTTAAGAGCTTTGGATATTCTTAACTTCAAAATAGCCTACCACAATCTCCATCTCTCTAAACAATTCCCTGTCTTCACTGATTTGAACAATCTATACATGCTTTTAGAATGCATAGGGAACATAGATGATGCAATCAAACCAGCAGTCATTTGAGTTGCTGTATTGGAAAGCTCAAGTGCAGAGCAAATTCCAAAGCTGCAAAGCCCTGAAAGAGGATTCTACCAGCACCCACGCCTGATCTCATCAATGAATATAAAAAAGCTCCTAAGAATGAGTAATGAATGCAAGTGCACTCAGAACAGTCAGATTTCCTTTTTTTTTTTTTTTTGAAAATGATTTAAAACCTGGTTTAAATTAGTCTACTCCTACAGTATCTTTTAAAATAATGTAACTAGGTACTTAGGAATGTTTGATAGGTGTAGTCTCTTCTGGAGATGCAAAGAATGATCATTTCAGTTTACTTAGTCCATAATTTCAGTTTATTCCGTTAATTGAGGTCAATGACTAATTCTTTGAATTGAGACTCTGGGAGCTGGAAAAAAATGATGGTTTTGTTTCTGTTCCATTCAGGAATAAAAATGAAACAAAAAGGGCTGAATGCTGTAAGTTACTAGAACAAAGGACAAAAAATTAATTCAATATGTTAATAGATGATATTTTCATTTAACAATTCATCTTCATGTAAGCACAAAGTGGGTTTTATATATTTGGTTTAAGGCTCCGAGTAGTTTATTTAAATATAATTAATGAAATACATTAAATGAAGAGTATCTGCATCTTGAATTTCCAGTTTGTGTTGATAGGAAGCTTGGGGAGGAGAAGGGAATTTATATGCTTATTTAAAAAGGCAATTAGTCCTTATTAACAAAATGTAAAAAACCACAAACGTCTAAATTAGCAACTTAGATTAAATATAATCATACTTTTCTAGCCTTTAAAAAAATACACTGCCCATTAAAATCTAAATATAGAAGGAGTGGACATAGTCTAGAAGCATCTGTGTCTGTCTCACTGGAGTGCCTGATGAGGCACATTTCCAGGCCGGATGCTGTGATGTTGGCTGGCTTGTGGCCTGGGGTTTCAGCTGGAGACGCCCAAAATCCCTGTTCCTGGAACAATACTGCCATTTGCATCTGGCTTCCCGTACTGTTCCAGGGGTTATAGTGAGAGGCAAAGTTCACTGCTGGGGCTAAGGGAGGAGCTGAAGCCTCACAGGTATGGCTGCACCCCTTGATTTATAAATTCTGTCTTTATGGTTACCAAACCAGGAGAGTGACTGATGCAAATCATGAAAGGATCAGAGTATGTTATCTGTGAACAGAAAGACCATTAGATATTCAGAATGTTATTTTGCAAATGGGGACAGTATATCCTGTGCCATAAATGTAGAAAGAAAAATAAATCAGGTTTCTAGCAATGCAGGCCAAATTAATTCCTGGTATAACTTCTTCAACTGAAATATCTGCTTATGTAATTAATTTTATTGTTGGCAGGAATTAGACTTAACATTTAAAACTATGACTGTATGTGTGAACAAGGAGGCCTGCATGGATGAACAAGGAGCTCCTGGACAAACTCAAACACAAAAAGGAAGCCTACAGAGGGTGGAAGCAAGGACAGGTAGCCTGGGAAGAATACAGAGAAATTATCCAAGCAGCCACAGATCAGGTTAGGAAAGCTAAAGCCCTGATAGAATTAAATTTGGCCAGGGACGTCAAGGGCAACAAGAAAAGCTTCTATAGGTACGTCGGTGATAAAAGGAAGACTAGGGAAAATGTGGGCCCTCTCCGGAAGGAAATGGGAGAACTGGTTTCCCGGGATATGGAGACGGCTGAGGTACTCAATGACTTTTTTGCCTCAGTCTTCACTGGCAAGTGCTCCAGCCACACCGCCCAAGTCGCAGAAGGCAAAAGCAGGGACTGGGAGAATGAAGAACCGCCCACCATAGGAGAAGATCAGGTTCGAGACCATCTGAGGAACCTGAAGGAGCACAAGTCCATGGGACCTGATGAGATGCATCTGTGGGTGCTGAGGGAACTGGTGGATGAAGTGGCTAAGCCACTATCCATCATATTTGAGCAGTCATGGCAGTCCGGTGAAGTTCCCACTGACTGGAAAAGGGGAAACATAACCCCCATTTCTAAAAAGGGAAAAAAGGAAGACCCGGGGAACTACAGGCCAGTCAGTCTCACCTCTGTGCCTGGCAAGATCATGGAGCAGATGCTCCTGGAAACTACACTACGGCACATGGAAAATAAGGAGGTGATTGATGACAGCCAACATGGCTTCACTAAGGGCAAATTGTGCCTCACAAATTTGGTGACCTTCTACGATGGGCTTACAGTGTTGGTGGATAAGGGAAGAGCAACTGACGTCATCTACCTGGACTTGTGCAAAGCATTTGACACTGTCCCGCATGACATCCTTGTCTCTAAATTGGAGAGACATGGATTTGATGGATGGACCACTCGGTGGATAAGGAATTAGCTGGATGGTCGCACTCAAAGAGTTGCAGTCAACAACTCCATGTCCCAGTGGAGACCACTGCCAAGTGGCATTCCTCAGGGGTCGGTATTGAGACCGGCACTGTTTAACATCTTTGTCGGAGACATGGACAGTGGGATTGAGTGCACCCTCAGCAAGTCTGCCGATGACACCAAGCTGTGTGGTGCGGTCAACATGCTGGAGGGAAGGTATGCCATCCAGAGGGACCTTGACAGGCTTGAGAGGTTGGCCCATGCAAACCTCATGAAGTTCAACAAGGCCAAGGGCAAGGTCCTGCACATGGGTTGGGGCAATCCCAAGCACAAATAGGGGCTGGGCAATGAGTGGATTGAGAGCAGCCCTGCGGAGAAGGACTTGGGGGTGTTGGTCGACAAGAAGCTCAACATGACCCGTCAACATGCGTTTGCAGCACAGAAAGCCAACCATATCCTGGGCTGCATCAAAAGAAGCGTGACCAGCAGATCAAGGGAGGTGATTCTCCCCCTCTACTCTGCTCTCGTAAGACCCCACCTGGAGTACTGAGTTCAGCTCTGGGGCCCCCAACATAAGAAGGACATGGACCTGTTGGAGTGAGACCAGAGGAGGGCCACAAAGATGATCAGAGGGCTGGAGCACCTCTCCTATGAAGACAGGCTGAGAGAGTTGGGGTTGTTCAGCCTGGAGAAGAGAAGGCTCTGGGGAGACCTTATAGCAGCCTTCCAGTACCTAAAGGGGGCCTACAGGAAAGCTGGGGAGGGACTTTTTACAAGGGCATGTAGTGAGAGGACAAGGGGTAATGGCTTTAAACTGAAAGAGGGTAGATTTGGATTAGATGTAAGGAAGAAGTTCTTCACTGTGAGGGTGGTGAGGCCCTGGAACAGGTTGCCCAGAGAGGTTGTGGATGCCCCATCCCTGGAAGTGTCCAAGGCCAGGCTGGATGGGGCTTTGAGCAACCTGGTCTAGTGGAAGGTGTCCCTGCCCATGGCAGGGGGGTTGGAACTAGATGATCTTTAAGGTCCCTTCCAACCCAAACCATTCTATGATTCTATGATTAGTGACTATTCATTAGTTATGAACATGACTTAAGCGCTTTAATATAAAAACCCAAAGCTTCTATACAGTAAAAAATGGGAACTGTATTCTCAGTAACATTAAATATTCAGTAATGGTAATACAGCAATACCTTTCTATAAATGTAATATTACTGTTGTTCCATGTAGTCTTCAGTGTATTACTTGGCCTTGCTGCGTTCAGTATCATCTGTGTGTTGTGGAGAGGTGATGGTCTGTGAAGGTCCAGTTGCTACATTACACAAATGGGGTTTCTTAAATCAAAATGCACAGCAGGGGATTTTTATAGGATTATTTAGGCTACCTGTTTTCCCTTGAGAGCTTCTGTCTTTAACCACTTCTGAGGGTATGTCCATTCTGACTACTTTATCTGAGGTTTAAATGTCCTTTGCATACTTCTGCCCAGGACCAAGAACTGATCTCATGACCTAGATGTTAAATTGAAACTAACTATCCCCTTCCTTCAAGGAGCTCTGGCAATAAACAAGAAAAATCACTTATGAATTCAAAACCTGTGTAGTCAGAATTACTGAAACATATTGGGAAGCCACACGATGTTAAAATCACTGGTTAGGCATGATCCATAAAGGGGTCAGAGGGAGTGGCATGCTTTCAAAAATGGCATCAGCTGCTCCTGAGTCACTGAGCATTCAAAAACAAATTACTGAGAGCTTATGGACCTGGCAGTGCTCTGGAAAAGAAGCAAGAGATGAGATAGTACTTGGTGTTTGCTATGGACTGCCAGGCTACATCAAAGGATAATTGAAGTTCTTGAAGTATCTCTCCCTAACATGCAGGAGAACTTGTGTTGTTGGAGACGTGTTTACTTTGTATATTCCAGTTCACAACAGTAATACATGCTTTGTGCTTTAAAAAATTACTATTTTTTAAAGTGATTAAATTGTTTAGTCGTAGGAAAACTTAAATTGAAAATTAATACTTGTTCAAGATTACTTTACAAGATGCCACAAAGCCTCAACGGAGAAGGAAGGAACTTGGGTTTAAAACATCAGCCTGGCTTAGCAGGGAAGTGAATACAGCTGTTTCCAATATTAAGGGGAAAAAAAAAAGACAAAAAAAAGACAAGACACAAATGAAGGGAAGTTGATGAAGATAGCAACTGTAAGGGAAGCAGAAGTACACAGGGAGAATTTATGGCAAGTAGAGCTAAAGAAAATAGGAAGATGTGGTTTTTCAAGTACATTTGGAACTAAATAAATACTGACAGTATCGGTCCATTACTAGCATGGCAGATTACAATCGTACAGAAAGATATGCCACTTCTCTGTTTGATACTGAAATAATTTTTCTGACCTGATGTTATCAGTTTAAGAGGGGTGCTTGATGTATTAGAGTATTACAGATGAACTATGGGAATAAACTCTTAAGAGCAGAACTCAAGAGGCTTAGTTTATTTGGTGCCATGGAGAAAACTAAGAGGTGTTAAGGAACCACATGTGAACAGACATCTCCAGAGAGAAACACATAACAAATTAAATGGCTGACAGTGAAACTGCCCAGTTGAGGTAATAGTATGATGCTAATTAGCCACTGTAATCCTTGAAAGCTTAGACTCACACTCGATGTTTTTCCTAAAACACATTGTAAATCAAACAGGAGTTTTCACAGTCTTTTCTCATTTGTTTTCAGAAGAAAGTGGAGTGCTCAGGCTAACTCCTATCTCCTAATTCTCTTTTGGAATTGAATGAACTCAATAATTTGTTTGTTTTTTTTCTCTAAATCATTATCTCTTAAAAAGCATTCTTGACTTCAAGAAATCCACCACTCCCATAGTTTGTAGTAGCTAATCAACCATGCTTCCAATTTTTTTATATGTATAATTTTGTTTTACAATTGGAATTTTTAATTATAAATCACATTTACAGTATCTAGTCTAATATACAAAATCTATTGAGAAGTGTATATTTAAATTAAAAGAAGCAGAGTCAGTGCATAAGCTAAAAGGTCATGAATACAACAGCTAAGGCAGAATGGACTACCATATTCAGGCGTTAGGTTGGATATAATTTGACAATAATTTGGGGAACAAATATTCATAACAGATAAATCAATTTTGAGATTGACTCTAAGTAGGAGATGGTAATCTGTAACAGAAGTAGGTTTCCCTGTTTATTTCATATTGGATTCTGTATCTACACTGTGTTTTGACTTTGCATATAAATCTACTTCCAGTCATGGCAGCTGTCACAGCCCTGGAAGCACTAACAGGCTCTGCAACCCCTTCTGCCCCTCTGAGGGGCCTGGCTGCCCCTGCTCGAGGCCAGCTCCAACAGAGTGTGGCTGTGGGACCTGGTCAGGCTGCTGTCAGAGCGCTGTGTGGGGGCTGCTTCCCCTTTGCGCCGGAGCTTCAGCCCTTGGCCTTGGACCTTTCTTGAGCTAGGTTGCAGCTGTGGCCCCACCGATCCTGCTGCACTGCACTGGCTCTACCCCAGACCTGCCTTCTCACCATGGACTTGTCCGCCAGTCACTGAACTGGTGGCTGAACCAGGTTTCTGTCACCAGACCTCATTCCGGTACTGTGGGACTGTGCCCCTTGTCCATGACAGTGTCCCTGCCTGCCTTGCTGCCAGCCTCGGCTCCCAGCTTGCCTTCCCTTGCAGAGCAGCCTGTTCTTTTTGCTCCCTGACTACAGCTGCATAAACGTGTAGTTTAAAAGAGACACATTCTTTGGTATACCAAATTTAGCACCCAAAATTAAAAGCATACAGTGAAAAACTCCTTCAACCTTCTTGTCTATTTTACAGCATGTGAACAAAATATACAGGTGAATCCTAAACAGTATCTTGAAAGAATAATAACCTACATTTGGCACAGCACTTTGAAAATGTGAAGAATTATCAGCAACCCTGATTTAATGCTTTCTTTTCATATATCCTGGAGCAAAATAATCTTCATAAAATCCTGCTTTTTCAGGACAGAAGTGCTAGATATGATGTTAAATTTTTGGTTTTGTTCGGACAGGTTCGTGAAAAAACCCTGTAATTAGTTGCTTGGCATGAAGTGGCTCTGGATCACTTTGAGAGGAAGCAACATAATGAAATGTTACAAGAACAAGCCAGACCAACCTGCTCTGCTAGCAGCGCTTTGCTTACTCCCCAGTTCCTGCTTCAGTCCTGCCTGAGCTGCCTCTCAAATCAACAGTTGTCCCACACGTGCTGTAAAAAACCCAACAGTGCTTAAGTGCCTGGAGCCTCATTTTATGCAAGTGCTGATCTTGAGTGGCAGAGGTGCTTTGCCAGAAAGCTACAAACCCTGTCGGTGCTGCAGCTTCAGTGTTTGAATAGTTGCTGCTGCTTCTCTGGCTGATCTCTCAGCTCCTCAAACTGCAAGAGGTCACTCTCAGTAGTATCTCCTCAAGACAAGTTTAATGAGGCTCACTGGTGCTTCAGGCTTACTACACCTGAAATTTGTTTTTTACCTCTGTCTTACCTCCCTGTTTATAGCATGTATGGCACCTGTTTTGTGAAGTTCTAGCTGGATGTCATTCCCTTCATGCTAAAGATTAGTCCTTCATCACATTCAACGAATTTATGAAGAAGACTGTTTTAGGAGATGCCAAAAGCAGAAGTTGACATCTGTAGAATTAAAAGAACGCGAAACTTTGACATAATCAGTGTTATATTACACAAAGGTGCCTTGAATTGCTTTGTTAGAAACTTGTATTATATTTCCCATTACGTCTGTTCATCCGAGTACACATGTCTTATCATGTCCATTCGCTGTTGTAGTCTGAAGTGCCAAAGATGTCTTTCAGAATGTGGGTAACTAGGACACGTCTCCCAGCAAGCTGCAAAATTGGAGAGCGCTTGTTTATCGGGTGCCACAAGGTGGCAACTGGGGGTAGTGAAGTCGTGTTTACTTTCAAAAGCCCATGGCAGTGGCGTTTTCCAAGAACAAATACCTGTCTGGACAGGCTGTGACCATTCAACATTGTCTTTAACACGACAGACAGGCAGGAAGCTCTTCAACATGGCAGAAGTAGCTACTAAAGGTTTACTGTGAAAACCATAAGCCCGGTCCAGCTTGTGAGAAGCAGTAGACTTACAAGCTGATGAACTAGAAGTGAAAAATAAAATTAGGTGAAGGGCTGTGCATATGAGGTTTAAACAGGCCTAAGAGGAAACTTTAGGTGAGGGGAAGAAAATGCTTTATATAATGAACCTAGCTATTTTACTGAATGCATGTGTCCTGCAGGCTGAAAATGAGACGCTTGCACTCTCTTTTGCAGTCCTCTTCTGATATGCTTGCTTCATATTCTGGCTGCAATATTGTGCTTTGAATTTCTTATATTCCATGACCTGCTGCCTATGGTGTATGTTATGGAGGAAGGAGAGGTCACAGTGCGGCAGCTGAGAAGCTATGACCCAGCCGTAGGCTGTGCTCAAGGGATTTTTGCTGGGGGGTGTCCCTAACTTCAGCATCGTGACCCCCACCTGCAGTTCTGAGTAAAACAAGCCGCTTCCTCACACCCCTCTCCAATCCACTCCTCTCTGATTTATGTGGCTACGTCCTCATCTCAAAGAAAAGTTCAGCAGGCTAAGCCTCTAAAGAAACCTATAATAAAAGAGAAACCTGAAAGTGACGTGTGCAAGGTTCACTTTTGTTTTCCCAGGGCAGGAATAAGAGGCCGGTTCCTACCCTACAGCTTACAGCCTGCTTTGTGTCCAAAGCTCTGTGAGCCCCCACAGGGGCCCCATCCCTCCCCGCGGCCCTTGCAGGGAGGCAGCAAGAGGAGCCCAGCCTGGGCGGTGAGTACACCCGGAGCTGCCCTCTCCCGCCGGGGGAGGGATGAATTTAACGTTTGTTAAATGCGGAGAGCTGCTGCCCGCCTCGCTACCCGTGTTGGGGTAAGGCCTAGGCGGCCTGTGGCCCCAAGCCGGCGAGGCCTCGGAACAGGCATCCCCATGGGCCGGGCCGGTTAACGGCCACTGGTCATCGAACGCCCCCCTCCCTACGCTTCAACGGTCTCCGGGGTGAGCCCGAGGGCGCGACTTCCGCCTCCCCCGGACCCGGGCCCGGGCCCGCGCGCCGCCGCCGCCGTCGCTGCTTCCGCCCCGCCGTTCCTCCTCCGGGCCGCCCTCTCCCGGCATGCACTCGCGCCGGAAGCGGCTGACGACAATAACAAACATCGGCGGCGGCCGCTGCGCCAGGGCTCCCCGTCCCCGCGGTCCCTAGCCCGCCCCGCCGGCCCCGCGCCGCCTTCCCCGCCCGCCAGTCCGCCGCCTCTCGCCGCCTGGGCGCGGTGACCGCTGAGGCGGTGCGTGCCCCCGCGAAGCCGTCGGGCCCGGCCGCGCGGGGCGGGGGGACGCGCCGCCACCGCCGCAGGATGCGCGGCGCTGCTGCGGGACCCTCGGGTGAGTGCCGCCGGGTGAGGCGCGGGCTTCCTCCGCCGCCCCGCTCCTCGTCTCGGCCCCTCCCAACCGGGGGGAGGGCGGGGACCCCGTTACCGGGAGGGCGGCCTTGGCAAGGGGCGGCGGTCCCGGCTCTGGACGTCAGGGCTGCACCCGTGGGGCGGGCGACAGAGAGCGGGGAGGGGGGGAGGGGAGGGGGTCAGGAAGGACCGGGATCCCGCCGCTGGCTCCGGTCCTGGGGTGGCGGGGTGACCCCCGCGCAGCCGGGGGTGGGGACGGGGGGCGGCGGCTCGCAGCGGGGAGCGGCGGTGGCGGGGCAGCGCCGGGCGGGCCGGGGTGCTCCCTCCGTGCCCAGGGCTCCGCGGCCAGGGCGAGGGATTGGCGGTGAAGTTACTACAAGGAATGACTCAGCCTGGCTGCGCCTCCGTGCTCGCCGTCGGCAGCGGTCGGACGAGCGCCGTGCAGAAGCGTTGTGTTGTGTTTACAAACGTTGTTCTGCCTTTCCCTCGGTTGTTTACTTGTTTCTGCTCGCGAGGAAGCATATGTCCTGTGCTGAATTTTCCTGTCGGTTTCTCGTTATTGCCTTCTGGTAGACTTTCGGGCTGTTTTGTTGATCCGTGCTGGTGTTTCTTTCTCAGTGCCCCCCAAAGTTCTGGCTGACAGTGATCCGGAGGTAGAAATGCTAATACTTAACTTCATCTAGAGATGAAAAAAGAAAAATAATAATGTCTGAACCTGAGATACTCGAAACCAACCCAGAAATGTTAGTTTAGTCCTCTTATAGCCATAGCTTTTTTTTATTGTGTCATTTGTTTTTTGCGTGAAGTAATTAAGTGGTATGTTCTGGCCATGAGCCATTCCCCGTGGTTCATATTTAAAGCTTTCACCTTTATTTCTTTGTGGGAGAGAATAAAGAGGTTGAGTATTTTTTTTCTGCCACTCACACAAATGTGCGTTAGAAGCAGTTTATGCCATTGGCTTTATGGAAGAACTTATACTTCTGAAGGTGTTTGGTTGACTGCATACTAAGAGAGATATCAACGATGCTGGAGAAATAATTAGGATGGAAAAACATGCTTCTTACAGTTGAAGTTCATACAGCTGAGAAGTACTGTGAGGACTACTAGACACTATAAATACTTCAAAACAATAAAGAAAGCTTGTGTGCTATTATGGTATATTTAAGTTGTGAACTTGTAGTTCACAACCTAGTAGCTTGGGAAGTTTTTAGAAGATGAAGCACATGAAGAAAGGACTATACTGTTATCTAGTGTTCTAACATAAACTTCAGTGCCAAGAAGCAAATATTAACAAGAAAGAAATTAGATGTTTAAACATCATTAAGTTTAGTTTAAATGAAAGTGTGCAGAGGATGTATTTGTACTTATTCTAAATGCTGTCTGGAACTCAAAATTTTATTATGTTGGGAGTAGTAAAGAAAACAACTTACTGAAGAATGTGAGGTAAGGGGCTTCAGCTGTGCTAGTTATAGAGCTGGAAACACAAAGAGGATCTTTCGGGATAATGGATTAGTGTAAGATAGACCTAATTGCACTTTGGAAGTATATTATTGTTGTACACTTTGTACAAATAGCTGTATGTTTTTGTAGATTTTTTTTTTTTTTAAAAATAGCAAACATGTCTTACGCTGCATTGTGTTGATCTAGCCTTGTGCTCAGCACAGATTTGGGTTAGTAGTCTCTGAGATCATATTCGAGGGGCTGGCTTTCTCCCCATGTCATGTTACCATATTTATAATTAGAAGTGTATGCAGCAGACTTTCACTCTTGACTGGAGAAGAGGGCAAGGGTTATTTTGAGGTCTTTTGTGGTGTCTGTTTAAAACATTGTTTGTCCCTACTTGTTGTCTGAACACAGCTAAAGTTACATAGTCTTGCAAAAACTAAGATGAAAAACGTAATTTCTAAGCTGTTAGTACATTTCTTAGAATTTCAGTTATTCTAGTTAAGTAGGGGGTGAGTGTATGTGGGGGGATAGGAGTAACACATACCGATTTGTTCCTTTTGATAAGAGAGTGGCAGTTAACAATAGGATCGTTTGAAAGAATTTTTCAGTATGTTATCCTGTAGGGTAGGTTGTTGTCAGTGTGTTCTTAGATCTTTATTTGGTTTTAAGCTAGCAGTTAGTTTCTGTGGAAGACTGGCTCAGAGTGGTGTGAGGGTCTTGAGACTTTTATTGCACAGGTTGAGTTCATTCGCATATTGTGGTGAAGTGAGTGAAAATGAAAAACTATAGCGTGCGTACCCGGCCGTCACACAAGCTACTTCAGAGTCATTTGGACAGTGTCCAAGCAGTCATGTGTCTCCTTCTGCATATGCATATTGCTCAAGAAAGTTGTGCTCCTGATTTTGGTCCACAGCTCAGTGACATTATATGGGGCGTTCCTGAAGAGGAAAAAAAAAAAAAGAAATTTTTAATACCCTGCTACTTTCAGGGACTTGATTACAAACACTTGATTACAAGATGCCAACTTATATAATAATATTGTATTATACTGCAGGACCTGATTGAATGCACTGATACCAAGAAGGCAAAAAAAGTATCAGTAATATGTAAATTACTAATCTAATTGCTAGAATTACAAAGTGTCTATTTTTCAGTTGATTTGTCAGAGTAATGATTTCAGTGCACAAGCTGAAAAATCCTTACATGAATTCTTTGTTGTAAAAGCCTACAGCATGATTAATGGTGATAGAGAAATTGCTAACAATGATTTTTGTGAGCTAATTAGCATTCTGTGGTTATTGTGAAAGTCACTTGTCTATTTATGAGTTAGTTCATATTGCAGATCCACTTTTAATTTAGTTTTGAGTTCAGCTGAAGGAGGTTGGAAGTCATCATAGCCATGTATCAGCTCTTTCTATCCCCATTCGTAAGCAGGGTTGGAAGCAGATATACTTTGGTGATGTGTTTTCTAATGGGATTTGAGCATAACTAAATTGTTAATAATACATAAATAATATCTGAATCTTAGTTGTTGGCATTTGTCGATAGAAATATCAAAACAAATTTATTGATACAAAATTTTCATGCAGAGATTCAGATGGGGCTGGATACTGTTGGCTGGTCAGGAGAACCACCTGGGATGTCAGGGCAATTCTTGCTTGTCTTCTGTCCATCTCCAGGTGTGTATTTTCCTTTTGTTGCTCAGGTTTGCAGTCCGTGGTTCCAGTAGGGTTTTGAGCTCAAACGACCAGCTCAAGCAGCAGCTCAACGTAGCTTTTTACGTGCATCCAAGATGTTGACAGTTTCTTTTGGGAACAGATTTTGCAGCTGGGCCTGCTGTGTTTATCGCATCAAGGTGAAATGATTACAGTGTGCTGTATATAAATCTCTAGTAGTTTGTGCATCTAGAAAATTAGCTGTTGTAGAATGTGGTAGCCTGCTTTCTATGTGAAATGACTTGTTTAAGTGTTACGTGAATTTCTGTATGACCTGTATTGATTACCTGTTGATTGAAAGCAAAATGTAAAACTGCTGTGTTGACTAGTTGGGTTCCAAATGTCCTGCATCTGTCTTGCTGTGTAATGCCATAGGTCCAATAAGAGGAAAGATGTGTGAATATTTGAGAGCAGCTCTGCTTAAGGAATGTTCTACTGAGTTGCTTACTTCAGAATATGCTTTTATTTTCTTGTTATGAAATAGCTCATGTTTTCTTACCTCCTAAGACTTATTTTTGAAACAGTATTTTTGCTTTTTCAGGACAGTCGGAAAGTTGTGGTGGTGGTGAAATAGTGTGTTCAGTATTTCAATTGCCTGTTCTTTTTATTTGGAGGGATTAGGTGAAACTAGTGTCTCTATGGTAGAAACACAATACATCGATCTTCATTATTATTATTCTTGAAGATGTGTTTGAAAGGCCAGTATGCTGGTTTTGGTTTGAACAGATTGAAAACTGTGTATTTTAGAGGTAGGAAGCAGCATTGAAGAACTAATTAAAGGGAAAGTTTTACTTTTATCATGGATTAAAAAATCAGACCAGTCTTAGCAAAGCTAAAATATAAATTCTGTTAAGAATGGCACTTTGCTGAGATCTGGTTTCTGAACATTTGAGGTAGCTGCTCCTAAATTCCCAAATTTTATTTTGATTTAGTGTTCAGGTTCTCTTTTGTAACTGACTTATCTGCCACTTTTTTGTACGATTGAATATATTCATGCTACATTCTGTAACATATGCTCTTTTGTGTATTATGTATATTGTAGATATGGCTGCAGCAATTTTTTCTCTTTATTATTTGAATGGTGGTGTTTTCCTGATATTGCAGGGACTCTAAATGTCAGTGGTTTATCTCAAATTTTATTTTGGGTTTGTTGATGCCAGGTAGCTGTGCTGGTATGTCAAAAGTGTGGATATTTGACCCTTACTTAGTATAGTTGTGCCTAGGATAGACAGTTCATACTGACAAAATGGTGCTTTTATTTATACAGTTTTCCTTCCATCCTCCAGAGTGTGTATTTTTATTAAATTCAGATGAAGTGGAGATTCTTATATAAGAATATATTGTGTAACTGGACTAGCAGCTCTCTTCTAATGTATTATGCTTATGCTATATTGCAAGAATTCTGCTAGTAAGCTCAAGATGACTTACTTGTCTACGGTAATTAAAAATATTCTTTATAAATACTTGTGTTGTCTACTGATTGAAAGAGACTTGATTCAAACCCAGTGAAATGTTCTTTAAACAAAAAATGAAAATATGACTCAAAATTCTCAGTTCTATCTGAACGAAAAGAGGGGGTGTAGTGTGTAAACTTTCCTTTACTAATGTTATGTGACAGACTCAGATAAAATAACTATACATTTCAAAAAGCAAATGAAATAAACCAACAATTTCACATGCATGTTGTGGCTGCAAACAGCACAACCAGGGTTCAATAAGGTAGGAGTACAGTTGTAGTATCTCAACAGTTGTGGGTTGTGTTTTTGGGGCTTTTTTTGTGAGGTTGAGTAGTTCTTAAGTTGGTAATATTCCATAAAGGGATTTATTAGTGCACTTTGTTAGCTCTTTTAAACTGCCAAAGATTTATCCCACAAAGGTAAAGAAGAGCAGTTGAAAATTACTAAACGCCATCTTGAGATAAGATAAAATTTAATATTCTTCAAACCCATCCTGCAGCTTTTCTCATTTCTCAATACACTACTGTTACCTTCTTTTGCATTGATGCCAATAGAGATCTGAAGGTGATTTATAACCATGTAACATGCAAATAGAGTAGTAAGCTGATTTGCCAAAAATCTATGCATGATTTTTGAATATGTATTCATAGGGAGGGTGGGGGTTATGTTGACTCTGCATGTCACTGATGATCCTTTACTTGTCTGTTTCAGATACCACTGAAAAAAATAATGTTGATAAATAGGAGGAGGTTCATAGGTGACATGTGAATTATAAGGAACTTAAAAATGAGAAATTAGAGAAATTCCGTCTTTAGATCATGAAAGTTCAAATGCTAAATTTAAACGTCCATATGAATAAGAAAAATTTGAAACAAGTTTGTAAGTTGCTAATCATTTGAACAGTTTACCAAGATGGTGGTGGATTTCCTTATTACTGGAAAACTTTAATGTTACTCTAAAATATGATTGCTTATGAATAGAAATTAATTAAGGAAGAACCTGTGACTTTTATGTAGGCAATCAGACTATATCACAAGGATCTTTACTTGTCTTACATTTCATTATTGTCAATCTTTTACTGTCTTTTCTATCTGTAGTGTTTTAATTCCTGTGAAATAAATGCCATTTAATCAATCTTAATTTCTGTGCTTTCATCCTTTAAAGTAGGTCTGGCTGAGTTACCTTGTACTATCCACATAAAAGAGAAAAAAAAACTTTGTAGCATTATGATGGTGTATCTGGATAGGGGAGGGCAGGAGAAGTGGCCTCATAGTCTACATTTTGAGAAACTCTGTCCTCAATTGCATCTGTAGTAATTGGCCATTTTTGAGTTATCTTAGCCTGCTCTTTAAGAGGATACTGGCATTTTTTTTAATAGGTTACCATTTATAAGAAGTTATCTATTAATAACTGATGATGGCATGGGCAGTTAGGAATATGAATGATGCCTTCTGGAAGTTCTCACTTGTCTTTTTGGATGATGGTGCTGATGTTCGGTACCCCCTGTATTAATCAGCCTCTTTCCAGCCTTAGTTGTAGTGTACCAGTTTGTGGAGCTGTGTAGTGAACTGGATCATGGAACTAATTCAAGCTAGCAGTAACCTGGGGAAGTATGTTGTTTCTAACTTGTTACAACAAAGTAATCCAGTTTACTCCATAGAAGTATGGAAAGTTGCACCACTGAAAGTTCGTGCAGTGAGAGGAGCAGAAGAACTGGCTGAGGAAAAGGGATTCATAAGTCTGGTGCTCTCTCTATAACCAGTGTTTATGTGATTGTGGTCTTGGTTAACCAGAGAGAGAGTGTTAGCAAAAGAAGCATTGGTACCGACTTGTCTGAGTTTGATGTAAGAAGTAAAGGAATTTTTGTTGGCTGTTTCTTGCAGAATTGTTTGCAAACGCTGTAAGATTTTACATGCTAATTATTTTTAAAGAGTATATGTCTACAGGGAGAACCTTCCCACCAGTATGGAGTCAGTCAGTAACTTGAATAAAACCACCTGAAGCTCCACATACCCAAGAGCACCATTCTTTGCAAAGTGAATGTATTAATCTCTGTAATTGGAGGGAGACTTGTAGTCTACAGATGCTTTTGAAATGGCAAAATTAGACATTTAAAAAAAAAAAAAGCTGACAAAACCTTCAGTTAACTTTGTCAAAAACCAAGTTGCAGACAGCTGTGGAAAGACGGTTTCCATCAATTAAAAACAAAAAAAGAAAGAAAAAGGGTACTTCTGCAGGCTGTGGGCTGTTGCCTAGCAATAAGAATGTCAGAAACCCGCAGTTTGTTTTCTGAGTTGTACCTGTTAAATGAGGCACAGAAGTTTCACTTTCTGTCAGGTAAGAGATGTGGGGTTTTGAAAAATGTGGTAAAGTGGTTTTTTGTTTGTTTTTACTGTTGGAGGAGAAAAACTTTTGTCTGATCCATTATGTGGATTGTGTTTTGGCAGCTCCTCAAATCAGTGAAAACAGCAGTGTAAATAGATGCTAACCCTCAGATCTGAAGTTTTATAATTATGTACATATGGAATCATGACACAATGCCTAATAATGTACTTGTTGCCTCATAAGCATATATGAATCTATTGCTTTCCTAGAATTCATGATATAAGTTGTGTCTGAACTTGTAAGAAGCTGCATTGTTTTGGGCCACACCAATTTCAAAGTTACTCTTTAATGCACAGTGTTTTCTTACCTGCCCAGATGCAGTTGCTTTTGATCTCCTGCTGTTCCACCATTGATATTGTTGAGGATCTGTGCAGGTATTGCTGCACCTACTTTGCTGAATGAGGAGCTTCCATGTAATTCGGAGTTGCTCCTGCAACTCTGAATATGATGGTCATATGTAACTCTTAAGTTGGTATTGTGTGAAACAATTAATCCTAAAGGGGTGGGGGGGAAGCCTCTTATACTATGAATTACTGTATACTGAATTACTGAGTTTTGAAATTCCTCTTCAGTGAATTGGGAAGTAGGGGCTTAGACATGTTTCCTGGTTACTCTGCAGAATTGCAGCTTGGTTCTTGTGTTGAGTGGAAAAGACGTGCTTTACTGACCAGCAGCTGAGTTTGAGAGCTGTTAACAACAGTGACTGTTGGAGATGCTGTAATTAAGTAACCGCCTCTGTGCCTGATGCACATCTCAACATGGTATAAATAGAGCTCCAGATGGCACCTTACAGATGTCAGGGATTGACAGCCTTTCTTTAAGACTACATTGTGGCTTGAACATGAGGTTTATAGGCTTTGATATAAGGTGGTAATGGGAGATAGGATCTCCACCTGGAGTAACATTTATCTCGGTGATTAGATGGTCTTCTGGTTAAATTTATTTTGGAGGAGCGGGGGATGAAATTATTCTCTGCAACTGGGTCAGGAGGATCCCTACTATTTATTCATCACATAGCTTAGGATTATTATTTTTTTTTAAGTTTAAATTTAAGTGCCTTTTAAAGCATGTTTCCTTTCAACACTTGGTTGTCCAGATATGGGTAAGCATTTGCATTATGGTTTAGAAACTAAGCCATTTCTGTTGCTAAAAGCATTCATAAAGAATGTGTGCCCTCATGATGAGGTCATTCTGTATGTTCTGGTGGTGGTAGTAGTCTTCTCCAAAATTAAGATATTTCTGGTTAGATGCATTGGTTGCAGTATTGAAGAAAGCTCCTTGAAGTCTACTTTTAGAGATGATCTTACAACTAACATGAAGGTGTTTGTTTCCTTAAATTCAGCTTCAGTCTCTATGTTTGTTTTCCTTTGATGCTTAGATTTATGTGCTATAGCATCCTTTGCTTACAAGGTGAGGTGTGCAAGTTGGAGCAAGAGAGCATTTTTTGAGAAGGGCACCTGAAAAAACAGAGGAAATAGAGGTGGAAGACAGGTTTGTAGAAGAAAACAAAATGAATTGGAAGGAACATTCTGCGCTAGTCTTGTACCTTTGTCTATTATAGAGTTGCCTAAGTCAAAGTGAAACGGGAAATAATCCTGCTCTAAAAGGAGAGGAGAGAAAGGTGAAATCACAGGAATTGCAGCATCTCAAAGACAAACCTTAAGATTTGCTGTATGGAAATGAAGCACAGCTTAATAAGACATTAATGTGCCCCAAAGTTGGCTCTCCATCTCCAGAGGTAATAAAGGTATATTCTCCTTGAGGGGAGATGTTCTCTAGATAAGAGATTCAGTGAACGAGGAGTAGCACTTGAGTCTTTTAAGCATGTGACAGATTTGTCAGCCTTTGCCTCAGATGAATTGCCCTTTTGACAGGCAGGAATTCTGCAGTGATGTCCTGTGAGACGCCTGACCCTTGTAATCAGAGGTAACATTTGTGACTCATATTGGAGGCACTGTTACCTGCAGTATAGCCTCAGCTGGTCTGCAGTAACAGAAGAGAAACTTCCTTTATTACCAGCATACAGATGATGTTCATACAGAGCTATGTGAATGTCTAATAATTAGCGATGTGGAACTGCAGACTTCTCAGTGAGAGTCTTGCCTTGCTTAGGTAGTTAAGCTAGTTCTGTCTGTCTGCTTTCAGAGTTGAACCCCTTCCAACCTGGAGATATACATAGGGGCGAAAGAGTTTGGGCCTCTTGACCCTCTATGACCTGGGAGATGAAGCATTGATAAGTATGGCACTTACTGTACAGATGTGAAGCAGTACTTCCCCAGGCACAAAAAGCAAGGTACCTTATACTGCTGGTGTGTTGCTGTTGTAGAAGATGGAATTTTAAACCACCGGGTTTCAAGGAAAGCCATGACTTCGGCATAGTTCAGTTTAAATTCCAGGGAGTTAAAGAAAAAAGTATTAATATCTTCATTTGCTTAAGTTTAGTTTGTAATCCAGTTTATAAAGGAGGCATGGGAAATAAGATGTCAAAAACATGTGCATGAACTTAAATACTGGGATATCATAGAGGAAACTTAATGACTCTGAAGTTGATAATGCCCCTTTAAACCCAAACAGCATAAATGTTGATTTCTATCTTTGTCCTGCCCTGAATGCCGTATTTCAGTGTTTGAGTTTGTGAAGTTGGAAAGAATTGTACCATGAAACAATGGAACAGTCAGAACTGAGCAGGGATTCTGCATTTGATGGCAGAAATGGATGGCTAATGTAGCCATAGGATTATTTGTGGAGTGCTGTGAAACCCATGATACCTGCACTGTAATTACAGAAAGGAAAGGTCTGTAAACAGACATTCATTTCCTTTTGCAGATGTAACAATGAGCATGTTCTGAACTAAATAAGATACATTTCAAAACTTCTAAACAACATGCATTGAAAGTATTGATCAACACAGGCTTCAAAAGTACTTGGTTGTTGAAGAGTTTATATTGGGTAGGAAAAGCTTACAGTACTTTCATGAAGTGAAGCAGATGTAGTAATTGCATTGCAATGTAAACACAATGTAGAGCAGTGAAATAAATATTATAACCAGCATAATGTATTCATGACTGGTTTTGGTGTTTTGTTAGCTAATGTAACAAAATATACATCTTCTGAATTAATTCTGGAAGCTTTTTCTACTTTGTGCTATTCTTACTTTCATTTTTGTCATCTCATTCTTTCTTATGTTCGTGTCTACCATGTTCTGTCTGCCCTGGCAACTGCTACAGAAGTTTCCTTTTCAAATTTTCAGCTATTTTTTTAATGGTGTTACTGATAATTCATGGCTGTTGATCGTACAAGCTTCCATCCCATAATTTGAAGGATCTAGTTTATATGATAGCATGGATCTAGTGCTGCAGGTCACACAGTTCAAACAAATAATCTGGGTGGATTAGTCATTTTGTTACAGTTTGTCTGATTACATAGTTAGCAGCTCTGTCTTCAGTAGTTG
The DNA here is from genome assembly GCF_018139145.2 of Gymnogyps californianus. Lineage (NCBI taxonomy): Eukaryota > Metazoa > Chordata > Aves > Accipitriformes > Cathartidae > Gymnogyps > Gymnogyps californianus. Next base: position 43,712,600 of record NC_059472.1, read on the forward strand.
TCAAATTTTGTAATTGTTCAACCTCTGTTAAAATGAATTAAAGTAATTTCAGCAATGTAACACTAAAAAGCTTGAAACTTTCAACACTACGTAACAGTGTAATGCTAAAAAAGCCTAAAATTCTCTTAATGGCCTGTTGAGGTAATACAAACAGAAGAATAAAATGTATGTGTTTATGGATATATTCTGTTGAAGCTTGATGGTGCCTGACTTTCACTCCAAGCTTATGTTAAAAATTTGTGTTACTGCCGAATCATTATATTCTTGAATATTGGGAACAAACTTAAAGGCTCATTTGTGATATGTATCTGACCTTGCTTATAATAGTCTACTGTAACCTGACCTTTGAAAGAAAAGAGATTTAGGCAACTGTGACCGGTATTCATGCATCTCCCCCTTTAACTAATCTTGGACTTCATTGGCCAGACTCAGCCAGATGTTGCCCGGAGATGCAAGACTGGGGAGAGCTCTCAAAATTCAGTTTCTTCTAGTGGTGTGAAAACAGGCAGCTGGAGTGAGGCACTCGACATAGTTCCTGCTGAAGGGAGGGCTGCAGCCTGCCTTTGTTGTGCACCGGGGTGAATCTGCAGGAGAGCTTGGTGTTAAAGGCACGTATTCTCTGAAACCTTCCTTCACGTGATTCCTCTGTTCCTGCAAGTACTCACTGAAATTTGTGGGAACCTTGGGACTGGGTGAATTCTACTTTTTTTTTTTTTTTTCTTTAAAGATCAACCGAATACAAATTTGTCCTGCCTGTGTAAGTGTAGTTCTCTTCCCCCAGGATTGTTTGTTGAAATGTTGAGTGGAAGAAACAACACTTGTTTTTTGAGTTCTTAATGGTTACAAAGGAATTAGAAGAATAGAGATTACAGTGTTGTGATCCTACTTTGTGGCAGAAGTGTTTCAGTAGTTTCTTGTTATTCATGTTAATGTGCATTACTTTGATCTAAAGCAAGTTTTCATAAATTTATTTTGCTCAAGTACAGCTACTGACTACTGATAGCTAAACTGGAAGAGGTCACTTCAATTATGCATTTTCCAGTGGTGGTACTTAAACATGTTGCTTTTTTCCCTTTTATTGCACCTTTGCTTCTGACAAGGTGATGTGTGTATTTTGCATAGGAGTAAAGAGGGAGTGGACAGGAGGGAGGAAGATAATAGCACAAATAACAGCCTAACAAAGTGCTATCTGTTCCATGCATGTAAAAGGCATGTAATAGTTGTGTAATTTTTTCCTATATAAAGTTTTCAAATTTGGGATGAAGTGTTTTTGATTTACCGTTAGTAGCATGAGTTGTGTAAAATGATTTACACGTTCTAATGGTTTTCAGGCTTCAGCAAACCTATTTTTAGTAATGGATTATCACCCTTTATAGTGCCTGATCATCTTCTCAGAAAGCTTGCTAGGGCATTAACATGATAGAAATAATGTTTGCTTGCAGTTCAGAGTTTGATTGTGCACTTGCCTAACTGCCCTGAGCCCAACTGCTCATCACTGCCTTCCTTGCCAAGGGCTCCTTCTCCTTTGGCACTGCTACTTCACTGACAACAGTTAAAACGAACTAGGGTGGCCTAAAAAGACCACCTTTGCTGATCTGGCTCATTTTGATTGTTGTAGTTTCCATTGTAGTTTAAACAGCAGTTCTGGGAGAGGAAGCCCCTGGCAAGGATGCCAGTGACAAGCAGCTGGGAATGGTAACATCTTCTGTTTATTTAAAAAAACAAAACAAAACAAAAACCTTAACAAATGTTCTGAAAGTAGGTGAATGGCTTAACAAACAAGGTTACCTTGTTTCAGGTAAAGAAGGTGATGCTGATTCCTGAAGGAATCTGGGATACAGCTGCAGGATAAGACTGTTCATTCAACAGCAGTAGCATGTGTGCCTTTTTACACTGGATTTTCTTAGATAAATTGCATTTTGTTATGACTTTCTCTGTTGCTCTTAGCATCATCATATCAGCATTCTGCACTAGTTCTGAAAAATACTTTCAGTTAGTGGAAATACAAGCAGTTCTTTTTAGTGAACTAAATTTACCTCCTTGTAAGTACTGAAGAATATCACTAATGGTTATTTTGAACCAAACTTATGGGCAAAAATATTGAGGTATGTAGCAGTTTTGAGCAGACTTGTAACTGGATAGCATTGTTAATTAAAAAAAAATACTACCACATAATTATTTTTTCTGGCATTGACATACACTGATTTCTGGGTTAGATGCAATGATGACCATAAAATCCTGACATTTTAATAATACCTGTAATTGCTTTCTGTATCTTTTCTTTGCAGATCTTCTCTGGCTTTGAACAGCCATGCTACTCTGTTGCCAAAAATCAAGTAAAGCAAATGTGCGCATTTATTCTCCTCTTGAATTTGAAGAAGGTGGTAGCTTTGTATAGTGCCTGAAGGTAATTCTTTCTTTACTTGAAGTTAAAAAGTTTGAGACTGCTGATGCATGCGTGGCAGATGCTGTCATAAATATTTTTGATCTTGATAATGTTTTTTCTTTCTATGTTTTAAATAGCTTTAGTGTTAAGGTACGGAGGGGTAAATGTTTGATTAAAATTTCACTTTATGTACATGAGGTCTCTGGACAGATTCTCTCTTAAATACCACTTCAGCTTGGAAAGTAATGTTTATATGAAAACTAGATATTGTACAAGCCTTTTACTCTGCTTAGGTGGAAAAGAGCTTTTTTTGGTGGGTGCTCCATGGTGCTTGCTTTAAGCATTGCATTATTTAACATTAGTTTCTAATTCTACCTGGACCACAGTTGCCAATATACCCTTTGTGAAAAGAAGTCTCTCTCTGTACGCATGAGACTGATAAATTCTGAAACCTAGGCCAAAGAATTTAGTAATAAATTGTTGCTAGCTTGTTCTTGGTGTTCAGCAGTTTTTTTCTAATAACTTTGTTTATAGAGTATATTCTTCTTTTTCCAATATAAATTGGAACTGGTGCCGCTGAGTACAGTAGAGTTCAAATGTAAGGATAACAAAACTCAATTCAGATCAAATTATTTAACTGGGGCTTTTTTATTTGATATAGTTCTGTTTCTGAAGCCTTGTTGTGAAAATGCATGTTTTGAATGGTTTATGTACTATAATTAATGCTTGAAAAGTGTGTGGAAAGCCACTCTCTTGAAAGAAAGCTCTTTCGACTTTCTGGATTTACTATTCTGGTAAAACCTCCCTCCTCCCCATTTTAATGGTGTTTTTGTTATTTTTCTCTATGGTTTGTCAATTTTTCTCTGTAGGCAAAGAGATAAATGCAAATTCAGACTCATTTTAGAATAATACAATTAGCTATGTAGACCTTGTGTGTGTGTGTCCTTTTCATATTTCAGGGAAAGAGGGACTTCTTATATTTCCTGTGAAGTAATTTATTCCAAAAAGTCATTTTTATAATGATATGAGAATATTGCTTAGAGGCTAAAACTTTTACAGCTTAATTTTTCGTAACTCCTTCACCATGAAAAAAATTTCAGGTCATGAGTGACTGCAGTGCTAGTTGTACTTCTGCAGCAACATTGTTAGTGTGGAGGAAACTACTAATAAACTTCTGAGCTCCTATGGAGGAGAAGAGAAAAAGGCTCAGAAGTAGCGAGTATTTCAGTGATAAAATCTCAGACTAAATCTCAGTGTTTTACAAAGCAGTTCAATGTTTTTCATCTGTTATGTACACTGGAAAAATGTGTGCTTATAGTCACTCATCCAGATGCTCGTAGTGCACAGGACTGAAAATGCCTCCAATGTATTGAACTGCAATTTCTTTCTTGATTACTCTATTTGCTATTAGTGATGAAGAAAGTAGCTACAGATTTAGCTAGTGTTGAAAACAGAGAAAAGTGTTTAAAACTATTACTTAATTATGGAGAGATACAAAAAGAAAATTACGTAATCTTAGCTATTTTAATTTTTTTGCCAATGCTTCCTTATGCCTGAGTGAAAAAACTATGGATAGGGATAGTAGTGAGCAGATAGGCTTTGTAGGTGTAAGTTGAGGAATGAATACTTACAGCATAGATCATGCTGCTGTTTGTAAAAATCTAGAAAAGATGTCTGGAAATAACTGTATCTGTGGCTTTAAAAATGCATTTCATAATTGAGAAGAGCCAGGTAATGATCTGAGATGGTAGCCTCTGCAACTAAAAGTCATCTTTTCTTTTTTTTTTTTCTTTTTTTTTTTTTTTGTTTTAATTCTCTGTAATGTATATTTTCATATGTTCTCCTAACCATCTGCATATGCGGAGGCTTACCTTGCCCATGTTTCTGGTCAGAGGAGCATCTGTATGTTTAGTAAGAGATAAAGAACTGTGGAATGTGAGAGCTGATGTATTCACCCACTATCTATCTAAAAGTATTTTTTCAAAAGCATGTACGTGTCTTTCGTAACTTGTATGTGAAACTAACACTTGAATTTTTTTCAGTTTCTAAATGATTTTAGCAGTGGAAGTTATAAACTTCAGAGACCTAAAGAAATCATCATGAAGTTATATGTATTTCTGGTCAACACTGGAACTACCCTTACCTTTGATACGGAACTTGCTGTACAAAAGTAAGAAAGTAAATTAATTGTGTATTGTTTGGGTTTTAAATTAAAAAAAAAAAAAGTATATATACTTTTTGTATACTGCGTTCTAGAGAGATGATACTCAGTTGTTTTTCAGTATGTCCGTGTAGTTATCTTCTAGGTTTTCATGTATTTGAGTGAATTTTGGGTGGGTTTTTTTGATTAGCATTTTCAGTGCCTTGCAGGTGATTGTGTGTGTTTGAGGTCCCATGAAAGAGTGGAGAGGTTGTTTACTTTCTGGGGCAGTGACAGGGCATGACCTGCTCTTAGCTGAGTCTGGTGTTACGTTTGGTGCTTTTTGGAAAAACTGTCAGAATGACTTCTGATCTTTTGTGACCTTTTATTGGATGGTGTTTTTATTTAGGAGTCCTCTGTAAAAGGTTTATTTTTTACTGACTGATGTCATAGAAGAAATTCTGCAGATTGCTTTCTCCTGTCAGTATATACTCATCCTGAAGATAATGTGCGCTCTGTAATATTTTTAGATTGGATGCTAAAGAACTGGCGTATAGGTTCTTGTCTCATGTCCAGGATGGGTAAAAGTTGGCTCTGTCCTATGTTATAAGGCTCCAAAATGTTTTACAGTATTTTACATGTAAAGCATGAACTTGTGAATGCCCAACTGCCTGAAACCTGAGCAGCGTTACAGAATCGCAGTTAAGTCCCAACAGCTTTGCTATTTGTATTTTTTTTCACTGCACATTAAAAGCATCTTGCAAATGTAAAGATGCTTTTAGAGAGGTCTAGATATACTGGATGTATTGTATCTTTTTTCCTTGTTCTCATGTGGGACTGATCTAACAAGTAAATCATGTATAGTATCATGACAGCCCATACACCTGGGAGCTCACAAAAGCCAAGCTTACCTGTTGTCTTCATATTCTATCAGTGATGAATGAGTTGGAAGTAATTGTGCTTGACAGACTTCTACCATGGATTTTGTGCTCAAATGCATTGTTTCCTTTCTCCTCAATTCCTGTTCGGAATTTTCATGACTCAACAAGTGAATTTGGATTTTGAAACTTGTTTGGGATGGAAGGGCCATAAGACTGTGTACACTGGTTGTTTTTTGTATGCTCTTCTGCAAAGCCCACTGACACTTAGGGTATTATTGAGCATGAAAGTGTGTTTCATTTGAGCCATTCTGGTTCTACTGGGTCACTTGCAGATGTGTCAGCACCCCTGTATGCTATCTGGTACATTGAGACATTCTGTTCCTTAATCATGGTGAGTGGGGTACAGCATCTGAACTGCCAGACCAGGCACCTAATAGTCTGGTGTGGGCCGACTTTTTGCTCAGTTGGATAGTTCTTTGAGAAAGAAGCTTTCCAATGGCTGAACCACACAAAATCCAAGACTATTCAATTGAACAGTTTAACTTCTTATTCTGTATATCTGTATATGTAGACTTGCTCTTTCTAGCAAGACTAACTTTTTTGAGTTCTTCGCCTATGTCCTTGTACATGGACAAGCCAAGCTATCTTCCCAAAGACCATGGAGATGGTAGGTGAATGCTTACTGTAATGCAGTTAGCGAGCACAAGCTTGTGCTCATGAGATGTTTGTAGTGAATTCATGATGTCATATTGAATCATGGTTATTTTAGATAACTGAACTTTTATTTTTCAAGTACCATATAGCCAGTAACATTGTTATACTTCCTGCCAGTTATATCAAAACCATTGATGCTTAAGTTGATTATTCACTTGATACTCTGAAGCTTTTTAATACCTTTGCACAGGTACTACCCCAGTGTGTTATAGTTTGGGTCAGTTACTGTATCATATTAGTAAATTCTTGTTTAGTTTGCTGTTTGTCTGTCTTTAAGATAAAGTCTAAAACTGTCTAAAATAAGCATTAACGTGAAGATGTCATCACCCAGAATTAAAGGTATGAGGATGGTGAACAAAAACAGGGATGGTTTATTGATCATCTGTTTCTGCATTAACAGTGTGTGTAATGTTTGTATGAATTTGTTGCATATATATGGATTGTTTAATTTCCTGTTATTAAGTGCTATAGTGCACTGCATGTACAGTAAATCAGAGTTGATTAGATGAAATTGTGCTTACGTTATGCATAATGGAGTGTGAATACTCTTGTCATCTTCTCGGGTTTCAGTAAGTCAGCTGTTTGTTCATGTAGTATATATTCAAAGAACATAATATGACTTTTACAGTTATTATTCTAAATGCTTGATGTGACTTAATCCAGAATTTCAGCATGCTATCAGATCTTCTTTGAAAAAGATTGCTGATGACTTACCAGTAATGCAGAGGCTATCTTCTTTTAGCTGATAGCTTATTAGCTGGATATCCAGAATGCAACACATTACAGCACTTACAAAACTTAGAAATACATCAGTGTGCAGAATAAAAAGTAATAGTTCTTTGAAAAAAGTTCTGCTTTGACACAGACAAGTCGCCTGTCTCTATTACAGGAATATGTACAATTAGAGACACAATTATGCTGATAGTGTTGTCTTCTCTTCCCTTTTTTTTTCCCCAGTGTGGCTGATCTGAAACATGCAATTCAAACAAAGTATAAGATTGCCATTCAGCACCAAGTACTGGTTGTCAATGGAGGGGAGTGTATGGCACCAGACAGAAGAGTGTGTAGTTACAGTGCTGGAACAGTAAGTGCATACTGCATTCTTCATCTAAACTGTCATTTATAGGGGAAGAAAAAGATGTTTTATTACGGGATTTTAAAGTATTTTTCTGTAGTATACTGTTTGCTGGATTTCTTTGCTTTGAGAAACAGATGTTTATGTATTCAGCTTATACATGTAGATTTTAACATGTTCTTAAGACACGTTACCCACATGATGAAATAATTGGTGATTGAACAGTATGTTGCCTTTACTCAGTGTTTGGTTTCATTTTCTTTTTGAGTGTAGGATACCAACCCAATTTTTTTATTCAACAAAGAAATGATCTTGTGTGAACGTCCACCAGCTATCCCCAAAACCACGTTTTCAGCAGAGAATGAGATGGAATTGAAAGTAGAAGAATCTCTCATGATGCCTGCAGTGTTTCATACAGTAGCATCACGGACACAACTTGCTGTGGTAAGTAAATTCTTACTGTACTTGCACACCAAAGGAAAACCTTTTTGTATGTCAGAGGGGAAGCTTGATATAAATTATGAAATAGTTTGTTCAAAAGTAAATAAGAATGGCATATTAGCAATGATGTATTCTTCAGAGCCTTTGTCTCGAAGTTTAAAGGTAGGTATTGAAACGTGCTTGCTTCTTCAGCATGTTCAAAGCTTCTTTCAAAAGCATATTGTAATACACCTTTATGGATGTGTATGTTTACAGCATTTGCAAAATAAAAGCAATCTGGTTGCTTTGGACCCATGCCTTAATGCTCTGCCTTATTTTCAGTGTCTTCAGTCTGCGTCAACCTGAAAACAGAAAAGTTTCTACTTGGGTTAACAACGTTTCTGAAGTAAATTAGCAGTATAATTTTTAAAAGCACCTTGCCAAGCTTCTGTTTCATCTTATATGTCTAAACAACTGGTGAGGAATTAATAAAACTGAGCTTCCTTTTCCTACAATTCACATCTTTTATTATTGAGTGCTGGCTCTTACTTGCATAGAAAGCAAACTTGTCAGAATTCCAATTTGATTACTTCTGTATTATTTTGATAGGGGGAACTAGTTCCCTGCAACATGGTCAGTAAGATCCCAAGTGTGCATGCAGTAGAAACAGCTGCGTGTTCAAGAGTGACACAGTGCCTTCAGTAGCTGGACTGATTGCTTTTCTTCATGTTAGGAAATACTGCCCTCATTTTCCTTCTCAAATTTTACATTTAAATGCATTAAATATTTTTCATGTCTCTAAAGATTATTTAAACTTCCAACAGCTGGGAGTGGGGGAATAGTTATGTGTAGCACTTAGCACAAAATTAATAGTAATATAAGTTTTTAGCATGTTGACTTGGTAATAAAGTTTCTTAGTTTCAGTGACAACTTTAATGCAGTCCAAAAGAATATTTAGCACTTGAAGTGGCTGGTTTTTAATACAGTACAGCTGAATTCAGAGAAAGGTGTTAAGTCTTGCATACAGTACGGGGTTTTTTTTGTTTTCCCCCTTGGCCTCCTGACCTGTCGGGGGGGGGAAAGTTAGCCTGAATAATCTGACCTTGACATACTGTCTGGTTTAAGGCAAGGACTGAGTCCAGTAGACTCTCCTCCTCTCTCCACCACCTGTTGACAGTTACTGCTGACTTAGTAAATAGGACCTTGAGTTATTAGGGATCTGTGAATCATATGACTGTCATACGGAGAAGAATGGATATCGACGTGAATTCAGCTAGGAGTGGGAGGTTTTCATTTGTGCTCCTTGATGAGTGTGAGGATTCTGGTTTTAGCAGCTGAAACTGAAAGTGCTTTAAAACCATTTTTTGTGAGCTGTTAAGACGATGTTATAAAAGTCAGCAAGACTGATACCTGTTAAATGCTTAACATTGATTTGATATGAAAGGGAGGCTGTAGTAATTACTACGGTCTTCATGTTTGTGCTTTACTTAAGGTAAGGGAAGTGAAAGGTGGTGGTACCCAGTCTCACATTTCTCACTGTTGTTATTTTATCTTCTTTCTTCATCCCATCCCTGATTTTGTTGTCTTGAAGATTCTTAATTTTGGTTTTGGTCTGGTGAAGTTAGTGTACACTGATAGAACAGATTTAATTCGTCTGGAGTAAGCTTTTTATATTCCAGGAGTTTTATTAAAAATACTCCTACTTAGACTTGAAAATAATTGTTAGTGCTACCTTCTCTTCCCCCTTGATTCTGAAGGATGTATTAATATGCAGAGCAAGCAAGTTTATTGCAGTGTTTCTTCTTTAAATTAATTATTTAGATCTTTACTGGCTCATTCTGGTGGCAAGTCTTCTGTAAGGGAAGCCCATATTTCAGAAATATTCTTAAAAGTCTCTGCATGGGGTATAGCTTTTATTGGCCAACTGGAGCTGTAATACTTAGCTAGAGACTGAAAAGTTTATCTAGACAGAGTGATCCTGAGCTGATTTGCAAGAAGAAAATAAATCTTTCCATACTTGATGGCACCTATTAATATTATTAAAAGATGGGGGGAGGAATTTAGTATTTAAAGGTCTTTAAACATGGATCTAAGTAGAATGGAGATTTTATGTTTAGCCTGCAGATTTATCTTGAAAAAGATTCTGTTCCCCACTTCTTCCAGTTCTTCCCTGCTTGTAAAAGGGCTACAGTGATAGTAGAATCTTTTGTGAAAAACTTAGAAATTTATTTAAAGATTAAATAGGTAGTAATATTCTTAAATCTGATACACCTTTACACCCACAGTTAATTTTATCCAAGATTTTATATCTTTCAAAACCATGGGCTCTGTGTTAGGCTGTGAAAATGCATTGGGTACTTCTTTGGGAGGTCAGGGGAATGACAAAACCATCATGTATGGTGGAAAATTAGTAAAGAGGCTATAATGACTTTAGACGTACCAAGGTGTGAAAACTGTATAAAGGAGTATCGCAGTATTGTACTAAAGCAGTTTTTCATGATGCCTGCTTGAAACATATTGAGCAGTAATTCAGAAGAAACTGAAGGACTGGGAATGTGGGTAGAACCTTAATCTTCTTCAAGGTTCACCATAAGCCTCTTGGCTGGGAGGAAGAGGGAACATGAGATATTAATCCTTCTCAAAATTGATTAAGATCTGGGGACAGCTAGAAAAGCTCTGAACCTCTGGCATTGTGAGATTGGTGCGTCCAAAGCCACACTGAGAGTACTGCATGGGAGACTTCCTGCAAAATGGGCACGAAAAATCTGCCTTATAATGATCCAAGCTTTGTCTTTTTATTGATTTGAGAGACAGTAACCTGCTTTACCAGCAAAGCAGAGTGGCAGTACTTGATGGAGAGTTTTTGCCTGTTGTAATTATTTAGGGTAATTTAATTAATTAAATTTAATTAATATTTACTACTAATACATGTACTAATACACAATAAAAATGTTTTGTATTAGGAAAATAGAAGTTACAATCTAAGTCATTGCTCATGATAGAAAGTCTTACCTATTCTTGTCAACAATAAGAAACAGTGATGTATAACTATGTAAAAGTAGGGGAGAATATTTGATAGCTACCAGTTTCTATTTAATTTGGTATCTCTTCTGCCCAGAGGATATACGGTATGATTTTAAAATCAAACGATACGAAATTGTAAACAACATATGAAATAGTGAAAATTGCTTAGAAGATGGCTGCTAACTTATTGTGCAAGAGCTCTTGGTTATCTCTTGTACCTCATGCCCTACATCTACTTTAGTAATAGGCAAACTCGTGTGGAAGATTATGAATATTTCGGAGTGTGAATACTTTTATTTCTGTCTTGTTTCTCCCTCATTTTAAGCCTGCCTGAAAACTGTTGAATTTAATTAAGTTTTTCAGCATCTGTGACTGGAACTGTACACTACTTGGCAACTATGCTGTAGAACTGTATGAAAGGTGGTTTTTTTTACCTTATCTTATTTTGAACCTTATTTGTACTGTGGAGAAAAGTGGACAGACGTTTCTGATTCACTCTTTCTGATCCATACTTTGTATACACTGGTATATGGCCTTTAACTTTCTTTTCACAATAACAAGTAGTTTAGATTCTCCTTTACCAAGTATTTTTATTAATCCATGCCTCTCTTTCCTCTCCATCATTTTTTGCCTGTCTAAAACTGAACATTATTGATTTAAATTCTGCTTTTGCTTTCTGCAATTTTTTTGCCACATTGGAGGCCCTGGCATTCTTATAGGCTTTTGTCCATATATGTATAGGGTATAGGTATATGTAAAAGCAGCCATTATTTTTTTTCCCAATTGAAACTGATTTCACTAACTTATATGTAGCCTTTTTTAGTTTTTAATACCTCCTAACCAAAAATCGTTCCTGTGAGAAACTTACTACCTCCTGTTTGGTTTTCCATTATACTGTGATTATCATATCAAGTTACCTCAATTTTTTCTTTCTTTTTTGCTTTCATGATTTTAACATCTATACGGATTTTCTTAAGTTCCTGTTGATTAACTGAGATCTCATTATGTAGAATTCACAGGATAAAGATTAGGTAGCTTTAAAGAAGCTATGTCTGTTACCTTAACTTGTTCCTTTACCAACTAAACTGAAATTCTTGCCCTAGGTTTTGTCATATGTGGTGCAATATCTTTCTTTTACAAACTTTTTTATCAGATCCTTTTTGGTCAGTGTTTGTTGCATCTGCTGTCTGGCTTTTAAATCTCAGTTAAAGCAAGTTCCAAAGCCTATTTTCATTTTATGTCTCAGTATCGTGGTTTCCCTTTGACTAAAAACTTAGCTTTGAGATGTCTGTGCCTAAAGGGTTACAGCTTGCCTTTTTACAACTAGCCTGCTTTCCCACCTCTCTTCCAGTTCAGCAGTTTTGGCCTTGAGCTGCAGTGTGTGGACAATGAGCACAGAGTGTTTGCAAAAAGTTACATACGCACCAGCTTAGGAGAAGACAAGCTGTTCTCTGCACAGCGCATTGTGCAATAAACTACGTTGTGTGAATCTTGTCTAATCTTGTGGTCTTTTAACACTACTGCTTAAAATAATTTCTGGTAGCTTAGCCTTTAGGAAAGGATTATTTATTTTTTTTTTTTAGTCATCTAACTGAAGTTCCTGTGTTATTTGTCCTAGAAGAAGGATATTGGAAACTTGGACTTTTTGTTAGTGGGTGTGTTTTGCATTTCATGTGATACTGTTGCTCTGATCATCAAACTGTCAATTCCGGTCAGTTTTTCTTTGAGAAATGGGAATGAGGATGAGAAGCTGTGTGGTCATTTCTTTTGATTGGCTAAAACCATGGCTGTAGTCATAGTACCTAGATCTTTCTTGGTTTAGTTCCAAACGCTTTGTAATACTTAAGCCAAGAAGTATAGTCATGCTTCCTGAAAACTGCGTATCTACTGTTTAGAGAAATACTCTTTCACTTCTACTAGAAAGCTGTTTTGAAATCCTCTGGAAAAGAGTTACTTTAAAATTTTAATGTTCTTTAAGGCGTTGTAATGTTTGTAACAACTGTGTAGCTAAATTAATGCTATTCATTCTTTTTGCCTAAATTATTAGTTTGATAGCCAGACACGCTTCTAGCTCCTCCACAGAAGTCCAGACTTCTTTGTAACTCAGATTGGCAATCAATCTCGTAATCTTTTGAAGTAATCGAGCTGGGTGGGGTTAAAATGGAGTAGGTTTTAGCTTACCCTAAGATATACTAAAAGATCTACCCTAAGGTATACTAAAAGATATAGCATTTGTTTTGGTTGGCCTTTGTAACCAGAACTGTTAGATCAAGCTTTAGAAAATTCACCAGGAGCAAAAGACTTGGGTGGCTTGGGATCAAGCTAGTAGAAGTTATCACTTACCTTGTACTATGGTTTGATTTCCTGGCTGTGGTGGTTTAATGTCAGCTTCTCAGTATTTTTTTTGGCGGTAACTTCTGTCACTTGACTTCTCCAAGCCTGCTTTTAATGTCAGAGCGAAGAGCTTGTGAAAACAGTACTGAAGAAAAAGTCATTAGGCTATGACTTACAGAATAACTTATTCTGTATTATGCTGATGAACTAAATACTTTCTGAGTATGTAGTAAGCCGTGAACTGTGTGGACAAGTGTCCAAAGGACACAGTCACCAAAAATGACCAATATTAAAGGAGAATGGAATAATCAGCTGTCTAATGAAAGGAGAGAAATTGCCATGAAATATCAAAGTCTCCCTCACAGTGAAGTTAACTGTTCTAATTACAGGTTTTAGAAACTGAAATCTTGAAGTTGTTAATCTAGTAGCTTTACTGATGTTTTAGTTGGAGGTGTATGAATTGGAGGTAATGGTCTTGGTTACTAATTTTGGTAAGCAAGATAATGGTTACCTTTTGTGGAAGCGTTTATCTGCTGTGATAGTATATGGGCATGTGTAATTTCACTTTCAAGGATATTTTTTGTTGGCCTGAGGTTGATTTTTAGGGCGACTGAAACCTATAAGGAGTCCTTTTTACAGGATTTCAGACACATGGCAATAGAGGACTTTGATGACTTGTTTCCTTTTACCACAGGGTTGTAGAGAATGGAAAGAACCCTGCATTTCCTGAGAACTTTTGTTCTTTAGAGGTAAGTCCAAAGACCACTTAAGACAAACAGACTTTCCCTGGATTTTTTTCATTCAGATGAGCAGAATTACGACAGTAGGATGCAAAGACAAAGTCTTGAAATTTATGTGAAACACTTTACCAGTTAATTTCTGTTTTAGATAAAATGTATTTTGTTGCTTCTACTGATTTTGGTTGAAACGTACTAAACAGAAGTAATTATAATCAGAAGAATCACCTAAATTTAAGTTATGATGATCGAAGGAAATAATTCAAGTAAACACTCTGTTAAAGTACCCAGCCAAAGATAATCTTTCTGGTGGGCCTGTGAATTTCTTGACAAATTAGGAAGTGAAGGTGCCTTTATTTACTCTTCAACATAACAGCAAGTTGAGATTAGCCTGGGTTTGTCTAGTCTTGTACTGGTAGTGGTGCTTCTTGAGGTCCACATTCCAGTGGTGTGGTGAAGCTGTCAGTGTTCTAGGTATGCTGGTATAGCCGAGTAAGATGGACGTAGCTCTATAAGGCAACTGAAGTTAATTTTTATGCTCTGTGAACCATTGGGTGTCTGCCAAATACCCTTGAGTGAATCTGTGAAAAATCAGTGACAAAAGCAAGCCTGTTGTTAGGCAGGCTTCATTTTCTGTGCTGGAGCTGGCAACTTTACTGAGAAGTGTTAAAACATATGTTGGGTTGCAGGCCTTTATTTATATGCCTGACATAATTCAGTTTTCAGACTTTATTCATTTAGCAGAGAGCTGCTTAATTCTTTTCTGCATACAGACATACTGGTTATGTGAAATAGATCGGTTTTGATCCTTCTAAAGTAGCCTGAAGAGGTCTCCCCAGAAATGTTGTCTATGGAGGTGGTAGGAAGAACAAGCCAAATCACTTGAAGATGTATTTCAGTAGTGATAGAATATGAAAGATATATCTGTGTTGTTTTTAATTTCGTAACTACTTTTAAGCTACATAGATACTCCAAAGGAAGCAGAAAGCTTCACCACTTCATTTTCTTGCTGCACACCCTCACATTTTGAAAGCAGGGTTGTAGGATTGACTGAAACAGTGTTTTCTTCTTGACCCTCGATGCAGCATTAAAAAATAAAATAAGTTTAACATAGTGATCTTGTTCCCTGCACTGGTATCTACTTAGTCTAAGACTGAAACAGTTCTAATAGGTGGACAAATAGTTACTCCATGTGGTTTGAACTTTGTTAGAACGATCTACTTGGACCCCCTGAATTCAAAGTAATATTCTTTACTATTTGAACGTAATGAGCTTATTTCATGATATTGCATAAGGAACTAGCTTCAAAAGCAGTACGGGGTTCCTGCAGACTCTAGTTGCATTTGGGTTCATTGAGGTTCGTTCATTCATTCAGAATTCTACTGCTTGCCCCCCATCACCCAGAGACAATTTCTTTGGCGCTTGGGATACACGTGTAAAAATAACTTTGGGAGGATGATAATATGGAGTGCTGTTGTAATATCTTGCATATGTGCCCTGAAACAGTCATGTCTCTGTTTAGTTATACAATTTGACTTGTAGTGTATTAGCTTACGGGTAACTTTGAAAACATGTTATTTGAAAGAAACTTAGCTCTGTTTTCAGGCTAATGAATTTTGAGCTCAGTTAGTTCAATTTGAGCTCTAAATAGTTCAGAAAAAAATCTTTTGTCTCTCAGTATCGTATTTATGATTGCTTTCATAAGGGGATTTTTTGTTTTAATGTCCACATCTCCTGTGTGTACAACAAGGAGCTGCAGCTCATCTGATGATGAGTACCTGGTTGAATACTTAGATGGCATTGGGGTATTTTTATTTTTATATAACAGTTCCTTTGGGCATGTCTCTGTTATATGAAAGATCCTGACACTTATTAAATGCCCTTCTGTTACATGGTTTCTAAAAAATAAAGCAATATTAATTTGCCGCTCTGGGAAATACTGTTGTTCACTCTCACTTTTCTAGGAGTCAGACTGCTGGGACACAAGCTTTTGGCTTGGTTAAATTTGGGTAAATTGCGACAGGTTAGACTCCTAGATACAGAGTGTCAGTGCTGGTCATCAGTAGTGTAATAAGTGATCTCAATTGTAATGATTTTTTTTTTCCCTTACTAAAATTCAGTAATTTGTGACTTCTGTTTTGTGTTTGAAAGTGTGTTGCTGAGGAAACAACCTTGTTAAAACTAAAGTCTTAAATTGACAACACTTGGGTTCTCAAGGGAGCATCAAGAATGACATATCATAAAGCTTCATAGGACAACACTAACTTGTAACTTTTGACTTCCATTGTGAACACAATAAATAGAGGTAGCTAAAAAAAACAAATGTTGGCCACTAGTTAAGAGTATGTCTCAGGGCAGAAAGTCTGGTCATATCAAGCCTAGTGTATACATTTCCTTATTACACATTTGAGCTTTGCCATGCTAAGTGAGTTTGTCCAAAGGAGAATAGAACTAACAACAGCCTCTACCCAGGGCTTTTAAAGAAACATTTTTGTTTGAAGGTGGGAGAAGTCTAGTCTTTACTTTCCCCAGTAAACTGTGATTCTCACTTGAAGGAACTGCATAAAAAGACTTTATGATCAGTTTTGATTTTGTAGATGGCTTATATTGTTTTAAGTCTTCAAACTAATGTGTGCTTCTGCATATGCTCTCACTTCTGGAACTATTGCAGTAGTTTGGAGGAAGGTTGACTTTGGGAAGAGAATAGTGTTTGTGAGTTGAAAGTAAAATGCTTGTGTACATTCCCAGGACATACATTAGAACACAATGGGGACATTCAGTTACCTTTTCAGCTTCGTATTTTGGTGTATTTTTTTAGTGTACCTTAGGGTAAAACAACCTGTTCTTTTGGTTCTTAATATGATAATTGAGGAAGCAGTAATTCTGCTTTTTTATATGCTGTGGAATTTGCCTTTGACTAACTTGTATACAAAATGAATTTAAGAAAATAAAAAATTGTTCAAGTTGTCAATATTGCATTAGTCAGCTTATGTGAATTTAAATTGTATAGATGAACTGGAGACAGTCTGAAGAAAATGACTTGCAGATTTCAGCACTATCTGGATGCCAACCCAATTGTGTTATTGGTTGATTTTGACTTAGGCAGTGAGAGCTCATGCAGCAAATAAAATAACTGTTCTTTTCAAACTGGAAACCCTTGTGCTCATGTGCACAGAAGGTGACCAAAGTTTGGAAAACAAGACGACAAATACCATCTTTACTACAAAGTGATAGAAATTTGTAATAGCTTTTGATTTCCTTGGAGTTGCATGTATAAGTATGTTTGTATGTTCATTGTTCATCTGCTGATAGCTTAGATACCAGTCATTTGAAGGACAGTGGAATTTTTGTCATGCTGGTTGAGACAAGACTTGGACTTTTAAAAAAAGAGAGGTTGTTCATAACTTTCAGGTTTTGTCAATATTAATTCTGAAATGTTTGGATAAAATGCTCTGCAGTTTTATTTCGGGAAGATAAGTGTTGTTGGGCTCTAAATTTTTTTGTGTATGCATATGTGCTGCTAACCATGTATTCAGCAGCAAATGCGTTCTGAAATATACTGATGTGTTGGGTTTTTAACACTGCTTTCTCACTGTATTTGTATAACTTGTTTCTCCATGCATGGTTTTCTCACAAGTACTATAGCAGAGGAAAGTTATGTGTTCAGTCCTAGTTTAACAGTATGCTCAACCTGCAAAAAGTAGTAAGGTTTTCTTTCTTGGAGGGTAGGTAGATATTAAAACCCAACATACAAGTATGCTCAGGAGAATATTTTCCATGTAGTATGTTATTGATAAAGTACTGAGCTGAAGGATTTATTGTATGACTTTTGTTTTACTTTCTCATTTTGGTGTTTGAGTAGTAGGCCCTTTGAGGGGGACAGCCTGTTCTCTTAAATTGGTAAACTTAACTAGTAGGAAGAGTTACTATTTTAAAACTTTGGAATTGAATATAATAGGCACTGCTGTTAGTACACTTTTAGTAAGATATGGTACTTGCCATATGTAAGTCTGTTTTAACCTGCCAAGTTGGGTGGTAATTCAATTCTCGCCTTCTTGTGGAAGTAAAATGCCTCTGTGTCATCCAGTTCTTTAACAGAAAAGCTTCCATGTTGGTTTGCATATGCCAAGTTTCAGGGCGTGTTTTAGAGTTTTGTGGACACTCTGCACTGTTTCTCATCATGTTGCATCTGGTTTATTAATCAGTGGAAGACTTCAATTAATTATCTGCCCTGCTGTTTTCCTCATGCATCTATTCTTGCATCTGATGCACCTGCGCTTCTGCCGACTGATCCTGCAGTTCATTGTCTTGTTCTGAGCTTCTGCTTGGCTCATCAATAGTTTTCTCCTTAATGGACCTTGTTTGCCAGCTCCTTCTATCAGATTAGTACAAGCGTTATTATTCATGTGTGTGTGCACTGAATATTTTATATTAGTAGCATTTAATTAATTTTATAAAGTTTTTTTGGAACGGCAACTTTCACCTGCCTATTTTGAAGATACTTCTCAGTAAATCGTCTATACATTTTTTTTGCCATCTAATTAAATTTTTTATTTGAGAATGAAGGAAGTTTTGTTGGTTTTGATGAAATTTTAAGGTGTACAACTTTTTAGCTATCTAAATTTAACACTTTTTATGTTAGTATTTTCTAAATGTCTCACTTTAGTGTTTTATATAGTTACCACAGTAATAACCTGAAGTGATTTGCATTTTGTTGGATTTTTTTTCTTTTCTTCTTCTTACAGGAAATGTATGAGGTTGCCAAGAAACTTTGCTCCTTTTGTGAAGGTCTTGTACATGATGAACATCTTCAGCATCAAGGCTGGGCTGCCATAATGGCCAACTTGGAAGATTGTACATACTCTTACCAAAAGCTGCTTTTCAAGTTTGAAAATGTATATTCAAGCTATTTGCAGTCCATAGATGATATCAAGTTGAAACTTACAAAGTAGGTTTGCCATTAAATTCAGCCTCAATCTCCAAAGTTACTATATTTTAAACTTATTTTTTGAGTGTTGTATGTCTGGTGCTAGTTCTAATTAATCAAGCATGTGTGTGTTTGTTTTGATTGTGTGTCACAGAACATTCTTTCTGTTCTATGCTAGTCATTTTTTTAACTGACATTTTTTCCTTGTATTCATCAGCACACAGAAACCTGTATTGAATTATGTGGAAGATATGCTCATTAATGAGCAGCTGTTTAAGAGCTGGAGTCCTTCCAAATGTGCACTAGAAATAGCTAGATAATAAATTTAGACATCATTAATCAACATTTTAAATGCATATTTGCACTTTTGAATTAATTGCTTTTTAATACACTTGAGCAGATATTAAGAATGATGATCTATGTTGAAAGTATGAAGTCATAACACAAACTTTGGGTGTATGTGTATACCTCTGAGGGGGTGTGTGTATATATATGTGTGTATACTTGTATCCTGCAAACTCTGGATGTTACTTCAAGGGAAATCTTTGACATCTTTCTGGACATTATAGTATTATGGTATTTCTGTGAGTGCTTTGCCTAATAGACTGTAAATGGATGTTGGATACTTAAAGAAACAAAGCATAAATATGTTTTACATTCAAAAAAAAAGTTAATAGCTTTTACCAAATATATAGAAACTATTCAAACTCTACAAAAGTAGTCAGCCAGAGGACACTCAATCTTTGCTAATAAGGATTGGTATCCATGCATATTAGAAACATAAAAGTCCCAGTTGTGTGTTTAAGAGAAAAAAAAAAGGGGGGGGGGGCATTTCTCACTTTATCGAACTGTCCTTTTTTTCATTGCATTATAAACGTAAGCTTACTTGGAAGTTTAGAAGAGTTCATATTCAGCAGTGGAAGAGAACAAAAATTGTAACTTTAGCTGTCCTCCCATCATGTTGGTACTGACACAGTATTTTGAAAGGATAGTTACCAAATTAATTTTAAAATCTGCTTCAATTCTAAAATAAATAGCACTTTATATTACGGGTGGTTTGTATCTGAGTTTTTGTCACATTGGCTTCTAGATACTGATGGTGTTTTCTTTTCACTCTTTAAAAAAGCTTGGGTTCTGCTGTTTCTATGATGGCCAAGATACCACTGCTGGAGTGCCTAACGAGACATAGTTACAGGGAGTGTTTAGGAAGACTGGATTCTTCAGCTGAGCATGGAGGGGCAGAAAGTGAAGAAACTGAGGATGGGAAATCTGCTGAATTGGTGCTTTATTCTGATATAGCTAAAGTGAACAATAAATCAATGTTAGCCTCATTTTGCAAGTCAGTTGAACGTTCAGCTTCGGAAGGCACAGATCCTGAAAATGTAAAAGATGATAAGGAATCTGGTCAAAATGCTACTGTCCAGGACAATGAAACATCAGTAGAATTGAAAGATGATGATCAGCCTTCCTTCAATGTATCTTTGTTAGACTGGATAAATGTTCAAGATAGACCTAATGATGTTGAATCGCTGGTCAGAAAATGTTTTGATTCTATGAGCAGGGTAAGTTAACAATTTCTTAAAAATCAAATTATATTGTATTGAATGTTGCTGTTTATTTTCCAGATGTCAGTGCTTTTAAAGTGACTCAACTTTTTGTAACTCGTTGTTTCTCAAATAACTTTCTGAATGGAGACCAAAGCAGAGACTGGTGGGGTGGGAAGTATTCTAAGAGTTCTTGAGTGTTAAGAATTTGACCTTTAGGAAAGTGTATAATTTCACAATGAACGCTTGTTATCTTGCTTGTTTCTCAAGTAGCCATTCCTGTTGGAAAGCCAATAGCTTCTTGTAGTGTATTAGCAAAGTGACTTGACTTCTATTCTTTCTTTGCCTTTTTCATAGAAATTATGCTTATAATGAAAGTAAAGGTTTTCCTGGACCAACGTTAATGTTCTTTGTGTTAAAAATACTGAAGCCTTTATTAAAATATAGGACAAATTCATATGGTTAATTGTGATAAATTTACGTACTATATCTATATATATGCATTCTTTATTAGCTGATGCAGATGCACTCAGAAGAGCCCAACATGTCAGTTTGTATTTCTGCTGCTGGTAGAATAAAACATTGCTCACTTTCTTTGCTTTCCAAATGATTGTTTTAACCAGTAAGCATTATAGGCTTTTAAGATCCTTTTGCCTAGAGATTTCCTTCTTCCTTTGCTTTCACTGTAGCTTATATTTCTTACATTGTCTAGCCTTGTTTGCATATGTATAATTTTATACTGTTACAACTCAATATACCTTGAACAAAGAAAACAATTTCTGTTGTCTTTGACACTTTATTTCCTCCGTAAGGTAGGACTGGAAGACTGTCTGTTATGTCTAAACCCCATCTGTTGTAGGGAACATTATGATGCAGTCAGTTCTATACATTGATTTTTCAGTTCTGTCTTAAAAGTAGTTGGAGAATTGTGTTTAATATTAAGGGCTGCTTAAGATTTTGAGCTGTCTAAATTTTACTAGTACAGAAAAGGCTAAGAGAAAGATTGGACTTTACAAGATTTTTCTTTAGCAAAAACAATATTCGGTTTTGTGTGTGAAAGACTTCCTAATTGCTGAAGTCTGAGACAATCCTCTGTCCTGGTTGTTCAGTAATGCAATAAGGTGCTTTCTACTAGTTTAAAACAAGAGTAACAAAACTCACTAGTTCAGTTGCGAGAGAATAAATTCACTTTCTACATAATATTAACAGGGCACAAATGTAATGTCTCTTAAAAATGAGTATTTTAAGATACAGACATTAAACAGTTGCTTCCACATAAATTATAGTGATACTAAAGATACAAAAATGAAGAAATAACCACTTCAGTTAAATACTTATTATACCTTTTTTGATCAGCTTGTAGTCTTATCTGACAATACATCACATGTTTTAGAGAGGCCATCTTGTAATTGTGTGCTTTTCTGTCCTTGCTTTATCTAAGACTAGTCAGAACTCCTTTGTCTCAACTATTGTAATTGTTTTGTAACTTAAACTGATTTTTGTAGGGAAAAAATGTGATAGCTCCTGCAAAAATAAAGTTTCTTTTTGTTTTCTTGGCATAAGCAGAATTGGCAGGTAGGGAAAATGTATTAGTCAGAATATTCTGGCCACCACCAGAACAACTGTGATTGATCAGTCTTGATCTGTTTTGGTTCACAAAACCCAAAGCTTTGAAGTAATGTGATAGTTCCTAGTTTTCCTTAGGAAAACATTAATTTACTCTATTTCCATAGCAGCACAGACAAAGGATTAAATCTTTGCCTGCCATTGATTTAGAATTAGTTTGAAAACAGAATTGGCCTGTAGCTGGAAAGAAAAAGAAAATACTAAATAAATATCTTGCAACACAATTGTTCTTTTAATGTTTACTTGAGATGACACTTTAACATAGCAAGCTAGAATAAAACGGCACTAATTTTTTTTTTTAATTGTTTTTCCTGTGTTCTCCCCCTGCCCTTTCCTTCTTGGAAATATGAACCATACAAATGGTGTGTGATTGCAATTCTTATTTGAAACTCTGAATTCAGGTAAGATTTTCATGAAAGTGTAAAGTATCAGAGCATGAGCTTTATACCTTTGATACTGGTAGTCTTGGCAGAACTGGTGTGTTGCACAGAGTGCTGCTAGGTACCTGGTTCTTCTAGCCTCTAGGTGTTTCTACAAAATGACACTTCCAATTGCAGAAACCTAGGCTGCAGTAAAAGCAGTGGGTAAGTAGGAGCTAACCAGATGTTTCTGTTAAGTGCTGTCATAGCTACTTAAATAAAAGGCTAGAAAAGGAAGAGACATTTAAAAATGAGGAGAGCAAAATTATCTACCAGTGAAAGTAGAGCTGAGAGCTACAGATGCAATTAGGTTGAAGATGGGATAAAAAGAATGGATGGAGGAAATAAATTGCAGGGTGGAATGAGAGGAATAGGCATTATTTGTAAAGAGAGATAAAGCACAATTAGTTTATTGAAGGTAAAAAGAAAAAAAACCCCACCATATTATTCTTTAGTATTTAGTCTGTTAAGAAACTGTTCTGGATGTTGCAGTGGAGTAATTCGGGATGCCACAGGGGAGTAGTCCTGAATAGGATGGCAATGAAGATGATCCTATAAAAACAATCTGGTTTAATCCCAGAGATTATTTTTATTACTGGTTCTTGATGATGGACAACTCACTTGGGAAAGACCAAGGTTCATAAGACCATGCATAACATACTAAAATTAGCCTTTGCTGTTTTCAGAGAACTTCGATGTATTTTGTCACATTAATAATAGCATTAACTATTTATTCTGAAAAGTTCTGGGCTAATTAGCAGGTTTTGGTACTTCCCTTTGTGTTTTTGTTTTTTGTTGTTTCGTTGGTTTTGGGGAGTGTTTTGTTTGTTTGAAGAGAATGAAAGACCTATTCTTGTAGTTGCTCCTTAATTTGTAATGCTTTTCCTCTTCAGATTCCTCTGTACCCTGGAGGGATGTTTCCAGAATGAAAAAGTGCTGTGTGTGAAAGCTTTTATACAGTTAAATAATAGATTGAGGGGAAAACAGTACTTTTATTTATGTTAATATTGAGTCATATAAGTGCGTTCTTTTTTGAGGGTTAATTTGTGTGCTCTGTAAGTGGCATAAACCCTGCATGTTGATGAAAGAAGCCAGTGCTGTGACAGCTAGTATGGCCTCACAGGATAGTGTCCTTTTCACTAGATTCTCATATAATAGATGGCATACCATAACCATTTTGGATAAATGTGGGCAAATTTGTTAGTATTCTGCTAACACCTGATGACTCTTACTATGTTCCTAACTAGTATATTCCAGGTTTAGACTAAACTACTAGTCCTACATAAGCTGTTGCAATTACCTGTGGGTTTTTTAGGACTAAGGAAATAAAGACTCTAATTTAATTCACTACTCCTATAGTGAAACTTGAAGAGCCACTCGTAATATCTGTGGACATTGGTAGCCTCTTAATATTTCAAACACTTTTTTTCTGGATAATGGCCTGTGAAGGAGTATGATGAAATAATTTTAAAAATGTATTTTTATTAGGAAAAACCATTAGCAAAAAGTATTACAGATGTATTATTTTTCTGTAGCTTGTTTTCCAGTTACTTAGAACTGATCTGCTTGTCTAAGGGATCAATTAAAACATTCATTTAGTGGGAAAAGGCTAATGGGTCTTGCAGCTTTTTCCCATCACCCTCCCTACTGCACTTTCCACTTGGTCACATTCATCACTTGTTTTGGTTGTAGCTGTATGGACTCTGTTCCAGGGTAGACTGTGTCCATTAGCTTTAGACTGCCTCTTCCTGCCCCTTCCCCGCCCCCCCCCTGCCGTGTCCCCTCAACTAATGTCCTTCCCCTTGTAAGGATCCTGATTTCTATGATGGTCTGGTTGGAATACTTAAAAGAAATTCATGCTGTGATATAAAATCCACAGACTCATTAACTCAGAATTCTGAAACAGATGACAGATATAGGCACACTTTAGATTAAAAAAAAAAAAAGAAAAATATTAAGTTTATAAAAACTCTTTAGCTAGCTCACATCACTTTTCAGTATGTCAACTGCTAATAAATGTTTTTTTATTTCCTTTTTTTTTTTTTTTAGCTTGATCCAAGGATCATCCAACCCTTTCTGGCAGAATGTCGCCAAACTATCGCCAAACTAGATAATCAGAACATGAAGGCTATTAAAGGCCTTGAGGATAGGCTCTATGCATTGGACCAGATGATAGCAAGCTGCAGCAGACTGGTGAATGAACAAAAAGAACTTGCTCAGGTAATACACATTTGTGTGTGCAACATTGGAAGATGGTAGATTTTTTTGATATGTGTATGCTGTTAAAGATTACAACAAAACCATTGCATGTCTTAATGCAAGATAGTTTTAAACATACGACACAGAAGGTGCTCAGAAAGGTGCTGTATTCATAATAATTTGACATTTAAATATTGGTAGGTTTTTTTACATCTTGTGGTCATATTTTCAGCTTATAATTCCAACGACCACATTAATTTAAATACTTTTTTTAAAACATCAAACTAGTTGAAAATGCAGCAGTGGGACGGACAGCACCGGAAGTTAAATATAGGGCTTATTTATGTCACTTCATCTATATTGGAGAAAGTCACTCTACAAAATAAAAATGTCTTGCTTAAAATATCCTAGACTTAATGCACTAGGAACATGCAGAGCTGTAGTTCACTGCAGCTTTGTCAACTGCATATTAAGCTGCATATTTCTATAGCTAAAGTATTTCTGTCAACATTCTCTTGGTTATAATTTGGAAAAATAAATTTAATTCCAGTTCAGCAATCAGCATTCTCATAAAAACACCACTGTAAAATTGCTGGCTTCTGAGATACATCAGTATATGGTATTGTTTCTGGAATAGAATACATCTAGTTTATTTTCTTTTTAGAAATTAGATTTCTTCTGGATGAGTAAGAATCACTTAGAATATGGTAAAATTTAAAAACTTTGAAAATACCTTTTAAGGTGTATCTTGTTAAATCTAGTGAATGGTTTACAAACAGATTGTGCTGTATTAGTGTAACATTTTGCACGTTAATGTAGAAAGCTGCTAATAAAAATAGGATCTGTTGACGTCTAACAGCTATAGACTTTGTAGATATTTATTTTAAAGCTTATTTGAAAATTGATGTTTTTAATGAGTATTCTTAGCTTAAGGAAAAGAAAACATCTGGCTTAAATATTATCTTAGTATCTTCCTGTACATATCTTTGTCAAATCTGTCTAAATTCCACCTGGTTTACAGCTACATTTAAGAGCAGACAACTTTCTGCCCATGGTAGACTGTCAAAGACAGCCTATAGTTTGCAGTTGCTCATATGCTGGAGACCAGGATGCTGTGAATTGATTCATCTTTGCTAGTTCATCCAGTCTCTCATTAAATGGAAGACAGAAATGGGAAAAACCCTCAATAATGGACAGGGAAAATGATGCATGAAATTGGCATCATGCCCAGGTGGCATGTCCTGAATGCTTCCTGTCACACCAACTAATTCATTGGTTTGTTCTTAATATGTCGTTGTCTTCTGACCTTTGACTAGATCCAGGGTCAAATATAACCAGACGGTTGGTGAGCTGCTCCACTATCCTTTTATCCTTTCTCTTGGTAATGTTATTTAGCTCATGTGCCACTCTATGCAGTTAGCTTTTCTTGTTCTGAGGGGGCACGTTGGTTTCTTTTCTGAGCTGAAAAGGGGAGTTATGACCCTGCTGCATTATATACTTCAGGTTTGAGTTGTGGAGGGATTTTCTGTTATCCTTATGGTCTAGAAATAGAAAAACAGCTAGAAAATCAGAACTTCAGTTGGAGATACGGAATAAGAGATAAGTAGGTTAAATTTAATTTTGAAGGGAAATACTGAGTCCTTGGTAACTTGTCACTCGATACAGGATCAGGGAAGAGGTAACGTGCTTAATGGTTGATCACCAAGCTCGTAGTGAGGAGAGTGAGTAGTGTGCCTGCACTAGACAGTGTCATTTGAAGTGATAAGAAATTTGATTAAAGACTATTTTAAAAGTAAAATATATAGCACCTATTTTTTTAAAAACATTACAGTGCCATATCAAAACTTCTTTATTAAATACAGTTTCTGTGAAGAGCTTCAGTTGTCTTTATACCTAAGATTGTCCTTTAATGCGTTGTTTGCAACTGAAAGTATATTAAAACCTGTATGTGGTCATTATCTGATGTTCACATTTTCACCATTACATCAGAGCTGGGACTGAAGAAAGGCATGAGTTTCTGATTTCTGCTTGCACATTGGTATATTATTAGTAGGAGCAAGTGAACAATGCTGCCTCCCTGTCTTGGGATGGTTAGAGCCCCCTTTTCAGGAGGAGAGAACTGGGCCGACAGTTGCATCGGGCCCAGGCTTCCTGCTGCATCTTCTGACTGGTATGTAAAGGTGGGTGCTACCAGTACTTATGGCAGCATTGTTTAAAAGTGGAGCCTGTCTTCAGATAATTTCAATGAGTAAGTTTAGAAGTAAGTTTGTGCTAAATCTCGGTCTTGCAGTGTTTATATTGTAGGCCAGTGCTAAATCCAAGGGACTTTCGCATGATGGAAAAGCTGCTCTTCCATCCATATACTTGGTTGCCCAGTGCTTTGGGTGGTGGTTTAAGCTACGTTTTCCCTCTTCACTTGGATGAAGAGCCTACCTCAAGTTTACCAATCCCACTTTTGTGTGAGATGCCTCAAAGTCAGTTAGAAAGATACTTTGTCACCTTATTTAAATGCTACTGTAAATTTTAGAATTTGTACCTTTTGAAGACTTGTCAGAGACTTTAACTTTCAAATCTTCATCATTGCCTTTTCTTGTTATAAATTGTCTATTCCTTTACTTATGATATACGGGTTTTTAAGAACAATCAGATAGAATGTGATGGTGTGTTAGGATTTTTTGTTGGGTTTTTTTGAAGCTTCAATTATATAATGTTTGTGGTTAAACAAGTGATTAAGTGTATTACCAGATGGTTTTATTCATTGATTTTTATATTTGAGCCTTAGGAAGTATTTTCATACCAGTTTTAGCGGTTGTTTGGATACTGTTTGGAAAAAAGTAGGCGCTTGTAAGATATTAAGAGCTGGTATCATTTTACTCATTCAAATGATAGTCTGCATAGAAATCTAAGAAGAATGACGAAGTGCAAGGGTTTAATTATATTTAAAAATATAGATGAAGACTTGTGTATTTTTAAAGGTAGTGCTCACAATTTGTGTGATAACTGTTAATATTCGGTATTATCTGAAAAAAAATTAAACAGTTTTCCTTTACATCACAGCTTCCAGCAGTGAACTGTTTCTGTTCATAAAGAAATAAAGTGGAGGTATTTTATAGAGCAAGGATGAGGAACATCTCAATGATAATCCCATTGGCAGTATTTATATTGGAAGTTGTAGGCTTATTTTCCCCAGGCCAGAAAAGGCTGATGTTCTATCCAGAATTTGAGTTGACTTTCTGCTCCAACCTCAGTTTCATTATTGAAATTCAAACCAAACTTATCCCATGGAACAAAGTCATCTGCCGCTAGAAGGTTTCATTGCTTAGTCAATTTGCATGTTCCTGACTTAAGATTTCTTTTGCTTCCAGTCAGCCTTTTCAATTAACTGACCATTAAACAGCCTTTTATATGAAAAATTACATCCTGAGTTATGTAGTTGAATAGTTGGTCTCCAGTCCCTAACATTTAATGTGGAAAGCTGCTTTGTTAAATTAAAAAACTATTTTTCTCTGTGGAAGCTGGGATTTGTAACATGAGCATATAGAATTGTGGTCAGTAGGTGGCATTATGTAATAAGAGTATGCCTCTAGAACATTTGGAGCCTCTAATCTTTCAGTGTGATTCTGCCCAGTAGCTTATCCTTTCCAACGTTTTCTTGTGTTTGATTTTATTTTTAATTTCCCTATTAGTAGTGTAGCTTTTAACAACATTTTGTTACATCCAAATGCATTTCCATCAATTAGGTTCATAGAAGTGTTACTCTTCCATTAGCTCTGTTAAACATAGTCAAAAAAACTGGTTGGCAGATGGCCTTCTTGATTCTGGGCTTGTTCTCTTTCACTTGAAGTTGTTGGGAAAAGGACTTTGTCACTTTCATATTCTGTACTTTTACTTTCCTCCTGCTTCTTAGTTTGACTGTGGTGCTCATATCATGAATCCTGTCGTCTGATCAGGGCTAGAAAGGCAAGAACTTGTGAGAACAATTCATTATATAGATCTTGGATTTCTCCACAGTTTATTGGGGTTTCCCCCTGCTTTTTTTTTTTCTCAGTTTACTGTAGTTTTTCTTAACTGGCCTTTTTCTAGTATGCTGAGATTTTTCTTTCTGATTTGTATACTAGAGTAATTTTAGTTTAAATTTTATTTTAAAGATGGGTCTACAGATACAGAAATGGCAAAAGATACTCAAATTTATGAATAGCCTTTTGGAACTGAGAGTAAAGCTGGAAGGGATTTTCTAGCTCACTGCATCCAGTTTTGTGTAACTTCAGGTTCTATGCCATGTGATTCGTTTAAAAAGCTTACTGAGCTGCTATTTAAAAGCAATTATTTTCTTGACCTCTCTATTCCTGTTGCAAAGTTGTATAGAATCTGATTGTCCTAATGTTTATAAACATCCGTTAATCTCGGATCTGAAAGTATTCTTGGCTATTTCAAATCTATATGCTCTCATGCCTATACTGCCTTTCATTTTGGTGCTTGGTAATTCCCTAATGATTATCACAGCATGTTTCTTCAATGTCTTTGTCTTCCTTGACTAAACAACCCAAGTTCTTTTCATGGGGCTGTCCTCCTCTTTGTCTCAGTAACAGCTCTTCCCACCTTTTCTGGTTTCCATTCACTTGGCTCGGATAATACATACAGTTAAAATGTTTGCAGCCTGCTTTTGTTTCCCAGAGGGTCTCTGCTCATTCAGTGCATAAGTTGCTCACAGTTCAGTAAACGGTTGACTCTTCAGTATTCTCTTCCATCTTCAGTGTGCATCTTCTTCCTTTTCATTACACTTAATATACTTGTTTGATACTTACTTTGATTTCTGTGCTGTTCTCACTAGGATATAAATATTTATTGCAGGCTTTGCAAATGTGTTTCATAGCATCTTATGACAAGATCGCTTTACATTCAATATCAAATCAGTAATGACAGTGGTTTCATTTTTCAGCAGTTTTGTGTAACTCTCTATGGTTTACTGTTCTTCTCAAGTTCAGCTTCAGAAAGAAACACTTAAAACTATTGTCTGGTTTTGAATTCTTTATTAAGAGAACAAAGGCTTAATAAGTTTGTAGAACTACAAACATAGCGACCACTGTGATGTTCAAGCGACATGTCAGAGACATGATATGAATGTGGACAAAATCAAAGCTGAAATTGATGTTGTTGGGTGGTATTTTATTGCTTAAAGAACAACACTGTTTCCAGCGGTGTTTTATCTCACCTGTTGAACTTGATGAAGGAGACAATGGCCTGGCACAGAAGTTGTTGCGCCAGCAGCCCCCCCTCTTCCCTGTCTCTTCTATGTATGTGTACATATGTTACCTCTTGTAATCAGCTGTCTAAGACGTGTTTATCTAAGGCAGTCCATCTTCCCTGTTTTGCCTCTCACCCTTTTAGGGGTTGCCTGTTACCATCCGCAACAGATAATTCTTTGCCATGCCCAACTCCTATGTGCAAACAAGATGTCTAGCTGCAGTCCTGGCTCTCAAGAAGAATTAGTTTCATGTATGAATTTCTTTATGCAGAAAATGTATTCTTTAGCCCACAGTAGTACTGAATATGCTCCAAATTGATGTTAAGTCTTGCATATGCCAGAAGTTAACAAGTTGGTTGTTTGCAGAAATTAGAATAATGGTTGATCCCCTCTATCCTAGTAGCTACTTTTCTGCTGCATTAACTTTTGTGGTCTTTCACTGGTGTTGGTTAGTTGTGTAAAGTTCTTACGGGGTTGTGTTGGTAACTGTTTGGGAGGGAAATATCAGATAAGATTTTTTTTTTGGACTGGATTATAGAATGAAAAGAAAGCAACTTTGACACTTGACTTCTTTATGTAGCATTCTGTTATACTCCTCAATGGTTACAGTAAGTTTATTAAAATGCTTGCATTCTTACAGAGAAGATGGATCACTTCCATGCTTTTTGATTGTCACAAAGCTTGTGTAACAAATGTCTCTTTTCCTCTAGGGATTTTTGGCTAATCAGAAGAGAGCTGAGAACTTGAAAGATCCTTCTGTGCTGCCTGATTTGTGTTTGAGTCATGCAAATCAGCTGATGATTATGTTAAATAATCACAGAAAACTGTTAGATATTAAACAGAAATGTACCACTGCCAAACAGGAGCTTGCAAATAATCTACAAGTCAGACTGAAGTAAGTTACAACTTTTTAACTTTATATTGCTTGCACTTGCATCAAGACTGTTTAAAGAATGTGTGTCTTAAGAAAATCTTTGGTAATGCATAGAGTTTTCCTTAATGGGAGAGAAAATAAAAGTTAGATCACTTCAGTTTGTATATGAAGTTATTTGTAAGTGTGAAACAAAATACTGTTTTAAGAGAAACTTTTCTTAGAGTTTAAATGGTCTTCATATCAATGAAACAGTATCCAGGAACCTACAATCCCCTCTCCTCTTATCAACCGCAGAAGCTGTCAGTATCTTATTTAAAATTTGACTGGCAATTATATTGACGTTTTCAAAGGATTATAATAAGCATAAGTGAAACGCTCTTCAGCAGCTTGTGATCACATCAAAGCAGGAAAACATGCCAGTAGTTTGATTTACTTGTAGTTCATGAAAAATAATTATATCCAGTCACAGCCAGTAAAAATGGCAATTTTTCATGGAAGCATCATTACTGTATAACATGGAAGGCAGTAAGTAGTCTATATTGCTCAATGGGAAATACAATTTTTCACACTACTAGACTTAGTAATTAAGCTTTAGATAATTTGTCATGTCAGATACATAGGAAAAGTATACAGAGTTTAATAATTTTTGGAAGAAAAAACTTTGCCTTATTATTAGCTGCTAGCATAAACAAAGTTGTGACCCTGTTAGACTTGCACGCTGGATATCCATCAAGTAGGTTTTTTTTCTTCTTCTTGAAGAGGTTGCAGTTTGTATAGATGAGGCAGGTGCAAGGTGCAGGAAGACATAAAGCAGAATCAGCAGTGCACTAGCGACAAAGATCCTGTTGTGTTTGTAAAATACTTCTAGGTAAATTGAAATGTGAATTTGTCTTTGTTGCCTATGTATCTGCTCTTAGCCCAACGAAAAGATGACTTTTTTCCAGCGTTTTTCACTGTAGCAGGTATTTAGGGATAGTATGTAGAACCTAGGTTGCCATAAATATCACTTTCATTTCCTATATGTTAAAGTATTTGTGTAGCATACGCTTAATTCATGAGTTATTTGAGGAAAAGACTTGCATCCCTTTGTAAGGAATAAGCTAGTGAGGTGTGGAGAGTAAATGCATAGAGGATAGATCTGCAGAGAAGAATGAAGCACAGATGTTAAAAAAAACAAAAAAACAAAAAACAACCCAACAAAAAAACCAACCCAACAACCTGCCCTCACTTTCACACTGCCCCCCCTCTCCCCCCCGCCCCCCCCCAACCAAAACCAAACACACAAAAAACCCCACTGTATTTTGGGTCAAACCAAAGGTTCTTCTAGCTTGTCTTCAGTAGCAGGTAGTAGCAAATGACCATGATGGGAATCTAATAATGAGGAAGGAACATAAACTTAACTATATGTAAATATTCTTTGAGAAGAATATTCTTATCTGATGTAGAAGCAGCTCTTTTGCTTTTAATTGCTGATGGAGGTTTTTTCCATGAACTAGTCCAACTTCTTTTTGAATCCACAGACTCCTATTTTTCGCAAGTTCTGCAACTTAACTATATGTTGTGTGGAAAATGTACTTCCCTTTGTGTTTTGAACTGGCTACTTGTTGGCTTCGTATAATGCCCTCTTTATTTCTTACTACTCATCAGTATGAGAAAGTCAACAGTGCATGTCTTGTAGTTTCTCTGTTAGTATGTGTTCCTAGTTGCTTAATGTTGACTTGTTTGTATTTGTTGTTTCACTTTTACTTCATCTCTGTTGATAAAACAATTTTTATTTTTTTGTTACTTGCGGGATATACCTCCACCTTATGCCTTCTCTGGTGGCAAAGTTGCTGTAGTGTTTCCTTTCAAACACACCAGTTGATCGCCTTTTCAGTAGTTATCCTGTGATTTAGTTATGTTGGTGGCTGTCTTCCCAAACAGTGTTTTGATCTTATTTCTTTGACAGTGTTCCTACCCTTAATATTTCTTGTTAATGCTTTTCAATAGGTATTTTTAAGATTTGTAAACCAAAAGTAGTCTCTTCTTTGCTCTGGATGTACCAGCTTTTTTTAATTCTTCTGGAGGAAGTTACATTATCATTCCTCCTAAGGTTATGTATGCTGAGAGCATTACTTGTCAAAACCAGTACCTTAACTCAAATGGTGGTAAGTGTTCATCTTTTGAGCACTGATGTGGATATCTTACTGTGAGAAATTAACAGGGAACTGCAAGGCGACTACTGAATTCTGAATTGCTTTGTACTTCCAGATAGCCCGTTGTTGTCCCATGTAAAATGATATCATTGTTCAGTTCATCCAGACATGTTGCTAATCTCAGTGAAATTTAAATGCAGAAAAGATGACTAAGTTGTTATCTTCTAAAGTGTAACCTACTTTTGTAGGTGGTGTTGTTTTGTAATGCTTCATGCTGACCAAGATGGAGAGAAACTACAAGCCTTGCTTCGTCTTGTAACAGAGCTCCTAGAAAGGGTCAAGGTTGTAGAGGCTCTCAGTACTGTTCCTCAAATGTACTGTCTAGCTGTTGTTGAGGTTGTGAGGAGAAAAATGTTCATAAAACACTACAGGGAGGTAAGTAAAACTTTGAGACCAAACCTTTGTGTCAATGTATAAATTAACAACTAACTACATATTTTCACTTCCACAGTGGGCAGGTGCTTTAATAAAAGATGGGAAACACCTGTATGAAGCTGAAAAGGCAAAAAGGGAATCTTTTGGTAAACTATTCAGTAAGTACTTTCTCTTCTGTGAAATCAGAGTTGTGGTTAAGTATGACTTTTGTCTTTGTAGTTAAAATACTTTCATTATGTTGTAGTTTAAATACCTATATAATTTTTTTTACTTAAATAGAAAATGCATGCAGTGTGCCAGATGGTCCTATTATGAACAAAATATTTTTCTATTTTTCTATTAATCAAAGTAATGAACTGTTTCATATAGATTACCCAAAATCCTGTGAAAGTTCTAATTAGTTTAATGCTTGTAAAAGATAGGATTTCTAATTATTACATTTGAATGCAGTTTCTGTTTGAACGTGCTCTGTGAGCTTTACTGTTCTTTTAAATAACACTTTTAAAACCATTACTGAATATCTGGGTATTGCTGCGACTTTCTCTGTACTATTTCAGAAAAAAACAAGAACAAAGACCCATGTCTAAAGACCTTGACCAGAAGTTTAAAAAAAGTTAAAAATGAAGTTGCTGGTAAAAGAAATCTGATTATTTTTTCTTTTTTCTGCAAAACCTGCAACTTATGTTCTGAATGAACTCCTAAAATAAGAAAATTGAGCAAAAGGTTATCAAAGTTTTGGAAAGGAGATTAGCAAGATTACAATGAAAATTTGAAAAAGGAGTTGAGGCTTTTGCAGGGGTGAACATTAAGCAAAAAGAGGGTTCAATGAAGTGGGAGGTTCTACTTGGATGGTGGGTTTTGTGTGAAGTTCTGTGGTCACTTGCAATTTTTATGTTGTCAAGAAATGACATAGTAATGCTTTCAAATTTAGCTCAGCTGTTAAACCACAGTAGCTTAATAGTTTTCTCTTGAGGCATTGTTTGTATGTTGCATTTCTTTCTTTTAAATAAACATCTTTTTTCTTTGTCCAGGGAAGTCTTTTCTAAGGAATCGTTTGTTCAGAGGACTTGACTCCTGGCCTCCATCTTTTTGTGTATGTACTCAATATATTTTTGGGTTTTATTTCATTTTTATAAACAGTACTTTCATAAATTAAAAACCTAAGCTTAATTAATTTAAGCTATATGCCTGTCACATTGCTCTGACAGATGAAAAAGCTGGGAGCTAGTGTTCTTTGCTGTTTCAAGTGACGTATATTAACATTGGTTCATAACTTGCAGTGTGGTGGGAGAGGAAATGTCAACTCGATACTTCTTTTTAACAAGGAGTCTGTGGTATTGAACGAAAAATTGCTATTAGTGATCAGAAAAAAGAAGCCAGGACGGATAATTTGATCATCTAGTCCTCTCCTCTGATTAATAGAGCCATAAAGTTAATAAGATGGTAAAAGCAAGTAAAAGGTTTTCATGTTTTTTTTATAATCACTGGAAATGCATTTTCGTCTCTTTATTGGCTGATAACATGAAGGGGTGAAAAAGTATAGCTGTAATCAAGCATTGCCTGTTAACTTTGATTTTGTACAGCTTGGTTAATTCAAGTAAGGTAACTCTCCATGATTCTGATGTTGCCATCTCACTTCGCCTCATTTAACCTTTTCAGCTTCTCCTTTGCAGCTTTTTTTTTTTAAAGGATACTTGGAAAATAAGAATGCTACTCATTCCAGTGTTTTGAATACTGAACTGAATTAATACTTGGCTGTATGTTTAGCAGCACAATAAATAAAGCTTCAGTGCCATCTCTTATCCCTTAACCTTTTAAACACATTCGTAATGTTTATGAAGCTTGGTAATAGGGAGGAAGTTGGACTAGATGATCATTGAAGGTCCCTTCCAACTGAAATACTCTATTCTACTGCTGCCTGAGGCACTATGGATAGAGTTAGTGACTATAAATGTAAATGATGGTTTTTTTAGGGGGGTGGGGCCAGACATGGTTCCTTTAAAAAAATTATGAAATCATTTGAGAGAGAGATCAGTTTAACACCAACTTTTCCATGTTACTAATTAAGCTCTTTTTAATACTTCCTTAGTTATCTTGATATTATTTACCTTACCAACAATATGTAAATTAATTTCTTCTTAATACAGACACGAAAGCCTCGCAGATTTGACAGTGAGCTTCCAGATATCTCATTAAATGACTTGCAGTTTTTGCAGTCTTTTTGTCCTTCGGAAGTACAGCCGTTACTCAGGTAAAGCACCTTTTTAAACTTTGTATGTTATGGCAATAGCTTCCCCCAATCCCACCCCCTTCAGCGCCACCTCCCCAGTTCATTTTTTGTAAAGAACAGACAAGGATTTTTTTTGAACTGATACCATTCTTAAGCAATGGTCTTCACTGACTTAATGCAGATACATATTATCTATATGCTTCATGTACTCAAGCGTGGATGATTTGAACACATGTATTCTGTATTGAGAAGAATACAGAGCTGCCTCATAGCTAAAAAAACAAAAAAATTTGTTGTCAGTTTTAAACTGAAGTAAACTCCTAACTTTATGTATGTTGTGTCAGATTCAGAATTAGATTGATTTTTTTTTTTCATTTGCTCTTTGTTAAGTGGTATTCTGGAGGAAATAAAATAAATTTCTTCAGCCCAGCATGAGATCATAGAGATCTCCTGTATTCAATTATTGCTTTTTCTCTGACAGACTGATTTTACTAAAAGTGTATTCTCTAAGTGCCTCTACTGTCTATGGAAATCCACCATTTTGAGAAGAAGCTCTATTTCCATGGTTCTTATCTCCCAACAATGAGGCAGACAGGAAAGCTACTGTTTGTCTCACAGGCAGCTTGACAGGATTAGTTTCTTATCTAGAACTTGGAGACGTCTTTCTGGAAAAGCTGACTGTTAGTGAGCTTTCAAACTCGTACGTCTTAAACCTGTAGCAATCAGATAGAGAAATGTCAGCCAAGATAACGGGCAAGAAATAGGCAGTAGCAAGTTCTATGTAAGGTTCTGTCTAGGAGATCTGTCTATCAGTATGACCACAATCAGATGCTGCATGTGTCTGTCATCCTTCTAGAAGAGATCTGCAGTTAGAGATTTTCTGAGATTCCATTTTTTTTAGCCCCAAGGCCACAATCCCACAAAGGATGATAAGGTAAATCCAAAAGGAAGATGCTCTGCTGTCATCTGTCAGGTTCACCAACAATATCAGCCTGATACCTGTTATTGATGCACAGTGCAGGAGCTGAATTCACTGCGTTTTTCACCTATATTTTGTACCGACATGCTTTTTGATTCAGAATTCCTGGCCATCCTTATGGTATTGCTGCTGGAATTAACAATAAGTATAGTGAGCTTAGTCTGTGTGACAGTGGATTTGCCCTAGATCATGATACAGCTGATGTACCCTTTTAATTTCTGTTGTTATGCTCTTAGGCTTGCTCCTCAGTAATTCTGCAGGAAAAAAGTGCAAACTATAATATCATATGGCTGATGTTTGCCTGATTTTGGGGTTTGTGAGAGTTTTACAACCTTCCTGGGAAGTTTGGACTGAGTTCAGGAAGAATTTTGCCTTGCTATTGTCAGAAAACCAATCACTAACCAATCTGTTTTAGTTGGTCCAAATTATAGTGACATAGCTTTCCACTTGATGGCAATAGAGGTGGGATTATGTCATGTTCCTCCTGGTTTCTGGACTTAGAATTACATTTGGTGGAAAAATTGATGATAGTGGTGGACTTGCAAGTCGAGTGGGTAAAGCTGTCACACACCTTGGTAGACACTGAGCTTCAGAAGAAACTTAAGAGCAGTACTTTCTTTGGTATTTTCATTTAACATCTAAAGAGCAAGCAGTAGGCAAACTGAGACCCAGTGCAAAGTCCTTTTCTATCAGCACTGAACCCCTGAGCTGCATAATTAAAATGATGCTTCTGTTTACTTACAATGCTTCAGTCTCTGAAATTGTATGTTTGAGCAATTATTGAAATCTTAATTCTACAAAAATACACTAGATACCACTTGCCCTATATATTGAATAGAGAATGCAAAATACGTTGAAGTGTAATCTGCTTTTATTATATTGTTAATCTAAATGAACTCCGGCTTCATGATTTCAGTGGAGGTATTCCTGAACAAATTAAAAATTCTTGATATATGGACTCTCAGGAAAAATTAAATAAATGTTGCTTTTCCCAAGTTTAGAAAACTTGCAATCGAAAGCTGACCTTGCAACACTTGCAATGTGATCATGACACATTAATCAGTCTTTTAATTGGTTACCTATCATTTAAATAAAACAGTAGAGAATTAATAGCTACTTCAAAGGAAGAGCTGGATTGGAGAGAATCCAACTGGAGAGAACAACAGAATCATTTGCAAACAAGTGCTTTAATTATAGATCTAATCACTATCAATTCTCTTCTGTTACTGTTGTTGTAACTCTGGGTACTACTGGTAAATGTTTTCCTCGGAAGGAAAGACTGACATATTACTTCCCCATCATACATATTACTTCCCCATCATTGTGTTTATCCTTAAAAGCTCTCAAGTTCTTAATCTAAAACACAAATACCAGGTGGTCTTAGTGGATTTTCCATGTACAATAGATGAAATGAAAAAGGTACAAACCTTATACAGAGGGAAGCTTAGTCTTGTTGGAATATACACATAATAAATAATTAATATTTTTTAATCCTATACTGTTTTTAAGGGTTCCCATACTTTGTGACTTTGAACCTCTTCACCAGCATGTACGTGCTCTACATAACCTGGTAAAGGCAGCACAGAGTTTGGATGAAATGTCACAAACCATTACAGACCTGCTGAATGAACAAAAGGTATTTTTGTTTTTCTTTACCAAGAAAAGAGAATATTCTATTCAAAAGATTAGTTGGTCTCATAACTGCATAATAATAGTTTCCTTTCTAATCACATGCTAGTAAATATTCTGAGAATTTCAAGCTCTTCAACGAGTAAAGTGAGTCTGTCTGGAGAATAGTCAAAATATATTGAGTATCTTCTAAACATTTAACAGATGCTTATATTCCACAGAAATTGTAGAATTATTCTGTTAATATTTCTATTTCCTGCCATTTCCTCAAGCTTCTGTGTGTAGAATGTGTGCATTTTGCCTTTGTCGCTTTAGTTTGTATTTAATGAAGTTGTTGTTGTTACTTCTCTAGATTTTTTTGCATTGCTTCTTAGTCCTTTTGGCACAAGCAATTAAGGAGAACTTGGGGCCTTGGTTGGTTGTCCCCATTAGCCTGAATGTTGATCTGTCACCTACTCCTTTGTTGCAGTCCTGCTTTTTGGGGAAGGAAAGAAATATGTGCAGTCTTTTTCTTTGAGTATAGAAGGAACAGATGGCAAAAAGATCTCTTCCTAGTTTCACTCTGCCTGTCAAGGAGATTCTTTCCCCTAGAAACTCTCTGTTTCTGCCAGTCACTTTTGATTTCTTCTGTGCATTCAGCCTCTAACTTTCATAGTACACCAAACAGAGGTCCTTTTAGCTCCTGACTGTAACCTGTCCCAGTGAAACTCTGGGTGAATTTAGCAATGCTTAAAATTTTATGTGAAGCTGACTGCTTCAAATTGGGTTTCTTTAGCAGTTTTGCTATAGAAAAAAGGTGTCATTTTTGTGGGACTCCATGTTACCATCTACGGTGTGTTTGTATGCACTTTGCTGACTAGAAGCATCTTCTATAATTGCCAAGGTTATGGGCGTGTTCAATTTTCAGTTAGCAAACCAGGTGACATGAAGTCCTCTATCTTCTTATTCCTCTAGGACTTAAACAAGAGATTTACTGGAAGTCTTTCATTTCTGTAAAATATGAGATCTGGGCTGCTCTTTGTTCTGTAATACAGAAAAGGTGTGTTATTTATGCCATTTCTTAGCTCTTTTCTCTCTTTATGAAGATTGGTTTTTATATGAACAGCCATTAAGAACAAGAGTGTTAGGGCCTGACCACTGTATTAGCCAATGGAATGGCTAGAAGTGGTGTAAATTTTGTGAAATCTGGGATTTTTTTGAACATGCTCTTCCGACAGCCCATGCTCTGAAATACAGAAGTCCACCCCCAACTTGGAGCATCCTGAAATTTATCTCATAAGAAACCAGGATAGTGACAGGTGTTCTAATGAATTAATTTTTCACTAAGGCTTGCAATGTCAGAAGAGTGTGAAATAAATCAAAGGAGTAAGTTTTAATTAAAAATATACATAATAACAGTAGAAACATAAACAGAAAAGGTGCCTGCCGTGTTCAAGTCTTGATGGTTTGCCCTTTTTGGTTCAGACTTGCTTATCTGAGAAATTTTTATCAGTATCTGGCTGCACAAAAAAGGCGTTTTGCCAAATCAGGTGAATCTGTTCTTCCCACTCTTCTCTTTTGCTGTGCTTTGACCAGTTTGGATTCTTGGCTGACTAAGAAATGTCAAGTGCTTAGACAGATTCAGATGATTGTCTCTTTCCGTAGAGTGAATTGCATTGCACAGTCAGAGCTGGGCCATTCATGATGTTATCTTGAAAATGCCCATCTCTGTATAATTTCAGTGATCCATTTGAACTCTTTTTTGGAATTGAAGCAAATAGATCTGTCAGATTTTTCCTTCTCAACGACAGTGCTCTTGTTATTACTTGATGAAAGATACTAGATCTTTCTCTGTGTTGCTTTATTCTGCAGATGATCTAGAAGTGTTTTTTAAATTATACTACTTTTGCCCATGTTCTTTTTTTTTGCGTAGAATTACTGAAATAATTTGAAAATGTTCTTTTCTTATCCTTAGTATTGCTGGGAATTTACAGTATATAATTAGAAGGATGAATAAACATTTAATAATAGTCCTGAAGATGCCTACAGCTTCGTGCACGTAAACATTCTGTTGGTGAACTGTGAGATGTCGTCCCAGCTTGGTGCAGAGCTGGCGATGACTGTGCAGGCATGGAGTGTTGCCCATATAGCAGAATGTTGCTCTTGTACTCTCCCAAGGAGACACACTCGAACACAACCTCCCTTTCCATGCAAGTGGCAGCAGAAGCCTGGTTCTTTAAGTTGGACTGGGATAGTTGCCCTGGCTTGTTGATAGTGCAGCAGTTTAGCTCTCTCTGGGTCAGGTGGGAGTTCATCCTACTGCATCAGCCACAGCAGCTGGTCTTTGGCTAGTTGCTTTAGGCAGGAGAGAAAAGCTGTGGCTGCAGACAAGTGAGCAAAGAGCAAGTCAGAGAGGAGATCCAATACCTTACTTGGGTTGTTAGTAGCATTTCTTTTTAAGTGTTCTCGTAACTTTTATTGTTTCAGCTTTCAAGTTCATAGAACATTAATGATGATATGCTTCTCTATCTGATATCAGCTTTCTTTTTTTTTAGTATTACATCAGAGTAGTTAAAGAACACTGTTGTGGATTTTTGTTTAATTTGTTACTGCTTTGAAATCTGTTTTCCTTTTTAAAGCTTTCTGTTTCTTCTTTGTAATTTAATGGTCTCACACCAAAGATAGTGCTGTGCCCTCTCATTTCCCTAATACAGACAAAGTTTAAGCAGATCAGTGATTGGGTTAAAGCTGTCCAGGAGAAAGTTAAGGTGCCCTTAGGAGTCAGGTAAGATTAAGATGCTTTCTCCACAGTTAGTAGGTGATTAACATATGCAATCCTTTGGTATTAAAAGTTTCTCTTGTAAGAAAAGCAGACTTTTCAAATCAGATTATGAATCTACCATTTGTTCTAGTTGAGTTTGAAATTCAAACACTGTTTGTAATCCTTCCAAGAATTGCCCCATTCCCTGACTATGTTTATTGTAGTAACATAACTAGAACAAGGCGTGTAATCCAGCAGCACCTGAGAACTTAAAAATTAACTCTGCTTCTCTGTCTCTGCTTTCTATTTTTACTTGTTTGCTCTTGACTCCTTTTCCTTTGTCATCACAAGAATTACAGTGTATGACACATGCATACATTGCTGCCTGTAGACTGTAAATAGACTAGATGGCAGGCACCAGCTTCTCAGGGAAATAGGCAACAGTAAACAAAGTCTTCCATATAGTTTCAGCTACTCAAAATGTGAGATTTAACTCTTCACTAGGCAGTAATCTGGTACTCTGACTAGAGACCCAGCTCACAGCAGCCACTGCAGAGGCATGGAATTTGTTACAGCCCCAGGTCATGAGGAAACCAAGCTCAGTAGAGTGTTTCTTCACATAGTGACAATTTTTTTTTTCTTCTTCATGCTATATCCTTACTCTTTACCTTCTAGGATGATTCTGCAGGGGTGCCAAAAGTAGATACCATCTTTCTTTTGCATGTGGCTTTCTGTAGGGTCTGCTAATATTCAAAGTCTTTGAAGTGCTTTTTTAGTATGTGCTTACTGACATCTGTAATGCTAGCTTTTATTACTGCTAAAACTCCAGTTTATCAATGTTAAATATGTGTCACATAAAGCATATGCTTTGAATCCAAGCATGTATCAGCAGATACAGTATCCTTCAACATTTCTTTTTCTAAGTTTTCTTAGATAAACAGCAAGCTGAAAAACCCAAGGGAAGTGCTTAAACCTAGACTAATAGTACCTTTAACAAAAGGAACATTTCCCTTTAAGTTTTTTTGTCTCGTGTCCTCTGTTCATTTTTGATAAATAAAGACAGTATTTTGTATATAATGAACATGTGTTACAGTGAGTTTTCATCGCTGGATTTCAAAATCATTGTATGATTTACTTTCATATAGATGCAAAGGCTAATGGAGGTGAGGTGTAAATGCAGCTCTGCTAAATAGATGAGTGTCAGAGCTGGAAATAGATTCTTCCTAAATCTCAGTTCAGAATTCAGTTAGTGACTACATCTCCATTAGGAGAACATTTACATGGTACAGAGAAGAAGAGGGTCCCTTTTTGGGTAGCAGCCATTTGTAAAAGATTGAGAAAACAAAAATCGGCTATTTATACATCAGCAGTCTGATATCTGTCACTTCTGTCTAGTTTTTTTGGAGTTCTGTTGCTGACCATTTATTGCCCAGCTCCACTAACTGTCGCCAGTCAAGTAGCTGAGTTGAATGGATAGCAAAAGTTTCTTCAATAAAAACTAACGTGCTAAAGAACACGAGACGCGTGGTTTAAATGTACGGAGACAGTACGGTTGGTTTGGAAAAGAGGCATGAGTAGGATTATCAGCTGGAGGCAGTATTGGCTTTTTGGAGAAGAGCACCATTCTGAAAGATCTCCAGCACTTTGAGACTGAACATCCTATGGCAATCTTTTACTGCAAATATTCCCATGAGTCTTTAGGAACAGTTTCTTTTCAAGATGGTCACATTCCTCAGATGAGTTAAGATCAAACAAGT
This sequence comes from Gymnogyps californianus, assembly GCF_018139145.2. Taxonomy (NCBI): domain Eukaryota; kingdom Metazoa; phylum Chordata; class Aves; order Accipitriformes; family Cathartidae; genus Gymnogyps; species Gymnogyps californianus. The sequence continues at coordinate 43,755,050 of NC_059472.1, forward strand.
CCTTCAAGGATGAAGGATGGAAAAGCAAGGTAACGGTTGGGCTATGGTGTTACAGACAATGCATCTGAGATCTTTCAGAACACTGATCCGTTCAAAAAACTCAGCGTCTCTTCCAGTTTGTGATCCAGATGATCCTCCTCATACCTCTTCACCCTATGTGTCACAGATACTCTCCTTACATATTTTAATTGTGTGTATTTCACTGTAATTTTCCTTGGAAAAATTGCTTCACTATCCATCCTGTTACATACTTGTTCAGGAATGCATCCTTGGTGGATACTGAGGCTGTACATTGCTTTTTGGCTTCCACTGGGATGTGTTCTGTACTTGCTGAAGCCTAAGGTTTATATTTTTGTTCTAAGAATCTGCAGATGATATTATTGTTGGTATTAGGGCTTCTATATTCCTTGTTGTATTTAATAGTTAATAGTATAAGATACTGCAGGTTGACCATTTGTTCCTAGTTCTGGTAGATGTGAAGATAGCAAAGGAAGAGGACTTTAATACACACTTCACTTATTCTGTCAAACAAAGCTTGCAAGCAGTAAATTTATTATGTTAAATCTATTAAATAGCAAAGATAAAATCTGTAACTGAGGTGTAATCTTTTAGATACATCATACCGTAAGTTAAATTGAGTTTTAGTCGCATACGAAAAGCTTGAAAAATCACAGAACACAGGCTGTTTGCACAGTCTTTAAGGCCTTGCTGAGGTTGATTACGGTTTTTAAAGCGTTTAAAAATGGTGCTTTACTGAATTTCAGGAGCATAGAAATAAGCGCATGTAACTTGACCTGCAGTTACAACTATTATAGCTATGATAAATCAAACTTCAGCTGAATTCACTTAAAGTATATATTCCATGGCAGTATAGGAAAGTATGATGTCTTTGAAATCGCAAAGACTGGTTTTCACACACTGTGCCTGAATTTACACTTCACAGCAGAGTATGCACTAGAACTTGATCTTGCTTTATAATTCATATAGTAATGAATAAGAACTGATGATAATGAGATTTAAACGTGTTATCTAATCACAATTAATTGGAAAATTGATTTGAAGGTAAGTTTTTAGCCTTTTGAGAATCAAAAGCACTGGAATTGATCAGAATTACTTGGGAACAGTTTTGTGAAAGTGGAGAAACTTTGCTTAATCTTTGTATTGGTTTACAAGCTGCTGTTACTCATGGATGATTATGAGTGGTTATTCTAATCATTAGCTTTTCAGCTGAGTATTGAAGGATCTGGTGCTACAGAATCAGGTTTGGGGGTATCCAAGATCTAGAAGCAAAATGACAAAAATTGGGAGCGATGGGAGCAGCATGAAGGGGAAAAAAATCCACTCAGGCTGTGATGTCTTGCATTCTGAAAAGTCAGAATGTTGCTTTTAATTAGAATGTGCCTTTCATTATACTGTACTACTTCTACACTCTCACAAGCAGAACAATTCTCATGCATGTTTTTGATATGTTAGTAGACAACAGTTTTGTTGTAGTAAAGCTTTTTGTAAACCTTCTTGGTTTGGTATATTAATAGTGACTGTATTACACTGATTTTTTAATAGCAGTATTAGCAACAATAAAATAAAAATATTTTAGTAACAGAATTATTAGGAAAACTGAAATCAATAGGCCGTTAGAAAACAAAGCTTATTTCTGACTGGTTACTTCAGTTTTTTTGTATCATCCAAACTTATGTTTCAGCCCTTTCAAATACAATTATGTGTGATCTATGTAGGACTTTTGGATAGATGAACATTTAATATTTATGTATTTACAAATGGTGCTTTTTTGAAACTTACTGGAAAATCTCTCTGAATTTCTGCAATTTTTACTTAAATTTTAGTCATATGTATTTTGGACTGTTACGGATAAGGCTGACTTTTTAAGTTCTTGTTTTGCCTGGTAATTTTGAATCAATTTAAAATATTAACAGTTTTGCCTATCACTTCAGTAAGTGTTTGTTTCATATTTTATAACTTGTAGGCCTCCAATAGTCAAGCATCGCCACAATCTGCTACCACGCCAAGGATGGAAAGTGCAACAGGAACCGCAGTTGCTACCTCTTCAAGAACTCCTCCATCACTCAGTCTTCAGGGTCCCCTGTGTCCTCCTGTATGTCCCCCAGCTCCACTAGAAGAATTGTCTCCAGACAGCATTGATGCTCATACATTTGATTTTGAAACTATTGCCCATCCGAACTTGGAGCAAGCTCTTAAGCAAGGATCGTTAGACTTGGATTCATTAGCAGAAAGTCCAGAATCTGACTTTATGTCAGCAGTAAATGAATTTGTAATAGAAGAAAATCCAGTATCTCCTAATGTAATAAGTGATCCACAAAGTCCAGAAATGATGGTGGAATCTCTTTATTCTTCAGTTATCAATGCAATAGACAGTAGACGTATGCAAGATACAAATTCTTGCGTAAAGGACGTTTCAGTAGAAAATGCATCTCTCAATGTTTGCATGGAGAAGTGCAGGGTTATTGCTCAAGACTCAAAAGTACATTTAAGAGGTATAAAAGAAGATCTTTGCCACTTTAGAACACTTGTACAAAGAGAACAGTGTGATTTTTCTAATTCTTTAAAATGCACTTCGTTAGAAATAGTAAATACTATTGAGAAGGTAAAACTTTCACTTGAAAAAACACTAAAAGATAAACATCAAAAAGAATTACAGTCTTTGAAAAGTGACTATGAAACTAAAATTAATAAGTTATTGGAGGATGGTGAAGAAAATAAAAATAAGATTAAAAAGTTAAAAGGTGACTTATTAGGCCTTGAGGAAGTTCTTCAGAATAAGAATGATGAATTTGCAATGGTGAAAAATGAGAAAGAAGCTGTAGTTTTCCTTCAGAACGAAAAAGACCAGAAATTACTTGAATTGGAATGCCAAATGGAGACACAAAATTGTGAAATTAAGGAACTGAGACAGTCACGTGAGGTAGTACTTGAAGACTTGAAAAAACTTCATGTTGAAAACAATGAAAAACTACAACTCCTGAGGGCAGAACTCGAGAGTTTAGAGCAAAGCCATTTAAAAGAACTGGAAAACAAACTAGAAGCCAGGCATTTACAGGAATTTGAGAAGGTGCTAGCTGAGCACAAGGACTGTTTAGATAAATTAAAAAAAGAGAACCAGCATAGACTTGAACAAATGCAGGAGTCCCATGCAGTAGTTGTGCAAGAGAAACAACAACAAGTAGAAGAGTTACAGCTCAAGCTTTCAGATTTGTCTGATTTGAGGTGCAAATTAGAAGTTGAACTTGCCTTGAAAGAGGCAGAAACTGATGAAATGAAGCTTCTTTTGGAAGAAAGCAGAAACCAGCAACAAGAGACCTTAAAATCTCAGATTGATAAGGAAACTGAAAGCTTAAAAAAGGAGATAGATAAATTAAACAATAAAATACAAATTAACAGTGATGAATATCAAGTGGGCTTATCGGAACTAAGGACTCTGATGACAATTGAGAAAGATCAGTGCATTTCTGAGCTAGTAAACAGATATGAAGAAGAATCAAGTTTGCTTAGAACTGAACTAAATAAAGTAACACTTCTTCATCAAAAAACTTCTGAGGCAGAAAAAAGACTTTCAGAGCAAATAACGGAACTACAAAGTAAGTTAGAATTGGAAGCGAATGCCCTAGAAAAGGAAAAAACAGAAAAATTGTCTCTCTGTGAGCAGCAGGAAAAATATGAAGCTATTATCCATAAGCTTAAGGAAGAGAAAGAACTGTTAGTATCTAACCAAGAACAAGACAGGCAGTTGCTCATTCAGAAGCTCAATTGTGAAAAAGAGGATGCAGTACAAACTGCTTGTAAAGAGTTTGAATTACAGAGGGAAGCTGCTGAAAAAGGGCTTTTGGAAAAAATACAACAACTTGAGATGCAAGTAAATCAGAGGTACTGTAAGAATTAAGTTACTGTGTTTTCCTAGTATTTTAAAGTAATTAATATGGTAAATTCATGATGCACTATGCAGTAAGTAAAATTTCTATTTTGTAATAGTGTTTATCTGGGTTAGTTTCTATATTCAAGTTTCAAGTTACTTCCATTTTATAGGTAGTGATATTCCTGTCTCTGTAGTTAATCTCAAAGATTGTAAAATATCTTATACAATATTATTTCCAGACAGCAATGAAGGTTTTATATTTCAGTCTTGTAATGTTATGTTGAAGGAGTGTTTCCACAATAGTATGTAGCTTGAAATTCTGATTTTGATGGTCTCAGCCTCTCTCTTCTTTCCCATCCTTTGCTTTGGTATTAGCATCGTGTAAGCGTGCAGTGGCTAGCTTTTAGGCTGATAACTTTCTTTTATTAGCTAACTATACACTCTTGTTGGTGCTAATGGTGGCATGAAAAAGTGTGTGGGAATATATATATATGAGATCAACTGAGAACTGTCCCATGGCCACCTGGACTTCCATTGACTTTCGCTGCCACGGTTATGTATTTCAGGGTCTTCAGTTTGAGCTTTATAATGAAACACACACGGGCAACATCATTTTATAGAACATCCTAACACCATTGTTAATTTCTGCAGTGTTTTTCCATTTTAAAAAGAAAAATACCTTTTCCCTTGCCATAAATGCCTAGAATTACTCTTTCTGACTTCTCATGTCTTATCTGCTTACTAGTTTGTAATGCCTGTCGGCGGAGTAGATTATGGTGTTACGGAATGGAAACAGTAGAATTTTTATATGTGACTACTGCTTAGAAACAATATTCTATTTTGAAATGCTAGAATTTGTCATTTATGTTCTTGTAGCGTGAAGGAACGCAGCGGATAGATCTTGTTTGTACAGTACCTAAATAGAGCATTTTTTCTAGGTATTATGATATACCAAGTATGTGAAATCGGAGAAGACCAATAAAGTGGACAGAATGAGCATAAAAGCCAGAAGAGTATTGCAGAATATGAATAGACTTAAGTTAGCATTTAACTTTCAAATATCAATGTAATGTTAAAAAAAAGGAAGGAGAGAGGAGGTTATGCAGAGTCCAACACGTGCACAATTCACTTACATAGTGCAAGGGAAATCTGAATATCCACTTCACTTGAATTATCCACTTCAGTCCCATTACTTCAGGATTTTGATATGTGAACATATCCATCTTTACATCATTTTGTATCAGTGTCTGTGTTTTGTATGTCGCTGTACAAAAAAAATGCATCAAGATAATATTATGTTTTTTGAATTAAGATTGGGAAGTAATGAAATTAAGAACGGCCCTTCTTAATTGAACAAAACATTCGCTTAATGAAATATGGTATAATGAGGAGAAAAAAGATAAACTCTATGTTCTTTTCCTTTTATATGTATTAATGCACTGTAGAAGTTTTAAAAACTTGACTCAACAGGGAAAAGATGTAGCTACGTCATCAGGCTTTTTTAAAAACCCACTGTCTACACTTAAATTTGAACAACTGAGCACAGTTGTGTGTATTCTTATACAAACTGGATAAAACAGATAGTAATATATTTCAAAGAACTATTATCTGCTTCAGTCTAAAGAAATGTTAGTAGTTTGTTATGAGTTCTGACAAGTAATTTGATTTTCAATGTGACGTTAAAGTGTGTATTGCCTCCTAAGGCTCCTCTTCATGCCTTTAATCTGCTATTAAGTTTTTTTCTCTAGGAATAAAGACAGGCTGTGTTTTATCTCCAGAGGGCCTATATGTTAAGTGAATCTGTCTTAATACTTCAAAGTCACTGTCTAGCTGCTTGGTTTTTGAGTTTCTAAAACCCCAAGCTATGTCAGTAATTCGAGTTGACTTGTTATCCTCACTCAGTTGTCATTTAGCAGTTAACTTGTAATGGTAGAAACGAACTTTTACTTGGCGTGTGCCTATATGCTGGAGAGATAAATGTTCTTTTCTGCAAGAGCGATGTTACATTAGCGGTCCAGAAGGCACGGACAGGGAGATGAATTGTTAAATTTGACCCAAGTGTTGCACTGATATCAGGAATTTAGTTTTTGAACTTACATAAAAACTAACAGAAATATTTAGAAGTGACAAAGAAATGTTTGTAACCCATGCGTTACCAACATATGAAGATTAATGTGTTTTGGTTATAATGTGCCTGAAATTCAAGTCATCATGATTAGGAAAGATAATAAAACTGCAAAGCATTTGTAACTCTCCTATTTAATCTTTCTGCTGTATGTAGTATGTACTAGCGAAGATTAACTGAAAAACACAATTTCTGTAATGACTTTTGTTGTTAAGCAGTTTGCTGGTTAGTTAAAAGATTTATAACATTGTAAAGAATGTTAAAAATAGAATAGGAATCCTGACTGTGTTGAAAACTGAATTACAGCTTTGGTGTCTTCCAGCCTTGGTATTGTCCAGCCACTTCTATCAGACCACCATCAGTAGTGAGGCTTCTCTGTAGAGCACGTGCTCTCTCTCACAGCTAGGCTTAATTTGGAAATAAATTGGAATTTAATCCAGCACGAAAATGCTTTCTCAGTGGCACAAAAAAGATTTGCCTGGGTGTCTCATGACTTGCTTTGTTCTCTGCTTATTGTACTTCTGATTTCTGGAATGTCAAAGGTTGTTTTGCCACTCTGAGAACTTCATTTGCCTTTCATAGCTCTTTTATTTACAACTTCTTGTGGGCTTTTTGAGTGCTTAGCTACTGCATAATAGTTTGTATCTTCAGTATATGCCCATGTGGTAAAACAGTGGTAGTGTTGCTAAATACATCCTTTGTCATCTTACAGCAGTACAGTGCTTACTTGCAAAGGAACCCCAATCTCTGAAGAAATGTGCTGTTGATACCTCGAAAACACTAAAAAAAGTTAGGCGCTGTCACTATTGCCATAGTTGTCGAGACCTTTGCAGATTAAATGTAAACTCAATACCTGATATAGTGACGAAATTTAAAAACTAGTAATGTGCTAGCGTCCTTAGCAGAATAACAATATCCTTTACTTGGCTGTCATTTGCAAACAGTCAGTAGTGCAGGCAGCCTATCAGAGAGGCAGGTGATACCTGCTTTGGTTGAGTGCAGCTAACAGCTTTGGGTTTAGGCTGATATATTAACTTGGCATTTAGATAACCTGGAATAATATGAGTGAGTTTTTGTTGCATGTACAGTAATGTGTAGGCATACCTCTTCTTTACACTTGTCAGATAAACTTATCCTGTGCTTTCTTAACTTGATAGGGAGACTTGGTGGCAGAAACGGAGGCAAATGAGTATATGCTGGATCATATGGTAAAGCAAAGACTCTGTAGAAATGGCTGGAACTGGTCGTTTCATGGATGCCCAAACTCCCATCCAGTATGCAGCGATCAGAATTTTAGGTTCCCTGCCTCCTCTGCAATTCAGTTTTCTTTCATATTCTCCGTGCTGAATCTTTCTGGTGTCTCTGAGGTTCTGTAGCCCTTCATCTTGAGAAGCTTTGCATTATGAAGCAAGAAGAATTCTTGGAGCATTTTTAGCATTAGGAGTTGTACTTGTGAGTGTTAGTATATTAGCACACAATGTTTTGCTTTCAGCACAGCCTACCTAATATCAGGACACCATATCTCCAGGCTGCTCTGACTAGAGAGAACCATTGACACATGTATGTAGATGGAGAGTTAGGTTTGGGGGACTTTCTTTATATTAAATATGATTCTGGTGTAAAGGAATAATAGAAATTTAAAATAATACAGTTTTTCACAGATGTTGCCCAACAAAGGGATTTCTCTATCCCAATGTTCTCCAGTGGTGGTTCTTGGTAACTCAAGCCAAAAAACAGAAGAGGGTAGTTAATGCTTTTGGTTCAGTGATGGAAAATATTTGGCCTGTGTAACGTTGCCTGTTTCAAGAGCCGCTTAAGATTGTTATCCTTCCTGCCTCAATGAATGTTGATGCTTTCCTTTCTTTATGGTCATTACTACTGTCCTCCAGATTCTGCAACCCAGAGTTTTGAGTTTCACGTGTGGATTCCTTAGCATCAGATTTATTACTGAATTGCTTTAATTATGTGATAGTTCTGGAGGCTTTGTATTTTGACATACTAAGAATCTTCAAGGAGTTGATTGTCATTGTTCCTCTTTTTACTGCTTTCCACACCTTCTGTTATGTTAGAAAAGTGAAAACAAAAACCTCCCCCCTCAACAAAACTTCAAAACTAGAGCCAGCGTAGTACACTAAAAAACAGAATGCCCAAGAGTAAGAATTTGGTGAGATGCTCAAGATTAAAAGTAGAATTGAAGATTAGTAGTGACTTAATTAGAATACAGTGTTTATTAAACATTTCAGAAAAAATGTCTCAAAACAAACCTCTGATTTTGTGTGTGTTCTGTTATTTCATGTATTCTGGGACTCTGTATGTGCTGCAAATTTAAAGCCTAAACATTTTCTTTTAAGTCCTCCCACTGAATCATCTGCTGAATCAAGCTTGGTTGCTGAACTTCAAGAGAAGCTTCAGGAAGAAAAAATGAAGTTCTTAGAGCAACTTGAAGAACAAGAGAAAAGAAAGAATGAAGAAATGCAGAACATCAGAACATCGCTCACTGCAGAACAGCAGGTAAAGCTGATTCTTTTTACTACTTTTTGCTCCCATGACAATTATATGTCCTTTTGCTGTTTTGAAGTTATGGAATTGGGGTTTTTTTGCTAGGTAACACTTACACATTCTAAATTTGCGCTATTATCTGGAGCCAGGACATGATGTGTTAATGGAATCCAACACTTAAGCATTAAAGAAAAAAAAACAACAACCCAACGCAAAACCCCACAAACAACAACAACCAAACAAAAAACAAAACACCAAACAAACAAAAAACCTCACCTTAAATATCTATGAACTGGGCAATCCAGATTCAATTTTTGTTATTTTTTGACTTCTTTTGCTTAAGTTGTTAAGCTAGTGCTGTAAAGTTTTAGCGATTAATCTCTTGAACTCCAGAAAGATACCGATTAAGTATAGTTCAAGTTAACAACACAAAATTTGTGGACAACACAAAATTAATTATCTGAAATACTAATTGACTTGGAATGCTACTTAAAGGCTTTTAAACTTTATTAGCCTGGGCAGGTGACGTTGGAGGTTCAAAGCAGATGTTATATTTTACTTAATAAACTTAGAAACACTATGTACTCTACACCTTGATACAAAATCATATTGCACTGGATTAATAATTATATCTGTATCCACACATTTTTTCCTTTCAAAACATCTTGAATCTCTCAGATTTTGTAGATGAGTCTTCAGTTCTTAAATGAAATCTCTGTTAGTAACAGCTATTATCTACAGCTTTGTTGCATTTAAACACTAAGAAAGGATTTTCTGTTTTAAGCACCTCTATTTACTTTAGCTGTGCTAGGATCAAATAAGGACAGAGACAGTGTAGTGATCAGCCGGCTTGGTGAATGAACACTATGAATCACTTGGTGCAGAGAGCAGAAAATTGCAGAAAGTTATAAAGAAAGTAATATTTTTGAAATTTTTGGACTGCAAACATTAATACTGAAGTGAACCTTACATAGTAATTCTAATAGGAGTATTTCATACGTTACATTGATGGAAAAAGAAATCTTATGATTACCAGAATATGCCTTAATATGCCGTTTTCCTCATTATCTAACAATATTCTTCATTTACGCAGCAGAGTGGAAGGGAAGGTTCTGAGACATTAACAGCAAATTCCAGGGAAAGATGGGACCTTTTATTAAAAATAAAACAACCACCAAAAAAACCCCAACCAAACAAAAGCAAACCTATAAAAACAGTGTATCGGTCAGTGCTGAAAGCTTACTGGATTGGCTCCGCTGATCACTGAATATTCTGGGTATTTAACCTCACTTTTGATGTAATTTTTTTCCCAGTAAAGTTATCTTAGAGGTATTACTTATGCTTGTGGTGTGTGACAGTTTTGTTATGCAGATGTATACCAAAGGCTGCTGTGCACTATGTAAGATGTGTAGCCTGCCAAATATCTTGCATTTTAAGACTGAGAGTTGATAGGCATAGGTCAAGACAATCTTAAAATTCACCAAAAAAGTGAAATTGTAATTTAAAATATCCTTTTAATAGATGGTTGTTGGTAGTTTTTGTCTGTCACTTCAGCACAACCTTAAGAGTAGAAGGGGTGAGGTCATAATGGTTAGTAGAAGGGTTGAAGAAGCAGAAAGATTTGTCAGACTGATACCAAAGGATATGCTAGCCTCTTTTATGTTCAGTTATTCAAGCTAGTAGCAAAGATTCCTGTATGACTTCTGCATTAATTAATTGTTCACTGAGGAATTAATGCATGACTTGAAATGTATTTTTAATTCAGATTCTAGTATAATTCTAGTTTATTAATAATGATATCTTTCTTTTTTATTATATGTAACATATCTTGATGCAGTGCAGTTTTGTCTTAATAACCATTTTAATCCTTAAAATAATTGGGTTTAATGTAAAACGTGCAACTGTCATAGATTAACTGGAATATGAAGCATTATGTTTAAAAAAACCAACAACTTACAAATTATTGTTTTTTAATGATGATTTCTTTATAATTATACTACATGTGTATATTGGGCTTGGGGGAACCAGAGGGATAAAAATTAAAAAAAAAAAAAAAAATTGTTACAGAGGGACCTCAAAACAAAATGTACAGATGTGTTATCTCTTCACCAAAGTAATACGTAAACAAGTTTAATTCCTTGTTTAATTATAATTTAGGAAACTGAAATGTGTGATGTCTTTTGTACTTTTTTGTTCTATTGATGTATTTTGCATTACGTTTATACAGTACATTTCTGATTTCAGTAATACTTCTTTCTGTTTTCAGACCAACTTTAACACTGTTCTGGCAAGAGAGAAGATGAAAAAAGAAAGCATAATTAATGATCTTAGTGACAAATTAAAAATGCTTGTACAACAGCAAGAAAAAGATAAGGGTAAGCAAAGTTCTGAAGAAGTATTCATCTTTTCTAATAGGACAATTCCGCTCACTACAGATTGGTTTTGATCCTTAGTGCTGCTGTTATTAAAAGAATTTTTATTTACTTGTGTCATAGATTTGATTGAAACACTTTCTGAAGATCGAGCTCGCTTACTTGAAGAGAAGAAGAAGCTTGAAGAAGAAGTAAATAAACTGAGAAGTAGTAGTTTTTCTCCGTCAGCCTACTCAGCAGCAGCTTCAGAAGCTTGTGGAGCCTGCGCAGCCGATATTCCCACTGACACAGACAGATTGGTTTCTGACGTTGCAGCTGAAGGGAGGATGGACTCCACGATGGAAACCAGTATGATGGCTGTGCAGTAAGTATGGGGCATTGTAGTAGAAATACACAAAGCATGCTCTTGTTCTTTAAATATCTGCTGTTGGGTGTTGTGAAGTACAAATGAGCATGTTTAACACTCCTTCTGCCTTTGATGTTCTTGCTAAAAATATTCTTTTAAATGTACTCATACAATTGTGGTGTCACAATCATCAGAAATGTGTGGTTTTGATGACTTAGAAGTATGCAACTTTAAAGGTGAAACTTGGCCCCACAATTATGAGATGAAAAAATAGACCTAAGTATATGAAATGTAAGTCAAACAAAAGAAGAACAATTGTAATAGAGAATGAGCTGGGTGGCTGCATGTTATTGGCATATCTTTTGAACAGTGGCTGGCTCTCATTTAAAAACAAACAAACTTTATGATTGTTCGTGTGCATGTTTGCTGTAAAATAGCATAATGACATTCCTTGATAAAGGGGAAGGGTTGATAGGTATGCTTGGTAGAAGTTTGGGATCCTGAGGATTCAGCCTAATAAGTAATGGGACTCAGGCTGATTAAGTGGCCTTGATGGATTGATGTTTTGTATTATTGGAGAGAAGGACAGGTATTCAGCATCTCTTTGTTTGTATAACCTCTGAGTCGTCAGTACTGTCAGCTGTGATGCACTGCTGACTTACTAGAAGGCAGTGATGAGACTGGGGAAAAAACTTTGTAATGATTTAAACCCTTACTTGAGGAAAACAGCTAGGGCAAGCAACTTACGTACTTCAAACTAAACTTTTCACTTAAAATTGGTTCTTTTGTGTTTGGATCTGGTTGATAATCTGGATTTACAACAGAGTCAAATAACATTATATTGATATTGCACACATTCAGCTGTTTATCACCCTTATTGTACGGAGGTTTAATTAGGCAGGGGCTAGTTTGCAGGTAGGTGTCTGAAGCTATGCTTGAAATACTGAGGTGATTAGAATACTGAGGTAATCAGAAGGAACTTAATGGTTTTGTTGCAGTCACCGGCTTCACTATATTCTCTATTTTGGGTGCCCTACAGTATAAGTGTACTTTGGTATTGGCATGTAGTGCCTTGCCTGGTAAGTTAAGTCTACATGTAAAGCTACTAGACTGTGATCTTGTCTCAGTACATGACTATGAAGTCTTCTGAATGTAAATAATTCTGACTGGTACAAAGTTGTCCTGTTGGTGGTTGTCAGGAATCCAGCCTACTGCAGATGTATTTTCTGTTTTTTCAATACTGACTTCCATGAAAATGTACATCAAGTTCAGAGCCTTGATTCTTACTGTTAAAGGTACCTAAAGTAATTTTGTAAAGATTTTTTGAATAGTAAAGACTGTCTGATGCTCCAAGAGAAGGGGTTATGATGATGCATGCAAAAATGCTAATTTATTTTTTCAATTTTCTTAACAATTTTTGTAAATTTCTCTTAGCAAATGTAGAATGCTAGGCTTAAAAATTCTGTACTAAAATGAGCACATTCTATTAAATGTACTTTCTGACTAGAGTAGGACAAAATTAATAGCACATGATGTGTGTGCATTAAAATAGGACTCATCACTAGAAGATACTCAGCTATTATCGTGGTTAGTGCGGTATGAGAATCCATTCAGAATAGATAACTGGGAGAGAATTCAGGAAAAAAGAGTGAAGAAGTTTTGTCCAGGGCATTCCAATTGTTTTTTTTAAACTCCATATAGAAACTGGGGAAAACTAGAAAAAATAAAAAATTTATAGTATGAGTGTGTTCTGCTCTAGCAGCCTAAGGAAACTGAAATAGTCAACACTTAGTATTTTTTACTAATTCATGAGAAATGTTCTTCATGCTAACACTGTCTACCTCTTTGTGGTGGAGGATTGCATTTCTTTAATTCTCTTATACTAGGAATACTCATTGTAAGATCCTTTCCTACTGTGTCTAAGGAAATTTGGATTTGGTCTGGAAGGCATTTCTAAATATTAGCAGTGACATGGAATGTTTTCTTTTATGCTTTTGCACCTGCAGTAGTTTTTTAATAGCCTTTTAATACATCAGTTATGATTGCATTGTTGGATTTCCTTTCTTCTCCTAATCCTCCCATAGACTTTCTCATTTGTGAAGTTGATAAATATCACAGGCTGTGTCATGTTACCCTGAATAAACAGCAAGCCTGCTTTGTTCTAGTTACCTTAGTGCAGTGAGATATTTTGGGAAGACAGATCTCATCATCTTATTTAAAAGAAAACAAAAGTTCATATGCTCTTATTTCCTCTTATTTGTGAGGCTTCTCAAAATATCTGTCTTGATTTATGCTTCAGAACTATACAGTGTAATGTTGTATTCATTTGCATGGAAAAAAAAGCTTAGAATCCCAGATGAATTTCATTATACCCCTAATATGATTAAAGGTTTCTTTTTGCTCATTAAGAACACTTACCTGAAGAAATTCGCTGCATCTTTGAATCACCAACGTGATACAGCTTGCAAATTTTTACTGGTGTTGAAAGCAGAATAACTGACTGTAAGCTCCTGGTTGCTACCCCTTTACCTAGAATCTTCGTGGAAGATCATTAAGCAATTGCAACCTATGCATTTTCTCACTTTTGTGCCAATAGCTTTTTGAACAATCCCAGGCTTCTACTTACCTCTCACAGAACTAATGAACCTGACTGGGAAACACACAAGTGGAATGAGGTTTTGCCAGAGAAGCAAAAGCAGAGTTGTTAGATATACTTACATTCTCTTTAATCAGTGCCCATCACAACCAGTGCTACCTAACCCAGAATAATATACCCAGTCCACTAAATAACTTTGTGGAAGCAAGGATGAAAACAGTCGTTGCTTACCAAACTAAACTTGCATTGATAATCAATAAAACACTGAAGTAACTTACCTTTAGAAGGAGAACTATTTCTTACAGTAATCATTCTAGTCCTGAACTCTCAAGGCAGGTTTACAAAAAAACTTGAAAAGATAAGCTTGGGAACAAAAAACTTTGGCTCAATGTACTGAAGGTCAGGTAGTAAATAGGCAGAAATTATTACAGGTTTCTGTTGACTTTGTCCTATTACAAGAGGGCTAAACAGCCTTTTAACTGAAATGAAGATTAGGATGGCTTAATTATAATCTGTTCGTTCTACTTGGCATTTTGCTTGGATTTATAGCATGTTTTGTCAGACTGGATGAATGGACTATACGTCCAAAAACTTGTCCATTTTCTTTCCCAACCAAATCGGTTTGGGCTACAAAACATATTGTTTCTTCCCTATTAACCTGCCGTTAAAAATATATTTTAATTGTATTAGGAATTACTCTCTGTGTTCTTAGGAAATTTTTTATTAGGATGTTAGCATTATCTCACAGATAAACAGAGACAATTAGCAAGTTCACATTAGTGTGTCTCTACCAGAGAGTCCCAGGGCACAGAGCCTTTAAACTACAGAGATTAGGAAAATATGACATTGTAGAGCTGAACCGCAATATCAAGGGTTAACTGCCAAAGCATTTGGAGCTGTGTCTTTCATCCTGATGTTTTGAAAATAATACAAAATATGCAGAAATGTCCCCATGTAACTTTATAAACCAATCAATGACTGAAAATTCACTGGCTTATTGCAACAAACAAGCTCCTTGGGTTTAAAGAAAAAAAAAAAAGGGGAAAAAAATCCCCAAAACCTGTCAGAAATGTTGATGCTGATTCTTAAGGTATCTTTCTGTGCTGTTCCCTCTGTGCTAGCAAATACATGGCACTCATCACTGAGTGAAGATGGGATGGGGGGGTAAGATAATTTTTGATCATGGAAAAAAAATTTTTAACTTATCCATTTTCTTCTTTCTCTTTTAGTGAAAATGTCCATATGTCTGAAGAAAAACAGAGGATAATGTTGTTAGAAAGAGTGAGTAGATTGTTTATGAGGTTAAGCATTACAACTAAGTACTTATAAATATGTATGTGTGAAGTTGTGCTGTGGTCGGTTATATACTCTGATGCAATATAGTATCTGCAAGGCTTATAAATATCATTCCGGGGAATGGTTTTTCGTTGTACTTGTTTCAGATCAGTATAATTCGTTGAAGTAATTCAAAATAAGTATTAATACATTATACTTGGCCTAGTGTAAAGTTTGTTTATTCTGTTTATGTAGGCTTCAGTATGAATGAGTCAGGTGTAATATTTCTTCTTAGGAGTGGCAGGTCATTGATCTAGGGAATTTCTGTAGCAAAAAAAAGTTTTGATTACTTTTTCAAATTAAGGCATCCAAAGCAGCTGGACAGGAATTAAGATTGATTTACCTGTTTCTCTTGGAAATGGGTAATTTCTCCTCTTAGACTGCTATTACTTAGATCATTTTAGTTCTACCTGGGGTACATTATAATCTTGACAGTATTGCTTCTGTAAAAAGTGAACAACACTTGTTATGAATGTGCTTAAAATTACAATTTTCTGAAGTAGTTGTCATGCTCCTACAGGCTAGAATTCTAAGTTTATACCTCATCCCCCTGCTTCTTCCAAATACATACCTTAAATTTTCAGTTCTGTTACAACTTTTATTTTGAGCATAGCTTTCAATGTACACTGAGTAATTGAACCTTTTTGATGAAATAAAAGTTATTCTTGGTTAAAAGGCTAGATTAACCCTTAGTAGTTACACTGGAATCTTTCAGAGTCTAGTAATTTTTAACTATCCAGTCATATCTGACACCATTCCAGTTGCCTTTTTCTTGCCTTTTCAAAGTTGACCTTAAACAAAAAAAAAAAAAAAAGTGTCTTTAGCTTTCAGCTTTCTAGGATCACTGTTGTGGTTTAACCCCAGCTGGCACCTAAGCACCATGCAGCCGTTTCCCCCTGCCAGTGGGGTGGGGAGGAGGAAAAAAAAGTAGAACATGTGGGTTGAGATACGAACAGTTTAATAACTAAAGTAAAATAAAATACACTACTAACTAATAATAATAATAATATAGTAATAATAATCGTAATGAAGAGGAATATAACAAAAAAAAAAAAGAAATAACACCTAAGAAAAGACAAATGATGCACAATGCAATTGCTCACCACCCATTGACTGATGCCGGAGCAGCAGTCCATCCCTCCCAGCCAACTCCCCCCTGTTTATATACTGGGCATGATGTTCTATGGTATGGAATAGCCCTTTGGCTAGTTCGGGTCAGCTGTGCTGGCTCTGCTCCCTCCCAGCTTCTTGCACACCTGCTTGCTGGCAGAGCATGGGAAACTGAAAAGTCCTTGGCTTAAGATAAGCGCTACTTAGCAACAACTAAAACATCAGCATGTTATCAACAGTATTCTCACACTTAAATCCAAAACACAGCACTATACTTGGTACTAAGAAGAAAATTAACTCTATCCCAGCCAAAACCAGGACAATCACTTAGACTAAAATCTGTGATCAGTTAGAGAACATGAATGTTTTCTGTTAATGGACTGGGGCACTGTATGATGCAAGTGGCTGGATATTTCTGACTAGGAGCACTTACATGCTTTATTCTGTCATCTGCTTACAAAGGATTTGTCACAGGTAGAAGCTGTAAAATAGTAATACTTTACATTTCTTTTGCTATGCTATCAGTGAAATGTTTTCCTAACTTAAGGAGAAGGATGAGTATGGAGATAAGCATAGCTTAGCAGTGGGTTTTGTAGCACTCTGGTAATTGCTAGACTTCAAATTTTTTTACATGTCAAACGTTCAAAAGATGTTTTGATATTGCTTTAAAACTGAAAGCTGCAGTAAATCTGTACATTGTATAAGTAGTCTGGCTCTGGTCATATCAAAACTTTTTTAAAATGTTTATACTGTATAAGGTATATTAATTAGTTAATCAGATGAGGTTTTCTTTCAGACTTTGCAGTTGAAAGAAGAGGAAAATAAGAGATTAAATCAAAGATTGGTAAGTATTTGTGCAATGCATGTTTTAAGTCTCATGAAAAAATAAGAAAAGCTTACAAATGTTAAGTTTGTTAAAATCTAAAAATGTGTTATTAACTTCAAAAATGTTTTAAGGGTTAAGGCAAGTGGCAAATAGGTAACCTGATAACCTTTCAGAGGTACCTCAACTTAGCAGTATTCTCATGGAAAATATTCACAGGACTGGAGAGAAAGAGACTTCTTCCCAAAGAATACAGACAATCCAGGCTTGGGGTAGAGGGAGTTAATTTCAGTGGTGCCATGGCTCAGGTTTTCAACAATAGTAGATTGAAGGCCAGTTTACAAGAATGTAAATATGCCTGCACATTAAGCATAATTAGGAGAGTTAGCAATAACTTAGAGATTGTTTTTTTGAAAAAAAAAAAAAAAAAAAAAAAAAAAAAAAACCAAACCAACAGAGTTCCCTTGATTCCTGTGCTATGAATCCTTCTCCTTTTATTTATCCACAGTTTATCCTTGCTAGCAGGTCTCAACCTTAAGTCTTAAAAAAATTACTGTGTGTATGGGAAACAGACACATCCTTTGGTAGTTTGTTGGCTGGCCATGGAGATCTCACTGTAAGTGACAGGTGATATCTAGGAGTTTGGTAGGAACTGATACCTGTGTAGCTGCAAGTTACATTTCATAGCAAAAGTGTTTGATAAGTTTCTCCAGTAGGAGCTGCCATTTTTCTGTCTGGGATAGCATTGCAATTTACTATATAATTTACTCCTGCTACATATTCAGGTATGAAATTGCAGTTTTTTTCAAACACTTCCCATTCCACATTAAAACCTGTACATAATAACCCTGCTGGGACAGGGCGTAAGAAGGGATTGTAAGACATCTAAAAGCATACTTTATAAAAGGATTTTTTTATTCAGAATGTCAATGAAGCGCACAAAAGGTATTTCAGCATAGTTTTTACAGTAAAACTCAAAACACACTGGACAGTCTTCTAAACCTCTCTGTAGATTTCCTGAATTAAACCCTTGATCTCTTGGCATCTCACAGTAAAATGAAATTGAAGAAAACACGGTGTTGTACAAGACAAATGCAAAATTCTTTTTGTTGTTATGATTAATACCAAGCGACGTAGGAGAAATTGACAGCTCTAAAGCAATTCAAAATTGGTTTCTAAATGAGCATAGGAACATAATATCTTTTCAATTCCTTACTTATAAATTGGTTATTTCATAGATAAAATAAATTATTTTTATTTCTTGTCTCTTCATCCTTCTTTCTTCCCCCCCTCCTTCCCAATACACTTCTAAAACTGAAATATACGTCAATGCTTAAATATCAATATTTATTTCTATCAAGCTACTTCCAATAAGGAACCCAGAACGGTTCTGCACAGTAAAAGAAAATCTTTTCAGGTCACTGGCTTTTGCAGGAAAAGCTTGTGGGTTACCTCTGCAAGCAATAAAAAATAAAAAGGTGCTCCTTTTAATACCAGGAATGTTGTTGCATGATTTTTATTATTTTATAGGAATTACTGAGAAAGGGAACCTTTTTTTCTGTGTAAAGGCTATTAGAACTCTACTCATAAAACATTCTTTACTGGGTTTTAATGGAAATATTAACATTCTAATTTGTTCTGTTTTTCTTAAAGTTAGAAATTAATGAAAAATACAGAAATCAATCTAGTTTGCATTTTAATTTAACACTTATTCCAGTTTTAAAAAACAGTAAGAAAATCTTTGGTCTTAACATCTGAAGAGAACTCTCAAACACTTTCACAAGCAATCTAAGCAAATTATACACGTTTGACAACTTTCATGTTAGCTGCAACTTTTTCAAGAAAGAAAAGTATAATGTGAATAAGTCAAAGAAATGTAGTCTAACACACACACACACACACACACACAAATTGATCTGAAGTTGGACCCCATAAAGAAAACTGCTGAAAGTGTCATCAGAAGTTGAGAGCTTTTTGTGTTGTGCTGTATTCAGTTTGGACTCTTTGAAGAAATGAAGAAAACGAGCTGTGAACGGGCTTCCAGCTCATATTAAGAGAGGCTGATACTGTTTCCAGGCAAGTGGGGGGGGGGGGGGGAGACTGACAATAGGAAATATGCTGTAGGTAACAATATTTGAGTTACAGCTGAAAAATCATGTGCTAAACTTCAAGTGT
Organism: Gymnogyps californianus; assembly: GCF_018139145.2. Taxonomy (NCBI): domain Eukaryota; kingdom Metazoa; phylum Chordata; class Aves; order Accipitriformes; family Cathartidae; genus Gymnogyps; species Gymnogyps californianus. Next base: position 43,774,320 of record NC_059472.1, read on the forward strand.
GAGTAACCTAGATTTGAATAGCATGTATAAATGGTCCAGGAAGTAGGAACCTATGGAAAAACTGCAAGACCTCTAGTCAGAGTTTCTACAGGGCAATTATGAATTGTCTTCTGTAAAGAAGTTACCAAAGGGTAATGAAATGGATACATTTACATCAGATCAGCTTCTCTATCTACTTGCTTGTATGTGGGTTATGTATCCCTTTGTAGATACAAAGTAGTGTTACCCATTTTCATTTCTTACTATCACAGTTACTGTAGAAAGTGTATGTACACTTACATTCATTTTTAGATTTAGTTTATCCTATTGAAGTTGGTTCATGTGCCAGTATTAATTAATTTAAACAGATTTAAAGGCAAATATCATGCATATAGGAGATAAGAATTATGTCCAAAACCTTACATAATTGAGCCTTTGTTTGGTCTTAGTAAACTTGACTCCAGTTTTATTCCAGGGAGTACTGCTCTGTCTATTACGGTAAACTTTAGGTTATGTAACAGTCCTTAGTAAAACTGAGAGATCATATCAAGTTCAACATCCAGACTTTAATTGCAATAAACATGTTTAACCTCCAGTGTTTTACCATCGGCCTTTTTTAGAATGCCAGTGGCTTCTGTGTTAGAGTGCACAGCTATATCATAGGTCTTGTGTATACTCAGAACAAATCTTCACTGGCACTGATCTGGAAAGCACTTCTCAGTTATTAAGTAATGAGGGAGAAGTCAGTTATGTAAGAAATCTCATAAGCAAAGGTAGCTATTAAAAAAAAAAAAAAAAACCAACCCAACAAACTACCGAACCCACAAACAACCAAACTTGCTACAGAACAGGATGACAGAAAGGTACGCTGTTTTCTTGAGTGAATATAAGATCTGCAAGAATAGACACTGTTTGAAATCAATAATAAATGATTATCTTAACCATATTGTTACCTGCAAAGTACATTTCATCATAGATTGCCAATACTTTATAGCTTTTCTCTTTCTTATAGATGTCCCAGAGCATGTCATCAGTATCCTCAAGACATTCTGAAAAAATAGCAATTAGAGAGTAAGTACATGTTAATTTTCATATAAACAGATGGCTATGCCTTCAATAATAAGTATGTAGTTAAAGAATGTCACAATTCTTCTGTTCTTGCTCTGTGGTGAAAAGATATATAGGTCATCTGTATAGTTTAGCTGTCAGTTATTGAACCATCCCAGTTGGGTATAAATCAAATTTTATAAACCTTTTTTTTTTTTTTTTTTAAATAAAAAAGACCTTTCTGAATTCTGTGTGTTGGTGGCTTTCTTGAATTCTGTGCCTTTCTTTACACAGTTCATAAGGATAATATCTCATGGGATTCCTAGAATCCTCCCAGAGTTTTCTTTTAGATTACTTTTTGTTTATCTGTAACCTTCTTGAAATCATGCTAAGAAAAAGTAGAAGGAATCCTGTTCACCCTGGCTATGCATAGTGCTCCATTATATTTCAAGAGAAGTTTTACCTTCCTGAAGTCTTCAAAATTTTTGGCTTACCTTCACAGAATGAAATTAAATGAACTCAAATATTTTGTTAGATATTATCAATCTGTTAGCAGCTGCATGTAGAATTGTTGCTGGAAAAGGAAGTATTAATTCTTGCAAAATATGAAAGCTACAGACAATGTTCTTAAGTAATTTATCAGTCTGATATTGAGTAATATAAAAAAATCTTTTTTGAAAGAAAACCAACACAGATTATTCCTTTAATGTTTTCTGAATTACACCAAATTGCATTTTTATTGTAACAAGGTCAATATGTGCAGAATCAGCTTTTTCTGTGAGCAACTGAATATTCTGGCAACTCTCTTGGTAGTCTTTGAGGAAAATGTCGTGAAAGAAGAATTCATCTGTCCAATAAGAGATGTCTTTATCTAAGTCAGTATAGTCTGTCGTCATAATAAGTCCAGGCAGAAAAGCTGGGAGTATTGTTTATTTAATCCAAAAGTGAGCTTTAAAGATGATGAGCTAAATTTCTCTCTAGATTTACCTATTTATCTCTGACTATGTGTCTGCAGTCTCCTTTTATGGAGAAGAGTTTTACCCTTTCTTTGCCACTTCCTCCCCCATCTCTAGAGTAGTAGTAATATTTATTCGTAGAGCCCTCTCATGGTCTAATGCTTAATTTGTAGCTTTTTTAGACTTTATTTCATTAATGGGTAAATAATTTACTTCTAACACATTTGCCCTGTGAAACAAGTTGGAGACAGAAGTAGTTCTCTGAATTCTGTTACTGAAACTTGGTAGCTTCTTGTGTTATCCTGGTGTCAGGAAGAGACAGATTTTTGAAACTTTTTATGTAAAGTCACCACAGTATTTCTTTTGCTTTTAACCCTTTGGTCAAAGAGGAACGCTTCATCCCTTCTTTGTCCTGTGTGCTTAAAATTTTAAGATTGAACAGCTACACAAATGTTTTGCTGTATTTTTCTGTGTTCAAATTAACTTCAGTTTAAAACATCAAAAGAGTGTTTGTAAACACTGGTACAGTGACCATTACCATAAGTATTGGTGAATAAAAATAATATAAAATTGAAACATTAGTATTTTGTTAGGTACTTCTGTTTATATTTTAAAGCAGACTGTCAGTTCTTTTGAAAAGAAATAATTTGAGCTGAGGGATGTAGAAGAACGTTTCAAAAACACTTTTTAACAGGTGGAATGTTTTGACTTCAGAAAATATAAAATGTATATGAGTTGGCATAACAAGTAGAAACATCTGTGCTGCTGTTCAACTAAGTCTCAGTTTGTGCAACACTTGGGAAAAATTGTAGTGTAATTAATGTAGTTTTAAGCTTCTGTGCTTTCTTTAGCTAAGTTCCTTGATTTTTTTTTTTTTTTTATTCCTCCCCCCCAGTTTTCAGGTTGGCGATTTGGTTCTCATTATCTTGGATGAAAGGCATGACAACTATGTGTTGTTTACTGTTAGTCCAACCTTGTATTTCTTGCACTCAGAATCTCTTGCTGCACTGGATCTCAAACCAGGTGAGTGTGGTAAGTGTCAGATTACTTCCAATTATTATCTTCTCCTACAAGTAACACTCTCAACTTTCTAACACTTAGTAAGTGATTTTATAAATATATATATATGTGATAAATATGGGAAGCATGTAATATAGATAGCTGTCAGCTATCTTTGTAGCTTTTGCTATTTGTTTTGATGCTGAACATTTTAAATCAGAAACTTATATTGATGTTAATATCTTGGAAAAATAGGGAAAAATATCTGCATCTTCAAAGTAAGCTGTAAAAAAAAAAAAGGGGGGGGGGGGGGAAATGCCAATTTTGTACACACACAGAGTATGTTAATATGTCTGTGGGGAAAACATTCCCATCAGGCTACTTAGCTATTCAGTAGCATGAGTAATAATGTATAATCGTGTAGGTCTCAGGCCTGTTTTTATGTGGATTTATGTTTTCAGTGTCTTTTTTGAGGAAGAAAGTAAGTACAAAACTCAAGGTAATGTTTCTGTCAAAACTGCATACTCTGTTCTTATTTTTTTAATACCTGATTTTATGATGTTCTTTGAGGATTGTCTTTGGATAAAATTTGTTCTCTCTGTAGCTCATCTTCTGCAAAGTGACTGGAATTTATGAACCTAAATACATGTCTGAAATAACAAAATGTAGATCACAGTATATGAGGAATTGCAAGCAATGTTTTTGCTGATAAAGTTTTTCCGCCCAATTTAAATTGGGTGTTTAGCAGGGCTCATAAGTTTTCAGAGAACAGTTTCTCTATATTTTGCTTATGTTCAGGTTGATGGCACATTTGCTTTTTTCCTCCCTTAATGTTCAGGTTATTTGTTGACTGGTTTTGGCAGCTGTGTAAACTTAGTTAAATTGAAGTATTAATCTTTTTTAAATGAGGAAAAATAACAGTGCTTTGCACTAAACTGTGTGCTACATGAAATAGATTAATGTAAACGTCTTTAAACTATCACACGTAGTATTTTTTTTGCAAACCCACCCGTGCTCTCAACTTTGCAGAAATATCTAAGAACATGGATCAAAAGGAAATTTTTATTAATTCTAATTTATCAGTAAAAATTTCTGTATGTTATTGCATGTCAGAAGCTGTGAACTTATTTTGAATGAGCAGACTCATTGTAGATTTCAGTTATGATGCAAGATGATAGCTCTTAAATAATTGTGTAGTCTCCAGAAGACCACCAAGCTCTGAATTCTGAGACTACTGAAGGATCTGTGCCATGTGTGTTCTGAAACATACGGGAAGAACTCATATCTTACAGATGTAATACATTCTGAACTATGGCATTAGTAGTGCGTACATGACACTGTGAAATACGATTGGTTTTCTTAACGTTGGTTTTACATATATAAGGTAAAAGCCATATCAGTTTGTATATTACTCTGAGTACACAATTCACTGACCTGTCTGTTTTCAAATGGACTTAGCTCGCTCCTTTCCCTACCACTTGCTAACCAGAGTTAGTCTCGAATTTGAGAAAACTGCACATAAAACAAACATGAAGACTTACCATTTGCTTTAGGAACACATTTGTCTCTAGCTCAGTACTTCAGGAAACCATGTCTTGATTCTATTTCTGCATCAGGGAAGTGGGGAAAATGAAACCCAGAACACTAGTAGTATTTATGATTAAAATTAGTGTGGACCTAGGTACTGCAAATTATTATTTGAAGGGCTGCCAAAATGTTGCATCTAAATCTGACCTTTTTTACCAACATGTACATATCAAGCTAATAATTCTGTATAGATCCACCTACAGTATTAAGTCAAGGATCTAGGCTATCGTAGGTTGTGTCTGCCTACATTAAGAGCACTTAGAATGCTATAACAACACTGAAATTGGTTGAGGACTGCATGGTTTCTGTGTTGTCCCTTGTCTTCAGGACATGGAAGTTTTCATCTGCAAACGTAAGGAAAAAAACTGCATCTTTCTCACTGTCTCTGTTAGACCAATGAAGTCTATCAGCCAAGCAAATTCAAAAAAACTTAAGTTTTTTTGTAATTTAAATATTAGCTGTAGAGCATTCACGGCAGATAGGAATACTTTGCACTGATTTGCAGGAGTGTGGAGTAGAACAGAATCTGCTCCATTATCAATAGCCAGATCAATCTTGAAGGGTAAGATTAAAATTTCAAACTCTGGTTCTTGAGTGACTCATGTTCTAGTCACTAGATACAGTATCTCATAAATAGTCATGCTTAGAAAAGCATTGATTTTAGTATTACACAGAGCATATGTGAACTGTTCCTTCTGTCTGTTTCGATGTTTTCTTCATGCTGTGATTAGTGATAGTTAGAAAAGAGCAAAGCAAGTAAAATGGATATAATTTCTTGGAATACAAGACAGGTATGCGTTTCCTTACTGTTACAGAAATGGATACAAGCTGAAAGTTTATTTATGCCCACTGCTGCTTTTCTGACCTGTCAGTTTATTATTGGGGTTTTTCACTTTTCTCCTTTCTGAACAGTATCGGGTACTCTCAGAAGACTGCAACCAAAACTAGCAGACTTGTAGGGCTTTAAAACTGTTATTTATGCGTAACTGATTTCCATCACTAATACAGAAAAATAATCAAATATTTCAGTAAGGGCAATAATAATAGCCGAGTACAGAAGACTTTCTATCCTTTGAAATAATTCAAGAAATTCTCACCTTAAATCAGACCAAAAGGTCAGGCTTGGTTGATGAGAATAATTTTGAATCATTAAATTAATTTCAGTTTTGATTTGCCTTTTTTTCCTCTAATGTTAACTTTTAAAACAAAATTTAAACTGAAAAGTCAAATTTTTTGTTTGAAAACGCCAGTGACCTGTCTTGACATCTGAATTTATTTAATTTTTGTTCATTTACTTAAAACAAGGTTTTTTTGAAGAATTATGCTTTCAATGAAATCATTTTAGCAAATAATCTTTAACCGTATTGAATGTAATATCCTGTTACCTGTAATTGATTATCTAAAATAATAAATATATTGTCTCTCTAGCTTCAGGTGCATCTAGGAGACCTTGGGTGCTAGGAAAAGTGATGGAAAAGGAATATTGCCAGGCAAAAAAGGTAAGGAAGTAGTAATGGAAAATCATCTGATAAAATTAATAGAGAAGAAAAACACATCTAATGTTTGTAACAACTGTGAAGAGTACTCTCTGCATAGTAAGTGAGATGAAAATTGTCCTAGGTTCTGCCATTCCTGCTCTTTTTTTAGTCAGTGAATAGCAAGATAAGGGGAACTAGAAAAAAGAGTAAGTGAGAAGTGGCTTGGGTAGTTGTGTCCATACTGCCCAGATCCTTGCCAGACTCCAAAGGGTCTCGTAAATGCTGAGGGGTGGTAATCAGTTTCTGCTTAAAAAATACAAAAATCAAAGGAATAATCCCACATTTCTAATGCAATTTGATTTTTTTTTTTTTTGTAGGCACAAAACAGATTTAAAGTTCCTTTGGGTACAAAATTCTACAGAGTGAAAGCAGTACCATGGAACAAGAAAGTATAACACAACAAAATTTTAGTTCATTCTGTCTCCATTCTTTTTTGACTTGTCCTTCAGTGCTCGTTCATCACTGCAGATACCAGACCATCGTTTTATACTGAGGTCATGTGACAAGATATGTCATTGATATACTGCTTTTACTTTTTAACAGGTCACATTTTAGAAACAAGAATTTCATCAAAAACTCTCGCCCTAACTGTTCCAATTTTTTTACCCAGATAACTTTAGGAGTGTGGACCAAATGAGTTCATTTTCTCAAAGGGCAACCACATGAAACATGGTTTGTTAGCCATGTTAATTGCCTGTTAAATATACATTAGCTTGTATTTAGATGTTAAATGTTAGTTACCATTATTACCAGCATACGTCCTTTTGTGATATCATTATCAAAGTACTTGCACTCTTTAACAGATTCTTTATATGTGTAAAATTCATCAACTATTTAAAGAGGAGTGTTCATTGCATGCAGATAATCATATAATTTTTCTTCAACATGAGTTTGCCTCAGTAGATGAATAAAAATAACTACTGCAACTTGTTTCATTACATGAAAATGCTCTTTAATGTTAAAAAAAAAAAAAACTTGTAATTTGATAGACTGATTTTGAAAATCAGTCACAGTTAGATCTGCAATCTTCAAAAGCACTTTCGATGGATTGATCACAGATTCTGAAGGGAAGACACCTGTGCCATGTGTTCAAAGTGAAGCACTTGTTCTTCCCAACAAAACAGAAATCTTGTATTAATCTATTTAGAAAAATCATATTGATGAAATTGTATTTCATGGTTGAGTTTCAGGAAAAAACTCATTGTACATTAACCATACAAGAGTCATTTAAGTAACAAATTATTGTAATTGTAAAAGACATGTAGAATTTTAAAACAATAAAGATTTGAAACTGTATGTTTGAAGTATTTGTGTGCCTTTTAAATACTGTCTCTAATACTTATTTCATGTTAATCTGTTGCAGCTTCTCTCTGATTTCTCTAGCAGTTTCATTACACAGAAATGCCTAAATTTTCTACAAGAGGCATTAATATTCAACAATGTTCAGGAATTACAAGAATTACCTTGTAACGATAAAAAAGAATTTAAGTAGACAGAAATTTTGTCAGCATATTAAATGGATAAATGACATTTTTCAAAATAGCTATACTGGCTACATTTTAAAAATGTAGTCTTAATTTTTTTTAATAATGGCGTAGAGAGATGTACTATAAATATGTAGCCAATGGAAAGTGAAATACTGGATTCAACTATGAGCTTATGTCTAGGACTTAATCCATAGAGTTATTCAGCTGTGATTTATCTTCAGAAGGTGTGGAGTGGAGGAGGGAAAGAGATAAAGAAATGATCACATGAAAATGTCAGTGCTTCTGCCCATATGTTGCAAATAATATTCCTCCAGACTAACCAGTCCACTTGAATACCCAGAAACTTCTGTATATGCTTTATTTAAAATTTTGTTCCATAACAATTTTAAGTTCAGATTTTTATGAAATGCATGGGCTTGTAATTGTATCGCACCTTTGAAATAAATCCAAGACAGTTGATCTCTGGAAAACAGGATGTCATTTCGTCAAGTTGCATTCTTACCTGATTGTTAAATTTGGTAGTTGTTGTGCTGATTTTTAAAAATTACTTATCAAAAAATGTGCCTTGTTTTTCAAGAACAAATTACCATAGTTGAGCACTTCCCACTGTCAAATATGTAAATAACGTAGATCTATAGAACAGGTTTACAGCAAAAAAAAAAGATGATGCAATATTTTTTTTAATCACTGAATTTTTCACCTTCAACTAAATGGGAATCCCGTTCTGTCTGCAATTTGGTGCAGTCTTGTTCCTTTAGTTGCCTGAGTCACAAGTCATTTAAGAAGGTGGACACGTAGCATGATTCATTCCTTCTAATATGCCAAGTGTTTAGAAGCCTTGATATCTTTCACCCCACTGACAAAACTGTCCCAGCCTCAGATAATCTCCCTACTGCTGTGACTATTATTTGTCCTTCAGGGACTAATTATCTCCCAGAAGCCACCAGGCTTAGCTAAGAGGCACAGAGTCCTTCCGTTTCTGAGAGGACAGTTACTCCTTGAGTAGCAGCAATGGATCTGTGTAGCAGTCCAGCCCTACAACGTAAGACCCTGCTCTTCTGTTATTGAATAGTCTACTTCAAAGACAATTAAAAAGTCCCCCAGAATTTTCTCCATGGAGGAAGGGATGTGTTTGTCAAGTTTTTCCAAGTTGGATAAAACTGCAGATTTGATGATGGCCCTACAGGACTGTGCACCTACAAGCAGCACTCCTTTTTGGGCATGCAAAAATTAAAGTGTTTTTCTGATACTCTCATTAAGCACTAAGGCCTGTGTGTCTTGCTACTCTGTATGGATGACATACCATGAAGTTCGTTGCAGGCTCTGGGATGGTGTCCTGAGCGCAAAAGTGAGGTGAGTACAGAACTCCATGCTGAGAACTAAAAAAAAAATGTCAGAAGTTCTTTCATCTTTGTCTGTAAAAAATCTGAACTTTCTAGTCTCAGTTTATTGTTGCCCAGATTAAAATATATATTTTTTTTAAGGTTATATGTGGACAGTAGCAGTGATGATTTATGATGCTATGAAAGTTGGCTTGATTTCTAGCTTAAGATAGACAAAGGCATGACTGACGTTTATATAATTCAGAAACACATGAGCAATATATGAAAGTGAACTTGTGAAGCACCTAAATAAATTGATTAAAATAAAGTACTGTAATGCAAACTATGAGGGAAGAAAAAGTCCTTCTCTGCTGATATCTGCCACTTAAAAGAATACCAGGATGTATCTGTTATTGTTACATGACATCATATTTTTAAAACATAAATAACCAGCAATGGCTTTGGTTTTTAGGAATATTTGTCATGTGTTTCATTTTATCATCTTTATGTATATTCAAAATGGAAATTCTGTCAAACAAACTCCTAACATATTCAGTAATGATTCTGAACAGTCATTGAAAAAAATGTAGTTTACATATTTTTTGTATGTCACAGCCTTACTAGTTCTTGAAATTATGCTTGTTATGCACCACCTATGTGTGTTATCTTGCTCCATAATAAAACTGTATATAGCTATATAATTTGGATGAGGGGCATATTCAGAGGGGATGGGGGGAAGTTGGAGGATAAATTCGATGATCTGAGGTTTCTCTTAATTCTTTTGTGCGGCTGCATGTTGGAAACTTACTGATTACTAGAAAAGCCTCTTGTGCTACTGCTAATATCTGTTTATTCCAGAAGTCTGGCTTTAGACAAAGGCAACTATATTTTTGAAGTGCAAAAAGGAACATGGATGGTAGAGAAAGTTGATTGAAAGCAAATGTTGCCCTGCAGACTTAACAAAGAAAGGATGTGAAAATTTAAAAGGGATTTTTTTTTTTCAATGTTCTTGGAAGACTATATCCATTTGAATACTCTGAGAAGCACATGGCTTTTTGCACTGCTCTGCAGTAGGACTCAAGTCAGGAGCTTGTGCTGTTTAGAATTCAGCTGTGGTCCATTTGAATCTTAAGATGGTCTATGAGTAGGACCAGTTTACACTTAAGTATACACTTTTCCCTAAATATAGTTGTCATTACATATGTTGCATAGCAGGACTGGAAAGTCTGTGCTCTGCTCTGCAAAATTACTCTTTGCCTTTTTGCAGCACAAGTTTTCTCCATGACCTAATATTGCAGCCTTTCTTGTTTTGTGGAGTTTTAGCTAGAAGCCAGACTGGCTGTAAACAGTTATAGCAAAAATTGAATAGTACTTTGTAGTGCTTATTCATTCCTATAAATTTTTCATTAATTGTAATGCAAGGAATTATTTCTTAGTGCCAAATTGATGATTCTAGAAATGGAGCATTCACCATACAAGAACTCTATTGCCTTTCCAAGCTACATTTGCCTATTAAACTTCAATGAGCTGTCTCAGTGCTACATTTTAAGGTCACCGATGTCTTTAGATCACTTTACAAGCCATTTTGCAGCCCTAAAGCAGTGATGACAAATGGTAGAGGATAAACAGTTGCTTCCTTTAGCACTCACTGTATTAACACTCACTTATATTAACAACATCCAGATATAATACTGAGGAGCACAGGCAAGTCTAGTCCCCAGACTCCAAGTACTAGCTAAGAATTGAGTTCAATGTTGATGCACTCAAGTGGCGTCAGACTCACAGAAAGGTTGAGGTTGGAAGGGACCTCCCAAGGTTGTCTTGTCCAACCCCCTCAGGCTGAATTGCTGTGACCTTTTCACAAAAGGTCTTGAATTCACAACTAATTTGGCAAACGCCTAATTTAGCCTTTTGTTTTGAAGCCTTGGTTGAAACTGATGGTATAATTTGAGTAATTTTAAAATTTGCCCCTGAAAAAATTCATTATCTTAGGTAAATGCTAGCTTTTAACATGCTTTCACTATAAAATGTTTTTTTGAATTTTAAATGCAAGAAATGACAGCTGCCAAATTATTATTTCTATGGCTACTCCCAGCAAACACCAAATTTTTGTTCTGTATATTATTTCCATTTCATAGTCGTAATAGAATGTTTCATGTACCATGAATTTATGGTATATCACTGCACTGCTGAATAGTTGCTCCATGTTTTTGTCTCAATTCTTTGAAACTGATTGTGGGTGGCAGCCTTCCTTTTCTTTGCCTAACTTTTGCTTGTTGGACTTAAATTTGCCTTTTACCTATTTGTCGTGGGACTCTCTTAACAGGTGGTTTTCACTGTGTGTTTTACTTTTTAGGCAAAATTACTGAGTAAGGAGCAGATTTTTCTGCGGTGGGAGGAGCGTTGCTAGTATCTTATCTCCTAATCAAGAATTTGTACCGTTCACCAAAGGGTGTTAATGGAGAACCTTTGTCATCACACTCATGCAGATTAATAAATCCTGTTTCTGCCCCAGATCTCTACAAGAGATCTACCTGTTCTAAACACATGGATGTATGCTTGTGTACACACCTTTAACAAATACTGATACTTGCAGCCAAAGCTGCCATGTTTTGGTCCTGTTTACCTGTGCTGGGAGTATTAGAGGTCCAGAAAAATTCAGAAGGTAAGTAATGCCTCAATTTTTTTTTAAAAAAATTTTTTTTGGTGAAGATTAGCTATAGGACTAGTACCTTTGTGTTTGTATAGCCAAAACATTTCTGTTTTGTTAGTTTAACACTTACGAGCTTACCCGTTCTATAGTGATTGTAGGAAAAATATCAAGAAAGAACAAATAGCCTAAAGATCCTGGATGCTTAAGGAGAAGCAGTCAGTTTTAAGTAGCTTTTGCATCTCTGAGCCTGTATTAATTTAAGCGATTGGAATGTTAGCACTTAATGTCTGATGTAGCTGCAGTGGTAATCAGGAGACTGCTGAGCTGTGCCTCTCGCAGGGTGCTGGTCAGCATTAATTGACTACCATGTCTTGTGAATGGTGGGGTGTATTTTTAGCACAATGGTTGAAATAGTAGAAAAAGCTTATGATGAATGCTGAACTTAGCAAAGAAGTTCCTGATAGTGTTGTAGAAAGCTGATCATTTTCTAAACTTCAAAGAGAGCTTTGTTTTGTGCAACTACTCTCTACACAGAAAAAAGGTATTTAGTTTCAATTGAAACCAACTGCCTAAAAATCAATTGTCTGCTTTTAAAAAGGCTGTAAGCTGGAAATAGCCGTTCTTTGTATATACTAAGCTTTCTTGAATTGGACTGAAATAATTTTTCAGAGATTGTACCTTTAAAAGTATTTAATCAACAAAACAGCTAAGCAGTTTTGTTCCATCTTTTAATTTTAGACCTCGTAATACTCATTGTATTTATAATCCTTATGTTTGTAGCTCTTATGTATCAAGTGAACTTTTGTAAGCACAAATAATTTGCCAGAGATATGATGCATGCAGTTAAATATGCTTCTGTTGACCTTCTAACAATACACTGTAGAGTTTGTAAATAATTTCCAAATTAACAGTAAAGTGTAAGTGTATATATATAGTGTTGTGCTTGATTTGTGACTAATCCAGAATACCAGATCTTTTGAACCTATGTATGATTTCACTGTGTGTATATACTGTGATGGCGTATGCTTCAATTTTTGCAGTGATTAAATTTTTAAGCACTGAAAAATTAGGAAATGTCAGCTTATTACTGCTTGTCAGACTTTGCTTTCATATGCATGAGGATGCACTTTTCAGTTAGCTAATTATGTGCTCTTTTCCTGCTGCTCTTGTCTCTTCCACGTCTTTTCTCACAGTTCTACGTTAAAACCTTACCTTGAACATATGATTACAATCTTGTCCTTTTTATGATGACAGTTTCTGAGCAGAATGCTTGCTATGTGCCTCTTAGGTAAGACATGAGAGTCTCCAGACTTCTTAGTATCCACTTGGTTTTGGTACCTGAAAGCCAAGGTGACCAATCTGAGATACTTGGAGTGCTGTTTCAGAGTGTAGCAGTTTGTATCTTCAAAATACCGTGCTTTCACAAGTTGTGCTCTCTCCGTTATGTAAGCGAGAAACTGCTATTACAAAGTAAAACAATGCGTGCAAAGGCACATGGCGCCAGAATTAAAAGTTACAGCCTTGCATCTATGCCCCATTTGACACTTCTGATTCTCCTCTCGGGTACCTCTGGAAACTGTATGTTGGTAGTTTGCGTGGGTCAATTCTTACTCTCTAATCCAGTTTCCTGTATAATACAAGGCATGCAGTTGTACTGTGTTGTGTCTCAAATCACATAACCCTTTTAGAATTTATTTTTGAGGGGGACCTAATACAATTTAAAAAAAATCATTTTTACAATGGTTTATTAAAGAACTATAACCTATTTTCAGCTGTTTTGTAGGTTTCGATTTGTATCTACTGGGATGTTGTGCATTTTTCTGCTTTATATTAGACTTCCATAATCTGTGTATTTGAAAAAAAGATAAGGAAAAATCAATCTCAGTGCTTCTCCATCTGCCAAATTACTTCTTTCTTTCCTAATCTACAAGTGTCATTTTGAACTTTCAGTCTTTCTGTGGATATAGTTCCTTAGCAATCATCTTGAGAAACTTTATTAAACTTATGACCCAGTACTGCACAGGAAACTTAGGATGAGCCATGATTCTTACATGGTGCCTTTTGACTGTCTATGATAATCTTTCTTTTTCTGTCTTTTTGTCTCATTTTGCTCTTTCCAGCTTTTCAGTGAGTTTGGAAAGAGGAACTTATTCTTGACAACTCAAGTCCATTCTCTGTCTCCCTGTATGGTTGAATGAAGCAAATGCATTTGTCTCGTTATGTAGATGAATCGTATTTTCCATTGTGTGTAGGTAGTTTAACCTATCCATTGGTGACAAAAAGTAGCGCATGAGCTTTAATGCCCTGGTGCTGGAGCTGGTTGCTAAGTCTGTAGTAGAAAGTTCTTTTTTGGAAAATCCCAACTCTTGTGAATGTGAAATGTCCCATAGAAGTACATCTAACACTTAGGAAACTTCTCATGAGTAGACATGCCACAGTGTAACCTGGCATGAAGGGAGTCATCTGCTGTTAACGGAAGACACCTTGCTATCTGACTTCTAGGCCATTGATGAAATAGCTTTCTCCAAGGGGTTCCACAGTCCATTTTTTCCTTAATTACAACAATTAGGCATCAAACCTGCAACACCTTCTATGCAATGGAACAGCTGTTTAGTAGCCATCAGTGGCACCAGTCTCTCTCCTACCTACAAAGCATTCTTAGAACCAACTATTGAAATAGATACATCAAGAAACTATGAGAAGGAAAAGAGGTTAAAATGATATTTTCTGTATCCATTAAACAAAGTGTTTGTATTTTAAACTTTTCTGTCAACTTATTTTTAGGATGTTGTGCTCCTGTACCTGTCAGGCAATGACTTACTGGTTTTGTGTTTCTCAGACAACTGAAATCAATACATGTGTTTTGCATCTTTTGTTTTAAACAACAGGCTACATAGCAGTTTATTCTGCAGAAACGTCTTCAGGTGTCACTGAATCTCAGCCTAGCTTAGGTAATTCTGTTGTAACTTCACTGGCTATCAAATTTTGAGGCAAAAATCAACATTTTAAAGATAGTATTATCTATATGGTAATTCTTCAAATGAATGCATCTCTCCTTGCTTCCTATGACAGATATAGAAGATGAAATTGTAAACCTATTCAGGTGTTCAATGCATAATTTGATTTTTTTTTTTGCCGACTTTATAGAAATTTTTGTTCAAGCATCCTCAACATGGATAAAGAGAACCAAAGTTATACTAGTAAGTATTTTTATTGTAAGGAAAAGAAATCTGTAAAATGTTTTGTACTTTTAAGCATAGTCTAAATAAGAAATAAATCTCATGATGAGGCTGTTCAGTCATTGCCCAGTAGATGTTCTTAGAAACCAGATTTAAAAGATGAGATGAGAAAAATGACAAATCTGCCATGTTGTTCTAATGGCTAGGTTCCTATTTTGCTGAACTTTACATGTTGATCAATGTAAGAAGAGTATTCGTAGGACTTTATGGTTACTGTCTTCACTGGTACTGAGAAATGAATTGGAAACCTTTAAAAGTAAAAAGAATTTTTACAGCCTAAAGAATGGAGAGCCTTGGCTGAGAGCTTGTACCCACAGGAGCTGAGTACAGGAACACTGCTTAATGACCAGTGGGGAGAAACTTAGGCCAGTACAAAAAAGGAAAAGGGGGGAAGAAATGGCAATCCTTTTGCTTTCGACTTGTCATAGAATTTACACCATCTTCCATAAATACGCTTCACTTGCTCTTCGTGTTTTCCATTGCTCCATATTTGTTATATTTAACTTGTTTAATTATTTCCCTGGGTTGGTAGGATTTTTTTTTTTCCATGGGGGATTTCTGCAGAAGCTGAATCGCTTTGCTACAGGCTGGATGCTATTTTCCTTCATGCCCATACCTTCTCGTCTTCAGTAAATATGGTGTCAGCCTCCCTGCATGCACTGTTTATACTTGCGATCCTCTTGCTGAATTTACAGGTGGGAAATTAATGGCAGCACTGCTTTGCTGTAGACCAAGCGCATTGGCTTCGGGCTGGGTTGTAACAGTTGTAATGGAAAGCCCCAGCATAATGGTCTCAGCTCTCCGGCTGCTCTGTGCTGGTTTTATAGTGTTTCAGCTTTATTCATCAATGGCACCTCGTGCACATTCCAGGGGAGCAACGCACCCACCATTTATGGCCAGTTCTGCTGCCCGGGTGACTTGTTTGATGTGTTTTCCTAGTAGGTTATTAGTTGGATGTTGAGGTTGCCTGCTTCATACTGTAATTATTATCCCATCGCTTGCATTAGCGTTGTGGTGAATTAAATATTTGCTTCTAACAAAATGCTCTTTCCCATATGATGCTTTAACACTCTGACCTACTTGCAAAATCCTGCTTTGTGGGTTCTGGAGTTGGTTTGTTTCCATATTACAGGCCCTATCCCTGTTGCTGTAAACTCTCAGTGAAGGTGATGGAGGCAGCTTAAAGGAGCGAAGGAGGGAGTGGATGTTTGAACGTACGCCGAGGAGCAGTAGACCACACTGAGACCAGAGCTCTGACTCTGATGTTGGCCTGTGACCGTACTCGTGATGCAGGATCAACAGGCAGGTTCTGTAGGATGTTGGGTTGCCTTGGGGCTTTCCTTGCGTTGAGCCAGGCTGCTGTGGCTGTGTTGACCCCTGGATGTAGGTGTGAGGAAGAGGAGGACAGTGGGGGTTGAAGAAACCCTGCCAGAAGCTTCCTGTGATTCCTCTTAACATAAATCCCAGGAATTGGTACCCAGACAGTCCGAACTATTTTAGCACAGGTTTTAGCTTCTTGGCCAGCAGAACAAAAAGTAATTTCTGAAACTGTTCTTGAAGTTTAACCCTTCAGCTGAGTGCTAAGGGTGTGTGCAGGATCAGTGGTGAAGCAGTTCTGCACATGTTGTTCTCAAAGAAACTAAACTGAGGACACTGTTTGAAGCTTACCCCCTTTTCTACAAAGTGTGATGCCGCAAGAGGAGTGATTCACGAGCCCCCTCAAAAATTCAGTTTGTTGCTCTGCCAGCTCCGGCTCTTCCCAATCACAAATATTCAGAGTTCCAACCACGTGTGGCTGTGGCATTTATATATCTTTAATACACCTCCAGAAAGTACAGTCTCCACATTTTTAGCTTCTTAAAATAGATGAATAGTTTCTGCAGGACTATGTCTGTCACTGTTGCATAACCTTCTTTGGATTCTTTCTGAGAGAATATTTTTCTTATGTCTATGAACACAGTTATTAGATAAATGACAGAGCAATAGTAGCACTTCCATTTCTGCAGGCTTAGTTATTCCTTTTTAAACAAGCATGTGATTATAACATGAAAGTTGAAGTAGTTGATTTCGTATTTTCATTTAAAATCCATTCTAGATGTGAAAAAAATGTGATGAAATTCCAGTGCAGGGGAGGTCTATTATTAAATTTTTGAAGGCATAAAATGGGTCTTGATAAGTTACTATTTCAAGTGTGTCCCAGGAATCCAGGAGTCTTTTTATAACACAAAATCCGTGGGTTACTTCAATGAAAAGGAAAAAAGCAAACTATTATACAATTTTTTGACATAAGTAATGTTTACATCTATTTTTAAAGATATAGAATTAGATGCTTTCTTATTTTAAAACCAGAGTTAAAAAATCAAGGTTCTCTTTTATTAAACTGTATCCAATTATGTATGCAGGGTAGTTAAATAATTATTTTGTGGTTTTAAGATGCTTTTTGTGTGTGTTTATTTGATGAACAATGAAAGTAGACAATAGATATGGTAACAGCTACAATGGAATTACTTGCTTTCTTCCTTCTGTGTTTCATTCTTCAGAAAATGATTGTGACTAAGGCAGTATGCCTGAGCTGTTAGTGCTCTGCCTCTAACATATGTTTCTATATAGGTTATGTAGCATGACAACAGCAATACAGTGTTGCTGTGTGGATAGCTATATGACTGTGTGATGTTTTGAATGTGCTTCATGTAAAGCTGATAATTCCTGTCACCTGTTTCTGTCTGACTTGAGATTAGTCTTTTCATTAGATCAACTTCCCCTAGGCCTGCTTTTAGAAGTTGCATGTGTTGAAGACAGACATCAAAAAAGAGTAATTTCCTGCAAGGCATTAGTTTAAGTAGCCTGTGTTTCCTGTCTTTCCACTAAGTTCTAATTTTGATTTGTGAGTGAACATATCTACTGTTTTTAAAAAAAAAATAATAAAATTATAAGGGAAGCATGGGACTATACAGGTTACACTTCTGCTTTGGAAGAAGCAAAACCCACAAATTTTTGAGAAATAACAGAGTTTTAGAAGAAATCATGAAGGGAGAACTACAGCTAATGGATAAAGCCAGCTAATCCACTGGCTATTGGACTAGAGGATACTTTCTTAAGGATAAGTAACAATATTTTACTATACTGTAGTTCCACTTAGTAATAGCTGTTACTCATAATTCCACTCACTTCTCTGTATAACGTTTTGGTAGATGGAAATAAGGGTCTCGGTTGAGTTGCTTCTCCAGGTCCGTGTTTCACATAGACTAAGCCTTCCAATCTGCAGCTGCTCTACATCTTTTTCCTTTTCTCCCATTTGTGATTTTTTTCCCCACTTTCTACACTGTTTAGCCCTTGTTCTTTTCCTTGTCTCCTGATTTTCTTATCTGTTATTTGATGCTGTGGGAGCATATATAGATTTTTTTTGCCTTGAGGAGATTACATCATTTGCTACCCCAACGTCCTGAACTGTGAAAGAAGAGAAGGAGCAGTGCCATGCCAGGCAGCTAAAGCTTGTCTGCTGATAGTTTGCTTCTGACCTGAAGACTTCACACTTTGAGTGCCTCTTTGATGGCAATTTTAAGGAGGAAATGGCTGCTTCCATTTCAGGAAGATATTAAAACTATGAAGAGGCAAGAAAAATTTTGCTATCTTCTGGGTAAAAGTGAAAATTGGTAATTCGTGGTATTAGCTGCTTGAAAAAGCTTCAGTATTCGTAAGAAATATCAGAGTGGAAATGATGTTATTCAGGCTTGAGGTGGAAATTAGCAATGTGATACAGATTCTAGAATAATCCTGAAAGTTCACAGATTGGATATTCTCGTGACAGAAATAGCTGTCAACTTCGAAGGGGGAAGGAAATTGTGATTTATTTTGCCACAGCCAAAAGGACGATTGGGGGAAGATTACTGGGTGCAGACCACCAGAGGGAGGGAGGCCAGCGGAGCTCAGGGGGCCCATTGACATCTGCAGAGCAGTGTCTGCTGATGTGTGTTTCCACACTGACAAAAGAGTTATGTGCTGGTAGTATCAGCCACGTACACAGCCGCAGCATGGCTCAGTGTGAGCTGTGCTGCTTTGTGTTTGTGCTGAAGATTATGGATGTTTTCTGAAGGCTCCCATGTGCTTCACCAAATAGTCCGATGGATCCTGGTTTTCCCAGTATCTCTGGTTTTCTAGCATGGAAAAAGGTTCCCATAATCCTCACTGTTCACAAGATGCAAATATACGTAGTAATGAAAGACATCTGATCCTGCGTGCGGCTGTATTTCCAGAGCAGAATGGCGATCCCTCATGTGTTACATAAAGATACATGAAAGTCTCTGACTAGTTCAGAGATTTGAGAAGGCCTTTTCATACTGCTTTGACTAGAGTTACTGAAGAAATGCTCAAGGCTCTGCTGTAGATGCTAAAAATAAAGGCCAAGACAAGCAAGAGAGCCCAAGCTGGTGGCTTAGGGAAGATCAAAGTTATCCTGACTGGTTTGTGTTACATGGAGGGGGGGGGAATAGGCACTTGCCTTACACTTTTACCCTTAATTTCTTGTACCATTATCCATGTTCAGGCTTCACTGTAATGTTACCTAGTACAGACACCTACTACAGAGAAACATCTCAGTGGCTTCAGATGAAGGATGTCTGATAGTCTAATGTTTGTAATGAGCCACAGTTTAAGCATGAAATGCAGGGCTTTGCGGAGAAGTTCAGGCTTAGATACATGATTTCAGGTGCTCGTTTTCCTCATCCCGAAGCACTGGGGGGAAGATGATGTCCAAAGCCATCAAAAATCTAGGATCTGTACTCTCAAGTTATTTTGCCGTTTTCGGATTTGTTTAACAGAAAACCCAGAATAACTATGTTAGAAACCTACCTATCTGCAGTTCCTCTAACACTGAAGTGTCAAAACAGACAATGGTTAAAAAAAAAAAAAAAAAATCTGTTGTTATTTAGGATGCCAGCAGCTGACACTGCGGCAGTAGCATGATGTGTGCAGGGAGAAAGGTGGTGCTTTCTGATAACAGTGTTTACAAATAAGATACCTTCATTTTCTTATGAGATTATCTTCAGAGGTGGACAAATAGAGGATTAAGTGACTTCAAGACACAAAAGAAAGTAAATTAAAAATGCCAGATCTTCCATCCTGCTGGAGGAAAGCATCTCTCTTGCTTTGAGGCCCAGTGATGCCAAATGAAATGAATGTAATGCCTCCTGATGGCAGAGCAGTGCTATTTAAAGGAAGACCTGCAAGTCCAGGCAACAGCAAAACATCACCTATAAACTGAATTTAGTGGACCGGTCCTAACCATTCAGAGTTTGGAATGGTTTTTGCCAATTTTTAGGAGGCGCAGATTTATCTTATTTTTCTTTTTCTTTTGGCTGTAGTAGGAATTTGTAGCTTTACAAACTGTTTCTTGACTAGCAGGAGAAAGGGGTAGAGATTTTTCTGCTAGGGAATGCAGTGGCAACTGGATGGGTATCCATGAGGAAAGCAGATACTTTTTTGGTACTTTAAATCTCTGAATATCACAGCCACAATAGTGGGAAATTCCCATGAAGTTATGAAACTAATAGAAAAACCTGCTGTTGCTTTGAAATACTTTTTTTTTTCCAAATTAGGAAGAAGTCATCTGTGACAGGAAATACGAGCCAAAAGACAACTGATGAAATTGCCTTTGATTTTTTTCATTATTCATGAGAAGCCTTATCTTTAGTAAGAATGGTTTCTATTAGCGTCTTGCTGAGATGAACCTTTGACTCCTCTAACATCTGCAATGCCATGGACAAGGTAGTCTAACTGATATGGAGTGTTCTGCAAGAATTCAAGCAGTCCTACATATTAAACACGCCATGGGAGATGTTGCAGGATCATGCAGTGGCCAGCTTCATCAGAAAAATGTTGTTAGAGCCTTTCTCCAACATCTTTAGAATAATAAAAGGAACGAACAACCATCTACAAAGAAATACATGTGTCAAAACAAAAATACGCTTCATGAGAAAGGCTGCCTTCTGGGATTTTATTAAAGGTATATCAATTTAAAGGGGTTTTTTTTTACTCATGTATAAGCTAAAGCTCTCAATATCTGTTCTATCTAATTTAATGCTTGGTTTTTCAACAATTAAAATCTAGTCTCACTTAAAATACTTTTTCACAGGTTTATGCCAAATGTGTCCTTAAAAATCATTCTGCACCTCTGATATTTGAGGAAAGTACAGGTATTGGAAGGGGGGGGGGAGAAAAAGAAAAAAGCTGATGCTGATTTATCTTGGGAAAACTAAAATAGTCATGTTAAATCTCTTGGCATTGTGCTGTGAGACTAAGCAAATGTACATTCATTATAATGAGCTGAAACATCTAGATAACTATTTTGGGAGTTGGCCCTTTAGAGTGGTCTTCCACTACAAGCTAATTAGATGAAGTGCCTTAAAAAACAAAAATATCCATTGAGCTGTGAACTTTAGCTAGCAAGTATGTTCTTAGAGTAATTTTCATGGTGAGAAAGTGTCTCAATTATGGATAAATATGAATTTCTTTTAAGTAAGTCAATAGAGGTCCTTATATTAAAAAGTAAATAATTAGTTTTTCTTGAGACTGATCTATTTCTACAGTGCTGAGGAAAGGCTTTAGAATAACTGCACATTCAGCCAGCATGAGCAATTCTTCCATCTGCCAGAAAAGCTTAGGATGACTTCTCTTGCTGCTGTTCTACTGAGTGTTTTCATATGTTTGGGGTGGTTGTAATTTTATAGTGTTTAAGTCAGCTGATTAGACCGTAGTTTGGTATGCTATAGGCCATTATATTTTTCTCCATTAGGACTGAATTGAACACAACCTGCCTAAATAAAAATAACTTACAACACGAGCCTGTCTTCCACAAGGACACTTGGTCTTGGTGTCAAGACTCCCACTAATTCCTAGCTATTTGTTACAGGGATTAATCTTACTTTCTAAAAAGAAGAACAAAAAAAATGGCCCTGACTTCTAAATCTAATGTGTGTGGCTTAGTTTCCAGCCCATGTTCTCATTTTGCTGGTCTCTGGCCCAAAGCATGTTAGACAGGGCCCGGGGGGGTATGTTGTATGCAAAAATGTTTGAGTGACCCTGTGTCTGTTGGGCTATGGGAAGCAGGAAAGCATCTTCCCCTCCTGAAGATACTTGTGTCTTATTCTTCTCTTTGACTGACTTGCACAGATTGATCTCAAGAAGTATTTAAGAGGTATGGGGTTTGGGGTTGGTTTTTTCTGCCTGTGGCAGGGCAGATGTCTAAGGTACCTTCACAAAAATCGACCAACCAGACTGACTGCTCTACACCTCCAAGGGCAAAGACTCCACATCTCTCAGGAGGGAATGTGTGGTCCAGTTCCTGCATCCATTGTGTGTCTGTGTACATGTTACTTGGTGTTTGTCCAGTCTTCAGCTCTGTGACTAGAAATTCCAAAGCAGACTGTCATCCTGAGGGTGGATATCAAATTGTCTCTAGGGCAGATTTGCATTGGCTGAATGCTCTGTTGCCAGGGGAGAAAATGGCTGAAGGTGCTCTCCTTGTGTTGGATGTGTAGACATCATACTGAAGTACTTATTTAGAAATATTGCAAATGTTTTTAAAACTAGTGTCTATTACATTCAAAAGCAGTAACCAAAACCAGTGTGTTGAGCAGGTTAAATACCAATAAAAAGTGACTATGGGTGTCAGTGCACAGACACACAAAGGTGACTGACAAATCTCCCAGGAGATGATTCCCTCCAAGTCCTCTTAGATGTGACGGCAAAATGGTTAGATGGTGGAAGAGGTGGAGTCGGATCTCCCCAAGCAGGGGCAGGAATTTTGCTTTTGCCCTTTGTTTTGGAGTTTAATGGCTTAACTGTTATAAAGAGGACTTTGGGGCTGCATTTTTACATTAAGTTGTGGAGGTTTTGTGTGCCCTTCTTCTCCCCCCAGCCAAAATTGGTCAACCATTTGATTTATCTCTAGGCTTGCTCATGGCCAAGGTCTCCTTGAGGTATGTGATGTGCTGTCAGCTGCTGGTCTGTGATGGCCTTTCTTCTCAAAGGAATGCTAGGTTATTTTCAGTAAATAAGTAGTTTATAAAAAATATTGTTCAGGTCTCCTCAGGCAACAGAAAGAGCCAATTGTTCAGGTCTCCTGTTACCCAGGCCTGTGATTTAAACCTCTATACAGGAGGAGGGTAGCACTTTCACAGTTGTTTTGTGAACAATTGTCTGGTTTAGCTATCCTAACTCCCACACAGTTGGGAATAGTTGGCGGATGCGAGTCATTGGGAGAGGTCCCAGGTTTGCCTAGTGGGGTGGCTGGGGTGTTGCCTAAGAAAACCCAGTTCCCTGAGACTCCTCATGCTTTTCCTCCACTTTTCCTTCTGAATGCGTGTGGACCTCCACTATGTGAGTTGTCTTCTGTGAATATATTTTATCTTACACCTATGTTGCTGTCTGTCCTTAGCATTATTTAGGTTGCCAGGTGCTTAGCTTGCAACAAAGTCATTTTGAGAACCTAGGTCCTACTGACAATCTTGCTTCCACATCCCACACTGGTGTCTCATTTGCAGTGAAGCGCTGTGACGAGTATGTTTCTGCTAACTGGCTGCTACTGTCTGAAAGCTGCAGAGACCAAAGGTCAGGCTGGTTTTTGGAAAACGAGACTCTGGGTTGCTCAGAAGAGAGAACAATATAATGTTTAAAATCATATAAAAAGCAATTCATGCAGCATTTCAAGGCCTTAGCAAGGGGAAACACACAAGAGACATCAAAGCAATCGAGGCAGTAACAGTTAATGTTAAGTATCACTACTTATACTTTTAGCATTCATGTAGACATAATGGTTTTAATACATCTTCAAAGGCATTTGTTGCTGTTGGCTCAGTAAATCAAAAACTGATTTGATTTCCACTTTTCAGACTCCTTCAAAACAGTTTTTAACAGTCTCTTCAGGCTGGCCTTGAAATGTGATGGGCGTGATACGTTGGGTTTGTTGTTGTTGGGGTTTGTTTCCTCCAACTTGGTTTGGAGCCACTTTTAGCCTTTTGATCTTTCTCTGATCTTGTTTTGTTAAATAAAATGATTACCTAAGCAGGGAGATGGTATAGGTAATATCAGAATTCATTCAAACACAGATGATGTCCCTCTGACAGCTGCTCCTGCCGGCAGAGGCCCCTTGATAGCTGATGAACGGCAAGGCTTCCCACACCTTAGGACTTGTGCCTAAGCAGGACATGATGCCAATGCTGGGAACAAGCAATTAAGTGGGAGGTAGTGTCGTCTTTCTCTGTGAGCATCTCTTCAGCTGCTGCAGATGCCAGATGTGGAGAGATCTGCAAGCAGGTTACATCTCCTGTGACACTCGCACTGTGGGAGGTGGAAAACGTCCAGCGCAGCCTGAAGGATTCTCAGGAGTCATGAAAGATAACAAACATGCTTCTAAGGAGGGGGAAAAAAAAAAAAAAGAGTCCTCTCGAATATTAATCCAGCTAGAGAATTTGTCACTGGGGTAGCAACAGCCCTATTTAGCAAGGTATAAACTTCCCTTTTTCCTAAACATCCCAGGCGTTATGGAATTTGCAGCTTAAACAGCTGAGAGGAGAGGAGCACAGCTGAAGTATTTGAGGAACTGCATTGCATAGACAAGTAGGGTCATAACTTACTAAAACATTTGAAAAAACACATTCCAGTGAGACAAAGTTAAACAGCTAGAGCATCTTCCCGTGTAAGAAAGGCATCAGGGAGCAGAATGGGTAATCATGGAAATTGGCTGCCCAGGCGCATTCCTCAGATGGCTGAACTCCCTATCATTGGCTTGTAGGGCAAATTCAATTGGTATTACAGTGTAAGTGATGCTGGAGCTTACGTAAGGGTTTTTTCCTTCCTACGTCCCACTGTATTTCTAAGCTGTACGTGATCGCAGGCTGCCTTGCAAGCATATGTTTGGGTCAGAAATAGAGTAGTGTGCAATATACTTTTCCCGAAAATCTTGCCTATAAATAGTACAGGTGGGAAAGATGAACTTAGTTGTCCTCCAGTTCACTGCCAGTTTGAAAACTGATCTGGCTGTCCTAGTGGAATGATGCAATATTGGCAATGGTAAGCAGGAGTAGAGCCAGGGATTTCAAGTTCATGCACAGAGCTCCTAGGCTGCTTCTCTGTGCCCCATCCAACATGCAATTAGTGCAGCTGCAAGGTCATGACTCTTTCTCCTCCCATCCCTGTTATCTATTGCATTTTGAGGGGTTGGAGCGCTGGATGGTATATCCTCTAAAAAAGAGGCAAACGAGGTGGGAAGCTTTCCCCCCATCACTTCCTACGAAAACTGTGTAGCTACGTGCAGTGAAGGTGCTTGCCCTGCACCTTTAATGGCAAATGTAATGTTAATAGTGATGCAGAAATCTGTCCTGTTGATGAAGATGTAAATGAGAAGTTCTCTCTGCAATGTATAAAAGGCAAAACAGATAGAAAAGTTTCTCAGAGGTCTTTGGTGAGCTGGAACCACAAATCCCTTCAGAAAGCTGCAGGCACTGTTCTGAGGGCAATAAGCATGTTAGAGAGGTTTTGTTTTATTTGTCTTGTGTCACAAAGTTGTTCTGAATATTAAATAATAATCACCATCATACGCAGGATATATCCGTACTCTACTCTCCACTATTAACCATTTAACAATGTACAGAAAACCAACTGACGTGCTAACTGGAGAAGTCAAGTGCATCATCGCTTGAAAGCTTCTTTGAATAATGCTTGCACGCAATGATGAGTAAAATCTGCAGATAAATCGATGAATAGTGTAACTGAAAATGAACAATAAAGTGGAAATCCTAGTTGTCATTGGTCAGTTTCTTAAAAAGACGTGCAGATTTAGGATTAGTTATTCTTAAATCAGCGTTCACTTCTGCAAGGCAGAGTGCTGATAAACGTCACATGCTGTTGTAGTAAGTGTAAAAAATTTATTGTTTTTCTGGCTCTAAGGCTAAATGCTATTAGCCCAAATGAGCTATCAAGGTGAAATGATAAAGGCCCCGTTGAATATTTACACAGAATTAAATTAAATACGCATGTGCCACTTGCTCTACAAAGAACATAAGGGAAAATATGACTAATAAGAGCAAAGATTAGTTTACTTGTCAGTTCCATGATCATGATATAGATGGAATTTCCTTCCATAAAAACAGCATGACAAAGAGTTCATGAATATTTTCATCAGTAGCTAATGTTTCCATTCCCGGAGGAGAGCTCTAAGCCCACAAACAAGAAAGGCTGCTACGTTTAAGATTCAAGGGAATGTCATCACAAAATGTAAACTGTCTGCAAGAAACTTTCAGCTTTGACAGTTTTATCGCATTAGAGACAAGTGCATCACAGCTGTGAAGTGCATCATAGCACAGACATGACCCATATTTATAAAAATCTTTGACTAATATAGCATTTTGTTATATCAGAAATCTGCGCTGTAACAGCGCAGGTCTGGGCTCTGCTGAGAGCAATGAGAGTTTGCAGGTGGAGGGCAGTATTGTGTTTCCATTTTGTTATCGTTTTCAGGTGAAAGGTGCAGCTTTTACACTGCTACAAGTGTGAGGGCATATTTTCAGAGGATGGCATAATGAATTTATATGCATTCACTGTCTGACATTTAAGTTTGTTCATAGATGTAATAGATTAAATTACAGATTAGTAAGTAACATGTAGGTGCAGCGTACATACATTTTGAATATGGCTATGTCATAGAAATTATTGGCCTTGTTTAATAGCTTAAAAACAATTCTCTCCTAGAATAACAATAAGTGAATACGAATTAGTTAAATACAATCTGACTTTGAGGCCTTCTGTAAACAGTTTATGCACCAAGCTGATTTGAAATAGCAATATCAAGTATTTGGAGCTATGTTACCTTCTGCCAAAATGAAACCTGTGCATCATTTTGGTCATTCTCGTGTACTTTTCTCAGCCTTTTTATTACTTCTTCTTGAAACTGGGAGGGATAGGCAAATGAAATTGGAAGGAATATTACCCAAATATGGGTAATAAAAAAGCAGTGCTGCAGCAGATCTGCAGAAACTAACACATAGGAGAAAGTAGCCCTAATAGTAAGTGAAGGAGAATGGCGAGGCTAAAGTTGGAACAATATTCGTAAGAGTGGATACTTAGCAGAATGAGTTAGAGATGTCATAGGTGGGGGGGAATATTTTCCAAAATGTATTATGGGAAAAGACTTGCAGCCTTCAAAATGTGATAATTAGAAAATCAGCAGGTTTCTATAAAGGGAAAAAACCCACAACCATCTAGAAATATTTTATTTTCAGTTGAGTGCTGTGACACTTTTTCCACAGAAGCAGTACAGAAATTCAGGAAGTTCTTATTATAGCTGTTGAACAAACCCAAATGGGCAAACAGTTTTTTCCAAGCGCATGCAAGTTCTGATGGCAAACAGCAAAGTTCTAAGAAAATGAGATAATTAAGTTATGGGATCACAGACATTTATTTCTAAGGAAGTCTTAAGGAGCATTTTACTACATTTCTATTGTTTATATTATTTTAACATCTCTACTTAAGAGACAGCTGGCCTGTGTCTGTAGACTTTGTAATAAAATCTTCTGTTTAACATGCAGTGTGGTCTAAGAAGCAGCCAGGACGTATCTGGAGTGGGATAGTGAGCGATGTCCTTCAATGCCTGAAAGCATACTGGAGAAAGCAAGGAGTCTCTGGGCTCCGTGCCTTCCTGATGCTCTGTGGTTAGGGTACGTGTGGGAGCAGACCCTGCGCTGCATTACAGAGTGAATCCATGGTACCCAGTACGTACACGCTTTGCAGTGTGTTGTTGCATGGTCAGTCATGCCCCTGATCCATACTGGCTCCATGTTGTGCCTATTTGTCCAGGATTCCCAGACATCCACTGTCCTACACTACTGAATATCAGGAAACGCTAGCTGGTGGTCACTACAAGAAATACCGTATCTTTCTAAGTAATAAATTTTCCAGTATTTTGCCCTCAATAACTGTTATATAAAGTACCAGTGAGGGAATATTTGCATTAAGAGCAGTTTATTCTACTTTTCTGTAGAACTTGCGGGCAGTTCCACATAATATTGTGAGAATAGTCAAGGCTACAGGAAGAAAAAAGGGCTCCATTTTTGGGGGGGAAAACAAGAAGGAAGTGGAAGAGAGTAATGGGATGTTTGTTGTAGAAGGAAGATATGTAAAAGGGACAGTACACACATAAAGCAGCAGAGTGGAGTGGTATGCTAGGAACTTCTCTGTCAACACAGAACTCAGGAAATTTAATGTTATGGAAAGATACCACAAAGGCAGGGACAATCTGTCTGTCCTTCCAATACCCCTTAAAAGAGAGCAAACTTTGGCTTGTTTAGGGGATCTAATGCTGAGAAGCTGCCATGGTGCCCAGGAAAGCAGTTGATTTTCAAAGAAAATGCCCTGAAAGCTCAGGAGTAAATCATCCCATTTTACAGGAAGACAGATAAGCAAGGAGCTTTTTGATGAACTAAAATTCAAAAGGGGAGCACGTAAAAAGGGGAAATGATGGCAGGCTGCAGAGGTGCAGTATAAAAGCATTGCTTGGACACGTAGATATGAAATTGGGAAGGCCAAAGCCCAGCTGGAGCTAAGAGTAGTAAGGGGCATAAAGGAAGTATTTTACAAGTTTGCTCACAGAGAAGCTCAGAGAAAATGTGGGCTTTGGGTGAATGGTGGGTGACAACTGAGGGAGGGATGACGCAGAGAAGACTAAGTACTCAACACTTTTTTTTTTTTTTTTTCCTCCCCCAACCCCCCATCCTCTTCACAGGAACACCAACCCTATCATGGTTTGTGAAGAAGAGGGAGAGCCGTTACTGAGAGCAACAGGTGACAGAGTATGGAAGGTGGATGGGAAACGTAAACAGAGGATCAGGGGAGCTTTAGGTTGACTTGCCCCCGTTTCTGGAAAGATCGTGAACGATGTGGCTCATGTGATGAGGCAGAGCATACCCTCAGTAGATTTGTGCATGACATTGAATTAGGACGGCTTTTGAGAAAATTGAGATTTGGGTAAAAAGAAACCCCCATAAGTTTCAGCAGGGAGATGTGCAAAGCTCTGTTCCCTCAGAGGTAAACTCCATGCATCAACACAGTCTGTGGCACGACCAGCTGAATGGCTCTGATAAAAAAGGACCAGGTGTTACAGCAGAAACCAGGCTAATATGAGTCAGTAGTGGTCTCTTGTCAGTAGTAAGGCAAACCCATGCTGGGGCTACCTTGGGAGAAGCATGGCCAGCAGGAAGGTTTTATTCTGTCTGCTTGGCACTGCTGAGGCTGCTGTAGTGTGTCCTCTTCTGGGTCCCCTGGTTCGAGAAGGATGTGGGACTGAAAGAAGGTCTATCAGAGAGCTACCAAGATAGTCAGAGGTACCTAACTTGTAGGGAGGGGCTAAGGGTGCTAAGGGACTATGGCAGGGAGAGGTTGTTAATGGCAGGATAAAACTACTGGAGAGCAGGCTTGCTGGCAGCCTCAGATCACTTGAAGGGGAGTTACAAGCACAGTAAAGCCAGGCTTTTTTGGATAGTGAAAGATGGGGAAGCATGGGACAAATCACAACCTGAGTTCAGAGTGGCCTTTCTTGTCTAGGAGGGTGGTGCAGCACTGGAGTACGTTGCCAAAAGGAGCTGGGATTGGCACTCTTGGAGGCTTTCAGGACTCTGCTGGACAAAGCCATGACTGACCTGCTCTAGTGCTGGAGATGGTCCTCCCACTCAATCAGGGGGCTGGACTGGATGGCCTGCAGAGGTAGCTTCCAACCAGCACTTCTATGATAGTATTAATTTGGTGAGGATTTATACATTTTATACGTATGTCTATATAGCAGATATAGCTTTCACAGTTAAAACTAAAGGAAAGAAAAACAAACCAAAACAAAAGAAGACTATAATTCTCCTGATTCAGAACATGTCAGTCATCAGTAACAGAGAAGTTAGTGGATTCTCATAGGATTAGAGGTGCATTTGCTTCCTCAGACATGTTACGTATCAGATGCATGTTTTTAAATGTGGGAGGGAAACTGCTGGCCCTCACAGACCTCTGGCTTACTGAGTGAGTAGCAATGCCTATGTCAGCTTCTAGCACAGTCATGTCACTTTAGCAGAACTTAAGAACTCTTCTATGGAGCCACATAATTTTCAAGCTATACTGCAACCACATATAGGACACACCTATGGTTTCATTAAAGACATAGAATAATTTACAAAGGTATTAAAATCTCAGGAAAGGAAGCGCTCATTTAATCCATGAAAATAACTTAACAGTCATGAAAGGAAATAACAATCATGAGAAGAATGATAATCTCTGAGTACTTCTGGCTGGGTTGCTAGATGTCAGTTGAAATCTATTTTCTCTGTCTCAGTTTGGAGATATTTTGTTGCTAAATGGTGCGGTACGTTAGTGAGCAACAAGGCCCAAAACCAGAACGCAAAAGAATAGAGCAGAATCTCATTAATGCAATTAGTATGCACTAATACATTATGTATTAATATCTTGTTCAAAATCAAATAATTATAGTGGATTTAATTGCATACAATTAATGCCCACTTGAGGGCTAAAGCTTTGATTTTTTTTATATATGAGAAAGATGCTGCCTTTTGCCCTCTTGAGCAGCAAGAATGATCTAGGTCCATTGCGGTTTGGTCTGCTTTGTAAACCCTGGGCACATGCACTGGAAATACACTTTATTTACAGAATCTATATATTGTTGAAGCATCTGCTGAGAAAAAGCAGAAACTAGCTCTAAATGCTTTTTCTGCACTTCCTAGCCTAAACATACAGACTGTTGTCTTCGTTGAGCAACAACATCTGTTACTCTGGAAAAACAGATGTGTGAAGTATACTAGCAGTCGGGAAATATCAAAAAGGTGAAGATGAGTCTTCAGCAGCTCCGGAGGCAGCAAGGAAATTGGAAGAGAAGACAGATGCAATATGTGCTTGCAAACAGGGCGTGCAAAAGAGGAAAAAAGATATCGTGTGAGTTGTTTAATTTGGAACGGTAAAGAAAAGCTCCAGGAAGAAAAGTACAATATTGTGAGGGCCTGCTTATACTTTTGTTTTCTTTAATCACATTCCTTATTTCTAACGGAGTTGATGACTTAGGGGTTTCCCAGGAATCCTTTCATAGTTCTGGATGCTGACTTATACTGAATCTCATGGGTTTGCTATCAAGGGGATGTTGGATTAGCTGAACAATAGCTGGGTATAATTCTTGGCCATGTTATAACAATTCATGAGATGAAAGTCTGGCTCCAGGAGATCAAATAGGAGGTTTTTATTTGATATCAGGACTTTGCCCTGTTTTTTCATTTTTTTCACAGCTTGATCAGAGCAGAGGGAAAAAGAAAAAAGTGCTGGCATGCTGGCTGTTTTGTAGTGGCATTAGAACTGAGAACTCCCAGCCCTTGTAATCTTGTGATTATTTTTTTTTAAAGCCTTGAACCATGGAATTTAATGCTTTATGTTTATGTGTAAACTTGCAAAAATAGCTTGACTAAATGTTCTAATTTCAGAAGAAAAATAGATCGAAAGTTAATTATTTTTTTAAAATTCCTATGTTATTAAGCCTATGAAATGATGCTTTGGGATCTGACCTGTAGTACTAGAATGCTTGGAATAGCCAGTGTTTGATCTCCCCAGGTTTCTCAAATCCTGATGTATTTCAAAACAACCTTCTTGACACTGTAAAAGTTGGCTAGAAGTCTTTGCCCTTTCCATCCAAGTCCAGCGTGAAAAAAGTAGAGTTGAGAAACAATGATTAAATAGAAAATTATAGTTCAGACAACAATTTGAACTTCTAAAAAGTTTTGCTTTGTTCTGTACTTTCCCTGAATGTTTGCTTCTCCCTTTGCAGTGTTCAAAATTATGGAAACTGTGAGATATTTTGATAGCGTTTCTTCCTGGGGGAGAAGGATTCATTTCCTGACCCTTATATGATGCACTGTGTCTTTGGGTGTCTTTGAGAGCATTTTAGTCTCAAGGTTGCAAGCTAAGACAAATGCAGGCAACGGTTGTTTTGCTTCTGGGCACCTTGAAGGGGGTTAGCAGAAAAGCTAAAAGTAGAACTGAGCAGGCGTATAGGAAATACCATCCTGGATTAGGTCCAAACCCCACCTAATCCCATACCACGTCTCCAGCAATGATTAGTGTCATATACTTCAGACGAAAATGGGATTATGTGGCCTTTGCTCATCCACAGACACTTGAAGTCTTATTCTGAGTTGTAATCATTTGAAATTGGCTTAAATCCTGAAGGCTGTGGTTTAACGTCTCTTGCACTGAATCAGTTGTAATGAATTATGATACTCTGTGGATGTTCCTGTCATCCACAGAAATGACCACTCTCTCCTCAAACTTTGCAGATTTCTTGACCTTCACAGCTTTTTGTGGCAGTACGTTATTCACACTTTAATTGCACTTGGAGTGAAAACAGCTTTGGAAGGCTACTTTGTTCCTGTGTTAACAGGGAAGGAGCACAGAAATTTCTTGTCTACGTTCACTGGAGCACTGGTTATTTCTATGATAGTTATTTTGTATGCTGTTATCACAGCACCAAGTTTTCATCTCCTTCTCAGGCTACTTTTTGCAATCTCACTTCATATGATCGAGGGTATTTTTTCATGTTTGATCGTTCTCAGGGCATCTGCTAGACTTCCTATGTTTGGCCACGTCTCTGACACTGATGTTCAGGACTGCCTATGGCAGGAGGAATGTGTTAAGTGAGAAACACTGCAGATAGTAGATTCGGAGAAACTTCCAAGGCAGAGTAAGGACTTTTTTGCTAATTGGGGTGAATAGCAGCAAAGAAAGTCTCAAAGAGAGAGAGATGGGAGAGCATGAGGCAATTTCATCATTAATAAAAGCAGTGAGAAGTGCTTAGAGAAAGGATGTCTCAGGTGCTGGGAGGGACAGAGAAAGCAGGAAAGTTTGCAGGCCCCCCATCCGAGACAAAATACTGAAATGTCTGAGAAGAAACTATTATAAAGTGTGATGCAGAAATAAATTTTCATATACTTTATTTTCCTCCTCCTATAACTGTTTCCAATTTTGTAATAAAAATTTTACCCCCTAGTTTTCCAAGAGCTGATAAACACTACAAATAGTGTAATGTTTTACAGTATCAACATAGTGTTAGATGGCTACAGATCACCAGTTACAGAAAAACCTATTCTAAAACTACTACATGAACTTTACTGACATAGTTTTTAAGTATGGTGTTGAGAGGATGCAATCACCTTTCTTTGATTTGGAGGCATCCAATTTAGGAAATTATAAATGGCATCTTTGTTATGACGAACAGTGGTGTTTTGGGGAGCGCTTGCATGTTGGTCTGTCGAGTTTATTTATGTTGACTAAGTTCTATAAAAGAGTTTTTATTATCTGCTTCAAAACAGAAGCAGCAGTTAACTAAAACCATGAAGGGATCATGATTGCCTGGGAGACTAAATGGAGCAATCTTGTCTTACTGGGCTTCATAAGCTGGAAAGGTCTTGGACTGCTGCAGCTGTTGTGGGATTATGAATTGCTGGCTAGGGATACAGGCCTTGTAAGTACAGAGTAATATCCCTGGTTCTGGATATCCTACAGTGTATCTACACTGCTGGTTTGGCAATGCTTTTATCATTGTTTCAGCTGATGCCATAGGTGTATCAAGACTTTTTTGCTTTGAAACACTTATAACCTGAATGTCTGTGCAAGACAGGGGCATAAATTGGTAGTTGTCCATCCTACTTGTGCTTAGTCTGACTATTTTTATGTGAGGACACAATCTAATATGTCCTGAAGTTTGGGATTAGGCAGGCCTCTCTCCTGCAGTTCCTGCTCTCCTCCTTCCTCACTTCCCACTGGTCATCAATGAACCACAAGTGACCCGGTGGCTGATAAGTTACTGGTCAGTGTGTCATGGTTTAACCCCAGCCAGCAACTAAGCACCACGCAGCCGCTCCCCCCTCCCAGTGGGATGGGGAGGAGGATCAGGGAAAAAAGGTAAAACTCATGGGTTGAGATAAGAACAGTTTAATAACTAAAGTAAAATAAAATATAATAATAACAATAATAATAAAATATAATAATATAATAATAATTGTAATGAAAAGGAATATAACAACAACAAAAAAAGAAATAACACCCAAGAAAAGACAAGTGATGCACAATGCGATTGCTCACCACCCGCTGACCCGTGGCCGAGCAGCGACCCGCCCCTCCCGGCCAACTCCCCCCTGTTTATATACTGAGCATGACATTCCATGGTATGGAATACCCCTTTGGCTAGTTCAGGTCAGCTGCCCCGGCTCTGCTCCCTCCCAGCTTCTTGCACACCTGCTTGCTGGCAGAGCATGGGAAACTGAAAAGTCCTTAGCTTAGGATAAATGCTACTTAGCAACAACTAAAACATCAGTGCGTTATCAACATTATTCTCACACTAAATCCAAAACACAGCTACTAAGAAGAAAATTAACTCTATCCCAGCTGAAACCAGGGCACAGTACTTAAACCTTCATTCCAATGCAGCCAGCTCCATTTCTGTGTCGTTGCACAGATACAGGCTTGCCATGCTTCTTGTTGGTTGAGATTAATTTTTCATTTAAGCGTATCAAACCCCATATTTTTCAGACCATTGTTAAAATCAACAGTGACTACAGATTCCTGGTCTAACCTGCAGCCCTACTGCAACCACATATTAATTCATGATTTTGCTATCCTTTTGCCCCAATGAGTTAACTGAAATTTATTATTGACATTCAGACACTTGCCATGGTGGCCAGGTATGTAGGAGAGCCTGTGACAGGGGAGAGAAGTTCAGGGGCAAAATTCATGGTACCAAGCAAAGCTTTGGATTACAGAAGAGGAAAGCAGACCTGGGAAATGGAGGAGTGAAAAAATTTTAGATGTGGATGAGACTGTATTTCCTCAGGAAAGGCTGTGGGGTGACAGGGGTCGGGTGCAGCAGCAGCAAGATCCACCTGAAGCCGGCATGACAGCCAGCAAGCTGTGCCACCTGCCAGTGCTTCCCCATGACAATGCTGAGGCAGCTGATGCGGAGGTTGGGTAAGGTACCAGCTGGGATGGGCAAAGCATCCTCTCGCTCTGCCGCAGCACAACCACATGCACTCCTGCACCACTGAGGGCTGTGATCTCCATTTCCAACTACAGTTAAGCCTGTACTGCTTATTTTTGTATAATAGTTGCAGCTAAAGGACCAGTTATATGCCTGGCAGCGTTTCCCCCTCTTTCAAAGGATCACACGTGGGTTCCTGGGATATCTGAAACTGGTTTTTAGAACATGTCAGGTTGTTTTAAATCATTTATTTACTCTTTCACAGTAGGAGAAAGCTATTCTCAGCAATCCATTTGCTGTGTCTGAAACACTAGGCATGCCTGTCAAATGAGGGTAATTGCTTTGCAATGCTGGTTGCTTTGCAAACCGTTGTTACCAGCCAGATGGGTGACTCCTTAGTGCCCAGTTGTGTGGTGCTGTGATGTGCCTGTGGGTGGGAGCAGCCTGTCTCAAAGGCTGCCGTAGAGCTATATACAGGGAATGATTATTCACTGTTTTTCTTGATATAAAAAGTGGGGCAACCAAGTGGAATTACTAGGCAGCAAGTGTAAAGCAAAAGATAGTATGTTTTTTTACACAAAGCATAATAAAATTGTGTTGCTTACTGCAGTAAGGTATATCTGTACGTGAAGGTACCAATATAACTGCTGGCTCAGGAAGTCTCTAAACCTTGGGGTGCTAGAAACTGAGCACAGACACTGTTAACACTTAAAATCCTTCCCTTCGCTTTTGTTACTGGCCATCATGAGAACTAGTTGGGGCAGAGCACCTGAGCTAAGGACCTTTGTGTGGATCATATGGCCATTCCCACTTTCTTAGCTTGAGAAGGTGGAGGTTTGCAGGGATTTAGTTATTTGGCACACAACAGTTCAAGAATTATTATTGATTACTCCAATTTTTCACAAGTGTTCCACCAGCTAAGTGCCTGTGGTCCTGTATAAAGTTAAAACCAACCAACCAACCTCCCCCACCCTCCAAACCTGCAGTTGCAACAGTACATTACATATCTTCTCACTTGTGTTGCAGCAACACTCTGGGCACAAAAGCAACTGCTCATCTGACAGTACAGGATCCAACAGTGGTTTTCAAAGTGTGAAAGCATCTGCGAATAATAGAGGTGAAAACGGGGTACCTAAAGTATGTAATTTTTCTCAGGTACCCAATCAGGTACCACACTTTATCTGGAAACGATTCAGTACCAAGCATTTTAAAGAGGAAACTTTTTTCTCCCTTTAGTATCCCTTTAAAAAAAAGAAGGGGAAAAAAGGAAATTTTTTAAACAGTAAATAAAAAGAAAGTGATGGGGTTTTTTTCTCTGATCTATTGCTTTTATTGCATTTTTCAGATGACTCTCAGCATGAAAATCCCTGCATCCATATGCTCATCAAATGTCTTGCTTTTATTTCAGAGTCAATCCTAGGGCAGCTAGAGCAACGGCACATCAGTGGTGTATTCAGCACTTTCAGACAAATGCGGGTTTGATTCTGTAAGGCTCCAGGCAGCATTGAGATGGGCTGAGTTTATGTCTATCCAGTGAAACCAGTGTAAGCCAAAGGTTCTCAGATCATCAGCTGAGAAAGCCTTGAAGTTCCCATTGCACGTGACCATTTCCCCTACATCTTCAAAGAAAGAGAACAGACCTTGACTTCTAGGGTTTTTTTTTTAAAAAAAAAAAAAAAAAAAAAAGACCAAAGGCTTTTGGGCTCACATTAGAGAAGGCTAATGTTATATTAAAAGAACAAACATATATTAAGCAGAGTTTTTTCTTGAGGTAGGACTTTGAGTTATAGAAAAGCTTTGCAATCTTTCTTGTTCATGTCAGTCATACTGATTCTTCAACACACGGAGATGATTTCTGAGGTACGGTAAACTGAATGATAAAATTGTTGGATGATAAATGCTGGTATACCAATTCACCAGTTAGAAGTGCTAGAATTGTTCTTTACACATAAAACACATAAGAAAATCCTTTATTTTTCATTTGTGATTTTTTTTTTAATAACTTTTATTCTGATGTCTGTGAATATTTTTGTCTGCATTTTAGATCATGTGGGCAGATTATTCAGCCCTTGGGCATTTGCCAACTGTTACCCCAGGGAGGGCTTCCCAGTGCAGAAGGTACTACGGGAGGGAGCTCAGACAGATGGTGCAGCATGAAGGCAAGACCAGCAACTCCACTTGATTTTCCTCCTGCAAACACTGGTAGCATCTTACTGTCCAAAAAGCTATAACAATTTAGTTGTGTTGAGAGGAATAGGGATTGATTTCCATCTGCTTATCTTGGGAGTGTAAGGAGAGCTAAGATCCAATGTGACAAAAGGCTGAAGTATGTGGCAGGGGACAAAGTAGCCTAAGGTGGCCCTACTGATCACAGGGGTGAAACCAGGGAGTGCTCATTCAGCTGAGGGCCAGCCTTCAAGTTGCCTCAGTCAGTCTGGACCACGTGCGCTGTTTCTCCCTGCTCGATATCAAATGCAGCAGCCATTTGCTCTACTGGCCCATTACTAGGAGGTATGATGGGCTCCCTTG
Source organism: Gymnogyps californianus (assembly GCF_018139145.2). Taxonomy (NCBI): domain Eukaryota; kingdom Metazoa; phylum Chordata; class Aves; order Accipitriformes; family Cathartidae; genus Gymnogyps; species Gymnogyps californianus. Next base: position 43,811,715 of record NC_059472.1, read on the forward strand.
TAGAGTCCTACTAGGAATTGCTCTGCACAATGCCTGCCTCTGTGCACAAAAAGAAAAGAAAAACCAGTGTTCAGAAGGGCCAAATGCAAGGCAGCAAGCACTGGTTGGTTTTGCTCTATTGAAGGTCCTGGAACTGCCAGCACTGCAAAGACCGGGACCAGGCAAAGGCTTGCACCCAGTAGCCCAGCATGAACTCGAGGCTCAGGCTGACAGGATGGTGGGAGTCAAATTGGGAATGAACTGTGGATGAGAACTAGTGGGTAACTTCAGAGTCAACCTTAATTACAGGTGAAGATAACTGAACTGGTTGGGGAAGCTTCAGTCCTTACAGTAAAGTGTATTCAGGAGAGCTTTTTGAAGAGAAACACCAAGACAAATCCCAAGAAGTTTTATGCATCCTTTTCCCCATTCCTGCAAGCTTACCTCTTGGGTGGGTATAGTCTGACCAGTGGTGTTTGCAAATGGGACCTGCTACTAATATAGGACTCAGACCACAGCGAAATGTCTTTCGACATTTGCATGTGACACAGCTTACTTCACTTAGTGTGATGAATTTGTTGCATTTGAGTGGAATTTATCTTTGCCTTGATTAAAATCTTCATGCTTTCTTTTTCAGCTGGACCTGCACAGGACAGCAAACAAACAGTCTGGAACATGGAGGAGAAACTGGTCTGTAACTACTGCGGAGAGGAGTCCCTGGGTCATACCACTAATATTGATTTTTAAATGTTGCTACTCTCTTTAAATAGTTGTGTAAGATTGTATTTTTGCACAGTCAAGTGTTCTTTTGTCTTAGTTACTTAAGTTACAGGGTGTAATCTGTGGCTTCTGACATTCACACAAGCAACTACTGAAACGCCAGCAACCCTGTTAAGATGTGGGTCTGTGTTAGCGACCTTCTGGCTTCTCTCCAGATTCTACTAAAATTACTTTTGGACCACAAGGGGCTCATGAGGGAAAGGCATTTGAATAGGCTTTTCTATTTTTTCCCTGTGGGTGTATTTCTATCTAGATTGTGGACCAGTTTATGCAAATAAAATAAACTGAGAAATCAATATGTGCCAGAGACTATTAAAATCTAAAGGACTTAGCGATATCTGTAAGAATGCTCAAATTTTTATACTGTGTTCCTAGTATTATAAACCTAAACTTTATGGTAACTCGAAAAAAACAAGCTCAGAAAAATTCTGTCTTTTAAGCTGCCTCCACTCTTTAAGACAGAGCAAACCATTCCCTCTGAGTGAGCCCAACTTTTTAGAAAAACCAACACAAATGAAAGTAACTGTGTAATTGTTTGAGATCTGAAATACAGCCTATACTACTGTTTGATTAAGTGTGTAATATCCTTCCTTAGCTGGTTGCCTGTTTACTTGCTGTGATACAGCATTTTCTGTGGAACTGTTCAAGCTCTTCCATAAATGCAGAGCAGATCCGATGCTTAAGTCTTATGATTTACGAACGGACTGGCAAAACAGCAAGTAGACAAGCTCTAATTATTACCTTCTGGGCACTGCAGATGGTGTTTCAGAAGCTTGTGGGTTTGTTGCTCACCTTTAAATAGTGATTTAAGACTTCTTTATATTTCTACAAAAGTTAGAATTAAACCTCTGTTAGTTCTGATTGAAATGTTTTTCAGCTGTAGTAATAGCAGACAGATCAGGTTAGAATTCAGCTACATATTCTTAATTGAATAAAAATCACTTTTCTTGTTTCACTGGATTTTTTTTTGGTTGCTGTTGAAGACATCCCCCTCCCAACAACCTTAAACTGTTCTTTTAGGGGAATTCAAATATTTATTGCCACCAGGAACCAGAACTGTTACAATTAAATGGGGCGGGGGGAGGATTCTTCAGAAATTTTGGCTGGTTTTATGTACCAGTGAAAAAACAAATACTCAAACAGGAACTTATCATTTAAGAAAAAAATAGTGAAGTGTGAATGATTAAAGGAAGTTTAGTAGGAGTGATTCCAGCTAAGCTCTGTGTACTTGCACTTGATTGAAAAGACAGTCTTTCCCAGGCAATCCTTTAGTATTTCAATTCCTTCATCTCTCTTATAAATCGTAATAAACTGGGTAATTTCCTGCCATAGTCTTGGTTGGTATAAACTTCTGAGTTCTCTGACTGCTAACTGAAGCAATTACACACTTCAGATTAATGGCTGAACTGACTAAATAGACATGTAAAAAGTAAGTGTTTCTTTTCATATGGAAAGAATTCAGTTATTTATCATAAGGGTATCCTTAAAGTTATGTTTCTTTGAAGACCCTCTTTATCCTAATTGTTAGAATAAGTAAAGTAGTAAGAGAACAGAAATACGCAAAAACCTGCATTTTTTTGCAATAGGAAAAAAATGTCCCTTTTCACATATTAAAAATGAACAGAAAACAGAAGGGGGTTTAATTGCTGTCCCTAATGTTATTTGGCTTGGTGCTGCAGAAATCTACTTTACTGTATGTAAGTGGACTCTTGTTTTAAAACAACTATTCAAATATTCTCTGACATTTTTGACAGAATTTTTGGTGAAGTTCCTGTTTTGACCCTCTTATCAAGAAATTACATTTTATTCCCACCATTTTTAATTTAACTTTTTGTTGCCTCTTTAAAGGGTGTGTTGGTTGATGAGGTCAATTTGGAAATGAGAAACTGCAAAATTTCCCAGTTGGGGTGTATAATACATAGAACAGAGATATTTGGAGGCTACCTTCTGCCTTAGTTTCCCAAATGATAATTATTACCTGACCTGACTGCTGTAAGATTCACAAGAAATTGTTTACAGGCTGAGGACCTTTTCTTAACTATTGTAGAGAAATCAGAGTGTAGCCAAAGGTCTGAAGTTCTCCAGTATTTGCATACCAACCCAGTCTCTTCCAAAAAGAGTCCACACCCTGCCCTGCTCCCTGTTTTCAATGTAAAAAACATACTTTAGCCCTGCTGGAAAAATACCAAAAAGGAACCCCTGAAGTCTGGAAGCTGCTGTCTAGTTAGGGAACAGGTATAACATGGAAGAGTTTTGCAAGCTTCCTCCAGATGTCTTGGGAGCGTGGCTCAAGCCCAGCATAATGCAAACAGCTCTTGGCCTCGAAGGACTGTAGGGATGTATTTCCTCTTAAGACAGTCCATCGTCTGTGCCAACAATTATGTCATTTCTCTGCCTTGTCACTTGAAAAATGAACTATTCACCAAATTTCCCACACCTTTATGTTTGTTGGCCATTGCTAATATGGGCTGGACTTAGTCGACATTTTTAGGACATATTCCTCATATGTTAGTTTACACCTGATGATGCCCTTTCCGAAACGCTTGTTCACAACTCTTCTTGATGACACCACTTTAAAGGGATTTTTTCTTTAAGTTTAAATTTAATCTCAAAGAAGTTTTAAAATTTAAACTAGTGCCTTGTTCCTGAAGGCTCCTGTTCAGCTGAAGAGTTTGGTGATTGCTAGAGGTCACAACTAGTTCCAGGACAGGCAGCAAGACTGAATTTTCAGTAGATTTTGTGCTTTGAAGGCCTGAGCAGTTTTCTGTCACTAATGCACATTAAGGTGTCTGACTTTAAAGCCTTTACAGTTCCATTTGACTGATGAAGCAGTGACAGTTTAGGGTTCCTAAATTTGTTTGCTCTCCTCTCATTGCAGTTGTGCTGATTCCTTGTTCCCAAAATGATGTCTTACACCAGAATGGTTAGCTGTAAACTTACCAGGCAGGTCTGAGTTGCTTCTACTTCATATTTGGTAAACTATCAAGTATTTCCCTCCTGAAGTCAAATGCTGCTGGACTGGTCTCATTCACACAGACAAAACCTGCCTCTGCACTACAGCAGAGTCCCCAACAGCAAGTGTCAGCGGGTAAGGCCAGAGCAAGAAAGGAGCACCTGCAAGCTCGCTGGACACCATTCAGCCTGCTGCAGTGGCAGGCCAAAGTGCTGGCCTCGACTAGCAGCGTTGCAAAACAGAACCAATTCTTTGTTTCAAAGGACGTGATTCTTAAAGTTAGTGAGATATAATGGTTTGGATGCCCACTGACCCAGACTGCTCATTCATGGTAAATAAAAGCTTTATTTTTAAAGTTTAGCTATCTTTTATTGGGTTTTTACCCCATACCAACATTGCTCTGGTCTCATACTGTGGTAAACTTACACAAAGCAAGAGGTTCTGAGAATGATAAATCCTTCAGAAAAATTATCTTCCTGAGCACACGTCTACTAGAAAAACAAAACCCAAACCAAGTTATTAGTAGTTCTCTATCTGTAAGACCCATCACGATACCAGATCAGAAGGACCAAATGGTGATGGTTTATTTTGCTTTTGTTGTTGCAAAAACTGGATTAAAGTAGGGTGTTATCTCTTCTGCTTACCCTTAGAAACATTTCTGCTGATGTGGAGCCCTGTACTGAAGAGGAGAAAAGTGGGTCCAGTTGAACAATCCCAAAGAAACTAGTTGGACTTCTAGCCGTGATTAACTGTGTACTTGCTTTCAGGGCTCTCCTGGGAGGACATCTTTGTATTGTCCCTCTCAGTGGAGCTAGGAGGAGCTGCTGGGATGGTTTTTGTAACAGGGCTGGGCCACTTTGTTTATTTGATGAAAAGAAGCATTCAATGTTATTGACCTGATGTGGCAACAGAAGAAGATAAAGAATAGGAAAAAAAAGGTAGTTTTGACTTAGATATGAGAAATAACTTGAATTTCTATAAATTAGGAGTCTGTGAAGATTCTGTGGTGTCCGAGATCAACAAATATGTATTTAAATGCTTCTGGTCATCTGTTCTATGAACAGACAAGCACAGTGCATAGTTGCATTTTATCAAGGAAAACTAATCAAAAAGCCAGAGCCATTAGCTCATCAAGAAGTTGTTTGCCAAGAGTAGTTGGTGGTAATGAGATTTAAGGTCAGTCATGAAATCCTGTACACTGCATTTGGTTCCTGGAAGACATGGGCTCATCCTGAATTATATGCAACTTTCCAGTTGGTTTGTGACTGCAACCACAGAAAAAAAAGGAAAAAGCAATCCGTCTGGATAGTGCTCCCCATGTTCTCACAGTAGTTAACTAATCCTCATGTGATGACAGTGCTTTTTTCAATTTACAGCAAATAAAGCAGGGAAAGAAGTTTCAGAAAACCATTTTATGACAGGGCCTTTGGCTTTTGTGTCACTCTGCTGCCCATATAAGTAGAAATTAAAACAGCAATGATATGACAGCTTACTGATCCAAGTAACAAATCAATAGGGTATGTATATATAGGTCCAGACAGACCCCATGCATCCCAGTGGTAAATGAAAAATTAAGAAAAACTTCATAGAAGATCAACCAATCAACAGGATATCAATAAACTAATATCTATCCCTTGGAGACCATTTTTTTTACTACTGGGCAAAGGTGAAATGTTCTGTCCTCCTGATGCTCTTTTTCTGTTTCCTGGGTAGGAAGGATTTTTTGTTTCTAATGTCTGTCGTTAATGTTGTCGCTAATGTTGTCGCTAATATTGCAGTCTTCACAACTACTAGAAGCTCATCCTGCTGTGGCTACTTTAGCCACAATGCTAGCACTACAAAAAGCCCAGATCTGTTTGTTAATGCTGAATTCTTCCAAAGTTAAAATGATAATAAATATTCCCTGCCCTCCAATTTATCCTCCTGCAGCACAGTAAACTTCAGCTCAGTACCTGTTTCCAAGAAGATGCCTCCTGGTACATGGGGCAGTTGGGGTCAGGCATTGGGGGTGGAGTGCTTGAACTAAAATTAATAGATCATATAATCAAGTTGCTATTTAGGTGAAATTACCTTGATTTATATTAAGCCAGCCTAGGCTGCAATGGTTTTAGTAGATCAGGCCCACAAAAAACTGCCTTTTCCACTAACTTTCAGAGGCATGTGTGTATTGTTTTTTTTGTGTACTTTTATTTTCTGTAACTTCTCCTCATCAGACTAGGGATTACTTTCACATGAAAGTGATGTGGTTTCAGCAGTGAAAATGTGTCACACATTTTGATCTATTTTGCCATAACTTTCTTTGCAGCACACCATTTTGCATGGTAGTTTGCAGCGTGCTGGTCTCTGAAGAGTTTTTCTTCCTGCTCAGACGCTGGTGTCTACCACAGAAAGAGTGAAAGCAAATCCAAGAGAATGCTCTTTAGACATGTTATCCACAGATCTGCAGTAAAACTGCTATGTGAAAATGTTCAATGTGAAGGAAAATAGATCAGACCAAAATGTCAATACTTGAATAGTCAGATAGGTAATGAGGAAGACTGCTTTGCTGTTAAATATTTTCTCATCTGAGATGGAGAAAAATTAATAAGAAATGGAAAGAAAAAAATGTAGGTTTATCCCTGTGTCGTGGTTTAACCCCAGCCAGCAACTAAACACCACACAGCCACTTGCTCACTCCGCCCCGGTGGGATGGGGGAGAGAATTGGAACAGTAAAAGTGAGAAAACTCATGGGTTGAGGTAAAGACAGTTTAACAGGTAAAGCAAAAGCCGTGCACACAAGCAAAGCAGAACAACGAATTCATTCACTACTTCCCATCAGCAGGCACGTGTTCAGCCATCTCCGGGAAAGCAGGGCTCCATCACACGTAATGGTTACTTGGGAAGACAAATGCCATCACTCCAAACGTCCCTCCCTTCCTTCTTCTCCCAGCTTTATATGCTGAGCATGATGTCATATGGTATGGAATATCCCTCTGGCCAGTTTGGGTCAGCTGTCCCAGCTGTGTCCCCTCTGAACTTCTTGTGCACCCCCAGCCTACTCGCTGGCAAAGTCGTATGAGAAGCTGAAAAGTCCTTGACTTAGTGTAAGCACTGCTCAGCAACACCTAAAACATCAGTGTGTTATCAACATTATTCTCATCCTAAATCCAAAACACAGCACTGTACCAGCTACTACGAAGAAAAATAACTCTATCCCAGCCAAAACCAGGACACCCTGATAACAAAATTTGAAGATCTTTTCAAAATAACAATTTGAAAAATTGAAGTATTTCACTAGGAACTCTAGGACTGTTAAGTGCCGTGAAAACCCTTGATATGATACATTTTACAGATTACAGTTTTATTTGTCAGTATTGGAAACAAAATGCCTTTTTGACATGATAAAGGTTTTGCATATTAAGACTGTAGAATAAAAAATGAGAATAGGCTTGTCTTCAGCACAGTATCCCTTTTTTGTGATTTCAGTGAAGTGGATGACAGTTAATCTCCAGCATGGTACATGTCTGAGAATACTTTACACTAACTAGCCTACTTTTTCAAAGGTGAATTTAAAGGTGAGCTTAACTGAGACTTTGGGTACTGAAAATTTAAAAGAGGACTGGTCTATGGCTTAGTTGAAGGCATTTTGTCCACAGTTCTTGTTTGCTGCTGAGCTAAACGATTCATGGCTTTAATTTGGTTCATGATTTTGTTTTGTAAGGTTTTAGTTTATTGGTAGTTATGGCTGAATCTATGTGTAGATACCCAAGCTGCCGGGTAGCCTGCATGTGATTTAGGAAATATTTCTCTGCGTCTTAGGCATGGAAATCATCTCTCCTTCGGCACTCCCATTACCGAGGACCTCTGTGAGTACCAGCAACCCAGGGAACGAGGTTGGTGTCCTCCTGCCCAGCCACTCAGTAACCCATAGACAACTGGTATGTGACTGAAATATTTCCCATCTTAGCAGTTCTCAGCTCCAGCAGGAAATGGTGATACAGACTGGTTTGGGGTTTTACTGACCCCTTAGGGAAAGTGGGTGCTGCAGACTCAGGCAGTTCAAGAAAAACGGGTGTATGTCTGGCAGCTTCCGTGGAGAGCCTGCAGAAGGGAGGAGATGGGTGGCGATTTCTTCTTCCACTCTGCCCCGTCACCCCTCTCCCAAAGGGAGAGGGCAATTAGTGTATTCAGTTGAGCGAAAGTGTACTAGCATGAACACATCAGCTGTAACAAATGCTTTGAAATTACATGCTGAGAGTCACAGTAGCTAAACAGCAGCGGCCTAGACCTTTCAGAGCTTTGCCTTCATCAATCAAGGTCAAAAGAAACGCAAGAGTATGGTCTGCGAAACACCGTTCAACAAGTGAACAGCCACTTTCTTCTGGGAGGAATGCCACAAGCAAATTAGGAGTATTGTAAACAAAACTGGTTTTATGTGTTTGACATCAGTGCTAATAATACTCTTAAAAAAAAAAGTTTTTATTTAATTTTAGCTGCTTATGTTATTTGATTCTCTCTGGAGCGTTTAGCTCATATCTGTATGTTGCTGACAAAACAAACTGAATTTACGTTGCTGGAATCATCACAATGAGTCATTAAAATAATTAAAATGAGTCAATGAAATGAGTCATCAAGTGAGAGAGAGTTACACCTGCAACGAGCTCCTGTCCCTATGTTATGCAATTGAATTTTTGATGATGGGCTTAAAACTTCTGGCTGTCACGTTGAAGTGTTTCCTAACAGCTCATACTGCAATCTGAGTTGTAATATTTAGTACTGCTGAATGAGTCTTTGTAATTGAATTAACTTGTTAGAGAAAATAGAATCTGCCACACAGAAAGGGAACATTGTTTCTTGAAAAGAAGTGTTCTTTTGAAAAAGTTTTCATAAGCATATCCTTGGGCAGAAATTATAGTGATACCAGGGTTAGCCTTCAAAACTAGTATATATTATGGAGATATAGCCTGCTTTCCAGATTTGAGTTTATTTACACCTTCCTTCTTGCACTGGTAAATTTTTCATTTATGTAAATTAAAATGGTTTGATTTTTGGGGGGAAGAAAATGGTATTTTATAATTATATATTATATATATATTTATATTATATAAATGAAGCACTCAAGCTTTTTAAGGAGGGGGATTACACATTATAGGTATCTGTATAATGCCTGCCATACTTGTTTCTCTGTTATACCTGTTATAGCTGGTACCTTTATGATTTAAAGAAAAAATACAAGTAGTATCCTTATTTATTATGTATTAGGTATTATTTGCCAAATACTGAAGATTAGAAAATGTTTCAGAACTTCTAGTGATTGAAGATACTTCACTAATTTTGAGGAGAAATTTGGTGAGTGTATTATTGTTTTTTTTCTGACTGTAAGATGCAATAGTTAAAGCCCGAAATTTGCAAACTTGGGTACCTAAATACTGACTTCAGTTCTTTTTCTCTTTCTAGATTTGTTCAACATTTTGCTTGATTTCAGGTACCTAAACAAAACTTTTGTTGTCCACGTTTACAAAACCATCCATGAAAACTTTGGCCCTAGGTATTGTTATCAGGTTTTGGGCAGGTTAGACTAGAATAGAATATTTGGCTTGTTTTGAGCGCTCTTTTTTACGATTCTAGTAGTTTCTTTCCAACTTTTCCCAGTTAGTACTTTGTGATATAAACAAGCTTGTAAGAAAACACATTTCCAGTTCTTAGCTGATTAAGAAGAGGTTCAGAATGTTTTTCAGAAAGTACCAATAATAATAGATCCATAATTCAATAGCAGATTAATAATTCAATATAAATCCACTGAGGCAGAATACTTAAAAATAAACTTATTCATCTCGTTAAAAATGTCATAAAGTCATTGGCATATTATCAATCTTTATTCCATTTTTTTTTTATCATATATCTTTTTCCCCTTTCATTTCTGGACTAACGTTTCAGGTTAACAGGGCAAATAAGCAACATGCTGAAGATGAAGATGCTGGCTATAACAAGTACCTGTACAGTTAGTATCAAAGGGTCAGGGGACGTCAGTGGCTTAGCTACTTAGAGCATGGGTACTGTAATACACAGGGGTTTTGCACGCTTGGCCCAGGACTGGGCTGAGCGTTCAGCTGCGGGTGGAGGATGTGAGTTAGGGGACCCCTGGAGAAATGGCCCCTGCACCCGCTTCCCAGGCGCATGCTCTAATTGCAAGGCAATACCTGGGAAACAAGCAGACACTTTGGAAGGAAAAGAGGTTACAAACTGCATTTTTAAAGACATAAAACCATGGTGGTGTGCACTGAGCATGCTGCTATGCTGCTGTTTCGCAGCCATTGAAGAGCAAGACATGCAAGAGCTAGGTTCTTCTTCCCGGCAGGGCTTAGGAAGATGGTGGCACCCAGTTATTTCAGCACTTCATCTCAGGAAGAGGAAGAAGAAGCCTGGTGGATCAATATCTTTTTAAGGAGTTTGGGCTGTTTCATAAGCAGTGTAAGATGATGGAGGAGGAAACTCACACCTCTCTCCTGCCTGCCCAGTGCTTTTTCTTGAGTAGGCTTAAGAAGTTCACTGAGGAGTTAAGGGGTTTTAGCCTTTCTTACAGGTTATCCAGTAGAAATTTATACCATGCAACAAAATGCCTTTTCTAGACAGATTACACAAATTTCTTCTATGAGTCTATTTCATAATCTGTCAGCTCACAGAGAGATACCAATGGGAACTGCCTTTTCTTCTCTGATAAGCTTCTATTTTAAAAGTGATATATAATTCCCAGACAGAAAATCAGAGCAAAAGAGCTGTAAAATTTATTATTGTGATCATATCACCTTTCTCTGTGGACTTCTGAGTATTTAGTAAGTAAAAGAGAGAAAATCCGTCTTCTATGGGTAGTACATCACCTACACAGTGACAGCAATTTTTCATTTCACTTTGGCTTGCATGAACAGGGATATACCATTTCTATGGGAAAACCTCAATCCCTTTCCTCTTATAGTGACAGATACCTCATTTGGAGCTTTCTAGAGAGAGCACTGTGCTCTTAGTCTGTTTTTTCAGCATACAGCAGAATGGAGGTTTGGTCACTAAGTAATGACTCTATTTCTTCATATCTGTTTGCTACCCAAATGTATTGTTTGTAGATGGACATGTACTGAAAGAGTCGTGCTTGGGATTGACATCTAATACAGTTTGGACAGAAGAGGGAAGGAGAAGGAAGGGGATTTTGAGATACCTAGTTTTCAGATGAACCCTTTCAGTATGCCTCTTCGTGAAGCTAGAGTCAGATTTGCTAAACTAAGGCAAAGCAACACTAAGAAGACCCCCAGATTTGTGAAAATGCTGATACTTTTACAGTAAAATTCCCTTTTTTTTTAACTGCTGGTGTCAGAATATTTCAAGTAAATACATCCTCCAAAAAATAATGCCTCCAGCTGAATTCACTGCCTTGCTTTATCTTTGCTCTCAAGTTAAATAACACAAGATGAAAATCAAGAGTAGTTTTCTTCTTGTTCCTTTCTCAGTCTGAATGTTTCAAAAGTATTAAGGGAAATTCTCCAAGGACTCTAATAGGCAATTTCAGTAATGCAGCAATGTTATAGATTCTTGGCTTTTCTGTAAGGTGGACTATGATTTAAGAGACAGATCTTTTTTTATTGGCCTTAGTCTTCTATTAAGTAGTTTCTGCCTTCCTGGAAAAATGCTTATTTCTATCATTGATTGATGTCTTCAGTGAATCACAGTTTAAAACCTGGTTCAAGGGTTAGGTAATTCTTAGTGATATGATTTAATTTTTCCAGACAATAACTTTTGCCTTTAAAATCTCAAATAACGATATATTTCAGGAGATGGTGCAGGCTTTGTTGTTGTACCAGCCATTCCCAGAGCCAAGCCTGGAGCAATGGTCAGAACAATTCTCTTGCAGGAAAAAACAATAAGAAGGCAGAAAGCTTCTCCTGGGCTCCTACTATGCCATTGGCCCTCAGAAAACAAATAACCAGCACAGTCACTAGTCTTCCCCAAAGACGGATGTTACTGAAGGGAAGTGAAGGTTTGAGGAAGATTTGATAATAGCCTTCAATTATGTTAAAGGTAGACATGGAAGAATAAGCACACTCACCCTGTTTTATGTGGGACTAGGAATAATGGGTTTAAGTTATAGTAAATGACAATAAATTATATGGGAAGAAAACTTTCTTATAGCATTGAAGTAGTTTGCTTATAGAGATGGGAGAGTCTCCTGCCACTGTAGGCTCTTCAGAATAGACTGGACAAGCATCTGTCAGAAATGCCAGTGGTGAGTTTTGGAGAAGGGTGAGACTAGATGTTATGTAGTAATTGCTTCCAGCTCTACTTTCCTATGAGAAGAGGGAGCTTGAGAACTGCAAGCAGAAGGAGTAACACTGATCTCCTCTAAAAGCAGACAGTGGAGAGTATGCTTCCCATGGTGCCAATGCTGGACCATCAATCCATATATAAGGCAAGTAGGAGAATAGCAATATGACCTATAATGGAAGGATGATGGGGAAGGCAGTGCTATTTCTTTGTTGTGCCTGCAAGGCATAAGCTCACTCTGCTTTCATCTTTGCTAATGAAAGAGGAAGCATTTACTAGCTGCAGGCTACCTCCAGAGGAGACACTGACACAATTCCCTCGCACCCAGTGTGATTCCTGCAGGCATCAGGCTCTGAGAGCTCAGCTATTGCTTTGGGCTTTCAGCAGTTACCACTTAGCCTGAACATACAAGAACTGCACAACTGCACTTATATAAAGTCTCTCAGCTGAGGATCTCAGGGTGCTACTCAAGCAATTCTACCCCATTTTACAGATAAGAAAATGGGGCACAGAGTGGCTGAGTGGCAGTTCAAGATCACACAAATGCAATCAGGTACTCAGAGCTCCATGTCAACCTGAGGTAAAATATAGGAATTTGCTCAGTGGTTCTTAGCTGAATGAAACATACTCTTGTCCCTACTGCCGAATGGACAGGCACTGTATTCCAAGGAGACCCTCAAAGAAAAACTTTGAGACTTCTTCAAGTTTGAGCATTCCTTAGATGGGTCAATTAATTTCAGTCTCAATAAACTCAGAACAGTGAAAAGAGCTCTAGTAACCTTCCAGAAAGGGCTGCTCTGTCTGGAACACAAGTCATGCTGGAGCACATGGCTAAAGGATCTTGCATTTGCCATCTTCGTTTTTACCCTCAAACTAACAGCACAACTCCAGTGATACCTAGATTCTACTTACCAAAACCCACTGACCTGACCTCCTTATTCCATGTTCTGCATCTCAGTCTGGTGGGTGACAAGCCAGAATAACAGCAAAGGAAAGCAGAAACACTGGAAAGAAACACTTCAGTTGAAACATTTTTAATTTCATGTCACCGTGAATAAATCTGGGGAACAGCAAATCATTCACAACCACATGACCAAAGAAGAATATGACAGCAGTGAAAGGTTGAGTACTCATCCCAGGGTGTAGCAGCTAACAGAAACAGTGACCATTTCAAAGCCTTGTAACAAAAAAATTATGTAAAATTCATCAAATCATCAGCAAGTGAAAGAAAGTCTGATTATAACTACATAGCTAATATTCCAAGCTTACATGGCAGGGCTTCTCTAAATCACATAAATTTCCTTAAAGATAATTTTGTCTTGAGAATATATTTACTTTATAAGGATCTGGAGGGTATAGCCTTGGGGTAAGAAGGTCATAAAGAATATTCTGTTGGTAGAAACACAATAGGAGAGTTTGTATATGGTAACTGCTTTTCATTATCAAATAGATGTTGCTTCACTTATTCATGTATCTGTGAGATATTAGAGTGGTGGCCACTTTCTTTAGTGATAGAGCTAAAGCAGCTAAGTAGAACTTTCTTTACACATTCTTTAAAGGATAATTATAGCAGTAACTATTTTTCTGGTAGTAATACCAGGTTAATAGTAAATCAGCAGTTTCTGAAACTGGGGGTGGAAAATGCCTATTGAGTTATGAGTCTGCATTTTCTTTCTTATTATCTGTCTTACACAAAATGTGTGGATACTTTCTGATCCCTCTGACTGACAGATGACATCTTTCTACTCCTTCTCAGTCGGTATGAGTGTTTTTTTCTCTGCTTGTTCTTGTCCATGGCATGTATTTTTTATTCAACACACCAGTTGTACTTCTCATCTCCGGCCAAGGTGACTCTGGCCTAGAAAAGGAGGATGAAGGCAGGCACAATTATAATTATAATTGTGTATATATGTGTGAGTTTTATGCCTAGTGAGGAAGGAACAACTTAATGAATTAAATTAGTAGCTTCATGGGGCTGAGTTCAGCAATGGTACAAAGCAATCAAACCCAGTGGAGTTATACAGATTTAATGCAAAGAAGAATTTGGTTCATTCAGACTATTGGTTTTTCATGATGGCAGGTGGAGAATTGTCTGTGAATTCTGTTCTGGTTTTGATTCCACTAACGACACCATAAGAGTGAAACTGAACAAACGCACATACTCTTTTCAAAAACAAGTCTAAGTTTTGTCTCCTGAGAAAAATGGATTAAAGAAGAATCCTGAAGACTCCATAACTGTTTAAATAATTTCCATATCCTTTTGCTCAAGTGGACATCTTTGTTGCCATTTCAATTATCAGACCAGTGCAAGCCCATTTTCCAACCCCATGGAAATGTGTTCACCTGCTATGTCATGTCAAGGATCCTGTTGGCTGAAGTGTTATAGGGGTTAATCTAGACAGACACTCTGTCCAAACTTAATCATATTACTAAACAAAATGCTGATGTAATAGGATTCTTTTGAGACATGTTTAAACAAGCAATGGAACCACAATAAAATCAGATAAAATGAGTGATTTTATTTTAGTAAGTACTGAGTACAATGGAGTGATGTTGCTATAATTTTGAGAGATTAAATTTCTGCATAAATGTTTCACAGCCAGGCTTCTCCCCTTGTGTAATCCATTGGTCTCTCACTGCCTTGTTCCATATCAACTTGTGGGATTTACATTAACTGTGGTGGACTTCATCCAGTAAAACATGTGCAAATTAGGACTAATATCACCTTTAAACTAGAGCTGCATTAAAAGCTTTTGATGAAATTGAAAACTAAGAGGTTTACGGAAAAGTTCACTCTGTGAATCCAACCTGAAATTCAATTGGCACAAATCCCATTTTTCCCTTGGCGTCACTGCAGACCCCTTCCTTTATGAGGTGGATCGAACCTTTGTTTCTTTCGGTACCAGCTACTTGTGCTACCTCTGTGCCTCAGTCAGTGCAACAGATAGTTAAATGGGTATAAAGCCTTTCCCGTTCTTGAATTTTACGTGTCTCTACCGACTATGACAGATAACTGCTGAGAGGTCCCTTTAGAAAGAAAAGTGGCAAGAGAAGTGAGTCAGAGGGAACAGGAGGGTTGTGAAGCTTATTCTCCCAGCGTCTCCTTCCTGAAACGAAGATCATCTGACTTGACCATCCTCTTGATTGGACCGAGACAGAGTTCAAAAGGAAGTGGATCAAGGATGTTGTGTCTCGAAGGGAATATACATATTGCCTACTAGGGAACTACTTTTTGTCCCAACGTCCTATTTAGGGCATTTGGCTTCCCAGGTGAATGTTGGTATGTGAGCCATGTAAACCGTTTTCTTTTGCCATCAAGTTGTATATCTCTATGGTCTGTGTCTGTAGCATTACTGTTTTGACCACCTTTTATCTCTTTGCAGCAGCTCATACTCTTAATAACTTGGTTAACTCTAGCTATAGTAACTCCAAAATTTAGTTAGAGTTGGTGATGAATTATTTTTCTCAGCTGAGAATATTACCTTGGTAGTTTGCACTTTATTACATTTACCCTTTGTAAACTTTGTAGGTTAGAACTGTGCACAGTGTTTTAATAGAAAGTACTTTGAGTTGTAGCCCTTATTTATATGCCTGAGAACATGTTTATTCTTCTAAGATTTAATTCCTGTTTACTGAGAGATTGTGTTGTATTTTAATACTTGTGTGTTATTATGAAATGTTTGGGTTTTACAAAAGAATTTTTTCTAATTAGCATTGTAGCAAGTTAGCCAGAAACCAGGAGACAAAGGTATTACGTATCTGTCATGATTCAACAAATTTATGTTATCACTAAGATAACTATTCCAGAATAGAGCCTATACAACAGTTGCAAATTATGGATGAAATATTAAAATGCATTTGTTGCTTTATGGCATGTTGACTTTGATTTTTCACTTTACCACAGCCTTGCCTTTGAAATGAATAGATTTAAACCTAGCCTCAAGCCTTCTGTAAACTTTCTTCTAGTTATGTCAGTGAGTGGGTGTCGTGGTTTAACCCCAGCCAGCAACTAAGCACCACGCAGCCGCTTCCCCCTCCCCCTCCCAGTGGGGTGGGGAGGAGATAAAAAAAGTAAAACTCATGGGTTGAGATAAGAACAGTTTAATAACTAAAAAGTAAAATAAAATACTACTAAATAATAATAATAATAATAATAATAATAATAATAGTGATGAAAAGGAATATAACAAAAAAAAAGAAATAACACCCAAGAAAAGACAAATGATGCACAATGCAATTGCTCACCACCCGCTGACCCATGCCCAAGCAGCGAACCGCCCCTCCCAGCCAAATCCCCCCTATTTATATACTGGGCATGATGTTCTGTGGTATGGAATAGCCCTTTGGCTAGTTCAGGTCAGTTGTCCTGGCTCTGCTCCCTCCCAGCATCTTGTACACCTGCTTGCTGGCAGAGCATGGGAAACTGAAAAATCATTGACTTAAGAAAGTGCTACTTAGCAACAACTAAAAACATCAGCGTGTTATCAACATCATTCTCACACTAAATCCAAAACACAGCACTATACTTGGTACTAAGAAGAAAATCAACTCTATCCCAGCTGAAACCAGGACATCCTGACTGGTGACTGGCCAAGTGGTGATAGCACCAGCCTCAGCTTGTTTCACCTTGCCCTCCCTTCCTTCCCAGTGGATTTGGTAACAGACTGTAACTCTCATATATTAACTCAACTGAGGCTTAAATTAAGCATTTTACCAACTGACATACAATCGCTGTTATAAAACAGAGAGGAAAATCAATGGGCAGAGGAGCTCTGATCTTTGAAACCCATGGAATGATTTGCTTTTCTAAAGAGAGATACCAACCAAGACTGAAATACATTTCTGACAGTGACTAACTACTCTGGGTTGATTTTCTCTGTTAAAGTCTGCATATTATGCATGGGGCCTTACTAATTAGGAGACTGTTCCTAATCCAAATATAGGTTATATAATTACTGAACTGCTGTTGTGTTCTCTCTGTCAATCTCTCACTAAATCAAGAAAGGTATGGTTAGAGCAACAGCTTGTTTGACACTTGGGCTCAACAAATAATCTTGGTTTACTATTATTTATTATGAATGGATTGATTCTAATATATTAAGTGCATTATGAAATATGCTTGGTATAGATCTCAGTATGGAATTAAATATCAAATAATGTTTTCTTGCTTTTCAAAGAATTCAAAATTAAAAAGGGTATTTTCAGCCTCTTAATGACTTCTACTCCCTTCAGACTTATGTTTGATGACAGCAATGAATCTGGCACTGTGACCTAGAAGTCAATACAACCATAAAATTCTTCTGAAGCCAAGTAGATGAAGAGCTTACATGTTTCAAAGCTACTGTAACAGATGGAAAAAAGAGGTAGATTCTTATTTTTCTGAAATGAAAAACTCATGCAGGTTTAAGGTAAGCAGTAATGACTCTGAATTTATTCAGAAGTGAATGAGAAACCAATGAAACTCATAAATAAACAACAGTAAGGTTATTCTGGCAACTCTTCTGGCACTGACTGAACTGACTGAAAGAAATCATCAAGGCAGTCTGTGGCTGGAGTTCAGGAGTGAGAAGTCTGAAGTCCTTTCTAAAAAGGTCAAAGAGAAATTGTTAACACCTATCAGGGCTCACATGAAAAAAGGTGTTCTGATCTAGGAAAACTTCCTGCTGCCTTGTCTTGGTGGCATTAAGTTCTGTGTCATAAATTACATTATTTATGGATGTCATGCACTGAGTCAGCTGTGGAAGTGTGGGCCACAGCTGAGTTAAAATTTTACACTGGAATAAAATCTAGTGAAATACATGCCAAAAAAATGATCTATTCTTCTGGAGTCTAGGCTGATACTTTAGACTCAAAGCAGAAAACAAATCAAATGCCAAATTAAACAGATTTATACATGAAGAGAAACAAGGCAATATATGTACACTCATTTTTAAAAGCTTCCTGACTGATTAGTTTTGTAAGGTAAGGCAGGAGGGCAGAGAAAATTCAACTTGTTTTCTTCTGTTTCACATTCTATCCTTTCTTTTCCATTCTCTTCTCCTTTTGAACAGTATTGAAAGGGGAATAATGTTGGATGGGATGTTACATTAGTGGTACCAACTACCAAACAGGTACAATAGAGGAATAAGGTATTACAAAGGACATTGGCTGCAAGTTCTGTGTTTTGGGTTCAGATTTTGCCCAATTCAGCTGTGCATCTCATGTTGGAGGCATCCTAAGGAGAAAGATACAACAGATTATTTGCCATTTTCCTTTTGTCATACTTGGGCTTTTTGTACCATGGTAATTATTAGTCCTGCTGAGCATACCCAGGCTAGACTAGCTTACATGGGAAATAATATAAAAAACATGTATACCTAGCTTTAAATAGGTTTATGTAAATAAAATGTTGCAGCCACACCAAAGTAATATTGAAAGTCAACCTTAATACAATCAATTAATTTATAGAGTCAGGATAATAAAAAATCAAAAAGGTAGTTGCTCCACTATTTATATATGCTACAAATACTCTATGTTCACTATATTTTTCTAGCCATAACATAAGCTAGGTTACTGTACAGTGACTTGTACATACCTGCTTGTACTTAAATACCTCTTCCTGTTAAGGTTAAGATTTACTTCTTCCTGGAAGTTAGAATTCCTAATTCCACCAGAAAGCAGTGAGAGTTGAGCCAAGAGCTCTTATTTTCCTGAAAGATGGAAATGACAGTTGTAAGCTGATTCTTTCATCTATAAATAATTGCAGACTTGCTTAAAGATGATGGACTTGAGACCATGAGCTCTGTATTCCCCCCATCTACCTTTACAGTACTTACTGAACATTCCCTGACATTTTTTATCAAATATGGTGTTTACAAGCTGTTGTGTTATATGCAGATTGATAAACAAGGAAAATCACCTCATCAGAGCCTCACCTTACACAGCGTATGGGTGTTCTTGTGGTAGCTCTCCTTCCTCCGTCATGATGATCTGTACCGTATTCCCAGCCAAGTAAACTGTTGTCTTGTTGTATTGAACTTTCTGCTAAGAGACCACCTCTTTGCTTTGTATGGAGGTCACCTTTTTTTTTGCATTATACAGAGATATGGAGGATCAGTGAGGACAGCTGAACTATCAGATTATGTCTGTTTCTTCTTAAAAATAGAATTAGGGAGGTCCCATTTGAAATTCTTCAGTTCTGTATCACATTTTTCTACCTTCACACCTAAACTGTCACAGCTGGAATTTCATTATTTGGGGTGTAGTGAGGAAAAGAATAAAATGGGGCTGGTCTTAGTTTCTCTGATCTGGGGAGATCCTATGAATAACATAACTTCTGGTGTATTTTATCGTATGTCATAAAATGTGAGCATTTATCACAAGGCAATAAATTTAATGCAAGGCAAGTCTGCTATATTCACTGTTGTAACAGGATCTGGAGTCAGCCAAAGTCTGCCTGCACATTTCCTAGCATTGCTAAAGCTAAAACTTCTGGAAGATAACCTAGAACAACATCACTTTTAAACAGACAAAACTCAGCTACGTGAAGACCAAACTAAAAGGACTTGTAAACACTTCTTCCCATCTCTGCTTTCTATCCATGACAGGGGTGACTTATCTCCAGTCAAACTACCTTCAGTGATTTTCTGTACCACAAAACTCTCTTCACTCAATAAGCTCTGAGTACGAGGTAGAGCTCGGTATCCCTTACTTTCTGTCTGTCCCAGCTGGCCCTCTACAGGGCCACATGACTACTAGTAAAGCTCTGTTGGCCATATAGAAGGCATTACCTCCTCTGCATAAAAATACAAAAGTTTCTTCCATAGTTAATGATCAGAAAAACATCTAAGCTTAAAACTTCATGAAGATCAGATTTAAACTGATAGCCTTAGTGCTAATATCATTGTTGGGAGCTCTGCAGAGATTGATAAATGCAGAGAACGTGGCCTCCCCCACTCAGTGCTGTACCAGTTTTTCTACATCCTCTCTTTAGAGGCAGCATTTCAGGGAATTCTGCCTTGTCTTCTTTGCATGCTTTCAGACAGCAGTGTGAAACCAAGGAGTACAACAGATCATAGTTACCCAAACCTGCCACATAATGTGCTAGTGGCCTGTGGTATCCTAATCTCTGCAGAAGGGACTTCTCTTCCCCCTTGACCAGTCCACCCCCTTCAATACAAGGATGAAAGACAGACAGATCCTAAAACATGCTTTGCCCTTGCAAAGAGGAAGTAATGTTAAAGGTATTTCTGGAAGGTCCCTCTTCACTTATTCTGCAGGGTACCAACTAGCTTGGGACAAGGCTCCCTCCCTTTGGGTTTTTGTGTTCTGCTGGCTGGTGGGTTTGTCCTCTTTTTCATTGCTTATATGCTGTTCCATAACCTCCTGAATTGAAGCACTCACTTGTGGTTCTAATGTATAATACAATGACTATCCGCTAAAACTACTGCCATCACAACTTATGGCACTTTTGATAGTCTTGAGGGAACTCTCAGGAGACAGGCTAGAGGCTAAAAATTAAAATTTCCAAGTATTTTCAAAGAGAAAAAAAAAAAAAGAAATCCTTGTGTAGATGATTCCATTGCTCCCATCATTTCTAGTTACCATCGTTATACCAATCTCTCTGATTTGCCTTTTAAGTCTCTTCATTCAGTTCTAAGTCCAGCATCCTCTTCAGCAGTCTTCTTATCCAATTAAGGATGCTTACTTGTCTTAACTTCCACTGCAGTGTTGTCCCAATCCTTGTACTCTGCCGCTGTTGGCAATATTCCTGGCTTTGTCTGCAGTCTCTATCTGGCTGTAGTATCTTCCTTCTTCCTCTCATCTTGTGTTCAGACTGCATCCAACTTTTGCTGTCTCTTCCCTTGTAAAGTGTTCAGAATTCCCCTTCATATTTCTGTCCCAACGCTTTCAAATCCTCTTAATGGCTGTGTTCTCTCCTTTACAATGATGGGCCAGGCAAGACAATGAACACTTCCAAGGTTTAGATTAAAGAGTCAATGCAAAGTATGGCATGGAGGAAGGACCAAAGTACATAAAAGCAAGAGGCAGGATTAAACAAATCATAGACCTGCCTCAGCTAGAGCAGAAAGCTGCTAGAGCAGTGCTAGAGAAAGCACAAGAATGGGGGGAGATTAATGTAGTCTTTAGGACAAAGCATTTAGCAGTTATCCTCTGTGGTCAGAGTTAAGTTTAAGTATCATGCTGTATGTAGGTCTTCCAATCCCCTTCTACTGTGGTATGATGAAGGTCTGCAATGGCCTGTTATTAATGGGGCTACAGCTTGCACAGACTGAATTTAAACCTCACAGCATTTCAAAGAAAATGGAAGATCTCCAGCCACCATTATACATGTGTCAGATAACTACCAACAAATTAAACATATGTTTACTTGTGCTTCCCTCTTCTCTTTTTAGGACAAATTGAAACCAGTTTTTCTTGAATGGGAACCTAGTCTTTAGGTACAGCTCTTTCATGTTTCAAGGTAAGGATGGAGGCAACCAAGTTCAAAAAGGTATTTGCTACCAGGTGTAATATACAAAACATATGTATAACTTTTTTTAGAGGAATAATATAAACTTTTCACTGGTAAAAATAACAGTGCAAACAGATGTAGTTAGATGTACTTTACAAGGATTGATCCAAACCGTCAATGTAAAGATAGGCTGACTTTTTTCTGAATATACTGTCCAAATAAAGAAAAAAATTGAGATGTTTCTGTGTCCTACATACTTATTCACAACTGTTTGAATTGTATACACATTTGTGTATGTTTTAAGACACATTTCTTTGTGTAATTAGTGACCTTTGATGGATGCTTTTTCTGAGGGCTTGTCCAGTCTTCCTTTCAGCTCATGTTAATTTTCAGCATCCACAACACATTGTAGCAAGGAAGAGCATAGCTCAAATATCTCATGCATGGTGTATGGTTGCCTTTGGTTTGCTTTGACCTGGGTCCTTCTAGAAACATTTGATGCTCCCTGGTTTCTTGTAATAGAAGACAAAGTGAACAATCCGACCTCTCTGTGACACTCATGAATTTGCAGACCTCTGGCATAATGTCCCACAATTTTCTCTTTTCCAGATTAAAGAGTTCTTCTTTGGTTCTTGTGGTAGGAGCCACTCCGTACTCTTGACCAGCTTGGTTGTCCACCTCTACAATTTTTTTCAGTTTTACTTTGTCCTTTCTGAGATGAGAGAACCAAAATACACACATAGTGTAAGTAAACTGAAGATTTGTAGGTGGCAGAACGGTGCTTTGTGTGCTATAGCTTTCTTCTCTATTCCTTTCCTACTAACTCCTAACAATTGGTTTGGGTTTTCTCTGACTGCTTCTGCGGTCTGAACTGCAGTTTCATGAAGCTATTATTCACAGCCCCAACATCTTACTCCTGAGCACTAATTGTCAGCTCAGAGCTTAATTTTTAAGTTAGAATTATTTTTCCCCATGTGAATCATTATCCATTTATTTACATTGAACTTCTTCTGCCATTTTGTCATCCAGTCATGTAGTCCCTCTGCAGTTCTTCACAGTTAGCCCTCATCTTTGCCATCTTAGATAACTTGGTATCAATTCACCCAGATTTCCAGCTCACTTACAACAGGAATAATAATGTTGCTTCTCTTTCCAAGAAGAAATGTGAATGTGATGATAATGGGGGCAGAAGCGATGTTAAAATTTCCTATACAACACACATGCCAGTTGACCAACACTAGCTATGTTCTACATATTCACAGCAGCTCACGTTTGCAGGCTGCCTGGGGCTCTGACCTCACTCAGAAATATTTCACTGTAAGTGGGCATCTCCTGTGGTGTCGTCTTCACAGTGCAAGAAGAATTATCTTGTCTTTAAGGTGGTGATGTGGGACTTCAAAGACCTTGGATCAGTTTCTGTTACTCCTGTGGGCATAAATAAACAAGCAATTTCATCTTTTTGTACCTTGGTGTCTCATCTGTAAAACAGAGATAGCAACACTTCCACCTCTTTTGTCTGTCTTGTCTATTTATATAGAGAATCCCTTTGGCAAGATTTTGTTACCTATGAAAGTGTCTAGTACAAAAGAGCTCCAGCATCATATGAGGAGTTCTTAATGCTACTTGGTAGATGAGGAACCCGTTCATCTCTACCGTGATCTGTCTTGAAACCCCAAGATGTTCCCATCCTAAGGTACTGTAACCGAAATTAGTAAAGAATAATTGTCCTCACATATTCACTGGTCCATGTTAATTAGAGTACTGCAGCTGCAATCTGGAGAACCCAGTCCTTTGAGTAGAGGAGACTTTTGCATCTAGGGAAAATGTCCTGGATACAAATTCAGTCAGTTGTACTAGAAATGAAGTGGAAATTCAGTTGGTACTTGCAGTACTACAGGGAGACATCCCTTTTGTCTTTCTATAAGGCTCTGACATGGATCTGCAGCTATCACTAGTTCCTCTAGGAAGTTAGGAGCTTAGCTGGAGGCTGGAAAGAGAGTATTTCTTTCTTATGGTGTTCATATCCCTGACACTTATCCTGTAGTTAGGAAAACTTTCATGCAATCCAAATGGTGGTGGGAAAGCAAAGGCGGTGAATGGAAGGAGAGAATGAGTTAATGGCTTGGGAAGTTTTTAGGGAAGGGGAGGAGTGGGCTCAGCCTCTGTTCCTGTGAATTCTCAGCTATACAGATTGGAGCCGCTGGAAAATTTCAAAACTTTTAATGGCCTCAAGTTAGGGCATTCTCTTCAGACCTATGGTCTGAACGGTTCTCAGGTAGAAAAGGGAATTAGCCTGATTTTCTCCGTTCCAGGTAAATCTGTAACTACCGTGCTAATGAGTAAAAATGTGCTGCCACTGTTGCTTCTCCTTTGGTGTGTGCTTGTGTAAATACTATTCTGAGAGTGGCCTCAGCAAGGGAAGTCTTCATTTGTTAATCTTGCTGGAGCTTTTGTGCAGTACCGATGCCTGGCTGATCATCAAATACTTAGAAGACTCTATGGAAACAGAAGTGCCTTCAGACTACAGATGGAACCATGATTAGGTGACAGGTAAGTGTGATATTTTGAGCATCTACAGTTTGGACTTAGGTATTTAAAGCAGGAGTTAAATGTCTAAGTCCTTTAGTGGATCTATGGTGATTAGTCAATTCAAAGACTCCTGAAGACTCGAGAAATGGTTGGGAAGGGTCCATTTTCCTTTAAGAGAGTGGAAAGTAAATAACTGAGAGGGGCCATGGAAGTAGTTAAAACAAAGAAAGTAGTTAACTCCTTTACCAAAGCTGTGAGATATTGTTTGATATGGAATGAAATATGTTGGGGAAGGCACAGCTGTCAGAGATAAGATTTGAGCTGAAGTCACCTTGTGTCTTGGCAAGCTGTGCAAGTGCTGGAAGAGAAAATTTTGAGTGTGTTGCATATTTCACCATTTGCATACTCAGACCCTTCAACGAGCTGGCTGATCTTTGTGAGGAGTGAACACGAATGTTTGCATGTTCTGAGTCACTCAAGGAAATACATCCACACTGTTGAGAGCTACGGAGGACTCAAGGCCAGTAAGTAGCATCTGGATCAGAAAAAGACGAGCAGCGACTTGCTTAGGATTTGTTTTTCTCTTCTGTTGCTTTCATGCTGATAGCACAGCAGTCCTAGCGATTTCTGTTTTGCTCACAGGAATTGAAAAAAATTCTGAATCTCTCTCATACACCAGCTGAAGGGATTCTTTGCATCACCAGTGACACAAACCCGTTTATTCAGACAATTTGCCATTCTCATCCCCCAAAGCTTATTGTCCATCAACTCTGCTTTTGAGTGTACCTTTCCAAAGAGAGCAGTGACTGCCTGCTGAGTAGCTGCCCATTAAGCATGAAAGACACATTGGAAAGCAGAAAGGGAAGGCTGCAGAGAAGAGATGCCTACAAACCATGTAATACATGGTAGCAAAGGAAGTACACCTGTCCACTTGCCTCCTGAGAAGGGATGAATAGCTCACTGGGAAGGCTTCAGTCCAGTAGGCTGATACCAGGACATGGAATTGGTTTCAAAGTAGGCATCAAAAGAGGTTTCCTTAATCCACGGACTACCTGATACCAGAACATATGAAAATATGGTAATGTTCTGGTTAAAAGCACAATAATAATAGCAATAACTCCAGGATTTACAGACGGACCCACCTGAATACCTACCTGTCTCCTGACACCTGACTTTTGTTCCACAATTTTTACTCCTGCAGGAAACTGAGTGATCACTGCCATCTATTGGTAACAAATAAGCTAACATTACTGCCCTACTAAGATAACGCACTAGAAATTACATAATTTACCTGAAATTGAACATGCTACACTGTTAAAGATGAAGAACTATCTTCTCAGCCTACTGAGTCTCATGATGTTTTTTTTTAAATGAGAGTATTACACCACATGAAATGTGCACCCTTTACGCTAGCTTTTCTTTATATTACTTAGATGTTTTTGTCTGTTACAACACAGCTCTCCATTTATATGATTCATATGAGACTGCACTCATGTTTTCAACAGAAAACACCTGGCTGGGAATGCTCCGGGGGATTAACAAATTGGAATTCCCAAGTATGAGATAACTTGGTTGCCTGAGGGAGAAATTCCTTGCTCACGGCACAAATCTTGTGAGAAGTACCGTGAGATCTTCTCAATGAGAGGCACTGATTGCCACATTTTTGCTTATCATTATCACATCGGCCTTGATGATAGAAAAAAACAAGGAAACACTTGCTGCATGAGAGTCCTACCCATTTAAATCTGTAAAGGAGAATTGTCCCTACCAGCACCTATGAAATTAATCAAAGGCAAAGCAAAATAAGTGACTAACCTCTTCTTACTAATATCTAAAACATTTATCTCCAATGTCTGAATAGCCTTTAGTGAGGGTACTAAGTGTACAGAAATGTAATAATGAACCAAGTAATTTTCTTCAACATCTTTATTTTGATTGTTCAGTGTTCAGAAGATCTGCATACCTACAAATAAATAATTCAAAACTAATTTTAAGCACATCTTCAATGGCTCAATGTCACTAACTTTATTAGAAGTTGTAGCTATTTATGCTAGAAAGATGACAGCATAAAAGTAACGAGTGATGCCATGATTGCAGCTGTGTTGTTATAACTAACACAAAAATAAAGTTTTTTGCTGTGTGCAGCTTTATACTTCAATTACATCATTTGGACTCTAGATTAGGGAATTAGGTATGACAAATTTGGAAAAAAGAAATTCTTTTTATTCAATTTTTTAGTAAATGGCTTATAGACCTTCCTAAACACATTGAGAGAAGTTAGGTCCTCTTACAAATTAACTAACCACTGATGTATTTTTTCGGAAGCCTCAAATTTCATCCATGATATTTGTGTTGCCAATTGGGATTTGAATTACTTCAGCTGACATCTTTTTTCTAGAAATAATCACTGTATAATCCAGATTCACCAAGTAAGATGAAAACTGATATTCTATGTAAAAGTAGAATATTGATTCAAATAATAGCCTAAAATTTCATTCCTCATTCATTAAAATGAACGTCTCCCAGGTCCTTGGAGCAGTAAACAAACCTTTAGAAACTTGAACCCTCAAAAAAGTTTAGACCAATCATGAGAAATAAAATGTACTGATTTACAGTTCAAAAAACTAAATGGATGAAAGAAATTGTTTCCAGCAGTATTAAGCAGCTATATGTCATAAAACTATATAGAAAATTATTAAGGAATATTTATTTTATTCTTTTTTATATAGGAAAATCTGTTCTAAAATAACTAACAGGCTATTCCCACGTATTTCGGGCATGCTTGCCTCTTTTTTGTATCCAGGTAGAAGTGCACTAAGCTCCTACCCTGACCCTGGGAACCATGGTCAGCCCGGGGAAGGGACTGTCCCCACGGAGGCACCGGGGCTGCTTGTTAGAGCTATGGGCTGAGCAAGGCTTGCGCAACCACAGTGGCACTTACTGCAGTGTGTGTTTGTACAAAACAAGCACACAAGATGATGTCATGCTCGCATTTTAGCAGAGCAAGGGATTTTGGCATCATCTCGCAACCGGCCTCTAACTGTCCCCAGGATCTGCTACTTGCTTGCATGAGGAAACCACTCAGCACAGAGCAAGCATTTCAGAGTCGTGCGCCGTGGAGGTACAAGGTGAGCAAAGCTGCCTGACAAGCTTTATGAGTGTGTGTTTGAATTTTGTAAGAGAATATCTTCATAAAGTTGTAATCCTTTTATCTCAAAGGATTGCTGCTTAAATTACTGTTAACAAAATCAAGAGTGGGAGGTAACAGAGGCCTGCCAGTATTAAGAAGATCAAAGCATGCTGGCATCTATATTTATGTTGCAGGTTTACCGTATTAAATTATTTAGGTACTTTAGAAGAGAAGAAACATTCTACTATCAATACAAGAAATATCATATTGCTAACTTTAGTTTAAACTTATTTCTTTTTTTCAGAAGAGTGTCTTTAA
The DNA here is from genome assembly GCF_018139145.2 of Gymnogyps californianus. Lineage (NCBI taxonomy): Eukaryota > Metazoa > Chordata > Aves > Accipitriformes > Cathartidae > Gymnogyps > Gymnogyps californianus. The sequence goes on from NC_059472.1 coordinate 43,839,148, forward strand.
TTTGTCATTATCTAATAAATAAGATTTGAAAAACGATTTCTTTAAAAGAAAACAAAATGTTATGTTTTTCTGTACTTAAGGCTTAGGGGAAGGAGTGATTTCCACATCCAAGACAACAAAATCTTGAAATGAGGAAGCTTCCTGTTTCTTGTATACTTCACTTCTTTCTTGTTACAATTTCCCCTTGTCATACATACAAGGGGAGGAAACCAGTTTGTCCTTCTGGTCAGTCACCTGTGCTTTCAAGACACCTGTGTGTCTCTGCCTCGGCCTTCCCTCTCTCCCCTACTCTGTACATTGGCCAGACGAAACCGAGAAGGTTGGTCTAGCCAGCTAAGACTGCATCCCCCAGCACACTACTTGAGCTTTTGACCAGCTGAAAGCAATATCCTCAGCAGATTCATGTGGCTCTGTTGGCCACCTCCTTCAGCAGCTGTCAAGAAGGAGAGCTTGCTCCTCTCTCTGAAGTGGTGATGCCCATACTAGACACAGACCACAGCGTTTCTTGCCTTTGCTATTCTTTTCTTTAATCTTTCCCTTAATTTGCCCTTTGGTTTAAAGAACCAGGATCAGAAAGTCCTCAGAAAGAGCTCAAGATCCTCTCAGCTCATATTTTATCTTTTTTCTGAAGACTGTCAAACTGAGGAATTTTTTTCTTACAAAGAATAGGAGCAGGAGAAATGTAAGAACAAATATTGCTGACACAGGAGCCCTACTTCACATACATATATATTTGTAAATATAAATATATTACTTATATTTATTCCTCTTGCCTTCATATTTTCCTCATACTTAATAAAGCTTTAAAAAGCATTCAGTGATGATTGTTTAATGCAGGACTAAATAAGTTACACTCTCTCAGTTTAACCCCATCCCCGGGATCATATTTAATTGTAATAATGTGCAGTGACAATGTCATGACATTTCCTTTAATCTGCTGGGCTCCTTGAAATTAGCTTCCCTAATTTTGGCCTCTAGTTGCCTATTTAGAAACTTCATGGCAGAGGACAGCAACAATTCATTACAGCCAGCTGGAATAAGGATTTTGTTTCTCACAAGAAATAGCATTTTAAAATAGGTGTGCATATACATAGGCATACATATATATTACCTTTTTTTACATATATATAGACACACATACACACATACACATACACACATGTATATATTTCCTCCTGGATCAGGATGAAAAGTCAGAAACTTGACACTTTTCATGGGAATGAGATCCCTCTAATGTCTCTCTTGATTTATGAGCAGTTTGACCAGCTGCCAAACTCCTTTGCTTCCCACCCTTCTGATTGCTTTCCTGGATGCTCAGCTGCCCAGCTGCCGCACTGGCTTGTTGGCTGCCCGAGGAGCCAGCTGCTCCCACAGGGAAGTGGAGGATCCCGGGGAGCCGGCAACCTGCGCACCCTGCTGCCAGCCAACTGGCTAGTGCTTTGTCAAGGCAGGCTGCCTGGAAACCTGTATTATTTCTGTTGAATTTTTTGATGGACTCCTGCAGGACCCATATGTCCTATTTAATCAGCACTCTCTGATGGAGCAGTATTCCTTCAGGGACAAAACCTAATGAGCTTCAGTGTTTCTGTGGTATGTAGAAGTGCTCTTCTCAAATGTGTCCTTTAGCTACGACTGCACTAATGCATGCTCAACACACTTTCAAGATGTGCAGATGTATCAGAACAGTATTCAAATAGGGCTCAAGAAAAATGAGAAGAGAACCATGGAGGTACTGGAAGCTGATGACTGTGAAAGGCCCTCAGGTATTACAAAAAAGCAGGCATTTCAGAAGGATAGGAATGATCTAAGAGAATGGGGGGAATCTGGGGGGAATTCCTGACAAGCCAATGTCTTTAGCTTTTAGGCATTAGAAAGCTATGAATGTGTCATGCTTCAGAAATGCTCAGAGTCAATTTATAAAAGCTCAGGATTGTTGCACGAGTAGATAATAGCTAAAGAACATCATCTGTGGTTATGCAACAGCAAAGCCAAGTTCATCGTCTTTCACTTACCTCAGTAGCAAGCCAAATGCCAATATAATGCCCTGTGCCAGAGAAAATGTTTTGCTTTGGGATTTTTTCAGCTAGTAAATAGCATAAAATCCAACTAACATACCAAACAAAATCTATTTAAGACAATTCATATTTAGGAAGAGTGTATGAAAATATATGTGACTTATCTGTATGTGTTGCAGGTATGTATTTGGTGACATTTTGACGATGGTCTTTCTCCATAAATTATTCTATTTAAAGCAGTATTTCTCTTGTAAATGCCCCTCCCCCAGTTTATAAAAGTTTGGGATTTTTTTACTTCCCTTTTCTGTTGTTCAACTCCAGCTTAACTCTTCCTGTGGAAAGACCCCTTCATTTTCTAAGAAAATAAGGTGAATATAATATTTAGACGAATACTTATATCCCTCAGCTTCTTCCCCTCCATATATCAAACACATATTTTTTTACTTTTTCTGATTTTGTCTCCTACCCCAGCTCACTATCCTTTTCTTCTTCACTACTTAGTCTCTTCCAGTTCCTTCATTTCTTCATTTGCTTCAGTTTCTTCACATTATAGAAAAGGTGTGGAGTACAACTTCCTTCCTTCAGCCTATTCAGGATTTTCTCTGTCTTTCCATTTCTTTCTCTTTGCCCCTCTGATTTCACTGTAACAAAATTCTTCCTTCCTTTTAACATTCAACTTTTTGATTTCTTCTTAATCACCTCCTCCTACTCTGCATTGACTCAGACTTTCTTTTCCTCCTCTCTTAACCCTTCCGTGCCTTGCATCTTTCCTCCTCCCTGCATCACTGCTTCTGCACTCACTCAACAGTCCTTTCAACAATTTTTCTACCTCCTCCACTCAGCTTGTTATCTTTCCTACTTAAATTTTCTCCTTGACTCATTTAGTGTTATTATTGTTAATAAGAATAGTAGAAAAGAAGCTTTCCACAGAGAGCAGAAGAGAAGGTCTCTGCCGATGAACTCGACAATATAAGAAGAGATTATAGAGACAAAGGTGAGGTGAATAGGACTGAAAAAGGCAATGGCACCTAATGGGACAATGAAGTCCTTGTTGTTTAGTTCTCCATCATTTTGTTGTTTAAGTAATCTCCTACTAGAGGAAAGTTGAGCTAGGGATTAAAGTACCTGCAAAGCTCATTTTAGATAGGTAGCTGCTTCAGATAACTGAGTGGGAGTGCTTCGACTGTGTCACTGGAGCCATTTGTCAGAGACATCTATAGTCTTCTTTCTTTTCCAGCATTGTCTGCAGTATTTATTCTTCTGCCCTACAGAGATGACACCGTGTCATTGTTGTGGTTTAACCCCAGCCAGCAACTAAGCACCACGCAGCCGCTCCCTCACTCCCCTCCCCAATCCCAGTGGGATGGGGAGGAGAATCAGGAAAAAAGGTAAAACTCGTGGGTTGAGATAAGAACAGTTTAATAACTAAAGTAAAATATAATACTAACAATAATAATAATGAAATATAATAATAATAATAATAGTAATGAAAAGGAATATAACAAAAAAAAAGGAAGACAAAAAAAGAAAAAAAAAAGGAAAAAAAAACCAGTGATGCACAATGCAGTTGCTTACCACCCGCTTACCCATGCCCAAGCAGCGAACCGCCCCTCCCAGCCAACTCTCTCCAGTTTATATACTGGGCATGACATTCTATGGTATGGAATACCCCTTTGGCTAGTTCAGGTCAGCTGCCCCGGCTATGCTCCTTCCCAGCTTCTTGCACACCTGCTTGCTGGCAGAGCATGGGAAATTGAAAAGTCCTTGGCTTAGGATAAGCGCTACTTAGCAACAACTAAAACATCAGCGTGTTATCAACATTATTCTCACACTAAATCTAAAACACAGCACTGTACCAGCTACTAAAGAAAATCAACTCTATCCCAGCCAAAACCAGGACAGTCATACAGAAGAAAAAGGGGAGGTTGGTCTTTTTTTTTTTTTTTTAATCTGAATTACTCTCCAAATATTTAGTAGGCTTACACCCAAATAAGTTAAACCTGTTCAAATCAGATTTAGTAAAGGTCCATATGTTGCAGGCAGGCAGTGTGAGAGGCTATTCCTACTCTTAGTCTTCCTCCTCAAACAGCTAAGGGTCTTTGTCTGGGCCAAGAAGATCTGCTTATCTTAGATCCACTAGCTTTATTAACAAACACGTTTTTTCACAGTGTTTTATAAACTCTGTAAAGCATCATGTCTGGCAGCTGAAATCTATTTTATAGTTTTTTATTTAGAAGGTGAGGGAAGAAAGGGCTTTGGAAATATAGCCTTTGCCTAGTTTCAGTCAGGTTTTGCGTGTCTTGGTGCTGCCTAGCAGGTAAGTGCTAGCCCAGCTGCTGCAGGAGCCTTGTGCAGTTTGCTCAGCAACATATTCAAATTCCTGCGATGATAATGAAATGAGAATTGTGGAGGAGGGAAAACAGGAGATGAGACAGGAGAGATGGAGCAGTAGCAAGCGCAGTACTGGGCCCACCTCCTGCCGAGTCAATTCTCTCTCGACCTTCTGGGAAGGAGAGCAGAACAGCAGGGCATCCCTCGTAAAGATTTTTAGTTCTTTTCACTCTCCATGCACTAATGAATTGCTCCCTCTGCCTTTGGCTTTTATGTTTAGAGAAATATGAGGATATCTTTATCTGTTATTATACATCTGTCAACATGGTTGAAATGGCCAGTGCACTCAAATGCTGTTAGGATGGGCAGAGGGCATCACGGTCTCGTCTGCAGCCACATATTTGTGAACACTATAAGTCAGTATTGCTTCTGGAAGACGCAGTCCTGCCTCTCCCTTGCTACCAGCTCTTCACTGACATCTCCATGGTATCTGCTTCTTCATATCTACAAGAGGAGTTGTGAGCTATACAGTGGGCTGCATGGGGAAACTAGCCATTAGGAACTAATTTCAGCTTGAATCAGTATCTTGACCCAGTTCAGCAAGCAACCACCTGAACTCCTGTGCCAGCCTAACAGAGGTGGCAGCTCAAGGGCAGAAATTTGGTGGCCAGAGGCATGCAGTGTATGGCATTGAACTTTTTGGCAGCCATTCCAAATTACATTGGTTTAAATTGTGCATGAAGCTACAGACAAATAATGTAATTGGGTGAGAATTCACTGCCTCAGGAAAACAGGCCAAACAAAGAAAGGTTTTAACAAGGTATAATAAATGTTCATGTTACTTTCCAGTTATGAAGAGTGGAGTAGTGTTGAGAGGCAAAACTGAGCAGTGGCTAAATCACTGCAGGTGGACTTTGTAGGCTGCCCTCTCTGTCCTTCAGGTCAGGCACATAACTGCCATGGCCTTTCTGGTAAAAAAGCCTCTCCAAATAGGCATTTATCATCCAAAAAGCAGTCACCAACCAAAACCAATAAATACCCTTCCCCAGTGGCTTGGGATGTTCCCTTAGACAGGGCAAGCCTCCCCTATCTCTGCGCCTTTTATTCGTCATGTGGGAATCAGATGCCCAGGCCGCTTACCATTGCTGGTATTTTGCTGTCTGTCAGAGCAGGGCCAGCAGCTTCCCCAAGTCTGGGAAGGGGCCGTACACACCGTGACAGGCAACGCTGCTTCCAAGCAGCTGAGTGAGCATCTTCAGGGCTGCCTTAACAATCTCTAATGCAGCATCATGGTGTGCCTTGTAGTAATCCTGCCAGTGATTGGGAAGGGTTGATACATCTCTGTTTTTTCTTTTTTTCTGGTCCATTTGGTCCTTTCTACCCCAGCAGAGTTCCCTTGTTGTTACAGGATCCCCAGTCTTAACAGACAGATGACACTGATGTAAAGTGGGTTACCTGAATTGAGAAGCCTCTTCTGTGGTGCACAGAAAGGGATCCAGTGGAAGCTATTAGATAGGTGCAGCTTAGCTCCCATAGGGTCACACTGCAAGGATTTGTGGCAAAAGATGCAATAATTCAGAACAAGGAATGTACAACCTCAGCACAACTTCCAGCTTTAATATTGGTTTCAAGTAAACTGAAAATAATCTCCAACAACAATACAGCATCTAATTAACACAGCTTGATTCTCTCAGTCAATCTTTATTCCCTTAAAAATGTCCAAGTCAATTTGAAAAAAGAACCCCACAGAAAAAAGGAAAACACCACCAATAACAATAAAAACCCCACCACTATTAAAATCGAAACATTAAAAAAAAAAAAGTGTTACTTACCTTGTTTATTAAATTGTCATAGTTCAGGTACCAAGAAACAAAAGTTTCGCATAAATTTTCTGTATTTAGTATGGTTTCTTCTTTTCCTTGGTAACAAAGAACTTGGTATATGGCTTTCTGTTTGTTAAAAATACAAGGGATGTGTAAAAAACTGCATGAGTGAACATGTTTGATATTTCAGCTGTAGTGTCATGTGTCATTTTAAATGAAAAGAAAGAGAACAGTGTGGGGGATGGATGGCTGAAAAGAGGAAGGCAGAATCAACCAACGTGTACCAAGGAGAAACTGAGGCTGTTGAAGGAATAGGTAAGGTGAATATTTCAGATATAGAAGTACCATGCCGGAAAGGGAATAAGAAAAGAAGACAAAAAGAGACACAACTGAAAAGAGTTAGGAAGATCTAGTTCTTTTTTTTTTTGGTATTATTTTGGAGCTGGGTTCTGCAATGATCCAATCTTGCCGTACAGGAGAAGGGAAAGCAAAATGAAATGCTTATTCTTTTCAAACTTATCAGAAAAACACATTTACATAATGTGTAATTTATTAGTGCCACTCATGATCATCAAAAGCTTCAGTTGGGACCAAGGATACGGCAAGGTATTTAAAAGGATTTCAAACCTGATGTTAACAAATTAAACACTTTATTTCTTTCATTTATAAGACTTGAAGACATTAATATAATTTGTTATAATGTGATTTTCTCTGTCATTGGCTGTAGACTTTTACAAACTAACTTTTATTAAAGGATGGACATCTTAAAAATAGACAAAATCTACAATCAAATATTCCTCCAAACTGTTATTTAACTTTGGAGAATTAATAAGAAAGCTATGGGGGAAAAAAAAAAGATAAAGCCATTGGTCTCACTGCCTCTGTTAACAGAACCGTGCCGCACTCAGAAGTAGTTTGTTAAAAATAACCAGTGGCTGTATCCAAGTGAATTTGGAAGTTATAGGATCACTGCTTATCTATTACATTTCCATGGCTTTAACCCCATGTTTTCACTAGCCACCTGATGAAAACAGGGACCATTCCTTAGGCATCCCTTCGATGCCTCGTTTGCTTCAGCAGGGGGAGAGGAGGAAAGGATTGGTATTTTTCCCTTCCTTTGAGTCACTGGAGACTTTCACAGCTGGAGACAATATGTCAAAAAGATCCATTAGTAATTCATTAAATTCTCAGCTGCTTGGCTAGTGTATCATAATCACAGGCTCAGATATAAATCAGTCACCAGGGCTGGAGTCATCATGAAATTTTTCCTCTAGGTCAGGTAGGCATAAGCATTCTGACATTCATAGCAAGGGGATGACCTGCTTCCTCGGGTCGGTTTATTTAAAAAATTCCCTACTCCTGCAAGGCGTTAAGGCTTTGGCATTGTTCTTGGTTTTTTCCCTTATGTTCCTTCAGACATTATAGATTTGTCTTTTGACCTGTTACAGGCATTTAAAATTTGCTCTAGACTATTTAAAAATATTGTGTCATTCAAAGTCTGTAAGGGCATGTGGAGTGCATTGAATTAGATCTCTATTGCACTCTTACTGGTAATTTCAATTTTAAAGACTGAATGACCATGATGGTCTTTTCCAAATTCATGTTCCTAAATTAAAGATTTCCCTAACATCAAATTTCTGTTTTCTGAGTAGATATTTTTAGGCTAAGCTCAAGGTTCTCTCTGATAAGCTTGAGACTTTCACTTTAATGTATTTTTTCCAAACTTAAAAGCATATTCCTTATTTGTCTTCAGTTTTCATTATTCTCCCTGAGGTATGAATTGGTGACTCAAGTACAAGATTTGAGCAGCAGTCTCATCAGTGAGAGACAGTATTAGTTGAGATTCGTCTTTCTGGACATCAACAGCATTGCTTTGGCCAATTATGACTTTTTTTTTCAGAGCAACTGTTTTTCAGGTAGGAATCCACCCTCAGATAGCTTCACTCTGCATCTGGCTGCATCCTGATTGATTGTGCTCTCTTGGTCCCAGCACCCGTATTGACCTGCAACAGAGACCAGTTTTCTTTATCACTTGCCAGTCTAAAAATCGATTCCTGCTGAAAATCTCTTCCCAAATCAACACTGATGTGCATGCTATTCAACTAAATAAGATTACCTCACTAACATTTTTATTATGAAGCTTTTCAGTGAACCAGTTGTTAATCTACTGAGTTCAGGCCATTTTAACTTTCGAAGTTCTTCACTAAACTGTCACGTGGCACAAAGTCAAATGCTTCTTAGAAATCTCTTGCATTGACACCATCGGTGTGCAGCAGGACTGGAAAATTTGCCAGTCTACTGAGAAATCAGACAAGAAATCAGAGGTCATCCACAAGAGACTACTGTGGAAATCTATCCTTGATGTAATAAATCATCAGAAAATGTCTTTGCTGTAGGGAATGACATTGAATATCTGAACTTCTGCTCTGGAGGTGGCATGAACCTGAGCTGGCTGACTTTCTCATTTGGGGTGGTCCCTACAGTTCATTTTTTCTAAAACATTTCAAGCGTCCTCTTTCATCACTGACAGAACATTTCCATCAAAATTTTCTTTCTTTTAAAGATGATTACTTCAGCAGAGGGAGTCAGTGAGCTCTAGACTCAGGCCACTCTGATGCAGCACACCTGCAGTGACTCTCCATCTGCGGTGAAGGCTACCATTGAACCTTTCCCTCCAAAAAGCTCTGAAAATACCACTCAGTTTTTGGTTTTATTGAAAGGAAATGGATCTGTCTGTTTAGATGATGGTCCTCATGCTGGCCAGACAGAGCTCTTCAAGGAACCCATGTCACATGCACAGTTATTCTGGTCACCAGTCAGCTTTTTGGTGGTGTCAGTAAATTCCTGTCTGCTGTCACGAATCTGCTGTCACGAAGGGTGCATGGTGAAGATGTCTTCTGTGTCAGGCAAGAGATTTATTTTTGACCCACTGCATCTGTAAATTAATTCTTTTAATAGCTATAATGACAGGTGTAATAAGCTGTCATTACCTTAGAAACAGGACTTTGTCTTCTGTGGTACATCCGACAGCTGAGAATCCAGGACTGGGTTCAAAAGAGAAAGACTCAAACCAGTGGGACTATTTGGTACCTATTTTTGATTTGACGATGGGGTAAGATAACAGCAGATGCCTGCTGCAGGACTCTTGGGGAGGGTCTGCTGCTTCCTTCTTAAATGTAATTCTGGTCAAAATCAGAAGCTGACAATAAACCAAGCAATTATTGGAGATTTTCTAAGATAAACTGTCAGTCTTCAGAGTCATGGTAATACAAATAACTGCTTTCAAATCATCCATGTCACAACGTTTGTGAAGGACTGCAAGCAGTTCAAACGGGTCCTTCGGTCAGACTGGGTATTGCTCGGCCCTCGAGACCTGTTCTCAGTACAGCACTCTGGGATCCTGCAAAATCTGTCAGGGTATTAAAGTCTTTCCATTCTTCTTCTTTGGAAGTTTGCAGAAGGTCTTGTTCAGAGAACAATTTAAAAGGCAAGCAATGTTCATTTCTTGCTATTAAGTTCCCAATATCAATTGGTCTAAGAGAGAAACTTTGGATTAGATTCTTGTGAAATAACATCTACAGACCCAGACTCTACTTTTGAACGTGGTAGTTTCTCCCACATGCCTCCTTCAGCTGAATAGTCCCAGCTGCAGACAGTGGGTCAGATGGTGCAGGAACAAAACCTTCACTACTGAAACTGTTTCAGGAAAAATAAAAGGAGGAGGAAGGACTTATTTCACAGTTCTACCGGACTCTGCTCCTCCCGGCTTTTTCCCTCATCCCCTCTTTGCTTCCTGCTGAACAACTTGCAGGTTAGTTTTCTTCTTTTTTTCCTTGAAATATCTCAGTCAGAAGCTGCTTCATGTTTCCCGCTGAGCCTTCTAGAGCACAGGGGAGCCATAGGTCCTCCAAAAATGATTCATTACTTCTTAGTTGCAGGTGCAAAATGCCTCCCAAACCCAAATGGAGGTGACTTCAGGGTAGAATTTCTCAGTGATAAAGCCAGTAAAGATCATTATAGCTCTGTGGTAAAAAATATTTAGATATGTTTGTAATAATAAAACTAATTGCTATTTTTTAATTGGAATGACAATGATCTTTATTTTATGGAATAAATATTTGAAGCTCCTACCTAAAACTCGAGAACATCCCACAATTCTCTGCTGTGCTATTTCTACAAAAAAATGCTGAAAAAATAGCATTAAGTTACAAGATGCATTAAGTTTTAAGTCATGAGAGAGATATATATATATGGCACACTGATTCTCACATCTCTTTTAGTAATACTGTTTTACTTCTTTTACAGTTTAACTGTACGGCCTTCCACTGTTGGCCAGTTCATTAGCGTGTCCTGTGCCTTAAAAGCTGCTTGCAAAAAATCTATAGATTCATAGAAATAAAGGACTGCAAAAGGTATTCAAGTGATCATCTGATCAAGTCCTCTGCAATGAGGCAGGATCCAGTATATTTATATCAGCCTCAACAGGCATACATATATATGGCTGTTCAAAAACTCTGATTTTAAGGGAACAGTGTGAGAACCAGCTGGGATCCTCTATTACTTATCAGAAATTACAGCAGCCATCTATAAATTACTGCCTTGGCTAACACATTCATATTTTTGAGGTCATTTTTCACATCCTCACCTCTCCTTTAGTAACAACCCTGCATTAAATCCCAGCTCAACAAAGTCAACAGGAAAATTCCCACGGACTTCAACAGAACCAAGTTTTTCCTCTGTTTTTCTTCTTGATTTAGCTGAGTGGCCATGGAAATCTTGGGCTGACAGATTTATTTAGAAACAGTGAGACACCTAAATTTTAGATCTTGCCTTAGCCTGTCTTTTATTTGAGTGTGTGCTTTGGGAATACATTTAGATAATTTTTAGATTTCAGTGTAAATCCCAAGGTAAAATGTCACTACTAAACCAACATTTACCAATTGTTCATTTAATGGATTTGGGTTGAAGTGTTGAGCTTGACGGGAAAAGTTAGGTTTCTTACTGAGCCCTGATGACGTAGGTACAATTGGCTCTGCCTTGGGCAATGGAAAGCACTAGAACATCTCTCCAAGTCCCTGTCAGCCCTATGATACTTTGATTTAACTAGTTTGCTTTTAACTTCAATCAGACATAGACTTGTGGCTCAGACAGATCAGAAAATAAAAAGAACATGCCACAGTAAAAAAATGTGATGTACTAGTTGAAATCCACCGGCTACAAGAAGCAAATGACCAGACTTATTTAGGCTCACTATGAACAGGTTTTCAATTCCTAAATAAGATATTGAGTGCAGTCTTAAGATGCTCTCTTTGATGTAAATCTCATGCTGAGGTTCTTTCTCCGTATAATGATGAGGAGGCACTTTAGAGCTACTAACAAAAGGGCCAATGTAACCGTAACCTGAGAATGGGTTTTCAACCTGCCAGAATTGCCTGGGATTAGTAAAGCAGTCATCTTCCTCTGGTTGCTCTCTGGTTGCCATTCTTTCAAATGCTCTCTGAAGAATTCAAATATCAAAACCATTTAAAAAGAGACAAGGCTTTGAACAATCATAGAAAACAAATCTTTTTTTTTGTTTGGATTTTAAATAAGTCTTTAAGGCTCTTGGGCATAGAAAGAATCTGAAAAAGCTACTTAAAACTTGTGATTTAGATGTGCTGTGGCTCTGACTGGTTCTTTTCATTTTAAGGCTTGCTCCAACTCCCACAGCAGTGAATGGGAATCATTGGAGTAACTTCAGGGCCTGATAGATCTGCCTCTCAAGCTGCTCTGCAGGGACACCTACTCCCTTGTTTCCTTGACTTCTTGTTTATTCCTTCGAAAATACACAAAGAATAACATTTTTAAAAAAAGTAAAAAAAAAGTCCTGGTAACAAATGAAGCAAACAACCTGTCAGTTTGGTTTAATTTAAAACAGTAATTAAAAAACAATTTATTGCCGTCTGGATGGGTATAATGTCAATCCACAATCCAAGGAAAGAAGGATGCAGCTCTTCCAAAGGAGGGGAGCAAGTGACAGTGGAGATAAGGACGGGTAAAACTGGGTGGCTCACAATGGTAAAGGGCCTAGTTGGGTTCTGATACAAAGATTTAAAACCCTAAATCCCCTTCATGTAAGCTAAAGAACAAAATTTAGCGGCCTTAGTATTTGTGACAGTATTTGTATCTTAGAAACCCACTGAATGTGGGTGACATATTTGACAATCTTTGCCCAAGGAGTCACAAACTTTCCCAAACTAGCAGCTCCAGGATGTTGTCTATCAAGATTGCATAGTCTGCTACAGGAGTTTGCAAATCTCTTCGAACCTTTTTGGGGATGTAGGGGACAGAAGAGGGGCTATTTCCTTGCCTTTTGCAATATTGCTTTTACTTATTGTGAGTATTCTGCTACCTGCCTCAAACAGACACCCAGTAAAGACTTTGATTTTTTTATGAGCAGAAAAATTATTCTGTCTTAACAGTGCCACATAGATTTCCTTCACATGTGGCCTGCTCCCAGGGCTAGAAGAAGATGTAAACCTAATCCATGACTAGTTATGAAGGCGGGCAGAGGAGCTCAAGTCAAGGTAATACTTTGGTCATTTCTAGAGGAGAATTCAGTCCCATTCTGTGGTGGCAATGTGCATCTCTGAAGACAAAATAAAAGCAAACCAATAAAAGGCAAATGGAGGGAAGCTTTGGGATTTGTTTTGGAGCTGGTAAATTAATATGCTGCTTTATTTCTCAGCTTATCACTGCTCTTTCTTTTCCTCTTCACTCAACCTAACCGTCAGCTTGACCAAATAAAACTCCTTATAAGCCCCCAATAAAGAGGTAAAAGCAGGAAATCATGTAGTGAGAAAGAGATCAACACTTCCTTTCTGTTACTCTGGGAATCCACAGGTCAGACCAGTTTCTCTAGTGCAGTACATTGACCTCTCAAAAAAATTGTGTAATAAGCCCCTTTGTAACCCTTCATTAGTTAAATTTGGTTTGATCCCCGATCTCTCTGGTATCGCCCCCCCCCCCCCCCCAAAAAGTGAGTGAGGATGGCACAAGAGTAGGAGGATGTGGGGAAGAAGCTGGCTCCCATCACCAGCGACAGCGCAGCCCCTGTGAGATACAGCCCTGAGCGTGCTCTACCTGAGATAACCACAGAAGGGTACGAATGACAGAGTTTTGTGAAAGAGACAGAGTTTGTAGGGAAATGTCCTATATGTCAGACAGATGCGGAATAGTTTAAATCTCTTTCAAATCTAAATTCCCCATTTTCACATCTTCAAGAATATCTCAAATCCTTTTTCTTTTTCTCCCACTCTTATTAAGTAAATATCTCAGTGGTACCTTCTGACAAAGAGTTATACTTGCAAATTCTGTCATAATGTGAAATATTGTCTGGTATAATTTTAAAAATTTGTATTGCTTTTCAATCTATCCAGACCACGTGTATGCACTGCTCTCTGAAAGTTGAGATCTTATTCACTAATTATTTGCTTACATACTTAGGGCTCTAGGAGGCAAGCTTTTTAACCTGTGGATTTAATGGTTTCATTAAGTCAGTACCTTTTTTGCTAGCTTTTCACTAAGTCTCACTGTCAAAAATTAAAAAAAGCTGTTTTGGAGAAACAAACTTTTACAAGGTCCCTAGTTTGTGAATTCACGCGCCAAAGACAGTCTACCACTTTCCTTGCCATCAAAACAGAACCAAATTTATACACACTTCACACTTCGCTCACGGCTTCTTTGTTCAATAAGAAAAGGGCGAAAAAAATAGTTCTCTTGCTGTATTCCCAAGGGAATCCCGCTAAGTTAAAGCACATTTTAATCTCTTGAGCCGGCAGCTTTATTAGTAAGCGTTTCCCAATCTTCAGGGAAATCTAATTTCACAAATAGATCAGAGCCACTTCAAACGCAGCTTTCAGTTGCCATCCACCGGGGGACAAACGGGGCGGAGGAAGTTTGTCAGAAAAGACCGTCGCTGAGCCCAAGAGTGATTACCAGAGGTGTCTCCATCGACTGCCACCCACCTAAAGTCGATAGTACTCGAATGAGTACGCCGGTGCGGACTATATAAGAGAAGCGCATGGCCCTGGAGGGCGCATCCCCCCTCTCCGGGCGCAGCACCGACCGCCCCGCTCCGCGCCCGGCGGAGCCTCCGCGGGGACACGGGCTCTCCGGCGACGGCAGAGGACGTCTCTCCCCGACCCGCACGCACTCAGCGAGGCTTGCCTCCGCCTGAAGGTAAGCAGCCGCCCGCCGGCTCTCCGGAGGGGGCCTTTGGCGTGGAGCGCTGGGGTGTCGCTGCCCCTGCAGCGAAGCCCGAGTCGCTCCCCGCTTACTCGCCGGGTTTGCCGTGCGGCGGCGGCGGAGGGAGGGAGAGCCCGGAGCCGTCGGGGAGAGCCGGCTCCCTTGCGGCTCCGATTAACTCTTTCGCCCAAGAGGATTTCCAAGGGAGGCCAAGTATAAAAACAGTTTGTAAATAACAGAATTTTCCTCCCTCCCCCTTAATCTTAACCGTTTGCTATAATTAGAATAGCTTACTTAGGGGCATTAAGCGCTGCTCTCGAAGCCTCAGCCTGTTGTAATTGTTTTTGCCCTTTACACCCTGATTTGCAGCGGTTCCCGATGTAACTCGCCCCTAACTGAACTCCGTCCACTTGCCCGTCCGTACGCTCTCGCCCCAAAACCGCCGTGCGGCACTGCCCGGGCGGATGGCGGGTGGGCAGGCTGGCCCGCGGGGGCTCCCCCGCCGCCCCGCTCCGCCGCCGGGGAAAGGAGGCAACCGCAGACGCGGGAACGCCGGGGGCAAAGGGAGCCGAGCAAATCCCTCGCAAAGCCCTGGACCGCAAATATGTGCGGCGGGGTTAATACCCTTCCCCTAATCCGTGCCTATAAATGCGCCCTCCGGGGAGCCGGGCGAACGCGGCGGGGCTGCTCGGGGGCTGGCGGGGAGGCGCGGCCGGGCCAGCCGGTGGCGGCCCGTCGGGTCTTCGCACCGCGCCGCCTCCGCCGCCGCTCCGCGGGGCTGCGCCCGGCCCGGGCGTGCGGGAGCGGCGGGCGGGCGGGCGCGCACCGCCTCCGCGCCCGCGGGGGTGCCCCCCGGGCGCGGCATGGGGGGCGGGCGGGCGGGGTGCGAGCCGGGCCCGGCGCTGACCGCCTTCGCTCTCTGCCTCCTCCCAGCGCCGCAGAGATGCGAGGGGCGACGAAACGCCAGGCGCTGCCCGCCATCGTGCTCCTGCTGCTGGCCTCGGCCCCGCCGCCGCCGGGCGCCGAGGGCAGGGACGTGCCCGCCGCCGGAGCCGAGCAGGGGGCGCTCCTCGACCTCCTCCTCCAAGCCCTGGGCGACGGCGGCCGCCCGCTGCCGCCCCGCCCGCCGCGGCGGGACCGGGTGATCTCCCGCCGGTACAGCGGCGGCGGCGCCCCGCCGCCCGACCCCCGCGCCGTCGCCGCCGCCGCCCCCCGGCCGCCCCCGGCCGTCGCCGCCGCCCCGCCGCCGCCCCGGCTCTTCGCCGCCGCCCGCCACGGAGGTAAGAGCCACCGCGGTGCCCCGCGCAGGGAGCCCGGGGATGCAGCCCCCTCTGGGTCCCGTCCCTGCCGCCTCCTCCAGCGGCCAAGCCCGACGGCTCCTTCGCCGGGGCAGCCCGCTGCAGGCGGGAGGGGGCGAGCGGAAAGCGGGGCGGGGGCTGCGCTCCCCATCTCCGAGGCGGCAGCCCCCGGGGAGGTTTCTGCCTTTGCTGGGGTCGAGCCCCGCTGAGGGCAGCACAGCCGAGGCCCGCTCCCCGGCAAGAATTCAGCTGTGGGGGGTATCAGAGACACAAGGGAGGAGAGGGTCACTCTCGGGCTTCAGCACCTTCTGCTGGGAGGTCGGTTGCAGCCACAGTCGCTCTACAGTCCCTCTGAGCAAGCCTCCCAACTTCCCTACGTTGCAACGCAGCCAGCACTGAGGGAGCCCAGTTTCTCCCCAAACTTAGAACTGCTCCTCTGATTTGCACGAAGAGGAAAAATTACTATTCTGAGAGACAAATATCTGGATTTATTCCTTTGAACTTCAACTTGACTGGTTCCTGTGTGATGCATTTTTCTAGTTTTGCTGGGGCAGGTGTGGGAGATCTGGGCTGTGCTGGGCACGGGTCTTGTTTCCCCTCCGGAGGACGCTCAGGCTGGGGCAAGGAGCCGTCTCCAGCACTGGCACAGGTCAGGCCTGGCCGTGACAGGCAGGGGCAGTTCAGGCCAAGCACAGCTGCCTTGTGATATTCACAGACTGTGCTTGGCCAGGAGACCGGGCAGTGGGTCACCTCTGCCCCAGCTAGCTTTGATGCAGAGCCACGCAAGACATTTCCTACTGGAGTGGAGCTGCCTGAGGCGTTTGTGTGGGTTAGGATGGTGCAGTTCAGCAAGAAGGAGATTATAGTGACTGTCTTTTGGCTGTAGCCCACTAAGATTTTTCTCGTGTTGCCTGCCAGAGACCCTACTGGAGAGAAACTAAGATGAGGGAAACTAGGGAAGTTTGGTTTCTTAGGGATTTGTGTCCCTGGAAAGTGCACTTGTGGCTGATGGCTGGCAATAGGTGAGGTCGAGATGCAGCCCTCCCCAAGTCACACTGGTAGACTTGCTCTTCTCTGTCCAGTGGTCTGTTTTAAAGGAAATTAAACCCCATTTCAGAAAAACTTGAAGTTGGGTGTCAAGTTCAGAAGTTAGTAGGTGAGTAACTGATTGGTAGGGCACGCACTTGTGCAGTGAGGTCGCTGCACAGTCTAAGGAAACTGGACTAAAAAATGACAAATCAAGCAAAAAGTAAGTAATGTTCTGGCCTTGGAAGCTTCTGCTGAGTGTGATCTGCCTCTACTGCTGAGCAGTCCATCAGTAAGGGGTTGTAGTGTCCCAGTGAACTTCCAGATATTCTTGCTTTTTCAGAGCATTAAGTCTTTGGTAGTTAACGGAAAGCAAGCCCAAACCAGAGTGCCACAGATTTGTTTGCTGACTGGAAGCGATGCTGCTGGTTATCAACATAACTGGTCATGAGTGATTAGTTACTATGGCTTGAATTCTTTATGCGCTGTGAGGAAACCCTCAGTGTACACTTTTCCAGGAAAAAAATGTAAAAAGGTCTTTTCAAGGCAGAATACATGAAGCCTTACATGTGTCTTCTTTTCAAGAGAATGAAAGATAGAAAAGTATAAACCTGAGAGCAATAGCTACTAGTATCAGGTGGCTTGAGGAAAAACTCTATTGTGGACAGCAGTATCTCCTATTTGAGATGTTTATTTGAGATGTTTAGTCCTAACTAAATAACTGTATTGAGCTATAAAATAGAAAGCGTAAATATTTCATAATATTTATATAACTTTGAAGGGGCATTTTCTTGAATTCATCAGTATCGTACATAATAAGGCTTTGTTTTCTATTAATTGTTAGTTTTAGTAACTATATTGTATACAAAAGGAGTGGAACTGCTGAACATCCTTAGAGAAGTTCTCCAGTTGTCCCTGGCGTAGGTGCAGTGTCCTATGGGCAGCCACAAAGGTAGCTTTCTCTCCAGCCTAGGAAGGGCAGATCTACAGTTTAAATAATAGTCAAGTTTTCATATTCATTCCATTTTTTATAACAAACAGCAAGGATACAAATTAGTACCTGTTGTGATGATGTGTGTTTGTTTTTTGGGATAGAGAACTGTGACAAGGCTTTTCTTACAAGTCATCAACCCTTTTCGTATAACTCCTGTCACCAACACATTAACAGCAGCTTGTTACTCCAGCTGGTAGTACCTGAGTGGCAGCCGAAGAGAATGGCTCATCTTCCCATCAGTCAGGAAAGGTGTTGCATTCAGTTCAGTACTCAGCCAAGCGTTTAAAACCAGAGTTACATACTTGGATTGTCTGTTATTGCTGAAAATCGAACCCAAGTGTCTGATTTAAAAGAAAATTGAGCAGCTCAATTGCTTCTTTTGTTTGAAACAAAAAGCATCCGGAACTGTGCCATATACGGAACAGAGCATGCAAGAAGCATCATTTCTGTGTGTTTTTTCTTTTTTCTTTTCTGAGGATGCTACTCCATATTATCAATGAGCTGAATAGCAGGAGGGCTGAAATGTGCTTCCCATCCTGTTCTCTCTTTCCCTCACTTTCAAGACTGGTTCCAGCTTTAGTCTAACCACACGCTGAGCTAATTCAACTCACTGAGCCGCACCTCCACACACCCCATTCTTTTAGGTTATTTCATTTGGGGGCTTGGTTAGCTATTTGCATAGTGAGGAGAGCTGGCCTGGAGTGCCACCGGGTGAATTTTAGGAGCAGCACAAGGCAAGTGGCTGGAGCAGATGACCAGGGACAAGGTCTGAGAGGGGATGGAATCTCCTCTTTACTGCGATGGGGGCCTGCTCGTTTAGCTCAGGCCATAATGGAAAAGTACAGCATCATACAGTGTCTTCAATGAGGCTGGAAAAAGAACGGTGAGACACTAACTGTCAGACATCCTACATGTACCAGTCATTTATAGATACATAAATAAGATGTAAAAGCAAGAGTGGTTGGGCTGCGATGCCCCATGTGGATGTGGCTTGCAGGCAATTCAAGGGCAGGTCCTGGGCTAGAGCTATGTCATGGGAATAACAGCTGTGCTCTACTTCATGTGGGTTCGTTGTGGGGGCGAAGGGGCACGATAGCACTGAAATAGGATGGACACTGAAACCTGCCGTGCCGTGTTGGGGCAGTGAGTTGCTGTGACCTGCCTGGAGATGACTCTTTAGGTCTTTTTTCCCCTTAATAATCAGGGATATATTCCGTGTCCTGTGCTTCTTGGCCACATGAAGATTTGTATCATGTATCTTGTAGGACCCAGGACACGCACATACTCAATAAAGATACCAGTTTCACCATCACTTTAGTTGTCTTAACTTCTTATCTCTTTTTATCCCTACATGTTCAAAAGTCTTATCTCACACAGATATGTCCCTGTTTTTCTTGGTGACCTGATTAATGAGAGTGAGCACTTACTCTGAAGAGTATATTCAGAAAATATAATGTATTCCAACTAACCGAAAAGCAGTCTTCATCTTTTGCTAGGATTTCTGGTAGGATGTCACTAAAAATACAAGTTGTTCCTTTGAATTATTATATCTAGTGGGATTAAATTTTCTGTCACAACATCCTTTACTTGCCTGATTTTCATGAAGTTTCTGTGCTTGAATGTGGGGTTTTTTTGCACTAAGAAGTGTCTCATAAGGTTTTTAAGCTTAGCGATGAAAGCTCCTCAATGGGCAATCTTTTTCGTAACTATCCCCTCCTTCTGATGCGTAACTGTGGTCATTTTTTTTAAATGAAGAACCCAAATACGTATTTTCACAAAGAGAGGATTCAGCATCAGTTTATTTTTGAATGTCACGTTGGGGGAACTAGAATAGTTTGTCATTCTTCTCAGATTTTCTTTGTTACCTTTATGCAAACACTTTCTGCAGAACCAAAATAGCTTCCATGTAATTAGATTTAAAGAAGTCTTGGGAAATAAAAAAGTCTGTGTTAACTGTTCTTTCCTTACATATTCCCCACAACAGTGGAGAAATGAGCTATCTAAACTTACAAGGGGTAGGGGGCTGAAATTTTTCTTTGTGCTGGGAGACCAGCAAGACATTTTAAAACATTTTGATTAGTTATTTTTCAAGCATGAAGGAATGAAGATAAATATTGCTCTCAATTTACCAGTATGTTCAAATTAGCCTCCTGAGCATATCTACTTCAGATTTAGAATAACATATCAGAGAAGAGAATTTGGCCCTCAAACTATTTAAACTTTGAGGTTAAACTTAAGAGTTCAGTTTTATGCCAAAATTTCTTACACATCAGCAGAAGAAAACTGTAAGTTGTCCCATGACGTGGTGCTAATTTAACCATTATTCATAATGAGTTAGATTTGAAAGATATGTTTGAGGTTTATTTTAGTTTACAGTTGAATCAAAACCATGTAACCTTATGTAAGGCATAAGAAAAGTTTTGTTCTTTTTACTCACTTAAAAAATCTCCTGTAAGTGAGTAGTGATAGTTACAGCTGGAAGTCCCTAATTCTGCAAGACCTGCTGTGGCTAATACTAAACTACTTCAGTGAATGTAATTACAGATCTGGAATAAAAAAAGGAGACCATTGAGGAATCTAAACCTTGTCTCTAGGAAATTAAAATGTATGGTACGGCATAACACAGAGTTCTTTGTAATACTTATGTCTTGTCCAATTATTATTCCTATTAATAAAATAGTTTGGGTTTGGTTTTGTTTTTTTTTTTTTTTAGTATATTGTGTTAATAGGAATTGCTGGGCATTCTGGAAGCTTAAAAGAAGATGAGAGTTAATAAAAATTACATTCTCCAAAATCACATGTTTACCAAAACAGACATTACCTCAGAAATTAGCAAAATAGTGGATGAAATTGGTTTAAACGAAGAACAACTGTTACATTAAAAAATCAAAATAAATTTTGTTATTATAGTAATTATTCCTGATTCCATATCTGAAGTTTTTTAATAAATTATTTTTACAGTGAAGTTGGTGGGTAGGCTTTTCTGGAGCAGAACCAGGCAAATATATTCTGCTTTTAGAGGCTTAATATAATCCATATAGCAAACAGTCAAGGGACTTACTTTTCTTTATTTTTATTGAGATGGACATGATAGGCAAATAAATTATAAGTCTGCATATTCAAGATCTAGTAATTAAAAGAAAATATATTATCATAAATTAACAAAATGAATGAATCGTCAGATATTATTCCTCTCAGAGGAACATCTGTATGGCAATCTCCATGGGAGAGCGCAACTGGCTTGGGTTTGGAAGCAGTAAAGATGCCATAGGACAATATGCTGCCCAGGCCAATGGTTACTGAGGCAGTATCAGAGGGGCTGCAAGGATCTCACCACACCGTGATACAGAAATATGAACAGTCCCAATGAGTTCAGTGGAAATAACCATTATCTCCACTCATACCAAGATTAGGTGTCAATTCTACCCAAAAAATACAGGCAGGATAGATTTTTGTTACATAGTGTTTCATTTGGGAGAAAGAATTACTTTTCATTAAATATATTGATAGCATTTTGATCTCAAAGCCATCCTCAAATTTTCCTCGATAAATTCTCCTAAACAGGTTGATATTGGCCACTTTTTAACGACCCATTACTTAGTGTTTCCTGTAATAAATACATAGTTCCCCACACTGATAGATTTAATTTGACAAGTGCATATTTGTAACTGTATTTGTATTCGTAAGCATATTTTGCTTTTTCCACCATTTTTGCTGTTTTTAATGGAATGAGCCTTGACTTTACTGCCTTTCATTCAGGTCAGCTGTTATTTATCACCAGCATTTCCTTCCACAAAGTGTTACCTTTGTACTAGTTCCTCAAACTGTAAGATGTCCGGGATCTCAGTGCCTCTAATTTGCATGCTGGCTTTCTTAGTTTCTAATTCAAATAAGTCCCAAACGCAGCAGAGAGTGTGTATTCCTTCAGCCTTCAGTTCCGCTCAAGTGCTTGGATCTATCATTGTGTCCAGCTCCTTCATGGTTATGATGCCTTTATGACCCGTAACCCTGCTGCTACATTTCTTTCCTTGACTGCTCGGGTTTTTAGGTGTATTGTGCAATATGCCTTGTAATAGCAATACTGTGTGTTTGGCAAACATGACTGCGGGGCAGTAGAGCTAGGGCCACTGAACAGAAGGCATCTGAAATCTAGGATAAACCAGAAATCTTCCATATCACAGTGGAGAATGTCAAGCCCATGGACCAACCCTGACAGCTGATGAGTGAGTGAACAAAGACAAAACATAGTTGTTACGTACATGGATGTTTAAAATATAATGAAGTCCATCAGAGTAGTCCTTCAAATGAAATGATGACACTGGCTCTCCAAGGGGCTCTGCTCTCACTTCCACTACTCACAGCGCAAACTGAGGGTGCTCGACACCTTACAGTATCGACCTGATGTTGCACCCTGTCCTGGCACGTGAAGGGAGAAACCTTGTGGAACTGCGGTACGCCGGGCAGCAAACATTTCGGATGGCAGTGTGGCGTGCCAGGAGCAAGATAGGATGTCAGCATATGGAAAAGCTTTTTTGTTGAGCTATTGCATACAAAAGTCAGTGACTTTCTCGTTATTCAGTATGAGGAGATCATCTAGTTTTGTTTTAGTTCTATTTCATATTTTTATAAAAATTGTATTTAGCATGACAAGAGACACAATTAACTAATGTGTACAGTTCTGGCCCCAGAAAAGTGAATGTCAGAATTTTCACTGAATTACACCAGGATTGGGCCTGAAGTATACCAGGACTCCTCCAATATTCAGGGAAGTGAATAACAAATAAAACAGAAGTTTCACTTCAAAGTAGATCCAAGTGCATAACTGTTTGTAACTCGGGAACTATAGCATGCATTTTGAATTAGTCTAGCTTGGCCCTGAGCCTGTGAGCAAACTGAAGAGTTGATATATTTTGTATTTTTTTTCTTTATTGTAGGCACAGTTTGATTTTTCAATCAAGAAAGAATGGCAGGTCTCTGTTTACTGGTTTGTTATTTCAGGCGTTAATCTGCTAGGGAAAGCCTCTGAGAGGTGGGAGAATGGTAGTGCACAGGTGTAAGGCTTTGCAATACATTCAGTGTTTGGTAGACAGGCCTTAGCCTTGAAAATACACTGCCCCATGTCTGGAGATGATGTTGATTTTTAAATATGTATGTATACAGGGAGAAAGATTTTAAAATATGAGAAGTGTAACTGTACATACCTACATACATATATAGGCACACACACTCATCTTTTAATTAATGGGTTTTGAAGGCAGTTTGAGGGAGAATGATATGGTATTTCAGACCTACACGTGATTTGAAAGTTACAAAGGTGGCTTATAAATGTAGACTATATTTTCCGAAGTGCTTAAAACAGCATAAAAATCATTGCATAGTAGTAGTCACTGTGCAAAGCTATAAGCAAAACCTCATAATCAGTGAGGGACCTGAGAAAGGTGCACCATCTAGGAAAATAGCCACCATAATGCTGCCGAGAGAGGGGGAGGCTGCTTCCATGTGTAAAGTATACGTAGTGCCACTGTCCACATTGGGATTGTTTTATTCTTAAAGAAGATCTCTCCAAGTGACCCGAAAGTAGTTTGTAGGAGTTATTAAAAGGTACCTGTTTTCTAGAGAACTAAAATTTTCAGTGATGTTTATCTAGTACTTTTCACTGAAGTAAAAAAAGAAATTACTTAAAGGTAGGCAAATCTTATGTTAGTATTTTGTAAGACTTGTTTTAAAACATACCAAGTAAGTGCACTTTAATAGCCATAGTAAATATCCTCTTTTTCAGTAAAAGCATTCAGCTGATGTTGTACTGAAAAATCTTTTTTTTTGATAATTTGTTGCTTACATTTGGTTTTGGTGATGAGGGAGAATATTAAAGCAGGCTGTTAGAAAAGAATATAATGGTTTCTGAATGTATGCACGCATGAGCAGTGTTACACGGGACGAGACACATTTTTTTTAGTTGGAAAAAAATGTGTTCTCTGGGACATTTTTTTTTGTTTTGACACTTAAGCAATTCCATATACTCCCTGCCCATGAGACCACAACTGAAACTTAACTCTGGTGAAGAAAATATGTCAAAATGAAACTTGCAAAATGACTAGAAATCAGGAGAAGATATGTGATGGAAAGCATTTTGCTAGAAAAAGTACAGCTGATCTACTGTGTTAGCCTCAGTCGATGGTTAGGCTTTTCTATTCAATTTAAGGATGAATGCTTCATTTTGTCAATTGTGAATTAGAGGTTACTACTTTAGTGGAAGTCCTACAGGCTATTCATTCGTGTTTTGGGCATTTTTAACATCGGTCAATTGGAAAACAGTTGCTCCAGTGAGGGAATTGATTGACTATTGATTACATACTGAGGGTGCAATTCTTTATCTCTAGGGTATAAACAAGATTTAACACATGAAGGATCCAAGCATTTGATTGGTTAGTGGCCGTTTTTATATTATCCTATGTTTTATTATGTCTGCTGGGGAAAAATCATTGATGTGCAATGCTCCACTGATTTTACTAAAACAGTGGATAAAGATGTGTTTGTTTAATAAAGGCTTTAACACCAATGGAAAATACTGTTTGGAGTTACAAATTGTGGCTACTTTTTAATCCTAATATTTTGGTTTTAAACATACAATTAAAATGGTTATGTAATCAAACAAAACCCACTTATGGTAAAGGCACAACTTTGCATACTAAGAATATTTAAACTTTTTTTGTAAGTTTGTTTTTTTTTTTTAAGTTTGTTAGGTCTTTCTTTGTCAATTCAAGTAAATTGGTTAGATTGCATTTTAGTACCTGTTATCTTACTACATGAGTTGAAATCTGTGTCTTTGGCTTGAAGGAAAACATTTAAAGTTGCATCAGTAAAGCAACTATTGTCATGTTTCCTTGCAGATTTTGGACAGCTTCAGGAGTAACATGGCACAAATCTAATTAGGGCTTTGCTACTTAAATTGCATTCTCCTTTTTACTTGAACCTGTAAAAGAAAGGTGAAAAGCAAAATAAAACCCTACTGGAAAACAATCAGACACCTTTTTTCCTTAACCTTTACTGTTTATAATATCAAGCTGTATGTGATGTGTTTCAGTAGAAGGAACCTTTGAAATGAAGTGTTAGGAAATGCATTCTTGTCAGTATATGTGGCAGTACTGGATATATGCACTAGATTAGTAAAACCCTTAGATCCCATTGGATTAAAATAACTGAGGAGATAGCTGTGATGTTATTACTGTAATTGTGATACAGTAATTACTTCTTCCCTGTCTGTTAATGGCATAGCATGCCTAACATGTGAGAGACTTCTCTTTTGTCACTGAAATTTTAATTTAGGAAATTTAGGAAAAATATTTTCAGAATTCATCTTTTACGTGGTGGACAAAGACTTATGGCCAAAACATGCCAATATGAGGATTTCTTGTGGTCTCCGGAGAAATCTTCTGGGTCAGAAGACAATCTAGAGCAGGCTAATAATTTTCATTTTATGCTGTGGGCCTCAAGTTTGAATGGACCTGTTGGTCAGTACTAATTTAGCAAGATACCCCATACAATCTGTGCTTCCTATTATTACATGATCAAATCCCAAGTCTGCATGTAAAGTTAACATACGCAGATTTCCCCCCTTTCTTCAGTAATGAGCCGCTTTTCCAGATGTCAGACAATTTTCAGAGTTTCAGAAAAGGGATTACTACAAAATAAATCATTTGTGTGGGTAAGACCTGCACAGGTACAGCAAATTTAACACCCAGATGTACTGCTCATGAACAGAGTAACTCTACATCACCTGCATGGTGGAGTCACTCTGTGTGTACGTATGTGGTTCAGCTGCATGGGACTATAGAGGATGCCTTATCTAAGCTGCAGTCAGGGCTTTCAAAATCCTTAGAACAGATCCAAACTGCACATATATACTGAAGTCCACTGACCCAGAACTGTGCAGCACCTCCAGAAAAGCCTTGCTTCTCCTTCTTTACTTCTGTCTGGGATAGCTATTCCTGTCCTGTCAGAGCAAAGAGTGAAACAAGGAGTAAATCTGGTGATTAAATAGTGAATTAAGTAAATATCTTAAACAAGATAAGTGTTATCTTAGAATAGATAGAAAACCTCTTGAATATTAAGGGTAACAGTTCCTTTTCTCTGTGGTTACACTCTCCATCTCAGAGTACCGGAATATTGTAACAGTGAGAGCAGTATTAAAAAACAAAGAAACGTTGAACTTGCTTAGTCCCAGGATATGGAAAGTGTTTTCTGGTTTTTATTTAAGGCCAGCAGTTTCTGCTCAGCACATTTTGGCCCACTGAAATGTGTGGTTTGCATGTATTTTACGCCTGCTTATGATCCTCAAAGAAGAGACCTCCAATATTAGTATGTCTAAACAGCTCACTACGTTTGATGCATTTATATGTAACACTCAAATAAAATATTTTTATCCCAGTTATCATTTATAAGATGTCTCCTTATGTAACTGTAATAGGGTAAAATGACCTTATCCTGGGTATAAACATGGCATACGTTCACTGGGAACACCTTTAAGATAGCAATTTAGAATGAAGTACTTATAAGGGAGAAACAGTGGATTATTAATCTATTATGATTGTTCTGAATCTGTTCTAATTTGGAAAGAAGTAGAAACATTTCTAAAATAAGTACCAGAAATGTAAAGTACAGTTAAACTTTACCATTTGCACAGCAATCAACCTGGAGCCTATTCATATTTCAAAAAGAGCAGGGTCTAATTAAGCTCTGGCAAACTCAATTCTATTTCCTTTCACTCCGATAGAGTTTGCCTATGTTTGTCAGTGCTGAGTTGGGCTTGTATGCAGTTAAGGACATGTCATCAGCTTTCATTCAGATGATTCAACTAGTTCATATATTGCTTTTGAAGTATTGCAGCTGTTCTTGTGTTTAATTTATGCAAATATTCTAGAATCTACATTTATGAGCAGCCATGATGGCTAGAACAGAGTACTTGCATAGAGTGCTGCAGAATTGCAAGAAGTGAATTTCCTCTTCATATTTATCAATGTGTAGTCTCTATATCTCATTCTGAGAGTGGTTCTGCCTTCAGTCAAGAGCTCTCCAATAACTTTCCAGGCATAATGTGGAGTCTCTGGATTCAGCTGAAATATCTGCCTTGATAGTTTAGTGATTTCAAATAGCTGACAGATGAATGAATGGAAATTGTTATCTGTTACAGAAAAAAACCTATGAATAGGAAAAGCTAGCTTCAGTAAATTAATGCCTTGAATAGTTTGACCAGTCTTACCTATATGTCTGTTTATTTTCAGTGAATTATCCTTTTATAGTTTAATGAACAATTAGTATTGTAATACATCTTTCCTCTTGGAAAGAGTGAAGTACATATTCACAGCTTAGTATTCAAAATAGCAAGGGTTTCATAATGACATACATTTTCCCATTTGAATTGCTCGGGGGATATCCTAACCTGTTTATTAGAATCTCTTAGAAAAAAAGAGAGCTCTTTTGCATAAACTCATACATCAGGTCTGTAATTGTTTTGAGATTTTTTCTTTTACTTTTCAAAATAGATATGTATTTCAGTGTTTTCCATGTTCACATCCCTAACAGAGGAGAAAAGAAGAAAAAGGGTGGTTTTGAATTATGCACATAGTGCTTATCTGTATGTGTGTGATGCTGTTCAAGAGGCTTGCAATGCAAAGTATAGTTGCTAAATTCTTTTTTACATTTCTTTTTCAAATGTAAAACTTGTCAGAATATGTTAATCTAGGTCTATATCCATTCCAGTTCTAACTGTTTTCTAGAGTGATCACTAATAGTAATAGCAGAAGAGTAATCGTATACACTATGTTTGGCTTATTTCTTGATCCCACAGCATTTTGTGATGGAAACGGGGATTTACAGAGAGGGAAAAAAAAGAAATCCATGTTTCTTAATGTTCTTTTGCCAAACAAATATAAAGGTCTCCACAGGCAAGGATTAACTAATACAAATATGCTTTCTGAGCAGCTATTGAAGAATTACTAATAAACATCATTATAGCTGAGTTCAAGATATTCAACCTTGTAAATATATCCTGTTATAATTTCATTACGGTTGACTGAAGCCCTAGGAGAAGCCAATGTTTCAACCTCTTTGTTCAAGTCTTAATGAATTATTGGAAAGTGGCTGATTAGAAAGCATTGAATCAGAAGGGGCCGCTGCATTCTGAATGTTACTCTCTTTGATGTTGTTTACCTCCCAAATCGACTCATTTCCTTGGCCAAAACCCGTGGTATGTGAAGCTGTGAGCCTACTTTGCTGGGCCATTATATCCCAGTGCATGTCTGGAAGTCAAATGTGGTAGGTAGCTATTTAGTGAACGTTGTAAGTGTTCATTGAAGCTCACACCTTAGAACAGGATTCTGCCCAGAAGTGGGGCACAACTGTATTGCAGCTAAAGGGGATACAACAAAAGAAGTGGGATGCCTAAGTAGAAGTTTAGTTTCTCCTTAGACTAGACACACTTTCCATACTTACTCCCCTACTTTTTTTCTATTTGGTGGATCTGCTTGCTTCCTGCTTCCATTTGCTTCTGAACTCAATGCCTCTTCAGCTGTCGAAGGCAGAGCCTACACTGTAATGTGAAAATATCTCTATGTGACACTCAGGCCACTGCACGCTGCTGGGTAAGAGCTCGGGCCTACGCTATGTATCAGCATATACTTGAGCTTTCTGTTCCGGATTGCTCCAGATTTTAGGTAATGCAACACGAGCACGGGCATAAGGGATTAGGATGTGAGTGCATCTCATCCTGAGACTGGAGTCAGATCCTTGACTAATTCCTTGACAATGTAAACATATTCAAAGAGGTGGATGAAGTTTGAATAATTGGTGCCGTCTTCACAGTGGCTTAGCATTGTTCCACTGCTTCCCACAGCATACTGACGGGGCAGTGCCTCTGTGAGGATTCACATTTCCCAGCAGATCAGTTCCATGCTGGGACGTTGCCTAAAGTAAACTCAAATAAGAGCAACGATAAACTACATCCTGATCTTTTCATCTCCATTAAACTAGTCTCATTTAAAGATCTTTTCATTGGGTGCATCACCTAAAATAATGTAAAAGGAGCAGCCATTAACCACAAGGTTCCCCATTCAGGCAAGGGCTGACAAACACTCTAATCAAACTGTGTGGTTTTCTTCAGTTGATCCTGTCTTCAGGGTATCCCTTAACACAGCCTCTGCTCTCTTGGGGTGAAGAGGGGGGTTTAAAAAGTTGGCTTGCTTTGATTGAGGGTCTTTTCTTTAAGGATGACCTTGCAATATGATTAAATTCTTAAGCGTGGCCTGCACAGATAGGAGTGACCTATAGTTTAAGGATTCAGAGCTTTTGAGATGTCTCATTGGTAACACGCCTTGGACAGATCCTCAATTGTATGTCTTTTGAAATACCGCAGAAGGAGCATCATACCAGACTATGTTTTCACTTTAGTTACAATAGCCTCTGGTTTATTTAAAATTAACTGGATAGCTTTAATTTGAAGAGGCAAGTATGCAGGCTAAGAATATTTGAAGCACGGTAATGAGGGCTGTAGCCAGGCCTCTTACTCTTTCGCATAAGAAGATGGCGAAGGTTCAGAGGGTGCAACGGAGGAGGAAATAACATGAAAGCTGGTTTTGCCAGACAGGTAAAGACTTATTCATGCTGGGAGAATCTCCAGCTGGGAAAATCCACGGTTGTTATAGCCTTTGTGCCACCAGAATAGAAAAAAGGGTTGGCTCAGAGAAGAGAATCTGGCTCAGAGAACTTAAAATAAATATCAGATGTCAGAGCTGTGACTTAATTGTTTAGCTAAGTAGATCATGTGAATTACACACAGATTGAGGACCTGTTTTTGCTTCTGTTGAAATCAAGGAGAACAGAATCAGGCCATAGTCTCCTTCCAATGTCTTTCAGCCCTCAAAACTGTGTTATTTGAGAGTATGATAGCTCCTAGAATCATTTCTTGTACCAGCTGGGAATCCAGAGAGCTGCTAGTACACAACTGTTTTGTGTTTTATTACTGTAGACATAAGCTAAGACTCTAAACAGAATGCATTTCCTTAGTTGCTGTTGGTTTTTATTTCAAAATTTGACATTCAGACAATGACTTTTGTGACTCTTATCGTGGAAATTGGAACTCCAAGTTCAGACATTGGTTTCTGACAGTAGCCAATTTCAAAGAGATACATCGAGATGTACATGTATTTTCCTCCTTTTAATGCAGTCACAGATTACAGCTCTGCCAGTCTCAGAACTAGACCTATGCCCGAACTCAAAGACATTAGCTTATAAATATCCCCTTGAGAAACTGTAGTTCTGAAAGCCTTATAACTTTACAGTGAAAATTTATTTTTTCTTCCTTAATGAACATATAAGAGATGTTTGTTACCTTTATGAATAAAAGGAAATAAAACATTTTTTTTCTCTTACCATTACACTATTGCATGTTTTCTTTATAATTTTAAAATTATCTATTAAATAAAAAAACCCCATGTTTAATCATGAAGGGTTTGCAGGAGTGAGGAAACTATCAGAAGAAAGACAGTGGCAGCTGAAAACTTGAAAGGATGGTATAGTTATAACCAAAATTAAATTACCTGGAGCTGACTGACAGTCTTGCATTCAGGAAGGGAAAGATTTTGGGAGAAGACTTCATATGTGCAATTGAAAGAACATTTCCATTACCTGGCTAAGAGCCTTCACATAGTTCTACTGACAGGGTGAAATATTGGTAGACAGGTGACAGAAAGAAAAATGTTTGGAAAGATCTACAGCCAATTTGCAGTCTGACATGTATTTCTACAAATTCTGGCTGGATGATGAATGACTGTTGGTACAGCATGTAACAGCACTAACAACATGACATTATAAATGACTGGAGCATAGAGAAATTACTTAGTATCATATTTCTGGACATACTCAGAAGATACTGTGGGAAATATTCTAATTTAGATAGGGCAGATTTTAGGTGCTGGTTTCTGTATCCACACTGCAGAGGGCATCAGAGGGTGGCAAGCATTTCTGTCCCCTGGCCAGCCAGGGTTCAACCTCTCCAAGCTCATGATGGTGATAATATCATTACTGCAGTCTTTTAACCAGCAACAAGGTGTTATTTCTTTTTCTGAGAAATGAAAGTACGGTATCTGAGCGCTTAGTGAGCAATTACTTTCCCTTCAGGAATGGTGAGTTAAGCAAAGAAAAATCAAAGTTTGAGGGGGAGAGGAGGAACATAATATTACCCATGTTGAAAAACCTGAATAGTTCACAGCAGGCAAAACTAGCCTCCTCATCCTCTGTCCGCCTGTCCTGACACTTCAGACGTGATTAAATGCTGCTTCTGTAGCTTGAGTGAGTTAGCTCCCTCCAGCCTCAGGTTATGTCATTCCCACAGTTCAGTGCCCAAGCTTGGAGGAGCCAACTCCAGGGATAATCTGTTGCCCTTAAGAGGGTGTTGAACTGGAGGCTGGCAACCCCTTTCAGGCTGTAAATAGTTGTTGCTCTGCTGAGGTAGGAAGGCCTCCCTGGAATTACTGTTCGTGCCATTAGTTGTCTTCATAGCAACAATTGCTGCTAACTATTCCTGTCACTCTCTGTTCCCACTCGCAGCTCAGCGGAGACCAGCCAAGGCAAGGAGACCAAGTGGAGCGCAAGGGAGGGGAGAAGGCAAAGTACGATAGCTGGGCAAGAGCAGGTCATGGGCAGGGAAGAGTGGGGGCAGCGGCTGACTGGGTCCTTCCTGCAGACGTGAACAGGTCTTTATCACCCTCCCATGACTGCAAGTCAACCTTTTCTGCTGCTAAGACTACTGGAGGGACTTAGTTAAAAATAGTTTTCCTCCATAGCTTCTGAAGAATTGACCTAGGTATGGGTGAAGGTAGGAATGATAAGTAGGTGTTCTTCTGTGCCTTGTATCATGTGTAGGTTCTCCAAGTGATACCAGATGAACACCAAATGCTTCCATGCCTGTTTCTGCTACCTTTGTTCTCTTACTTCTGGATGTGTTTTCCAGCCTCCTCCCTTGTACTGTCACAGGTGCTTTCACTTTTGTACAATACGGTAATGTGGATCACAGGGAGTGGGAAAATGAGACAACATGACCAGTTGTGGGTGGTGTCTCAAAGATGGTCCTGTAAGTTCAAGTGAGAAAGTTGGGTTATAAAGGAAAGAACTTCCATATCCTTCCCAAGTAGCAGCATAATAAAATGAAAGAGAGCAAACTCAAGTAAAATTAGTATGTATTTGCTTTGTTTGCTCTTACTGTTTTGATTTTGTGAAAGTTTCCGTTGAAGGACTGGTTTCACCTGAAGCCTAAAAAACCTAGAGACAAAAGTTTGTCTCAGAGGATTTTGTGTCACTTCACCTCCCTTCACTTGCATGAAAGAAGGCAGGTCTTCCACAGATTGTGCTTGGGA
This sequence comes from Gymnogyps californianus, assembly GCF_018139145.2. Taxonomy (NCBI): domain Eukaryota; kingdom Metazoa; phylum Chordata; class Aves; order Accipitriformes; family Cathartidae; genus Gymnogyps; species Gymnogyps californianus. The sequence goes on from NC_059472.1 coordinate 43,871,269, forward strand.
GGGACTGTGTTGGCAAGAGTGCCATGATACTAGCTGTAATAGCACAGGAGCTTTGACATGGGCACTCTGCTTTCATTATGTCCTGTGAGATCCAGTAGAGACGTACAAGGATTATGGGACTAAAGGTCTCGCTTTCTTAAAAAAGAGGACAAAGTTCACTTTCATTCACTTTCTACCAGGAGAGAAACTGCAGCAGTGAAGAAAATTTAGTATACAAATGAGCACAAATTTAGAGTACAAATGAGCACATAATGCCTTCTGAGGCAGCATCACAATTGTGGTTCTGGTGTTTCAGAAGGAGAAACTTGAAAAAAGTGGACTGTTTTAAAAGTTATCTGTCTCATGATGTACACCAAACTTTAATTACTTTTCATGAAAACAACAGTGTTTTACAATCTGAAACATCCAAAAAGGAGCTAGATAATGGACATTCTTTTCATAAAAACTAGCTGAATCAGTAGGATGTTACTTATGGATTTACCCTGTGCTAGAAATGTGGCAAGGAGCTTGAGACATTTGATTTCTAATCCTACATACTCCTTTGTAATGTAGTAATAAATAAATTGAATTAATTCAGAAACTAACTGCATTTAATGATTTGCAGTAAACAAAGAATGAGGGAGTTAGCAATAAAACACTATAGCAAACAAATGTATTTCTTCTCAGGGTAAAAGAGTGTGTTTTGCATGGCTCATCATCATATATTTACAAGCTTGCATAGTCTTTAGGTAAGACTTGGCATTTAATCAAAAGGACTCCGTGGGGGCAGTAGTAGGGATTCCAGGAGAAATTCCTCCCTCTTAGGTGCTCATAGGCCATGACCCAATGGGGATAATAGCACATAGAACATAACTGAGATAGTTATTTGTTGAATTAAAGCTAGTATTTCACAGTTAGAATCATATGGCTGGAACCTGTTGGATTTATTAAATCCAGCCATCTGCTATTTCAGGCAACATGTCCTAGAATCTTGTTCATAACCTTTTCAAAGAACTGGAATGTGCCTAGCTAATATAAGACTTGTCTTGCCTGTTTATCAGTTAGCAGAGATAAATAAATATCCCTTTCTTCTTGAAGAAAGGTCCAGGTCACATTAGCCTTGCTTTTTTGTGTTACTATTTATATTATAGTATGTACAGAATCTTCCATACTATTTATAACAGAGCGTTGCTAAAGCTTACTGCCCCATCACTCAAATAACAGCTATACATCCAACTGAAATCAAGTGTCTAAAGTTAGTCATCTGTTTTCTTGGTACCCACCTGAAGGTCTCTGTAATAACAACACAGATGAAAAATATTTGGGTCCAAAACCCCTTCCATAATTCCCTTGCAATTACATTAATAGGGTGTTGATGAGTGAGGGGAACTATGCAGCCATCAGTGAGTGGAATTTGACCCTAGTCACTATAAAAAGGCAGCACTTCAAAGTATTTCAAGATGATTTTTAGAAATCTTATAATAAATATTCCATTCCAAACAAAGAGTGAAGAACTAGAAATTTGAAATACTTCAGATCTACTCCAAACTGTAGTGCACAGATGTCAATCCATTAAACAAATGTTATGAGGACATATAAACATCTAGTTCTACAGACAAAAACAAGGCATGCTAAATTAGGAAAGCAGTATGCCTTTGCTCTTTATATTTTTTAATGTGCTCATTTTCTCACTTTACTATGGTTTGTAGAAGGTGTCCTTATCTGTTTTTATCATCAGTTTTAGGAATCCCTTCGTACAATACTTCGTGCATTTTTAAAAATGTTCAGTATTTGCAATACTGCAATTTTGGTAGAACCAAATAGATTGCAGTTACTCTCCTGTGAACGCCCTGTGAATATTAATCCCCCTGGGTTTAAGGGAGCAAATGATGTAGATAAGGCTTACAAGGGTGAGTAAGAGAGATGTGACATAGGTGAGTAGAGACTCTGGGATAAGAATGAACAGTTGGCACGACATGTGATGGATTGGCAGAGGGAAGAGAGAAAAAAAATAGAAATTGTGACTAAATGCCAGACTGAGATTTTAGAAGCTGGTGCTTCCTTTTATGCCCATCTTTAGCACATTTAAGAATTACACTGATTTTTTTAATGTAGTGCTCTTGCCCATGGTGACTGACATGCTAAACTTTATCAGCCGTAATGAAAGCAGACCCTGTTAGGCTTTCTCTTTGGGGTCATACCACCGTACTTCTAAACTGACTGATGTCACAGCCCACTTTATTGCTCAAATTCCTGATGAATGTTACAGAATAAAGGCTTTTAATGTTATATATGTAACACCAGATATTGTATTCATAACTGAAGTTGGGAGAATTTGAGGATATATCAATTACTCAGCATTTAAAGGGAGTATTATTTGCCATGCTCACATCAGAAGAATATTACTGGAATGAATACCAGGGAAAGTAAACATTCAGTCACTAGTTTAAGTATCCTTAGAAGCACCATTTCAAACCTGGACAAGTAAATAAGCATGGAAGCATTTATTTGACATGGGAGCAGAACTAGCATTTTAGGACTTGACTAATCAGGTACAATCATATATCACAGTGTGCATTCCAAATATTCTCTATAAATAAAGTTGAAATACCGAACAAAGATTTTATGGACAGCAAATAAATCTGAAGAGATTAGAATACTGTTTATGTCTACTCTTTGAGAAGCAGAAGAAAAATTGACCAAGTCATTCATTAGGAATTCTTAATTGCACTCTATTTGTAACCCTTAAGCTCTAGAGTACACTTTGTATTGTGAGAACTGAAAGGGCTCCCGTTAGATGGAGTAAATGGGAAGCCTAGTAAACTCCGCTCTCAGAGCAGAAAGTTATGCGTGAGTACATTCAGCATATTCTACATTCAGTAGATGGCAGTGGTATGCAGTTGTAGATTAATTCAGGATTTTCTCTTGAGCAGACGCTCTCATCTCTGTGAATCCAAGCAGTGTTGATTTGGGGGTTTATTTGAGGCTTTTTTTTTTCAGAAAATGCTAAGATGCCAGATAATTTTTCACCTGCTAGAGCAGACGGTGATAGAAAATGCAAAAAATTTTGCTAATTTATTGTAATCTTCATTACACAGCACTTGGAAGAATCTGGTAAGTTTTGAATTTCAAACAGCGGTATTAGATACAGAAAGGAATGCGTCTGGCTGGAGCGTTGACTCATTTTCCATCTATGCCCCGTGGAACTTAGTATGTACACATCAAAGTCTCAAAATAAAAGTATTCAGTAAGTGGGAACTCTGTGTGTTACTTAACAGGAGTAGTAACACAGTGACGTCTCGGAATACTGTGCACAGAAATAGATATTTTCCCTTGTCTAAAGGAATGAATTGCAGATCTGTTGGGGGAAAGTGGTGGTGGGGGGTGTGCACATATAAGCAAACAAATTACTAAGACAATTAGAAATTATTGTAAAGCTTTTAATTATGGAAAACTGGAAGAAAAAGAAAAAAACAAAAGCAGAAATACAGTTTATGTGGTAGAAACCACAGATGAAGAGGCTAAGAGAATTAAATTACATCATTTAAGTAGATATTTTCTCATATGGCAGTTATTTCTAACACAAATAATAGAAAATGTTTAATGATTTATGATTGTTAATGATGGAAGGAGTTGCTCTCTGTTGCACAAAGCAATGTTTTTTCTTGCCTCCCTATGGGAAACTGCAATAGAAAATGCATTAAATATATTGGTCTGTGAACTGAGTTGTAACACAACCACAAATTTGTCCTAAGGATTTTGAGCAGTCTTGGACAGATCCCAGAATCAATTGGTGGTCCCTGAGTAGGGAATACGAATGTCACACATTTTCAACAAAGAACTGCATACTTTGTTTCTCTGCTGTATCAGACACCACATGAGGATCCAGAGAAACATTTCAATCTATATTAATATGTCTGTTGGTTGCAGAACAAAAAGTAATACCAATCTGGTAGCAATGGAATAGCAGCATAAAAAAAATAGCGTTTCCAGCATAGCCAAAGCTGCTGGAAATCCTCAATTTTGCAGCCATGTGTCCAGCCATGGGCCCAGAAGTAAGAGTTTTGTGCAATCTGGTCACAGCCAAAGTATAATAATGAAAGTAGGAAGTGAAGACCTTTTAATTGGTCAGGGTACTGAAGAAAGAAGTAGATGTTAGTTGATTCAACTCTGCTTAATGTCATCTGCTGCTGAGGGCTATGTTAGGAACCATTCTCCCAAGCACCATGAATCCGCAGTGTGGCAAATGCCCTAGCCAGGGAGTGGGATTGCCTCCCTGTGACAACTGCCCACAGTGGTGACCACATATTTCTGTCTACCTCTAGCAGGAATACCTGGATCAGATCTCTAGGTGCATGTTTCATGCTCCGTTTATTCACAGGGTATTTTACCATGCGATTCCCGCGTATGACACTGTAGTCAAACACCTATGCCTTACTCAACACCACATCGTACTCTTATCAAAATGAATGTTAACATTTTTTTCTCCACTAGGATGCCGTATCTTTGCACTGTTTTCTATTTTAATTGTTGATTTTGAGCAAAACTTGTTTGGTTGTTTTTTTTTAACTGAGGTGGTGCATCTCTTCCTAACATTTGTAGAAATTATTACATAAGTAAATTAAGTCATACAGAGGAAGAATGGTTTGGGTCATTAAGATTTCTGAATATCTTTTGTGTTGTTTTTTTTTTTAAAGCACTGCTTTTTTAAAGATTTCATGTATTTTTAAGACAGTCATGCTCAGGATACTTTCATCCTGGCATTGCAATGTCATTCTATTCACTCATCTTTCTAGTGTATCGCTTTACTTGGGTATTTTTCTCTTGTTCCGGTCTAGTTTCATCCCTGTTGCTTAAATTCTTCTGACACCTTATCAATTTCTTTATGAATTTACATTTGAAAGATTTTACTATCACTTTTATCACCATACATTTTATTTTTGCATAAACTAAATCCGTCTTGACATGGCTGAATGTATGCAAACCTACTACTACTGGTGTTTCACCTTGTGGTATTGTCACAGTAGACAAGGGTTGCCATCTTTAGGCACTGTGGAGAGTTTCTAGTAAAGAAAAGCTCCATCCAAATAAATGGGACTTGTCTATATAAGTACTCGAGACAGTTTTGCTGACAGTGTTCCAATATTTGTAGAAGCATGATATTTCAACCACTGCAAGATTTATTCCTATACTATGAACAAATATAGCCTTTGTTTAAGTTGAAGCTTTGGAGAGCCTTGTCCTTCAAAATGTCACTTTTATTTAAAACTTTATTAACACATACTGTATTGTAAGCAGTTTCATGACATGAAATGATCTTTTTAAAAAAAAATTAAAAAATCACATGCTATTTTCATGCCAAACCAACATTTTTAGAAGCCTGCATCTGGCTTTGTAATAGAAGAGTCAGCTGCATCTTGCTGCTGACAGTTGTCTTCTGCCATTTTATGGATAGAAAGAAGAAAACACACAACAAAACATTTGTTTTCTAAATGCCATAGTCATAAAATAACTTTAAACAAAATATGTGGGAATTAAGATTTTCATAAGATTGTATGTGTGACAGTTGTGCAAAAGTTAGATAAATCTATATTAGACTAGGAAAAATTGGTTATAAGCTTGGTAATGCAAGACCTCCTGAAATGTATTGCTTTGTATTAAAATTAATTTGACTTGAAAAGGATTATAAAATAAGAGAAAATATGACTAGGAAAGAAGAATAAAAAGCAAAGAAAGAAGACTAATTCTAAAGCATTGCTCTTTCTGAAGAACAGACAATTACATTAACTCAGAATGGCTTTACTAGACAAATCAGATCAAATAACCATTGTAAGATATAATAAGATATATTATCATTACTATTGACTATATCTTAGACACTAAGCATTATATTATAAACAAATTTCTGCGAGATTATAATCATTTGAACTGCCTAACTCTGTTAAGTAACTTCTTGAAGTGCAGAACAACATAAAACCAAGAAATGCCTGTTATTCCATCATGTGACATGTAATTTCAAGGAATGTTGTACAACATAACAGTGGATATTCTGAATTAACGATGGATATTCTGGAAAATGGATAATTATTAAACCTGGCTAAAAATGCTAAGCTTTAAATACTGTAGTTAAAGTGTGTTGTGGAGAGCGCTTTAGCACCTGCATGTAAATCTGACATCATTTAGTTGGCAGACAAAGGTATAGTGATAACTGATGTCATTTCTGTTTTTATGTTCTGTTGGATACGCTCACATTTTCCTGAAACATTTACCTGCCGTGGAGAAGTTTTCCACAAATGCTTTATGAGTTGATTTTTTTTCTTCTTTTTTTTTAAGTAATTGAGGGAAAATTGCTTTGGATTTTGTTGGGGTTTTTTTTAGATGTATGAATATTCTTACAAAAAGAGATTCTTGATGAAGACTTTTTTTTCTTACATAGAAAGATTAAGGGATTTGGCCGGCTTCAACTTTTCTGCGCTTGCCTACAGTACAGCCTGCAGTGAGACGTTGTAGATCCCCCTGGTGTAGACTGAGACTAGGCCAAGGGCAGGAGTAATTTTCACTGGCTGATTTACACTGCTTCTCTGAATAAGCTAAAAATAAGCAAAGGCCGCCTGTTGGGAGCATAAACAAATGGAGATCTTGATTTTTTCTGCCAAAGTGATATCACCTGAGGATGTGGAGTTTTCATGCCCCAAGCCAACAAACTGTTGTGTGGATTTGGCTTATTTCAGTGCCGCGAGCACAGCTCTTGTTATTTATACTCCAGCACAACATGAATTTTCCAGGCACAATTATGGTGACATGGTGCTGGAGACAGTGCAAACACAGGGTAAAAATCAGCACCTGCTGTCACAGCTTTGCAGTCTGAACAGACAAAACACAGAGAAACTGAAGGCGCAGAAAGGTGAAAAGCCTCATCCAAGGTGAAGCAACTATGTCTTATGTTGCAGGTTGACCACATGCCTGAGCCCAGGGCTGTGGCTTATTTAGTCTTCTACCTCTGTCATCGTGTCCAAATTAGTGAAAAATTAAACATTCATGTCAGCTACCAGGTGCTGAATAACAACTGAAAAGAGCGCAGAATAATTTTCTAGGGAATTAGCGTAACAACAGTGGTTTAAATCAACTTTGGAGAGTTTACAACAAAATGTAAGACTTGGGAGCTGGAGCAGCTGTTGCTCGCTGCTTCTTAGCTCAGACCTTGCTAGCTCTCCCCATCATCCCGTTTATCCCAGCATGGGATAAAACTCAGGCAGATCCAGTCACCTTTTACCTGAAGCCATGAGACCTTCTGTGAAGTGTCACAACTTGAGAAAATTAACAGTATGGATGGTTTAGAACCAAATTTGCAGTATAAATTTAACCATTCAGTCTGTGAAGCAGAGCTGGAAAACCCTCTAAATTTGTCTTGTCCCTAGATTTTGCCATAAATATTCGTAGTATTTTAGAAAGAAGATCCAGTAGCAAATCTGTCCTAGCACCATTTAATAGTTGTCCATGGCCATTGCTGTCAGTGGAAGGGGTGTAAGATAGGCAACATTTTGCCCCAGATGAGTAATTATCTAAGGACACACATAGAGGTCCTAGTGTAAATCAGAAAGAAATCCTTGAACTAAGATTGTTTATGATTATAAACGGAGATTATACCCAGGACGAACCCAGGGTCAATAGCACAAGTGCCTGTTAACTCAGATGTACTTTCTCTGGGGAGCAGTGCAGATTTTGTAAGCCTAGGCACAAGAAGGCCACAGTCCGAATATTCTCCCAGCTGATTAAAAACAATCAGTTACTATATCCCATGGGATATATACTGGCTGTATTTTACTAGTTTGTGTAACATGGTCTTGAGGCAAGAATGGATTGGTTAAACTCTCTCCACTCAATATTTCCTGTTCATGTGGGTTTCACACTTGAAACATTTTATTCTTTCATTTTCCTGTTTCTTTTGTGGTTTTGCCCAGTGTGACTTTCAAGTGTTTTGATTTTAGTAATGCTTTGCCAATCTATCTTATTATATTCATGTTTCTGCTTTTCCTTTGTGAAATTAGTATGTCAAAGGAACTTAACTTGCATTGTGAGGATGTAAGCGTACATTCTGAGAATGGATATTAAGCTATCTGTCTTAATAGGTGATACCACATGAAATATGACTGGAGTAACTAAGAGCTTGTTAGAAGCCAGGAAAAGCTAGTATAGAGGTTTTGTTGTGATGATTTTTCACTGCTTTATAAAAGTATCCTGTATGGACTTGAGATCCTGCTTCTGGCTGCAGTATGATCTGGTCGGGAGTCAGCGATACGTATTCTATTGAAAAAAGATGTTCATTAGTTTAATTGAAATACTAAGTCCTTTGAAACCTCAGTTTCATGGTTGTATACAGATAGGAAGGCTTGGCTGTGCTGCTGGGAGACGGAAGAAAATTACTGTGCTTGTGTGGGGCAATTCATAGTTCAGGCGGAGTTGCCACTGCCGTTAGAGCCAGCGGACAGAAGTGTTCCAGTAACCTGTGCTGCCCGTGATTTTCATACAAATGAGCTTAGGTTGTCTTTGTGGAGGGCTAGGGTCTCACTGATTGTGTTTTACCAAGCAAGTGCACTGTGCTATTAAGAAAACGAACGCTTGAAGAAAGCTGAAACGTGGGCACAAGTTGAAAAGCTGATTGCTGCCCAGAGGGATGGCAGCCGCAGCAGGGGAGGAGCAGGCACGCAGTCAATATCATTCAGCCACTTTCCAACACACAACTGACCTAGTTTTCCCTATTGGGACAGGCGTAGCTGGGCTGGTGTGAACCTTGGGCCCATGTAGGTTACTCGTGGGAAGCAGACCCTGCAGCATTCCTTCTCAGGCTTACCAACACAGCTACAGCTGCAATTTTATGCTTGCAGTGCCTAGCTCCTTGCCTGAGCATCAAATCCGTTATCCTGTTTTACCTTCTGTGCATTTAGGGGTGGGGTTTTGGCTGTATACTGTATTACGGACTTTTCCTAAAGAATTTTATGGGTCAGAAGGCAGCTACTGTTCCCATAGCAAATTCTATAGACTTTGAAAGGACCTGGGTCTAAATGTTCTTTGTCAAAGCAAGAATGGCCTGTTCCTAGCCCAACCTTCACCAGGCTTTGGTTATTCGTCAGTACTGGTCCACTTGAGGCATCTCATTCAAAACTCACACAGATTGTTTCACTATTTTGGCTTTTCATATGCTTTGTTCTGTGTAGTTTTAAACTAGATGACATTTCATGTCAGTAAAATTCTAAGTTTAATGGAGAAGGGGTGGTATTTCATTTGCAATAAGGAAACAAGTTAGTTAAAACTGAGATTTTCGAGGAACCTTAAGTAAATTTGGTCTCCTAACCTTGCTGAGTTGCAGTAAGACTTGGGCATTTTAGCTTAAAATCCCAGCCTAAAAATGCACTCATGTGACCTCTGAGAAACTGCCTAAAGCCAGTGGTAAGAATTTATTTTGGCAGATAACCAACATCTTCCTATAGTACAAAAGGAAACTTGCTCTCTTCTGAGCTAAATGTTAATTCAGATGGGGAATTGAAAAAAAATGTAGGAGAATACAAAGATTTAAAATGACATTAGTGGTAAGGAAATATTTTTAGTGAATAAATATGTTTAGCTGCAGGTCCGAATGCTGCGAGTTAATCATGTTCCTTGTATTAGTGCTAAGAAAGACATTTCTTCTGAATTTAACAGAACATGCAACTGTTACATACAGTCACTGCCTGCAATAATAACTGCAGTTACCCAAGAATTTTTTAATACAGTTTTTCAGTGGAAAATTTATGAGATTGAGGGGAAATGTACTAGTTCTGAGAATATTTACTTGTATCAAAAGTTTCTGCTGTAAGCCAGAGGCAGCATCCCATTGCAGAAAAACAAAGTGAGTAGAGTTTTCGTGTTAGCTCCAATTTCTGTTCTGCGTGATTCCTTTGGCTGTTCCGAGACTTGTATTTGCTCTTATACTTTTTGGAAAAAATATTGTGTATGGAAAGGGAATATTTTAAAATCCATAGCAATTTTCACAGGAGAGGAGTACTAGTTTTTGACTAATAGTGCAATGAAAATATGCATGGCCCATATCTATCTTAGATGATCTGTAGGAGACTTTTAAGGTACCTGTTATTTCAAAATCCAAAATATGGTATTTAGTTTCTATTTATCTAGGTATTTTACGTAATTTGTTCAGGTACTCAAATACTTGTCATAACATGATAACTTATTTATATTATTTATATAAATATTTATAAAGCTATAGCTCAAATCAGACCTAAGATGTGTAGAAATGATTGTCAGAAAATCTGATAGAGTGTGTTGTAGGATGACCGTTTGGTATTCATCTGTGAATTACTTGAAACATTTCAAAATGGTGTTTATACACACACATACACAAAACTATGAAAATTAATTTTATAGTTAATTTGGGTCTCTTTACAGCAGACATCTTGGCATATTATGCTTTCAGAGCTTTTATTGTAATTCCTATATTACATACATGTCTCTTTCTTCTGTCCTCAGAAATTTTTCCAAGAGATTCCAGTCTAAAAGACAAATTCATAAAACATTTTACAGGTAAGGCAGCTGCTTGCTCTCAATTTACCTACATATGCATATTATAAGTAGCCACAAGAGTCACACCATTAGCTTTTTTGAGGTTCTGCACCAAGTTTAACATTTGTAAAGTTAAATTTGCATAGTTTAGGACTAGAAGTTTTTTCAGAACTCTAATTATGTTTAGCTTTGAGTCTGTCTTTGAATTATCTAGCCTAAAATAACTTTCAAAACATGGTAAGTTAAAACATTCATGATTTAAAACCTATTGGTTTATTTTTGTCATCCTATTGTTGCTTGTTGATTTGTAGCTACACTGCAAGTTTAATGGTCGTAGGTATTGAATGTATACATGTCTGTATGCTATAGATACTGCATTGTATACCTATGTGCAAACAATTTGCAGTATGATGTTAAAAATGTGATATGTGTGAGCATCTATCTGCTATCTCTGGTAAGTAATATTCTAATGAGAGAACTCAGTACCTTTTTAATTTTAAATGTTTTTTTTCCATAATTTTTGTCAGTCCTACCGTATTTATTTTCAAGTTCACTAATTTTAAGAGTTCCCATTGGACTGCATATATCTTTCAGAAACAGACCTATGTGGCCATGTAAGTTTTCACTATATCAGGGAAACACATTTTGTCTTCTGTCTCATGATGTATACTTGTGGATGCTTATTTTAACAAGGCAAGCAAATAGAACAAGGAAGGCTTAAACAGGGTAAATGAATCAGAAAAATAATTTGCTGTTTCAAATATGAAAGTTTAATATGATTACAGTCAAGTACTTGTACTTGAAAACTGATATGGAGTTGTATAATGCACTTACCTTTGGGACTCTATTTTGTAACCACTGGAAAAATATCGTACCCTCTGAATATAAGCAAAAAGAGTTGCCAACAGCAAGATGCTTGCACTGATTCTTTACTCTCCAGTTCCAAATGTCCTGTAATTCAGAAAAGTGAAGGTCTCAGAGTATGACACTGCAAATCTGTTGGTGATTTTCAACATTATTGGGATTAGTGAAACTAAAAACTAGAGAAATAGTTGGCGGTTGGAGCATGAAAAAGAGAATTGGAAATAATTGTGCATTTCCTCTTTGGTGGAAAATTCAGACAATCCTTGGCAAGAAAGGAAAGAATTTGTTGTCTCTTTTGCATGGGGGAGGTGTCCTCAAACCTTTAGAATAAGCACAACTTTAAGGATGTTTCTGCCAACTGCTAACTGCAGCCTAGCAGCATCCGCAGGAAATGGGCCACACCCAGCTGGCCCTTCACTCTTACAGTAAACAAGAGTGATTATGAACCTTACCATTTTCAGTCCTTATGAGAAAGAAATGAAAAGAACATATAGATTCCAACTATGCTATCCTATGTAGCACAGGAATACTGAAAATTCCTCTCCTGGGGAGGACAGACAAGAAAGATTTCCTTATATTAATAATTAATCCATTTAATTTTCATTTTTAACTTTGGAAACTGCTCAGCTACCATAAAAAGCTCAACATAAGAATCTGGGGAAGCTAAATAATGAATACAGAACAAGTTTCGTTACTCAGAAACAACAGTGAAAAACAACCATGAGTTTTACGGAAGATATTTTGAGAATACTAAATCATAGAAAAGAGCAAAAAATACTTGAAGGCCTGTTTCTGGAGCCATTCATTAAATTAATAGTCCTTTTCTGCATGAGTAGTTGCCATCAAAATTGCTGAAATTATTTGACTAACATTAGCTGGAATGAATAAGGAAAGCAAGTTCATTCCAAAACTCTTGAAGTTTATTTCTTTATTGGCTCAGAATTTCTGCCTACATCTTTTTTCTTTTTTTTTTAAGTTATGCTCTTAAGATCTTCAGTGATGGGTTTTTCTGCCTGTTTTTTTCTTTTCCACAGCTTTATTAGGTCCTGTAATCTTCAGGGATTTTCTTAAAATACAGCCTAACTTTGTTTTTCTTGATTCTGTTCAAATCATAATCCTTTTTGTATCAACCCTAGTTAGGTAAACTGTTCAGATATAGTCCTTACTAGTTCAAGAGTTAGAACATCCTAAACTAATGAAGTTGTTAAAAAGAGGAGAGAGGGGGAAATCAACATTATCTTTACAGTCCATTATCTTTACAGTTTCAGGGTTAAGAAAATTATTGTACACTTCTAGTATGCCAAGAATAGTAGACACATTTTAAAGCCAAATAAGAACCATATGTTACAGTCCTCAACTATAGGAAAAATCATAAATAATCTTGTGAGTCATAAAGCTATCTATCAATTCAGCTTGAAAAGCCAGCTGACACAGAGTGCTCTGTAAGGCACAAATAAAATTAACAGCCTATTTTTGATGGCAAGGAAGAGAGGTAGAAAACCATATATTATCTGAAGGGACATGGAATTTATTTAGTGACAAAAGCTGATGTTATCTCCATATATCTTGGATAATTTCAAATTACATACTTTCTCTTGAGCCTAATTACTCACTCAGATAAAAAATGGCAACAATCTTCCAGTTCAAAGTTGCAAAGGCTGCTTTATCTGGTTATTGAAAAACTTATTTGTGGCTGAAAAATCTCCTGAAATCTACATATTGCTGTAAAATATAGCTAATGTTCAAGTGTGTTCACTGTCATAGAGAGGAATCTTCTCTCAAGCTTGTGGTAGTTTGGCTCCACTATCCAGACAGAATTGGCTTGGTATGTTTTACCAGGCTGATAAACCACCTTTCAAGTTGTGCAATAAATAATTTTTGCCCAGAAATACTTACTGTCTTCCTCTGACAGGAAAGTTAGTCAAAGCAGCATGCTTCGTATGGATCCTTTTGTAGCACTGCTTGAAAAAAGCTGTTCTCATTCAGGGTTCCTATTGGTGCTGAATTTAGAGGATGCAAGTTAAATTTAGTCTTGTTCAGTTAGTGTCAATTTATGTCAGTGTTTTCTGTCCGAATCACAGGAAACTCATCCCCAGCTGTCAGTGGTAGTATTGCTAAGCAGGTTACGTGATGCAAATACTACATTTTTGCTCTGCTTTTCAACTTGGATGCCATCAGTAATGCCTTCCCCAGGCCATCGACAATTATGGAAGGGCTCTTTGGCAACTTGTTACCTTTGAGCTGTGTTTTGGAGACCAGTAGCTATATATTCTTCTCAAATATTAATGTGGGCAGATGACACATATCCAGAGAAGGGAGCACAGGCTGGAAGAACAGAGACACAGCACGCTAAACCCTGGGCACACAGGGATTTGCCTCACCCAGACGTTGAAACACATGGTGCCCTCTGCACATCTGCACCCTTTTGTGCTAGGACTACTTTAACCAGAGATCAGATTCCTGGATGCTATTCAGCTGTCATTTTTTTTTCCTGAACACCCACATTGTGTATTAAGAACTTCATAAACCATCTATGTGCAAATTAGAAGCATTAGTACATGAAGCTACTTCATCTTTCCAGGGCTTAGAAACTCATATTTGCTTAAAATGTTGTTTTTATTTATCTTTAGAAATAATACCTGCATTCCATCTACATTATTTCTTCTACATTAGAATACTGACTACTGAGCAAAAAAAATTCTGTTGTAGTTGCACCATTCTATTTTTCACCATATCAGAAATTTTACTCTTAATTTTGAATTACTGGAATTTCAAGGCCAATCCAGTCCATCGTTTCCAAGGGCCATTTTTCTGTTATTGAGATCATAAGCATAATAGCATGGCAATAGTATTTCTTTCTGTTATTTCAGTAGCATTGTTATACTTGTGTTGCATCATAATTGTTTAAGGTGTAGTAAAAAATTAAACATAAATTTGTGAAAACCCATGGAAATTAATTCTATGTGTTGATGTCATTCATTGAAGCTGCAAAGGAGTGACACTGAAAGCTTGTGGCTAACTCCTGCTTACTTTCAAACAGGGCCAGTCACATTTTCATCGGAGTGTAGCAAGCACTTTCATCGACTGTATCACAACACAAGGGACTGCTCAACACCAGCCTGTAAGTAGTAATTAAAGTACCTTGTAATGCTAGCTGTGATACTTGTTTAAAAGCAACCTACTTTTCCTACTACGTGTCTGATGTGCTGGTCCTTTTGTAACTGTTGCTCTTTACTTTAGCACTATACTACAAAATATACTCAAGGTCTTCTAATATACAAAGATTTTCTGTTAATGCACTTGCAGTCAGCTGCATCTAATGGAGTTCCTGCGAAGTGAGACTAACATAAATGAAATGAAAACTACACTCTGAAAAAGCAGTCGCGCATGCCTATGCAGAGTGCAGATATGAAGCCGTATTCTCCTTCCTGCTCCAGTTACCTATAATTATTAACTTGTGTAATAAGATAAAATCTGAACCATTCTCTACCTTCTCTTAATGCTCAATAGTATGGTTATATCTTGGGTTTTTAGTATATTTCAGTTTGTGATGATAATTTTCTATTGTATGCCCATTGTTGAAGAACATAAAATCAATTAATTCATCATTTCTGTTATTGATACGTGCAGTTCTTATTGAACAATATTCCAGTATGAGATCCACAGAATTTTTGCTTTAACACAGCCTGAATGTAATTGTGTCAGAGAGATTGAAAAATAAAACTGTCCTAAGATCTTATTAAATGGATAAAACAAACAAACAAAACAAACAAACAAAAAACCCCAAACAAAATGGAAATCCCTTAAAAAGAAGTTACTTCAGCAGTCTCTAGTGCAATGGACAATTCAATAAAGTGAGTGGAAAATAGGCAATACCATTTAGTTAGAAAAGGTGAATCCCATTAGTGATGTGTAAGCACAAACGATGGACCAGGGTGCTCTAGAAATTTTTCAGGATTTAACATGAAAAATTAATGACACTTCTTGTCTGCATCACTTAGAAAGATGGTAAGCACTTTTTGTGAGCAGCTGAGATGCTCTCACCAAAGCTCAGCACCTCAGAGGATCTGGCTTTTGAAAGGGGCTGGAACAGCCCTCATCTCCATCTGCCCTTTTACTGATCAGAAGTTGGAATGTAGAAAACCATGGCTGATTCTCAAAAGAGATACATATAGCTTTGTAAGTAGACATATGAGCAGGCTAGACATATATCTATTCCATGCTGCATAACAAAATACTATGCTTGTTGCATATTGCATACCTTGATACATGGATCCAGAGTATATGAATATTATTTGGACTCCCTTATATTGCCTGAGTGCTTCACTTTATTTATGAAGAAACACAGTCATAATATTTCTCTTCTAATTAAATAGCTTCTCTCTAAATTTAAAAGCAAGATTGTGGCTAGGACTGTGTGAAGAACTGATTTTTAAGTTCAACTATCAAAACAAAATGTAAAATAAAAAATACAATTAAAACCAAAGCAGGTTTTTTTTCTCCTTTACGTCAACCAAACCCAAAGCAGACAGTGAGTTTCATTCAACCTGAAATGTTCTGTTGATCTGAAAAGGAGAGCTAAATCCTCAGAACTGTCTCCACCTTATCCAGCACTCAGGGTTTAGAATAGCTATCCAGGCTGATCATAGCCAGGATCTTTTCCTATCTCTTTAGAGGGGTTTGATATTTTCTATATCAGGGATACTTTAGCCACCATAGGATGTCTGAGGATGAGTTACTTCCTCTCCGGCTGACATGGTTATATTCTGTACAAACATTCCCTGAAGAACTGAACCCAGGTTAGCATTCAGTCTCTTGCTCTTTGGCACAATTTCTATTGAGTTTTATTAAAATACTTACCAAGCAAGAGAAGAAAATTGCACCTAAGTATTTCTTGTTACCAAACAGTTAGAACTTCCCATCAGAAAGGATGGCGAAGGCTCAGGGGCCACTTGAACCAAGTGGTCATTTGAACCAAGGACACCAGAGAAAGAGATAGCAAGTAGGACACCAGTATCTCTAGTCTGATGATGAGGAGATGTACTTAGACATGGAAAATATGGATTTCCATCAACGTTAATACTAAGTGGAACAATAAAAAAGTTTGAAGGAGCCTGACCTCAAACTACCTCATAGTCTGCTGGTTAGAATAGCCTCCCAGTTAATGAGTTAAAATCCTTCAAGTAAAGTTGGGAGTTGAACCTGGTCTTCTGCATCTTAGGAGGAAACTACTTGGTAGAAAATTAATTGCTGCCATCACTCACATTTCCTCTAGAGCCCTGGCTAGGGTAAGGTACAATCTAATTTTGCATGTTCACACATAATTTCAAGAAATTGCATCAAAGAATGGTTTCACTATGTAGAGTGTCTGAAATTCTAGTGCAAATTCTACATTTAATTTTATGCAGTTTTTTGAGGGTATCTGGCAACTGAGATTCATTATTGCTGTGGGTAATTTTGTTTTATAGATTATAAAAGGTGTGCAAGGTTGCTAACAAGATTAGCAATGAGCCCTTTGTGTACACAGTCCTAGGATGTTCGCTATGTAAGTATCATTTTTCCCACTCATATTCTTATTTGTTGAATGGTCTAGTGATTTACTTCACACTTGTACCTTGTTATCATCAGGTATGCATACAGAAATGTGATATTAACGGGGTGCATCAACATGCAGCTCTGGCATTGCTGTAGGGACTGACTGGTTCCTCATGGAAATATACAGAAGCACAGATACCTCTGATAGGCCCCACTGTAATTTCCTACAAGTCACTTGTGGCACCATAGTCCATAATTATGCACTGGGTGACCTCTTAGTGTTCAAAATTTTAACAAGGAGTCTGGTATTGGTGAAAGAAAAATGCATGAGGACTTCATCAACACATTTATTTCAGGCCTTTCAGAGGAGGGCTTTGTTGTTAATCCATGGAAGAAGCAGAATGTCTTGGTCTCAGGTCTGCCAGTGCAGTCTTCATAGATACCCCGTCCCTTTATTCAACTTTGGGATCACTTTTCATTCCCAGATTGTCTCCTGAGAATTTCTCTAAAGTTAATACCACTTCATGGTGATGGAAGTAAACTGAACGTAAAGATGGGACAAATCTAAAGGCTTCAAGTAACAGGCTGTGGAAGGAACCGGTCCATTCTTGTTTATGAATAGCATGTTAAATGTGTTAATTAAACGGCATTGTCACTGATAAAAGGAACATCTTCAAGTGAGCTGTTTTCTCCAGTTGTTTGAATATCAATAAGATGATTACATTTCCAACAGTAATTTGAAAAACTGAACTGGTTATTACTGACCAATAAAACAGAAAAAATCAGTGAATTTAATTTATTTAAATTTCTTCAAAGATGGTTTCCTTTCATCACCTCCTCCTGACAAATACTGCAAGCTTGGAGTTTGGGGGAGTTGTGTATGTCACTTCTTCCTGCATCAAGACTTCAATTCATACTAATCAAGAATAAGAAAAGAAGAGTAGGATATGAGTCAGTGTTAGTTGATTTGATTTCCAAGTGGAGGTGGGATTCATTTCGGTGGTTGTGAGAAAATACTTTGAAGAATATGGCAATATTTCAGTGCTGAGAAGAAATGACATCATTTCTTTCTCTTCTTTTCTTAACTATTTTCAGTCTGTTTGGCCGCTTGCCTTCCAGGTCTTGCAGATGGTTTTGAATATATCAGGGACACTGAACCAGAAAAAGACTAGGGATCTCATTACTTTGCCAGGATCTCCTTTTCATGACTAGGGGCAGGAATCCTTTTCTGAATGCTCTTTTTTTTATAAAGTTTTTTTTTTGAGGTGCCTAGATTCCTGTTTGTTAGTGTTCTCTTTCACATCTTAGCTTACTAAAACACCCCAGCACTCTCTCATTTTCTGCACTTTCACCTATTTAGTCTGTGGTTTTCCCTCATCTGTATCCCTTTACACTTTTGGGTTCATAGCTCAGGGCTTTCAGAAAGATTTCTGGGTGTTCCAATACTTTTTTTCCTTTTCTTTCAAGATGGATGAGTCAAAGATCTGCCTCCATATCCACAGTACAGAAGCATCTATCTCATCCTATTTCCATCTTTAAAATACAAAAGGATCAAAAGTTGCTATGATTTGCAAATCCAGGTGTTCTAATTTGCCTGCCAAAAATACACTCAGAGAGATGACATGTGGGGAAGGGAGGGTTTAAATGGTAAGCAATGTTAGCAGCTCGTGTGCATTATGTTCGCTTAAAGTTTTATCTAGGCTGATTTTCTCTCTACTTTGTTAAAAATAGAGAAAACATTATAGGAAAAAGTAGAGCTATGATCTGAGTGTTTCCCAGCTGCCTCTGTGCTCCCTCACCCTGTTCCTTCGCCAAGTAGATAAAGTGGCTAGTTTCCACTAGAGGTAAGACAGGCTCAGGTCTTCATGTTTGCTCATATCCAACATCTTTTTGGAATGGAAACATTTTCCTGAGCAGGATGAAGAGTGGCAGGAGTCGCTCTCTTTTCCCTCCAAATAGACCGGGCAGCACAGGAGTTATATATGTTCATCCCTCAATAACACTGCATTTCTAGCATGATTCTGTGATTGCTTCTACTGCATCTTTTGGCACAGAGGATCTGTTTTCCTCACCACCCTCACCCTAACTTAGAGAGGACAGGGTCATAGTTCCTGTTTACTGTAAGGGAATTTGCCTTTGCTTTAACGTCGGAGAGAGTCCTGGAGAGTCTCGGTTGCCTTGAAGAAGGAGGCTCTCCCGCTTGAAGGTTTGACAACTATTTTTAAGCGTTTCCCCTGCACGTACTAAAATAGGCTGCATTTTCCTGATAAAAAAGAGCTGCAGTGCTGTTACGCGACCGTTTTCCTCCCTCTCCTGTACGTGCCCGGGTACGAGAAGGAGACGTGGAAATTTTCCCCTTAGAAATGAAGTTTCGCCTGGGAAAAGCCCGTCTTCCGACGGGAGCTGGCAGCGCCCGCTGCGGCGGGCGCTGAGGGGGAGCGGCGGCGGGCTGCTTCAGCACCATGGAGAAGGCCGCCGGGGGGGCCCGCCGCCGCCGCGCCCCGGCGGGCTGCCGGCCTGCGGGCAGAGGCGGCGGCGCGGCGCCGGAGCTGGTGCTCAAAGCACACGCTTCGCAGAAGCAGTTACTCGCCGTTGCGGCTTTTAGCGTTTTGGGGTTGTTTTGTTCCCCCCCCTCTAATTTAGGTCCTTGCAAATGGAAGTAAAGCATTCGGTGAAACCCAGACTCCAGACGTGCGCGCGACTCTGTGCATGGGAAGCTTCCTTGTAAGATGCGGCGGCACCGGCCGCCGTGTGTTAAACCTCTTAGCCTCAACGCTGAGGCTTTGCCGCGGCAAAACTCATTAGTGTTCACAGGAGGGCAAGACCCACTGGCGTTCTGGAGTTAATCTTAAAATTTATGCAGTCCACAGGGAACTGTGATTTATAAACAGAATTAGACTAAGCGGTCTGGCTCTGTGTTTTGAAACTAGTTATAAAATGGCATGTCCTTTTCTCTTGCAGGCTTTCTACTAAGGAGAGAATTCTGATTTGCCAAGAAAGTGCCTTGAAATCTTCCAAGACAGAGAAGACATCTTTTACCTTTTTGATTTACAACGTTTTGTTACTAGATGCATTTTATTTTCATATATTTGTTGGACATTCCATATTTGTGTGAAACATTATTTTATTTTAATTTGTAAATTTGTTGCCTATAGTTCAGACAAGCCAATTATTTAAATACATTGTATATAAAGAATACTAATGATATACTGATTAAATGTTACAACCATATGCAGGGAGTTGGTAAAATTTTGCTGTTTCTCTTGTTCCATTGTATTTACATCATTCTGCTCAGGCTCTTACTTTCATTATTTGCACTAATTTGAAATGCAGAAGTCTATGTAACTGAAATCTGAATAAGCTGTAAGTGGGGAAGTTTTACTTGCCATGGAAGATATTTTATATTATGAAGCTTTGTTAATATATACCTATATATTATTGCGCATCAGAAGAAATTTGCTCAGAAATGCACCTTGCTTTCAGGAACATTTGTATGACTATTCTGGATTTTCATCAGTTACATTTGTACTGGCACTTACGGAAAGAGTTGCAAATAATGTAAATATAAAGACTGGAAAACTGCAATGCAGTTTTGGTGGAATAAAGAACATAAAAATAAACTATTTTCCATGAGGGGTTATTTAAATTTATTAAGAGGTTACTTATTTAATATATACATTTAATTTTTCTGGTGAACTTGAAGTAATTTTCCACTGAGAACTTCGAACTTGTGAGTTTAGTTTTTTATAGCATTTCATTTTCAAATGGTAAATTTTATTCAGATATTTATTCTTCAGCTGAGTGAGGTGCAAACAAAAATGCATCATGCACCCACCGTGAACAACAGAAACCTTCTGTGAGGATGAAGAGAGGGTAATAAAATAGTGCAGTAGAAGAGAAAATACTTTAAAGTATAATCATAAAACCAAGGGGTTTAATGAATGAATTTGGCTGGTGACACATCAAGCTTAACTATTTGGGAAGAAGCCAAAGCACAATTGCTACATCTTTCTTATTTAAAATCAAATTGTGATGGTAACATTTGCTACCCATTTGTCTCAGCTCTTTTATTGCAAGCTTATATGATTGCTTTACAAAGAACCTAGTTTGAAGTGAGGTTTTTATGGTCAGGCCCAGAGTAATTGACCACACACATTGATTACTGTGCCCAAATCACAATTCTTGTGATTAACTGACCATTCAGACTAATCCCCTCAGATTAGATGTTGTCTCTATCCTTTCCCTCAGTGTGGGCTTCATGAGCCCCTTAACTTCTATGGCCAGCACTTTTACCTCTACAGAATAGCAGGGAAGCTCTGCCCTGGGATTCCTTGTCAAACAGCAAACAGCTGCCTTATTATCCAAAGGGGTTTTGTTTCTTCTTTCTGCATTGTTCAGTGTGTTTCAGCACCGAAGTTGTGCAGTGTCCTATGATGCACCAGGCAGTCCAACCCACAACTTCTGCACGTACTATCATGTTCTGTCTGGGCAACAATATATTACAGCAGCTGTTTCTAACCAGCTCCTTAGTCACAGCTGTTGAAGTAGTTACTCCCTCTGTAGTCCTGGCTAGAAGGTTGTCCTGTGCCATTTGTATTTATGCTTAACACGGTTGTTTTTCTAACTTTTTCCCATCATGTTCTTTTGGTAAGAGCAAAGTTTTCGAGCCTCATTCTAATCCATGTTGGAGGCAGTATGCATACTGAAGATATAGTAGCATATAGGAAATCCTAGTGGCTGAACGGTGAGATGGATAACCTTGCTTCTCTGTGAGTAACATACTTCATAGAAGGATTATTGGCCAAAACACTGCAGCCAGAGGAGAAAGGATGAGGCCCAGAATAGAGATCAGAGGCTCCGAGAAAAGCATCTGTCTTTAGTCCTGCTTTTGTATTTCTACTCTGGTTTGTTTTCTTCGCAATTTTTAAAAAAGTCCCTCCTTTCTCTCTTCAAGAGACTGAAAACAATGAAAGGAGAAGCAGAAAAAGTGTTTTTTTCTGACAGTGACTTTCTGTGATATCTGAATTCCAATGAGAATACCTAATTTGGGTTATTTAATATAATTTTGGGGCTCAAATGTAATGTGCTAAATGAAGAGCTTCACCTTTGTAAAAATAAAGACATCCTCTTCCTATTGAGTAGAAAAGTGATCAAGTCCCTATCTTTGAGAAGATTCACAGATGTTACAAAGATACTAAGCAGAGATTAATATGGCAAGTTAAAATGTTGATGAAGGAAAAAAAAAGTGCATGAAATGAATAAGAGGATAAAAAAACCCAGTTCTTCTAATTTCCCAGAAGTCATATGGCGTAGATTTTTTTCTGGATGGAAGTTATTCTTTGAGACAGCTGTGGCATGGATTCCTTCTTTCTGTTTGGCCCTAGAGACTTTTTGATGCTCAGTATGCTTTGAATGGCTTGAATTAAACCCAGCTTTTCTGTATCCTCCCTCTATAGGTTCATCTGTCACCATTCTTCATCATAGTTTTTAGATGCAAAGCCACTGAAGTTAGTAGTATAAAAATCACGAAGTAACATAGCATAGTCACTTTACTATTTAACCTGAAACATACCTTGTATTCCTTCTGTTCTAAAATTTGTTAATGGGCCTGCATTTTAGGAATCAAGTCTAGAGGGTAGGTATTTGGAGACACAGTAAAGAACCAAGTGCCATAGAAGCTGAGAGGAGATGATACACTTTTAATTAAGCTGTGTTTTTTTCTGGGTTAAAACGATTTCACACGATTGTTTTCTCTTCCAGCTTTCCTTTAATTTTTTCCATATAATTAAGTCTAAATAATATTTTGGCTTCAGAAATAAGGTCTGCTTATGGCTTTTCCCATAACCATGTTGTCCTTGCATGTTCAAAAGGTTCTGTCTAATTTCTGTCCTGATGGAGAATATTGGGTAGGGACAGGGCCAGCAGCTACAGTAGTGCCTTAACCCGATGGTGGAGTAACTGAGATGTAAAATAACAACATGAATATATGCTCAGATCATATCTTAAAGATTATAGAAATGGCTATAGTGTTTTTCAGCTGGGGGGGGGGAGTGGGTGGAGATGGATGAAGTTGAGACTTGGTGACCAGACAGGTGAATACGGTGGGCACAGGAGACCCCTGATGTAGAGACCCTAATTGTTTCAACCTGGTCAAAGAAACCAGGACCTCACAGACATTCCTTTCAATTCCACCTGATCCTCCTGCTCCACCATGGGATCCCTAACTCACCTGGGTCAGAAGCTTGCATTGGTCAGCAGAAATAGAGACAGTGCTCCCAGATGTGTCAGAACGACCCAGCACAAGGTGGTTTAGCATGAGAGACTATGAGCTGCAACATCTGGTTGGTGCAGAAGGCTGAGAAGAGTGGCTGCCATGCTGGGAAAGAAAGTATCTGCCTGACATATGCCCCACTGCTCTCACCATCCCATGGCCAGGTGCTGCCGGCACTGGACCTGAGCTGGGAAAGATTGCTGTGGAGAAATAAAGGAAAGGTGCAAATAAAAGGAGTGAGGGTAGGCAGCACTCATTGCACCAGAGTATGGGATTGAACTACCTATGCTAATATTTGCTGCTGGCCTACATTTCATTTCTTTCCTCCTCCATTAACCATCTAATAGCTGAGCTTACCACCCAGTCTTGGACATTACCTCCTCATTGTCTCCATGAATACAAAAGCCTCATCACCTGCTCACAGACAGGTGTTCAAAAAAATCAGATATAAGCTATCATTATTAAAAATCCACCAGGTCAAGATTTATGAGGGCATAAAAAAGATGACTTCAAAGGAAAAACAGGCTGCAAAAAATTTGTGAAGATTTCATGTAGCTTCACTGTAAGAAAATAATACTTAAATACTTTGACAGACAAGTTTATACCGTTTGATAGCAAGCATTTTGCTTTTTGACCCAAGGTTGTGTATTATTTTCAACCATATCAACATCACTTTACCATCCATGTAGAGTGTTATTAATGTAATTACATAACATAATGTAGTGAGTGTAATTAATTTAGCCTTGGTGCTCATGTGTCCTTATCACTCCCATAATTCTATGAAGTGCCGTAATTCTGCCCTTTGCTTTAGTATCTGACTCATTTGCTTACTTGCAGTATCAGAAAACTTCTGTGCCCTCTTATTAAAGACATTTCTGCTAAAAAGAATAGTCCTGTCATTGAAATTGCTGTCCAGTTTTACACTGAATATGGTAATTTTTGCATTTTGTATATGAAGCAACAAGTTCAAGGAATGATTACTACCTCAGTTACTACAAACAAAACTGGTATCTTTTATTTGAAATGTTCCTTGATGGTCATACACTCTTAGGAAGCATATTTTGCAGTAGTCTTCTGTTCTCTGCAATATGAACTCCATTTATCCCATTTGCCTCCCTTAGAACACATTGTCTAAATAGTACATATACTACATGTTCCCAATTTACGTAACTGATATACCTTTCCTAGTAACGTTCACTTTTGTTACTGCCGAGCAATGAACTTATGTTTTCATGAAAATATTTCACTTCCAGATCTCACCCTTTGGTAGAAAAAGTTGGCTCAAAGCCCATCATTATATGTGTGCGTAAGTATGTAATATGACTTTTCTCTTATGCATTGCTTTATGATTATCCACACTGAATTTAATTTTCTAGTCACTGCCCTGTCGCTCAGTATCTTAAGGTCTGTTAGCAACCTTTTACAGGTCAACTTTCACCTTTGATACCCAGAGTGACTTCTTATCAGCAACAAAAATATTTACAATTGATCAATTTTTGATCTTGCTTTATAAGAGAGGGGTACATTTTGCATTTGGTCATAAGAGAGGGCTAAGAGAGAGAACGAACTGCAGTCTTTCCTTCTCCCTTTTGAAGCCTACACCTCCCAGTAAATATGCCTCTGCCTTACAGTCTTCTTCCTGCTCCAACTAGAAGGTATGAAGAGCCATATAACTCATGCATTTTCTGCACGGCACCTTGGATGCTTAGAAATATGGGTGAGCCTACCCTCCATAGTTCCTTTGCAGATTGCTCAGATGAAGGGATAGGGACATAAATACTGATTTCTTCCAAGCATGCTTTTGGTTACGTAAGACAAGCTGATGTTTGCCTCCCCAAATTTTCAAAACTGATAGGTCCAGCACCCAAGCTGCCACATTTGCCATTCGCCTTCATTCTGTGCACACATAGGACTGTACCAATGTCTAAAAACTGGAATGTGAAGATAAGCTGTGACAACTGCTTGCAGCTGACTGCATAGGGAACTCAAGAGGACATACACCAGCTCTGCCTACACTGATGATAGAACTCCTCTGTGCCACCTGCCTCAGTGCTATGGCATTCCCTCTGTCAGGGGGTCTGGACCTCAGTATTTCTCACTGTAGGTCTAATTTCCTGGGAATGTTGTAGAACTGGTACTCAGCACTCTTTGGTAACGTTCCTGATACCTGGAGCGAGATGGTGCAAGAACAAAAGTAACAATGCGCCGAAATGGAAGCTGTCTCTCTGATACTTTAGGACCTATGGAAATCAGGAACTGGCAGGGTTTAATGAGAATACTGGTTTGGAGAAAACAGATTGCATGGGAAATTCCTATGGGAAGATCAAAGCTGCTACTGAAAATGGCATGACGCTAATGTGCAGGGGGGATAGCTATAGAGCATAGGATGAGAAGCAAGGTGCTAAAAGAGATGCAGGCACTGAGCATTTGGATTCCTGAGAGCTACAGCATCCCAGCTTAGGCAGTCATACTCTGCTGAGTTTCCTGTAAAGAGACAGGAAATTTGCGTCTCATACAGAAACACTGGTGTAGGGCAGAAGTAGAGCCACAGGCGGTCTTTCCCTGACCATGGTGGGAACCAGCCAGAGGGCAGTCTTTATACCCTGCAGGGAGCAGTATGCAATTCAGTTCTGCTCTTCGGTCTTTTTTCCTACTATCTTTGCCTTTTGGAGATGAAGACACCCATAAAGCTGTAGGTGTTCTGCCAGTTTTTGGCTAGAAAGGGAAAGGCTCAGACTGAGAATCTCAGCAGATGGTAATGATAGAGGATTTAAAAAAAAATCTTTGTAGCCTATTCTCATTAAAAAGGTCGAAAAAGAAGATGGAGAATCATCACTTTGGGATGCCTGGATTTTTATCCTGAAGGTTCCAATGCAGGAATTCAGACAAAGTATAAAATAAGTACTTTTTCTGGACAATATGTAATTTCAATTGTTTTAAATTATTTAAGTCCATAAGTGAATGATTTTGAAACTGTCTGTCATACTCTGTTATACAAAGATGCGTTAATTTATGTCACTAGAGAGGTCAGCTTGGTCCTTATGAAACAAAGGGTATCTGAACTAACCTAAATAATGTACTGTGGTAAGGATAAAACTGAAATATCCCTCATAAGTAATTCTGCCGTATCACTCTAACAGTAGACTCTTGCGTCTGTCTGTTGCATCACATACTGTAAAGAGAATAATCAGTCCGGCAGAAGAATGTACATCTTCATTATGCTTTACTGGGTTTCTACTGTGATCCTTTTTTCACAACTCATCTTTCTTCATTTAAATTATCAACTGCTATTTGCACAATTAAGCGTTTGTGTTCCTATGAATTTAAATATTTAAAGCTGCAAGTTCTCAAGAGCTGGCCCTGGAGACTCATAAGCAAGCTGATACATGTGTCCAGTGGAACTTTCTACGGTGGCAGTGCCTAATAGCAAAGTTGAATTTACTTTTTTTTTTTTTTTGACTGGAGGATTGAAACATTTTATTGAACACTCATGATGCAAAAGAAACAAAAGATTTGAAGCAGACAAATGTAGGGGTAAAACTTTTACTGCACCTCATAAGGCTGGGCTGATTGCCATTTTGTGGCTCTGTCAGTTGTATATAATCATCGCAAACCTAAAGCTGCAAAAATTTTCCAGAAGTTAACCCTCTATCAGGGCTTCTGTATGTCTGATGTACAGAGATAGACACAGGTATTTGTCTGCCTGTGTCCATCAGCATTACTTCACAGTCAAGAACGTTTCCAGTCATAGTGAAACAAAAGCTATCCCCATTCCTATATTTTATCGTTTCCATCTAAACTGTGCTTTAGCAGCAAAATTGGCAATATCTGTTTTATAACACTTTAAGTAAAAAATGAGACAGCTTATTTCACAGATTTTTTTTTTTTAATCTGCTAGCTGTCTGCTTTTCCAAAATAACTCTGCTAAGTACAGCTGAATACCTTGTTTCCAAATACTGAGAGGAAATACTTTCAGAAGTGCATAGGAGAGCTTTCCCAGGGAGAGAATTTCTCTGCATTTCAAAGTAAAATCCCCACTGAGCAAATAAGGTTATATGAGCTGACTGAGTCTTGAGGGTAAGGTATACTTAGGAATATTTTCAAATCAAAGTGTCTTCATCCTTGCTCCCATCTGTTACATATATAAACGTTTACCAAACAACCTACTGGCTTATGTATGTGTACCTTATATCTTATTCTGTTGATCTATTCAATCTATAACTTTTACCTTTATCTTTTTAATCAATGTACTGATGTAGTTATTGTCTCTTACTTTGTAAGTTAATTCTAAGGTTTTATTAGATATTGTTTTCCAACCAGCAGCCAGTATTGCTTTCTCTTGGACTCAATAAACTTATGTTATAGTGCTGTCATGAAAGCACTTTGAGCAGATTTTTTTTATCTCTCCTTATGTTAGTGGATGATGCAAGTCAATATGCTATATGAAAATGCTGCTTAAAGTTTTTGTATCTCTAAACTTCTGTGAACTTGAGCTATTTAGCACCTTGTATGGGAATGACAATTTGTCCTGCCTCCCAACAAATCAATTCATAGTGAAGGGCAGGGAGAAAGGGTATTTCTTATACCCAAATATTTAATGTAAGAATGCATTTGGAATTAAGCATACACATTTGTGACATCTGAGTTTACCCAGTTTTGCAAATGTGGCGAGGGATGTTTGAACATGAATTATGCAGGTGTTCAAGAGGAAGTATTTTGAAAATGTATTCTAAAGTACCCAATTTATTTTTAAATGTGCCAGACTGGCATAGAAAGATGTGACCCATTCAAAGATCTCTTTCCGGGTAAAAACAGTCTGGATTAAGAGGTTTAAATCCTTTTCCATGATTGCTAGTCATCTTGCTTTCTATATCCTAGCCTGTGAAATACAAAATGCTTGAACTTGCTGGGATATGCAAGTATGTCCCAAGTATTCTTTTACTAGGTTCTGGGGATGAGAGGCTGGAGCCAAATATACTAGGTAGCTAGAGGAAATCATAATTTGCTTCCTGAGGTTTTCACCAGGACCGATGGATACTTCGTAGGAAGTTATAAGAAAATACGTCATGAACGTCATCAACTAATCTATTCAGAAAGGAAACTTTCTAACTTGTTTCAATTATATCTAATTTATTGACAGTTTTGGGGTTTATATCTCTTTTTAGTAAAACCAGAACAAAACCGCCCCTTTCCATTCAGTGTAACTGGGAAGAAAATGGAGTCCATTCTACTAAAATGGATGTATCTTCTCTGGAGTGCTTTGGACTGTGCTCCTCATTAATCTTTACTTGTGTTCATACTAGTCATTTGATAGCATTGAAAATTTTGAAGTATTGAGTTGGACTGAATTTGTCTGGTTTCTTAGAAAGATGCAGAACAGCAGCTAAATCAGTTCTATAAAAATGAGGAAGCTCTTCAGTAATCACTCTCTTAAACAGTTTTAATACTTCAAAGCTCTTATTTTTCTTTCTTAGCTATGGTTCTATATAGTAGTCTGTCTTTCAGCCACACAGAAGTTCTCCATCCTCTGAGCACCTTTTCTTCTACAGACAGTAGAATTTCATTTTAGCATTGATGTTTTAAAATGTGCAGTCAAAAATGCACTTTAATTCTACAGTCCTTCAGGCCTTATTTAACTTATGGATAGCATTGTACAGCTGAACTGGCAAGTCCAAGAACTTAAATTAACTGTTGAGGTTTTCTGGACCGAGTAGGTGAAGACATTTTAAAGATATAGAGCAATGAGTTTAGTAGACTAGACTTTCACTTTTGAAAACATATCTCACAGTTGTCATCATATCACACATGATCTTGACATCTTTCCTGCGGTTCCCATACAGTGTAAATCACTAACTCCTTGGCATAATTCACTGTCTGAAAAGTCTATATGGTGAAGTACTCTATAGGAGTTGGCTATGGACAAACTTCAGGATGACATTTAGAAAGTCTAAGACCCTAATTAACTTAACTCTGAGATTCTGAAACATGCTTCTAATGGCAGTTTTTAACATTTTTATGATGGGACTCAATATGTTTATGAATGAAATGATTATAAGATGCCTTCCTACAATAGCTAAATTCTGTGTCTCAAGAGGTCTCTCCCATTCCTATGCCACAAAGAAAGGCAGTAAATGAAAGTATTGACATCAGAGACTGAGGTTTGCAAGATGGGGAGAAAAGGGTCTTAAATTTCACCTGCTCTTGAAGAGTTCCTTCATCTTTTCATACCCTGAGGTTAACTTGTACCTCTCTTGCATGAGTTGTGCAGCTGCCAGGGCACATTAAGCAGGCACATGGTGTATTTACAGGTGATAACCAGGCACAAAGCATAAAAACACTGGTTCTGAACACTAGAGGTTAGAACATGCCCAATCATGCACAGACCCAAGGTACATACATAGCAGACTGGCACAGCACGTAAGTCACCGGCTTATATTTAGTTGCCACCTGAATACCAGGAAAGTGTTTTTAAGTTTATATGGGGCTGAACTGTTCTTGCTGAGATTGGATTTTGTCAGTTTGTGGAGTTACATTGTATTTTTCCAAACAAAATAAGTGTAACCATGATATTGCTTGAATTCTTGCAGTTAATCCATACACAGGCTCACAGCTGAAGGGTGACACCAAACTGAGTGCCAGACTTCTGAGGGAACTAGATTGTTCGCCACTGTCTGACATCCTCGGGCCAGGATGGATAGCAGTTCTTCAGGCCCAAAGCAAAATTAATGGAGAGTGGCAGAGTCATTGTCACTGCTTTGCTCAAAGAAGGCTTTGGATTGAAAGTTTTTTCTAGTCATTTTTCGTTAAGACTTGAAGGCATCACTAATAGGAACAATCTAAGAGAGTTTTCTTTTCAATTTTAATTATCATCCACTTTGAATAATAACAAGAAGCACTGATTGAGTCACACTTTTTATCTTTTCATCACAATACTGATTTTTGGAGAAGAAGCAGGGAACTCGGAGTCTTATTAGCATGAGACAAAGCAGTGTATTTCAGGCATGGCTTCTAGTTCATTAGACTAGAACTGAACTAGAATCTCCCTGGACTCAAGAGCTCCTGGAGACCTCACAGTATGATGAAGACTGATGTGCTTTGAAAGAGAAGTAAGCTTTGTTTTCATATGTGTAAATTATTATTGGAAAGAATAGAGATGAATTCCAGACTGGTTTATGTTTGAAAGGAGGGAACGATGCTTCGAACTCCCAAAATTAAATTATAAGCCTTTAATTTGTAAACAGAAATTAAATGCAGATGCCAATGGAAAAACTTCTCTGATTAAGTCAGGGATGAGGAAAGAAACCTATATTCTTGACAGAACAAGTGATCATGGAAATGACAAAAGCTCCTGGAGATGACTAAAATGTAAAATCTAAATAGAAGCCTCCCTAGAGCTCTGGAGGGAGAAATATAAGGCAAATTATATTAAACCAAAAAGAGGGGAGTCCAAGACGGCATGAATGAGTGACAAAATGTATCATGAAGTATGCAGATACAAAATTTAGAGCATACTTATCTCTTTCCTAATTAAAAAAAAAGGAAATAAACAAGATTGTAAAATCTTTTCCAGATATTCAAGGAAAGCCCACATGGGAGCTGTCAGAAACCTGCTGTCTCAGGTGTAAGCTCGGTAACATGCATCCTCTTTTGGTGAAGAAAACACAGTCCTTTTGGTTTGTTTTAATTTTAACTTTTCCAGCATAAAATAGTGAACTACATTATTATTTAACTTTAGTAATACATGCAGTGGGGGGACAGGGAAGAGCAGAGGAAAAGGTATGTGATGTTTTCAGTAGACTCTCTGGTGGACTAGGGAGTGCATATTCCAAGGCATCTTTCCAGTTGGTGCTCTGCCCAGAATAGAAAACCCTAAACCAGAACCACAATATGTGAAGCTGCTTCAATAAATCTGGCTTACACAAGTGTTTAAGTTTATTAAGACTTCACTGCCTGAAAGCTACTTGGAATTATTGCTACAGCTGGATTATAACATTCTCTCACTGGTCCAGTATTCTTTCCTCCATGGAAATCTCATAACTTACGTCTACTCCATCATGATGATTGCTAGCTTTGAGCCAGAGGAGGCACATGTACGATAATATTTTTGTCATGTGGAATTTTTATTTTTAAATCAACATAAGGTCTAATAATAGCTTGCAACACGATATTTGCAAAATATCTCAAGGAAGATGAGATCTAGCCAAAACTTCCACTAGAAGAAGCTGTCTGTATGCTAAATCTGTCATTCCTAAATAGAATTCCTGTCACTTGTTAAGTAAAGAAAATGCAACTGTAACAAAAAGACTTGGAGGTGACCTTGAGACTTGACTCACTCTCTACAAGATTTAGCACTCTTCCTCACTGATAAAAGTTAGATTAATTTATTTTACCTTCTGACATCTAATCATAGGAAAGAAGGGACCTGAAGAATGGGGAGAAAATTATGAGACTTGCCTAGGCACAACAAAATCAGTAACATCACAGCTTTTAACCAAGATATTCCAATCCCACCACATGTCTTGGAAAGTGCATCCTGGTATCAGGCTGCACTGTGTTTCTGTGGCTGTAGTCTTTGCTAAAAAATATATGCTCTCTACCTTTTTACCATCTCCCAGTGCAAACTCGGGTATGTGAATAAGGAGAGAAGTGCAGTTTGTTTTAATAGGCTGCCAGTCTGGAAAAACGGAAGATTAGAAGTGGGAGGAGAGCCTATCTATTCACTTCATTGCCTCACAGTCTATGGGATCCTAACTGACAATGACTATATTAGGTGCACAACATGAAGTAAGGACTCTTACTGGGTTTTTTTCCCCAAATTCTAGACACATTTATCCATATGAGTTTTATGTGCTAGATTGGGTGAATTCAAGCAGCTGTTCTTGAAGAAGACAGTATGTGCTGTTTTCTCATTTTAATAAACTTTATCTTTTCCACAATCTCACTTATATTTTGTCTTCTATGTTATATATATTCTGTATTTTGTCTGTGTAGAATCCAAAGGCACATTTAGACAGATTACAAATAGCTAACAGACTGATCTTAAAGAAACTGTCAATGACAACTCGTTATTAATTGGGAGAGTTGTTGAAAAGGGGCTACGCAGCAATTAATGCTTTTAAAGCCTCTTAAATATTTTTGATTTATGATTTGGAAGTATGAAGTTATTGCTGGTAACAGTCATGTTAAGCAATCGCAAAAATGTGGTAATCATATGGATTATTTGATGACCAGACTGATTTATAAGACAGGCCTGCTTTAATACTGCTTTAATATTAGCAAAACTAAGGCTACACATCTAGAAATGTGGAATACAGACTATATGTACAGAATGAAGGATTACATCCTGAAAACTCTGGGAAGAGTTCTAGGTTCATATTAGGTGTGCTAAGAAGCTTTTTACTGAGAGACAAAAGTGGCACTACCTTTGTAATATGTTGCATGATAGTGTTTATCTTATCTTTATAGCTCCATATCTGTATCTTATCTGCACAGCTCCAAGGTATGTAGATTTGTTGCATAAGTGGAGAGAGAGCAGGGAAGGAATACAAATGTCTGGGAGTTGGAAAGTATATGTTAGAATGACAGAATTAAAGGGCTCAGTCTGCCTAGTTGATTTTTAAAGGCTACCAAGTAATGAATAGATTTCCATGTTTAATTACTTTCCCAAGGGAAAGGCACAAAGGGACTTCATAAATTTGTATGGAGAGGTACAATAAAGACCAAAAGCTGGAAGCTGGTGTTATGCAGATTCAAATTTGGAATGGCCCTAAATCACTAATGATCTGTTCAAAAAGTTAATCTATTGAGGTATGTTGGATTCTCTGGAAACATCAGGAAAGAATTAAAGATGGAGGTTTTTCTAAAAAATGTACTAGGTTAATTCATAAATTATTAGGCTTATTAAGTAGCTAAACATATTAAGATATCTTGGCCTGCAACACATAAAAAGTTGGATAATCTAACGATCCTTTCTGGCCTTAAACCCTGTGCTTTTCACTCTGCCTGTTTCTTTCTAAATAGGACTTCAGGAGGAGACTGGCAATGGCTATAGTCTGTAATTAGGTAGTCCTGTAAAACATGATAGGCCTGCCCTTTTCCGCAAGAAAATGCAGTTTTATTGATGCTGTACTTATACCATACAAATAACCATGATGTATCTGAAATTTCAGATGCAAAGGCACTTCTATTGGAAACCACTTCATTGTTCCAGGGTAAAGAATAAAACTATTTTGACTGACACTTCTCTTCCCCTATTCCCTAAACTATTAAAATTAAGGCTTTTTCTTGACAGCTTTTTTCTAGGCACAGAACAGACACAAACAAGCCAAATATCCCTGTTATATGACTGGGTTAATAGGTAATGACACATCATATAGTTTTGGCTTTCCCTTTTAGTGGCTGTGTATGTGACAGGAGATCAGATAGAGGAAACAACTGTTCTGTGTAACTTAACTTTTTCTGAAGTTGACAGAACACAGTGAATGTTTCTTTTTTATTTAAAAATACTTGAAACACTTCCATGCTTTCCCAACATTATTCTAATGCTATACTTGATGTGTGAGTTTTGTGGCTTACCATGAGCAGCGATGTGAGCCCTGTAGAATTGCTATGGAGAGGGAAATGGAAAAGGCAATGTCTCTCCAGAGTGATCCAAACTATAAACCACCCAGGAATTCTTGCTGTACTGTGACATTAAATTGTCTGAGGATGAAAACCAGGCTATGATTAAAAATGCCAACCCAATAATTTTGTAAAAAATAAAGTCTTCTGGTATTTTAAAAGAGTTTTCTGATTTTTTTTTTTCTCTGCCTGCCTTCCCCTAATATGACATACCTAAAAAAGAAATATATAACAGTCTAACTGTTGGCCTAACTGGTCACTACAGGAGGGGATCACTGGCAACATAAAGTATTGCCAATGAATAGCAAGGTGGTATTTTATGCACTGAATTTATATATGTCACCATCACATGGGCAAATGTTTCTGATGTCTAGTACAAAAATAGAGCAATAAGGGAGTCCTGCTAGCACTGTTTACTTTGGCTGTCATGGAATAGGCTATGCATCTCCTTCCATGCTGAACTTCTTCTACATAAAGGTCTGCTAATGTCTCGAACAGTTCCCACAGTCTTGGCTTGTGATGAAAGTGACCTTCTCTCTGTGTCCTGCACGGCCTGCTTCCCATTTGGCCAAATCTGAGTCCCTGCATGCCAGAGATCTGCGCCATATATCCTTTGTATATCTGAATCATGACAAGGATCAGCTGATATAAAACATGAGGAGAGACATGAAGGCCATGTTCGCAAGAGCCTTGTGACTGCAGGGGTCAGATTTGCACTAATTCACATCAGTGGTGTGTGTCTTCAAAGAATGTGAAGCTACGGTTATGTGCAGAAGAAGAATATCACATTAGCATTACGTTTATGCCATCTGGCACTCAGCAGCACTTGTCCACAATGTTCACTGTGCCAGACCTATTCTGCAATAGCAACACGTATATCTTGACCCTTTGATTTTAAGGATAATTATATAGATCATCACTTAGGAAAATGCTCTATTCTGTGGCACAGATGTGATTTGAAAACCAATTACTCCAGTTACACAGATTACTCCAGTGCTCTGGATCATCAGGGTTGACTGCATTGCCTTATGAAGGATATTCTGACATGTCAGAAAACTGCAAGAACAGGTAGACAGTCTGAAAACAATAGCACACCATAGATTTTAGCATACCATTAAACAACCTTGTGTGTAATATATGAGTAGTTCCATACACCTCTTTTGGTAAGCTGTGCAGAACTTGTGTTTTTCTGTTGTACTTGTGTCTTGTTGTGTGCTGTTGTCAACCAGAACTATCTAAGCACACTGCGCAGTGATGCTCTCGTGTAAGGATCACCACTGGCCTTTTGCTACCAACAGTTCATATGACGTAAATTGTTTACTTCCTCAGAATAGATCAATGAAATGCTAGTGAGCTGCTAGAAAGAATATGTAGAACATAAATTGAAGTCCTGTGTTTGCTTAGCTATTCCCCCTTATTTTTATAGGAAGGATTTTCTTCTTCTGATGTGACCAGGCAATGCTAAATTTTCTAGCTGCTATTTCCAAATAAAATTCTGTCATCAGGCACCACTTGTCTTTCAAAGTCGTCTGGATTTATCTGGTCAGCTCAGAGTACTTTCCTGTTATATCTTAGCAGAGATTGAAAGATTAGAGTCTACTTTGAAAATGGTAAGGAAGTTTAGGAAATTAACTTGTACAGTAGATGGAACTTAACACCCTGAGACTTTGTCTCCCAATATCTTTAGTTAAATATAGGAGAGCTGAGTCCTATATCCGTGTAGGAGAGTTATTGTTCAGTATCAAAAAGGTACCTGAACATGGTCCAAAAATTTCTTAGTCTGCCAGTGTCCCTAGAAACTATTGCTAGTGTAGTCCATGTTGTGGGTGCTCAAAAGGAAGCCAATTCTTTTGTAACTGATTTTCTGGAAAATCCTTTGTATTCTTGTGAAAAAGAAGCGGTAGCATTTGTTTCTTGTATTTATACTACTCTGTATCCTTTATTTTATCTGTTTGATAGTTCTCTAGCTATAGACAATCTTTGAAATCACAACTTATTTTTTCTGTGCTCTGGGCTACAGAAATAAAAAGCCTATGCAATCTGAGTGCTTTTTCTTGTTCTCTTACGTGTTACTTGTTGAATAATTCATGATGATTTGTAAGACAGTAAAATTACTGTTTCCAAAGTCTCTAGATGGTTTAGGTTAAACTTTCAATAGCGTCACCTTAATTGTTGCCCATCTTGAGAAAGCTGTCAATTCTGACAGCACTTAGTTACTTTTGTCACTGGCTGCTTTGCCCAAAATCAATTAACAAGGCTGGAAAAATAATTTGAGCAGTGCTTCTTTTGTTTATATTTCTATCCTGAAAAGCAATCCTTCAAATTCTATGCACTGAGATACTCATTCTCTAAGTAGCAGCATTGCTGGAGTTTACTCCTGGGATTTGGTCAGGTGTTTAGGGCTGAATGCATCTCATCTAAATTAAGAGTATATTTGTCTGATTTCCCTACATAGTAAAAGAAGGGAGAGAGGTGGAGACATTCCATGAGTCCACATAAAACCAAAACCTACAATCTAACTCTTAACTGGAGGAGCTTGTTCTTTCCATTGATATGTAGGGAGTTTACAATGAAAACACTATTCTCTCAAATTGATGAAGTTGGATACATAAATCCTGGTGTTGATGTGTAAAAAGAGATGAGAAATTACTGGATTGCTGTGAAAGTGCTCCCTCCTAAGAAGTGAAGGAAGTAGGGGACAATATCAAATGTTGTAAAATATGGAGCAACGGAGCAAATTGTTTCCATTTGTAAGGAGAAAGTTATGTTAATGCTGCCATTTGATACAGTGGATGTATGTGTAAGGCATGTTCCATTTCAGTATTCATGGGGTTTCTTTGTTTTTTTGTTTATGTTTTGGGGTTTTTGCCTGAGTAGAACAGCAGCTTTCAAGCAGGTGAGGAAGGGACGAAGGTGTTGCAAGAATGCATTGCCAGTGGCGTGGGAGATGGGGCAAGCAGAAACTGTTTGGGACAGGAATGAGACTAGGGTGTAGCACATGGAGGGGGAAAGAGGAGCAGAGGACCATGCCCATGGTACTTGCTGAACCCACCCGGGAGGCCAGCCTGTAAGACAGAAGATAGTTTCACTATTTATCGTAAAGAGGCACTCTCAATGTATACTTTTGGGTGAACAACTCAGAAAAAACTCTTAACTGCTAAGTTAAATATTCATGGCTGACACATAATGATATTGGCAAAATACAGCACTTTGCTAGATTAGAGTTGGCACTAACAGAATCAATGTGTTCTAGGTCAATTGGTAAAATGGAAATACATTATAGCAGATGGCTGCTTGGGCTAAGTGGGTAAGTAAAGCTCACAGAGTTACACAGAATTTGATGTTTCTAGCAGCCAAGCAAAGTTGCATGGTGCATCTTGATGCCATTTTAGCTTGGAATCTCCAAGCCCAGCTGGTCTGAGTAAGTCTGCCCAAGCCAGAAGGTTAATTATTCCTTAAGGATGGAGTAGCTTAAAAATAAATACTGCTTGTGGTTTTTATTCCTATTTTTACTACCAGAAGATGTAAATGTCATTCTTGTGGCTGTCTGAAATTTAGTATTTCTTTCTAGATATGAAATACTCGACAGAATACTGTCATAGTATTCATTAGTCTTCATCTTTTTTTATATAATTTAATTTAAAAAAATATATATATAAAATGAGAAGTTTGGTTTTGGCTTCCTCAACAAAACAATTGACTTTACTGTCTCCTGAAGGCAAGCACCTGGGTCTTCCAGCTTTCATGAGTCTGAAGTGAGGACACTGCAGACAACCTCGGTCACATTTGTTCTCATTGAAATTGTGAAAATCTGCTGTGGTTGGTTCATGTAAAAGTTTCTGGGATCTCTTCCGACTAGCAGAACATCACTACAGCCTCTCAAACTGCTGTATTGGGGCTGCAGGGCAGTGGCTAGGTTGCTAGAAGCAAAGCCAGTTGAACAGGACATGAGAAACTACTGGCCGTGGCAGGCAAGGTGAGAAGCCAGGAAAAGCTGCTGACAGTGCCATGAGGGAGGGCTGGTTTTCACAGGTGGTGAGGGGGGTGATGTGAGACCCATCCGAACCTACAGACAAAGCAAGGGGAGCACTGGGGCCCTGCTGATGACAGCAGCTGGCAAGGCCACCAGCAGCCCGTCCTGTCCCACCGCCCCAGCCCATCTCAGCTTACGATGAGGCTGCAGAAATGTCCCTCCGCAGCACTGAGGGATGTTCCCCCTCGCTGGGCCAGCACGTTGTCCACATGGGAGCTGCATGGGAAATAGCTGAAAAACCAGTCACACCATCTCACTGCAGCAACAACCTTCCAGATTACCTGGGCCTACAGGTTCACTTTGTATCCTTAGCATCTCTCATATCCTACTCCTTTCTCCTCTACTTGTTTTCTGCATACTTATCCATCAGTAATCTTGCAGATATATGTACAAATGTATATGCATATGTATACATATTTCTATGGTCTAGATCTGACCTCTATATTTACAGATCTGATTTAGTGTTGGCAATAGCCCAGCTCTGAAAGATTGGACTAGACCTACAGAAGTTCCTTTCAGCTAATATTTCTGTGATTTTTACATTGTCATATGTACATCACTATACTCAATGTTCATCTTACAGGTATCATTTTGTACAGTATTTCCTGGCAGAAAGTCCAGCTGCTCACACAGAAATGCAGTTAATATTTTTCATGTGAACAATCCAGCTCTCTTACTCAAGGTGCTTATTCGTTACAAATCAAGTTAAATGGACAAGACAAAACTGAATCTATCTGCAGTACATGGAAACATTTATTTTTTACTGTGGTATCTGAGTACTTCTCAGTTTTTAATTTATTCATCCTCACAATTAAATTTTGGAGGTAGAAGATCTGTGTTAACTGCAATATACCTCTAAGAAATGGAAATGCAGAGATAATGAGGACTTAGGGGCCTATATTTGATCCTTAGATCCTCAAAGTCACTTTTTAGCTGCTGCTAGCCCTGGAAATGAGTGTATTTCTGAGGTACATAAAAACTCACCTCACAATATTTCCATAGCCACCAAGACCCTATAGCATCTGTCGCATGAACTAAGCCACATAGTATTTATAATGAATCTGCTAAGCCTGGAAAAGGCCGAAATCCTAATGTAATATCTGTAGCAAGTAATGATACTACTGCCCCATTAATGCTATTTGCCCGTCGTTCAAACATGGAGCTGATCTGGAAAACAGTCCTGAAGCAACCTCTCCCATCTCCCTGGACCATGCTTTTGTCTCTACTCTCTGCTCTACCTTGTATATGAAATTATCATTAATGGGAGGACTAACCTTTGTTGTCTACCCAATGTAAGTGCCTGGACTATTGGTTATTCTCATAGTTGCCTTTCTGTATCCTGAGGAACTATTTTAGTTTATTGTGTAGTGAAATAACTTCAAATAGAAAGAGAAAGGTACCCCCACTGTGAGCAATAGGTATGGATTCCAATCTAGTAAGAAAAAGTGAAGCACTAATATAGATTTTTTGGGGGGGTTGTGTGTAAGATAAAGCATTTTTATCTACTGGAGCTTGATAAAATTGCATCCTTTTCTTACCACCTTGTGCTTTGTAATGGAAAGAAATAGGCTGGTAGCAAAATCTGACTCCAGGAAAGGGCTTGTGTTTTTGAGTCACAATTGCAGGGTAGTGCCTAAGTCACCCTCCTCTGTGTGCATGTGTGTGGAGAGGGTCACTGTTTGTTTGTTTGCTTTTGCTTGTTTTTTAATGAAATCCAGTTCTCCAGCCTTTAGCTTTACCTCTGTTTTGTAGGAAGTCTATGGGGAGTTTTTCTACTTTCTAACCTTTGATACCTACCTTAGGTTCTCTTAGTGGTAAAGGGAGAAAGGTAAGTTCCACTGAATGTTGTTTTAGAGCACAGTTTCTCTCCATTTGCTGTAAAGGAAGTGTGAGGAGACTGGCTTATTACATTCTCTGCCTAAAGTTATGAAGTAAATTGCTTGTGTGTCTCAATGACTTCACTTAAGAGGCAGGAAGTTTGCTACAGAGCAGTGATGAGTCATACTTCTTGAATTTTAACAACTCAGCTAACATTTTGAAAAAATATATGTTGGGGAGAGTTTAGAAACTCCTATTGTAAAAATATGTTTTAAAAAACATGTACATGAAATAGTTCAGGGACAAAACCAACATATTTATTTAAACTTTGCACATATGGCTTTCTATGATGAATTTCAGTGGGTCAATGAAGAGGAAAAGCATGATGATTCACAGGAAATGGAGATTGAACCCTGCTCAGGTAGAGATATGAAACACTTGAACTCCAGCTCCCAGGATGGAGACTGTCTGAAGCTCCCATTTTCCACAGAACTGGGTGCCGCTGTATGGATGGGTGGCCAAGGAGCCATGCAATTGCTCCTCTCACACGAATGAGCCATCCCCCATGTCACACTGCAGAAGGGAGGAGAGGGAAGAAGGAGAGAGAACATAGCTGTCATTGGTAAACACTGTCCTCGACAACACATCTCTACTTTGGATTTTTGACACGTTCGGTTTTGGACACGTACTACTTTTCGTTTCATGAGGAAAACCCTTTTTTTTTCTGCCTTTTCTCATTTTTTTCCTCGGCTATGATTTTCTTATCTCTAGACTTAACTAGAAATCCCTATTCCTGTCTAAAAAAGTTGGTTTACCTCTCCAGGTACTTGAGCTTTATTTGAGCTCCCGGTATCTGAGCTTTGTTTCAATTACTAGGCAGAAGAAGAAATCACATAACTTCAACCTTTCAGTTTACATTATATTTTAGAACTGACAGAGAATTTGTTTTCAATGCTGTTAACAATATGGTAAATCTCAAGAGAAATCTGTATAGGCCAACAATTCAACATGTATTATATAGAAGGAAAAAACTTTCATGCTATTGTCATAACCATTTTATGTGATGGAAAGAGATTTGCAGAACTAGTAATGCCAGCTTTGTTTGTACAAACCTTGGTTTGTAAATCCCTCTTGTCTTCTGTGAAGTTTTTAAAGAAGATTATTAGTTGGTGGAAGGACCATTTCCTCTGACAAATTTTAAAAGTGTAGGCCTGAATCTCAAATATCAAGTTTGGCATAGTCTCTGGTGAGGGAAGAAGTTTTGTGTTGGGTCAGCACTTTCCCAGGCCTTGTGTAGGACTGTGTCAAATCAGACCTTTCCTGAAAGCCATGTGAAAGTCTGTTCTGGCCAGGTCAGGGAGGCCCAGATCAGCCAGGCCCTAATTCGCTGTTGAGAACAGGAAAAACTGAAACTGAAAAGCAGTTTAGATCTGTGAAACAGCACTTAAAATTTCAGTACTGAAAGGATGTTTAGAAGTTGGGTTTTTTTAACTTTGAGGATAAACGGTTTTGAATCCGGTTCCATAGCTTTCAGAATGAAACTGAAGCATAAGAAAATAATATATCAATACACAATTCTAAATTTTGTACATAGGAAAACAATACAGACTTTGATGCAAAATATAGTGTGTGTATCTCAAGACTGATTTGAACCACAAGTCATTGGTTGTCTTCTCTTCTAATTCAGGCATGCAAACCAGGCTTTGAATTAATATTGTTATAATTACTTTGGCAAGGATATAAATCTGAAATCTGCCTAAGTGCTGTAGGCTTTACTTATTTCTCAGGGGATTAATTATACCACAATAAACATTTGAGCATGGAATAAGTTAATAAGATGAAAATAGGATAACATTAATATTTTCAAATATAATAAAACCAAGCTTTTTAATTTTCTTTCAGGGAAAAAGATACTCATTTTAAAACATTCAAAAGGCATAAAATACCATTCAAAACAAATACAGTAAATCTGAGTGAACCACCACACATATGAAGCAATGGTCTATCTTTCATTTTCCATCTCTTCTATGGATGTTTATCCATCAATGCTTTTCTTCATTTGTTGTCTTTAATATTGTATCACCAGTTCATGTAGTAGGATCTTCTAAATAGGCCTTTGGTATGTGGTTGATGTGAGATTTTACTTTTGAAAATTTCTAATACAATTTGAAAATACTAACTATGAAGAACAGTAGAAGAGTACATGCCAGCAGCTTTGGTAGTGCTCTTTGCAAAATAAGCTGTTTGCCACCAAAAGCAAGCTTAGGGACTGGGGAAGACAGCTGAAATTGCAACCTTACTAGGTGAAAGGAGTATTGCTTGAAAAGTAGGGAGAGAATTACACTGAGTTTACTCTTCCTTTTCTGTTTTTATGTAGCTATCTTTTTGCTTACATTATCATGGAGATGATAAGTGGGCACATATGCTGAAAAAGACACACTTGCTTCACTGTGAATAAGGAGGATGCAACGGGTGTTTTTCCATAGGGAGTGAATATAAATATTTGGGTACATTCTGCTAAGGCCAACCTTTCTTCTGGCCTTTTATTTCAGTCTTTTTTCAGCTTCCCAGCTTCTCTGCTTGTTCTGTATCCTTTCTACTTTAGGATATCTACATTGTTTGTCCTGTTTTATGCAGATGTGTATATCCCTACACATGTATCTGCACAGGAAATATTACCATGTCAGAAGCAGACTTTCTAGGAAGAGTCATGTGCTAAATCTGGCCCTAGAAGTACTGACAGGAAGGTATAAAGAGGCCAAGAGGATTTTCTCTGGCATTCTTCAGCCTCTTATTTTTCCTGCTTTGCTTCTCTCTTCAGAAGCTGGCTTGGAGCTACAGTAGATGGTGAAGTGTTTTAAAACCAATATAGTGTTAAAACCATTGAGTGATACAGCTGCCTCCTAAATTTTTTAGCACTTGTATGAGCATGTTTTTTTTCAAATTGGGGAATGAGGAAAAACATAAAAACTAAAGGAAAGTCATGAACTGAGTTCATTCAAGTTTTCATTTTGTAGAGATTTCTGTAGAATAATTTCCCAAGAAATATAGTGGAAGCCTTACTGCTTGAATATTTAAATGTTAATTGAAAAAATACTTAGAAAAATATATTGTAGGGAACAATCCTGGTATCAAAAAATAGATACCATGACCTAAAAGCCATTGTTTCTGAATTAGATTCTGCTCTCAGAAGCTCTCATCACCAACGAAATCTTGCAGAGCTTATCTCTGTTTGCTGCACCTGGTCTGTGCAGTGGACTTGAGCTGGGTATGAGTCTATGATCTGAGGGCTATTCAGAATAGTGGGGTAGCAATACAATATGTTATATACAAAAAGGTCTGTATGTGAGTTTATAAGGGGTCCAATGAACTGTGCATTAATTTCATTTAAATATCTTTATTTTCTGTGTGAAAGTCCAACAACAGCAGCTGATGAGTGGGTGACATGCAATGTCAAAAAATAATCAAAGATAACACAAAGATCAGTGAGCCTAGGCGATTAGAACTTGAAAGGATGGATGTTATTAGTATATTTATGATTTAAAGACAGATGGTGTGGAGTTGAGCTGAGGAAGATTGGAAAAACACAGTTGGCAAGCAATGTCTCTATTTTGGTTAATAAGATATTCAAGATTGCACATGCTATTGCAGAGCTCAGTTTGATTACATAAGAAATATAGAAGATGGATAAGGTTAAGCTTTTGCACACACTGGACTCATTCCTCGGCTGTCTCCACAGAGGCCTGGAGATAGATGCCCTGCTCTCTTCCCTGGCCCAAGTCCTCTTCCCAATCCCTCCCTCAATCCCCTCCAGTCCCTCTTCCCAGTCTGCAGCAGAAATTGGAGCTGAAGAGTGGTTGCACTTGCATTCCCTTGCCTAAGGGCAGGCTGATGGGATCACAGGACTTTCCCAAGATTTCCTGGCCATGCTTTCTTCCCTGCCCAAACTGCAAACCCATAGATGCAATTCAGGGAGTAATGGCAGGAAGGAGAAACTGCAGTTGGCTGCTCCACGATCTTGTTTCACTCCTTGGAGCACTTTGTTTGGTTTCTATTCTGTAATATGGCCCATGCTTTGCCCAGAGTTGTAGTCACTGCTTTTGTTCTAGGCTCACAACCATCGTCTCTACAGTGCTCAATAGTAGAACAAACATTTAAAATATCTCTATATTTGTATCTTTCAAAATGTATCCTTTTAAGCTTATAATGGCATGGGAACATAAGAAACAGCAGGAGGGCAATGCTTTCTGTGGTTCAGTAGGAATCTGTTCTTTTAAGATATTAATTGCTCAATAATCTGTTTCGTTCTCTAAACCACCTCATGTAGGGTTATGTTCCTGAGTCTGAGTAGCAGTTTATTTTCAGTTGTATCTCACTACTACTCATCTCCTGCAAAGTCATTGTCATATTTACCTTCTTAGACTGCTAATCAACTCAATCATTTTAGTATTTCAAAGTCCAGCAGTCAAATCCCTGGGACCAGATATGTGAGTAGCTTTTGGCCAGCTTGATAAAACATTGGAACTGTATGTGTATCCACAAATGTTTATATTGTATTAAGCTTATTTGGTTCGAATAAAACAATCTGTACTCCAGAAACTTGACCACTGATACGAGAGAAATATGACAGTAGAATAGCAGCAGTAAAATGCCAGTGGAAATTAAGGTATGTTATTATGTTTGGGTATATGTTGATGGAAGGAAACCAGTTGGTTAGAAGGCTGGCAGCAGGTAAAGTCACAGAATAATATGTTTGTACTACTTGCAGCTCACCTATAATTAAGAATTATTAAAATCAAATAAGAATTAATACCTGAGTTGCGATTGTGACAGAGACTCAAACACAAGCAGTGGCAAAGCTGAAGTTAAACTAATTACAAACTGGTCTAAAGTTTCTTGATTAAAGTGTGTTTTCATGCATATGATCAGGGGCAGCAAAATATTCATGCACTTCCATGTATGAGGAAAGAAGAAAGCAACAATGCTTAAAAAGACCTCTCAGAGGGATTGTGTGAATTTTTGTTTCTATAATAGTCCATATTTGAGCAGGTTACTAGTAGAATAGTACTGATTTTTATGTTTTTATTGTTTTTGCACGTGTATGGAACAGGAATTTCAGGTGTTTACATATATTGCTATTGCTAAATGGTCCTGCCTAGCATTAAAGAATCCATATTCAGTAGCAACAAAATGAAAATGTATTTTTGAAAATTTAACAAAATCCCTTTGCACAGAAAGTT
The DNA here is from genome assembly GCF_018139145.2 of Gymnogyps californianus. Taxonomy (NCBI): domain Eukaryota; kingdom Metazoa; phylum Chordata; class Aves; order Accipitriformes; family Cathartidae; genus Gymnogyps; species Gymnogyps californianus. Next base: position 43,916,183 of record NC_059472.1, read on the forward strand.
TGGTCGTTGTCAGCTGATTAGTCATGTTTCAACATTTAATTTGACATTTAATTTATATTTTTATTTATTTTGTCCTCAGAGAAGGAACAAATGATTATGAAGGGCAATATTTTCTTCTCACTTGGTAGTCTAAGCAAAAACACAATTTATCTTGGAGTAGAGAAGAGACTAAAACACAGATAAACATCTGTTGAAAACCTATGCTGTATCTATTTCAGGTAGTACGTGCAGATATGCTGCTTATATGCATATGACTATTTATCAGACATAGGAATATAGAAAATGATGGGAAAAGATCAGTAAACTCCACTGAGTAATCTTATCAGTGAATTTTCAGATATTTATTGTGTTACCCATGTAGTGTTTGAATATGCATAGACATTTTAAAATGTCTGTTTTAGAATGTATTGCCATTCTGACCCATCTGATCTGTATGCCTCATCATACATGAAATATAAAGTGTCTGAATTCTTTGCAATGACATCCTTAGAGGTTATTCAAAATAGCAAAGTGATAATGACAACAATAGTTAATGTATCAATCATGGTGTAGTAGCAATTAGTCTATTTTTTTCCTAAAACACAGCACTAAGAATGGCATGTGCACAGCTTAGATTACTAATGCTGTCTACTCAGACATCTGAGATTTTCTGATACCCATCCAAACTTTAATCATGCTACACTTGCTACTAAATAAAATAATATACTTCTGTGATTTATTTCATTACTATCTGGTTAATGTAATGTACCAAGTGAGAGTGTTTGATCCCATTCATAATATATATCAGGGCTGCAACACCTCCATATAGGCAAATAACATTCCAGCAGTAATCTAAGGCCTGTATGAAATGCTTGTGATCTACTAAGCTAGATACTTGCACTATCATGCAAGTATCCGTAGGCCTTGTTCTTTGTTTTCATTCATCCACCTAAACTGTGAACAAATGAACTACTGCTTAATCTGATTACTGACAGATTTGAACCTGAAACTTGCGATTAAAATCCCAGAATACGCAGTAGAACTGTCCCAGCCAGAAAAATTAAACATTTAATTCTTGTCAGTCATGTGACGAGGATAGTGTGTTGGCTTCATGGAATCTTTTTAAAATCAAAAGCAAATAAGTCATATCCCCCCCGCCCCGCAACTGACTCTGTATTCAGAATTTTTCAGACAGTGTATTGGAAATGTCAGCTTTTCTCATCTGGGAAGATTCTGAAAACCAAGAGCATTTCTACCATATGTAGTCTTTGAAGTATATGCAGTAGTTGTGCGCAAACTGGGTGGAAATAAAACAGTTTTTGTTTTGTCTAACAATTTGACATTTTCTCAAAATTTGCATCATTAATATCCTAATTAGGCTGAGCAGAATACACTAGTTTATAGACTGTATAAACAGAATGTTTAGTCTAAATGCTGTTCAAGGTTATAATGCATTAATGTGCCTTTAATCTAAGGTTATCCAGCTGCTTCACAAGACTATGGGCTAGATGCACAAAGGAGGCAAAGATGCTCTTGGCCTAAGCGCTCACCTGGCACCCAAAACTTTTCCTATGCCTGGGGAAGACTAAATTTCTCTAGGTGTTAGAGTTTTCAGCAGACAATTCCCAGGGGTGCCTGCCCTGGGATGTAGGGCATTGCTTGGCATGTACAGCACTGTTGAAATCTTGACAGAACTGGTGAACTCCATTAGCCTAAATAGCTGAGGGACTTGCAAATAGAAGTATGTCTCAAGGAAACACACACACAAGTGATCTTGTGCTGCCCATACTGCAACTGGCCATGTTTACCAGCTGCAGTCCAGAAGCCATCTAGACATTAACACAGCTCTGCTGAGGCAAGATGTTTTAGTTTGGGCTCAGGGCCATGCTAAAATGGATCAATAGCCTCCAGGCCACAGCTGGCTTGTGTCTCTGAGCTCGGAGAGCTGGCAGAGGAACTCTCAGATGTCTTAGGCAAATGTGTGGGGTAGATTTATATAAGTTTCTCTGGACCCTGTGGAGAAGAGAGGCATTCTGTTAGATAAGCATATAATGCTTATCCCCAAATAAAACACAGCAGGGACGAAAAATATAACCTCTTAGGTCAGTTCTGATCACTCTAAGGCCCAGTCTGAAATCCCTCAGTTTCTTGGGATGATTCATATTCCTCATTGTGAAATTCATTCTCCTCATTGCCAACGTAGAGGGCAAAGTTGTATGTGGACAGGGTCTCTCAGCTCTTTTGCTTGAAGCTATTCCATTTAGGGGTGGGCTAATTGCACAGAGAAAAACCAAATTCATTCAGTGATGTAACTTCTAGAGTTGCTGGTGTGGTGTGTTAGGTGTTTCACACAAAGTGGGACAGCTTCACTTAGAGATAATGAATAAGCCCCAACCTGGAATAAGTTGTAACTTTTAATAATCCTCACATTTCTTCATATGACATGCAAGGGTTGCAAACAAGAATTTAAATGAAAAAGATGCTAGAAACCCACCTGTAATTTTCTGTGTTAGTATACAGGATACCCAGTTTTCTTTTCATTTTAATGAAACAAAATGCTGATGATACTAATGATGTTAGGAAAAATATTAAGAAGAGCAGTTCAGCAGTTATTTCCCTGCCACAGGTTTATACAGCTGAGTGGTAAATCTGTTTCTTTCCTTTATGCCAACTCTAGTTAATTACTCGGGTTAAATCTTCCAATAGATGTTTTAACTTATATCAGCCTAGCATTTTGCCTCAAGGCTTCCATGCAAATTTTCAGTATTTTGAGAACATTATGGGGCTTGACTAAAAGCTCAATGTGGTCTTTATTAAACAATTTAATACCAAATACCTACAAGAATGTTTGCCTTAAAACACTTCAATACAAAGAGCTCTCTAGCAGCCAACATGACAGGCCCAGTTCTACAAAGTCTTTAAACTGGTAAACATGTCATTCCTATTGCCTTTCATAATGTAAGGACAGCACTATCAACTCCTTTGTGAAACAGTCCATGAATATAAAGTACCTGACACTTCTGACATGTTCAAACTCTCCTATGGAGCTTAATACCCTGCAGCACCACTTAAATCTTGAGAGCTGTCATTCTTTTAATCTCTTTCCCACCATCAGGAAACTGTCCTTCACATGGTAGCGTGGCTATTTCACAAGTTTCAAATGCAGCTTTGAAACACACAACAGTTTGGACCTAAATAGAACAGGGAACATTGAATGTACTTGGAGGAAAAGAAATATTTCCTTTTGTTTTAGTGTTGAAAAAGAAAAAAAGAACCATAGTTGCACATGAAAAATGCTCTCAGATGCCATTTGATCACAGACCTAAAGTACTGTCGCAAAATGATGTAGAAGTATCTCAGATAAAAGGATTTATCTGCTCCTAGTTGCACGCTTACACCTGAAGGAAGGGGAAGTGTTATTAAAACAAAAATGGCATAGATTCACATTATGCAGCTCAACTAGAAATTCTTTTTCCATTGGCATGAATCCATGCAGTCCTTTTCTCCTATGACATGCATTTATAGCTTTGTAGACATGAGGCAGTCATCTATTTATGCTAAGCAGACATTACTCTGCAAAACCACCATACAGTGTTTATAAAATGTATTGTGAATTAAGCAACTGTTAAAGCAGGAAATCTGCAAGAAGAACTTGAAGAGTCCTGGTTAGAAGAAATTGAGTTTTTCTTTTCTTTCATAGTGTGTGGTGGCTGTCTGCTCTTGGAGGATCAAGGCGATCCAGCCAGCACATTCCAATAAAACAGATTTTTGAAAAATATATTAATTCCTGGAACCCCAAAAAACTACATTCTAAACTTTGTGATGTAAGGCAAGAGCTGGAGTGAAGTCTGCCTGGCAAGTTTAATTGATGGCAGAGGAAAAATAGAAACTATCTGGCTCAAGCTCCATATCTGCAGCCCTCAGTAACACAATTGGCATTAGGGGCTATCCAATCACCCGTAGAAACAGAGACTCCATGTTTGTTTGTGTGGACTCGAGCTGTGTCTTCTTGATGCGGGGTACAGGTAAACACCATGTTTCAGTGTTGCAGCTTATCAATGACTTTTATAAAAGGCTGAGGATGTAGTTCAGGGGAAATGGATCCGCATACAGGTGAAATTGGCACAGTATTCCCAGATAATGCAATCAGACTGTGAATCTATAAAGTAAAACTTTAGCTGGATGTTCAGATTTAGAGAGAATAAACAGTTAATAAATGGATTTTTAATGGTGGAAAAAATCCAGAATATGTACTATACTGTAGGAAAATATTCCTTTACTATTTACTCAAAGTGTGAAGCTGCATGTATTTTTGGACAATGTTTTTTATGAGCATACAATTTGGCTGCACAATTGTTGTACAGGAAAGATAGGATTACTAAACTCTAGGAGGACAAGAGCACCATGCTTCATACTGAGAAAAATTTTTGTCAAAGGGTCAAGTATAGCTTGGCTGCAAAATTCATATATAGAGGAAATGTGTAATTGCATTTTCCTAGGGATAGAAGAGTAAGCTGGTTTGATTCAGTCATAATCCACCTTTGATTTTCTGTTTCCTCAGGCAAACAAACTGGAGAGGAGATGTAGGTGTCCACGGGGACAGGTGAAATTTGGGACGATCTGCGTATCCATAAACAAAATAAGGCAGCCCTTGGTGGGTTCAGTAATCATCCAAACAAGATGCTAACCAGACTTGTTTTATTCAGAATTTTAGTTTCAACTACTTCTGTGTTATAGAAGTAACACAGGGACTTGTTAACTATGTCATTTTTCCATATTTTAGAGTTTAATAAGATGACTATAAACACTATTTTTCAAGGTGTGAAATTTACTGATGTTTTCAGGATAGCTGAAGTTGGAAGGGACCTTTGGGGTCATGTAGTCCAATTCATGGTTCTTCACTAACTGGTTACGGAGACAGCAGGCAAGCAGGAAAAAATGGTCTAAGTTAAGCAAATGCAATAGGAATATTAGTTAAGTTTGGGAGAAGAAAATGAACTAATCTATAGAAGTATCAATTTGTAAACTTCATCCTATTTCTTACAAGAGATTAGTAAATGGGAAGCAGAGTTTGAAGGACAGAAAAGCACAGCTGTCTGCTCCTCATACGGACTGCACACTAAGGAGAGGAATATCCACCTCTTAATAACAGGAAGAGGAAATAGGCGTCTCTCAGAGCTTTTTGTGTGATGAGAGAAGCAAGAAGAGAGGAAAGGTTAAATGGCCAGCCTCACTTTTAGCCAAGATGATGAGGCTCTTCAAATAGCCATGAATTGATAAACATAGTCTAGAATTGTATTTGCGCGTCTTGTGTTTTTCTTTTATAATTGTTTCCATTACAGGAAACACAGTACAGTCCATACTTCAGCAGAGCTAAACTCTTTTATCCTATATATTCATGAATATTAAAATCATCTTGGTAACCTGACAACATGCAGTGCCATTCCCACGGCAGCAGAGCAAATATAATTAGGGTGCATTGATTACTCCTGAATGACGGGCAACTCAGATCTAGGAGACCATACAACCCATGGACCCCTTCTCCACTAACCTGTTAAAATCTGCTTTTAAGCTATTAAATTGATTGTGCCAGTGTCGTGGAGGGAAGACTCTCCCTTAGTCAAAGGGACTGTTAAGTTAGAGGAAAGCAAAGTGATTTTTTGAGGGTAAGGGCAGGAGGAGTGTCTCTTTTTATGCATCATTCAGTACTTGTGTGACTGATACCCTTCAGGAAGAGGACGGTATTTTTAAACTTGCGTATCCAATACCGACGTATATGATTTAAAAAAAAAAAAAAAGAAAAAAGAAAAAAGACAACTTTTTCCTGTTCCTGTGAGGAACACCTCCAAAATAATGATTTTATTGTCATATTTTCTTGAAACAGTGCAAGTCTTGCTGGTATTTGAAGATTCTTCCAATGTGGTATGATACCTTGCATTGTTTAGAGTTTTTCTATATTTTAAGTATATTACCCATATGCCTGCCTTCTATTGACTGTTAGTGCATGCATTTTCCTATGTTTATTTCTATGGTTTTGGTTTAGATAATTAGGCTCATCCTAGTGGCCGCGTGGTGCTTGGCTGGTGACTGGAATGAAGCCATGACATACCTTTTTGAACTCCATTGAGTTGCATTCAGCATTTTCCAGAGTTCAAATCTTACTCAGTTATTCATTCCTTCATCTTGGTAGTACAACATCAAGTAATCTCCCAAGGCAAGCGGCTTAACATACACGCCTGAAACGTATTGCGGTCAGCTGACTCCATGTGACCTCTTCTGAGAGTTTAAAACTACTCTTCTCAACAAGTCATTTTCCTCATCCACACACAAAGCCAAGGAGACTAAATCTTGGAAGCTGCTTCTTCCTTGCATAGGTGATGGTGGGTATGTGCCAGCAAAGAGGGAAGAGCTGAAATGGATCACACAAATGAATACATGAAAAATTACTGCAGGATTTCTGCTTTTATTTCTTTTACATTTATGAAATTGTTATCGAAAGAAATTGATTTTTCAAGGCAGAGAATGCAGGAATTTGATTTAAAAAAGGTGCTTGAAGGGAGAGAAGATGACATATTGAGACTACAAATGACACCTAAGGAAACTTAGTCATAAGGTGTTGTAATTGTCTGAGTTTTTGGTGGGAATACCCTTCCTAATCCCTATTTGCCAACTATTGAGAACAATTTATAGAAAACAGAAATGTAGCTGCTAGAAGAATAAAAGGTCTTCATTTTAGATCAACTGCTGAAATATAGTTTTCACTTGAAAGAAATGAGTTCTAGAGGTTCTTAAATTAAAAGTGGTGAATAACTGCATATGTCATCATCAGAAAATAAGTTCTCTCATAACTGATCTTACAAGGAAATAAAGACAAAATTCTGGAAGATCCAATAGGAAAGGTGCTAAAAATGGAAGTTAATAGTCTTTTTCCAATGATGAGGAATTATTTTGATTTCTGAGATAAAAAAGTTTTTCAATCTGCAATTTACCATTTGACCATATATCTAATTTTTAGCTCATTTCCAGTTAGTAATTTAAAGAGCAGATAAAATAATTGATAAAATCATTTGGACAAAAATTGTAGTCTTAACGGTGTCCATTTTTCTAACCTGTGTGCTAGGTGGAGTAGATTGTGCTCCCATTTCTTTGAAGAACTTTTAAGGAGTGATGTTGACAAAATCAGCAAGGTCAGCTCAATTTGATGAGGAAAATAACAAAAATTAACCTGGATGATTTTGCTTGAAGAGATTACAAAGAGCTCACGGAACACCTTCCAGCAGTACTTTGTATGTAGCAGAGGACGGCTGGGAGATGGGGGAAGAGGAGAGAAGCAACAAGCATCTGGGGAATGTGCATTACCCAAGCAACGCAACTGGACCTCGGAGACGGTACGAGTCTACAGTGTGCTGGCTGGATCTGTGTGTGGCACATCCAGCAACAGCTGCTAAAGGTGCAACTACTGCCAGATGACACCACGGTCTAAGGAAATTGAATGTATGGGGTAGGGGAATTACTGCAGGAGGGAAGCAAAACCAAGCAGCAGGAGAGTAGCTGTCTCCATACCCTGTTCCAGGAATAAATATTGTTGTTAATGAGCTCATTCCTATGTCACTATTCCAGGGAATTAAGTGCTAATCCACCAACAATTGACCCTTCAACTGCACAATATTTTTGTAGAATTTTATTTTGAGAATTGTGATACATTCTTGGAGGGAGACAGAACTAAGCCACGGCTGAGTGCCACTTGCTACCCCTCCATGCTGCCTGCTTCTGCTTGCTGACCAGAGATATTTTTGTTAGCTTGATTGTATAATGGATAGACCAGACAGATAAATACGGCCTAAATGGACCACCCCAAACCCTGATGGCCAGTGGCTGATTTACATGGGAGCATGTAGATGAGTAGTTAGTTTGCTTCCATGGTTTTGCAGATGTTATAGGGGCTGCAGTTAGGTTCTGAAGAACATGCCATGACTTTTCTCTTTTTTTTAATAAAATCATGTCATTCCTAACTTAGTTTGTGAAGCAAGGACTGTACTTTGAATCATTCGAGCAGCAAAATCCAGTGACTAATGGAACACTATGTATTTGTCCATGAGAGATTATCACATGTGCAGTTTATGGTCTGACTGAAAAAGAAGCCGTGTGTCACAAAAGGGGTACTATGATGTTCACTTGGCAGGCCTGTTTTCAGCACATTCCCTTCGTAACTTAGCTGAATTAAATCTAATTTCCAATCACAGCTGGTCTCTTCAAAAGAGAATTAGAACCTAACCAGTACTAGAAAGTGGGAGAAATCAAAAGCCTGACTCTTCACACCCATCAGTAAAGACCAATAAGTACTGATTCTCCAAACAGAGTAATCACTGAAATGAGAAGTCATTAATAAACAGCTACGGAGGTTACTGGCCTATTTGTTTATGCCAATTCTGAGTCTTTCGAGATACGTATATGAGTAAACCATAAAAACAGTATTAAACTTGTGCCTGCATTCTGACACCTATAGGTCTTGGAAGAGAGTCAGTTTTACTGGCAATTTTTTGGTAAATCCTGGAGATGTTTTAGCACTTCCCAGTAAAATCTGATGGGAAAGCAGTATTTGGTAGTTGCTGGCCTACAGCATAGAACCATCTGTAAGTAACTGAAAGGTAGAAGCAGCAAAGCTCATAAAGATGGAAATAGCAGGGATAAATGGATTTGATTTTTGTGTTAAAATTTACAATAATCAAAACTTTTGACCTGCTGTAGTGAACAGGAAGAATGAGGGTAATGAGAGTGAGCAGATCTTTATTCTCAGTTCTCAGACTGCAATTGTACTTGCCAAGAACACTGTAAATTCAGCAGAATGTATGTCTGAAGAAACAGTTTCTTCAGCAGAGACTACTGTCACCTTGCGGCTTCAATTGTTCTCCATTTCATAAATGCCACGTTTTAATTTATTCCAATAACATTATGGTTGTTTTACAGGGTATTTTTCTATTTACTGTTTGACTTTTAAGCCTTATACACCAGAAGCCAAAGACATTATAATACCTTTAATCAATTTTCTGGATTTTATTAATATTACAAATATGGATGATGATTTGTCATGGACTGGGAACAGGAGAGCAAGATCCTGCACTTATATTCAACAGCAGCTTTAGAAGTCCTGGGGGTAGAAGATGACTGAAAAAACACTAGGATGGAGAGAGCATCTCTGAGTGGCGGGGACACACCACCATTGATAGAATGCAAGTTACAGTTGCATTTGGAAATGATTTATTATCTTTGAGGATCTTAGAGTAGGAGCTATAGTAGCCACATAGCATAGCCAGATATTGCTAACCCTAACTTTTTATTCTTAGTTTTGACTTGCTTATACAGTATGCTTGATAGACTGGGTAGAATTTTGCTTTTTTGGAGCTAGTGATCTCTCTCAGGATAGTTAAGTCTTTGTATGTAGATTAATAGAAAAAAGAGACAGAGAGCAGTTCCTTTGCTGTTTCTCTCAGTCTCTCAACAATAATGTTTTCATTTTTTTTGTTCCATGTGTCTTGCAAACAGAAATGCTAAGCTAACATTAGCAGCGACAGACATACAAAAAGGCACTGCTGTAATTTCAAGGCTTGATAAACCAATGAAAAGGCTTAAGTTCCTTAAGTCAGTTGGTATCTTGTTCATGAAGATCCCTGATGCTATCATTATAAGAGTCATATAAATTCTTAAATTGAATAGGAATCCAAATCAATCTGACTTGATTGTATCAAGACACTTAACGAAGTAAGTACTGACATAAAGTAGACCAGCACCAGATAACATATATTCTTTTGGAGCATTCCTGTATAATTCCCAGTATTCTGAAACCAAAATATTAACAAAAAGACAAGTTTCAAGAGTTAACTGAAGGACAACATCAGAGATTAGAGATTCTGAAACTGAACAGCTCATGATTTCCTTCTGCATTTTCCACTTGGTCAACTTTGCATAGAGTTAACGGGAGAGGTTTAGTACACTGGAGTTCTTTTTAGTGTAAATTTGCCTTATAAGTATACTTGCAGACTGTACCCAAATGGTGACTTATTCAAACTACAGTCCTTTGCTCCTTGATTTGCACTGGTAAGTAGTGGAGACATATCTACTTTCCAGTGTCACTAATTCTTACAAGCAGTGCTTGATCCTTCTGTCCTGTTCACCAGTCTCTACCACATATTCACAAAATCACTTTCTCCCTCTCTTTTATCACTTCTTTCAAACACATCCATGTGGCCATCTTCAGCACCTTGAAACAGAAGTTCATAAGTCAGTTTATCTTCAGGCATGTTTGCCTGTGCTCCTACAGACCATTGAAATGTGGTAAATTCCAGACCAAACCCAAGGCGCACCTCAGTGTGCAAATCAATTGCACAAGTCCAATCCTTCCTCCACACCAGTCTCATTACAAAAGTGGGGTACACCAACACAGCTTTAGTCAAACTTCTGATCCCAACTGTAGTAGAGCTGCCCTCAGCATGCAGTGGCCATTCTTCCTGAATTTTCATATATCCAGTACATCCTCCAAAGCAGATGATCAGTGTTTTTAGCAAAAGGTTATTGAAATTGGTGGGACTGTCAAGCCTGCTTCCAAGCTAAGAATGCTACATGATATGGACTATATTTAACAGGCCAACTTAGCACCTCTAGTAAATTTGAGGATTACTGCATTTCTGCCTGTCAGATGAGCCATACTAACTAACCCGGTGTGCATGCTTCACCGAAACAAGCAGGTAAAATTTGTCAACTTCAGTGCAAGATGACTCAATGAAACTTCCAAGCTAATGACTTTATCTCTTCTTTTCCCATGGGCTATATGTGTATGCATTATTTACTGTGGCTTGGACAATGCACAGAAACATGATTATGCATCTTGGTTTTGAAGCTGCTGTTGTCAATTTAAATATTTAGTGAGAATGCAAAAACTGAAACTTTGGGGTATTTTTTTTCTGTTTGCAAAACAAGTTTTCTAGTGCTGCTTAATAACAAAATTCAGGTCCCTGAAGTATTCATCGCTAGACGATGTTTACCTAATCTCACATTTTTTAGCCAGCCAAAGCGAGACATGTTCATAGATACGAATATTTAGGAGTATACCTCGTAATGCACTTCTTGCCTCAGGTATAACTATTTCAAACAAAAAGACGAGTCTTTTTGAGCATATTGTTAAAATATGATCATTCCCTCACAGGAATGCTTTGAAGTCAAGTGTTTATGCTTAGTTAGATTTACAAATGTCTAACACAAATACATCAGTTCCCAAGATGTATGTTATGCTTCAGCAAAATGATTAGTTATGAAATTGTGCATTAATAAAAACAGTTGGTTCTCTTTGTAGCTCAACTCCCTTTGCCCTCACTTTATATACAATAATGTCAAATAGCTCTCTGCAGTACTTTTGAATGACTATAACTATACTATAATCATAATATGTGAATTTATATTATGCATGAAAGGTCATGGCCTATGAGGAAGTCAGTTTCTTTTCATGCATGTACTCCTTAAGAGTTAGCACTTACGGAAGTGAGGCAAAAGGAAAAGAAACAAGCACTGCAAGGAGTGTGATCTAAAACCTTGATCCTGTAAGAAAAGCACAGGACATTTGGTGAATAATGGAAAACATACATAAAAGATTCCCATAGATCAGGGAAAATGTGAATTCCAGTACTAAATAGAGGCCTGGATCTTGTAACCTAAATGAAAAAAAGAACTGTATCATACCTCTATGAGATTGCCCATGTCAGACAGCAGAATTTACCTCCTTCATTGCTAGCGCAAGAGATGGAAAGATTTACATTTGCATCTCTCATTCAAAATACACTAACATCAGAACACCACGGAACTTGTAAAGAAATAGCAGATCCAGACAGGACAGTAATTTAAAGATTCTGGCATGTTGTAAACAGTGTGATTTTAAGAGAAATATTGCTCCTCTTGATTTGAGATGTCAGCTAAAAATTTTGTACCATGGATATTTACAGTTCGGAAAAGGAAGTGATCATTGAATGAACACACTGCGTTTTGACAGTGCCATTTATTTACTAGCAATTAATTTACAACTATTCTTGACTTCCCCAAGCACTGAATGAATAAAAAAGGAGACAGAATCCCTATTCACAGCCACAGGAATTCAGTTCAGAGAGTTTATCAGGGTCAGGTCCCCAGGGGTTGTTCTTATTGCCTGCTGCTTCTTAACAGTATGCTTTACTTTTGTCATTCATTCACAAGCGTTTGCAAAATAGCCATGGGAAACCCTGGATCAAAATGGCTCTTTCATTTACCTTTATTTCAGCAGCAATATGAGCCTGTGTTTGGAATAGGGCCTAGTACTATTTTAAAAATTATTTGAAGTCTTTTTTATAATAATTTTTAATTACAGGGCAGCAGTTACACTCTAATGTATAACTACCAGTACCCCTTATCCTACTTAAAATAACTTCCTTCCCAGATACAGTTTAAAGAGCTATAAGTTTTACAGATCTTATTGAATTAAATGCATGCTTTCATGTCATCCAGAAATGTCATCCAGTATAATTTTGTGGCAGCACAGCTACTACATCTACTGTTGTAGCTCTCCCATCCCTGGAAACATTCGAGGTCAGGTTGGATGGGGCTCTGAGCAACCTGATCTAGTTGAAGATGTCCCTGCTCATTGCAGGAGGGTTGGACTAGGTGACCTTCAAAGGTCCCTTCCAACCCAAACCATTCTATGATTCTATGATTCTGTGATTCTTCACAGGCCAGGAGGAAACTTTGCCAGAGGACATCCGGAGATGAGATTCTTTTGAACAATAACGTGAGACCTAGAGAACAGCTGTGCTCCTGGCAAAAAATATCCAGGTCAAAGCACTTGTGAAGGCTGAAGTGACAGGGGAGTTGCAACTCTTTGAAATATTATGCAAGTCTCCATTGAACAATGTGAGTGATCAAGCCCAGATGTTCCTGGGTATCTGCAGGAGAACCACATACATATCCTGTAAGAAGTAGCTCATATGGAGGTTCTGAGCCCAAAGCAGGGCTTGAAACCTTGTCTACCACATCTTGGAGAAGAATGGGAGAGAACACTTATGAGCCTTACCTGATGATGATTTTGTGTTTAACAGAGAAGAGCAGGTTGTTTTCTTTGGGCAGCTCTGCAGAATAGGATCTGTGGCCTGTGGACCTGCCATAAGCTGGAAACCAACTAGGGTGCAGAAGCCAGCCATGAAGGAGGTAGTGAAAATGTTACTGCTGGCGCCCACCTGTGGAGAAGCTCAGGAGTAAGCACTGGTATTTTGTGGAAGAAAGAAATACACTGACTCAAGTAGCCTGACTAATCCATCTCTAGTTTCTTCTGGAGACATCAGCATGTTATTGTGGCTTGCAGTCACTCTCAGGGGCTCAGCCTTTTTTGCCCAAATACTGTTTCCCTAAGAAACTCAGGTTTCTTTCAAAATTTTATCTCCTGCCTAAAAATTTTATCTAAGGGAGATATGCCTATCTCCCTCATCTATAGCAGCAGAGATTTGAACTGCGACACCTTCCCCTCACCCCTTATCTTCTGGAGATGTGTGGTTTTCATTCTTGTGGATCAGGCCTTCCTATCAGTTCAGCTGGTCTGTCATTTTCCTCCCATTTTTCAGGTCTGCAAGTCGCCCAGTCCTTCTCCTGATCTCTTCCTCAATTGAGTGGTATAAGATGGCTTTCATTATTCAGCCTGCTTCCAGCCTTACTACAGATCCATTTTTACCTTTTCATGTTCTCTACTCTTGTTCCCCACATCAATGTCTCTTTCAATGGTTTGTGAAGCTTATAAACCTCATCAAACTTCCCCTGCATGGCAGAGAGCAGGTCTGGGAGGTTGTTAGCCTCATACCGTTGATACATACGTGCTTTTCTAAATTCCTTGCAAACATCAACTATAAAAGGAAATGTGTTTAAAAGCTGAAATGAGCACAGAACAAAAAGGGAAATGAAATTCAGTCCTGAGAAGGAATAGTCATCCATAGATCTCAAACAAACTACCAAAACTCCCAGGCAGAAAATACATTAATGCTTTTGCACAGTTGAATCAATTGTCCCTTTTGAGCCCACATCTCAGTCTAATACTCATTCTACAACTGCGTCAACTGAGCAGTAGAAGAATTTGCAGCACTATGTCCCAAGATTCAGCAGAGGCTGGGAGAGACAGGATGTGGAGGAGTCACTTTTGTGGAGACCAGAGGGCATTTATTTTTTTATTCACTGACAGCATAGCTCCTGAGTATTAAGGAAGCACCTGTATTTCATGCTTGCTTCAGTGCCTCTTAGGAAAATCCCATCTCACTGTAGTACTGAAATGGGATGTATGATTTGGTGAACAGGCTGATGGGGGTACAGTGATAAAGACAGAGTCTGAAAAAGATCAGTGGGGTTTTGGGTGAGAGCTAGGTGAAGAGGAGGATTTCAAATTCCTAACAGTAGCAGACTGGGTTTGTGCCCTGGTAGGCTTCACTGAGGACAGAGTTTGTGAGGAACTAAGTGTGGGGTGGGTATCTCCTCTCCCCTGCCAATTCCTCTGCCCCTGTAGAGCTCAGGACTTTCATCTCTTTCTTGCCCAAGCCCCCTACAAGCCCTCCCATCTCCTCTAACTGTGGTCTTCCTTTTTCTCTCCTGCCCCTGACTTTTAGTCACCTTCTTCAGCTGGCCTCACACACTCTTCCAGGTTGCAGCTGCAGAGCTAGAGAGGCAAAGGACTTGGACAGGGCCTACCCTTGCTGAGAAAGAGGCAGAACCAGGCTCCTATTAGCTGACTAGTAGCATCCTGCTCTTCATCTGCTCCTGCATCGGCAGGAGCTAGGCTGCAGAACCATCCCAGGTGTCACCCTCTTGGTACCACCAGGAGAAGTAAATGCCCGGCTGCCCAGGCAGCTGCCTACTTCACTCATGCCTGCATCTGATCCTGTTAGTACTAGTCTTCAGGAACTTTGCAATGCACTGCCATACTATGAGCATGAATTTGCAGTATTAAAAGAAGGTAAACTTTGTTCATATGTTTTCTATGAGACAAAGTTTTCATTTTAGTTGGTACTGGTAGCTTTTATACAATAATCTCAATAGTGCATTGCATTTTATTTGCTAAAAATACAAATTATTTTGTAAACTATCAGGATAGGAATATATGTATTTAAAGCTAAGGAAGAGTTCTCTTCCAATTATATAAAAATACATGCCCTCTTGATATTTCGAATCTCCGGGTCATAGAGTTTTCATTTCAAGCAATAACTTCTCTGGCACTTGCACTAATGTTTTAACCAAAACCATTAAAGTCAGGAAATAAATAAATGAAGGAAGGAAGCAATCATGTTTTTACAGGCAAATATGCATAAGTGCCAACTCCACAAAAATTAACTAGGAGATTTTGGGTCTCCCTGTGACTGGAAATGTGCCAGATAGTTTGGCAGATAATGTGTAGGAGCAACACATCCTGCTAAGGAAGAGGTAAGTGATATTCATTGGCTAAGGAACAGAAAATTCAGCTCGTAGCTATGGTAAAAGCTTACAAGAAAACACATTTTTACAATCATTTTAGTTTTCAAAGCAAATGCATTTCAAAAGCTCACATTCGCATGCTTACATGGATAATACATGAATGAATAGCTATTCAATCATAGTTGCAAACTCCTTTTGCTTTTTATCTTTAGATAGGTAAATATGGCAGTTTTTAAATTGTGGTTCAGATAAACTTTGAATGTTCTTCAATTTGAAAGTTTATCAAAAGTAACACATAATATTAACTAAACTACAATGTTAACTAGATAATACATTTGCTGAATTCAACTGTATTTTTTTCTTTCTTATTAGGAAATGTGCATATTTATGTGGTATAACATTATTCATGATCTCGATTTGTCAAAGGATCCAAAACAAATTATCATTACAATAATTACTAGAAAGCAATATAATATTTATTTTTAGTAATAAATAAGCATCAATAATGTATTGTATTGGAAAATCCATGCAGATACTGTAATTATTTACTCTACTCTTACTCTACTCTTTGTCATCTAATTTTAATTATCTCCTTAGCTCTCATCCATCCTTCTTCCAGAAAATGTTTTTCTTTGCTGTAATGAACCTAATTCTTTAACTTCCCCTTTACTGTTTTGATACAGTAGTTTCTCTTCTAAAACACAGAAGTAATGTTCACTTCTTAAAATTCTGGTTAAAATTCAAAATATGTTTCCAGATTTTTCAGAATAATCTCTAGAATTTTTAAATGTAATTGACTATCATTTAACTTAGAAATGGCTTCCCAAGGGACTCACATGAAGTTGAAAACAGGTGAGTCCTGTAGCTCCCCGGGTCCTCCCTCTTGCCCTTCTTCAGGACAGATGCGATGTCTGCATTTTTCAATCATCAGGAACCCCTCCCAATTACTCTGACCTCTCAAAGATGATAGAGATATAGCAGCATCAGCCAGCTCCTCTTAACACCCTTGGATGAATGCTCATCTGGGTCCACAGACTTGTGTATGACCAGGTGGGTTAAGTAATTTCTTTCTTCCTGTGGATACTGCTTCACTCCCACAGATTCTGCTATGAGTCTCAAGCAGCTGGGAGGCCTGAGCACACACCATACCAGCGATATCTGAGGCAAAGAAGGTACTGAGTACTTCAGTCTTTTCCCAGTCCCTTTTCAGTAGGTCTCCTGCCCTACTAAGCAATGGACCTACACTTTCCTTAGCCTTCCTTTTGCTAACAATGTTATTTTAGAAACCTTTCTTGTTGCCCTTCACCTCTCTTGCTAGTTTCAACTCCAGTTGAGTTTTGGCTTTCCTGACTCCATCACTACGCATGCAGGCAATGTCCTTGTATTCCTCCCATGAAGCCTGTCTCTCCTTCCACTTTCTGTGTACTTCCTTCTGGTGTTTGAGATCAGTGAGGAACAACATATTCATCCATGCTTGCTTTCTCCCATGCTTACATGACTTTGTGCACATTGGAATGGACTGTTCCTGTGCTCTGAGGAGGCTGTCCTTGAAGATTAGCCATCTCTCCTGGCTAATCCCCTTTGCCCTCTAGGATAGTTTCTCATGGGATCCTACCAAGCCCCTGAAGTGGCAAAAATCTGCTCTTTTGAAGTCTGGGCTTGCAATTCAGCTGCTCATCTTGCTTACTGCTCTCCGGATACCATGGCCTCGCAGTCATTGTAGCAAAGGCTGCTTCATCCAAACAGTTCTTCCTGGTTTTCGTATGGCAGGTACATCAGAGCATCTCCCCAAGTCAGCTCCTTCATCACTTCCATCAAGAAATTGCTTTTGATACGTTCCAGAAATCTGTATTGCCCTTCCAGCAGAAAGTGTGGTTAGAGACACTCATGAGCACCAGGGCATGTGACTGTAAGGCCTTCTCCAGCTGCTGAAAGAAGGCTTCATCTAGCTGATCTTCTTGACCAGATCTGTAGCAGACACCTACTACAATTTTACCTGCACTGGTCTGTCCTCTGATCCTTCCCCACAAACTCTCAACTACTCTGTCATTTGCCACAAGAGAAAGCTCCGTGCATTGAAGCCACCCTTCTACAAAGAGCGCAACCCTTCCTCCATGCCTGCTCACCCTATCTTTCTGAAAAAGCTCACATTCCTCCGTTGCAGCACTCCAATCATGAGTTATGTCACCGTGTCTCCATAATCCCAATGAGGTCATAGTTCTGTAGCTGTCCACAGACTCATGATTCCTCCTGGTCATTCCCCATGCTATATGCATTGATGTACGGGTATTTGAAATGGCCCCCAAAGTCATTCTGCTTTTACACTTGCTTTGCATGGCTCAGGCTTTTATCTTTGCAGATTTTCTGCAAAGACATTGTCAATTTCTTCACTTTCCCTGCACAGCCTGCTCACCTCTCCCTGCAGCTCCTCCAGCTGGTGACTCACAGTGCACTTTCCATGTGAGAAACCAACGCTTTCCCAGCCCTGGGGAGATGACCCAGGCCCTCCCTTCAGCCCCAGGGCCAGGCAGCAGCATCCTAGCTGGACTCAGCTGCACTAACTGATGTGAGAGGGATTACGTCTCTCTCTGCTGTTCCCCATAAGCCTGAACCTCACGTCAGGCGTTCAGTACCTGGATCTGAAGCTGACAGAAGCTTCCACAAGGAGCCAGAGTGGATATCTATAGATATTTTATTATTACTTGACAAAAACCATTAGTGACTAATCCATGAAGTTAAAAACTTTTTTAGGTTCAGTACAGAAGTCTTCTGTCTGCCTTTTTAAACATAACTGTTTAATTAATATCTAGGGGAGATATAACCCTTGATCCATACAACTGTTGTTATACTCTCTTGAACTCAGCCTAAAATTTCTTACAAAACCTCATATTAATGTCATTATTAATTAGAACCAGAGCAAATAAAACCAAACTTATATGACTACATTACAAGGTACCATTATAATCATTAAGCTGCAACAAGAGCATGGCAGGACTTTGTAAAACATAAGCATTTAGTGCTGGTCAGCGCAGTGCATGGACTGGCATTTCCTTTTTTATCAAGTAAAAAGGTAAAATTTATTAACAATTCTCTTATTTCACTTTTGGCAAAGTTAAAACATCCCAATAAGTCAATGCTGTGAAGTTTGTCTCTGAGTCTGAGGGGAAAAGGATGGGTTGTCATGAGGTAGTAACATCACTAATAAATGAATGAACTGTAAAAGAGTTAGTGAGACCTAATCTTATCCTCTTTCAGTGATCTATTCTTTCCAGAATTGTCATAGATAATAACTACGATACAAACTATACTGTAACTCTTGGGTATGTATTCTTTTAATTATTATATGTATTTTCTTGCTAAAGTTCCTGATATTAAAAAAAAAAAAAAAAAATTGCAAAATTATTTGCCCATGCAAATCATCATTCAGGATTGAGGTTTTCATTGTGATGTGGTATCTCATATTTGAACCATATCAAATAAGAATTAAGCTCTTCATAACTTATGCTCGCTTATTTGGTATTCCTTCCTAGAAGCGAGTACTCAGTAAAGTGATGTACTGCACCAGGAGGACTCCTGTGCTTTTAGCAGTGCCCTGTGTTTTCAGTTAGATAGCCCAGGTTACAACCACACGGGACACAGCCTAGGGCTGTGGAAATATCCATCACAAAGCACTTGATACCGTATTGCCTTATAAGTTACCCTGACATTTCTGTTGTTTTTTTGGGGAAGTCTCATGCATGGAAGGGTAGGTCAGAATTCATGCCTCTTCCATTCATATTTTCTTACAATAGACTGCCTTGCAAAACTGAGGTTACAGGATTTTGTAAAAGTTTTTAAAAATGGCTTTTCTTTGTATTAAAACACAAGCAAAGATAACTGTTGATAAACAGGATTGCTTGCTGTTCATTCTTTCCATATTTAAAGAGATTCCCTCCTCAGATTGGAAAGTAGAACGGATGTGATGTGACACATATCCAGCTAGAGACCATGAAGCTGAGAAGTGTGAGCTGAAAAATGAGGTGATCTCCAAGCCACTACAAATCATTAAGAGTAATTAGAAAATGTGCACATTCACAAAACCCATAATTAATTTGAAAGAAACTGAACTATATTAATGAAGCATTGCATTCAAACAAACTAAAAATCTCACCCGTCTCCACATGTAACTGCTTCTGTGGAACAGAAAATTGAATAAAATATATAGTAGGTTTCACACTTGTTCTTTAGTTTCTCCATTCAATTTCAGCATACTAGGTAGAATAGTGTGTGATTACTGTTTTCTTTGGATGCTTAGGAACAGTAGGTCAAACTAACCTTGTGAACTATTCCAAAAGTTTATAGCACTGAAACAGAGAAAGCCGGCAGTGAAATACCAAACCTTACATCCTCTTTTCAGAACACATTTGGCTAGCACCTCAGCTAGTCAAACAACTCTGAACTCCTACAGTTTAGTATCTCTTTTGAACAAGGTTCTGAATGACTTTCTCTTTCTCCATTCACCAGAGAGAAGTCTAACAAAAAAAGTCTATTAAATCACAGCTTGTCCTTGTGAATACCTCCCTAAATGAGTTGCAGCAAGGATTAGGCTTCCAAGGCATAAAGGCTGGATCTGTAGAGGAAACTTGTGCTTCCAGCTTAAGGGGAACCATGAAATAAATATCTATAACTGTATGGGTATGATAACATGACCCAGCAACACCGGTTTCAGTGGATAGTATGGTCTAAATAAAACACTGGAGTGATGAGATGCAGCCTTTTAGATGATCTTGTAGGGAAGTGATTTGGTGAGTTATTCGGGTAAAAGCTTTTGTACTTTGGAAAAATTTCTAAGATGACCAAAAATATTCTTCAGTAGTTGTAGGGACATCAGGTGTTTATAAGATGAGCTAAGAAAGTCAAAAGAAAGGCTACACTGAAATACAAAATATATTATTCATTATAAGTAAATGCTAGTATTCTCTAGCACTTACAAATACTTCTGTATTCCTTTGAGGAATAAATACTGTGCATCAATTTGTCTGTGAACTGATTAAGTAGTGTTAGATGTATACGACCAACTTACTCTTTTGGTTTGTAAAGAATAGGGCAGATGTTTAGGGTTCCTGATTTTCTATGGAAAGGAAGTTTGTGATCACAGTGTCTGGAAGGGATTGGACTATCTGCTGCTTAAGTTTTGAACTATCAGTTAAATTCCCAGTTCAGTCACTGTATGGTTCATCTTTAGTGCCTAACTCATTATCTTATGTCAGTTTTTCACTCCACCTTCTTATATTAAATTCATAATCTAAGGCAGCCAAACAGTGGTCTCTTGTGCTTCCAATAAATACTGCAAATTGAACATACAAGTTCCTCTGTGAGACAGCAGTTGTACATATTGCAAAAGATACTAGAAATTTAGAGATACCACCAGGAAAGAAATTAACCTTTATAGGTGTAGACTACTAAATTTTCCACTGATCAAGCAAAATTATAATTTATAATGCAGTGGCACTTTGAATTGTCTGCAATGTTAAAGGTATCATCTGCTGCAAAATTCTCATTCAAACAAGTCTTGCTGTTCAGTCAGTGACATTACGGCATTGTATCATCTGTGTTGACATCTCCATCTGTCACTGTGATCTTGTCTAGTCTCTTCTTACTCCCTAATTTTTTGAAACTATATAACAGCAACTTGGAAACTATTTTAAATATTAGCAGAAGCACAGACTGGAAAAATCTTCTTTGATTTTTGTTACTGGTTATCTTTTTTTCCCTTCATCATCTCCCAGGTTCATTGCTTAATAATTTTTAGCTTCCAAGTAGATGACCCATCAGATCTCTGACCTGCCTTGTTTCCTCAATTTAATCTCTTTATTTGCAGCTGAGAATTGTTTCTCCTGCTTACTGAAAGCACCTTTTGCTATAATTTTTCTCACCTAGCACTTTTATCTCTCAACTCTCAGTAACTCAGTTCTTCCTCTCCAATTCTTTCAGCTGTCTATGAAATCTTTTCAGATCCTTTCATTGAGCTCCTGCCACTGCTAGCTCATCACTGTCAGAGTTCTTTTTTTGCTCTGACCTCCTTTAATAGCCCCCTCTCTACTTTCTTCCATCAGTACTGAGCACAGTCATTTTCTCCTATAGTTAATCAGTGCAACTGCTGATCTTGTTTAACTCCCTTTTCATTACAAGACACCTGGCCAAATTAATTACAAATTCAACTCTCATAACTATTCCCTCTCCTTGTTTTTCTTAACTTTGTGGAAAACTCAAATTTGGTGACCTTCTTTGTCTGTTCTTAAGTGTGTTGCCAAATTCCAAGCCCAAACCTCTATTTATTAAACAATATTAATATTAATATTAATATTATTTAATGCTCTTTCATGGCATAGAGGCAGGACAAGAGGAAGATTTGAAGAATGAATATGTTTCTCTCTTTGCAGAAGACCTAACCATCTTCCTCCAAGAGAAAATTGATAAAATGTTCAGTAACTTTCCTCTTCCCTTTGTCTTGCCTTCCCTTTCTTCATCACAGATGCTAATCTGGTATCCTCCTTATCCAATCTCATGCCCCACTGATTTTATCCCTCCACCTGATCTCTCTCATGATCATTATCTCTCCTATTCCTTTCTCAGCCTTTCTTTCTCTCCTTTGCCTCAAAATAAAAGCATTTTTAATCTCTTTGAAGTTTTTATACTAACAAGCTGTCCCAGTTCAGGTCCAGCTACCAGTTCATCTTTCTTTTCTAAGCTCACAAAAAAAGTTGTGTAGAGTACAAATGGCATTTTAAATCCTCCAGACCCTCTGCAGTCTCCTGGCTCCACTGAAACTACTCTTAAGTAGTGCCTTGATTCTAACTAATGACAGACCTAGGACTCCTTCATCAGTACCATTTGACTTTCTATCCTGTTGAGTTTACTCTTGAAATATTGTCCTCCCTTTACTTGTGTTTTCTTTTCTTTTTGTTCATTTGTTCACTGTCTCAATCATCAAAAAATGAAAATTATAATAACTAAGGAGGCAAGGAGACCTGATAAATCATCTTGATCTAGCAAAGAAGCCTGCGAAAGATGTCCTTGCAATACCTAAGATCAGGACCAGTCTTAGGAATGAATAGCTAAAGTAGGTGGTTTTGACCTAGAATTTGGGACTATACCATTGCTTCTTGTGACACCATGATAAGGTATGACTTAAAGTTAAACTTTACAGTGGCAGTAACACGCTTGGCTCACTTACTAGTCTTTCTATGATAAATGGGAGGAGCTCATGGCCCTTCAGACTGAGACAGTTGAAAAGGTGAAAGGGAAGTATGCTAAAAAAACCACGAAGAAACTTCCCAGCTGGCAGTGCCAATATTCTCCATCTGTCTTGACTCTGCTACATTAATGGAGGAAATAAAGGAGATTACCTCTTCTTGAATGGTGAAGTGTATAAAATTATCCTTTTTTTTCTTTTCTTTTGTAAGCTTTAAAACTCTGCTGTAATGGGGCAACAGTGATTACTTTCTACATGATCTAGAGATCATGCAAGTAGTTAAGGAGGCTTGTTAATATCTCTTAACTTCTTTATGCTACATAGAATTATGGGGTAAACAGTCTGAATTTTTTTTTCCTTTGCAATGTTCACAGACTATCTATACAAGAATTCAAGTCACAGAGGCTTGCCTTTTTCAAAAATGTGGTAGAATACCTCCAGCATGCCTCTCTCACAGTCTGCTTAATAGTATAGGGATTCCCATACTTGATAGCTTGTGCATGGAACAGGAATGAGTTGTTGGGGGTGGGTTGTTGTTGAATTTTATACTGGAGCACCTGCTTCCCACAACTTTAATATCTTACCTGCCTGTTAGGCTGGGATGAGAATCTCATGTTCAAGCAGTTCTGTTCTTTGTGTGAGCTCATTGAATGGTATTAAACACCAACCTGATACTGTTGCTTGCAGGAACGCAAATGATACAAGTACAGTTATTTTCACTCTCATTTCTGCTTTCCCCACCCTCAACAATTCCTAAAGTTTTCATTTTGAGAAAAGAATCTATACACAGTTGTAGTCATAAATATATACATAAATAAATCTTATTCTCAATTAATATAGTGCATTACTAAGCAGGATTGTGTTTGATATGCATGGTTTTTCTTGGAAATCCTTGTGTTGATTAGTATGTGTCATCATCGGGTGAAGCACTACTTATTTTTGGTCTCCAAAATTAATGTCTGTCAAATTCTCAGATGATTGCTATATTTCTGTCATAAAATAAAAAGGCTATTCAATGCCCTAAATTCTGTTTGAAAACTTTTTGAGAGTCCATATTAGTCAATTTAGTTATATGATCTGTCTGTGTACTTGTTACTGCTCTGTTTCCTTAGAAACGCTTTGTGTTGGGATGAAACTTGCTGTTGGTATACACTCATTTCCCCATCACTTCAATAATGTGGTCTTGGGGAAAATCCGCAGACTTAATTAACAAACTCTCACATCACAAAAGATGGAGCCAAATCCTGACAAGGGATGGCGCTGGTGCTTACTAATAGATCCTTTGTACCTACTTGTTGGTATCTCCTCCATCAGTTGTTTGGTTTTTTTTTAATTGTTGTTGTTACACCAGTTTACTGCAAGAAATACTGGAAAACAGATAGAAAACTAGAAAAACCTTGCAAACTAGCTAAACCTATCTGCACAAAATCATTTGCAGGGAGGTTTTTAGTATTACGTTATAGTAGTCTGTCCTCTTTTTATTAACAGATGAGCAAGGAAGATTGTATCTGCAGATATTAACTTTATTGTTTCATCTTCATGTACTCAAATGAACTACAGCATGGCTTCCTAAAGAAGTTCCAAAAAACCTGGAACCAACTAATTAAATCGTTTACTTTCAAGTGATGCAGCCAAGTTTTTATAATAGAACACTTTAGATGATGAGGTTGACTTGCAAAGAAGTTTTCACTTCAAAACAATCTTGTTTTGTGGTTTGTTTGCTGGTTTTGCTTTTTGATGGTGCAAGAAGTACTCAAATGTCCTAATCTCAACCCTAGTTAGCATTTTTTGCTTCAAGACAGACTATGTTGCTAAAGCCTTGTTCATTACACGTTTAAGTATGCTAGAGACCTGGGAAACCAATACCACGTATACTTAAACATCTGTATTGATGAATGTCATCTCTGTTGGTCGACATAGATGAACAATTTTACAGGTCAGGTGGCCAGGCACTCCTCTAGTGTCTGAGGATCACAGAACATCTTTCCTGAAGTCTTTTTGCTACAGTTCAATCAAATATGAAGATCTTAGCTTGAGTTTCATTACATATAGTTTCCACTGCATGTTATGTGTGAGGTCTGATTCTCTTTAGCTCTTCTCCCTACTTGCTCTTCTAGTGGTCTTGTTTTTAAGCTTGCTATGGCTAATACTGAGTCATATTTAACAGTCTAAACACAAAATCAGCAGTTCTCCTAGGTTAGAGGAACCTGTAGCAGAAACCAGAATCACAGAGTGGTTGAGGATGGAGGGAACTTCTGGAGACCAACCCACATGCTCAAAACAGAGTCAACTAGAGCAGGTTGCCCAAGACTGTGTCCAGTTGGGTTTTGAATGTCTCCAAAGATGGAGACTCTACAACCTCCCTGGGCAACCTGTTCCAGTGCTTGACCACCCTCACAATAAAGAAATTTTTTCTTATATTTAAATGGAATTTGCTGTATATCAATTTGTGCCTATTGCTTCTTGTCCTGTCACCAGGTACTACTGAGAATAGCCTTGCTCCATCTTCTTTACCCCGTCCCATCAGATAGTTATTGGTAAGGTCCCCCCTGAGCCTTCTGTTCTCCAGGATAAGCAATCCCATTTTTTTCAGCCTTTTCTTGTTATAAAAGATGCTCTAATCCCTTCGTTATCTTCATGTTCCTTCACTGGACTTGCTCCGGTATGTCCATCTCTCTCTTGTCCTGGGGAGTTCAGAACTGGACACAGTACTGCAGATGTGTCTCCCCTTTGCAGAGGGCAGTAATCACTTCTGGTAATGCTCTGGAAGAGCTGACAATGCTCTCCCTAATGCAGCCTAAGATATTGTGGCCTTATTTTCTGCAAGAACACATTGTTGGCTCATGTTCAACCTGTTGTCCACCAGAATGTCTAAGTCTTTTTCTGCAAAGCTGCTTTCCTGCCAGTCGGCCCCCAGCCTGGACTGGTGTCTGGGGTGCAGTCCTCCCCAGGTGCAGGACTTTGCAGTTCCTTCTGCTGAACTTCCCAACATTCCTATCAGCCCATTTCTCCAGCCTGTTGAGGTCCCTCTGAATGACAGCACATCCATCTGGTTTATCAACCACTTCCTAGTTTTGTATCATCTGCAAACTTGCTGAGGGTGCACTGTGTCCCACCATCCATGTCATTAATGAAGATGTCAAACTGTTTTGGACCCAATTTCAGCCCCTGTGGGACACCACTATTGCTTGGCCTCCAGCTGGACTTTGTGCTGCTGATCACAACCCTTTGAGCCTGGCAGTTTTCAATTCACCTCACTGTCTGCTTATCTAGTCTCTATTTCCTCAGTTTGTCTGTGAGGGTGTTGTGGGAAACAGTGTTGAAAGCCTTACTAAAACTGAAATAAGCAACAACCACTGCTTTCTCCTCATTCACCAAACCAGTAGTCTTATTTTAGAAGGGAGAAAGTGTTTTTGGGACAACTGGCTGTGGGAGTGAAACAGCAGATTAAAAATAATCAGTTAAATGTTTTGACTCCTTTTTGTGTCCTTTTCAAAAATACATGTAAAGAAGACAAGCTATTTGTGAATTGTAAGAATTATTGGCTGAATTCAACAAAAGAATGCAAATTATTCTATTTTTAAATTGACTTCAAGTCTCCATATTGAGGTCTGGGTTTATATTCTTAAAAGCTTTTGCTGTTCACTGTTGAGAAATAGGCTACTGACGACTTTTAGTCTTTTCCTTGAGAGCATACTAGCAGTGTTTCTCCCAAAGCCTTTATAAATAGAGAAGGAAGAGAAAATATAACTTTGATCTTTTTTTTTTCCCCACAAGTGGCCTCTAATGCAGTAGCACAGCATTTACAGAGAGATTCTACTGCTTAACCAGACCTTTGGTTTCATGTGTTTTAATCTACTCTTTGAGAAAAGCACTTTTAGAATGTTTTCCTTCTGTGCTTGTCCACAAAGAGATTTTACAACCTTTCTAAAGAGTGTACAGCTCCAAGAGGCAGGAAATGTGAATTCCGTAATGCTCAAGGGAAAAAAACTGGATTCCACTGAAGTCACTGGCTGAAAAAGGCAGTTTTGGATGTTGTTTGCCAGCTAAAACTAGATCACTTAGAAAAACATTAAAAGGAGAGAGTGATTAAACAAATTAAAAACAAACAAAATATATCTGAAAAGACTGGCCAATCTATCATTTATCTATCTGCATTAAATACACAGAAATCAAATAGGAGATCCAGATATTAAAGATTTTTATTTATCAACCCTGACTAATGCTAGAAACACTGCAAATAATACCTTCCTGCCCTTTGCTTCCTACTCTCTGCTTTTACAGACTAGAATACAGGGCTGAAGCTATCAGAGCATATCAAGTTATTTGATGGCTGGCTGGTCAGTTTGCATTCTCTGAGTGACAGTGTGTTGGCAGCTGTAGTCTGATCAGGAATGGATGAGAGAAAAATATGTGTTGATAAAAAGTTGCCCTGCCAAGCCACATGTGGTATAAGCCTGACTGTTTTCATGAAGAAAATAAATCTGATTAAAAACCTGACATCAATAGCTCTCTTCCTTTCTGAATCTGTTTATAGTTGTGTACTCTGGAAGCATGTTAAGGACCTGATTTTTAGGTATAGTATTTTATTGAATGCCATTGGAATTGGGTACATAAAACTGCTAATTTCAAGATCCCAATTGTATCTCTTAAAAGTTGCAGGAGGATTCTGTGCATGTGGCAAGACATCTGTAGGAGCACAGATTGCTTTATTGCTGTGTGATACATATGATACAGGAACAGGATACAGATACAGTCTTATCTTCTTGTAAAGTTAAGGTTTTCTAATTCTGCAATTTAAAAATATTTTTTTATGTCTAGTGGTAGTTATATCACAGTTGCTTATTCTAGTGTAAAAGTGTTTAATGGAGTCTATGTAGATCAATGTGGCTCAGAATTCTCTGGCATGTATTCACCAGAAGACGTAAAACAACTTTGGGTAGACATCAGGGAGATGATAGATCTGCAAATAGTTTTGCAGACTTAACAGTTATTTCAGATTAACTATGGGAGAAAAAGTTCTTGGAAATTTAAATGGTAAACTTAAAGATATGCAAATTCTGAATTTCTGTCAGCAAAATCACATCTGTAAAAGAAAAAAAGAATTGTGAGATTTGCTGTTGGTACTGGGCTGCTCTTTTAGAGGGAAGATAAAGAACCTGGTAGTCAACACTATGAAATAGTCAAGCAGTCACACTTAAGTCTAGTCTTGGTAGAAAACATAGCTTTCTAGATAAGTAAAACATAGTTTTCTATTGATGGTTGTAGAAAAAGGACAGGTCGTACAGACATAGGATACACAGGAAGGAAGTAGCACAAACTTTAAAGACTAGAAGAAAGAAGGAGGTCATTTTAAATATTATTTACACTACATTAGCATCTTGGAACACTGTTTCTTACCTTGTACCTTAGTATTATACTTGGTGTATACTAGCACTACAAATATTTTGCCAAAGATTTGGGTTCCCAAAACAATCTAAATTGTAAGCATAAAACATAAGACTATACCTGGATCAGGGCTGATGGGAAATTCCAGGTGATAATGTTTGTCAGTGTAATGGGCAGTTGCTTTCACATTTAAACCAGCACAAGTGAATATTGGGAACAGTAACTTTCAGACAGGTGGTCCCACCATTTGATTAAGCTGTTATTATTTGCTTAGCGAGTAGGAAAGATGAAAATACAGTTTGTGCCCCCAGGAAATGATAAAGACATTTTTCCAAATCCAGATGAAAAATGTTGAAACTGTGTAATGCTTTGGTAGTCTGTATTGAGATCTAAGATGAAATAATGCATATTACGTTACACCAGTACACATGTGAAAAAGGGAAGTGCTACTTGTGGCAGGAGCTATAGAACTGCAGAATTTAAGTTGTAAATGTGATGGAAGGATGGCATTCATGTCTGTCCTATAACTACACCTGTGGTGCAGCTGGGTATAAGGGCTGTGCTTGAGTACACACCCTGTACACTTAGTTTGTTAATTCCCTGGGTAGTCCAGGAACTAACCACCTAGTCATCACATAGATGAGACACTAAACTGACTTGAGACAAAGTAATTGACTGAACTTCTATCCACTTTCACAAGAAATACTTGACTAACTGTTACTGGAACTCTCCAGGTGGGAATTTTGAGCAGTCCTGAAGATTTGCTCAGGCTGCCCCTGATAAGCCTTCCTTTATTCTTAAATGTGTTGACTGACATCCTGTGTGGAGAATCTAGCAGCCCCATCAACACTCCCAGGTGGTTCCTGCTGATCAAACTGTACTTGTAAGTAGTCAGTAGAAACTGTTCCTGCAGATGTAGAAAAGGTCATGCAGTCTTTCTCGCATAGGTAAGGTGGGTAGAAAATTTTTAATACATAGCTTAAGATAAGCGGTAGGGATGGATCATGAAGTCATGGAGGACCACAGGTCAGCTGGGTGTAAGAACTGAGCAGAACAGCAATTTGGAGAGTCTCATCCAGTCCAGCTGAAGACTAAGCTGCGAGGACGCTTGCAACAGAGGCTTTCCCAAAACCAGTGATTTACTATTTAGTCATCTGCTGATGGTGATTCTCAAAGAATCAATGTGATTATATATGATGATATAATGATGATTAAAACATCCTGTGCTGTTGGTTGGGAAGTATCTTCCAAAACAGCGATAGTCTGGCACATCTAGTTTTTAATCAAATTGGCACTTCCTCCAGTATTTACAGGCAGATAAGTGTCCCAAAATCATGCAAAATGAATCAGTAACTACCTACACATAGCTGATTAGACTGCCAAAGCACTTCTTTTTAGACACTGACTAAAGCTTCTCTCGCATTTGCCATCTTTAAGGACCTAAAATGTAGACTTATCTAATGGATAGCATAACTGAAAAGACAACTTCTCTCATCTGTTTGCAATTTAATTTCTTCCCTGAATCCTACTTCTGAAGAGAATTGAGCTTCCAGATAGTAGCTGCTATTCCAATTTCCTGCTGCTGATGACATTAGAAGTTATCTTTATTGGCTTTCCTGGAGAACCATGTTCCAGTCTTTGAGAAAGCAACACAGGTTATTCAGGGTTCAAATTGACTCTAATGTTCAGTTAAATACCTTCCTTTTTTCACGTGACAGATTTATCCTACCTGTATGTTATCTTTTTCATCTTCTTTTCTTACTCTCTAACATAAGTGGCTCTTCAATAACTTAAAGATTTCTAGTTCAATTCTTTGAACAAGACTAAGAAAGTGAAAGATGTGAAATAGCTTGCTCTCTGAGCAGTAAGAAATACTTGCAGGTCTGTCACTTTTCTCAAGTTGGAAAACAGATCTTCTACTTAATTTGCCTGGTAATTACGTTATCAAATACCTTTTAGTCCTAATACCATGTCTTCTTCGTAGACATACCACCTTAGAATTAATTCTAATATATGTTTCTTAAACTCTGATCTCTCAGCGGTCTTCAATAGTCAGCCTGGCTAACTGCAAAAGAACTGAAACAATAGCTCTGTGTGTATTGTGTGTACATCCTTGGAGACAGGGCTATCTCTGAGGACTCTCAAAGTGTAGTGCAAATTTTATACGTACATTACTACAGAAATAAAAACAAATTTATAGAAAGATAACCAATATTCATAGAAATGTTTTAAAGATTCAGCTGCAACAGATCCATCTAGCCCTTCATATTGTTTTCCATACTGTCCAGTTTTTGATTCACAATTTTTTATGTACTGTATTGAGAACTGGACTAATGTTTCTAAAGAACTGCTTGTGATGATTCCAAGATCTTCTTCTTAGTAGTTACATGTCTAAATAACTGATTCTAAATTGGGTAGTATGAAGTCTATATTTGGAGGGGTAACGAGTAGCATAGTTAGGTTTCATTTTTTCTTTCTTTTTCTCATTTCTGTGAGAAACTTACAGCCTCTACTACTCCAGTTTTATGAACCAGATCCTTTATCCATTGACTTTAGTACTATAGGGTTAAAATTCTTAGAAAGAAACAAAAGTAATGCAGATTAATATATCCATGAGGATACTTTCATATGGAGATAGGTGAAAATGAGAATCTTCAATAAAATTATTGAACAGAAACTTATCAAAGGCAGCATGGTTTAACAAATGACCAATTTTCAAATCTTCAAAGAAAGAGTGCATAAGAAAGCTACTAGTCCAAGAAACTATTTGAATTATTGTACCTTCTTGTTTTATCAATGAAATTGGACTGGCTACAGAACTACATTCTTCTTGATTTTTAGGGATGAAGTGTGTTCCTTATTACGTAGGTACAGTTGCTGTTGGAGGTCTGGCACTAAGAATCCCAGAAAGAACACAGCAAGCTGTAACTGTGCTCATCTGCTTTAGCTCAAACATATGATGTGGTTTCTTCTGCATCCACATTGCTAGTGATACGCTATTTAAGAGATTCACAGTATATCTCTGTTTAAAGTTGTATTTCTGTCTCATTGAGCTGAGTCCCTGGTTTTTTGCACTTGCCTGAGGCAGTGCATTGATGTGAATACATTAATAAGAATGCATAACATATATTAATTTATAGAATAACTGACAGTATACCCTACACAAAGGCCAGCCTTGTCAAAACGATCCCTAATCATGGTATTGATGATGTAAGTATTAAAATAGTTAATAAATGCCCTAAGCTGTCACACTATGATCTTTTCTATCTTATAAATAAAATACAATAATAGGATAAATATCAAGTAAACTCTGGATTTCTTTAGCTGAATGATTAGTGGAAGCATTCATTACATGAATAGTTGAGCTTTAATAAGCTACAGCTAAAATGTGATGCATGAAGGAAACCTGCAGACTTTTGGAATGTGTTTACATTGTCAGCCTTCAAAACTGCATCTGATTCTTTACCTCGATGCAGATTTGCTGTGATACATATGAGAGTACCAACCCATAACAATCTGAGCTGAAGTAATTTTAAATTGCAATGAAAGTAGAAATACAGATTTTGATGATAACATTTAAACGTAAAAAGAGAAGTTCTTTCTGAGGGGTCGTATCTGCCCGTCTTTGTTCAGCTTGTGTGCTATGGTCCTTCAAGGAAGGTCACTGGTCAGAGGTGCCCCCTTAGCCTTCATGAATCAGCTATGGGAAATTAGCCTTTTTGATAGCTATGGGAAGCTTACTGTGAAAAAACAAGTTTAAGCAGGTGAATTCCAAACTTTTAGTTGCCTTTGGATTCCCTCTCTGTCTCCGAATGAAAGAATTTGTTTCTTTAGAAAAGAAAGTAAGATAAAACATACTGAGTAGCAACTTAAAAGAAGAAAATAAATTAATGACAGAAATAGCATCAAGAAAAAGTCAAGAAAGCAGGAATATTCACTACATCAATTCTGCAATAGGTAGGCATTCACAGGCAAATTTTTAATGGCAGGCATATTAATTCTGGTCTGCTGAGGGTAAATGCAAATAAATGGATTTATCTACTTGGATAATAGGTCCTTTACTCAGTTCCCATATATGCTAAACTGCCAAGGAACCAACTTTTTAACTGGCTCTTTACAACCAGCTGTGTCTATACACAGACAATTAAGAAGTAGCACCTGTTTTTCATTTTATATACATAGTTACCTCTGAAAACTTTTATTTTTCATGCAGGGTTCAGATGGTAAATTTTGTGTAGTGTACCTCTGTACCAATTTGTCCAATGGCTGAATATGGAGGTCTGATGAGTAACTTAGGATTTTTCAAGTCTAGAAAAACAACACTTAACTACTCCAGTCTGACAATGAATGCCATTCTTAAGGGAGGATTTAACTCAAAGGCAATGGGCCAGATCCACAGCTGGAATTAGAGATGGATTTGTCAGTAATGTGGCCAGATGTGTCTCAGATGAACTCTCCAGCTGAGGATGTTCCTCCACCTGTAGCAATCTACCTATGATTCACCAAGATGATCTAGTAACATAATTGCTATGCTCTAAGTTTCTTTTAGGTTTTGCAAATATGTAAGTCTCATTTATCTTACATCTTTTTAATGGTATTTTTAGGCTTTCTTATATGTAGACCCTTGTGCAAACACAAATACCTTTTATGTTGCAACAGAAAACTCATTATTTTAAATCCTCTGTGAAGGGGAGGTGCTGCAGTTAGTGCTGGAAAATTAAAATATTGGTCTGGTTGGGTTTTGCCTGGTTTCCTACCTGTGGATTTCCCTAAATCTTTTGTGTATAGAGCTCCTCTGAAAGTTATATAGGGCTGTTGTCAAGTCTAATGCAAATTTTATCTTCAGTGACAACACAGGAGGGCTTTACAATGTACATAAGGGAGACTTTAATAGTAATTTATATTGCCAGTGTGTTTATGTAAGTTTAAATTACAATAGGGCAGTGTTCCTTAAGAAACAAACTGCTTTAACATGTTCTCCATAGTGAACTGCACACTTGTGCAATGTTAAAATATTACAGGGCATAATATAAGCCATATGCTTAAGCGTTCACCAAACAGCAACTAGTCCCTGACCAGGCCCTCACCTTGGAACTGTTTTATTATTCTCTTAATTTTGTTCTCTTAATTATAGGGAACAAAATGTGTAACACCAGAGTTGAACTCTGGTAGTTTAGATTAAAGCTCAATTATGTTAGAATAATATAAAACATGTACTAACAATGTGCCACTCCCCCAAATTAGTATAATCTAATATTTTGAACTAAGGCTCATAGCATGCTGTAGAGTTGTAAATTTCTAGCTTTGAAAGCACCACATCATAGAGGACTATCCAGATTGTCTAGGTAAATGACCTTCTGATTTCAAAAAGCTTTTAAGGACCTTTATTCAAGGCTATGAATATGTACCATTGGAACTCAGCAACTTGTTTCCACATCCTATTACATCAAATTCAGGTGTTCTTATTGAATTTTTCTATATTTATAAAAGAATACAAAGTACTTTACAGAGATTTTTAAAAGATATGTTCCTTCCCCAGAACTTTAATGCTGTCAGGTGGATGGAATGCCATATGAAATAAAAGGGTAGGAAAATATGTTCTGAGAATTAATTACTGAACTTCTGCCTGAATATTATATGTTTACATGTTTATCTGTTGTGTGGGTTTTTTTAATGAATGAGGAGTTGCTAGCATGGCAGCAAAGGACAACTATGACATATGGTGACTGTTCTTCATTAGATTTTCCTGAAATTTAAGGCTACTTGGGAATATATAAGGAGGCATTTTTTAACATTCTTATTTTCCATTAAAAATGTCAGTAGTGCTCCTCTCAGAGGGAAAGAAACAGGTCAGAATTATGGCCTTTGGAAAACAAGGATTGTATTTTCCCTTGAGATAAGCTCAAACCAAACTCTCCAGCTGTATCTGAACTTGAGTAGGTGTACTCCACAATTCTGATTCCCCGTTTGGTAGGAGCCTGAGTGTAGTGTAGAGTAAGGTGTGCACTTTTGGCTTTCATCCTGACGTGCAGTCAAGATACAATTAAGTTGTCAATCTGGACCCAAGACTCTAGCAAGTTCTCCTCAGTCCCTTGCTTAAACGTAGCATAAATCTCCAGGGGAGATTCCAGTACTTCCTGATCACCACTGCAGTACCTAAGCACCAGAATGAAAGATAAAT
This sequence comes from Gymnogyps californianus, assembly GCF_018139145.2. NCBI lineage: Eukaryota > Metazoa > Chordata > Aves > Accipitriformes > Cathartidae > Gymnogyps > Gymnogyps californianus. The sequence continues at coordinate 43,950,424 of NC_059472.1, forward strand.
GTGCACGTTGTGCTCTTCTGAAATTTCTGTCAAATGTAGTATTTATTAAGGTGATTATGCGTCCTGTTCCTTTTCCTGAAATGCTTGTCTATAACAGAAGCAACATTATATATATCAAAAGGTTTAAACATGCATTGAACTTCCTGTTTAGACAGAACATTAGTGTTTCTGAAGATCCTTTCACCACTTTACTCCTGCTGCAGATTTTGGGTGTCTCAATGGCTTTGGGATGTTTTAGGACTTCCTACATCACAGCAAGGTGAAACCACATGATGTAATGTGGGCACACGTTGCAAAGGCAGAAGCCACTTCTTCAGCAGCCTCCAGTATGTTCCTAGCTCTGCAGTTCGCAGAGCTACTGAGCTATATGGGAGGCTTACAGGTAAGATGCATCCTGTGGCAGAGTGGTAGAACAGTCTCTCCTTTCCTGCATGCTCTCTAAGCAAGAAAGAGGCATTCCCAGAGTAAGGAGAACAGAGGCAATCTCTCTCCAAAGACCATACATAGGGTCGAGTACCTTGTGGCTGTAGCTACAGTTAAAAAGTTCTTAGGTTAAATGCTTGATGTCTGCTGTGGCTATACATGCAAACAGCATATCTCAAAGCAGCCTCTGCTTCTGGTAAGTAGATTCCCCATCTTTAACCTAGCTTGTGGAAACAGTCCAAGTTTAACTGTATTTAACTGTATTCCGGACAGGCTTATGGTGTAGATTTTGTCACATAATGAATGTGGCCTTACTTGGGACTTTTGGATTGGATGATGCTACTTACACTCCCAGTATTTATCATAAATGGTTAATCCTAACTCCAGCTTCTGTGCCCGTGATCAAAATGAAAGTTTTTTAATTCCATATATGAAACTTATTCCTTCTGCAGGCAACCAACTGTAATGAGTATTAGTGTACAGGAGTGTTTGTTTGGCATATCTCCATATGCCATTAATTTCCATAAATTTTATCCTAACAGCCATGTTCTGTGTTTTAACATCTTTCAGGTGCTAGGCTATCTTTCCAAGAATAATATCCATATTAAGTGTAAGAAATTTATTGTGAACACTTAAATTGGATGCTAAAAGTTAAAGATTTTTTTTCCCAGCTTGACAGGATGAAAAGATGTTTGAATTGGTTTATAGTTCTGAACTGTACATTGTACATTTGTGTTCAAAATATGTATCTTTTAACTTTTAGATGGTATATTTAAGTTAATAATAGAGATACATGATTTATGCAGTGTCTATATAGGACTATAGCTAATCTTTAGACTTCCATCAGATACCCTTGTTTCCTCTTCAACTGAAATTAATGTAAAGTTTCTGGGGAAAAGACAGAAAATACTCATGTAATACATACCACCTAGTGTTTTCATATGTATTGGAAATGTGTGTGTATGTTTTTTTAAGTATGTATATGTATGCATTATCTATCCCAGCTACTTATAGAGGAGAGACGCTTTTGAAGCCAGTTAAGTTTAATGTCCTCTTGAATAAACTGCAAAACTGACTTTTGTTTAAATAAGTATTTCATAGGATATTCTTGATTTATACACACAGATTCTGATAATGAGTGGATGGAATTAAACTTACAGCATTTTTTCTTTCCAAAGGAGGCCACTTTATGTTTATAGTTGCTTTGTTTATAAGATAATCAAACTATATGGATATTTTCTGCAGTTTTATTATATAGTATTAAAGAATAAAAGCTGTCTTTTTGTTTTAAAAGGCTCCACTTCTAAGTGTATAGTAAAGGACTCTGCTGTGTCAATACCCATATACCATATATTTGTATAAGACATAAAATATGCCACATATGGAGAAATCCCATCAGATTTAAGAATAGCAAGCATTAAAAAGACTTCTCCACACCCAACAGAGCCTCTCCAAGTTTTCTGAGCAATTAAAACTGCTTTTAATGGTTTAACAGAATTTTAAAGCAACTATGAGAAAGTTCTCTCTAAGATAAATTATCACATTTAATCCTTCTTGACTGATTGTCGTTTACCTTAATGCCTTAATTTTTGCAGTACTGTTTTTAGTATTCTGATTCAGTCCAAAACTTCAATTTACTCTTGACAAGCCTTTTGAAACTTCTCCAAACCAGAAATCCTGTGATTTAGCTAGCTCTAGTTGGAGGTCTGTCCTTAATATCAAACTTTAGTCTCCTTTGTTGCAAATTTTGTAAATTATTGCTTGCACTGTCGTTGGTGAACATAGACAACAGTTGGTCATTTTCCTCTATAAAAAGGGCATTATACATATTTGAAGACTGTGATCATGTCCCAGTTCAGTCTTTACTCTTCTAGACTAAACAAGCTCCATTATTTCAACCTTTCCTCATAGGTCATTTTCTGCACCTCTTATAATTTTTATTACTCTTCTCTGGACGCTATCCAGTTTGTTTACATCTTCTGTAATGACTCAAGCCTGGTCTGTGTCCACTAACAGAACCACATTCTTCCTAATGTAGTTAAGATCTGGTTTTAAAACAAACAATTAAGACTAAATGGTTTGATCACAAAGTGACTCAGGTGTAAAACATGTTTGTGTGAGAGCTATCTCTTCCTTACTAGGCCTAAAACAATGCTTGTACAATTTTGTTGGCCAAGACAAAAAAAATGCATAGTTTGTAACATATGGGAGTGATTAAACTAATTTGGGAAAAATCATGAGGTTCATTCTGTCATTTCTGACTACCTCTGTCAGACAGGAGATGCTACACAATTTTACTTCTTTTTTGTGAAAAATGATTGATATGATATTCCTGACCTACTGCAATGCTTAGGATCTGCTGCTTAAATCCAGACAGAAACAGTTATTGTCCAAATGTTATAGCAATCACTTTCTCTGTAGTTCTAGAAAGTTATGCTTTGCTTTTTAAAAAAATAAAAATAAAATTCTATTATAAGCATTTAAAAACAATTATTGGTCAGGAATTTAGAGCAAAATCATAGACTTCATAATCATGCGAAGTTAAACATTGCCTTTGACCTGATATAAATGAAGTACAACTTGATCTGGCATTAGATATCTGTTCAGAAGAGTGAAATAATGATTTAAGGCAACTTGTGTCTAGAGACCAAGTCTTATGAGGAGCGGCTGAGGGAACTGGGGTTGTTTAGTCTGGAATAAAGAAGGCTCAGGGGACACCTTATCGCTCTCTACAACTACCTGAAAGGATGTTGTAGTGAGGTGGGTGTCGGTCTCCCAAGTAATAAGTGATAGGACGAGATGAAATGGCCTCATGTTGCCCCAGGGGAAGTTTAAGTTGGATATTAGGAAAAATTTCTTCACCAAAAGGGTTGTCAAGCACTGGAACAGGCTGCCCAGGGAAGTGGTTGAGTCACCATCCCTGGAGGTATTTAAAAGATGTGTAGATGTGGCATTTAGGGACATGGTTTAGTGGTGGACTTGGCAGTGTTAGATTTACAGCTGGACTTGATCTTAAAGGTCTTTTCCAACCTAAATGATTCTGTGATTCTATGAATATCATACTGCTGGTGCTCAAGAATGTACAAGGTTTTTTCCTCTGAAATCAGAAGGTGTCCTTCAACTTTAAGTGTTATGTGGTCTAGATTCATTTTGTTCCTCTTGCACGGAATTCAGTTCTAGGTGGAGGGACGTTTCTCCCCTTGTGTTATCCGTTTGGTTTACAGTTTCTTACAGAAACCGTAGAAGACACTAGAATTTTATTGGATCATACTTGTTTAATGGTTGGGATTTAAAGCATGTCTATATTAAGCATGACTCCACCAGTAAACTAATTGTGCAGGACTCCAAACAATTCCAACACTTCGGTTTACCAGAAGTGAGCATACTGTCATGGTTTAACCCCAGCTGGCAACTAAGCACCATGCAGCCGCTCGCTCACTCCCCCCACCCAGTGGGATGGGGGAAAGAATTGAAAAAAAAAGTAACACTTGTGGGTTGGGATAAAGACAGTTTAATAGGACAGAAAGGAAGAAAATAAAAATAATAATAATGATAATAATAATAAAATAACAATAATACTATTAGAAGAATTAGAATATACAAAACAAGTGATGCACAATGCAATTGCTCACCACTTGCCAACCAATGCCCAGTCAGTTTCCGAGCAGCAGTCTGCCCCTCCCGGCCATCTCCCCCCAGTTTATATACTGGGCATGACATCATATGGTATGGAATATTCCTTTGGCCAGTTTGGGTCAACTGTCCTGGCTGTGTCCCCTCCCAACTTCTTGTGCCCCTCCAGCCTTCTTGCTGGCTGGGCATGAGAAGCTGAAAAATCCTTGACTTAGTATAAACACTACTTAGCAACAACTGAAAACATCAGTATGTTATCAACATTATTCTCATACTAAATCCAAACCACTGCACTAGACCAGCTACTAGGAAGAAAATTAACTCTATCCTAGCCAAAACCAGGACACATACCCTGTGCAAGTGTGCAGCAGGGAACACCTGGGTACTGCAAAGTATAACTACCTGTGAACAAGAAGCTACTTTCGTTTTGATGTGCTGCTGTAATGTTGTGTACAGTTTCATCCTGGTGCTTGGAGCAGCTAACTGTTGGAAATGTATTTATCTGCTTTCCTTTTTTGGTGACTGCTTAGTAAGAGCTGCTTGTAACAGCTGATAACAGACAGTGAATTTTTGTCCCGGAGATACACTTTGGATTGAAAAATAGTTATCAGTCATCTCTTTCCCTCCCCACATTCCCTACATCCTGACTCCTCCTCTTCTCTGTATCCATATGACCCTGGTACTTTCCCAAACAACTCAGCGACAAACCGCGTACTGCTCAACTACCAATAACCTCTCTCCCAAACACTTGCTATCTCTCAGGCCTTTTCAAGCCTCTTTCTTCCTCAGAAGACTTTTGTGCACACATGGATTCAGAGTACACCTCTGTACCCACAATTCTGAGCTGATGGCTTGTCTTCAGCAAGTTGCTCAGAATTGCAGCCTGACTCTCTCCTAGGCTGAGTCAGTCTGTGCTGGCTAGTGGACAGCTGAGGGGGTACCCAGCCCTGACTCACCTGCCTCAGGGAGGTGCTGCACCCCTTTCGAACTTATTGGCAAATCTATTTCTGAAATGACAATACAGGTTCAGATCCTCATAGGGCACAGAAGACATGTAGCAGACCACTAAGAGTAGCATCAGAATGATTTAATGTTCTTCAGACCTTACAGCTGGCAGACTGGTCTGATCAAGTCCAATGGTCAGTGCAAACTGCAACCAGGAGTTGGGGAGAGGGACAGAGTGGATTAATGATTAACAGAACCAATAAAAATCATAGAAAAGGAAGGAAGGGAAGAAATCTGGAGATTCAACTGCATTGTGTTGTTTTTTTTAATAATTACCGATCACTTCTTGTTTAATATTTCTGGTCTTTATCATTTTACTGATTCCTAAGCTTTTTATATAGATGCAAGTATTTAACTTTCAGCTGCCTGCCAGTAATAAATATGTATAAGCTATGGGACATAATTTTTTTTGCTTCTCTTAAACAATCACTTGAGAACTAGAAAGCATGGCTAAGGCAGAAAGTCAAATGGATTTTATAACATTCTAGTTTTGCAAATATTTGAAAAAGCCTGGTTTCCCCCCTGGTCTCCAAAGCTCAGCTTTTGACCCTGTGAGGCTGGTAGATTCCACTGAATGCTAGATTTAGTGTTTTACGTCATCATTCCTAGCTCCCCTTATGTTCATACTTGTTTGTGCCAGGCTTAATATGCAATGTGGGTCAAATTCAATTGAGTACAATTACTTTGGTAGCATGTCCTTGAAAAGAAATCTCTTTCTTTTTCTTTTTTTTTTTTTTTTAATAATCATACCTAACTCTGATACTGTACTTTTTTAGTCTGGTTATTTTGGTCGTCTTTAACCTATGTGTCTGCAAAACTGGACCAGCACTGACAGTTACTTAACAAGTTACACATCTTTTTCTCTGTGTCCAGTATAGCATGGGATTCAGCCTGAGACTGACAGCTGAATTTAGCTTTCTAAAGCATGATAGCTGTCTGGGCTTCCTGTACTGTGGAGATGTATTCACTATCAACGAGGTCTTAATCTTGGGCTAAATCCTACCCCTAATCTTATCCTAGTTTTGAAGCATTTGCTCTGTACTTGCTGAGACTTTAACTGGAAAGCCATTATTAAGCTGATGAAGCTTTTCACGAGAAAAAAAAAAAAAAAAAAACTAATGGAGAAGAGAAAGCTTTGGAATTTCCCTTCCTTTAGACTACGGATCCAGAATTTATATACCCAGACAAAACTTCCACCTCTCTCAAACCCATAAAATTAGAATAGGAAACTCCTGCCAAGTTCTCAGAGCATATTGGCATTTCCCTACTCAGTCAAAACTGTAAAGGTAAGTTCAACTATGGAGGAAAAGTCTAAAGACAGTATCTCAGTCATTCACCCTCATGAATGGTAGTATGTTTCACAATTTCAATGGAATGTACCTTTTCATGATACTTGTTTTTTACAATATCATCTAAAAAATGATAGTGATTGTTTTTGTTGTTCTTTTGTAAAGTACAGCCTCCTTTCCCTTTCCTTGTCTGCATTCACACTTCACAATATCTTGCCATTTGGAATGGCGTATGGCATATTCTTACACCTGAATAGCTAATGGGTGGCCTGAAACAGAGGGAATAGATTTGGAGACCCTGTGTGTAAAATGAAAAAGCAACAAAGGGATCTGAGAACAAAGAAACATTTTGTCTAAAACTATTGGCCTCAGTTCCTGCGAAAAAAAGACTACATAGATTTCATACAGTTCAACTTTTCTGCTAGCTCATAACACAGTGCTGTCTTGTTATATGAAATAAAGCACCAGGTTTTCCTTGAATATGTCAGTCAGGAAAGACTTAAATGAATTGTATATAGGGATGTATTCAAATGTAGTCAGCAGCTTAATGATCAGACAGATTTTTTCCATTACTGTTAATCAGGAGGTAGTGATGCGGGCCAGTGATACAACCAGGCAAGCTCACGTGTCTTGTAAGCAAGCTTTTTAGTCATGCTCTAAACCTTAAAATAATCCTGAATACTCTGCATTTTTAGCAATGAGGGGAAAAAAAACCCTCAAGCTCTTCAATATTGTCTGTCCTTTCTCATTCTTCATTCCTCAGAGGTTTGGAAAGAGAGAGCTACCACCTGCCTACCAGGCAACATGTCAGGGGATCCGCATCCTTTTTTCTGACTGCTTGCCAGAAACTAGGTTCAGAAAAAAAGTAGGTCGAAGATAGGAATGAGCCAGTCTTGGAAACCTGCCCCTTGCCAGTAAGGTGCTGAGCGACCAAAGGCGCTCTCCTATCCTGAGCCCTGCACATTGCCATCACAGGACTTAGTGCCTGTACATTAAATAGGTTTTGCCTATGTATCTCCTTTCTCACAAGCTTATCCTCTGCAATGCTTTTTATCCACAAATAGATGACAGCTGTGTATATGACCCAGTCAGCTTTAAAAGAAACAGGCACTCCATGTACTAGTTTACTTGATGTGAATAATATTTAGGTTAAGAACAGTGAGTCCTTTCGTAGTACTACCAGCAGTCCACAAGATGTCATACTATGACAAAAATGGCAATTTCTGTGTACCTGGAAAGTACTGCAGTACTAACCTGCCAGAAACAGCACAGTCTGTTCAGGCAGCTTCAGCTTAAGATGTTCAGACAGGCAGAAGGCCACCCTGGAGCAAGAATGCTCTGAGATCTATTGTAATCTCTTGCCGAGCACTGAGTTGCCAACTTGATTTCATCTCTAAATTATTAAAAGAACATGTGAACAAATGCACCCTCAAGCTCTAACTCGTAGCTCTACTCAAGTTGCAGACTCAGTGGAAGGGGAAAGAATTGCACCAGGTTGCCCTATGAGGAATTCGGTTCTATCGGCTATTTTGAATATACTCTATGGTTAGCAAGAGTGGATCATAAATGTACCAAAACCAAGAAAGTTTACTGCAATAAAAAAACCTTATTTTGCTGCTGCGGAGTTTACTCCTCAGAGCAAAATTAACTTACTTCACCTTTAAAAAGGTCATAATGTTTTTCTTTTAGTTTGGTTTGTGCCCTGCGTTGAGTTTTTGTGCTCTTCATACATTTATAGACTTTAAACTAATTTCTAAGAGTTTTATTTCGGGGTTGCAAGAAAACATCTCTACACTCAGAATATAAATACTGGGTGGAATCACCCTTTCTCTAGTGTTTGTGAAGAGAGGGAGAAAATTTCAAAGTGGAGTTGCCAGACACTCAGGTCATAGAAGTGCTAAAGGAAGCATTTTGTGCTAGTTAAATAGCAGGTCTAAATGGACTTGTGAAAAGGATCAAAAACCCCTGTGACACAGTCAGCACAATAGCTATGAGCATCTGTCCATGCAAACACTTCAAGTCTGACTGCATTTCAGAAAAGCTGATGTTCCAAACAGCAAGAACTATCATGCACTAACACCAGAGGCTTTAGGCAAGAGTCATACCAGTTGCACGTAGTAGGTTGTGAGTGAGAGGGTGAAGACAGGAAAGGCAATGAATGTAGAACCAATGGCATGAGATTATAAGATGACTGCCAGTATCTTGGGTTCCATACATACCAGTTTTGGTGAAAACTTGAGTAAGTGGTAAGTATAAGTTAGTGTCAAATGAAGGAACAATAACTTTACTGACGGGCATTTAGATGCTTGGCTACACATGAAATATATCTTTTGACCATTCTAGCAAACTTTGCAAGTTTTTTTATGCTCTGTTGTTTCTTGGGGTTTCGTTTGGTAGTTTCTGAAGGTTTAGAAGGTAGAACATGGTAATTAAATGTGAAAGAAGATAAGCTGAGTAAAACCTGGGTTCTGTGTTGGGATAAGATACTTAAAAGGCTTATTAAGAAATTTTTTTTTTTTTCTTTACAAAGAAATATCGAATGTAGTTGAGTTTGAACAAAACCAGATACCAAAGAAAAAAAGTAAATGTGAATCAACATAACTACCTCCTCCTTCTTTCTATTGGAAAAAACTTTCACTGAAAAATTTCTTCTTTAGCTGAAACTAGCAACTACATCACCATTGTCAAGAGTGCAAGAACTGCCAGTCAGTTTGGCAATAGGCTGGAGCAGAGCTCTGAAAATATGCAGCTGAGTTTTGGCATTCTGTAGAAAAAAAATCAGGTGTAGCTGAACTGCTGTTAGTGTAATTTTTGGATCCATTGCAGTGATCATTGTAACAGCTGTTTAAAAAACCCCACAATATTTGCTACATCAATATATATTATTAAAATGATATTTATTTTCCATCAACTCCAGACTGAAGGATGCCTTACCTCCTCACCGTCCTTCAGTATTTGTTACCAAGTTATGGATAATTTTCAAGGCCATTATTACATTTTTTTTCCAAATTGTGAGCTGAAGCACTGCTGTTAGAGGATGTTAGTACTCAGTGTGGTAAAGGTTTTAGCCAGTCTTTATTCAGGTAACTTAGCCATGAACTCTAATGGGCTTACCATGGACCTTAGCTTCATTGAAGATTTTAGCTGTAGATTTTTTGGGGGCATTGATGGGGTGAGAAAACGGTGGAGGAGTTCTGTTTGTGTCATGTTGTATAAAGCTACCTAACCAGACAGTTTGTGGCATCTCTAAAGGAGGCCATTGAAATTTGATTGGCAGAGCTTACGTATTCCCTGTTTATTCTGAGTTTCTACAGACCGAATACTAATGTAATGACTGAGTACTAATGTACTGGCTACTAATGCCTGCTGACAAGATCTTTTGAAAAACAAACTAAATGCAGAAACATTAGAATGCATAATTCTTGACATTTTTTAAAAATATCATTCCTATTTACTCTCGTGGAATATGATAGGGAGCAATATAGCTTTGAATGGGTTGTTTGCCATTTAAAATGCTGGAAGTACAAAATAAGGAGGAGTGCATGGTAACTAATATTCAGATTTATTTTTGCAGATGTTTAAGGAATAACATCTTTCTTGGACTGCCTAACAATTCATTCTAGAGGTAGTGATGTACTTATTAACTTCACATCTCTTTTATGTATTTTGAGATGTATAAATATCTCTGTCAGAACTTATTTTCAAGTGTTAAAATGTGTTAAATATTACAAAGTAAGGGGAAATAGAAATGTGCTCCTGACATGTGAGTACCAGATAGTGAAGGAAAACAGGAGAACAAACATGGTTAAGTCCTGTTTAGAAGAACACTGTTTCAATATGCATATGACTATAAATGAAAATAACATGTTTTCTCCTACAGACTGTATCTCCTTAAAACCAAAAAAAAGCCAACCCATACAGTGCTAATTTGCTTCTTCCTTCAGTCCTTAACCTATCCAGTAGTCAAAGGAACGTAGTAATTCATTATGAAGGAACAAAACAGTTTACCCAGTGCAAAGCAAGGTAAGTCTTTCTTCCTGTCCTGACCTCTCTTTCTTCCCCCCCCCATTCTTTGACCAAAAGTAGCCTGTCTTTGAAAGACTTACGCTACTCAAATGTTGTTGATATAAGTTTATTTCACACTAGAGAAAATGGGAGGAGATAGCAATTTGCTAATTATGTAGTCATCTGTGCAATACAGGGCAGAATGAACCTGGTTGGGAAGGGATAATGAATAAACAAACTCTATTGAAATAATTTATATTACACCTTTTATATATTTCTAACTAAATACTCATGAAAAGGAACTAGTGAAGTAACTGATACTTGGAAGGATAGTTCGATCTTTCTAAAGAAAAGAATTAAGTTGAAAATTGAGGACCAAATTATTTGGTTTATCTTTATCTTTTTATGTCAAGGGGCACATTTATTGTTTATTAAATAAATGTTGACAATTTTACATACACCAAATGACAGTAATGGAGGGATGCAATAGGTCTGCCGGTCTGAGTTGCGGTAGGGGAGGTATTATTTGTAGGGAGAAGTGGAACATATGTAATGTTCTATTGGACAAACTGTTTATTTGGTGTATTTTGAGACACACAAAGCCTGTTCTTTGAGTAATGAGAAGAGAAGCTAGTTTGGTCTCTTCCTGAGTGTTGTAATGCTTGTATGTTTCCCCTTATGCTCATGCTCAGATCAGTTGACTGAGTAAGAAATATTAACCTTCCCTAAAGCCTTGTCTCATTACGTTTTTAAGTTGTTATGGCCAAAACTCCAGTCTGTTATGAGGAATGACTAGTTAGGACAGAGACTATTAGATTCTTGATAGTAACATGGTTTAGGAGCCAGCTAGTGAGGAGGGGGAAGCTGGCAGTACTGAAAGATGAGTATTGATTGCAAGAAAAAGTATTATTAAACAGAATCCTCAGGGAGCTTAACTCTGCTATTTTCACTTGCTGAGTGTGCCAGTGAAATTTGCTGAGGATGCAGGGCTAGGAGCTGTGATCAATATAAAGGACATCTGAGATCTCAAAGATAACTAATATCTAGATGATCTTGTAGCCTCAAGGAATAGAATTGGAATAAAAATGATTAGTATAAAATGTAATATTTAAGCTGAAAAGTTACTAAGAACAGATGTAAAGTAGGCGCTTTTTGGCTTTCAACAGCTGGAGAGAAGGATATGAAGCAGTGATTCAGTTATCTTGTGAGCATGAATCATGTCCTAGTGCCATGAGATGGTAAATTCAATTTCTATTTACCTCAGCAGAAGTAGGCACATGTAGCGTCACTGTAGAAAGGACAGATATGAGTTCTGAAATGCTCCCCAAGATTATGGCCACTGATACTCAAGAAAGATGAACTCTGCTTGGAGTAAGTGTGGGTGAAGCAGGGAAGAGATCTGATCGTTCTTGTTTGATCAGATCCTTATTAAATTTCATTTTTCTTAACACTGTCTAAAAATACATTAGTGGAAGGAGAGGTATATGAGGTAAGGTGCAACAGACACAGCAAGAAATGTGTGCAAACTCATCAGAAATTACTTTAGCCTGAAAACTAGACAACACTATAGAGTTATCACAGCAGTGAGATTCCAAAACAATCCTCTAATAAGAATAATAAGGACAGAAATATACTGTTTTTTAAGAATAGGACTTAGTGAGCAATATGGTTATAGGCAGTAACCAGGAAGTCAGTCTGACAATCTCAAAGGGACCTTGCTCATCCAGCCCAGTGGTTTTAACAAAGGTAGATGTATTGTTCAGCATGCTTTTGGATTATGCAGACATGCTCAAGCTTCTCCAAATTAATGTTCTTAAGAACTTAGTTTACATTTTTCACTATTTCAGACTCCTTGAGAAGTGTCCTGTGCAGAACACTAAACAAAACATTAATTGCAACATGCTTTCCTTCTAGCCAGATAGCCAAAGTAGATATTGGGGAGAGATTGACTTAAATGGACAAATAGCATTCTTCCAAGTAACAAGGAAACAGAGTATGTGACTTATAATTTGTAGTTTACTATACAGTGACCAGGATTACGAGAATGACTGCAGTACATTTCACTGGCATATGTAAATTCCTAAGATTTTATTTTTCTGCCTTTCAGACTTCCAGGTTCCATGTATATCCAAGTACTTGTCAGCCTGCAAGAAAGAAATTCTTTGACATCCTGTGCACTTAGTCAGACAAAACACCTCTAAAATAGTAGAGATGTTAATTGGGTGACCTTGTCACTTTAAAAATATTTTAAAATTTACTGGCAAAGGTCTGAAACTCAAGTTTTCTACCTGCTTGGCTGAAAGCAATTTTAGCTTGCTTGATGTTTTTTCTTATGACTGGTAAACATCCCTGTGTGGAGGTAGAAGGTCATGATTCAGATCCCTGGCCTGAATGATGAAAGGGCTTAAGTTAAACTCAGGTTTCTTATCTCTCAGGTGAGAATCCAAAATCTGAAGTATCATTTAAGATCCTCCATTGATTCCTTCTGTCAGTGCTATTCCACAGTGTACTCTTAGGAGTTTTACACAGAAGTTTCAATAAAAGTTTAATTATTAAAAAATGGAACAGAGTCAGTAGCAGCGCCTGAAAGCACTCAGCTGTCCTGTCTGATGAACAGGGCTTTCCTGTGGATTAGTTTGCCATCATCTAACAGAAGCTGAACTCTGAGCTCCTGTGTTCTGTGGGGGTCTTTATCAGAAAGCTACAGGCTGAGGTGGAAAGGCAGTCCTACTCCCTAGCCTAAACCATGAACATTTTGTCCTTTGGTTTTTTGTCAAAAAAATGCCAACATTTTGGACAGGGGAAAAAAAACCCAACAAGACAGACAAGAACTTTCTAGTGCTTTAAATTAAGGTGAACGTATTTATTCCGTTAATTATTTTGACTCTGCAAATCTTGTCATAGTCTCTATCCCAAATATGCTTAGAATCTATTAAAGAGACTTCTGAGGAAGCAGTGAATTTATTTTAACTTTTTGTTTTAATTTGTTTTAACACATGGAACTAAAAACAGTATTTGAACTTGACAACATTTGTAAGTGAGTCTTTCTTGCAGGTATTCGAATCACAATAGGATGAAATGATGTGAGCATCAACACACATTACTTCTGCTGTGAGGGACCTCTTTCAAGAAGTGTAGCTATCAGCCACTCGCATTTTGGGTACCTGCATGAAACTTTCAGCTCCGGTGTGCTTACTGGCGTGAAGCTCTGCTGTAATGAACGACTGAAAACTTTTTGCTGGAACATGAGTGGGTCAGAAAAGTCTGTGCAGAAGTTGCTTTTGGCAGTAACTCTTGCCAGGCATGCATCCGCTTTTCCTCTAATGCAGTAACTCTTATATCACATGTACCAGGTAATGTTAACCACCTGCTGAACAATTTCAAAGAGCCAGTTAGTTCCCTCTCCATGTCTTTCCCTTGCTCCCCAATACTACTCTGTAGACCCTTTGACTTTTGTAATAATCTTCTAAACTGTTTAAAATGTTCTGCTGCTGTTTAGTCCATCTGTTCCTTGCTGACAGTTGTCTGACCCCCTCCGTTCACCATATTGGCAATGGTTAAACTAATGCCAAAAACGGCAAAAATGTGTTACCTTGCTCTCCTGCATAGCTGTTTATCTTCCCCTTGTTTATCATTCTTTAAATTAGAAAGCGAAATCCTTGCTCCAGATGCAGCCAAATCCATCACTGATCCTACTAATAATGGAAAAAAAGTAATAAGGCTGATATTTCAGTAAACATGGATTGTGGTAGTGCTTTCCAAACCTATTTTGGAGTCTGTTCAGCAAAAGGGTTTAATTTTCCCAAGGCCTGATATCACAGTAGCCCAGAAGTATAATACACAAATAACATAAATAAAACATGAAATTTCAAAGGCATATAAATACTATCAACTCTTGCTTTTGTGGAATAAGATTACAGAAGGCACCATCAAAATCCCCTGAAACAATAGTAACATGAACAGAGAATTGTTCTGACTAGTCTTAGGTTTTAATAGGAAAGAGATACAAACACAGCATTTTGCTTTGGATCAGCTTTAGGTTAACATTTCTGTCAGTTTAAGGCTAAACCAGGCAAGATTCTGATTTGGCTTTGGCTGAGCCAAAAATCTCCTGAGCTCTTTTCAGGAGATTTTGGCCATCTTGAATAGCCAAAATGAAAAAGAGATTATTATTTACCTTCCAAAATTCTTAAATATCAGCATTCTTGGGGAATCAGATTTAAAAGAAGAAGCATTTTTATGATTTTATGATGGATTTCAAACTATATAAAGAGAGGAATTCCACAATAATGATTTTTGTAAATGTAAAATTCAGAGAAAGAAAATATGGTTAAATAATAAATCATTCTTCTGCCAGGAAAGCTTTTCAGAATATTATGCTAAAATATAACGCTTGATGTTAAAAGTGGCTTACAGATGAGCTGACATACTCCGTTATTCTTAATGTAATTTTTAAAAAGAGCAAACTTAAAAGCATGAAAAATGTGCAAATGAGGAAGACAGTTTATGTGGTTTTTCTCAGAAGAGGTTCTAGACAACTCACAGGTTTCTGCCATTCAGAACAGCAGAAATAAATGTAGGCTTTTTGGGCTTCAGCAGTTTTGGGCTTCAGCAGGACTTTGACATTGGCATGGCTTTTTTGTTTGGTTTGGTTTGGGTTTTTTATATGTGTCTTTCACCCTTAATGATTTAATATAATTTTAAGTGTGCAGGGTGGGATTGCTAGTTAGGTAGTGAGTATGATTTTAATTCTAAGTATCAAAGAATCCAAAACTTCTCATCACTCTTTCCTGATTTGTTGGACAGCTTCCTGGAAATCTCGGCGTCATTAACTTCTTAGTGACCTTAAGGAGAGTGAGTGGCTGTTTAATCATTCTTTCTTCATTAGGAATTGTAATTTTATTTCCTTTCTCTCTCCTGGTGAATTTCCACCAGTATCATTAAGAGTTTTTCCTTCACTCAGTTGTTCCAGTCCCAAATTCTTGCTTCCCATGACACTCAAGTTTCAACTGTTCCTTAAGATCAACAATCAGATGCTGATTTTTATAGTTTTCACTGTCAGGGAGGGACTGCTCCCTTTTACCACCAGCTTTTGACCTGCAAAATAATAGAAAGAGGTGTTCCTCAGGCATATACCAGAATGAAAGGGAAGAGAGATTTGCCTGCCAAGGATCTTTTGCTCTCATCAGGCAGCCAACACATTGTCAGAAGCAGAAGTAAAAACACTAGTGGGTATAGGAAAATAATAAATTAGGGAATCATTAATTGATCTAGTAATCACTTGACCTGATGAGAGTCATTGCAGTTTCAAAAAGCAATGCTGGAAATATGAAGAATGCTCAACTTAATGTCAATTCCTGGAAAAAACATGTTGGATAAAAGCATTGTCAGGCACCCAGGAAATAAAACTATGGACTTGTCAGGAACTAGCTAGGTTAAACTAACCTAGTTTTCCTCCAAAACAAACTAATAGGCCTTTTACATAGAGGACAAGCAATTAATACAATACTTCGACTGCAAGAAGCATTCTGACACAGCTGCTGAATACACTGTCATAAGCAATGGATCCTGTTAAAAATAAAACCTGACAACTCTTATGCAAGTGCATAAATTGAGAGGGGGGCACACACTTTTAAAATTACCCATTGAATTTGACTCTGAAAGGGTCTCTTCTGCTTCTAGTATTGGTCAATACTTTCCACTTTTGGCATGGAGATGGAATTGGAAGTAATTACCAAATATGCAGTTATCATTACATTAGGAATTCAAACTCCCTTTAAGAGTAAAGTAACATTCAGATGACCTTTCCTGTAGTGAACAGTATTTTTTTTTTCCCAGCTACAAGTCTAATTAGTCAAATGTATGGAATCACACACAGGTAACAATAATCAGTGGTGCGTATAAAGGTTGCTGGATGCATTTGGAGGCACGCAGTTTGAGAAAGGTGTTGATCACCAAGAGAATGTTGAGTTGAGGAGTAATGAGAACAGTCAGGGGTCTGGAAACGGCTGTGTGTGAGCACCAGTTGCAGGAATTAGAATGGTTTACACCGGAGAAGACTGAGGGGAGATCTGATGATACCCTTAAAAATTTTAAAAGTTGCTAACAAAGAGAGATAGAAATATAAAGTCTTCTCCGCAGACACTATGGAAAGGCTGAAGAGGGGTCTTGAGCTTAAATTACTCTGAGGAATGTTTAGGTTAACAGGAAGAAAACACCTTTCCAGCATAAAGGAATATTAAACAGTGAAATAGGCTCCTGTGATCTCCAGACCAGTGAAGTTCTATCCAGAAACTCCAGTCATCATTGCTGGGCTTCTTAGGAACAGGTCAACAGATACTTGCCAGAAGTGCAACAAATGAACCTAGTCTTGCTAGCAGTGGGTGGAAAAGCTCTTAAAGTCCCTCCACTTTTGTCTCTATCATTCTCCCAAATGTTTGACATAATCTAGCCTACACATATGTTTGTAACATTTTTATTTTTACTTGGGGTCGTCTTTGTCTGGAGTCGAAGGGGTTTGGTTTTTTGCCCCCACCTCCCTCATCCAGCCAGTGGTACCACTGAGCCCCACGTAGCTTGATAGCGTTAATAAATGTGGTCAGCTCTCCCTCTAGTGGCATCGTTCGGTTGGGATTTATTTAGTGGAAAGAGGTTTTCTCCTCTGGCCTGTGAAGCCTGATACCCACAGGCACGGGGAATCCGGGGACAGATGTGCTGTAACCTCATATGAGGTTTAGCATTTCCCATCAAAATTCTCGTTGTCCCTTATACCGCTGCTGTGATCACACTTAGCGACTCATCTGCGACTCCTGGTTGAAGCAGGCAGTGTAAAGGGGAATGCTTTATGGTGAAGGTTTCCTAAGTTCAAGTTCACACTAGCCCTGATAGCAACAGACAGTATCTCACATTTTCTGCCCCAGTCTTTTTAATTCTAAATAAGCAGCGTATCTAAATCTTCAATAGATTTCTAAGGAGTAGGCACAGTTTTTAAAGTGGAGGCAGACTGTTTGTTTTTAAAAGTCAAGCCACAAAAAAGGCAATGTGGGTCAGAAACAGGGGAAATAATTGCAGATGGTCTCCAGACCCTGAAAATTAGTTTGCAAGTTGATATTGGGGATTTAAATGGTTTGACAAGCTACTCAACTCAGCTTTCCAGCCACACTTGGGGTGGCAACCCCAGGTGCTTTGCCAGCTGCTTGTTCCTCCTGGCACCCAACCTTGGAGGGAGGCAGTGGACCTTGTTACTCAGGGCAAGGGGACGCTGATGCCACGTGTACTGACAGAGTTAGGCTCACCATACACACATACACACCTTTCTACTTCTCAGTTTGTTCTTGTTCAGAGAGAGGAGGTATCTAGTTATGTCTTGGGGCGCTTTTATATCCTGTTTTTCATCTTTCTCACTACTCTGTTCCCTGGGTTGTAAGAGCAGGAAGTTTCATAGTTTGGCTTTTTATTTTCTCAGTAAAAGTGTGGCATTGTACTTTTAAATTTGTACAGCATTATACCCTAAAGGAATTGTACTCAGTACAGGGGCTTTGATCTGGATGAATATGTTAGGCAAGGCTCTTGTCTATGTTTGACTGGCGGTACTGATTCAGCATTTGTCTTGCTGTGGTTTACTTTGTACTTTTATTCAGACAATTTCATATAGATTTGGGGGGGGGAGGGGGGGGGAGGTCCAGGAACCCAATCATGTTTATGCATTGTTTTTTTGTAACAAGTTGTAGTGAAACTAATCTGTGGAAACATTGTACCCTCATGGAGAAATGTGCAGTTTAGAAACTGTTCTGCTACGAAGTTAACTTTTTCTGTGGAAATGTAGATTGTTCCTGAAAACGTATTTGTTGTATTGTTCCACAATTATCTTTTCTCTCTGAACAGTGAAACTGCTGTATTTTCAAACAAATTTTTGTTTGTTTCTTTCTCTCTTCGTTTGGCAACAGCAAGTAAACTTAACATTGGAGTGAAAAGAAGCTCAAGATGGAAGAGGGAAGTTTTATAAATTGGATGATTGTATAGCTCAGACAATACCAAATTTTTACTGAGCTTCTCAAGGAAGTTGAGGATTTTACATTTTTAACCTTTCTGCTGTGCAAAGGTTTCAAGAAGAATGTTATTCTTCTTTAGTAAGGTTTTGTGCTTTTACTGTTCGTTATATACACATATACATATTGTATATATGTATATATTATATACATATAATTTATAAGGGGAAAAGATTATAGTTTCATGCATAAAGTCAAAACCTTGAAATATATATATATATATGAGTCTTATGTTAAAAGCAAGGAAATCGTAATGTAATACAGGCCTTTTAGATAGGGAACCGCAATAAAATTTAATGTAAATATTTGAAGTATTTTGTGTTCTGTTACTGAAGTTCAGCCTTTTGATTGAATTATTTTCTTCAATTTCACCCTAATTAATTATTAATAATTAATAATAGCTAAAATTTACCATCCCTACACCATAAGCCAGAGTTCTCAGACCAGCTACTGGCTCCTAAATCCTTATGAACTTAGAAATCGAACTCTGTTAAGACCATGACAGCAACAGAAGTAGTATTTTCTGGCTGCTGAACCCAGTAGGGTTTTTTGCATTTCTGCAAGTACAAATTTTCCTTTCAGAGTTTAGCTCCTGGGCTGGGCTTCAACAGAGTTGGAGTAATATTATGTATTAAAATTTGTTTACGTTATATTTCCAAAGTGACATGAAATGAAACTGTTACAGCCCACGTGTTGTTTGATAGCCCATTTATATAATAAATAATGGTTAAAAATCCAAACTTAGTAAATAATGCTCAGAAGATGATACAAAAAGATCTGTTTTGTAGACTCAGAGATTTTCTTTTCTATAAGAAGGTTATTTCTGATTAAAGTAGTTGATAATTATGAATAATATTGCAGATGAATGCTGAATGAGAGAAGATATAAGATGCTACTTTATTGTGACCCATTGTATTAGTCATGCTGACTATAAATTACTGATGATTAATGTGCGCCTGTTCTCAACAAAATAGAACAGCATTTTGTCAACACTTGCTGTAATCTTCTATTAGAAAAGTGGAAACATCCTTCTTCATTCTCCAAATGTAATTTTAGCACACTTTAAATATTTCAATTTTAAAGCATTCCTAACTGTTCCACGATTATACAGTATCTTTCAGTAATTACAGTGAAATATGCTTAATAAATGAGGATGAAATAACACTGTCTTTATTGTGTCAACACAATAAATCTGTATCTCAGCAAGTGGTGGTTTGATATGTGTTCCTTTGGGGTTTTTTTTGCGTGATAAATTGAGCAGGGCATTGCACATGCAAGGCAAACTTCAGACCTATTGCAAAAGGGCAAAATGTCAGGACTGTATGTAGGCTTTCAATTAGTGAATTTAGCAATGGAAAATGCCTTAATTCATAAATGGGAGAAAAAGATCTGGTGGAGTGTTATGTTCTGTCTATGTTTTGTTATGTTTATTATCTATGATTTAACAATGCCTTCCAATTTTGCATCTCTTGTTTAAAAATACATTTTCAGCAATAGCAGGAAAGCCTCAGATATCAGTTTCTCGACTTCATGATTGCAGGATTAAGCCTTAAAACATGACCTAAAAGTTCAAAAGATGAACAACAGAAATACTGAAGCTCTTTTTTTCCTTAGTTCCTTAACTATGGCTTTTAGGAGATGGGAATTCTGCTAACATCAGTTGTCTAAAAGTTGTGTGTCTAGGCTATATACCATGTACTTATGGTCTGCAGTAGTAGAGAAAGTGTTTACCTCCAGAGAATTAAAATCTATATTATGATGGAATAAATCAAACATAAATCTAATTCAAATTTATATTGCTAGCAAATTCCAGTAACTGAATTTAGATACACTAAGACACAGCTTGGAGTCCCTAGGACACAGCTTGGAGTCCCTAGGACACTCTCATTGTCACCCTCAGGTCATTCTGATGAATGTGAGGGGGGTTTTAGTGCCACTGAGAGCCACCGGAAGACACTTTTGCCTGCCTTGACCCTTGTGTTCCCCACCCATCGCCTGGTCTTTGCCTGGCTCACACAGGGAGCGCTGTTAGATGCAGTGGAGAGCACACTGAGTAGAGCACTTATGCCACAGGCCTGAGTGAAAGATTCACCACAGCCTTGGATGAAGGACACGCTTTGTTTTCTAACTTGAAAAATGGTACTTTGTCCAGGTCAGGTTAAAGTCTAATACATATACAAGCACTTCTTTGCAACAACTGAAAGAGACAACACAGTTACAAATGTCTGTAACTTCGCAAGGTGATGCAGATGGATAAACAGAAGAAAATCTGTGTTGAATTTGCTTGTAGCAAGTAAAGTCTCTTTTTCCCCCCCTCATCCATCTCTTTCCCTCTTGGTCCAGTAATGCTCAGAGTCTCAGTCTCTGCACTCCTCCTTCCTCTTGGAGAATATCTTAGCTTTTATACCCAGTCTCCCCTTCCAAGACTTCTAGGCAGTGTTGCTGCTGCTTCCTGCAGCTTACATAGGAGGTATATGTTTTCTGCTATAGTATAAATCATCTTATGACTTTCCTGGTTAGTAACCATGCTTTTGCTTCTCTTGTTTATCAGGTGACTATTTGGTATTCCTCACTGCAGAAAGCATCTTTCACTGGACCTTGTATAATATATCAGCATGTACATCAAAAATATACATTGCAAAACCAGCCAGCTTATAGCTTGAAGCTCTCTGCCCTTTTCTGGTTAGATATACTGTAACATAAAGTTAGGAAGAAATTGTTATTTGCAGTTTGATCAAACCATATTCTTTATCGGTGTGTTCTATGGTGGTTTACAACCTTGCTTTTCTCTATTTTTAGCATGCAAAATAGTAATCGCTAACAAAAGAGCTTTCACTAAAGACTTTCCATGTCTTTTTCATGTACACTTTGTCGTGTATAAACATATAAGGAAGTTGTAGGAAAATACAGTATCTGCCTACTCCATCCATCAAGAGAATGACTCTCAAGAAAAATGGACTGACATCAGTATAAAACAAAATGAATGTTTTCCATTAATAGGAATAAAGATCTCATGTTTAATATTAGAACTTCATCCTCATTGAGTTTACAGATACTATGAAAAAAGTCCATGGTAGACAGTTGCAAGATGTTTGATGACTACTGTTTGTGGCTCTTAAATGGCAGCCAGATATGCAAAACCAGTGAAATGGTGAGCTCTCAGGTTTTGCATGTAGGCAAAAGCCAAAACATTTTCATGAAAAGGAACCCTGTGTACTCAGAGTGAAATGACCTGTGGAACTAGACATTAAGTCTTCCTATTACACTTTCTGCAAGGTATGAATTCAACTGTGAAACATTGCTAATCCTTGATTTACTACTCTTAGGGCTAAGAGTGTAACTGTAAAGAGTGCATCTGAGACAGCTTTCAGATAAACTGAATTTAGAAGAAAATTATAACTATGTGCTATTGCAAGGCAAACCAACAAATTGGACAAGTGCAAAAGGAGTTTCCTGGGGGAAAAAAAAAAAAAAATCTGGAGCTGATGTGAAAATTATGGTATGTGTCCTTCCTATGTGTCTCCTCATGAGAATCCTGATGAGAAACTTTGTTGCTGAGGTGTATTTTGAGTGACCCTAAGAAGCAAATCATCTAGATAATGGAAACATTGTTTTCTGTTATACATTCACAACAGAAGAAAACCTGAAGATAAATTTTTACCATCAGCTCAAGTATTACACTAGACTCTAGTACTGCCCTGATAGTACAACTTACTGGTCCACACCAGGTATAACATTGAAAATCAAAGATAAGGACACTATCGAAGCAACATTTTACAATTCTTCTTATAGTTTTGTTTCATTTTCATTTAAAAAATAAGGAAATGAAACATTGCTTTCTTAAACATCCCATTGCTTTAATATTAGTTATAAATAGTGCTTAAGTACAAAAAAATTCAAAAAAACTTATGACAAAAATTACATAATTACTATAATCCAATTAAAAACCCTTCATCTATGTGTTTGCAACTACAAATGAATATTGGACTTTCTCCTTAGAAATAATTAAAATTGAATTCAGTTCTTGTGACTTCCTTCCACCCAAACTGTTTCTGACATCAATGGAAATACTTCTACATTGATTTGAAAGGAATGAGCACAAAAAGCAGTCTGCTTAGAACAGTTTTGATCTAGCAAGGTTATATGTACTCTCCTCACTCAGACACTTTGTATGAAGATATTTCATGTGTTGCAATGCATTGCACTAATTTCCTAGCCAGGGAAATATGAATTAGCAGAGTCTGTTGAAGGCCTGCTAGCAGTTCATGGAAATGTTGATGACTGTTCTATTCAGACAAGGCTGCTTATGTTTAATGTCTTAGTTTCTCCTTTCTTATTATTACTAATAGTCTCCGTATGAAGAATGTGTTCATTGTGCTTTCTGTGGTGCTTATATTCCCTGCAATATTTTGATTTATTACCGTGAAAGCAGTTAGGTCACACGCATACAATTATGATTTCAAAAAGGAATAATTGGCCTCACTAAGGAAATTAAAATCCAACCAACCAACAAACAACAAAAAACCTTTCCAGCTGGAATGTCTAAAACTTTGGTTAAATGGAAACACCCAAATGAATTCAATCACTTCAGGCTACAGTGGCTAATATTTTGGTATATCTCAAAAGTAAGAAATTATCGAAGTAAACTAGGTTGCAAAACATAGCTTTTTTAATTGTTATTTTAAATCCTATGCTGACTGATTTAACTTTTGACAGAGAGTTATTTCTCACTATGTTCAAGTTCATGCACTCGTTCTCTGGTTCCAGGGCTTTCACTGGTAAGTGCTGTGGAACCACACTAATGCTTAAAGCAGGAAACCAAGACAGCCAAGAGAGAATTAACTGACTGTTTATAAATGATTCAATATTTAGCAGCTTTTGAGATTTGAGTTCATTACCTTCACTGTTTAAAGAGATTAGACCACAAGTCAGGAGATTAAAAAGTAGTATATTTTGATCTGTCTTCTGTATGTCCCTTGCTTGCTGTAAATAAATGCATATGTGCGATTGGAAGAGCTTTCAACACCTACAGATCTCTCTGAACTGAGATTTTGTCTTACTGTGGTGTGCTCTCCTCAGAGAACCCATCTGTACAAAGCCATAAGGAGAGAGTACCTATCTTGAAAGGCACATAGAAGTGACAAACATGGTGACAGGTCTGTGTTGTGGCTGCTGGAAATGAGAGGGACAGTAATCTTACAGAAGGCCCAGCAGACATCCATAAAACAGGCTGCTTGGAAGAGATTTTATCATCAACTGAAACACTTGAAAACTTTTATACTTTTTAATATTGTCCTAAAACTCAGGTCGTTCATCCTTCTTCCTCCCATGTGTGCTGACGTGACAGCTTTGAGAAAGAAAGAGAGGTTTATTGAATCAAATTCAAAATTTTATGGAACTGCTCTACTTGGGTTGAAATGAAGAGTGAATCTGTATATTTTTATTATATTCTTACAGGGACAATACATGCTAATGATGTATATACAGCAAAAAGGCAATAGCTGGATAAAAGCAGATCTGTATTTACTTTTAATTATCATGTTTTGCAAAACAAATCTGGCTATTATGCACATATAAGATTTTTTCATCCCAACATTCTGTTACAGTATTTGGACCACAACCTTTGGATACTGCAGATAGCTTCTTTCTTCTCTGGTGTATAAGCAAATGCTGGGACAAAGCAGGCAGTTATCCTCTGAATGAGCTAGCCCATTAAAGGATATAATGTAGGCATTATCAGGCAGTTATAGAGTACTGGAACAGAAATGAAACACTAGGAATGAAAAACCTGCGGAGCTGTTACGTTTAGTTGTAACCCACTCTTATTTTTGATCATCTGAAAGGACAGACATTTTTCCATCAGCATCTATGTTGTCACCAGGAGAATTCCTGTGTTACAAAATATTCTAGGGTGGTGTGCTGCCAACTCGCGTGCTGAGGCTATTCATTTTAAGATGATTTAAAAAGACTAATATCACTTTACCCTGAGAAGTATTTAATTGTTAAGAATGAGCATGATTCTTAAGTTTCGTGGCTAGAACTTTCCCATGGAGGAGACACATAGGGTTCAGACCTTCTGCATATGTGTTATTATCTTGTCATTGAAACAGAGTCCAGTCAGCGATGTATCCGCTTGGAAGATGGTGTTGCAAATCTTCTCAGCCTGAACAGGCAATTGAACCTTGGTCTTACCAAGAGCTAAATGTGCTGTTAAGCTGTTTTTAAGTGGCTCAGGATAAAAGCAGAGTAGGAAAGTGTTACTGCTTTATGTAGTTGTTTTACAGAGCAGGATTGCATTTTGACATTCCATGATCCTTCCACTGCTGCAAAAGAAACCATCACCTTCCCACCTGTATGCTTATTTGAAGTACTTACTTCAAGTACTTCACCTTTTCATGAGGCCCGTGAAAATGAATGATGGCGTTTTAGGAGATGTTAGAGTAAAAAAATAACTTCCACTCAGAAACTATTACTTTAATTCTTTTCTACTTTCCATCTGAGATGTTTTCTATAGTTGTACCAGTTTTTTCCTTTGCACAACAATCTTTACACTGCCTGTGAGGTCTGGTCTGTTCATATAGTCAATCATAAATAACTTCCTTATATTTAAACTGTGGATTTGATTTCTTTTACTGTGGAAGCCATTAAGGAGTATCTTGCCTTCAGTAAGCCTGTCTAAGTAAATAATAATAATGTTTTATGGAGATTAACATGTCTAAGAGAACTGTGAGTAACCGTCACTTTTGTATAACTCCAAAGTGATTTTCTTTCCAATAAAAATAGCTTTAATTTCCTTTTGAAAAACCTTTCTGTTTTGTCCAGAATGTAAATATCTAAAGCAAATTTGTGCAGGGGAAATTATCTCTTTAAAAGAGGTCCTTTTTTTTTATTTGAGAATTTGTCTCTAAGAGGATCCTGTCCACAATGTGGAAGGTTGTTCAGTGTCTTCTTTCTACACCACCAGCTTGGAAATTTGGTAGCATCTGTGTATGGAAGAGGTTGTAGAAGCTACTAATGGTAGTTCTGCAATTAACTTACAATTGCAAAAAATTGCCAGGCATCTGCAGAATGCAAATATCTAATGAATAACCTGATATGCTGTAATAACTTCTATCCTGTGTCTTACAGATAGTAGCACAAGAATGCAGTTAGGTGAAAAGAATCATATTTTTAATGAAGCTTGCTTGTTCAAGCTATATATACCAGTTCTTGAACACATATGATCCAAAATGTTATTCCAGACCACAGTTCCCTTTGCAACCTCAACCTGCATGCCAACACTACCAGTGTTTGACTCTGACTAGGACGGCTGATGCTGGGAGTGAGCTGCCTTGCTGTTTCTCATAGCTGCCCCTAAGGAGCTTACACTGGCCCACTAGCGCTGCAGAATTTTGTCAGAGGCCCTTTAGCAATAACATTCTGAGAAAATTAATTTACAACACTCTATATAATGGCACTCTCTGGTGACTATCTAGTGACTCCAGTGTCTAAATATACTAAATATAACTAAATAAACTCTGAACATTCAAAGAGGAATGATCAAACATAAGTGAAAGTATCCCCCCTTGCTAGAGAGGTAAAGAGTTTGACTCAATTTCAGGAGTGCCCAACACAGTAGATACAGGTTATAAATATTCATTCATGTAATTAATTTATCAGTCTTGTTGCATATTTTCTCAATAGGCATTGGTCCTCATCAAAAATAAAGGTTGAATTTCCTCAATATGACTTATTTCCATTAAGAATCAGTCTTAAACATTCTACTGTTTAAATGTATGCACCCTGCATTGTTGTGGTGAGACCTGCATAACCCAATGTCACTCTTTATTGTGTGTATCTGAGTGCTAGAGTGACAGAAACAAATAGGAAGAAACATTACAGAAAACGAGTTTTCGATGGAGGAAGAAGTGAGCTGAAACTGTGCCAGGCACTTTGTCAGCAATAACAGTCATCTTGAAGAATTCAGAAATCCCAAATCCCACCCTACAAAGCAGAAAATGAGTGAAATGGAATTAGTACTATTTATAAAGTAAAGAGTTCAGGGAACAAAAGGCAGATCTTCAGTAACACTGTGTTGAGGAAAGCAAATAGATGCCCCACGGAGTAGTCTATTTGAGAACTAGAAAAAGTTTAAATGTACAACAGAAATGTTGGCAAATGACATAGTCCCATATAAACTGTTGCTACAAGATTTTGTTTGGTATTAAGAGAGGCTTGTGGTGTCCTTAAGAAGGATATAAAAAGTCAGTGTTCAATATTTAAAGGTTTATGTTCCTGATTTCTTTACTGACAGCAGGAAATGCATAATTCTTTAATTCTAAAAGTAAACACATATTAGAGTAGTACAGGTTGTTATGCATGTCTGTCAATGAGCCATTAGCTTCATTCTGCTTTAAAATTAAGAAAACACAAGACCATTTCTCTTTAGTATTATCTAATGTTTCCAATGTTTCCAAATTATGTCTTTTCCTGATTAATTTTCTAACTAACGATTTTATATTTTCTGTGTTTCTTTTGGATTAGTGATTAATATCTAGTATTTAGTTTCTATCTGACTTTCGTAAGAAAAGAACTCCATTCACTTGGGGTCTATTCTCTTATACAAATTAGGTTTTTTTCTTATTTTCTAACCATGCTCTATATTAAGCATCTTAAGAAATCTTTCGGGAAAACTGTTTGAGCTTGTTACAATATACAATGGCACAGAAGATTAACCTTAAGCTGTATGCAATCTTGATATATATGTGTAATAATTTTAAGAGCAGGTAGACTTCATGATAGCTCTATATATGACTCTTCTGTTTTACTCCAAGTTTCTTCTGATCACAGTGATCCTTGAACTGAAATCAATAATTTGTATGTAAGTGTAGAAGAAATTAAAATTTGATTCTCAAAACCACAGTGTGAGAGACTTGCCCAAGTTTGTCTGTATCTCAACCCCAAATCAGGAACCTCAGAGCCCTTGGTTATTAAACTAAACTAAGAAATCTACGTGATATTTCACTAAGGGAAACAATTCAGAATTACAGGCCAGAGAAGAATTTATGTCTTAGAGAAGAAAATCTGCATCTCTACAGTGCCTTCCATAAGCAACTCAGATAAGCATGCCATAACATAGCAAAAGAACAGCCCAGAAGGGCTAAATGTTCCACTGACTCACCAGGCAAGCAAAAAATTTTTCAGCACAAAAGTGGCATAAAAGTGTGCTTTCTTTACTGTATTAAATCTGTTTTGTATTGAAAAAGTTGCCCTCTTTCACAGTGCAACGGGGCAAAGTAATAGGAGGGGTATCTGTTCTGTTGTTTGATAATATGTGAAAATGTAGCTTTAACTGAAGTAAGATTATGTAGCTGTGAGGGGGAAGGGATGGCCAACCATATATTTAATGTCCTCATTTTTCTGTCTGCTTCATGGTCTCTCAGGGGCACAGTCAGAGGCATCGGCATTTTGTACACCTCTTTGGCTGCAGAGCTGAGATAATAGCCTCTCTATTTTAAGATAGCGATGGAACCACCAGCCTTTGAGGAGGGACAGTGGAGGTAATATTTGAGAAGATTAACTCAAAGTACATACTTAGAAAAGAAGGAGGTGTACAGATACTTCTCCCATCAACACGTTTGAGTAAGTCTGGCAACAGAGCAAGTCTGCTGCAGTGCTGTTGCCAGGTAGGTAAGCAAAAGGATGAATCCCTCCTTCCTCCTTGTAAAGCATGAATAATTAGAGATTGTGAAGAGGACTGTGTGTTAATTTTAGCCACAAGAAATAGAATATTTTATCTCCTCTAGTAAATTTTTGTAGTTTTTAATGGACTAAATTGAATTTTTAATGTCTAATTAATTTATCTAATTAGTATTTTGGAGGGCTAGGTAAATGAAATTGAAGATTCAGAAAATCTTGTCATTTATTTGACCTTTCTATTACTCCATTTCGATGGAGTATTGCCAGCTCCCCAAAAAAGGAAATAATGTGCCTGTAAGAAACGGAAGAACTTATATATGGTTAACGCTACCAAGACGTTCTGTGGTGCTTCAGTTAGAAAATATAATAACGTGTATTTGATTCCAACTATGATTCTGGTTGTGTAATTCTGGGCTGCCATTTTGACATTGGTGAAGATAAAACCAGGACTCTATGTCCAAGTCCGTTCAATTATCAGCAGTTCTATTTTCTGGGCTGCATGGGGTAATTTCCCATCAGCAAGAAAGGAGATTTATACCAATGTATTTCTGCTACTTTCTTCTCTCTTCAAGGTAATGACTTGACAGTTCCTGGTTCTGATCTCTGACACGTTGATTCCTGGGCAAAATGTGAAAGACTTTTAATAACTGTAGAGGATATTGCACTTCTTGTCCTATGATCCTAGGGTGCCTTTTGTAAGTTGATGTAGCTTGCTACAACTTTTTTTAAAGAGACTGGAAAGAATGATCATATTTCATTCCTCACTTATGAAAAATTACTTCTTTTGGGATTTTTGAGAAGCAGTTCTGGAATAGTTGTAACAGGCTGGAGAATCTGATCCACAATTTTGAGGGTTTTTTTTGCACGACTTAGCACAGGTAGTGAGGGTAAGAATCCAATCTGCTGCTGAAAGAGAGCCACTTCCTCCCAGAATAGCATTTCACTTCCTTCTCTCTCCAACTCCCACAAAATCTTAGACATTTCAGAAGCTGTCAGTTACTTTCACAGAACTGCTCTAGTTCACTGCAACAAAAGATTTACAGGAACATCGGAGGAGAATAGAAATAATAAAGCAGGCAGGCCTGTTTGTTTATCTCACAGTTTTAAAATATGGGCTTTTCCTAAACAAATTCAGGAGTGATTTTAATGAAATTTGTATATGTGTATTTTATGTTGATCAACAAATCCACTTTTGAATTCAAAGCTTAATCTTTGCAGCTTGTATTCATCTTTACATGTACATGCACCTGAGTTGCGCAGTATTATTAGTAATCATTTATTGTGCCTTACCTTAAAAAAACATCAGCATGAGTACAGGCTGCCTGCTTCACAAAAAAAAATTCTGTTTAATTCCATTTCAAGAGATGCGTACCATTTATAAACGAACACTTGGGGTTTAAATGTTAATCTGCATTATACTGGTAGTTCTTGCTTTCTCCCATGTCCTTTCTAAAAGCAAAATCCACAACTGAGTTAGTTACATTTATTCTTGTTTCCTCATTTTTATCTTTCACTACTCCATAAGTGTGTTTTTACTTCACTATAATACTTGCTCCTCTTCTTGTTTCTCACTCTTCTGTTTTACTCACTTATGATTGCTTGGTGTTTTCTGTTCATCTATTTCTGCAGCTGCTATCACTGTTACTTTTAAGTGTCCCTTAAGGAACTTCTATTTAATACAGATTTTCATTTAAAGTTCCATCCTCTCTTTTTCAGTGACTTCTAACACCCTAATTATGTGGTTATTACTATACTGTGCTCATTACGCAGTGAGGCCTGTTACTCTTGTTCCTGTTTGTCACTTCAGGACAGTCACTATTGCAGGTGACATAGGGTAATCACAGTGATATATGCCAACACTGGTACTCACAGTATAAATCTGCAGAGAATTTTGGTTGGTGAAGGTTAGAAGAGGTATTATCTGACTAGTTCCCTTCTGCCAATAATGTGAATATGTCTTATTCTGTCAGTCATTCCCAGTAGCATTACTCAGAATGTTGAGTTTTTCCCCCCACAGTTATTTCCACTGACTGTTATGTCAGTGATCATTTGGTCATAGCCAGCACTACACCAGGACTTTAATCATGATTTTTGAACAAGCTTTGTGGAAGCAAACACTGAACACATAATCACCATCAATGCAAAATTCTTCATGCAAATATTCTAGAAAGCAGGTGGATGTTTCGGCTGTTACATAAAGGAGTATTTCCTAATTCCTGATTGCCATCAGTTTTATCGTATCTGAAGTCTGTTTTCCAAACCTCCCAAGTGCATGGATCTCAGTAAATTCATTATACACTGGCCCACTCTGGTCCTGATGTCCAGGCTTCCGAAATGTTCCTCTCATTATCTTATAGGTTCATCTTCCATTTAAAGAGCCTCAGTGCTGAAGACTGGGAAGTTTGTTTGACCAGTTTTCTCCTCTCAGTTGCCTTCGAGAGTGTGCATTTGACAGAAGTGTTCTGCATAACTGTTCCTCAGGCTAGTTCCCCCCCCCCCCCATTTTAATTAGCACCCCCATTACTGTAGACGTTAAATCCCTTTTAATACTTTACTCTCTGGAAGGAAATTAGAAGACTTCAGATTAAAAGCCTTTTCTAGCCTTTGATATTTCTCAGTAGATGAAACATTTGTTACATTTTTCTGTTAATTAACAGAGTGATTGTGACATGATGGTACGTATTTATGCTAAGTTGTGCTTGTGGGATAGTCTATGATTTTGTTGAGAAGGCTGTGAAAAGCCTCTAACCTGACCCTTAATTTGTGACATCTTTTATTTGTGTTTGAGATAAGCAAACACATAGATGTTTGCCTGAGATAAGCACCAAACTCCAAGTTGCTGGCAGCCTAGAGTTTTTACCAAAACAGGGGGAGCTATAAGATGATTTTTTTTCGTGTGTTATTGTTTACTTTACATTTCATTAAAAAGTATGCTCAGAAGAGCTGATGGGCGGTATGTTTGGTCCTGCAGGTTCATCTAAATTTTTGTATTTAGAGATTAAAAATTACTTCCCATATTTTATCTGTAAAGAAACACTATAAATGAAAGCCTTTGAGGGTGGGGGGCAGGGGAGGATGCAAAACCTTTAAAATTTACTGTCTTTGTCTGAGATTTGTTCCAACATACCCCCCATTAAAAAACTAATAACTTTGTATTGCTCTCTTTATGTGTAAAATATATTCAGAGTCTGTGTCCAATATGACTAATAAGACACTAAACATAATCAGAGCGCTGAGTGAGGAGGAAGTAATACAGAATTTCAGACATTAATCTTCAAATTCTGTTTCTTCATATATGTCACTTTCAGGAAAATAATGTTATTTTAATTCTTCTATGACAATTTTGTATTATTTGTATAAGCAAGGTGCCTCGAGATACACAAATTCAAAGTGTTGAAACTTGTTCCTGTGCACTTTCAACATAGAAGTGAAGTTTTCTGGAAAGGGAAACTCTTCACATGGAACCTATTCCAGCATTGTCAATGGAGAAATTCCTACTTATGTAGATTTTTATATCAAACTATAACAGATAAGTCACTTCTAAATCATTCTGAGCATTTGTAGATATTGTAGAAATTTTTTTTGGACTAAATTGATAAATGTAATGCTGTGTTAGACTATGACTAGTTTTAGCCATGGCTTAATAAGAAAATCTGATGGAGGCAATTGTAGTTAGTGATATATGAATAAGGATGTATGAGTGTATATATTTTTTCCCCTCTAGTTATGATACTCTATACCCATACGATGTGCTGTGCTGATGTTTAAATTCTGGTTTAGACCAGTTTGGACATAAGAAGAGTTCCCCAAAACAGAATGCATCATTACAGTGTACGTGTGAGACAGGAATTTTGTGCTAATTGCTATAGACAGACATGGACACACAAACCAGCCAGGTGAAATCAGACTATAGTTCTATGACTTAAAAAAAATGCACTCAGCATATGCATAATAGCATTTGAAATTCACAGTTCATTAACCTTTTTCAGCCCCATATTTCTCTGAAGAGTATAAAATAATCAAGATGGGCTTGACAAGAAAAAGATAGTGGGAGGAAGTTCTGAAGAACATAAAACGAGAGGGTTTTCTGAGGGAAGATTTATATCTCGCATAAACCAACTATAAAATCGAGTATTAACTGAACTATTAAAATTATAATTTCTAAAACATTTTCAATATTGAATTTAAGATAATATCAGGGAGACTTTTACATTTGACTTTCAGATTTCAAAGTCCACTTTTAAGGCAGTTTACAAGGATATTATCCCAAAAAGATGTCATGGATTTTATCTTCTCTTTTGCCTGGAATATTTTAATAAAATCATAGAATCATTTAGGTTGGAAAAGACCTTTAAGGTCATTGAGTACAATGGAAAATCAATTTCTAATTAAGTAATAAAATTTTAGTGGTGTTGCTTCTACTTTCCTAAGATGTAATCCCCAAAAGGCTACAGTTATTTGGGAGAAAATTCTTAGGTAAAAGTAGTATACTGCATTGACATATATAAGTATTTGCAGGGCTGGAGGACTAGAAGTAAACAATAAAGATCGTGAGGAAGTAAATGCAAAGTAACCTGCATGCAGTAAGTAAATCTGTGTACACTGGAGTGGAAGTTTTGAATATGAGTACATGAGAAAAGGAGAAGTTGCTGCTGAGGACAAAGTTGGTCACATGAGTTCAAAGTTTGTGGAAACTTTTGTGTGTGTGTGTGTCTGTGTAAGGGTCAGGTTTTAAGATCAGAGTTCTTCAAAAGTTTGTCATTATAAACTTCCCTTCCGCATAATATCACCGTGCCCTTGGAGCTGTTTTTCTAACTTCTAACAAGTAAGACTTTTTTCTTTTTAAAGGAAAAGAAATTTAGTGTGAAATGGTGTTGTTATGGGTGTTTAAAAGAAGAAGGTGGGACGCAGGGGAAAATGCAAAAGAAAGAAGGGGAAAAGTTAATATGTGAAACATACATAGCAGCTTGGTGATTTTATAACTACATGACAGAAACTTTAACACTGTCTTTGGTTTTTGTAGGCAATTGTAACTAAAAGGTGTTACACAGATCCAGATAGGAAATTTTATGTTTTTGGAATGAATAGGATCTATTTTTTCTTAGATAATAAAACTTGAACACATGAAAGCTGTACTTGTTTTAGTTTTTAAGTTTGATGGGTAACAGCAGAAACCTTTCTCTTGCAATTGAGGTAGTGGTTTAGACAGTGTGAACTGAAATACAAAAGAAGGATTTTAAAAAATTAAATTAATGACTTCTTTTGTGAAGTTGCTTTTGTCACTATGCTGCAGTCCCACATGAAAATTTGTGAATACCTGTGGAAGGTGAGTTGCGACTTGCGTCCCAGTCTCCATTTCTTTTAAAGAGTTTGAGAAATTAAAAAGATTTTTCTCACAGTCAAGGTACAAGTTTTATTTGTGGATATCTTCAGAAAAGTGTCCAGAATGTCTCTCAGAGAAAACTATCCCATTGTTAAATCTTTCATGATAAAGAGTATTTGTAGATTGTGCTCTCCTAGAATTTTAATCAGCCTTTAGTGGAATTATCAAAAATAATTTTTTTTTAATATATGGTAACAGGTGAATGTTTGGAGCTATTGAGGAGCTCATTCTTATTATCACATGTAGAAAACATAAAGATGGTGAATTTTCTTAGGAATGACTTAGATGTTTGCCTAAAAATAATTTTTTACAATTTTTCTTCTACAAGAATGTGTCCAAAACATTTGTAATTTCATGACTGGTTGGAGATGCTAATCCTGGCAATTCTTGGACCAAGTGACTACTGAGGATCATAAAGAGGCAGGCATGGTTTATATTCAGTTTTCTCTAATTTTGTGCAGAGGACAGTTTAGTTGCACAGGAGAGTCCAAAACTTCAAGTCCAAATAAAATGAGATCAGAGATAACTGGTCTGGGTTTTGCATGGCAGCAATGTTTTGCAAAACTAGCACTTTTTTTTTTTTTAATCAATTAAAGTTATTGACTCTCCTCTCTGCACTATAACCAGAGATGAAACTATGTTCACTACTTTGGCAAAGGCAGCTTTATGGATTTTACGTCATTATAAAAAAACCCAGCTGCAGCACTGTTAAATATGTGTTCAGTATGTTTCCATCTATGTTGTTCAAGCTGCTTTTACAGAAATAGGCTAAGTGTTAATCTGTGTTATTAGCGCCCAGAGAGGTAGTATTGGGGTTGAATAAAGTAAGGGGCTAAGAAGAAACTACCAGTCCTATGAAGATGGAAAATTTACCATGCTCTGCCACCTGCACCTATTAACTTTTTGCCTGGGAAAATCTTCCTCATCATACGGTGCAGAATCTCAAAAATGTTAATTTTACTTGCAGATTAATAATTCTTCAGGACCCTTGAAGTGGAACAGTGGGTACTGCTTTATAATTTTTAAAATAATGATAATAATGACTCTAATATGAAGCACGTCTTTATCCCCCCTCCAGACAGATCCATGAGATACTCTTTTTATCACTTTACCTTTGGTAGAGGATAAAATGGGGAAGTGGCTGAAAGAAAAGCACCTTCCCTATCCCTTCTGATTGTGTTTGAGAAGTGGGGGAATTACTATCTTCATAATTATACCCTTAGACAAAATTTTAAACTCTGTTATGATCTCTCTGATGACATGACCCCACTCACACACCGATCATTTGCGTACAGTCTTCTTTCTGCTTCACATTTTGTTGTTGCTTGTGCTCTCTTAATGACCATGCCAGCAAAATGTTAATGGGCAGAATTTATGCTGAGTACCAGTAGACTTACTAATATCAGGGCAGAATTTATGCTGAGTACCAGTAGACTTACTAATATCAGTGTTCAAAATCAACACCCTTAGAAATCTTAGCTTTTCTAAATAATCCCATAAAACATGAAAATTAGCAGAAATAGCACATGTACAATTTCATCCTATTTGCAGAGCTATTAATAACGAATTTCTTGTAGATGTTCTCTTTCTGAACACCCACTCTACTGAGAGAACTGTCCTCTCCTGTCTGTTAAGGTGGAGTTGAGTCAGCTGGAATCAGTGTCATCCTACAAGATTTCACCACCATGTTCTGGGATATAGGGTTTTGAGACAGTGGCCTGCCATGCTATGGGTGGATTCACCTCTTCCATCTGAGGCCGATTCCCAAAACAGCTTCATTAAACTCACTCATCTTTTGTCAGGGAGCAATCAGTATCTGCCCTGCCTCTATGTGAAGTTGTAGGTTTCAACAACTTCCATCTGTTGGTGTGGGCAGGTGATGTTAAGTGCCGTTTTTCTTAGTGGATGTTTGAAGGGAGCAGCCAGGAAATTCAGTTTCTCCTGACTTCAGAGAGCAGCAGGATGAGGTATTACAATTTGCCAGCCAGGTCAGAAATGTAAATGATTCAAATTTGTATTCCAGCAAAGTAGCAGCTGCCTCAGCTCAAGGTCACCACAATGAATAACACTTCGGCACCACCTGCCTTCTAAGGCTGGGCTTTGCTTTTCTACGCACACATATATTTGTATGTTGCTGCATATATTCCATAATGTCCGTTGCTGCAGTATTTAATTACTGAGATTGTCTCTTTCCTTTCTGATTTGTCACCTGTCTTCACTGTAAGAACAAGCATTTCAAACATCTCCCAGTCCTAACATCAGCTTTTCTTAACTAAATTCTCCCTGCAGAGTTTAGTCCCTCTAAACTACCCTATTCCTGTAAAATTCAAATTTTTTTTAGATATCTCACTGTGACTGTTGCAACTCTTTTGACTTCTGCATATTTTTTTATATTACCTGACTTTCACCTTGTGTTACTGTCTTTTAGGCCTGGATGCTAAGTGTTCAAAAGGAAACACATAACTGCTTTTTAACCTTGCTTCACAGAGTTTGTTATATGGTATTTGATCTCTTCATGCAATGGCAGTTGTTCTGGTAGGCCTTGGTCCTGCTTAAAAAACAAAACCAAAAACCTCTCTGCCTTTGACGACTTTCCTTCTTGAGAACCCAAATGAAATTGATTGAGATTCCAGGTAGAAGCAAGCTCCCTGAGTGCAGCTTTGTGCCTCTTATATCAAAACTCCTGTTGGTCTTATCAGAATCGCCCTTTCAGAGGTAATCCTGATTGTGTTAAGGAGTTCCTTTGGAAAAGGATTCAAATGCTGAGATGGGGAAATAAATGTTAAGACATGGTTGTTTATACTTTGCACAGACTTAAGTGCATACTGCAGTATCAAATGTGTATTTATTTATTTCTAAATGTGTTGAACTATATTCAGTATAACTCATTGCTGCTACCTCCATTAGTTTGTTAGGCCAGTAAATCCTGACACAGCAGAGAATTGTTGTTTTACTTTGGTATTTGTGTAGTAAATGTCCCTTGGTACCTTTGTCAGGTCCTAACTATTGGCACCCCTTGTACAATGCCTATGTATATGCATGGCTTTGGTGGCATGAACTGCACCACTGTGTGGGCTTCCATTCTTATCTCCTAGGTGTTATGTAGGAGAAAAGGCAATGAACTTGAACGATATAAACTTCTGCAGAGGTCAGAGGACATAAAAGTTGAGTTCTGCCTCAGTGTTCAGTATTTTATTGTTCTTTATCCCTCAAAGGTAACATGATAACAAGATTAATGACAGGATAGGTAATGGACTGATTTTTTTTTGACAAATTATTCATGTTCTTCCTGTAAAGCAACTTTCACGGTTAATTTTCCATCTTGCCATTGCTTATAGCTCTGCAACTTCCTCCTTACAGACAGATGATAGTCAGTGCTTTATTTAGGATCAATATATTGCAAATAGTTACTTTTACCTCATTCCTGGGAGAAACATTTACCTTTATATGGCATCTAAATAAAGCAGAGGAACTGTTCAGCTATTTAACTGCTGAGATAATAAAGGTGGTATAACTGACAAGGCAAACACAAGATTATTTTTCATGGTATGTAGAGGAATTCTGAATAGGTCCTGTCATCTAATAAAGTCGCTCTGAAGCCATGAGAGAGTGAGACAACCACAGCTTACTGTTATAGAGAAAAGCAGGAACAGTGTTGGGCCACCCCTGACGCTGGTTTTCTTCTGTGCCTTAGACATGCATGATGACTGCAGAGAAGGCAAAGGTAAGCAACGCCCATCCTTTCTGTCTTATTGAGCCAAGAAACACTATGCATTGCTCTAGAAAGCAGTTGTGAATATATTGGTTGATCTTAGAGAGCGGTCGTAAACATATTGGTTCATCTTCTCTAGGGATAAAAGTTTCTGTAGGTTCCGTTGGTGATGAATGATCTTATATTTTTATTATTTTTATTTCAGTTTCTTACTCTTAGGTATCCTGTTTAATCTGGGTTTTGATCTGTGTGCATTTAAAGAGCTGGATAGATATTTGGCATAAACTCATTAGGGAACTAGCAGACTCCATTTGTAAACACTTCTGCCTCAAAAGCACACTGCTCAGAAGTGTGATGGCTGTATATCCTGACTCTGGCAGGTATCTAACATGGTTTGACAAGGTGGGAGAGACGCTGTGAAGCCACTAGCTGCTTCAGTGGCTTCTCCCTACACTGCTGGATGCCAAAGTTGGAGACATGACATCACGTGTTTGCCTGCTGCAAGTGGAGACATCACTCCCTGTTTACAGCTAGCTTCTGTTGCATTTGGAAAATGTGGTGAATTCAGGATTGCCTATGTCCTCTGTCCAGGGCAGATTTTGGAGGTGCTATCTTACTAAGTGATTGCTCGGTCTTCTGGGCCATCTTTCTGGTCATTGCAGTGGGCACTCCTTGCTGTCTGGTCCTGTGGGAAAGGGATACCTTATCTGTTCCCTCATGCAGTATCACAACTGAAGAGAAAAAACAGACATTTGTAATCTATGCCTTTGCTGAATCTCTTCATGACCTGTTTGAGTGACTGCAGTGTTTGTATCAGAGTGTGTTTCATTTGCTCTAGCAGATGCTTGGAAGGGAAAGGGGCCATTTCCTCCTGAGAGGCAAACAGATGGGAGATGCAGACTCCACTTAGTTACAGCTGTGGTGATGGAGGTAAGCATGGTGGACACTCCACGTCTCTCAGCACTGAGAGGACCTGGCTATAAATACCTTAGTCTGTCTGAGCCAGGTTTTTCTCTATTCCAATGTACCTTTCTGTAAGTAGGTTGGTCTACCCTTATCCTCTCTCTTAAAAGAATTTTTATCTGTTGTCTCAGTTAAGGTAGGCTGGAATGAAAAACTTTTTGTTAACATCTTGTAGTGAAAATCACTTTCTCACAAATACTTTCTTCTGTAAAAAAAACCCTTAAAAATTGTCCTCTAGAGCTAAATTTTTCTGGAGAGTCCCAGTGTAAAAGAAGTTACAGGGACCATTTGTTTTGGAGAAGTGCTTTTAAGGTTTCTTTTTTTTTGCAAGATGGCACAATAGCGGAGATTCTAGTTTTCATATCAGACTGATATGTACTTTGCTATTCACGGACACTGATGTCACCCTCACCCCCTGATGTGGAGCCATGCTGGCAGTTGTTGCTTTCCCTGTATAGTTTCTTGTGGATGACTGCCGTCGAGAATTTTGCTAAGACTTCTGAAATTCATGTCTTTAATTCTGGCTTTGCAAATAGTTTTAAAAGTACTGATCTTAGACAAATTATTGCAAACGTAACTTGTCAAGACCAAATGCTTCTTCCTTAATGGATATCTTTTGTTCATGGCGTAACTTTAATTAAAGTTTAACTTTAAATCATATAATGAATTCTGATATGTGTAGTGCTCCATAAATCTTCAGTGGTACAAAATGAATACTACTGAAGTTGTAGTGTAGTAAGGTACAAATCTGATACATAAACCTTTCAACAACAGAAGTGTCATAAACCAGAGATATCCTTGCCCCCTTGTATTTTGAGTTAGTTTTCTTTTCTTGAAATACACTTCATACAGTATGGGGAAAAACATGACACACCAATTTATATTTGTTGATAGGAATTATTCTATGCAAACTCATATTATTACAATACACATTAAACCATTAGATTACGTAGATATCATTTAGCTAAATACTCTATCATATTTGTTAAAGAAGTACTTGATCTTGTACAGAAAGAACACGTTTTTTCTAATTGCTGCTGTGACCTGTGGTTGTGAATTATAATTAGTAAAATTTATACTCTTCAGGGCTTATCTCTTCTATTAATGTTTGGTATCAGTACTTTTTTAATGGTGGAAAATAGTTGAGTGCCACAAAGCTTCCTTTAAAAAAATCTTGTGAATTTTTAAAGTTAATGGTGATGTATTTGCATATTATAGCATGGTGGTACTTCTGGTTTTCTGAGTACTGGACCTTACAGCGTTACAATAACAAAAGCCAAGGCAGCCTTTTCAGACAGACAGCCAAATTTTATATAACATCGGGGATGAAATGAAAACACTTCTCAAATTATAATGCATTCCAAAATGCCAGATGTGACATTCCCAGGGAATTTAATATTGTTAGATGCTGGAAAGGAAATGTAGTGAGATATTTATAATCTCCTAGCTGTTAAGATATGATCCCAAATAAAAGTCCATGTAAAACTCAGGAATGTCTAAAAAGTAAACAAGTAAACTAGGGTGTCTGGGTTAAAATGATTGTTCAGCTCTCTGCAACCTCTGGAAGGGAGCATTTGACTGTGCCCTTAAAAGAGAATAGTTTGCCGCTTTCCTTGCTGTTCTCTTCCTGAACATCCCTAGCGCTTCATTTTCCTCTGTCGGTTCTCTGAGTAGGCTTAGCAGAGGCAAAGAAGCAGTAAAGGATTTTCTTAAATAAAATAAAATAAAATAAAACAAACAAACAAACAAAACAAAAAAACCTTTTTGTATTTCCATTCCAAGTCTTCTGTGCTTATTGTTCTTCCTTCATGACAGCTAAGAGAGATGATCAGAAGGAAAGCAGAATCACATGAAATGTAAATCTCTGTAGCTTATCTTGGCAGAGCATAAATATCTATAGAGTCTTCTGAATATAACCAAGTTTTCTGTACTCTGTATACCATCAACTGAAATTTGGCAAAGTTCCTTTTTTTCTGGGCCCTTTCAGGATCTGCATCTTGTTCTTTAGAGACATTTCTTGTTCACTTAGTTGTAAGTTCTGTCTGAGAACACACAAGGTGTTGATTTTTTTTGAGTGTTTTACTGTGAACAGCAGTAATTACAGTTTTAATGCATTTTCCAGACAATATCTAGTATCATTACTCTTAGGCATGCAATTAGCCTTGTCATTACTTCTTGCTCAGTAAATTTAGTGAGATTTAAACAAAAACTTTTTTTGAATATTTCCTTAACACTTGGTTTTAATATGTGCCATGTATGTTTACATATAATACATCATTCTAACATGAACAATCTGTAACAATAATTTTGAGATAGCTAGCTGAAGAACAGTAAATTTCTGAAAGCTTGCGTATGTGAAGGCAGATACATATGCATATTCGTATGTGCTTTTGGTACTAGACTGAACCAAAACCTCTCATCAGAGAGTCAGTTGTTCAAGGTGATTGTGACACAAACTGTAAACTCTTGTATAAAGGCAACATTCTTTAGGGACTGAGCTTTACTTTTAAAGGAAATCTGCTACCTCATGCACTGATCATCCATGGTTTTGGATTATTTGGCTGTGTGCTTTCAAAAATCGTTTGCGTACACAGAGAAGGTCTAGCACATGACACGAAGAACTCAATACTGACAGGTCTGATGTGTCTGCTGCCTTCAACAAACCTGCTTAGGTGTAATAAGAGAATATAAGATTTGGGATCTCAGCTGACAGGAAAAAAAAATAACAAATGTTTTGCAATAGAACTTGACCTGAAAAATAGTGACTAAGGTATCGTGTAGAAATGCATACAAGGTTTCTGCTGAAGGCCCAGTCTCTTTACTCTTCAAGTAAGTAACAGGAGTAGTTCTGTTTGTGCAAGTAATCTGTAATTTTCACAGGAAAATTAAAATTCACAAATGCAGGAAAAAATAATAAAACTATCCACTAGTACCTGAGGACCTAGTATTGTGTGGTCACTTGTGTTTGTATGTGTCTCTGTGTATAAATATGCCAAAGGAAATACCCTACATATTTATGAAAGCACTGAACATGATTGTGTATTAAACCAACACACTCCAGTGTGTTTTCTATATTTCTTAATGTATTCTCACTGGCAAAAGTGCCTTTATTACCTGCTCATATTAATGTAAAAGGTCTTTGTTGTAGTGTCTCAACTTCAGAGAAGTTCATCATAAGAAAAGAAATTAATAACTACTGTCATGAAGCCCAGAAATCATTGCCAGCTCGTTTGAGGGTGAAATTTAAAGTGGCCACATTTGGCACCAGGTGTTGTATTAAAGGATGTCATTTGTCTTGAGTTGTAATTGGGGTCATGATTAAAAAGATGCTAATTCCCTGCCTCAGCTATTATTCTTAGGTTCAGCCCTAAGCCCTTTCATCAAAGTCTGGCTCTATTACTCTCACTGCCAGTAGCTTGTTTACTGGGAGTTATTAGTAAGGCTCTAGTCACTGTCACAGCCTGTTAGCTCAAAATTACACTGACTCAGAGCTTCTGCATTACCAGGGCTTGCAACAGATACACGTGGTGGATCCACCAGTCAATTTTGAAATTCTGAGAATAGATTTATTAATATCTATTAATAGACTGGCTCACTGTGCTCAGTAATAAAGGGATAAGACCTCTCTGCCCCCTCTACCCCCAAAGGGCACTTGAATCCTGCACTCCTATTTTGCTCCTGACAGTGTAAGTCTGAGGGCTGTCACTTCTCTGTTGTGGAGTAGGGGGGGATATGAATTCAGCTGATTCTTTGGAGCAATTCTTCAGACTTAAAAGTACTGCTAGTCATCACCCGGGAGGGAGGACTATCCACAGCAGTTATGGGAGTGTGCTCCACCCTACAGCCTTCTTCTACCCCAAGTGGATTTTCTATATATGGAGTATGTATTCATTTTAGATTTTAAATTTGTATACAAATGCACTTACTGTCCCTGAATATCTGAGAGCTGGTTTCTAAAGCATTTGCAGTATCTGATGGCTTTTATTAGTAAACAATTTTCTTGAGAAATACCTTTTTTTTTCATGCCCCCCACTCTGTTGTTCTGTCATTGGGTTTTGCTTTTGTTCTTGATACTTATTTTCTTCTTTCAATCCATTTGGGGGTTATGAGAGCAAAGGGCTGAGGGTTTTGCTGTGCGTCCTGAAGATGGCAAACTTCTGCTGAATGAATGTTCAGAATTGACAGTCTTCTGGTAAGAAGTTAAAACAAAGAGAGAGATCTGCAGTCAAGGTCAAGCTCAGGTTTTATGTTTCATCTTTGCAAGGAATGCAACTCTTGCTATCTTCAGGTCACTACACAACACTGTGCCACAGAGAACCAAGACAGAAGAAGGCCAAGGAGCCCGAAATTTCTAGGCAAGGCTGCTCAAGGTCTAACATTTTGCCCTGACCACAGGAATAGAGAAAAATGCTGCAGCATTTCCTTTTCTAGTCTTTTGACTCAGCCTGGCATCATCCATCCCACAGTGCCAGGTCCCTTAACACTGTCATCTTTTAACTAAATCAGTTTAGACATGCACATGGAGCAGTTGAATCACGTGTGAATCATTTAATACATGAAGCTTGTCCAGCAATTCTGTTCAGGTTCTTCTCTTCATATGGGAAGTTATCACAGGAAAATTATCAACTCACGTGATTTAAATCAAATCAGGAATTAAACATTTTCTGATAAATTAATGACATATAGTTAACTGGAAATCAATGAACTGATTCCGGATCAATGCCAGCAGTACAGCAGATATGCCTCACTCCATATGTACAAAACGTTAAGGAATACTTACAAGGTTCTAAATACCCTTTTTAAAAGTAATGCCAAAAATTTGTAGTCTTGCACACATGTTTCTTCCCCCCCTAAATACACACCTTATATGAATGGTTACTCACATGCCCACTCTCACTGGAAGTGTGGGTTTCCCTGTTTGCCTCCTGCTTTGTGCAGCTACAATCTACTAGTCCATGTGCTGGTGAGATGACACCCCGTGAGTTCCTGCATGCACCCTGAGCTGTGGGTCCTTCTGCTGCCGCACCCCATACTGTCAGCCCATCAGCTGGGGTGCAGCCTGCTCTCTGCATGGGATGGGGAGGATGCTGTGTCAGGCCTAGACAGGGTCTCAATGGCAGCAAGGTGACTTCTGCCAGTGTCAGACACAGTTTGACTGCTGCTCTGAGTGCTTTCCACTCCCAGGTCTCTCCCTGCAATCACAAATTTTCATGCCTCTTATACATCTTGTCAAGCTGACTCCTTTTCTTAAAAGCCTGGATGACCTCCTGGTTACTGTTTAATCCATCTGATAGTTGTCCTATGAAGCTTCATCATTGTTCATTTT
Organism: Gymnogyps californianus; assembly: GCF_018139145.2. Lineage (NCBI taxonomy): Eukaryota > Metazoa > Chordata > Aves > Accipitriformes > Cathartidae > Gymnogyps > Gymnogyps californianus. The sequence goes on from NC_059472.1 coordinate 43,993,889, forward strand.
CTCTTTAAAGTTACCAGGGTTTGGGAAAACACTCTCTCAGGCAGCTCTGTTTGGGTATTCCCTTTTGGGTATTCCATTTGCATATACCTCTCACACTCACATCCCTACTGTATCTTCTGATGTTACACAGGCTATGTTAGCAAGGAACAGCTGTATGAATTCCCCCCAAAGGAAGAAATAATCTTTCAGTATAATGCTAATTAATGTAATAAATCCTGGTTTTTTACTTTTTGTTATAAATATGATGGCTATGCTACAATGTATGGTAAGAGTGTCTAAGAAACTATATGGTGTTTTGACATGCCAGTGAAGGTGTGCATTCCTCCAGACATTAGATTTATCAAACTTTTGAGCAAAGTTTTAATCAGATAACTTGTTATCTTTAGATAGTTACTCACTTAATACTGTCTTTCAAAATAACATTTCACGAACTCTTTCTAAATAGATTGATCAAAAAGCTGTAAGGTCTGTCCTGCACAAAATTTCATTGTGGATGCCAGCACAGCCTGGATGTTAAGAAATACTAATTGTTTAGCTTAAATAAGAAAGTTTTAAATAGAATGAATCGCTCAGAGTCAATCATTTGGCATTAGGATGCAGGGGTTACAGCATAATGTTGTGCGGTTTGGTATGCTGTTTGTTTAGCATTACTTACTTACCATGAGTAGATAGATTTGTTGAAGCCTTACACCCCAAGCTGCAAACTTTCACGTAGATATGCTGAACTTTTACCTAGTTAAGCAAAAGAGGGCCTCCAGAGCCAGCACAAACCAGAAGATAAGGAGGCTACAACTGTCAGCAGAAGCTGCAACTTGACAAGATAAGAACAGTTAATGGCCTGCCTGGAGACAGAGAAGGAATCCAATAAGGTGTTAGAAGATCCCAGACCAGAAATCACCATTGGACCAAAAGGCGCATGAAAGACGCTTGAAGAGCACGGGAGGGGTGGGTGCATAGATTGTAAGGGTATAATTGCCCAGGGATTTCTTTGTTTGGCATCCCTCTTTGGAGACACCCAGCCTGAGCTGTTCCTACTGCTGTACCACTCAATTAAATTATTTTTTATGGAATCTGGCGCCTGAGACTCTGCTGTGGGAAACCTAGGGTCCGAACTGCGGGTATACCATCCAAATGAATGTGTGAGTGTGTGAGTGTGTGTCAAGGAGTCAATTGGGGCACCCGTCGGTTCATTGGAATCGCCCTCTGCGAAGGGACTCAGGTCCTAGCAGTAAAGTCTCGGGTGGTGTGAAAGTGACTCTGAGTCTGAACTGGACACCCGGATGGTGTGAATTACCTGAACAGTTAATCCACTATTAGTTGCCATACTGTATTTTCTGGGGTACCACTGCATTGCTATGCATTTATATACTGAGAGAAAAGAAGTTCTATTCATGGACACATGGAATCCTACTGCAGATGTGCTATGATTTTGACTGCTGCATTTTTCTTAAGTGAGACAGTGATCGTGATGGGTTGACCTTGGCTGGCTGCCAGATGCCCACCCAGCCGCTCTCTCACTTCCCCCTCCTCAACAGGACTGGGGGTTGGGGAGAAATAAGATGAAAAAAACTTTTGGTTTGCGATAAAGACAGGGAAATCCCTTACCAATTACTATCATGGGCAAAACAGACACAACCTGGGAAAAATTAAATGAATTTATTTAATTCATCAGTCTGGGATGAAAGTGAGTATTATAAATGTTTTGTTCTGCTTTGTGTTGTCTCAGACCCAGATTTTGAAGAGACACTTTTTGAAGAGACCCTGGGAAACTTTCTTCAAGCTCAATGGAAGAGAAAGGAAACAAATGGTGGCTACAGCAGAAGACTGGAATCCTGGGTCTAAAACACAGGTACAGTTGGGCAACAGCTAGCTTTATAAAAGCCATGATAAACCTGCTAGCACAACCTTCAAAACTGTGTTTTTGTAGTGCTTTTTTCAGCATTCAATATGCTTCTACTTTTCTAATCCATTTCTTGTGTTCAGCTGAGCACATACTGGGTAGCTTCTTGGCAATAACTTGATATTCTGTTCCACTTATGCTGACGGTGCGGTAAGGAAACTTTATGGGTCATCAGCTCCTAATTGTCGCTTGAAGGATGCCTACCCTTGTGCATCTGCAGATGGTGGGGAAAGACTCAGAGATTTTGCTAGGTGAGAAGTAAACCTGACGTAGGTTGGAAAGAAGTGGAAAGGAATATGAAGAGACTCTTCCTGGTGAAGTGGACCACTGATATATTTAAGGGTGATCCATGGGTCTGGAAATACATTATGGAAACCAAGAAAAAACCACTGTGGAAAACACAGTCAAAGGAAAGAAATTTGGGTTCTTCATAAGTAAATAAAGGGGATGTCTAGGGTCAGTAGGGGATTGATGTTATACATAGGGGATGTTGTCTCTTTTATGAGACTTCTCTTTCTAGAAAAATGCTGCCTTTTTATCTGTTCATAGTTCCTCACTGCTTTCTGTCACATCTTAGAGAGATGGTGTTTAAGATTTGCAGTAAGTGTGAATGCTCCCTGGTGGTAAACCAGGAAAAAAATAAAATGAATGGAACAGTCATTAGGGATTACCGATATAATTTGTCTGTAATATCTAGTTATAGGCCTCAAAACCACATTTAAATTCACAGCTTTTCTCAGAATATACTGTTCTAACATTAAAAAAAGGGGGGGTTTTAGCTTTTTAGAGGCAGGGTACATTTATGAAACTCACACTCAAGTTTAGGTTGTGAAGAACCTGGGGCTTTTGGTCATAATCCATCTATCCTCTCTTTCTTTTTTAGTCTGATATTAGTTTTGGATTCTTTGTAATTGCCATTGAATTATACACCTTTGTAGTGTTTCTACTGTATTGTTTACACTACTCTAAACACTATCTGTAGTTTCTACCACAGTGTTCAGAAAGTGAAACTTTCTTACAGAATTTTCATAAACATCATATTATTGTTTGGATTACAGGGCTTTACCTTATTTGTCAGGTTCTCTGTTTAACACAATAACATAGTAAGTTTATGTTTGCAAAAACATTGTAGAGCTTGTCTGAAATAATTTTTCTCATCACATCAGTATTTCAAGTTTACAAAAAAAATCTTCATTACAAATGGAGATCTTGAAAACTTAATTTCAAAATGAAGTGTTTCAGTGGTTTCAAAACCAACCTTTCCCATTAAACAAAAGTTGGTCTTGATGGAGCTGCATTGCCTGACTTCTTTCTCCCCTTCCCCTTAATGTATTTCTGTCAAGACAAAACATCTTTTCATTCAGCCCTCTGAGCAACTTAGTTTCAGCTTTCAATAATTATTGGCCTCTTTGAAATGCATTGCAATAATACTACAAATCCTGATGTGGAAATATCTCAAAAATCTGCAAGGATTTCTTTCAAGAGGCTAATTTATTTCATTGTTAACAAATGCTTTTGCAAGGAAGAAAAACTTATTATGTTAAGGACCTTTGAGAACAAGTTGAATAACTCCTGAGTTTATGTCCCTTTTAAAAGAAACACAGGTCTAGTGCATTCGACCTATAAAATGAAGGGGGAATGTATTGAAATAACATAGAAGGCAAACTGCTTTTGTTATGTGTTCAAACATGATATTTTTGAACATTGTCCAGTGTTAACTGTGTACTGATTTTTATACAGAGTATCGTTCTCTTGAAGAACAGGGGAATATAAAATAATTTTAAGATTATTAAGCTCAATGTGATGACTACAGGGAAGGGACTGCCTTAGTTTCTGAATAACTCACATTAGCAGTGCTTGTTTTGCTTTCTACCTTTTCTGCATTGTCTTGCATTCTTCTTTCTTTCCTGTCTTGTTCTTTAATCAGTTTAGGTTGTTAGAAATTACACAGATATGAGTTTCAACAGCTGCCAGAACAAGTACGTTCTCTAGTTCACCCTTGTCAAGTACCAGTACTGAATTAATTGTTTGAATTCATGTGTTGCTGTCAACATAACTGTCCAATACCCCAGTTTTTCCTTACCTCGCTTTATATCACTATCAATACTGGTTTGCAAATGCTTCAAGGTGTGTAGTGCATCTTTTAATCCATTTTGTGAAGTATTTAAAAAACCTGAGATATACTGCAGTGCTGGAGAACAAATGATGCTAAGTTTCATTTGACTGGCAGCTCAGAGCAGCTCAGCTACAAAAGTGGTGGAGAAATTAATTTCAAGGCACTGCCTTGAGCCAAACCAGATTTAGAGATATCCACGTGCCGAGCAGATATTCTCTATTCTTGAACACTGTAAATTGTTCCATTAACAGAAGTTTATATACAAATGACTAATTATGAATTTTGATACATATATTAACACAAAACAATATGACCCATGTAGCTGAACTTCTTTTGTCTTACAGTTATAGAAGCATTCTTTCTTATCATGGCAGTTTTAAATTCTTTCCCTTATGGCTAAAATAAAATACTGATGTCATAACTAATCTAGTTTATACAATAGTAAGATCAATTTAATGGGAACTAACTCATCTTTTCCACATCTAAATTCCTAGGACAAACTCTTCTTCACAGAGAAAAACTTAGAAGTTCAGCTTTTGTATTACTTCTGTGGAATGTTACTTAGAATTTTCTTGCATATTTCCTTCCTTGTACCTCAGCGGAAGTCTAATGTCCCTGAATTTTAATTCTGTTTTCTATGATTTGCTGGTGTGAAGTAGAAACTCCTCTATGCCAGCCTCTTCAGTTCCAGAACTGGTACTGTGTTAATGAGAGAGCAAATGGGCTAGACAACTTTCCTGGTAAATGTCATTTTTAGGATGTTAAGGATTTAGCTTCATTTTTAATGAAGAAATTATGTGCCTGTGTCTCCCTCTTGTGGCACGAAAATATTTTGACCAGAAGTTAATCATAACAGAACCATTGGAAAAGAGCACAGCCTTTCCTGGTTTCAGATTTGCCCATTGCTATTAATTTTCTAATGATCAGTTTGTGTGATGTTTTAATTGAACGGTTAAGGATTCTCCTAGAGGTGCAGTGAAAGTTTCAAGTTAAAATTCTGGCCAGAATTAAACTCCCTGGGTTTGTACTGCACTGTCCCTCAAAAAGAGATTTAACATTAACAAGGGTAACTTTGAACTTTTGGTTTTCTTGTACTGTATTCAGTCCCAGCTTTTAAGGTCCAATTAATATGAAGACCTCTATTTTCTCACAGAAAGAAGAGTTTATGAGCTCTGTGTCATGCTTGACAAACCCTGCTGTCCTGTTTCTGGATCAAGGTGGTTTGTACGCAGCTTACTCTAATGTCCCTGCAACGTTCCTCCCAGGACTTCTGTTTCCAAGGTCGCTGTATCAAAAACCAAGTCAGGTGTCTCGGCTCTGCACCTGCAGCAGATATGGTTAAAACTTCAAAAAAACAACCCATTTCAGATAGCTAAGAAAAATCCTTCAAAATCTGGTTTTGTTTTGTTCTTAAATATTTTATTTTGTTTTGTTCTAATTTTAGCTTCTGATTTTGAAGTCCTGAAGACTCAGTGGTCTATCAACTCATCAAGACCCATCAGTTTTGGCTTGTTTCTCTATCAGTTTTTACACACTGAGTAGTCCAAAGTGGAGGAGTACAATTTTTCTCAGGAACGGCAGGCATCATCTCAGACCTTAAGAAGCCTTCAAGAAAACTAAGGACTATACCTCAGGGTATAGTGGTATATAGTGGCAACTTTTAGTGAAGATCCAGGAGTGTAAAAAGCTATCTAAGGAAGTAATATATAGTTCTTCCTGTTATTAAAGCCCACGTTATACAGAATGCTAAATGTCTTCAATCATTGTCTTGCAAAAGTGACTGATAAGGGATATATCATATCAGTAGTTTGGTAGACCACATTCTTGAACGTAGTTACCTAAATGCACTTATTCCCCAGGCAAACAGGACTGACATTTACCAAGTATGTATCACATCTAAGAGGCTGGAGATGAACACAAAGCACAGCAAAGACAAAAAGCAATATAGATGTCTCTGTTCAAAGTGGGCTCCTTTAAACATAACTTTGGAAAAACAAACCAGGTCTTAAGAAATCACTGCTATGTAGCTGAATATAAAGAGTGCCCAAAGGTAATAAAATGTTTGCAGGTGCCAAGTCTATTGAAGCTGTTGTGCAACCAGGAAGTATATAGTCCAGAAGGAAGTGAAGGCACAGACCTGTCCTTCAAATATGAGGCTGATCAGCATGCAGAATTCATCAGCAGCAAACTCTTAGACCTCTAAATAACATCTGTCACTGATTAGGACAGAATAACCACATATCCAGAGTGGTCAGCGCAGTCACAGAGTTTTAGTCCCCCATTTCAAAATAACAAAGAAAGTCTTTGGGGTGCTGTTTTGTTCCAGATTTTAGAAACAACACAGCAAACAAGGGAAAATGTCCTTTGACTTTGGGCCAAAGAGTTTTCTATCTCTGTTTCTCTAGCTCCAGTCCTAAGGACTCAGACTCTTCTGTTCTCTTATAGCCTGAGAAAAGACATGTACTCATATGCTGTAACTTGACCCAGAGGAGATGCTCCACAGAACCTTTTCTGGCCTTATGGTGTTGGGGGTTTTTAACTATGTGAGATAAGGGGCATCCCCTGAAAGAATGGGAGATGGGCTTCAAACCACTGTGCTGTCTTATTACAACAGAGACAAGAGTCTGAAGTTTCTGTGTCCCAGGCGAATGCCTCAATCATACAGCTATAAAGTAGACAAATGTCATCTTGTCTGGTGAATAATTATCATAAGTAGAATAGCTTTTAACAGAAGAGGCTGCTAATGAGCAAGTACAGGATTCCTAGTCTGGTAGTTAAGAGCGTTTCAGAAAGCTAAGCGTCACTTGTTCTAAGTAAGTCAGATAAAGCGGAGATTTGAAAACAAGACTAATGCCTACAAGGAAAATGATCTTATTTGCAGTCAGACATAAAGGATTTGCACACCTGTCAAACAAAGAGGGGGAAAAATCCCATGTTACCAGAAGCATTCCGTAAAATCTGATATGCCTTGTCTGAGAATTGAGATTTCCAGGATTGGGCACTACAGGTAAGGATAATATCTAAGTTAGCATGAGACCATGGACTAGGTGTGAGTTACGCTGTGAGCAGTTTAGGTGTTTTAGGGATCAGAACTCATCTTTTCTGAGGACATTATAGTTATCTCAGGGCTTTTGTAAGCCTGAATACTCAGCAGCTATTCTGAACATCCTTACGATAACTTATTTCTCTTTCTTTCCATCTGTAAAATATGTGAGAAAAAACATTTTGATTATGAGACCACAAAATCTAAATTGAAATAAGCAGTTTTAATACCTCTTGTGTGGAAAACTTTTTGATATTGTCAGTTTGTCCCCATTCACAGCTTGGTAATAGGCTACTTTCTTTTATTTTGTCCTTGGTAAGTTCCACTTTCTGATTCTTGTACACAAGAAGGATGTTTGAAATACTATTTGAAATGCAGTAAAAGGTGCCTAAAAAGAAGAATAACCAGGAAGTGGGCTTATGCTGGTTCTCGGAGCAGGGCAGTATGCCAGATGGGAGTTACTAGAAAGACAGAGTCGTAAAAAAATTATGTGGCACCTATATAAGTCAGTCTAGATGTTGAACTGTGCCTAATTTTTCTTTAATTGTCAATACATGGGGATTAACTTTTTTTTTTTTTATCTGTCCTAGCAGGACTTCAACTCTGATCTAGATGTTTTATAGGAATGTCCTCTGTTCTTGCTGTGTATTTCCATAAGGCCATGCTTTTTGCTAGTTTGTAATTTTTGCTAGTAAAATTACATTACAAGTGATCCCATCTGTGTAAAAGCCATATAATTGGTCATAAATAGCAATAAGACTTCCAAAGAAAATGTAGAAGAAAAGATATACTATGGCTGAAACCATAATATAACAAGTATATTGACATTATCTGCTTTGGAAGTTTATTCAATAATCAGTCTAATTTTGTCCTACAGAAACTATTACCACAGATATGCAAGACAAAATTTCAATCTGACTCTAAGATCTTGGGTTAGCATTTAGAAAAGCCATGTTTGAACTTCTGGACAGAATATGTTGATCCAGAATAACTGATGTGCAAGGAACAGTAGCACCATTAAGGCATTGTTTTTTCTGCTATTACTTGGAGAGCAACAGAACTGGCTCTCCTACTGTGACTGCGAGGCTGAATCTGTACAAAATTGGTACCTGCCTCCACTGGGTGGCAGCTCAAGCTCTTCTCAACCCCGAAAGCTTTCTCTTTAGCTGAAAAAAACAGCATCACCCTCGCATCTCAGCGCTTCGTAAAACTCATGAGACTTTTCTGTACATCTAGTGAGTCAGGTGTTGGCCCCTTCATCCTCAGGGACTCTCTGATTACCCATAGCAAGTCGGTCTCTCTTCTGCTAATGGCACTTCAAAATGCAGTTCTCATACTGTGTTTTAATTAGATTGTGATTAGTTCAAGCGAACTGTTTTTTAAAATGAGGATTCCTGAAATGAACACCTTCACCATGAACACTCTACTCACAGAATTCATTGGAGACATCTCATGGGTTTAAGTAGCCTATCTGGAAATTACTGTGTGTCACTCATAGCCTTATATTTTAAAGCATGCTGAAGCACCACTGAAGAAAGTGGATCTTTACAGTAGTGAGAGATAGCACTTTTGATCCTCTCTTCTAGGAGGCTCGTGCCTGTGACTGCAGTCATTACTGTTGTCTGTTCAGCTGTAGTCTTTCTAAGTCTCAAAAGCAGAGTCAGTGCTTGGATGCGGAGTGCTGCCCCATCCAAGCAGGAGAGGGACCAGTGTGCCTCTCCTGCTCTGCCTCGCCTGACACTGGTGAGGAATGCAATGCTAGGATTCCTTCCTTCCAGCCAGCAAGAAACAAAGGTCGCAACTGCTTCAGGTGGCAAGGATCCCATAGTCTTTTCAGGATGGTAAAGAGAAATTACAGTGTCCTGGCCATGCTGCATAAAAAGTAAATTTCCTTTAGGTACCTGAAGGCTTTCTGTACTTTCTGTTGGACACAGTTTCACTTTCTTCTCTTTCTGGCAATTTTAATGGATTTTACAAAGAGTTGCTTGGCCTCACAGCATATACCACACTTCAGTCACTGTTTCACCACAAAACAGCATAATACAAGAAAGAAAATTTTATGGGACTCTGGTGTACAAGCAATATTCTTTTTAACAGAAGACTGTTAGTTTAATCTAAGATACGTAACTTTGGGTTATTTCAGGCCTTTTCATAGATTCCTTTAGGAAAGATTGCACTGTTTACCTCCAGAGGATAAATAAGGTAGTAGACCCTTTTTTCTATGGACAGGCCCAGTAAACTGTGTTTCACTGAAATAACATGCTAGCTTTGGAGTTTGCCCTGGTTTGATCTCAGAACTGTGAGTCAGTGTGTTAGCAGCTTCAGATCTGTGTCATGCAGAAAGAGGCATTGTACACCACTTTTCAAAATCTTTGTCATCTCATATACTCAAACTCAGCACCTGAGAGATTTACAAAATCAAACCCAGGCAAGAATAATTTGGTAAGTAAAAGGATAATCTCCAAAGAACCTTTCCGCACCTTAATCTGGAGCATTTATATTAAGATTAGTGACTCAGTTTGAGAACCTGAGAGTCCTTGAAATGTTTTCAGTAGAGTTTATTTGGAGATTTCCACTGCAACGGGTGTTTCATATCAGAAACCTATAAATGAAAATGAAAGTTATCTTTAGTTTCACAGGATGAAATTTCAGTTCTGAAATAGAAGTGTTCCTTATAGAGCTGTTCTCACGAGGTTTTTTTTTTTTGGTGCAGCCAAGCTACAATGAAAACATCCTCTTGCACTAGTTTCTTTCTTGCTCTTAACAGAGGGGAAGTATCAAAGGTTTCTGCATCACTTTCATGATGTAGGCTGCCTCAGAGCCCAGTGGCTCTGACAGTGCAAGCTGATGTAGCTGATTGTAGCCCACCAGGAAAAGTAGAGCTCTTCTCACTCCCTCCTTAAGTGCACAGGAGATTCCTCATAGCCAAAAGAGGGATACGTCATTCCTAATTTCTAGGGATGGTGCCATGAGCTGTGGAAAAACTCCAGCCAGAGCAAACTACAGACCATCCTCTAGCAGCAGAGGTCACCATGGACATACCACCAGTGGCGACTGCACTGGCTCCCTACTGCAAATGCAGAACCTCATTTGGCAGCTTTTACTCAGATTTGCACAAGTTATCTGGCGGTTTGCAATCACATCTGTGATGGTGATTGCTGACGGTATTTTGAGGGAACAGGCTCTCAAACAATAGGAGGATTGTGGAGGAGTTTTCCTAAGAGGGAGACCTAGACTGTAATATTTGCTTCTAAGAGAAAGGAGAGTGAACATGAACCTCAGATTTATCTCCAGATATTTCAACCGCACTTGACATGTCTTCCACCCAGACAAGTCACTTAATACTTGCAATGAAATAACACAGCACACCAAGGGGAAGAATAACCTTTCTGTGCCTGTTGCTTTGTAACGTGGTGTGCTGTCGAAGAGTCTTCTGGTCTTCTGTGGAAACCAGCTGTACAACCTGGTCTCTGCCTGCATGTGAGTGGGTCTCTGTCCCTCACCTACCTCATGAAAGAGTGCTGTCACAGTTAATTTTTGTGAAATGCTTCACAATTACTACCTGACAGATGCCTAAATACGGAGCATGGTTAGTATAATAGCGTAACTAAAAGGACCTTCACAGAACCATTTTTGCTTTAAAAATCTCTTCTGTCTCTCAGCGCCCTCTGTTTTAATGTTCCCATCTTCTTTCCATTTAATCCTCATCTCATACCTTTTGTTTCTTTTCATTGGCCCTTCTGGACAACTGTTTTTGGGAAAGCCTTTTTATGTATCTCTCTTTCCCTTGCTCTCTAATAGATACCATCATCTTTTAAAGAGCAGCCACTCCCTCCCTCAGCTAAGTACTGTCTTGGCAGGCAACTGGGGAGGAGGAGTCTTCTTTAAAAGGCTTTGAAATTGTGTTGTTAAAAAATATATAAATAAAGCAACAAACCTTTTAATAGGGCTTTGAACAATCATCCCTTTCATTCCCTTATGGCCTATTGTGCTTCTGGCTTTTTTATTATTTAGTGCGCATCAAAAAAAAATCCAAATGTTTTATGTTAAGCCATTAAGAGTTTATTTGGGTTGAAAATAAATAAATAAATGTGGTGCTAGCAGTTGGGACTGTGAGCACATGCACAGTTGCCTGGCAGAGGCAACCTATAGGAGGCACATCAGAAGGCCAGAATAAGCTTCAGTGAAAGACCAGAACAAAAGCATCAGCAGCATTTGTTTCTGGTTAAGTACTTTTGCATGAGCCTGACTACTGGAGTGGTTTACCCAGCTTTTATCTGTTTCAAATTCACCTCACTCCCCCCACCCCTCTCTACAGCATCACTCCGAACTGTAACTCATGGTAATTACATGGAAAAGGAGGAAACATGGGGTTTTTTAAATCTTCTTTTGTTTTATTTTTTTAAACCACCTGATGGGAGCATGTGACTGATTGGTATCCAACATTACTCCTGGAGTTATTAGACACCTAATTAAATGTTTTTTGCATGGCCTGCCTGGATTTTTTGTGCATTTAGATTTTTTTTAAGTGCTGGGTATATTTTGTGAATAGCCAGAAAAAGCATTTTGTTTCTTTCTGTCTTTCTACCCCCTTCCACTTTTGTTTGCCAACTCTGCCTGTCGTCCCCAGAGAATTCTGCAGCAGGCTGGTGACTGCAGCTAGGGCTCCTCTGTGTGCATAATTAGTATCAATCTTGATTGGTCTCATTTCCCTGGTGGGGCTGTTAAGGAGAGAGAGAAGAGTCTTTGCCATTAAATGCATTATTAGGTTCACATCTTAGCTCCCATGTGACCTACATTTGGCAAATCAACATCAAAACTTAAACTTTCTAACCCTCTTTCTCCATGAGACTGAAGTATATGGTAACTTTTGAAAAGCACACAAATAGACTGCTGTTGGTATTGTTAAAGAATTAATAGATTGCAAAAGGTAGATATGAGGAACTTCTGAGAATCTGAGCTTGACTTTGCTGTCTCAGTTTTGAGACTCATAAATAAAACAATATCTGATAAACCTTGTGAAGCTGAATGGAGCCACTGGCAGTCCAGACCTCAGAAAATCAAGGGAGAGGTGTCCATCTCCAATCAGGCTCCAAAGGAAGGACAGTGCCTACTGGGTACCCTTCAATGATTGCCATTTTATGTGTGCGACATGGAATGTCGGGTTGCAAATGACAAAAAAAGCTTCTAGCACATGTAATCTCAGGTGCATCAAAGACACTGGAACAGAAATGTACCCACAGCACAAAAAAAGAGAACGTGAAGCTGTCTCTATAACACAGTGACATTTTCACTTTTTGCTCTTCTGCAATAGTATTGCTGATTTTAACAAAAAAAAATGGCGTTGTCTCTTTCTCCTGTAATAGTGTGGAAAAGTAGTATGATCTGAACACAATTTTAAATGCTAGACTCCTTTAACTCACGTAGTTTGGTAGATTTGCCTATAAAAGCAAGGTGTACCTTTCAAAATCTAGTTACCGGATCAGTAATAGAGAAGAGAAAATCAGTTTGGATTTAGGAGGCTTAATGTTCTGTAGACCTTGCTCTTGCGTACAACCTTCTGCATGCTGGTTCTGACCTATTCAAAAATAAGTACTAGAGCTCAGAAAAGGCTTAAGAGCAAGACCTAACTGAGGTCTTCCCAGTCCATGAAACTGGGATTATAAACTTTCTGACCTCATAGTGATACTGTGAAAATAATCAACCTACTGTATACTGCAGTATTTTAGTAGGCAGGGTATGTGTTCCTGAGATACAGATAATTAAGTGGAACAGTGAGGTTATTGGGAAAGAGGAAGAATATATGTATACTGTTCTATAATATATTACTAATTTTAATGAGATGAGAAGAGCTTATAATGTAAACTTGGAATAAAAATAAAACAAATATACAAAGATTAGTGGAAAACTTCCTATTGGCCCCAGTGTTTTTTAAAGTCTACTTTAAAAAGCAAGAGTAACTGTTGTAGTATCTTCAGCTATTATGGAGAAGTGAAGGTTCACTTGATCTCTGTAAGTGATTACTTTTAGAGAATGGTACTGCTTGGCAAGGCACGACTGCAGACTCTGACCAAAGACTGCATGTTTGTTGGGTACTGAGAAACAATCACATTTGTTTTAAAAATCCTGAGTTACTCAGACAATTCTACTTGCAAGATCATTCACTATTCATATTTTAAAGGCATTATTTTCCAGTATTGATAAAAGAAATATAGCTAGGTATTTTAAGATTTTGTATATTTCTAGAAAACTTTTACATTTTTAAAAGCTATACTTCTGTCATCCAATTATTGGTCATGAATCACTCAGTTGTTAAAGTATATCAGCAGTTGAATGTCCTTTATGTCATACCTGGAATGATCCTTATTCCTGGAATAAAGATTTGGAAGAACCTATGTCACAAACCTATAAAAGCTTATAAAGGTATTTCACTCAGGACGAGATCAGAATACACATTTATGCTGCAGAACTAGACCCTACAAAAGAAAAAGCAGACTACTGTTTATTTTACAACATAATGTCACCATATCTCATGTTGTCCTCTCACAAACATACACGGCAGGTGTTTTATAACACCTGTCCTTTAGACCTTTGAAAGCATAAGAAAAAATATTTACTAGGAAGTCATAAAAAAAAAGCAAGCATGGGAAGGGCTGCCATGTAGATAAGAAGGAAGGATGGTTTAGATTGGATGGCAGAAAGAGGATTCCAATGCTGGTCTGACAGTTAAAGAATGAAAGTATAAAAAGATCAATGAGAACGATTTTTCATCTTTCCACATCTGGAAATAGTTGTTGTCTGTGATTTATTGTAAGCTTAAAGAAAAGCACTGGAGTGACTTGGTGTGAGTGGAGGCCAGTGGCCAGTACTGGAAGCGCTGGGTCTATATGGTACTTCTCTTCCTATAGGGAGCTGAAAAAGACACTTCTGCTTCTCTGCCAAAGTGTGGCTTTGTGACTAGTGGGGTGAGAGTTTTCAAAGAATAGATGGGTTTAAAATAATGAAAGTGGGTGGAGAGGGTTTATGATTTTAGGAATACTTGAAATTACCAAACTGAAATGCAAAATCTAAAGCTCCTCTGATATTTACAGCAATCCTAAATTGCTTTAAGAATTCAGTTGTATAATGAGTCAAAGTCATAAAGTTGGGTCAGAATTCCCACTTTGAATGGGAATACTGAACACTTGAAACTTGGGTATGGCTTTAATAATTGAGACCTATTTCTTTAACGAACCAAAGGAAAAGACTTCCCACAGGTGTTCTGAATGAAGGTGAAGGAGTGTAAGCCACTGAATTTCTTTGTCTATTTCTGTGATGGGTCTGGAAGACTCTGAACTAGCTTCTGCTGCTTAACTCAGCTCCAGGGTTCCAGATCTAGATCCTGCACTAATTCCAGATGTTCCTTTCAGATCCCTTCTGGAAGAAAATAAAGGTTACAGTGAGGAAAATACCGTGCAAGGACTATAGCAAATGCACCCAGTAGACTAAGCAAGAATGAAGTTCTGCTTAGAGATGATAAAGCAAATATAGCTTAACGTTAAGACAGAGAAAAAGTAACACCCGCCTCCTCCTCCTCCTCTGCACACACACACAACTTGTTTACAAAAGTGCCTTGTAGTGACTGCTGGTGGTGTCACTCCGTCCCATGCCCCAGAGCTATCACCGGGCCTCATGGGAGATGTGACTACAGCATCGGACATGGGACTGTTTGTTCACTCACTTTCTGTGAAGAGAGTTTTGAACTGTGTTTTGAATAGACAGCATTTTCTTTGTGTGGTTGGTAAATAACACAGAGCAAAGTTAGTCAGCAAGTTGCATAGCTTCTGCATTCTGATTCTTTGGAGCTCTTTTGTACCAAGCTTGACAGGATGTTTTTAACAGAATGTGACCTCACTGGGATACCAGAGGTAAGGAAAAAAGTTATTGGGGTTGTTGTGGAATATTTTGCACAGAGCTGACCAAAAGTACTGCTTTAAAATGCCTCTTGGAAAGAAGATGGTTTCACAGTGATCCAGTCAACACCTTGTTCAGTGAAAATCAATGTCTTTCACTCCTTCGTAAGTTATAGGAAGTCTTAATAAGATTTTCTATTTCCCACTTACGGAAAAAGATGCTGATTTGCAAATCTCAGAACGATTATGTACTTGCTCTAATGTGTTGAGCAAAGGCCCAGTTCTAGTGACAGAACATCAAAATGTTTTCTTTCTAACACAGAACAGAATAAGCAGAACAGATCCAGTTGTTCAACCAAGTCCTAGAAGCAGCAGTGTGAGAATCGGAGCGGTGGCAAACCCAGCAAGACCAGGCGACAGCGACCTTCTGGACACCCGTACTCAATCACTAGGTAAAGGTAAGAAGGCAAAAAAAACCCAAACCAGTAGCAGTGCGTTTTCTGGGTAAGATCTTGTGTGGGTTTTCATCACAGACGTTAAAGCTGAGGCCGCCGCTTGTAGTTTTGGTTGGACGTAGAGCAAGGGGGGCTGTGGTACCCTGGGGGATGCGGGGACGTGTGGGCACCCCCTCTCCTCCCTCTGCTGGTCAGCGCCGGGGAGACGCGGCCGCTGGCGGCGGGGGGACCCGGCACCTTTCTGCCGCGGTTGGGGGGAAAGCCCTGCTTGCTAGCAGCTCTTCAGGGTTTCTTTAGTGTGTCGCTCGTGGTTCTAAGCACTGACAGCCTTAGGATGTAGTGATGCAAGGTTCAGCGGTGGGAAAAGAAGGGAGAGAAATCTGAGTGTTCAAGAAGTTGGGGAAGATGATTAAAAAAAAAAAAAAGGGATGTCGTTCAGGTATTTATTTATACAGTATAAAAATGTTATCGATTCATGCTGAATATCTGAGTGATTTGTTTATATTCAGGATCTAAAGAGGGTTTTATGAAAAATGAAAGAGAAATGCATTATTATACAAAATAGCTTCATGAATAATAGGCACCTTGCTGTTCTGAAATTGAATAACAATGTGTGATCTGCTTTACTATGTATACCAACAAAACAACACAGCTTCATTGTTTTTGTGGTCAACAATCACTGTTTTTTTCCAGCCAGTACAGGTGACTTACCAAAAAAAAAAAAATTTGTTTGGAGTCACTGATAGAGCAGCGGGAGGAAATTAAGTTCTCACGATATGTAAAATTGTTATTCATACTTCAAGACTTGCATAACAAAGAAATCTAAAAATAGGCTTTTAAAATTGGAAAGTTTTGAGTGCTGCTGACAATGAAAGTGTTCTTTGGTAAATGAGGATGGAAAAGTTTGCTCATTTACTTATGACTAACCTGAGTTGCTTTTTACTGTAAGGCACATAAAGAACTAGAGATTTGTTTTTTCTTGTGATCAGTTAGAAAGTGGATGGGTTGAACTTCATTTAGTAGTATAAAAGATGCGGTGAGTGCGTCACTGCTCCCAGTAAGACAGGGTAATGACTTTGGTTTGACAAAGCATTTATAGTGATACTTTTATAATGTCAAACTTGCTACTGTACTTTCATCCACTGGTGTGTGGTAGATAAGCTGCAAGCTCTGTCCTAATTAGAGCAAATATTTCTTCTAAAGAAGCTTCTGGAGACAAGCATGTTCTCTGAAGCAGAAGTCGGTCAAATGGGGACGACTGAAGATGATGAATTTATATTCACAACTTCGGTATCTCTGTTGCAGTAATACTTCTGGTCCTCATCATGGGTCAGATGCTGGGTATTGTACAATACCAAACCAGATTTTATATACCAAACTGCTGATGATGCAGACATGAGACAGCGGTTGAATAAAACAAATGTGATAAACAGTCATAAAAAATACACTCAAAGTGTTAAGATGGAGTTTTCTGATTTTAATATCTTCCTACAGCTGTATGTGTACTGTAAGGGTTTTTTAAACTGATGATTTTTCATAGCTTCTCACCCACTACAGGTAAACTGCCACCAATAGTTGGAAGCTTGATTGCTTTTTAACCCTCAGTCAGGGAGAAGTTGGCAGGGTGGGATACAGCGTACTTCATCCCTGAATTTGAACAAGAGAGTGCAAAAGTTCAATACAAGTAGGCTGTGAAATATTTGTGAAAGCTACGATGGAGAAACCAGTAGAGGTCAGTACAGAGCGCTGAAATGGAAGCAGAGTGCCAAGGCTTTGTGTGTTTATGCTCTGTACTTTCGATCTTTAACTTTTCCTTTAAAATGTGGTAAAGGCTTACAGTGGCTTACAGTCAATATTCCTGTCCTCTTCAGAAGATAGATTAAAAATACTTGGGATAATATGATAATGACAGACTGCTTAAACAGAGTAATTTAAGCAACAACATGCATTTTGTAGCATGTTATAACTTGCAGAGAGATGCTGGAAACCTTATTTTGTGGAATCATTATCGAAATCAATGTGTAATACTTATTACATATATTGCAGTGACAAATGCATCTAGCTGACGGTTATGTAGCAAAAAATTAGGAGAAAGATAATTTTTAGGAAACAAGTTTTCAGACACTAGAAGTTAAAGTAACAAGAGTTTTTCTCATTTTAGGCAACAAGTTTGGATAATTATGACTAAGCGTTGTTTTAAAAGTCTTTTCTTTGTGTATATACACATATATACACAGAAAGAGAGAGAGAGAGGGAGAGGCAGACAGACTCTGTATATAAAGTTGAATTATCTTTTGTTTCACTTTTTAAAGCCTTTGTTTGCTCGTGGTTTCCTTTTGTGATTTAAAGCAAGGAAAAGAATCACCATGCATAGTCTGTGCATGAAAAGATCCTTCAACATATATTAGCTGCAAAAGCTCATCTCTGAAAAGCTTCTGTTCAAGCTGCTTTCTGTGGATCTAGAAAGAGCAACCTGCCTGTCCCCATTCTGTTTCCTTGCACTTTAACTAAGTACTTTGAAAACTACGTTGCTATTAAATTGTAATTGTCGAATATTAAAGAATTACAAAAAAATTATCACCACATAAAGATGGCATGTTCTATTTTGATTCCACTACTGACCATCTGCTGTCTATGAGTTTAGGGGGAAATTTCCTAATACCTTCAGAAAGAATAGAACTATACAAGCGGTGAATATTTTTGAAAATCCTCTTCACTTGTTCTGCTTACCTTTCATGCGCTTCTTTAAATTGATTATGGAGGCATTGGAAATTATCCAGCATCTCTGAAAACCATGCTTTCTTTTTATTTGCTTTATCATGCACTTAAAAGTGACAAGAACTAGACAGAGACTCTGCAATCCTTTCTCATGGGCACCTGTGTTGTGTGCTATTAGAGTCAGATGGCATAAGTGTGAATGCAGTTCAGAGGGCTTTAAGGGAGGATTACTACAGGGGAGGGATTTCCTAACTGTAGCAGCTATCAACAGTATAAACTGAGGTGGGAAGGAGACAGAGATGTCATAAACTGCTGTTGCATATCTGATCCGTGACATGTTTTTTCCACACTTCCATCACTGTAACATCACACACAGGTCTTCCAATCCAGTACAGCTGAATTTTCTTGTGAAAGGTCTCCCTTTACATGTATAGTGTAAAATCTTGGTTTTGGTGAAGTCAATGGAAGTCCTGCTGTTTGCATCAGTGGTGAGACCAGGAGCTCTACAGGCTTGTTTCAACATTTTTTTTTCCTGAAGCAAAGGAAACCTAGAAATAATCTCATTTCTTTCATAACACAGGGTCCAATCTAACAGTGTGGCACGAGTGATGGCATGTTAAATGACGATTTCCATTTTGAGTCCAAATTTCTTACCAAAGGCTTGGATTCAATTCCATTCAATTCAGTTCAGTTCTTCTTCATTTAAAGGGAAGTGGAGAAACAACTTCTAGTACTGATTTCACTCTTGGCTTTGACTGTGTTTTGAGAAAATAGGCTTGAATCCAAAAGTCAAACCCACCTTCTTTCCCCAGGTAAACTTCTGATGTCCATACCATTTAGGCACACAATATTTTCCTATTGCCTTTTTCACGTCTCTCTCATTTTTTGTTGGGTAAAAAGAGTGTGAGAAGTTGTATTTTGCTGAGCCACAGCGGAATTGCTCATTTACAGTAGCTGATATTCTTCATTAGTCGTTGTTGGGAGGGAGCCCTCCTCCTCAAATTCTTTTCCTGAAAAGTAGTGCAAAGGTTGAAGTTAAGGTGGTTCTTATAATACTAAATGCTCTGGTT
Organism: Gymnogyps californianus; assembly: GCF_018139145.2. Taxonomy (NCBI): domain Eukaryota; kingdom Metazoa; phylum Chordata; class Aves; order Accipitriformes; family Cathartidae; genus Gymnogyps; species Gymnogyps californianus. Next base: position 44,013,083 of record NC_059472.1, read on the forward strand.
TTAGCCAGTCAATGTTGAAGTCCAAAAGTCCAAGCATTTCTATTACTTCAATTAAGTTTGTTTACGTGTTAAATTTCATGAACATATGGTCTGTTTTTTTTCTGTAACATATGGGATATAAACCCCCAAAATTCAGTGACCAAAATAATGTTGCTGGAGATGTGTAGTTCAATCAAGTGTAATGTTATGCTAGAAGTTTGCTATTCTTATCTGTATCCAGACCAAAGATAGAAGATTACAGCAGGGCTGTTCATGATTAAAGAACAGAAGGTCTATCTTATCACTGAAGTTCTCAGTCTCTTGGTAGATTAATGTTTGATATTTTCTTGGTTGTGGTATTACATTCATACATTCTTATATAGTAACATTGCATTCTCATTTTGTCTCTCTTTTCTGATGTCTTTGATTTATTTGTTTGCTGGTTTTTAAAAATTCTTCCCTGCAAAGAGGCTATGCATAGTTAAATTATCCTACCACTATATAGCTAAGTTTTATGTTTGTTTAAGTCAGGGATAAATTTCTCCATTCTCAGTGTATGTGTGTACAGGGGTGACTTCCAACATTTTTGCATTACCTGATAAGGAGGTATCTGTCATTTAACTATAAAGCTGTGCGTTCTGTTTAAGCACGTATCAAAAAATTGTGGGCTTGTGTCCAGATGGGAATAATACCAATTCAGTCAGTGGTGATCAGTAATCAAGATAGCAGCACTAGTGAAAATCTCTTCATATAAACAAGGAAACTGTGGCATTTGCACCAGCAATTTAATAAATTAAGGTTCCTTACCTGTAATTATGTTATCAATCTGCAGATTGCAAAATAACCTAAAATAAATTAGAGCCAATAAATTAGAATGATACATGTAAGCAAATAAATTGTAATTTCAAACATTCCACAGGGAGAAAAAAGATAGATTTTTCACCAATTTCAGGAATAAAAGGACAACCTAAGGAATTGGTAAAATTCTGGGGAAAGTACGCTATATCACAAGAAAACATCAATATAACAGTTTCGTTTTTGGTGGTTCTATGATTTTAGTGAAGCATATCTATGGAGGCAACTTTGTTTCTAAGGTGCTTAAGGGATCAGAAATGGTGCTTTTCCCTGACTATATTAGATTGGATAGTGTAGCTGGGTTTGGTTTTTTTTCACTTTATCCTAGAGTTCTATTGGGAATTTGTGACCTGTCCTTTTCACTGTGTAGCTCAAGTCAATACTAGGCTTCTCTTTTTCATTTCCTCACTTTGTCATACATCAAGAATAAACTTTAGACTCCAATCTCCCCTTGATATTCTTTACCTCCCACTGAAATCAATAGGACACTGAACCCAAGTCTTGAGTGTCTTACATATCCCGGTAACAGAAAAAAACTGTAGGGGTGGCCTGAGTCTGAGGACCTGTAGCCTTTATAATGGCGACATTAAACCTGAAGTATAGGTGGAGTTAAGGCTTTCCAGAAACTCTGAAAATGGCTTCTTTTTCGTAGAAAATTTCTCAATCATTTCTCTTATACCTATGTATTTCTAAGAGGTCAATATTCACACTGTCACCTGAAACATAAACCAAATAAAGTGAATTCAGTTTTTGTAGTACATATTCATGACTATGTTTACAAGCAAAGTAGTTTCTGAAGACCTTTATGTTTTTAATAAAACATAAAGCGAATCTTATGTTTGGGTCTACTCTACAGAACAAGTCTTTTATGAACAAACTGTAATATATCAAAAAGATCTTCCGTAGTATATGTTTGTGACTATTCAATATACTGCAAGGGGATGTTAAGAATAGGCTTCACAGAGTAGAAAATGTTTAGCAAGTACATAGTCTTACTTTTTCCTTTTGTACTTTAAGAGCAAACCTCAGCTTCAATTGTATGCACTAGGTTTTCCCAACACTGTAAAAATACAATGAATAGCAATGTTATTTGACTACATTATTTGACTGTTCTTTAGGGGTTTTTTGTTGGTGCAGAAAAAGAAATGTGCCTTTCTGAAAACTTTTTATCTATGTTTATATATATTGTATTTTTATCAATATACTCATATTTATATATATATGTATATAAATATATACAGAACATTATGAAATTTCTGCAGGAAAATACTACTTGGGAGCTTATTAATATTTTTTATGATCTCAACAAGCTCATATTGACATTAATTTTGTTCCAGGAATTAAGATGTTAAATTTAGGAAAATGTTTAATTAAAATTAGATGGAATATGGATAAAAGTCTTAAAAAATACTAATTGCAGCTTTAAACAGCAAGAAGCAGAAACACGTGTCATTTCCTCTGACTCACAGAAATATTTTATCTATTTTTCTCAGTAATAATTTTATTAGTAGTGCTCCTATACAAGTGTTAATCATGTGATTACATGTGTTAAAAATATTCCATTTTGCTAGCAGATTTATACTACTTCAGAGAAAATGTATGAGTAAAGGTTTTCTGGTAGCTTAATGTTGGTGGTAAAGATGACCACAGAGAATGTGAATGCTTATACCTGGTATGCTTATACCAAGTTCTCTTGCAAAAAAGTGATTTGGAGTACCATGGATTTTAATCCTTGACCAACCTGATGATTGCATTCTATGATGAGGTGACTAGACTGACTGGATTTGTGGTTAAGGGGAGCCAGGGATGTCATCTGCTTTGACCTTGTCAAGGTTTTCAGCACAATCTCCCACAACATCCTCATCTTAAAGCAGGGTTGTTACGGAGTAGATGGATGGACTACTAGATGAGTAGAAAACTGGATGGATCATCAAACTCAAAGGGTAGTGGCTAATGGTTCATACTCTGCCTTGATGCCTGAGTTCCTCAGGGGACTGTCCAGAAACCCATCCTGTTTAATAACTTCCTAAGTGTCTTGGTGGACAGTGGGTTAAACATTGTATGCTGACAGTGCTGAAGGTTAACACAGCACTGGACTGTATCAACAGCAGAATAGCTAGTAGATGAAAGGAAGTTGTTATTTCCCTTTACTTGGTACTAATTAGGCCACATCTAGAACATTGCATCCGGTTCTGGGCACCCCCATACAACACTGATGTTGATCAACTGGAGCAAGTTCAGTGCAGAGCTACCAAGATAGTTGGAGGCAGCAGCATATGCCCTGCGAAGAGACTCCAAGAAAGCAGGGCTTGTTTAATCTGGAGGAGAGATGCCTGCAGGAAAAAATTCATGTTTAGGCAGAGCAATCCTGAGAAAATAATTGTGTTGCAACTTTTGAAATAACATTTTGCTTGTAAGTGAATAGTGCCTCCTGCCTCCTAAGGAAGCTTACCCATTCCCATGCATCAGATGAGCTTGGGTTGTTAAGGGCTCTAACGAATCTAAATGTTACAAGAGATTCCCTTGCAGTTAGGCAGTAGATGGAGTGCTGCACTACTTTGTAAGGGCGAAGTATTTTTTTCACATGGATAATAATGGAAAATATAAAAAATTGGCATTCCAGATGTAATCTGATGGCTTATCCAGGTCTCTGAAACTCCTGTGCCTGCTGGGAGGATTCTTCCTGTGGAGCAGTCCTTGCCATCGCTCCTGGGATGTTGGAAATTTACAGACTACAGGTGTTTGGCCAGGATGGTGAACGCTGTTGGTAGGGAACCGATAGCCTATGGATTCTGAACTGTGCCTTGTTTTGATTAGATGGTGCGTATGCCCTGTTTTTGTTCTTTTCCCCTGAAATTTGATGTGAATATTTTTGCTTAGGAAGAAAGAATTGTGTCAAGGAAGTCATAAGAAATCTGACTCATTTTTGTTTGGAAGTGAAAATAGTAGAATAAAGGGAGTGATTAGCAGATATTTGTAAGCCTATCTTTTCCTTATGCTAAATCAACATGACTAACAGTAAGGACAGGGGGCTAAAAGTAAAAGGAAAGGGTTAATGGGCCATTGGTAGAAAATACGCTACTTGGGAATGTGGAATACGTTGTAACAATCTTGTACTGTATGAGTTTATACTCTGGAAAGTATTAGGAAGTGGCTGGGAAGATACCAATGTGATCAGCCCTGGAATGGACAGAGAATGGTACCAGAATGTTCAATCTGTCCCATCCAGATGTTGTCCTGTTAGGCCAGGGAAAGCACCTCTCCCCCACTCCCTTCCTCCTGATTGCAGAAGCAAGTTTGATATATGCATTGTATGTTTACAAGTTTGGTTTGTTGTCCTGACTCAGGCTGTGCTGATCAAATGCAGGACTACCCAGCAGGCAGCACTGCTCACAGGACTTGGATAACTTCTGATCACTTTTTCTATTTCTTACCTTTTTCCTTTTCTACTTTTTGATGTTCCTTTTCACCTCTATGGTTAACTCTTTCCTGCTTCAGTCCTCTCCAAAAAAACAGCCTGCCCCAATTTCTTTCTCCCCACTGGTCCCAGCTTTGCTATATCTCTTTGCCAGTTCAGTATTTCTGATACCATTGCTGATGTACTCGTGGCCTTGCATGGAATTTCTGCTACAGTTGCCTGGGCACTGCTGGCCTTGCATGACTATACTCACCAGAAGGTCCCCAGTGCTGCCCTGCAACTATCTGTGAAGTCTGACCATTGATCACATAACTCTCTCTCAACTGCCTGTGAAATCCAGCCATTCTTCACTGCACTATGTATAAAGTTTATTAGCTTCTTTGTTATCTCTCAATAGTTTCTCATTTTCTGTTCATGTTTGCATGGGTAGTGTTAGCATGTCCTGTTCAGTTAGCTTTAACTCCAGGCAGGGCCGAGGCAGCAGCGTCATTGCTTTCCTGAGCCCTAACACCAATAGCATCATCCTTAGTTGATGCTATTGGTGTACAGTAGAAGAAAAGGTAGGTAGTAAACCAATGAATTTAACAGTAATTGGAGTAAAAACGTAGCACCTTCACTTTCAGAGAAATAGTAACACATTTATATGACTTTTCTGTTTTAAACACTGAATTTAAAAATTAATGGTGCAGTGGGACAGCCATACTTCAGGACTCTACATACGTGATTTCCATGACTATGTGATCACTAGCCAGCATCGCATCTAGGACAGGATGCAACCTGGAAATGAATAGAAGTGAGTGCACGTTTCCTCTGATGTGTTCAGTCATTCCTGACCCTCCCTGCTTCAGATCACAAGGCAGTGGTGATACCATGATGCAGATCTGCAGAGGGAACGAGTACACAATACAATAGCTTTGGAGGAGCTCAGAGCAGTCAGGGCCACGTGTGTTGCCACTATCATGGTGAAGGGAATAGGAGATAAGGGCATGGGTGATGATGGCTAGTGACAATCAAGAGGCTGAAACATCTTTAGGTTCCTTCTATACATCCTGGCACAGGAATCTGTCTGTCAGGGCTACTTGGGAGTTACAGTGCATGAATGGAAACAGGAGCAAACTCTGCCTAAGTTCCAAGCTAATAGGAAGTGAGTAATATAACATTGTGTGAGCCAGTGTCACCGCAGCGATGGTGATAAGAAAGCCTTGCTACAAGGCCGGGTATGGTGTCACATTTATTTATTCCTCTGGTGGTTGTGTGAGAGTTGGCTGGCTTGATATATGGCAGAGCAAGGTCTCATCTGCTCACAGTTGCACAAGCAGACCTAGTCAACGAAAGAGGAAGTTTTCTTCTCATTGTTCCTGGTCACTGAGGACAGCGGGAAGCAGAGCAAGTAGGAGCAGCTGAAGTCACAGCTATTGATGCAGCATCAGGATGGGAATAAACATTTGGGAACTGGATGCTGGAAAAGTCCCTAGTTCTAGTCCATGGCTAACCCAGATGACTTCAGGTAGTCATCTGTTAATCAAATGGGAATGTGCTCTGGTTATAAGAGACTGGACCCCACCACAGCTGGAAGGCAAAAATCACAACTGGAATACTATAATCCTCTGGTATTAGGTAAAGAAACAGGTCTTTGAAATCACTGTTTACACTTTTTGATCTTTAAAAAAACCCACTTTCCTAAATGTTTTTAATTTGAGACTTTAGGAAAATGAGATTGATGCTGCCCATTGTTATCTCTTGTAGAGATCATACTCAAACCCTTGCTTAGTGGCTACGTACCTCTTAAAAATTAAAAAGTGTAGAACTTGAATGATTCTTTAATATTTTGGAAATAACATTGAGTTGATTCACTTCTGTATTATTAAATCTTTACAGTACTTGGCTGCAAGTACAACAAAGAAATAACGTGCGTAATCATTTCTGTGATTATAGCGTCTGCTGCCCAGTTACAAAAAATCTGTCCAGAAGAAAGAGAAAATGCAGCACATCCTATTCACCTGTTTATATAATCTTATGGCTAGCGCTATCACAAAGGCATCAGGTTTATTCAGTGATTTCTGGAGGTCAGATTTCATGAGCGAAGTGAATGAGGCACAATGGACAATGCTGACTAAAGATGAAAAGATAATGCTTGTTCTTGTAGCGAAAAAAAGTTCTAGAGATTTGTGTATGAATAAAACTACTTCTGTTTCTGAAACAACACTAGGGTTGCCATGAATTTCAGTGGAATCATACAGTTGGAATATGATGATATTCTTGGATGGCTTTTGTTTCTTTGTTAAACCAGGGATCTAACAGTGTCCAACACTCCATCAAAGATGTATTGCGTTCAGTTATAGTTTTAAAAATGTTTTGTAAGTGCTGCTAAAGAATTGAATTCCATCATTTAATCAGCTGACAACCTGAGAAGTGCTTGTACAAGTTCTACAACTGCATCAAAGAATGGCTGAAAAAGGACAAACCTGAAATTCTGATTTCCACAGGTTTGAGATACAGCTGATTTGGTAATTAAAGATAAAATCTTGGAGTGCCAGTGTTTTATCTGGGGACTCATTTCACTTGGATGGACTGTTCTTAGAGCCCTTTTTTGGTTGTCTGCTCCCATTTAGCCCTGGATATTTGGTTACTAGCCTGTGGTGACTGTGAAAGAAGAAAGCTATGGCAGATTAAACCTTTCTATAAGGTGTTTTCTGCAGTGTGCAGCCATCGCTGTGTACATGATCTACGGAGATATAGTGAACGTATTAAAAATACGTCAGTATGAGAAATCAGTGTCATGTACAAGTGTCATGTAAAATGACTAAAGAGCAGAAATCCTTTGCTTCTTTTTGGAACTTAACAGGATGCAACTTTGCTTTCTGTTTACCTGGACTACAAGAGAGAGAAGCACATTCTCCTCCATTTTATTAAGCTTTTTAGTATGGGAACATTCCTCAAACAAGATATAACTGGAGCTTAACAGATTCCATCTCCAAAGGGAAAACACATCCTATTCTCAACACACTAGAATGAAGGACTGAATCTTACTTTAAATTATTTGCCTTTTTGCCCAAATATCAAATAGATTTATTTAACTGAATAAAAATGGTCCTGAATGCTCAAAGTATTTTTGTGAAATAAAATGTATGTTACGTATGTACAATGACAGAGGGAAAGGAAGAAGCAGAGATTGCCAAGGACATTCTGAGAGCATTTATTGATTGGAAACAAATCACTGGATTTTTTTTGTTTTGTTTTGTTTTGTTTTGTTTTGGTGTTTTTTTTTTTTCCTCTCCATATTACATGAAGTGGTCTCTGTCTGGGTGTAATTTTTACTTTTTAGTGCCATCTGCACCTGTGGCCTTTGGACTTAATGTTTATGACAGATGGACTGGACTGTGTTTGCACCATTTAGTGTATAATCCTTCTGTATGTATCTATGCCATGCTAGGCAGTGGCACTGGCCCAATGGGCATATTTATTAGTGCAGACTTCCTGTCTGCTTCCATTGTTCTGTTGCAGTGTCCTTTGAGCCTAATGGACCTTGCTTTGTGCTGGGCCCACCTACAAAATATTGTTCCTGATTCATGCCAGATTATCTGTTGCAGACTCTAATCTTTTTTTTTTTCTTTTTTTTTTTCCCCTCTACTACGTTTGCCAACTAGCACACTTAAAATGGATCAATTCCATATTGTAAATGCTCTTCCTCTCCTCTCAGCCTGCGAGCTTCATTTTGGAACAGGCTGGCTAGCTTTGTTTGCTAGTATCGAGATGCTTGATGAAAAGGAGAACTGTTTCCTCTGAAAAATGTCGCATCTCACGCGACCTGAGCTCCCGTTCTACTGGAAGCGGAAGTTGTTCCCGGCACAGCGATGGCCCCTGTAAAACAGGGTGTAATAAACACAGCCCCGGCTGCAGGAGCCTGCTGGCCCATGGCTGGCAGCCGGGAGCTGTGCGGCACGTCCCATTCCTGCTGACTTCATCGATGCTGTGTGGCGGGTGTGGGAAAAAGGACAGGCTACTATTTCACAAGAAATGTTGCCTTCTGTATCAGTAGAACAGCAAAACAAATGCCACACTTAGGCACTTGCAATTTTTTAAGTTTTTTGAAGGTTTGTGAACCTAACAATCGGCAGATGTGATGATATCATAACAAAGAACAATTTACTATTGTTCATTTATCTCATAAAATCATGAGGTTGCTGCTCTTAAATTTTTATGCCTATTACAGAAATGCATGAAATTAACCTTGCTAGGTTACTACAAGGTACTACCTACTACTACTAGGTAACTACCTAGCTGTAGTCACACGAAATTAGTGGCAAATTTCAAACAGACATCTGAGAATCAAAAGCACCCTTTTCTAACCATCAACATATATAATCCCAACAGTTAAAAAGGATTTTAAAGTATTTCTGTAGAAAGTAATCATGCCCTTGTAAACCCTCTATGGAAAGACAGATCACCCATATAACTTCTCACACTACATAGCAAGACTATGCATTCTGTGCTCATATTATCATGATCATGAGGAAAGGAGGCATATTGTGTATCATACACCTGGATTCTAACAGGGATAGTTTCTAGGGTGGATATACCTGCCAATCAGAGTTCTGCAGGATGAGACTGAAGACCTGGGAGGGAGAATTTATCATTTCATAAATAAAAAAAGCAATTATCAACAACATTTTCATACCTAGAAAAGGCTTCTTTATAATATTGAAATAAAGCTGTATAGTAAAAAGAAAAGAGATTATGATGGTATATTCATGACTGAGAAGTAAAAAAGGCAAAAATTCTTTTTTTCCTTTCAGCCATTTTGAATTTGGCATTGCTGGTTTGCAGTAAAAACTTCAACTATAAAATATCCACCCAGAATGTGTAACTGAGTGAGCTTGGGCTTCAGAAGAAAGTATGTTGAAGTCCATATACAAATACTCATGTATGGTTTGAATATCTTCCTTTTTCATTCACCTTCAATGCTGTTGAATACTTAGCACTTTCAAAGATTAGGTACCCACATTGCAATGATGAAATTCCATGTAGACATTTTTGTGAAGGAAAGTGTGTATTTTCAACCCTGAATGTAATATTAAAACATATGATTGAAATTTGAAAATCTCATGGCAGTATGTTTGGCAATGATCTTTCACACCTCATGCAATTTTTTTTCTTTCCTTTTGTGATATCTGAAAGAGTTTCATCAATTTAGCCTCGTAGTTGCACATCTTGAAGGAATATTTTTAAGACTGCAGTGTAGAAAATGTGCAAGCTAGTTGTAGGCAAATCCTGTTTAATACCCTTCAATTTGAATTAGCTGTGTGACGGTTCTGAAATTTTTTTCCCTGCATTTGCTGTGACAGTATCACAATTTGTTCCTGATAGATTATTGCTCACCTACTCCATGAAAAAGCAGTTTTCTAAGTTGCTTTTCCCTGCTGCCAGTCAGTGTGATGATGAAGTATCTTCTCGAAACTACCATAAAAGCTTCAGTATCTCTTTTTTGTAAAAGACATTTTATAAATTTTAAGGTGAGAGCAGAGGTTGGTACAGAGGTATATCACAGAGGAGACAGGATATTATCAAATGCCTATTTTTTATTTGCTTTTCTTTCTTTTGCTTTATAGAGTTCATAGCCACAGTTCAGTACAATAGAGATATTATCCAAGTTTGCCAGGACAGAGAAGTAATCTTCTGCCACAAAAGTCTGTTTGTTACATGATAAGATTAGCTTTAAGGTTATTGTAATGTTTGAGTTTCTGATTGGAACCCTCTGCAAATAATGACCTGAGGGGTTGTGTCATCATGTAGACAAGCTACATGACCATTCAGCTGTGATTATCGTAACTTCAGTGCCAGTAATGTGGAGTGCCTCAGAACTGTGGAGCTAGGTATCATGTCCTGCAAATGGAATTATTCAGTTAATCACGGAAGAGCCCGGGGACTGAGCTGATGGAAGCACATAATAGCAAGGTTATGCCTATCAAGGATATGCAGCCTAAATCTCCCAACTGTGAGGCACAGTAGAGACAAGTGTTATGTGATGGCCCTCCCTTGTGGATCATCATCATACCCCTTCCCTAGACATTACCTGATTACTAGCCAAGCCAATATACCATACTACCATCATCTACCCTTGCATCTGCAGGGTTGCATCTGAAATGGAGACAACCAAGGGGATTTTTCATTACCCTGAATTGCACGTATCTGTGAACACTGGAGAGTCAGCCTTATCTGGTCTTGACTGAATTCACACTTCTGTTGTTAGAGGAACTGTAAGTCTAAAGAGCTTTGCAGAACATCCAAACTGGCCAATAACTAACTACATGTCCTTGGGGACATGAGACAGGAGACTGCAGTCATCTGCAAACACTAGCTCAGGAATAGTTGCTTTCTGTACGTAAGCCTCCTGTCTCTGCATGAGCTTACCGAACATTCAGGACCCCTCTATTCAAATATTATTATGTGTAGATGCATAACCTAGCTAGAATTATCAATCATTTTGTGTCACTGAAGCTATTCTCGCCTGTTAGGCCTCTGGTACAGTAGAAGTCCTTGTGCCACACCTTCCACCTACTACTTTTTCCTATTACTGTAATTTCTTCATAGCTGCAGACTTTTTCTGCTTTGTCTGATCTACAGGAACAATCCATCAGTTTTCTGATGGACAAAAAATCCACATTTGTGGTCCCACAGAAGGATCTTCAAAAGACTTGTACAACGCCAGTGTTCACCAAGCTCTGGATCAGTTTTCCCTCTAGCTTTATAACCATCTGCATTTGCAAAGAAATAGAACAGTGCCCTTGGGGTTTTCATCAGTTCTGTTCTAGACAGGATTTCCATGCTGTAAGCAGATCAACTGGCTTTCCCTATCCATGACTTTCCAGGGTCCAACCAATGGATTTAGCCACTAACTTCCTAATGTCTCTAGGTATGTTTGACTCTGATCTTTGGAAAGACCAATCACACCACTCCTAACCTGCTGGGGGATTCCACTGATGTCATTCATTGTAAGATCCATTAGGCAAACCAGCTGCTCCTTTTGTCTGCTGAAACACTATTGTTGCTACTAGATCACCTGTGAGTTCCTGAGGACCCACAGGCAAAAGATGCTGCAGGTTACTGTGAGCCACACCTGGCACCTCCTAGAGTGGTTCTGAGCAGCGACTGATGGAAGATCTGCAACTTTCTGCTTCTCTACCAATTTTCTTCCTAATATGTCTGCACATATTATTTAATGTCATTGTATTGTTCTATCTTTGCAAGTTATTTTTATTATTAATGCATTTCTGATGCTTTCTACCTAGATGTTAGGAGCAGCTTGGTCTCATTTGTGTTGCAATTGAATCAATCTTCGTATCTGCTCCTTACAAAACCAAAGAATTTCTTCAATGTTGAACACTAGGATGCAGTGATAAATTCATCAAATGTGGTAGGCAGAATAGAGCTCAAAGGGTCACATTTGGTTGCTTATATGAGTTTTTTTACAAATATAAAATAGCGCTGCTGCTGCTTTCCTCTAAAAGTTAATCTTAGTTTGTGCACTCAGGAAGTATACTTAAATTCTGAATAATTGCTCCTAGTTGAAACTGAAAGAAAAAATTGCATTTCATTTATGAATAAACTGTGTAAGACAATATCATTTGTGCCCTTTTTTAATACTTTAGAAATAAAATATTTTGTTTCCTGTACTTTTTTCTTTTTCTTATAGACTAATATATCCAAATGACAATATATAAAAAAATATTCAAATTATAGTAAAATTATTTGAAAAATAAGAAAAGCAAATGCCAGAAAACTGCAAATACTGGAATAACAAATGTTAAGAGAGTAAAATAAGTGTGTTTGTAGGAAGTTTTTTTCAGAGATTCCTATAATATCCTTTTGTTTCGATTAAGGGTCTTTTTGCCTAAAGACCTCCATTTTTCTTTGGTCCTGTTTCTCATGTTGTTAGATATCATTAGGTCCTGCCTACAAAAAAACTGTGCACATACAACGCTCCTATGTTCACTTTCTTCCTTCACTAATGGGGGGAGCTCAAGTATTGAATAATGTGGAAGGGGAGACTGTGAACTACTTGGAATCAGTTGTTCCTTTGTATAAGGACTAGTATAGACAGAGCTTTATTAGTTTCTTTAGCCAAGCCTAGTAAGCAGTTCGATAACTGATTTTAAAATCTGTTCTTGTGGTAGTCTTCAGTGCTAGGAGAAGTAGTTTTTCACATGGTTGACAGCCTCACGTGTGAGCCTCATATGTGAACCTCACAGCACCACTTCTGCATGTGACTGAGATTAGGCCAGCAATGGGCTCTGTGTGGGATTATTTCATTTGTCCCCCTCACTACTCTGAATCCTTTTCTTCTGTCTGTTAGTTGTATTTCCATTCCACCAGTTAATACTGTGATCAGCGAGGATGAGAGATTAATCCATCCTTTGTACAGGTCTTATGTATTTCTCCCATCTACCTACATGTTTTCCCTAAATCCTGTGATTGCTCAGCAACTGGCAACAGAGACAGATGGAGGATGTCACACCTACATACAAATGACGAAGAAATGATGGCTGTTGGCCATTGACTTGCAGTGACAGAGGCATCTTTAACTTGTACATCAAAGGAGCCCTTTTTAAGAATAGTGTCACTATCACTGGTTGCTGAAAATGGAAAAACAGATACTCAGCTGTCATGTACTCTATCATTGATTCACTGCGCTACAACAGCAAGCCAGTTACAGAGCAAAACTATCACATAAAACAAGCTAAGCCAAAAAAAATGTGAGAGACTAGGGAGGTGTATAGTACATATTGAAAGTGTTTTGCAAAATGCAATATTAATGTAGAAATCTGAAATGAAACCTATCTTTCAGATGAGATAAATTTTAAGGCGGTCATTGCTCTGTATATGTATTACCAGAAATCTGACTTTCAGAATAAATGACTACCTAATGTTTCCTTAACTGAGGCTGATATCAAAGTTAGATTCTTTGTAACATTACTGACAGATTTTATGAGGATCTAGATAATTCAGTGAAGGTGTCTTCACAAAATGATAGGCTAAACTTGTAGATAAAGACTTAGCCATGTTTGTGTAACATAGAAAAAGATAGCTGATCAGGTTGCTGTGGGAAAGAACAGCTCAAAGCATTGATTATAAAAGCTGCAGTGTTGACTGCCCATAGATATGTTAAGTAGTATCTTCCCAGATTAATAGTTTCTTCCATTTAAAATAGTAGCTGCACTATGATTTCCCAGTGGAAAAAAAGAGGTGTATTAGGGGGGAACAGGAGGGAAGGGAAGGTCTAAGACTTAGAATTTCCTTTAATTAATCAACTTCATTATAGAAAAATAATGGGTGAAATAGCATGAAAAATAAGATTTGTGTGTGTGTGTGAAATAAATGCAAATGTATTAAAAGACTGATTAATGCTAGGTTCCCAGTGGTTAAAACAATCCCTTCTTTTCAGTACTCTGATATTTGAGTTTATAGAATTATATTCTCTTCCTACTGACTACTCTGTAGTCATTTCTGTTAATTATCATCTGAAAGACTATACAGTCCACTTCTTACTGACATAAAAATGCAGTAATTCTTAGAAATTGTCCCACTGATGCCTATGAAGCTATTTGCAAGAGAAACTGCTGGCCAGAGTAAGCAAGGGCTCCATTAAAGGGTTCAAATGGAAGATAAAGTTAAATTTATGTTTACTTGATAGATTCCTATTCTCTAACATTCCTCTTGTTTAAATCCTTATTTCTTCTTCTACTTATATTTCTAACTGCTTCAAACTCTTTCTCTGTTTCTTCCTCTTTTTTTATTTTTTTCTTTCCTCCTCCTAATATTCCATTTTAACAAGATTTTGTGAGTCACACTGATTCCAGGCAAACAAGCTGCTGTACTGTAAAATAAATAGCCTTGAAATGCTACAAAGTAAATCACTTGCCTTCAAGATTAAGCTAAAATGTTTGCTTCAGCTTCATGTCTGAACATCCTTCCACTTAACCAGATGATAGCAGACTTTTTGCCAACAAAACATATCTTTACTAAACCAGGGCCATCTTTCAATAAGAACAGAGCAGTATGATGCCCTCTGCCTTCAAAACATGCCTCTAGCCCTATTTATTTATGAGGAGCTTTGTACTGGATACAAACTGATCATGAATGTTATCCAGCTTTATATAAGACATCACATGGTATTGGTAATCTGATACAAGGTTTTAAAAGGATAGCCACACTGCCAGTTTTAAGTGCCAGCATTTTTTTTTCCCTTTTGCTATCGAGTGGTATAGCATGTACTGCTAAGAAATAGTCTAGCTTTCATTGAGTTTATGCTTCCTGCAGAAGAATTGCTACGTCTTTATTTTGCCTTCTATTCTTCTGAACAAAATAAACTATTATTCTCTGATGGAGCATCCTAGAAATAGATTGTTGTAGGAAGAATAATCTACATTTTACTTCTTGCTCCCAAATATATTTTTTCACAAGCTTGTGTTTCAGCATCTTTTTACTGTATGTTTATTAAAATAGTTATGCTTTACCGTTACAAGTCTGGAGAGTCTTAAGGAACAGATATGGTTTCAGACAAGAAATATTGACTTTTCTTGGTGGTTATTCTTATAAAATTCTATTTGATCACCTAAACTTGTATTTGTAAACCTAGAGAATCAGCTTTATTTGTGGATTACATATATAATTGACATTCGCTCCACGCAGGCATGGAAAAATGTAACCTGGTGTGAGAAACCTGAAGTGTGACTAACATCCTGAATTTTTGCTTTGCAACATAATCTAGAGGATGGATGAGCATTAACATGGAAAATCTAGCCTCTTTTTCCCAGAGGGCACCTTTGCATTATTGTAGCTGAAATGCTTCATGTACTGTATCACTTTGATCTGAAAGCGAAAATCTGATGAACACTTGTTTGAGTATTTTAAAGGTAAAGATAATAGCTTTGATCAATCCCTTGAATCCCTAGTTCCTTAAATCATTTTAGGACAAGTTAAACTAAGATTTTGGAGCTGGTCTGTGCATGCTTAAGGGAAGGAAAATTGGCTAATTTGTGCTTGACTTACTAGAAAGCAGATATGGGAAAGAATATGGCAGAGGGAACATTTAAAAAAGTGAAGAGAACCTATCTGAAAATTTTGTAAGTAATTAGATGGCAGTACAGATAGAGGCATCTCAAACTGGCATTTCAATATCCAATTATTTATCAAACATTCATTTGCAATTGAAATAGCTTAAGCAGAGATGTGACTTGGAGGAGAGGTGGAACCGGTAAGGAGAATTGTACACTGAATATTTGTTTATATGTTTCTTCTACCATGAGAGAGAGATCTGGAGTTTTGTATGCTTCCCTAACTTCATGCATCAGAGAAATTGAATAGCATGACTGAGTTTAAAAGGGGTGACATTAATGTGAAGTCTAAGGATTCTTTATGTGCATAAAACCATGATGGTTCATTCCGTGAACAGCTGCTAGCCAATAAGCCTTTTAAAAAGCCTTTTGGAGACAACACTGACAATCCAGAGCTCACACTCTCACTGCAGGATTTGTACACTGAATTTTCAAAAATAGGGCACCTCCAAATACATGTTAAAAGGTAATCTAAATGCCTCTTGGGGACCCAATATTTTATTAATTGTATATCCAACTGTTGTGGTTTAACACCAGCCAGCAACTAAGCACCACACAGCCTCTCACTCACTCTGCCCTGGTGGGATGGGGGAGAGAATCGGAAGAGTAAAAGTGAAAAAACTCATGGGTTGACTTAAAGACAGTTTAATAGGTAAAGCAAAAGCCGCGCATGCAAGCGAAGCAAAATGAGGAATTTATTCACTACTTCCCATCGGCAGGCAGGTGTTCAGCCATCTCCAGGAAAGCAGGGCTCCATCATGTGTAACGGTTACTTGGGAAGACAAACGCCATCACTCCGAATGTTCCCCCTCTTCCTTCTTCTTTCCCCAGCTTTATATGCTGAGCATGACGTCATACAGTATGGAATATCCCTTTGGTCAGTTGGGGTCAGCTGTCCCAGCTGTGTCCCCTCCCAACTTCTTGTGCACCCCCAGCCTACTTGCTGGTGGGGTGGTTTGGGAAGCAGCAAAGGCCTTGACTCTGTAAGCACTGCTCAGCAGTAACGAAAACATCCCTGTATTATCAACAATTTTCAGCACAAATCCAAAACATAGCCTCATACTAGCTACTATGAAGAAAATTAACTCTACCCCAGTCAAAACCAGCACACCAACACACCTTTGAACTTACTAGAACTTTACTTAGTACCTAATAGAGAAGTTGTACAATATTAATGTATTTAAACATAATTAAATGTCATAGTTTTGAAACTGGTTTCAGTTGGTGACTTGATTGTCCAAATGTACATCTGAGTGAATCTGGCTATCGGGTATTTTCACTCTAAACTTTGTGCAGGCTGCAAAACTATCACAGTTTCTGTGAGCACAGAATGATGTATGTAATAACTGAAGCCCACTAGTGAAGCTATGTTAAGGTTTCTACCAACAACTTTCCACTGAGTTATTTATGTTGAGGTTATGTTGTAAGTTTTTTGGGGAGACTCTTCATTTATATTCCACCTGCACAGCAGTTCTGATTACTGATTAGTGCTATGTTATAAGAAATAAATAATAAAATCAATGGATTTGCTTATATTTTGGGCAATTGCTGAAGATTCCATAGTAGCACTTCTCATTTTCTGGCAGATGGTAAAATGGTTACCTCTGCAATTAGAAGAACACATGTGTCTTCTTTTCTGCACTGAAAGAATCTTAACAATTAAACATGTGGCCATGATAAGCCAGAGGAAAACAGAAACAGCCTGTTTGTAATGTATGTAACTGAAGAAATATATTCAGAATGAAAGTAAAATGTTTAAAATCTTCCTTCTCTCTCTAATGCAAAATTTTCTAGGACCCAAAGGACAGGAGTGCCAGTTCCAAACCTCCACAGGTGTTGAGCAGAGGTAGAACTGGTCATGGAAAGGAACAACACATTTGAGGGTTTCTATCCTTGTACATTCAGCACTAAGGGCTAAGGAACCAGAGTGTAATTACGGAGAGATAAGTATGAGCTGGCAAAGGTACTACAGCCATCTGACCGTCGTACAAATATAAACACAGTTAACGTTTATCTATACCTAAGCAAGATATTTTAAAATGTGTTTCATTTTTAATTAAGTTAAAGCTATTTAAACTGTAAGGGTTTCTGGGACTGGTGTCCTGCATGTCCTGACCAATGCATGGGAAGAAAAATTATATTCCACTTTAATGAAATTACAAAACATTTCCTCGAGATTTGATCCTGTTGCTTAATAGCATTGTCTCATCTTATAGACAACTTAGCTAATGCTGGTGTAATCAGAGATGGCTGTTGTAGCACGAGTTGGAAATACATCTGTTAAGAATGTAACAGCTGCACCTTCCGCTTAAATTTTGTCGTTATATCTTGAAGGATAAACATTCAAAATACAGTTTAAAAGAGAATAGAAGCTTCAGCTAAGTGACTTACACCACTGAAATGGAATTAACAATAAAAATGATGGATATACAACTTCATTTGAACTGACAGACTCAGTTGTAACAACTTTAAGCTGCGCATTAGATATTTGTCCCATTGTGTCTGATGACTATAGTTATCAGGGCAGGAGATAAGAGCTTTAATCACAGTCTTAAAATATATTTTGTGTTTCCTTTTGCATACTTGATTTGCTTCTTGTATGCAAATTTTATATTTACTCCATATTCAAAAAGTGTCTCCTATTAATCTACATTGATCTTATTTTATTTTGCAGATTGACTAACTTGCTTTGTGTAAGTTACACTGTAAGGACAGCTTTAATGGTTGAATTAGATGGTCTGTTCACTTTTTACAGTACATTTTATTAGTCTAAATGTATGGTAGCCAGGCTGAAAACCAATACCTACAGGTACCTTTTCAGCACAGTGCTCAGGAAATTAACCATGGAGCTCTCATTAGCATTAATGGGTGCTTAGTGGCTAATTTACTGTGCACCACGCTTAAAACATACCCCCCAGGGTGCTCACCAGGCTGTGTGGGAGATTCCTCCGTGCTGATGGTACTGTAATTGTGTTTTACTAGATAAAGCTGCAAATGAAAGATTTTGATTTCAATGACATCTATGCCTAACTCTGATTCAAAGAGAAAACACACACACCTATGTTCACTATGAATTAGCTGTGACAGCAAGATAATCCCATCAAGGAGTTCTGGCAGAAAGATACAGTAGAAAAAAGATGTACTATCAATACTTCTAATTTCTCATAAACGCGGAAGGTTACACAGAATATCTTATTTTGATGCTAAATATTAAACATTAAAAGCATAAACTTTCAAAATAACTATTCAGAAATTTGGAACTGCTGTTGCTATTTTAGCTTAGCCTCATTATGCATGTGTTTTCAATTACAAAGGGAAAACTTAAAGAAATTAAGATAAATCAACTGGAATCAAGAGCTCAGGAACTTATGTCTCTAAGAAGCTAAAGTTTTCCCAGTCAAAGGTGCAAAAATTCCCTGGAATTCACACTCCAGTCCAAGAAGAAAAACTGTTGGGAATGCTTCCAAATTCTGTTCTGAATAATGAATTTTAAAAGAACATTAACTTTAAGCAGAAAACCTATAAGGAATGGGGGAAAGAGAAAACAACAAAGAATCCTGTGCCTTGGTGAATAGAAAACAGTGGGATAAGGCAAGACTTAAAATCAATCTGAGTTTTGCTTTAGAAAGAAGATTCTTCATTTCTTAACAGAGGACAAAGCAGGAGGAGGGTTGCCATATGCTTAAAATTATCTCTTACCTAGAACAGATTCAAAATTGGTATCTGTTTCAGTTTTTAATGGGACTAACACTGAGTACAAAAGCAAAAGCAGGCTTGCTAAAACAAAGCTCACTGAGCTTAATGTGTGTGTGTACAGCAGACAGGGAGAGAAGAAGATGACATCCTTCCCAAAATATTGGAATATAAAATCACAATCAGACATAATTTGTTAACAAATCTGAATGGCACCATAAAATTGCGGAGTAATATAAATAGTAACTACACTTAAGACAAGAAAGAAAATAGGTAACTTAGGCTAATATGGACTTACAAGTGTGACCCAATCAGCCAAAAACTTAGAAAATATTGAAGATATAGCAGAGATGGAAGTAAACAGCATAAAACAAAGGGGTCATAGATCATGTCAGATCAATCTGTTACCTATCTCAGGTAAGAAAATTAATTTTTTGGATAAGAGAAATGCAAGTCAGTCTAATTTGTCTGGATTCAGAGAAGCATGGAAAATTATTGGTTACATTGAAAAATTGGGGATTAATAAGGAACTCTAGAGTGAGTAAGGAAGGAACTGGCTAGAAGAGAGGTGAGTAGATTTTACTTAACAGGGCATTGTCATCATCAAGGGCCTTTGTTAGCAGTACACTGCTCGTGCATTGCTGCCTGTCTGATAGTATAGATCCCAAAATGTTATTTATCACACAACTTCTTGGCCACCGGTTTTTTTTAAAGCATCTTTTTCTCCACTATTGTCTATAAAGCTGTATTAAAGAGCACTGCTACGGAGTCTGTCACTTAAACTCATGAGTGTCACAGATTCTCATAATTCACAATGGTGGTATCATTCTTGTACATTACAGTTGCTGGCATCACTAGTCCGTGATATCCAACTATTACTATTTTTTTACACTAACCCTCTTCCCCCTTATTGCACAGATACATGCTGAAACGTTTGCTACTGTAAAGTGACCTGCTTATAGTCTGGGTCAGCATCACATCAAAAAGGTACATCAAAAATGTTTAGGACAGTGCTTTGCATCCTAATACCTTCTAGGAAAGGTATGAATAAAACTGAGCTTGGGTAACCTTCTTTAAGACAGAGAATGTGATTGCCTCCAGAAAAAGGTCTTTTATTTGTTCCAAATATGTTTACAGAATATCTTTGTGGAATCTGGCAGCATATTTACAATGGATATCTGCCCAAGGATAACTAACAGATATGTTACAATCTCCAATCGTGGATGAACTGTAACAGATGTAATGAAGTGAGTGGTGCAGGAAAAGCACAGAATAAAATATGATATATCACAGTTGGAAGGCTACTTTCCACAGATTTCTTTTCACAGATACACAGATTGACTGTATGTAGTAGTTCACAGCAAGAAAAGAAAGGTAGACATGGTTTCACTTGAAGAGGGAGACTCCAAAACTGCTTTGCTGGGCTGGGAATAAAGCAGCTCTAGTGATACAGACAGAGGAAAATTGCAGGTCTTGCCTACCCTTCCTTCCCCTAGTGTAACATTTGTTGCTGTGATGTAGATGATTACGGTCATCTGTTTCAAAATTTTTCAAAAGAAAAAAGTGACTCAGTGTAGCTGTATGTGTCAACTGTATTTTATCTGTTTGCTGTAAAAATGCTGAGAAAGAAACTTTCACTATTTATTTTCAGAAATGTCTGTTATTTAAACATCGTCAACCTGTCAATCAATGTTCCTTTGCAAAACTGAGCCAACTTTTTGCACTAGGAAAAATGATGATAAAATATATTAACTGTTTTAGAAGGTTTGTGCTGGTGCTCCTCAGTCAAGAATGTAATCTCCATCCCTGTATTCTTCAGTATTAGCAGTTTCATTAATTTATTTCTTCTTAGCTTGAGGGAAGACTGAAAATGCTTGTTGAGTGGGTGAGGTATCGAGCAAATAGCACTTGTAGGAAAGGGTAGCAGGCAACAGCCTGTTCTTAAACAACACAAGAGGAAATAAAAAGTGCTACATTTATCACTATTATGAAGAAACCCAGAAAGAATAGACTATCAAGAGAGGCTCCTAAAATTGCAAAATAGTTTCCTTACATCTGAAAAGATATATGTATGGCAAGATGACTAAAACTGTTTTCCAGAAGGATGGCAATTCTGGAGTAGGCTATGTATAAAGGGACATCTATAGCTCGCAGACTATGCCCACCCTCGTTCCCACTAGATGAACAGGTCCTGCCCTCTACCAGATGTAAAAATCAAGTTCTACCAATGCCCACAGGAAGGCTTCGCTGCTTCTGGAAAAAGTAATATTCCCAAAAGTTCAAAGGGAAAAATCCTGACCTCACTGAAGAAAACTGAAACCTAGCCACTGGCTGCTGTAGTGTCTGACTTCTCTCTCTCATTAGCAAAAAGTTAACTGAAAATATCGATAAGACCTGATGTACTTGTTAACAAAGATCAGGTCCATCTTCAGCTTTTAAAGAAAGTGAGGACTGGATACACTATTTACAATAAACATCAATCATTAACTGTGTAAGGAGATGGGAATGAGATGGTATAATTAATGATACACAGGAAGATGTAACATGAGTCAGCTTAGTTTGTACATTCACTTTGACGCTGAAGAACCCTCAGGATCAAAAAACATTTAATGAACCTAGCATTGTTATACTTACTAATTGCAAATACAACTCTGTGATATACTTTCATATTTTAGCAATATAAAATAGTTTTGATGAGTTGATCTGTTAGAAAAAAAAGTTCAAATGGTTTTCCATCAGAATCTGCTCATCTAATGAAATTGAAGCATATCGGGGGATGGACAGATACACGCCAGCTAAATTTACCTAAATCAAGACATTGATCTGTACCTACACAATATTTTTTTCCAAATTACGAGATACTACTTCACAAAAATAAAGACAGAATAACTTCACTGCAATGAAAAAGAATAATATCTTTGACATTTCCAAGATTATTATTTGTTTTGACTTTGACTCTTCTTTCTCTTTTATTTTCTAATAAATGGGTTTCTGTTGATCATTGCAATGTGGGCTTAAAAGGAAACTACAAGTTTTCTGAGAAATCAGATTCTGAATTTTAAGAGTGGTCAGAGTCTCACTTAGAAGACTGTATTGAACCTAATTTCTGTGGATGCAAGCATCCATCTTTGTTTTTCTTCATGGACCTTCAGGTAGAACATGAGTTTGGGTAACCTAACTATGTGTTGTTGACACGAGGTGTGCACCCGTTCTACTGCAACTGCTGCAAATTTTTTACCAATTGCCTAACAATTGCACTTCTTATCTTCAGCGACAACACAAAAAAAATTCCTATCTGGTCTCATCAATGCCTGATAAATCTAGAACACAGAGGTGGTTGGTTGGGAAAAATGCATGTTAATGGGCTGACTTCTGTACTAGAAACACCGATAAATGTTTAGTGGGTCTCTTAATTCTTTTTTAAACTACATCGACATGACATGCTGCTATCCTGCATGGAGCTGCCAAAACTTTCTAGTACTGGAATCTGGACTGCCCTATGAGCTGCCCTATATTAGTGCAATTGATGCCGGCTGATAGCGCGTTCATGTTGTTTCATGTACCTGCTGGTCACATCCTCATTTACAATTTCCATATCTAACTCAGGCACATCAGTGCACTGTGTGATATGCATAAATCTTTAGATCACT
This sequence comes from Gymnogyps californianus, assembly GCF_018139145.2. Taxonomy (NCBI): domain Eukaryota; kingdom Metazoa; phylum Chordata; class Aves; order Accipitriformes; family Cathartidae; genus Gymnogyps; species Gymnogyps californianus. The sequence goes on from NC_059472.1 coordinate 44,035,792, forward strand.
GCAGCAGGTTCCTGTACAAGTTGCCAGCACACAGGTGCCTACATCTTAAATGCTGCACCTTGGAGCACCTTGGCTCAGGTGATACTCTTTAGATGTTCCTAAAAATTCTTTGTAACTTAAAGACTATTGCAGTCAGGAAACATAAACCTGTACAAAATTTCCCTTTCTTTTCTTCTTGCTCCCCTTTAGCCCTCTCCCCACCACTAAATGAATAGTAAGTACTATCTTGTAGCACTAAAAAAAAAAAGCCAGGCAATCTCATATTATGTCCATATAGCATATGCATAGTATATGGGCTATAGTCTCTTAACAATTTTCTGCCCTCATACTGCATAAACCTGTGCATCTTTTACACATAACCGCAGATTTGTAGTGTTCTTTCCAATGAGCAAGTGAATAGTGGTTTTCTGCTTATATAAACTAAGTGATGCTGTGGCTGCATGGTATGACACAAACATCTCTTGTATATTTACAGGGAGCAGAATACAGTCTAGTTTAATTATGCAAAAATATTTATCTCTCCCCTATTACCATATCTGAAAAGTATATTTCCCACTCCCACAGTTAAATGTATCCTCATATCAATTTCTCATATGTAGTGCTCAGCACAGTGCTTTACATTTTCAAAGTGCTTTAGAAACATTAACTAATTAACTAATGCATGTCATTATGGGCCTGTGAATCTTGGATGTCAAAAGGCAAAAGACAAGGCAACCACAGTGGATTAAATAAAACACAGATTAAATTGCCAGCATAGCACCACCAACACTGCAAATTTCTCTACCCCACGCAAAACTATTCTCTGACCTGCACTACTGTTTCTTGCTTCTTTCTTCTGGTGTGAGATACCACTGCTGGGTGATAATCCTTCCCTTCAATGTAGGTCCCACAATTCGTGGGGCCAGTCCCAACCACATGGCACATGTCTATTCCTGCTTTAATACATATGAGCATAAGATTGTACTGTCCTTGAGAAGTGGTTAAGATAGCGTTTATTCCAAGATGTACTCACTGCACAGTCTTAGAATAGGAATGAATATAAATGCAGTAATCTTGACTTCTGATTCATAAAAAATCCTATTGTCAGTTTAGATCAGAATCATAGTCTGAAAGTTAAAAGCTAAATATGAGACTTAATGATAGAAGATATTTTTGTCCTTTGATACAGTTCTGATTTCTAAAGGATTATCTGTATAAACATGTCTGATCCGTTTCCTGGGAGAATGTCCCTCATATACTGGATGCAGACCACTAGAAAAAAAAGTTATTAGACTCACAGCTTATTCAACATCATTCTCTTTCCTTGGATCTCTTCAGATAGGGGCAGAGAGCAAATTGTTGTCTAGATGAATTTTTATGGCTGTTTGTTCCTGGCCTCCTTTTTCCAAAGTTCTTCATGCCTACCCCTATACATGAATATAAGGTATGTTCCTCATGTGACCCAGCTACATACTTTTCATTCAAAGAAGACTTCCTGATACGGAATGGTGCTGTTGTGTTGTCTCATGGCTGGAGCCATATTCTTATGCAACTGAATGCAACCTGTCACTTGACCAAAATACAGACCCTTTTTACAGTGTGACTGGACATGTTCTCTTCCAGTAACACTGAATACCAGCATTTTGTGCATGGAACTGATGAATTCATATTTGCGTGACGGGTGAGAAATCTAAGCATCCGGTGCCTTCATAAGAGACAGTGAAACCATTCTGCTTCAAGAGTTAGGTGGATTGTTCAGCACAATTCCACAACGTTGTGTTCCTCGTCTGCAAGAAGCGAAAATCATCAGGTTTTACATGGTAGAGTAGCTTACTGATTCATCAAGAAAATCAGGTTGTATATTGCTCATTAGATTCCACTTACCAGAATAAAAGACTCTAACAGCTCCACTAAAGGAGAAAGCTGCAAAGGGAGAAGGGAGAATAGCAGAACAGGCAGATTTCTAGGTGTGGCCATTAGGGCAATCACAGCAGGCCACTCTGCCTTTTGTAATGACTAGACAGGTAGGTTTGCTGAACTGATGTGAGTTTGTAATACAAACGGGCTGAAAACGACTTGCTGAAGTTATTCTTAAATTTTCTGAAAAATTAGAATTTACTTCAGTGATTTCATTATCTTTCATTCTATATCCACAAGCCCAACTCTTCAGTATTCTTAGGGGGCAAATTAAAGTTGTAGGTAAAAGGTGTCTTAATAACTGCTGGATAATAACAAAAGTTCTGACAATTTAAATTGATTTTGTACCTCAGTATTAATAACTGCACAGCCATTATACAGCTATTAATGATGATACAGCTATTATAATTACAGCTATTGTAATAAATGTGGAAATGATTTCACTGGCTTAAGCAGAAACATTATAGTATCATCTATATGAAATGGCAGTTTTCCCCCTCCTGCAGATACTTCATTAGCACAATCATACTTCTCTAGTAGTAGCACCTAAGAGTCCCTTATTGGTATGAAAGCATTCCTGACAGCAGTGCCAAGTTGCCTTGCAGTTAATGTGAAGAGGCCTGAACTATAAATATTTTCATGACCTTTATGAATGCAACCAGATTGCTAATTTTAAATTGTAAGTATTTAAACGGGTTGGAAAAGCTGGACTGTACCACTGAAAATTTGCTATTAACATTTTTTTTCCCCAGAAATGTATGTTCGAGTGATTAATTACTTTATGTTACACTTGTCATAAATCTCCCTGGTGCACAGTGCTCCCCCATCTGTCTGTCTCATCGTCACATTATCTCTTGCTCTAGGTGTAAGTATAGTTCCTTCCTCTCCAGATACATGGCTAAACAGGCACCTAGAAGGACTTCTTTATAGAAAACGGGTGCAGAGTACAATGTGCTGTCGACTTGGTTGTTACACAAGCTTTTAGAGGCAGGGATTGTCTTTTAACGGTATGCATAGTGCCTCATTAAATGGGCTTCTCCCAGACTCCATCACCCACAGCTGAGGTCTCTAATTTCTACTACTATACAAAAATAACTGTATTCAGTTCAGATATGCTCCTGGTTTTAATCTATCTTTAACAAAAGTTGATAGATCAAATCTGCCCTTTACATTATGGCTGATAAATAGTGCCCTAGTGCAGAGGTTCTAAATAAGTTATTTTGGCTGCTAAGATGGAGACACTTTTTCCAGAGCTAATGAAACTTTTATAAAGCTGGATTGGTCCCTGTCTATCAGATCTTGGGAGAGAATTTTATAGTCAAGGCTTAACGATATAAATGTCTATGGTTGGTACATTCAAGGACATCTTTCGCAGCTTTGTGAATAAAAGATATTATCACCTCATATAAAGTAGGAAGGAGAGATGAGGTGCATGAACCTGAACTGTGCATCTGGGGCTAGTTTAAGGCACAGTGCTTTGTAAAATCTGATAGTAAAACTAGACTTCCCTGAAGCTTTATTTGGCAGTTCAAAAAAAAGCCTGTTTTACTTCTTCATGTAATATATCTACATCTAGTATGTATCCCTAGGCCGGTGTTAGATGGAGGGGTTTAATTCATTGAAAACAGTTTGAGATTCTTACAATAACTTTTATCTTAGAGGCACATGGGTAGATGTACAATTAGCCACTTACCTACTTATTCAAAAACAATAACCATCTTTTACACCTACTGTATATAACTTGTGCCTTCTCATTGCCTTAACCTTTTAAATCCATAATTAAGCAGTGATTTTGCCTTTTGGGTCTTGTACAGATCAGCAAAACTGGATCTTCCATTTAAACTAATACATGCTTGTGTATACAATTATTTCCTTAGCATACTACTTGAGAATCAGGGATGTTTCTTGTGGTTCATATTTTGGGTATAATCCTTTGGCACCCACCATTTTGCTCTTTCTCCTGAAAAAAAACCCAAACCAAACCAACCAGAAAAAAAGATTGGTGGTACAGTCTGAAGAGGGACAATCATGACAACACATCCACAAAGACCTGTGTTTCCCCCATCATATTTCTACTTTATTCATTGAAGTGAGCATGCAAACATTTTTTTCCATTTTCTCCCTGGAAATCTTCATTCTTATTTAACTCTACAGTATGTATTGAAATGGAGTACATGTAAATAAGTTTTAACGACAGCTCTGTTCATAAAAAGATTAAAATGGAATACCAAATGTTTAGTCAATTGTTAGGCTCTTTGGTTAGATTCAACAGATCAATAGCTTGTTATTTTCATGAATTACTATAATTCTGGCAGTTTCCTGTTTGCTTATAGCATATGTTGTTTGCATTTATATTGTAATTTGCCTTGCAATTTGCAATATAATCTTAAGGAAACATTGAATGTTTACTTGATATATAGGGTCCCCTACAGTTAGGTTTTCAACATTCAAGCTCAAATAAACCATTTGGATTTAAGCGGAAGAAAGGAAATTAAAACAAGATATTAATAGGAACTTTTTCAAGGAGTTTCAGAACTTTGAGAAGAAACTGTTTGAAATGTGTCTGTGTTGAATACACCCACAGCTCAATATGACATCCCTAATAATTATGCTCTTGAAGGCTGACTATGAAGTATTTAAAACACAAGGAATTCTGTAATTGACTACTTTGGGGCAATAGCTACAACTGACTACACTGGGTCTTTGCATGAGCCGCAGTCTCTCACCACAAAGTTCATTGAGCACGAGCAGGACCATACCTAGAGATGATCAGGACTTCTCAAGAATGCATTAATTGGAAAACAGGGATTTGTTGTAACCAAAGTTTCTGGTGGGAGCAAAATTCAGGCGATACTTTTGTCCGGAGTGAACTTTCTGATGAAAGTGAAGAGAGACACAGCAGACCCCCGACCTCAAATACCTAACATCCCCAAAATAGAGAGTTCCTCCTGGGTGTTTATTACCGGGTTTAGGCCTCCCTTCTGGCTGATTTTGACTGGGGACTGGAACCTGGGTAGTTCTGTGTTTCAAGCATGTCATTAACAAGGAATTACAGTGTATCTACGTGAAAAAGTATAAACACATGAAAACTCCTCTGCCTGTTTGCTAATGTATGAGGGAAGATACATTCATTCTAGCTCTATAGAGTGCTATGGTAACAGTGAAACTCCTAAGCCAGAAATTTGTCTGCATACATTGATGTAGAAATACCCTGTCTGCCTTTTTCAGAAACATCTGCTGTGCCCCCCTCCCGCCCACCACCACCAAACTAGAGTTATAAATGTGGTATAAATAGTTAAATATTCAGTCGCTTAAAGAGAAGCTGTCTAGGAAGTGTGTTTAGTGCCTGGCTTGTGCAAGACATGGTTTCAAATTGTTGGCCTCAATCAGATACCAGCTTCAGGTTTCCTGAAGTATTTACCTGTTCTCTCTGTCTCTCTCTTCTCAAAACTTTTTTTTTTTTGCCCCTTTCATTCTTCGTCTGGTTGAAAATAATCCCATAACATCATTTGATATCAAAGAGAGTTTTGATTTTCCGGGTAGGCAATACCAAAGATAGTCTTCATATTACATCATGCGAGGCATCTGAAGTGCTTTGAGTCACCTTCTGGAGACTGACCACTCTCCAGTAGTTGCCTGGGAAGGGTAACTCTTCTTTGAAGTTCAGATCACTTAACTAATCCAGCTTAAATGTGAACACCTTCTTACCACGAAGTGTAAAAGACGAACAATGAGGTGCTGTAGGATATTAGGATGGCCTGTAATATATACTGAGCTAAAGGAGGAACACAACAACACAAGAAAGGAAGATAGCACTATAGTTGGAGCACAGTGATTTATACAGGCTCAGATAAAACCCAGGTAGCATCTAAGCACATTGCAGGAATTGCAAAAGGAAAAATCAGTAACTGAAAGTCTTAGGATATTTCCATATACATTTACTGTTTGAGGAGTTTTTGCTTTTAGAATTTAAAAAATTATTAAATGCATTAGCTTTACTTTATGATTTCGACTGTAGGAGCATGTGTTGGATATCTGCCTACTTGTAGCTATTTTCAGACAGTCAGTTCCCTCCTATTTACCGGCTTTTTATCATTTTAATTACATGATAAATAGTACAGATTACAGATTTTTCCTGATTAATGTTGCTACTGAGGCATTCAGTCTTGGAATACAATTACAAGAAAATGTGTATTTACTCCATCTTTAAGATTGCTTAAATAATAAAAAAAAATTGTCACTTTGTAAATCTCTTAGAAAAACATTTTTGTTTTGCCAGATCTTATGTTTCATACAGACGGCATGCACCATGCTAACAGTCAAAATACTGTATCCTTGTAATATCAATATTTTATACACAACCATCTCATAAGCTTTAACCTTGCAACTTAAAACAATGATTCTCTGTCATAATAAAGATAATTAGGGATGAGCATCCCCATTCTGTTCATTTTTGATGTCCTCCTAATCTCTGTAAGTAAGAATATTAAACTCCAGTAATCCGTAGATAATATGGTGGGAGTGACTCACCACAGTTGTGTACTGTGATCAAATTAGTTACCTCAGAGGCATTTCTTTTCCTACAAATGAGAAACACAATCCAGAAAAGGAAAATAAAATAACTGGTTTGGTTCCCCCGCCATCCCCCTCAGTCTCTCTGAAAAAGAGCTATTTGTAATAACAAATCTAAGTGTAGTTCTGAATGCTATTTGGGGATTTAAATTAATTCGATCACAAAGGAGAAATTAATAAATTATAGAATTTTGACAAGTCAAAAGCAAAATCGAAAACTATTTGGGCACTTTTATTCTCATCTGTTGAGCACATAAGTGGGATTTTTGTGGGGGACTTCACACATATGAAATATACAGAGAAGAGTCTTGAAGATGTAACATGTATCCTTGTAGCTGTGAACCTCCACACCAATGACCTGTACTGAAGTTCTGAGGGTATTGTCTCACATAAAGCCTGTAAAACTCCCACAAATAACCTACATTCTCTGAAATTTCTCACTTGTCCAGATTAAGCAAATTCACTTTCTTCAATCTTTATTTCTAAATCGTGTTTTCTAAACCTAATTCATTGCTGTTGCTTTCCTCTGGACTCTTTCCAGTTGATCCACATCTCTCTGCCAAAAACTCCATGTGATACAGCCAGAACCAAGTGGAGTGGAAGGATGACTTCATGAATCTAACATGACACTCCTATTTGTACACTGACTTTCCATCATTGTATTTATATATCACAGTATGATGTTTGCTTTTTTCTTCACACCGCTGAGGTGCTTTTAAAAATTGTTCATCTCTTATCCTCCAAACACTTCCTCACGTGCTTAAATTGACTTGAGTTTAAAGGGACAATTCACATGTGTAAAGCAATGCACATATTTAAGCATTTCAAAGGTCAAGGCCAAATATTCCTGTCAAGGAGTTATAAACCAAACTGGAGCCAGCCTGAGTCAAACGCACAGTAAGCCAATAGCAGTGTTCTCTAATGTAATTAAATCTTTTCTGATCTGCACTTCAGATGTGGGATATGAATGTACTATTGTATGAAGACCTAAAAACTGTAGTATTAACATTCTGCATCGCTCATGGAGAGAGGGGGGAAATGATTTTATTTTTAATCCAGTTTTGGTTTACTTTTTTAATAACTGGAATATTTTTTGATTCACTGACTTGCATTGTTTTATTAAGATACACAGCAACATTTCCATAGTAAGAATGAAAGCAGACTACCAATTACAAATTTTACAAAAATGCTTCTCATATTCTGGTAATAGATTAAGCAACAACTGATTGCTCAAATAAAATGTATTTATTTCTAAGACACTTCAGGAAAAATATATCAAAATAATATCTGATGTTCAGTTTTCTTCAATTTTGTCACAATGCAATTCAGTAGATAATAGAAAATTTAATACTAATTGTTCATTTCTTGGTTCATGCTATCTCAGGTGTGTAAATTTGGTTGGTTTTTTTTTTCTTCTTTGTAAATATCTTGTTATCAGTTTTATAGACACTGTTAAGAAGCTTTTCTTTTCAGCACTGATTTTCTAAATAATTAATTCAAAATGTCTTTTTAAATGGTATTGCTTTTTTTTTTTTTATTTGGACATTTTTACCTATGTGATTATGTAAATAAACATTTAGTTAAAGGTACCATTATTGAACTGCTTTTAAGGATGTTCGGTACACAACAGCTGACCCATCATGATGTGATTACTCATGTTGCCTTCATTTTCATTTCAACCAGAATGCAGGGTTTTCTTGGTCCTATTGTAAGAGCAGAAAAACAATTATTTTATGCATGACTGATGATAGTGATGGAGACTTTATATGGGACACAGCAGGAAGCTGAGAACTGCTTGATGCTTCAAAATACCGTGTACTTACAGCACATTCAAATGTTGTAAACCCTAAGTATGCAGCTTAATTTTATTTGTAACTTCAGAATTTCTAAACTGCTGTATATATTTTTTAATTCTAATGGCACACTGAAAAAATAATACTTTTCAAAAAATGTACGATACATCAGTTTTAAAGCACAAATGAATTCTGACTAAGTGGATGCTTTACTAGGCAAACTGGTGTTAGAAGTTAATTGGGTTTGACTAGCAAGTCCAGTTATTGGCACAATTTATAAGCTTTTGCAGAATTGTGACCATTCTGCTATCATACAGTAATATGCACAATGTGAGGCCTGACAGTAAGTGCTTGCTATCTGACAGTAAGTAATGAATCCTAGTACAAAATATCCTTATAAAATAGACCCCTTTTTGAAGTGAAATGTAGTACAAGACTATTTTTCAGGATGCCTGAACATTTATTACATCAACATATAATTAACTTTTCATTGTCTTTGCGTGCTGTGCCAAATCTGTTACAGGAATGGTCAGATGTTGCTTCTTTGTGGAGAAAAAAGCTTCTTAGTAGAGAAAAGGTTTGTTAGAAAATATTATTAAAATTATAATAATTATTCTGTAATTTGGGAGACTTCCTCATTCTTTCTGAAACTTGATGCTGTAACTTTAAATCCTAAAGTAGCATTTCATAAATCCTACTGGTCTCTTGCATTATAATATTTTTTTCTTCATGTGCTTGAAGTAATTTCTGCAAATCTTTAGGCACGCAACTGATTTAATCACTTCAGTAGTTCCTTTAGCATCTAGCATAAATTTGAAATCACTGAAGAAAATCATGCATATGCGAAGTGCTGTTTGATGCATTTTGTTTTTATTTAGTATTAAGTGAGTTAATCTGAAGAAGCGTTTAACCACTGTACATGTAACCATTACTGTGAAGTGCATAAAGTTTTGCAACTAAATGCAGTTTCTTCTAGGAGAAAAATCACTTAATTTGCCACTACCTGTGTGACACAATGTTTCTAATTCTCTGTGGGCATTGTGAGTGTTAGAGGTTGGTAATACATCTATCCCCCACTATTTTTCCTTTAATTATCCAAAGCCTGGGAAAACTTATTTCCCTTGAGAGCTTAACTATTGTTAAAATCTCTGTTTTCCTGAAGGATAACCAACTCCTGGCAATTGCCCTGGAGCCCAGAGTTTGCCTTTGCAGGCTCATGCGTGCACATCACACCACCCGTCTCTTCCCCTGACTGCCAATTCCATCCCAATGAGCTGGCAGGGTGCTCAAATTCACATCAATTCTGTTCCGTGATATTTTCATCAAATTGCCAAGCCTTAATTGCATAAGTGGGCTACATGGTTTTTTTGTGCTTGCACACCATTGTAAATAGGACTAGCTGCATGATGCTGTCTGTAAGATATTTTACATTTCAATGTTCTCATTTTTTTCTGGGGGATCACTTTCTGTTCATCCCTTCGTAGGCTGCTTTTCTAGGTTTCTCCCTCATATTTCCACCAGAGAGTTTAGTTTGTCTTTGACTTTACATCTCAGAGAAAGATGATTTTGTCACTTCATCAGGGAATGTAGACGATTCTCTGAAAATCTGCAGAAGGCCAAGTCCTTTATTGTCTGGTTTCGCTGGCACTTGGTGGATCATGTGAGTCAACCAAATGCTCTTATAGAGAGGGACTGAGTCACCATCCGCAGCTGTACCTGGAATCGTGGTCTGACTTCTCCTTCGTTGTGTGTGCTCAAGCCTGAAATCATCTGCCAAGGTGATGCCAACAGCGGTTTTGGTACCACTTCAATGCAGAGAATTTGGGAAGGGGGAAGGAGGGGAGGGAGGGGCCTAACTGCTGAATGGGAAAGTCTTGAGAACTAGGTATAGGAGAAATGCAGTAGGGCTTATGTTCTCTTTTTTTTCTGGTTGGCTGCTTAGTTCCAACACTGATGTTGCAAAGTGTGTTACCATGATTTTTCTCTGGCACAACATTTCTAAAGCAGTAAGGGGAGTAACTATGTTGCAGTTACAGTTTAGATGAGGAAAAAAGTAGACCTGCAGATTCTGATATTGATGTTGAAGATTAAATCAAAGACAGTGTTTGAAATTTGCTTTTAATGCACATAATAAGCATTTAATAGATCGTCAGTGTAAAGTTCTGAAGTAGAATTATTTCCAGCCATCTTTAGAAAAGTACAGTCATGGGTCACTCTTTCTATGCTACACAAAACTGTAATAAAATGGGAGGTGGGGGGATTTGTTTGGATGTTGATCTAATAGCAAAAGTTCAGGAAACTAGCTTATATATAAAGCTCAAACACAAGGCTTGTTTATTCAAAAGTTTTCTGATTCCATTACCCTGAAAACACATCACTAAAATATGAAGCATCTATATCCTGGCATAATGAGTCCAATTCTTGCTGAAAAATTATAAGTATTCCTAAGGAAGCTTTTTATTTTGCATCAGAAACAATCAGTCATATTTTGAATCTGGACTTCTGAATAGCCAAAGGTCTAGATACGCTCCACTGTCTGCAGCTGGCTGTGGGTGAAGAAGCTACTGCTGCCCTGTTACCTCTGCTTGCCTATCACTAGCCTTGTAAGTGAATATAGTTACACCACCTCAAATGAAATCTTTACTTACTTTCAACAGGGAGTTGAATGGAATGAAATGTTGAGCTGAAACACAGGCTTTTATGCTGAGTATTGGTTTTTAACTGCAAGAAATTGTTAATTAGTCTGTTTCCATGGCAATATGCAATAGCAACCCATAACTTTTCAGTGTTTAGTAACAGTTTTTCTTTGTTTTTTACGTTTCCCTGAAGTTTTAACTGCTGACCACAGTTCAGTGTTTCCAGGTCAGTCATCACTCGGTAGTTTAGAAGTCCAAAGAAAGACCCCATAAACTGGCTGGTTTAGACAATAGTATTAGATACCTGTCCTGGTTTTGGCTGGGACAGAGTTAACTCTCTTCTTAGTAGCTGGTACAGTGCTGGGTTTTGGATTTAGTGTGAGAATGATGTTGATAATACTCTGATGTTTTAGTTGTTGCTAAGTAGTGCTTATCTTCAGCCAAGGACTTTACCGTGCTCTGCCAGCAAGCAGGTGTGCAAGAAGCTGGGAGGGAGCAGAGCCGGGGCAGCTGACCTGAACTAGCCAAAGGGGTATTCCACATCGTGGAACATCATGCCCAGTATATAAACTGGGGGGAGTTGGCTGGGAGGCGTGGATCACAGCTCTGGCATCAGTCAGCGGGTGGTGAGCAATTGCATTGTGCATCACTTGTCTTTTCTTGGGTGTTATTTCTTTTTTTTTTTGTCATATTCCTTTTCATTACTATTATTATTATTATATTTCATTATTACTATTGTTAGTATTATATTTTACTTTAGTTATTAAACTGTTCTTATCTCAGCCCACGAGTTTTACTTTTTTTTTCCTTTCCTCCTCCTCACCCCACTGGGAGGGGGTGTGTGGTGCTTAGTTGCTGACTGGGGTTAAACCACGACGACACCTCATGAGAAGGTCATCTCTCCCAAGATACTCCAGAACTGTAAAGAAGCACTCAGTGACTTCAAAAAGTAATTCAGTCTTATAAAGTAACATTCATCTCATTTTCTGCTTTCATTCACTGCTTAAGGAATACTTTATGAGCCACTTTCCCAGGCAGTACTGTCCTAAAAAAAAATAAAATCCCAAATACTGATCTCATAACTGTATAGACAGATTATTTTCTTCTTATAACCCCCATCTGTGCTCTTGGAGACGTCTCTTGAAATTTTACTACATGGAAATTTTTAGCATTTTATTCTGAGTCCTTCATGGAGAACTCAGTGCCTCTGGACATCCGAACGTGTTCGGAAAAGTGAGTGTGCTAAAGGACAAGACAAAGAAATTAGACTGAAGAACCCAATTAGACAGGGTAATTCTCTGTTCCTTTGCAGTTGCTGAGCAAACAAGGTGTTATGCAAACCAGGAAGTGCTCTTTTCGCTCAGTCATGTTTTAAAATATCGACTTTTCTCCTTGCTGCTCTTTATGTGGAGACACATGGCACTGTATTTCTATGGTACATAAGTTGTTTTAATGAAAAACCACTGTTAACCTCTTCAGTGCTGTGAGGATAGAAGCACGACCTAGCAGTGGCAACAGCTTTGAATAAATTGTTCATTCATTCGGATGGAATATCAAAATGTACAGTAACCTATACATCCACCTGCATCAGAGGAATACATTTCACATGCCCATTGGGTACATCACATAGCACTGAAGTGATCAGAGTGACAACTACTGACTCTATCGCTTGTCCTACCATCACATAAACGTACTCAGATTATTAAATAATTTGGTTTGGGGATTCGGGTAACATATAACAGTATATACTCATGCTATGGAAGGTGTGTACTAGAGGGTATTATTATGCCCCTTTGAGGCAGTATTCTTGTTAGTGTAATGAAGTATAGCTCTGAGTCAAGTAAAGATACATGTCTTAACACCAGCTCACAATTTAAACCTTCACGTAAACTCTATGTCCTTTCTCCCAACGATTTGTCAGGAATATCAGGGGTGCCAGCAGTGCACAAGGTTTGAATGGTTCCTGCATAACTAGTCAGAGAGTGGCATTTGGGGTTTTTGCAAAAGTGGAGTCCTGGCTGGCTGCCCAGCCTTCCCTCTCTTTTCCTGGGGGTTGGAACTGTCAGGGGATTCCCCAGTAACAATCAATGACCTGCTGGCTCTTCTGGCAGCATGCCACCAAGTTGTGAAACTGCTGAGAATTACATGTCCTGATTCACCCTCACATATGCCAGGGAGCTTCCAGCCAGGAGAATATTCTAACCTGTTAAACAAAGATAATGCACATATTCTACCTCCAGTCAACCATTTTTTCCCCCCTTTTTAACATGGGGCAAAATACATGTTTTGGCTGTTGGACTCTTATGCAAGCACATGCTGAGGTCTCTTTTCGTGTTACATCTTATGGATTCAATAGGGATTTTGTGTAATATCTTTCACACCATTTTTTGTTTCATTTTCATGTGAATACCAACAAAATCTTAATTTAGGCTCCAGCTTTTTGTATGTGTTTTAATGCTAAACAGTTCTTGGCAGATTTTAATCAAAGGTGATGATAATGATAGCATCTTACCTCAGCCTTCATTTCTCATTTTAACTATTACCTTCAACTGTCTTCAGGCTATGAATGCCAACTTGTTCCACTCTGTATACAGCTCTTCTTTGCACTTAATTTTTTATGCTACTTACTATGCAGGATTAGCCTTTATGTAAATAAGAGTTTAATTAAATATTTTGCTGGGACCAGGACTAAGATTCCTATAAAATCTGGTTTGAAACCCTTGTATGGCATACTTTCTATGAAAGTGTTCTGGGAGAAGACTGAGCTATAGGAGTTCATAAAGATTTAATATGACTTTCTGCTGTGGAACTTAATAAAATGTCTTACAGTTAGTTGTGTCTAAGGGCTAGTTAGGTACTTTATCAGGGTTCCAAAAGATTTTCCTTGACGAATTATTTTACAGTTTGCTAACAAAATTATAGAAATCTTTGAGCCTTTTCAGGTGCAGACATAGACAAAGCAGGATATCATATATAGGTGGATCAATACTGTAGTCTCGTACAGGTACTCAGTCACACGTATCTAGGACTATTTTCAACTTTTTAGAACAAATGGTGCTGCAAACACTTGTATTTAGTCCTGTCAAATAATTCCTTCTTAAATCCCTTAGAATGCGAATTCTCCAAAGATTTATAACACATATTTTATTATGGGTTTATTTCTGGTACAATTTTGAATTTTAATGCACAGGTTAACATTTTGATTGTTTTTTAAATTAATGCCAACTGCAAAAAAACTTTTTGAGAGCCTCTTCAGTAATTATAATCCTGTGGATTCATGCATTATCTAATCCCTTTTAACATGTCAAACAAATATTTCTGCACTTGTTGTAAACGGAACATCATGATAACTCTATTTTTAGTCTTATCATAGATACAAGAAGAGACATAGTAACCAATTTAACAATGTATGTGAGTAACAAGCCCTCATTATCTAATTCATAGACATGGTCTTTAAACTTAAGTGATCATAACAGCATTTTTTTGATCAAATCCCCCTGATGACAATTGGAGTTCTCTGAACATTGAATCAGTTACTGAACATGATTCAGTGGATGGTGGTGAAGGATGAGATTCTTCCCAGTGTGTTCATTAAATGGCTGTTTTGTATCTCCCAGCTATTGCCAAATATTTGCTCCTAAAATCGCATCTAAAGCAGTTCCTGTTTGCTTAAAAATCATTGTACCACATTTTACAACAAATGTTTTAAAACTGATCTAACAACAAGCAGCAGGTCATATTACACTTTTGGTGTATAAAACATGGTTCACTGAAGTTATTTTGTGCCTCTCTAAAGAAGAAGCTACCTACACGTGGATGAACAAGACGTGTATGTGTAATCACATCTTTTCTCCTTCTGAACCAGCAGAATGACTAATTTCTCCTTTAAAAAGGGATGATAACTTGGTTGAAACTGTATTGAAAATACTGGTTAACATAAAACTAATCCATTAACTTCAGTTAAAACCATGTTCTCAGATTAAAGGAAGTATTTGTCCAAAATTGTTCAAAAGATTTGAAGCCACCTAGGGGATTTCACTAATCTTTCAGGTTTTTTGCAAATATCTCTCTCTCTAATAATTGTGTATTTTGCCTTTTTTATAAATGAGTGAAGCAAACACTGTAATTCATACTTTAAAAGAAAATAAGATGGAGTTAATCAAAGTAACCACTCCACCACTTTTATTATTCTACCTTATTCACACATCCTGATTAAAAATCTATGAAACACACAAATTAAAATACAAAAGCCTCACAAGCCGTGTTTCTAAATGGTGATAAAAAATGCAGATGTGGGCTCTGCAAAGAGTTTTCTTCAAACCTTTCCAGTCTCATTGTGTTAGATTTTGGCTAGCCATCTAGTGAAAAAGTAGGTTTGTGAAATCCAAAGCACTTCTAACATCCTGATTCATGTTGCAGATGCCAGACTGTGTCCTGAACACAGGAGGAAGAGCAAATAGCGTACTCAGCACCATATGTTTTCCCACTGGCCTCACACCTTGTTCTACCCAGAGGCATTTACCTGTGAGTGCATAGGTCTGTGACTTCATTCTTCTCCATACGGCAGAGTTGATCAGAAGTATATAGCATCAGGCCTTTACAAGTTGCCAGCCTTTTTTCTCCCCATACATGCATGGCTGGACAGGGAATTGTGACTCCTTTGAGTCGTACTTCCTTCCTGGTACTCTTCCTCACATCCAGATTTGCCCCAGGTGATCTCACATTGGAAGATCCACTGGAGAAAAGTTCTTAAAGATACCTATTAGTTAATGCAGTAAAGCAAGTGGTATCTACCTTTTTTCCCACTTATCATTCTGGCAAACACTCACACACACCATTGAAATTCACAGTTGAATTGAGATTTCATGTATCTGCTTTGAGACCAAAGCAAATGATTAAGATCACCTTGCAACATACTGAAAAGAAAAACCTTAATGAAAATCCTGAACTACTCTAACGTACTGTGACACATACTACATTGTAATAATTGGGTGTGTGAACAAACTGAATGCAACTGTATTGCTGTTTTGCTGTCACTAACAGAGATGGCATTAAATACCTCAGCAGCTTTACACATTGTATCTCTGTTACTAATACTAATGATATCTACACGGCAACCCAGAAGCATAATTACTTTGCCATCACCACTCCCATTATAGTATATGAAAGAAAAATGAGACCCTAGCTTTTCTATATTCCAGGCATCACAATATCATGAACGTGAAGCATAACTGTGGAACTGAGAAAACATATTGAATAGAATACAAATCAAGAGCTCAGTGACATAAGCACAGCTCCTTCATGTGCTAACGGAGGATGTCCTCTGCTATGACTTGCACATGATCTGAGCAAAATGCACTTTTATTTTCAAATGCACTTTGCCCAGCAGCACAGATGTGAACGAGCCTGACTGGTGATTATCTGAAGGTATGTGGTATTTAGTGATGTATCATAGATATTGCCCATCTAGCTTGGACAAATTTTTAACACTTTTAAAACATCTACCCTAGTATCATATACTAACTGCATGTCAGGTTATTCTGAAAATATGCTGTTACCTATTCCAAAAGCACATGCATGTCTAGTAACTAACATCCCAAGTCACACAGCAAGGCTGCCTTGCAGTTATAATGCTAGGGCACGCACTTTGTTGTTTATGATCAGATGTGTAATTTCTCTTAGCCTCACTGGGCATTCTGTATGCATGACACGATGTAAATTTTCCTACAATGGTAAAAGATCATATTTTCTGCTGAGTAATGATATCTTTGCACTCTGTGTTTGTGTGTGTGAGTGTGAGTTTTTCTGCCTCAAATATTCAACTGAGGTTTTCCTTGTCTGCACAGGAGATAGTATAGGCAGAATATAACATAATATAGCATATAGCATAGCATGCTATTCATAGTAGAATTTACCATCAGCCATGTTAGAGGTCAATGCTAATTAAGCAAATTGATCATATTTGTAGTTAACTACTGTAAAGGCTCAAAAAAACCCACCAAGTAACCATTTTATTCTGCTCCCCTCCCCCCTTTTTTTTTTTTCTGAAGAAAAGAATAAACGATATTTCTGGTACAGCTAATGCAGTGACAAGGACTGTCGAGCTGCATTTCTTCAGTTATCATGAGCCCAGGTGTTAAACATGGCACATGACACTGGTGCGCACCATGCAGTGAGGCAGGGGCACTATATGCTGACAGAGAATCAATAATGAAGTGGAAAAGACAATGACACTCTATGGCATTGTCTCTCTTCCTGACAGATCTGTTCAGCCCCAGAAGTATTAATTCAATTGCTTCAGTAGCACCAGACTCTTTGATTTCATTCAAAGTCAGCACTTGTGGGGAGATTGAGAGCAGCATCTATAATGCATAAATATGTTTCATGGTCCTTTCTTTGTAAATACTTAGTTATCTAAATTGCTGTTACAACTGATGAAGTCGTATTGAGTTCCAGCCTTTTCTTCTCAAGGATAGCCATTTCTGCAGCAGAAATTCAATTTTAAGTCAGAGCTCCCCCTTGGCTTGATGCCATACTTAAACATTTTAGGGAGAATCTAGTGACAAATTTGGTTAAAAGTTAATTAATTCAGTTTAGACAAATTCGATAAAGGGTGATGTACAACAACAACAAAAGAACTATGTTACTAGTAACTATATAGTAACAAAGAAAGTTGCATTTGCTCATTTTTCTCTCTTCTCTCTCTATTTGTTGTACACCGTAAATGTACAATGATTTCTACTCTTTGTTCACCACTACAAATACAGCTACACTCAATATTAATTTACTTCCACGTCCCTGCTTCCCCCAAAATGACAGCATCCATGTATTGAGAATTCTCAATCATCAAATTCAAACCAGGGAAGACCTGAGCAACATGCTGGTAAAACACATCTGAAGCAAGTAGGCTGGAAGAGCTTAGGCAGCTTCTGCAATCAATGTTTACCTGTTCTACAGATAAATAGAGAACTTGAGTGTATTCTTTCTTAGCTCATAAAACTTTCAGAAGCTAATGTTAATTACTTAAGTTTTAGATCAAAGTATCTAAACTACATTTAATTTTCATTCATTGAATTTTCATTAGTTGTAATGGGCATTGCATGCTTTCAGCTTTTTTTTTTAATTAAGCTATATACACGGGTTACTTAATCTTTATTTGTGTGCCTGGCATTTAAGAATCATTCTCTGAATACTTGGGCCTCTATTTCGATGTGGGTACGGACAGAGAAATGAGAAGGGTGAATTTAGGCTTCTTCCATATCATCAGACTCAGTAGTGCTTATGAACTGTCAGATCCAGAGTGAAATCACAGTGGGCTTCAGACCTACCATCCATCCTCACGGTCCATTTTCTACAGGAGGAAAACTTGGACACATGGGACAGGTTATTTTTATGCCATACCAGAGTCAGATAGTGGTGTTCCAATATTAGAAAGTAAAAAACCACCAGTACTGGAATTTTATCTTAGGAGGTGTACTCACAGAGAAACTTTTAGAAATAATCTGGGATGTAAATGTAATTTGTGACTGTGAATCATACAGGACATTCATATTCTTCACTTGAAGTATTGTTTGACATTTACCTAAATTCCAAAGGCCAAAGTTGATGAAAAGGTGTACAAAACCAGCGTATGGCTCTTGGTACAAAATAAATCTGAAAATGTGCTTGAAGGGACTTCTGCTGAAAAATCTAGGGAGGGAATGTGAGTTTCAGTCAGTCATAAAAACTTCATTTAAAGTTAAAAGGACACACTGAGGTTCTGAAGGCAAGTTAAGATCCTGTCTTATTGCTGTTTTAATTTTAGTTGAGTATACTTACTTTGATTATTGAAAATATATTCTAATGTGGAAAGAGAATGTCCACAGAGGGACCCGGTTGGAAACAGTATTTCTATTAAAGTCATTATTGGATGTTTCTCTGAGCAGAACTGCCTTAATGAAGCCTTGTTCTGTAAGAATTTGGAGTTCTTAAAATCTATAATTCTCTTTCTCATGCTAAATCAGGAACCATGCAAGACGTGCCAAAATAAGATGCCATTTTGAAACATGAGTGAGTATGAGAAGTGGATGTTTGCACAATTTTGTGAACGTGACTCTATTTAATGGAGGAAAACAAGATCACTTTTCACATCAGTAACTCTTTTTTTAAAAATCATTTTGCCTTTATTTACTTTTAAAGGAGTCTCAAAAAATGCCTGCAGCATGACCCAGTGATAGGAAGAATTAAGATCACATTGGAGACAGGGAAAGAGATAGAAGGGAAATAGGGAAGAAGTGTGACCTACTATCATTTTCCTCTTGAATAGATAGTTCATCTTTTCAATCTGTATTCATATATTTAACGCATAAACTATTGAAAATTTGAAGCCACCGTATGAGCAAGCATGTACAACCTTAATTATTGTAATAGAGAAACAAATATTGCTTACAGCATCTGAAGGCTGGGTATACTATGTATAGCTTCATGTTACTCTGACAAGGGTTTCATGTCAAACTGGGGAAATTACATTGTCCCAAATTTTCTCCAACAAGACATCACAGTAGATTATCTGGCTGCCACCACTCATCAGGCTGCAGCTGCTAACCCGCTCTGTTTGTCTGAACCAGCTCCCTATATCTCTGCTGAAGTCAGACGGGATGCAGACCGTGCTCAGAAGCAGGTTGGATTAGCAATAATAAGGTGGCAGATTGAGCAGCCAGTAAAGAGTCAAACATGACTGGTGGTGCAAATCCAGGCTCACCCAGGCTTTTGTTTGCTGCTTCAGTACAAGGGCTGGTGGGATTTATCCATCACAGCATTAAAAAAGAGAGTACATTGATGGTTTTGACCTCAACATTATCCCTTTGGTTTAACTTTGACCTCCTAATTTTGCACCAAAGGGATGTGGTCCTGCTTAAGCATGCCAAGAATTGAGAATGTAGGGAGCGCTAACAAGAATTTTGTGGCAATGTGTCGTAGTGTATTGCTGGTAAAATGCTATAGTCTCTGTCTACTTCAAAAGGTTTCATAATTCTGCAGCTGTATACAAATGATCCTTTTTGTTAATCTGAATTCCTAGGGTCATTAAAATTTTTTTCTCTCCTCGCTGAAGTAGTTTATTACTTTGAGAGAAAAAAAATCAGTTTAAAGCCAAGTAAGGGAGGAAAGCTGACAAAAACATAAATTAGAGGAAGAACTTAATTTAAAAAGTGTCAAAAAGGATAGATAGTCTTAGTTCAATAATAAAGCCTGGTTCAAGAGTCTTCTATCTTTAAATAAAGCATTCAAGCACTCTATTACCTGTATACAACCAATCTTTGATTTCCAATCTAAGCCTATTTTTGCTTCTTATGTGATTAGCATACAAATGCAACAAAAAAAATGTGGCCACCCTGGTGACACCTAGGACATGTTTTTGACTTTCATGTCAGTGTCAGTGAAAGATTCTGTATGATTTTGAAAGTGAGTCTTGCATAAAAGCCTCCTGTTTTGCTTGAATCAAAATATCATCACCACTGAGTCAGATTATATCTACACTTCCTGGAATATTTCATGCTGTGCTTTGTGCTGCTTTACAGAGACACCAAAGACTTTTTAAGGATTTGACCTTTTCTGGGCTACCATACTGTAGGCTGATCGTGAATACCTACTGAAGTCACACCTGTGCAAGCAAGGCAACTGTACTTGGAGAGTAGAAACATTATCCACAACTGCATAAGCAACTCTTGTTTTCCATAGGATTTAATGCTTCCTGGAGTTCTCCCTGGTAGAATATCCCTCAGGGTAGTACCTGTAAGCTACAGTCCATTATAGGACTCTGATTTCAAGACACTATATTTAAGTATAATAAAAGCAACATACTACAAAGTTGAAGGGAGAGTTGTACTTTACATTATTTGCTGATAAACATTTTGCTGCTTCTGATATTAAAGACTAAGTATCAATTTGCCTCCCAAACCAAAGATCAGCAGCAGCCTGTAGAGCCAGTGATCACAACTACTATGCCAAGACAAATCTGGGGTAACTCTATTAGAGTCAGTTGATTTCCTTTGAATATATATTGATTTGCAGTGAGAGCAGTATGTGACTCAGTACATTCATCATAATCAAAATAAGAAAAGTAATCCTTTTTGTAATTTCACAGCTTGATGTAGAGGGATGATGGTAGCTTGAAAGTCAGATGTGTTGTCCACTACTAACAAACAAACAAAACAAGTCAGTACAGATAGTAAGAACTGTGAATTCCTTCTTCCTGATCCATGCCATCAGCTTGCTTTTCACATAGTGGGACCAATTGTAAAGAGGAGAGGTACATAATTACCTCTCTGTGGTTTCTTTTGGTTTTCTGCTGAGATCGAAAAGAAGATGCCTGTTATGATGGTGAGATTTGTGGTCTGTCATACTTTGTTTGGAACTGGACTAAGATAGCAAATATATTTCACACAGATCATGCATTGAAATTGTTCCTTTTTCAGTACTGAGAGCAGTGGGGTCTGAGGAGTTTGCAAATAACTCTAATCTTCAAATCTCACAAAAAAAAAAACCAGAATTAAAGTTGTTGGCTATTTGGTTATTTAATTATCTTTATAGCAACAGCTGCATCATTTGCAAACACTCAAATCTGATTAAAATTAAAGATACTGAATTTACTAGCCAAATATTTCAGACTAATGATCACTGAAATGGCGGTTAGCCAAAATATTTAACAATTTAATTTCTGGTAGTGCATACTGTTTGAGTTCTCTAGGATCCACTGCTTCATTAATATTTCATTTGTGATGAGTTTCTGAAGTTCTTTGTAGCTAAGTTACATCATCATCAAGCTGGTTGCTCTGCATTTTTTCTCATGAAGGAAATTGTCTCTTGGGGAATGATAATTGACTGCTTGGGTTGATCTCTGAGGATGTTCAAGGTCTTCCAGGTTCTTTATAAGCTGCCATTTGTGTCTCTGTCATTTTTGTTGTTCTAAGACAAGCTGAGTGTCTAAATGAAATTGTGCTCTTAAGTTGCTCAGCTGCAATGAGGTGACTGCTCTCTTGAGGGAATGCTGAAACCCACTCTTCAGAAATACGTCCCTTGGTATGGGCGTACTTGCTCACTTTGTCTCTAGTCCATCTCATTAAGAAATGTAACTGAGAAAGTGATTGCCTTCTACAAATACCTAGGTCAAAACAGCCTGCATAGGTTCTACCTAAGTTTTACCTAGGTGGCTGTATTATTGTTGCTGTCTACCTTTACTGTGCTGCATCGCTTTCTTTGGCACAGTTTTGTTCTTTCTTTTGCTTTGACTATCTCTTAGTTCCTTAGATCAGGAAATTTGCGTGTGTTTCTGTGCGTGTATACAGACTTACTGACATTATAATATGCTTTCAGAAAGAGACAAATAGGTGTCATTAATATAGAATTATAAATAATGAATAATGACCTATCTAACTTCTTCCTTCAATCCTTTTCTTTTTCCTTATTTCATACACCATTTCACTTCTCACATAGTTCCATTTTCAGAGATTGCAATTTTTAGCATTGTTACTTTCTTTCGTTGGTCCTGTAGTGCACCATGATAATTTTGGTTGAAGGAACTGCTGCTGACAGATGCACAACTATAAGAAAATATTCTGTATTTGCAATGGCAGTCTAGCAAACATGTATGTGGTTTTCCAGAGACTGAGATATGCTTGTAAGCACTTAATTGCATGCACTGGAAGTAAGATCTTCAGGATTATCAGATTCTGACATGATACTTATTGTCTGGCTGCAGGATGCTTACTGCTTAGACTTTTCTCTGTATATGTCCAATTCTGTTTTTATTGTCCTTATATTTTAATAATCTTTGTAACCTCTCTGTGTGAGGAGGAAGGAAGAGAAATGGAGAGAAGAAGAAGAAAGAGCACATATAAAGCCAGTAGGAGAAATAACTTCTTCAGTGTGTTTTTTTTCTCTCCACTATTTCTTCTCTGTTTCTTTTCCCCAAGATTTTGGTTATGGTGGTAGAGCAAAATGCTACCACCTACCCGGTAACTTGTATGAAAAGGATGGAAAATAGTTTATCTACGGTGTACTTGGGTGTAGACAATACTTTTGCTCTGCTCTGTTCTAACCCAGTTGACAGTGAGCTTTATGCTTACTCTTTGCCATTGCACTAGTTGTTGTTTGGGGCTGGGAAGAAATGTTCCCCTTGGCGCTGAACTGGTAAATGTAGATGAGTCTCCACTTTTCTGCAGGGCTTAGACTTGTGAATGGTAGATTTAGGTTCAGATTAGTAGGTGACAATGATCTAGCAGGGATCCTTGTTCCTCTCTCTAGTATGCCATAAAAAAAAAAAAAAAGCTGGGAAAAAAACACCGAGGGCTTGTGATGTTCATACTGTCAAGAGGCAATCATAAGCAAACTTGCTGCAGTGGACTTAGATGACTTTACTCTTGTCCTTCCCTGTAGCACCAGCTCATGAGGCATTACCTGATATAGCAGCTACCTAGCTGTGTAATTCATGCCTCCCACCTAGTCATACCAACTTGTATCTAACTTGGAAATTTCCCTCTCACCAGTATCTTACAAATCAAGTCCATAAGTCAAACGGACTCTGAGAGGATTGGTTAAGGAAACAATGTCTTGGAGGATACGGATGACATCTGGGTGGCCTTCCTAGATGTATTACTAAATTTATAGCTTCAGTAAGCCACATTCTTGGCATCTAAAGGTGCTGCATGGTCAGGTTTCCAGTTGCTAGTATCTTGTAGGATCCTGCACTGTTTATGGAGACACCACCACTTTTGACTGCACAATAGCAAGAGCTTCATCACTCTATTAATTCAAAAATAAAAATAAATATGTCCAGGTTCTTGGTAGGGGAATATTTTAAGCAGAATAAGAGCCTACTTTCAGTCTGAATAGCTAAGTTTTGTACTGAATGCATAGTTAATAATAGTAATTTCTACATTTACAGTAAATAAGGCAAGTTTGTAAATATAATAACCCACTGCATGAATACAATACCACCATGAATAGAATGTAGAACAGAAAAGAGGGTTAATAAGGCAGACATTATAATAAGTATAGTTTTATGTGTAAATCAAAAGATCTAAAATGTAAAAAATTACCATGCACGAGAATCGGCAGTAGAAACAACAGAGCTTTAATCTAAAGTACACTAATGCAGCTCAAGTATAATCAGGGTTGAATAAATATTCATCACCTGTACTTTATTATACTGTACTCTGAAGAGGAAGGTACAGAAAAAAGTACAGGGCTATATTAACATTCAGTTTTTGGCTTTGCAAGCTAGTTCAAGTCATTCATTTATATGCAGCTTTATAGCTAAGGGCTGACCAGTATTGCTGCTCAGAGAATGTGCAGTTCTGTCAAAGTCAAAATGCTTCACTAAAGTGGCCAGTTTTGCATGAATTCTATTTGAAAGGGAAAGATGTGGGGGGAAATTCCATTTCTGTCAGAACAAAAAAGGTTTAAACATTAACTTCAAGCTGATTTTTCTTGTTGACATTTGATATTGTGCCTTAATACAAAATAACACAGTTGCAACTGAATTCTGAATAATCAGAAATTAGCATTTGAATTTTTGGTTGTGTTAGCCTTTGCTTTGGTTTGGAAAAGAGCTATACTTACAATCTTAAACTTGTTTACATAGTTTCAGTGTCCTCTTCGGATTAAAGTAAACAGACATCTGACCTTATGAGAATAAAATTGGACTCTTTCTCAAGGCCTAAGAAACAATTTCTTTTATTTTTATTATTTTACAACGATGTTGCCCTTTTATTAATTCTGGTTTCCTGCTGTGGTTCCAATATCCTCTTTCTGCTGAGTAACAGTAAATACCTTCCACCTTTTAAGTCTGCTTTCTGCTCATGAGCAGAGAACATGGACAATAGAACTGAAGTTGCTGAAGAGAATCAGGCAGGAATCCTTTATAAAATTCACCCAGTACCTTGCCCTGGAAAGCCTTTCTTATTCACAAGCTCGCTAATAATAATTAGAGACAAAGTGCAGAAAGAAGAGCTGAATGCTGCTCATCCAAAATAAAGTTGTTCACTACTTTCCAAGCCCCTACAGATATTGTTCATAATGAAAGCACGCTGCATCTTCCAAAGACAGGTGTTTGCTCATAGGTAAGGACATTGGGAACTTGGTATTTTAGATAAACTGAGATTCCTGAAGGAAGGAATTTATTCCCTGCTGGTCATCACCTCAGTTCCTGCACTGGCTAAGTGAACTTGAAGACTGCATAAAACACCACCTGAGGATGGTTTTCATGGCTTTACGTTTGTGCTTCCAACCACTTTGGTTTCATGTGTTTCAGGCTGATTATTTTTGTAAAGTGTCAAGTAACATCAACAATTGCTAAAGTTATTCACACTTAATAATTGATTTCACTCACTGGTGAAAGCTCCCCTCACAGCGACCCTTGAGGAGCTGAAGTGAGATACCTTGTAAGAATATTGTTTCTTTCAAGTGTTCTATTCTTCTGAGCCTCAGTTAATTATACTCATGTTACTACAGTCGCCCTAACTCAAAGGTAGTTAAGGGTACTCAGTTATTCACTAGACTGTGAATAAAGCTCATAGCTTTTCCTAAGGTGAAAGTAATTAGCTCAGAAACAAGTAATTTCCAGGTAGGGAGGTGAAAACCCTGTGAAAATAACTGATGATAGGACTACAAGTAGGAACCAGGTCATCTAGTTCTTGGTCCTCCCTCTAAAATATGAGATTATTCTTCCTTCTCTGCTTTGAAATGTTGTCCCATTCATCAAGTTAAATATACAGTGGATTAATGATACGAGTGTGTCTTAGCCAAATTATTTCCCTTTTGATGTTCTGTCATTGTAAATGACAATATTATTTCAGTAAGCTTTCATATTCTTTGTAACAATAACAAAAATTTTGGACAATATTACAGATCTTCATCAGATCCTTTTAATGTAGGTCTGATTTACAAATTGTTTCCTTTCTTCTGTAGATAGATGAATGTATTATTGGTGAATAAATGTTTCCATTATTCAATTAGTTGTATAGATAGTCAAATAATGTTTAATTATGTGACCTATTCACATTTTCCCATCAATTGATACTAAAATACTCATGAGTAATTATTTTTGTTTTTCAACCAGCTCTTTAAATGATCAAATAATATTATTAAGTTAAATCCAGTTATTATCAGCAAATGAAGCAATGAATATTAGAGTATTGTTTTTCATTATTTGCTTCAATACATATACCTATGCCATGAACCTGCTTTGAGATGTTTTCTGTAAAAGTAAAGTCTTTTGTACATTCACACCATGTTTCATCTTCAATTTAACACTAAGATAAACTCAGGCCAAGGAATAAACCTAATGGGCTGGAGGAGAAGTATTGCAGTCCTCACTTCTCCACTTGGTATGGAGGTTGACCATTAGCATGTACTCTTTTTTCTCCAATATGAGGAACTGTAGACAACCATTTCAATAAATAGACTCCAAATGTTTGTATTTTAATGATGTTAATGCTATTAGTTGGAATTCATTGTTCAGCCTAAAGGCAGATTCATTTGCAAGTTACAGTCTTTTTTTTTTTTTTTCCCAAGCCAGTTTCCTGGATTTTTCCACCTCTATTTTTATTTGGTGTATTTTGTTTTCAGTCTGACATGGTGTTCAAAACCCACTGCTATAAATATGAAAGAATATTAGTATAGGCACAAGAACGCTGCACTGCACTTGACAGATGGAAAAGGTTTACGGTGAATCTATCATTGCCCTATGGTGGAGAACAACACTGTTCATAGATTAATGTTCATTTTATTACAGCCATATCTTACCCTCAATCTGTGTGTAGAACTCTCTCTGAAGTCATTTTGATCTGTGTTCATCAATCAAGGGTAGTATATGACACTTAGGGCCACATTTTCAAATGTCGGCACTTGGCATCTGGAAATCCTGTATCTTGTGTGCCCAAAATATTTATTTATATGTGCAAACATGGGTCGTTACAGGATGTTTTAGTGAGTGAGATAGTTAAGCTGGTCGGTTTGAAAAATTCACTGATTAACTATTTGAGTTAAGTTCAGGCACAGGCTTAAACCAGGTGTGCCCGATTTAAGCCAGTTCCGCAATCTTTCCATTCACAACTGCATTGATAGCCATTTCTACCTGGCTGTATCATTTTACTAGGATAGTACAATCCTTTAGCTGTGTAGTTCAGGGTAATATCTATTGTACAGCAGTTATATATATATATATATATATGTGATTATATATAAGCCCAGTTAGCAATACCACAGTTCTGAACAAAGTCTTTGGGCCCTATGAAGGCTTATGTTAACAGTTATTTCTTAAGAGTTTTGTAAAATTTGAGAATCTGACAATTTGTATTGTTTAGATGCAAGTAACTGCTGTTTATCACAACTGCTGATAACTCAGACCTAAGATAATGTCGGTAGAAAAGGGGTCCCTGAAACAAGTCTGTGATAATCTCATACTTTATAGCACACAGTCAAATGGAATAACAGTTTTGCCCACACTTGCTCAGTATAACCTCTACACTTCGTGAAATCAGCAATGACATAGGATTGTATTCTTCTAAATTGATATGATTAGAAAAGTCCTCTAACTGTTGAGATTTGAGAGAAATAATTTACCGTCAATATAATTTCCTGTATCTCCCTTTGTGATGCTCTAATGAAGTTATTATAGTTTGGCCCTTCAGCCTATGACAGATTGAATTTTCCATGACTTGATGATGTGACAAAGTCATTGCTCAAAGGCAAATATACTTTGTAACTGATAAACTAATGCAAATTAATTTATACTTCAAGTGAACTTTACAAAAAGGCATCTTAGTTTATTTTTTAACTCAAATTAAAAGCCAGGCAATATCATAATTTAGTTGTCTCAAGAAAGCAGTAAGTACAATCTGTGATGTGAAAAGAAGTATTACTGCAGGATTAGGGAAGTTTCAGAACTTTAATCTTTTATTTTCTATACTGTTGGACTATGACGATGACCAATGTCCTTTTAAGAAACTTGAGCTGTATCATAGGCCGATTTAGGACAGAAAGAAGAACTGGATGCAAAAGTAATTTTCTCTTGTCATGTTCATACAAAGAATATGTGAATTATTACTCTCAACAACAAAAGCTTTACCCAGATCGTCAATTCACTTATTTCATTGCCTTTAGGCCAGAACTCTGGACAAGGGTTTGGTGCTGTCACATATCCTTTTCCATCTCATTTAAGTGATCTGGCCTCTGTTTTGGGAATGCATTTTTATTGTGCTGTTAAGCCCTGTGTCCCCTACATGAATATTTCATATATCTACTAAGTGCTTTCACTGAATATATTAGCCCCTGGTTTTCTCTTTTTTTTTTTTTTTTTTGTCATGCCTGTTGCCACAAATAAAATGGTAATCGTGGCCTAAATATACATGAATAATCCTTTATGGGGTGGGAATTTTCAGATGCCAATAATAGCTACTTTGTGAGGTTTTGGCTAGGCTATTGAAAATGTTTAAACAAAATCTGTCCATCATATTACGTAAGCATTTGTCTATTTATATCTGCCTTTACCAGTCCACAACAAACATAATGAGCAATAAATGAAGCAGTGGCCAAAAGACACGTTTATGACTCATGCAGATGCCAAGGGACCATCCTAATATGGGCACTGCTTGGCATTTCTGCGAACAACAGACCAGAGTGTAACTCTTATTTGACAGTATTTTTTAAGTTTACAGTTAAAGCCCATAGACTTTACTCATCTTAATGAAAGTAATGTTCAAATTTCAACTGACTTATTCCACTTAATATGACAGATATCAAGGGGCAGGCAATCCTGGGAGTTCAAACTAATATTTTACATCCAAAGGACGCTATAAACAAGAACAGAATTTGTCCTGTACCGTGGTAAAAGGAAAATATGTAAGTGTGTCCATTTGCTGCTATTCGGACTTCATCCTTTCCATTGGACCTAAACTAAATTAACATTGGACTTCAGCCACACTTATTTTCTAAGAAAGAAGCTTGGCTATGGTAATGGCAAAGATTCATAACATCATTTCACCCGTTCTTGTGATGACTAGAATATTTCCCAACAGTGAATCTCCTGATGGTTTATGCAGATTGCATCTATTGAGCTGAAAATATATGTACACTTCCCACAAGGGATTTTGAGATAAGGATGGAAATGGAGCAAAAACCGAGTTCCTAAAAGGGCAACAAGGATGCCTTATATCATGTTAGAGAGGAGATGGTCCGTGTTTTTCTGCCTATGTAGAAACCTCCTTCCCAAGTATGCTAACCAAAGGTTTAAAAAGAATGTGCTAGGGGACTTTGAACTCTTCTTTTTCTCCCATTCACACATTGGAATAATGAGCCACATGTACAGGTACTCCAGGGAATGTTCTTGGACTATCTGGATGTGGAGCACCTGACAGATGAGCAGATTTACGTAAGCCTTCTATCCTGTTAAATATTTCTTATTTCCTAAGCATAGTTAAGTGTCCTTTAACTGTTGGAAACAGTGCCAGTCTCCCTCTTCAGAAGGTGCTGCAGGAACCACTTCGCCATTATTTAAAATCATGGTAGTCTTCTCTGTAAAATGAAAGCTGTACGTGCATGGCTTAGAAGTAATACAATGAGCTCACTAATGTGCAGCTCTGAAATACCCTATTTCTCAGCTACACAGAAGAAAGCTATGCTAACCTTCTGAGTCCTCCTCCATCGGTACAGAACAACTTCAGATGAAGTCAGTTACATGATAATACTTCTGTCTGACAGATAAAAAGTGCTTTGTATAAAGTCCATTTATGCTGATACAAACTGCTTGGTTGATTCCCTGTACTTCCAATGAGACCAGCCTCCTTTATTCCACATACAGAACCCCTTCAGCAAGAAGTTTACGTGAAGCTGTACAGTAGGATGCGATCTTTTGTTAGATAGGGAGTCAACTAAGTGGGGTTGTTTGCCAGAGAAGAGGAGCCCATATATTTGCCATCATGCACATTCCGAATTTATTGACATCTCTGCTTCAGACTGGAGTTTTGCAGCCAGTTTATACTAAAAGCTTGAAGCATGCTGAGTTCAATGGAAGCTTTTTTCATTAAAACCCGAGTACCGTGTCTCAAGCCCTAGGTGTTTATTTGTTGACTTTTCAGAAATAAACACAATAAAAACTGGTTTTAAGGACGAGGAGAGGCTCCAGATCACCAAATGACATTTTTATCTATATGTTTTATTTTGTATTTATTTTTCAATCATCAGCATATTAACATTTGATTAGCAACCGCTTGTTTAAGAGAGCATATCAGGTTATCTGGCTGGAGATAACAAAGCATGTTTTCCATAGAGGCTTCCAGACTAGAGGCTACACAGATGTGCCTGAGTTAAAAGGGTCTCACTGTCTACTTTGAGAAGTGTAGATGGCTTCTGTATTTAGAGAAAACTCATCTGAAGCATCATAAAATAAAATGTACGGAAAATATAATATTCCATAATTAAGATTTCTAATGAATTGCCTTGTTAATCCATACAGTGTATGCATGTTGCAAAATTTGCCTGGCTTAATTAGTGCACTTGCTGATTATGTTTATTTCCTGATGTACACACTGATTAAGCATTGTCCATACACTGAGGCTTGAAGCAGGATCAGTCTACAAAATAGTACCTAGTCGTTTAACTGGAGACTCAGAATGCAAATAGATCAACTTATGTAAAATTAAATTAGTTCTAATAGAACCCATTTTGACTGAGCAGCTGGTGACACATTATAAACAGAATTCGCTTGTTATGTGAAATAAAGGGCTTCTGCTAACAGATGCTTATATACTTTTAAGCCACAAAAAATGTCATATTATGTTTAAGGTCTAAAGTTAATGAAACAAAATAAATTCTGAGCTTGTTAGGTAACAGTTCCGCACTGGGTCTCAGCATTGCTATTTGAATAGTGTGTAAGGTCAGCTAGCCCTTTGCAATGCTCCATGTGGGAACTTAAAAGTGAATAACTGCTAAATCATTAGTCTCACAGCTAGCACATTAAACCTGTTCTCTTTAACAAGCAGTGGCTATCAGCTGATTTTTGAAAAAACTATTAAGATGTTGGTACTGTCCCCTAAGCCCTTAATTATTTTGTTCTTTTAATAGAAAGTGACTACTTTGTCTTTATTATTCTTTGGGAACATCATTTCAGACTGGTTATAACACTCAAACTAGCCATTAAGAGTTAGCGGTGTGCTGTTCCTGGTCAATATTTGACAATGAACTGCACTTTTTTCCTATGAATGCTGTCAGCCACACTGAAATGTGTTGAAGTCCCAATGACAGGCCTTTTCTTAGTGATAGAAGGTCTAGTGGATTGTATGAATGAGGTGGGTGTGTTTTAAACTCCTGGATGTACAGTTTATTTATGGAAAGTTTAAGCCTCTAAGACAAAGAACAGAATAATTTCAACAGAACTAAGTAATTAAGCAAGTGAGTAAGACATTAAAGGCCTAGATGTGCATTTTCTGGCTTTAATGGATTTGACTCTGATCATGGATTTATTTGAAGATGACTTTTTGTGAAGAAGACATTATACTGGAACTTAATGGCTCTTTGGTTCTTGTTCTGTGTTTGACAGTGCTTACCCCACCAGAATTTCTGTCCTTAACTGACTTTCTAAATACAACAGCGTGCAAATTAATGCATATGGATGCTTTAAAGCATTATAAAATTAGTCATATCTTTAGTAAGTTAATGAGGAAAACAATTAATCAAATGCTCCATTTTTACTCCATTCCTGGCGTGTTTCTGATTTTATTTTGTTTTTTGTCAATGTTTTTTGTCTACTAAGCAGAATTAAAAATATCAGTTGATCCATTCACAGTCTGGCAGTTTTTTCTGGCCTTACTCAATTTTAATTTAATATCAGTTGACTCTGTGGAGTTAGAGGTCTACAGAGTTTAAATCTTAATATTTTAGACAACTCTTGCTGAACCTGGGCGAGTATAGATAGATGCCAATCACAGAGATTTAAATCTCTAATTCTTACTATCATTTGAATAAATGAGCAATAAATCTTGATTCAAAGAATTGCATTTGTACTTATTTTCTTAATGCAAGTTTGAACTACGAAGATGTGGATTTTCAACTAGCATGAAACTTATACTACATTTGCTACTTCTTTTTGACAACCTGGAAGATACACTAGCTTTACAGTTAAATAATATCATCTGAATGTACATTTCTTCAATTCCCTATTTTGTGCATTTTGTTTGAAAAGGGAAAATGACATTTATTTTTTATTTAAAGGGCTTAATTTTTTACCCTCATAACTTGGGTCACGTTGTTTTTGTATGGAAATGGGAATTCAATGTGGAATATATGTAATCAGACACTTCTTTTACATTTGCTACATAAAATTATGTTTTAGATATATTATAAAAAGTGTTGAAACATTCTGCACATAGAACCGATTTATAAAAAAAAGGTATAATGTGGTCCATGTGTGTTTTAATGTTTTATGACTAGTAAATGGTCTTTCACACATTTATTCACACATAGATTTGAAGAGAAAAACAAGTTTTACTGCTTGTTCAAGACCCGATAGATTTTTTTTCACTTCGAATACCTAAAACAGAAAGAAAATATTCTTCCTGGATATGCAAAAAGGCATGATTCCAGTTTATTGTGCTAGTAATGTAAAAGCACCTTTTTAAAGTGTGAAATGCCACACTCCTGTATTCTGAACAATATTTTTGAACAACAATATTACTGTTTTCAGTAATATTTGGAAAGGATAAGTTTAGCATGAAAGACAATACTTTGAATACACAGTAACAAAATACACGTGTTATATGTTTAGGCAGTAATGTTAGGAGGCACTATTGAATTAGGTGTCAAAATGCAGTGTGGCTTATCTTTCAGACCTTTTAGATGCTAAAATCTTTTTAAAGTAAATTTTGTCTTCAGATAGTGTTCTTTATTCCATCATTTCAATAAATATGTGTGTGTGTGAGAATTAAATTTTTAAACTAATTTCCTCCATAGTCACTTAAGATATCAGTACTGCAGAAAGGAATTAAAAAGAAATGAGTCTTTCAGCAATACTCATTGGTACATTATAGTTCTGCTTCAAAGAGTTTTCAATCTATGAGGAAAAAATCCCTCTATTGTATAAGTGAAGTTTTTTTGCCTAGTGTCCCTAAAAAGGTAAGAGACTTTATACTCAGTAGGTGTGCTTTTAAGTATGGTAGGCTCTTAAATTTAATGCCTTAATGCAAGGCTCTTAAATTTGGAAGGATGCTCTGACCTATCAGTATAATGAAAGCATTTAAAAGTGCTAGGTTCACTAATCACAGACATAACACAAATGCTAGTGTGATGGGTTTTTGCAGATATTAGCAGCAATGGAGTAATAGATCAGAATGGAGTTGAACCTACATCAAAGTTTTGGAGATCAGGGCATATGTCTGGATTTATATGCACTTAAATCTTTGCTCCATGGATATATGTTTTATCATCTCTTTTGCACTCTCTTGAAGACATTGGAAAAAAACAATCTGACTTTTAAATATTTTTAAAAAATCTAAATTTATGCTTACATAATCTCATTCTTTTACATAATCTCATTCTTTTACTTGCTGTTAGTTTAGGTTTTCAGCAGCCTTTAATGGTGGTGAAGCATCCAGCCAACTAAAAAACATTTAATGCTAGTTAAACCTTTGTGCAATAGAAACCGAGGCTAATAATCTCATACCTGGGCACTGGTTATTATGATCACAGTTCACATTCCTGACATTGTCTCTGTGGTCTCCCCATTTTATGCCCAGAAAAAGGAAAAACAGCCAGCAGTCATTCCAGACTGAAATTTAAACAGCCAAAAATCATTCTACCGTTAAGCAAGAAGACAATACAAAGCAAGCAAACTAAATCCAAATATGTTTAAATTGCTGCTTTAGCCTTCACGGCCTTTTCATATGATTCATACAAAAAGAAAAAGAAAAAACAAACTAAATTAGAATCACAGCTCTGACAAACTGCAAAGCTTCATATTTTTTCCCCATTTCTAAAATGTATCGACTGCAAAATGTCGGTGTGCTAGATCAAAATTAAAACCACATGAAGTGAAATATCAAACTTCATGCTCAAAAGAACTAAGAAAGTTCCCGAGACACAACCTTAATTTAAAGAAGCAAAATTACAAGAAGTCATGCAGAGCAGTATTCTCTTCCTCTCCTTGGAAATGTGCAGCTTTTTATTATGGAAAGGCAGTAGCCCCTCTATAGTTAGGGTTGCAATCAACTTCCATTATAAAGCCTTATTTTAGCCCCCTGTAACTTTGGCTTGAAAAATTGGAATACAAATTACCATATTTTCTTCAAAAGAAAAGAAGAATGAGGATTTTTTGTTTATTTGGTGAGGTGGGAGGATTAGTTTTTAATTTTACTTTTTTGTGTGAAATTGAGAAAAAATTGCTTAACAGTTACAAAGTTTAAGTCACTAAGAAAAAATTACCCTGATCTAAAATTTTTGCTTTTTTTCTTGCTACCGTATCTGCCCTTATTAGTTGAAATTATTTACAAATAATTTAGCAAAATAGTCCAGTTGCTTTTTTTTCTATTAAGAGGGATGGGCCTAATATTTCTCTTGCTGATGACAGTAAAAATATTTTGCTGGTGACTTCTAGAGGCGTAGGATTGGGCAATCTGATCAACGTTTTCAAAAGCAATTCACATCTGGTAGTGTGTTATATACCTCAAAGTGAAGAATAAAGCACATGTTGATCTACCTGGAGTTTTGGAGCAAGTGTTTAGTTTCTGGAGCTCTCCACACATTCTTTGTTGAAACTTCCAGCACAGAGGGAATGGCTGAGTGTTAAACTAAAAGACTGCTCTTAGAAAGGCCAGAAGAAAACATATACTTAGTTACTGAGGGCTACTGACTGCAGTCTAGAGATTGCCTAATGACACTGTGGTGAAGACTAGCCACTCCCAGCATTCAGCCTTATTTATCATGCTTGGCTCATTTCCTAGGATTACGTCCAGAATAGCCTCTGGCCATGTAGGCTGTTCAACAAACTGTGTAAGAAAAGAAAGCAAGCATAGTCCATGGAAACACACTTCCCTCTTTTTTCAGATAGTTGTTATCCCATTCTGGATCTAAGCATTTTAAATTCTTTATGATTAAAGACCTGGCATTCTTGCAGATCTCATTGATTCACTGAGGGGAAAAAAAAGTTCTTATGGCTGTCCCTTACTTTTGTGTAAATTGTTTAGAAAAGGTTTATAGTACTATTTCCATTCTATTCAAATGATCTTTTCACTGTTAGAAAGAACAAGGTTTTTATTCCCTAAAGGCTTAGTTGTATTATGTATAAAAAGTTGCATATGTGTGTTTATGCGTTTATGTAAAATACGCATTTGTGTATAGATACTTGAAACCGGAGATTATTTTGCATATACCTATTTATAGGGGGTTGGACAGCCCAAAGTTTGTTGTACACTGTGTTACAATATTAAGTTTTGTAATTATTTAGTGTATTAGTATCGTATTTTTAACGCTGACAAGATGCATCAGAAGGTAAATTTAGATCCAGCTGTGATCTATACACCCAATATTGAATACACAGGTGAATCTGACTTGGGGTTCTTTTCATGCAAAGCTTAAGATGTCCATGTGAGATCACTGTGTGTCTTATGGTATAACTTGACTCTTTGAATACGCTATAGTAAAGTTATTCAAAGTTTAGCAAGACTATTGCAATATTATTAAAAAAAAATACACTGTAAATTTAGAGATTTTAACAAACAATGAAATCTGACAAGGTTTTAAAAATGTAATAGAAAAATCTGTACTAAGAAGATGGTTCTCCTGAACAAATCAGACTGTTTTCAGTAAGGTATATCTATAAAATAAATCCTAAAAATTTAGGAGCAGAAGGAAAAGTATTAATCCTGTGCCAAAATACTTGAAAGTGAAAGAAGGAAAAAGATACCAATATTTTCTCTCTTTATATCCACACAAGATATTTTAAAAAATTCTTTTTTTAACTGGCTGTTTTCATTGTGATAATTAATGTTCAGACCCATTTGAATTTTGCTTTGCCATTCAGAATTCTTAAAACCCAGGAACACTAAGATCACTGTTTCTACAATGTCATTAGGCTTTTATTTGGATAATAAGTATGTGCTGCACATAAGCAGCGAGGAGAACAGAAAATGATGTGCAGGATTTCCCTGAAGAAAGCAGCTGTCAGGTATCAGGTAAGACATTGCTGGCAATAGCTGTTGGGGTTTTGTGTATGTTGCTGAGAGAGCAGCAGAAGAGGTTACCTAGGCACTTTCCCAAGACATGGCTATCAGAAGAAAAAAAAAACTCTGAAGAACCACAGCTGGAAGCCTAGGGAGATCTGAGGACAAGAACTTAGGCTGAAAGGCAGGTGTTCAGCAGATGAGTGTTTACCTGTTGACTTCTCTAATCTGGAAAAGGGTGCTATGTGAGCAACAGAAACAAAGGCAGAAGCTTGCCTGCAGACAAGTCCAAATCAGAGAAGGGATATTTCCCCAAGACAACCTGGAATGCTCCTGCTCAGAGGGCCATAGATGGGCTTCAGTGAAAAGGCTGGAAGGAAAGATATGAAAGGAACTGAGGGAAAGACACAGTTGTCACCGCTCAGGATATTTATACAGCTATGTTGAGTTCTGTACTTCTCAGGACTACATGGACGGCGAGATAAGTGAGCTTTGTATTAAGATTTCCAGGGCTCATTTGCTCTGTTGGAAAGAATGATTTTCCCAAACAAGATTTAGTCTGATGCTACAAATACTCATGATGAAGTTTTCAGAGGCTAACACTGGAGGTGTTAGAGGTCACCCCTACTTCCAACAACATTTGTGATGGTGTGTGAAAGGTAGGAATAACACATATAGACACAAATACATAAAATAGGCAGCAATCAGATCAATAATTTAGAAGACAAAAGTTCTCTGAAGTAAGGTTGACCTAAACAGAATCATTTTGCTCTTTGAGTCAAGACATATAATAACTTGAAAACTACTAAATTATGACATGATCTGACATTGCAATTCAAAAGAATTTTTGTCGGCTGATCAGCTATCTAAATTGAAAATGAAAATCTGGTAGTATCCATGACAGAAAGTTTCTTACCACAACAGCAATATGATTATTGGGTTTTTATTTATGCATTTAATAATACAATGATTAGGAGAAAGATGTGTTTGAGGGCTTTTTTTAATTAGCAGCTAGAGCTGGGAAAATTTGTTACTCTTAATATTTAGCCTTACTATGGGATTTTTTTGAAAGGCTTAATCCATATTTGACATCACCTACGCCTAATTTTCAGTGCTTATTAAATAACTGCTTTCAGTTACTTATTAAGGCTATATATTAAAGTAAATAAGACTACAAAGAGAAAAATATTTTCATTTCCCAGTTTTAGATCAGCTTGAATTTCATAAAACTGTAACTCAAAACAGCAATATTCTAATTTCACTTTCAGTGAGGTACAATCCCAACAACTAAACCCATTAAGGATGACTTTTTTACATCCTTTAAATGGAGAGTTGTCCACAGTGCCTTGAGTATTTTTATACAAAGCCTAAGAGAATTGGGTGCATGCCTGCACTAAGAGGCTTTAAGAAAACTCACCTGAAATGTCTGTTTCCAGCTTTCTGTGGTAGAATCTATTGGCAGGAAAGGAGTACTCCATAATTTGCTGGCTTTCTCTAGGGTACTGTTAAGTAAACCTTTAAGAAGGAAGGTGGCTAGAGAGAAGATGAAAACTTTCTGTTATTTCAGTGAATAGAGTATTTCATAGAGAACATGCTGAAAACCTTAACATTCCCATGAGCCAACATATAATTTTATTCAGATAATCATTCCCTTGTTAATATGAGGTCAGGTATCTTTTCTTCTTCATCCTTTTTATTCTTCTAAATTGACACTTTTGAAGTAATATGTTGTACAAACATGGTTAGTACATTTTTGAAATGTCATTTCAAAGTTGAATGCTTAATGACTTGTAGTTTTTCTGCTATGTGTATATCTGGCAGTTTTCCTTAGCACAAACCTGCTAACGTAACTCACTCCAGGCTGATTTATTATTTTTATTCAACCAGGTGCTACAAGGGTTTGGCAACTTTGGCAATGCTATTGTCTATAATGACTCTGCACTTGGTGCTTGATGATGCCAACACGTGCAATGAATTTACTGGCACCAGCAGAGAATATTTCATTCCCTTATCTCTTCGTAAAGAATCAAGCTTCTTCTCCCATATTGCTTGTTATCCAATACATCTCATGTAATGTCTTTGATTTCTGTGATACCTCTCCATTTCCAGAATGTTCAGTTATGATTCTGCTGAGCTAATAACTGTTCTTAGAAGTAGAAATACATTTGTTATGTTGAAGTTTCTTTATAATTATTTTCACTCTTTATTTTTCCTCTCATGAAGTCTCTTAGGCATGACTATTTTGTTCAGGAGGCTGTATCATAAACAAGTTTTGTCTTTTAAAAATAGATCTGGAATATCATTTGGCAAGATATAGGAATATAGAGACTACATTTATTTCTACAGAGGAATGAAAAGTTTCTTTTTTTACTGTAGCAGTCTCTTCTTCCTAATTGTGAAGATAAGCTAAATTCAGGTGAAAACATTGAAAATTTTAGTACTATTTAATACAATATTCATAGTACTAATTTAAATTCTGTGCTGTTTTTGAAGTTACCCCTGAACTTGAATAGCAGTCAAAGAACTGCTGTACAGTCTACAAGGAAGCTTTCTTTGTCAATCTTTGCTGTGGTCTATTTGGTGTACTACAACCATTCATTTACAATTTTGTTTATGCTCTTTGAAGAGTGTTTTATTTATCAATAGAAGACTATAAAGTCTTGTATCTGAGCATTCATATTAGACCCGCACAATTTCTTACCACTACAAGTCTGAATGGTAGCTACTGCATATTGCAATGCACATTTATTTCATTTGTGTTTCTGCAACAAGTCATCACTCTCCTATTAGATTTCATTTTTTCCTAAATAAGCAGTTTGAGGGATAATTTAAGCCTTTCTTTATCTTTTTCTTGTTATTCTTGTAAACTTTGAACCTCCTATTGCTTAGAGGGTCAAAATACAATGACTGTTGCAACTTAGGTTTGCTAACTTTGAAGCACTTACTTACAACCTAAGTACATTTTTTTTTTAAATGACTTCTCAACACAAACAATCCAAACTTTGCCAGTTTGTCATTACTTACTGAACTGTAAACCATGCAAAAAGCAAAGTTGTGTTAAATCTGAACTTACTTAGGATTGATTTAATGACAAAGATTTTTTTTTTCTTACTTATGTGTCTCAGTGGAATGTAAGAAATACCTTCCAAACCCTTTTTTCAGCAAGCAGTTTTTGATAGGCATGGCACTACAACCATATAGATAAGAATCAGACAGGAAAAGATAATCTATATCTACAAATTTTACTCTTCCCCTCATCCCATGTTCTTCTGAAGATGTGAAAGGATCTGAATAGCTTTGTTAAACAAGCTGTACCTTTAAGGTAAATGAGACAGTTCACAACCCAGGACTATACTTAACACTGGAAAATATA
The DNA here is from genome assembly GCF_018139145.2 of Gymnogyps californianus. NCBI lineage: Eukaryota > Metazoa > Chordata > Aves > Accipitriformes > Cathartidae > Gymnogyps > Gymnogyps californianus. Next base: position 44,075,249 of record NC_059472.1, read on the forward strand.
AAGACAGTGACCTAAATGCCAGTCTTACTCCACGATCTATTAGGGCCACGCACAGCAGATCACACATGAAAAAAAAAAAAAACAAAAACCAAAAAACAACCTAGGAAAAAAGCTCCATCTGGTTCAGAAGACAGTGGCCAGTCCCATAAATAACACAAGCTGTCAGGAAAACATCATTCCTATAGTACTCTGTGTATTGGCTTTCTGTCCAACTACAGATCCACTACAAGGAGCTTCAGAGCTTTGCATAGGCTTGGACCATGCTTATCTCTTTAGCTCACCATAACAGCCACATTCATGAGTTATTCCCAAATTAGCAGGGTGGAGAATGAAATGTACAAAAGTAAAGAACATGGACGTATACAATTCTAGAATCCTATTGCACACACATGCACACACAGACACACACAAAATAAAAAAACCCTAAAAATAAAAGAAAAAGTCCAGGTTTTCATTTCAGCTGATCTTTTCTGAAACAGGAAAATAAAACTCATCAGTAATATTATACGTGGAAAATGTAATTGCAAAGTCCACACCACAGCATGAGGTAAAGATGAACAATAAGCTTTATTTTACACTTGTTTGTATTTCAAATACTTCTGTTGGTAGCTAATAAGTAGTTGGCAATACTAAAGACAGAAAAGAAACACTTCTGGTTTTTACTTGGTTAAAACAGCCATACATTATTTTCACATTCAGAAGAATTTTTTCATAGTGGAAGAGGAAAGATCATTCAGTACTGAACATTCGTATTCTGGTAGCATCTGTTACTAGGTCAGAAGATGAGAGTGCTGGGCGCTGTACAGGTGTATTAAAAATAAATAATAGTTCTGGAAGTTTGCAATATTGGTGCACAACACAAATGTGCCTGCATTTTTTTTAGATGGAAGCTTTACCTTCATAAAAATTGACGACTGGAAATGCTAATACAGAACACAAGCAACCCTGAGGTGGTGTTGAGCCCTGCCAAAACAGGAGGAGGATTCACAGGCCCAGCACTACCTCTGGAGTTTCCCATCACTTGCTTCAAGTGTTGTCTCAACATCCCAATTTTTCTCTGGGGGGTGTAATGCCACTTGTCTCCTCTCTGGCTTCAAGTTTACACCCCACTTGTGCTTAAGGTGTGTGGGCTCCAAGGAGAGGATTGAAAATTACTTTCAACAATCTGATCAATTTTGAGGAATTCTCTTCTGTGAGGGGTAGCAAGCTTCCTTGGTCCAGTTCTGCGCTAAATCTCTAGCACACAATGGAGCCACCACTTCCCAGAGCGTTTTGTCAGTGTTACTTAAACATCCTCTGCTCTGCTGCAGAGGGAGACAAAGGATTCTCCATTTTTCTAAGGTGTCCCCTGGGGAAAAGAACAAAAGACATACAGTTTCTGTACGTACAGTTTCTTAGTTAAACATACAGTTCATAGCTGAACTTTATTTCTGAGGAATCAAATGGTTACTCATATGCTCAAAATATTAAAGGACATGAAAGTTGTGGCATGAACAGGGTGAAGAGAGACTGTGGATATTTTGTTTGCTCAGAGGTAAAATGGTGATCCCCACTCCTTCCTGTTAATCTGTTGAAGATAAATAGCAAATTGCTGCATTTATTTCTTCTCTCTGGTTTGCGTTTAGAAGATGACACACAGAAAATTCACTTTGAAACATTTCCTTAAAGGCACATGATAAATCCCTAAGGAGAAATTCACAGCCTGAAGAGAGCCTTGTGCTTGGTTTGATAGTGACAGATAGCAATGGAAATACAGTACTTGGTGCTCCAAACTAAGAGACCATTATGTGTGCAACTCACAGTGAGACCATGGCAGAATAAAGCTTTCCCCAGCCCCACCCAGAAGTGTGGCTGCCTTTGTAATTTTAATTGGTCTGTGTTTGTGGAGTGGGGCCTCTATTTACTTATGGCTTGGGGCTTGTGTTTACCAAGCCTGGTGGAGGCCAAGTGTCATATCACTGAAGCTTAGTTCCTGCAAGCTCTCCTGCTATATCTTGAGGCACTTTTCTTTTCAGTATCTGTGCCTGTCTAATTCGCGAGCTTCTGTGAAACAAGCACAGGAGGGTACAAGGCCTACAGGGAGGAATTACACCTAATTACTCAAATAATTGCTAGGCTGTTGCCTTCTTAGTCACTGAAAATAATTTCCAGGTCCCTGGCTTTTATAGATAGTCTTCTAGAGGCAGGAGGACACAGCCCCCTTTTTAACTCAGCCCATTCACTCACAAAATCAGAACACTCGAGCCTGCAAAATTAATAAGCACCACTTCCATTACATATATTTTAGGTTGTTGTTGCCGTGGCGATAAAGTCAGGGACATTGAATCTCCTCTGTTGAGCCATTGTTATCATCCCTGGCCATCTGCTGCAGAGGAGTGATATTCCATCTCATTTGCATGATGACTGATATATGGGAGGTTTGGAAGGACATATGCCACAGCAATCATGTGATGAAAATTAAAGTGAAAGTTTTGGGCCCAGAGCCGAAAAAAATCTGTGTATGCGCATGAGGCTGTTGATGTGCAAATGTGAATCATATTGAGAAGGTTTGAATAGGGAGGTGTGACGTAAAGAGGGGACACAAACGCAGGTGCTTATCTCTAGGCAGTCAAAGGCACTGGATGTCATATCATGGGAACTACCTTTCAAAGACACAGCTTTAGTGCACAGTTCAGCACACAAGGGAGGAGAAACATATAAGTTTTGGAAACAAAAATAAAGTAAGTTTAACAACTTTTTCACACTATTCTGAACCCGTTAATGTTTAAGCAACTTGTACTATTAGTAACTTTCTGTCTTTTCTATTGTTTGTGCTCTTATTTTGCAAAAAGCAAAAAATCCTGTCCATATATCAATGTTGAAAGCTTGAGAGATTTGTATTAAGAAGTTTGAGGGGTTTTAATCCATGTTTAAAATGCTCTCTGCAAACTTTTCTTTTTGTTTAAATGACACTAATGCTGTTTCTTCCACAATGTATGCTTGGTCATTATCTTAAATGCTATTTTGGGCCTCATTTAAAAAATAGCTACTTGTAACTGCTTTGAGAAAGCTTTCTGAATAAAATGTCATGGTGTAATTGCATTTATACTGCCTCAGTAAAGCCTTTGTTCCTATACATTTTAGAATTGTGCAAATTTGCAGCTCTAGCTATTTGATTTGAGGAAATGATCACAAGGACACTTTTCCTCTCATTTTGAAAAGTTACTGAACTTAAATACTACCATTGAAAAAAAGAGAGGGGGAAAAAACAAGACGGAAGAGGGAGAGAGTGGGACCAGTGTATTTGTAGGAACTGTTCGATAGATGCAGGTTCACTTGCAGTTATGTATTACACACCAAAGAGCTTTCTCATGATGTTTTAGAATGCTTTAAAATCATGCATAATGTTTTTAAAATGAAGATTGTTGATCAATATATTTAATAGCATTACTCTAAGTGAAAAAGGGTCTTTCAAAGTGTGACATTTCAGTCCTTTAAATTATTTGGGATTCAGAGAGTGAATTGAGAGCTTCTGATTAAAAAAGCGAATACTGTACTTTAGAATGAATGTCTGTGTCAGGAAAATCTTTAGAAAGTTAAATGACAGTAATATCAGGCAAGGTTGAAGAATGAAATGGACCTTCTGGGACAACATTTTGCAGGAAGATGATTTTTATGAAATAGCATTTGATGCTAGGAAAAGTCTGTTTAACACTCTGATCAGCAATAGCTCTCTCTCTCTCTCTCTCTGACTTTCTTTTGTCTTTAACAAAGCACTTAGTTCAGATGTTTGTCTTCCTTCATATGTAAATAGCAAGACAATCTTCTGCAAGGTGCTGTGAATTTTTCATTTACTAGATTATAAAAGCACAAATCCCAGATTTTATCCTTAAACTGTATGGGGTGAACTTTGTCAGTTAAGGATCTTTTTAGGATTCAAAATGACCATTTATTATCTCTTTTGTCAATTAAATTAGTTAAGTTAATTGCATAGATGTGTCTTCTTTGGTTTGGCTGTGCAATGGTTTTGTAATTCTTGGGGAAAATTACAGCATTTGTGATGAAAGCTTTCTCTGAGACAATAATATATTTCTGCTACAAGGTGGCTAACAGATAATCCAGATTCAGAATGAGGAATTTCTAAATATAGGCTTTGCCTCTTAACTTCCCAGTTTGGAGCATTTTATTTTTACTTGTAAATATCATCTGCGTATTATAGTACTTTCATGTCTGCAGGCTAAGATTACCAGTCTTCCTTTTTTTCCTCCTCCTTCTAAATATTCAATTACTCAATGGTAATTATTATTATGTGGCCTTCTTGGCTTACTGCATTATTAGATTAATATAGATTTCTTGTGCCAAATTAGCGGAAATCACTGTTATACACAACAACGAATCACTTTTTTTTTTAGTTTTATTTACTTTGTTGAATAACAGGAAGGCTTTGACATCATTTTATTCTTGAGACTTTTAATATAATATGTCTTCGAAAGCTGAGCGGGAGAGGGCGTATTTTTGTTTTGCTTTTTCTTTTGTAGGTTTCTAACACGTAGAAACTTCGGTTAAATTGTAATTTAGTTCGTTCAAAAATCTATAAATGGGGACCTTTGTGAATGCAATGACAGTTAAAGTCCCCTGATCTCCGGTTATTGTTTCAGAGGTGTGTAGCAGAGGTAAGAAAACCGAAAATGAAAGAAAAGGAGCTGTCCAGGGTACTGCAGCTGATTAATATTTCCTCTTACTGTACAGAAAAAATTGTTTACTGAAGTGTTCACAAAACTGCCACCATTTGCTACTGGGTTCTTTTTTTCCCCCTCAAAACTAGATAAACGTCATATTGAAGTTAACTATAAAAAAGTATGCGTATGAAAAAGTTATTTCAGGAGCATGTCCTGTTTCTGTGAATAGCAAATACACCCTAAGATCACAATAACTTTCACAAATTGCTTATTAAAACTAAATTTTTATGCGAAGGTTTTTGTCAAAGGTACAGACAATACAACTTTTCCAGTCTAAATTAATCTTTGAGTATAACACAAATGGTTTCTATGGTAGTGCCGTAATGTAAACAAAACAAACAAACAAAAAAACCCCAGATCCCAATCTTGCATTACTTGATTGCTTTTGAAATGAATTCTTGTCCTTATATGACCTGAAATGCGTGGTTACAAAGCTATAGAAATCCAAACGATCATATTTGTTTGATATGAAATGAAAAAAATAGTTAAATTGAAAGTTTAACATCATGAAATTCAAAATCCCAAGCGGTATATAAACATTAAAAGAAACTTTGGACTGCTAATCCTAGGAAATGAGTTTTATGGATTGAATTCAACAAGGCTTCAGAAATGGTTCCATCTGCTGCCTAGCAGCTGGTGAAAGGATAAATTTAATTCATTAATTCATTTGGAAAAAAGGATCCAAGTAGTAAAGACTTCATTGCTCATAATGCACATAGGTGGAAATCAAAACTGAAATTAAGTCCAGTTGATCATCTTTGATAATGAGGAACATTTTCTTTGTTATTGTTGTAATGATCTTGATCAGGCAGTTGACAGTATATTGACTATATGTTGTTACCTGGTATTTTTGTCTCAAAAAGTTGAGAACAGTTCTGAAAGAATAACTCCTCTTCTGGGAGGAACATCCCTACTTTGGGAGTTACACATTATGTAGGTTTAAAAAGCTGGAATGTTTCACTGAAACAATATTGCTGTCTTTCTATGAATATTTGCAATGTCTTTCCTATTAAGTCAGTTGAAGAATACAAAATAAGATATCATTACAATTAGAAAATAAACTTATTCACAGTTAAGTCACCATAATAATCCAAAACCAGAATGTCAAAAGTAAAGAGTTTATTACTTTTCTTTTCGAGTCATAAGATTCATCTTTTCTTTCCTGTCTTCACTCATTTTCTTTTCATAATAAGTGCTGAAAACTTAGAGTAACAGTAAGAGGGGAAAATATAAGTTAAGAATGGAGAAAGGGCAATATTGAAATATCCAGAGTTTTAAAGGCAAAATTATTGGACAAATGCTTCAATAATAACTTGACATTTAAGTTCTAGATATAAAGTTATCCAAATTATCACAACCTCCAAATACAGATTTTTTTAAAAAGTGGTTGCCTCTACTTCTTTTAATCCAAATCACAAGCAGTGAGTGCAAAGTTATCTAAGGCTTTCGAACCGTGAGATGGTCAAGTGGCAAGGGCTCTTGTTCACTTTATACCAGTCACACAGGTAAATGTGTGCCTCATTACTTGCTGAGGGATACACAGGACTGATGAACCTGTTATCCTGAAACCAGTTAAATATCTGCCAATGCCTATTTTCAATGTTTCTGCTTGAGATGGTGATTTCATGAATGATATTTGGCTTTTCCCATTTCCTCTGTAGCCCATAGCTCACTGTGGTGGGTTTGTTGGATTTACTATAAAGGTTCTGTTCGCACCCTGTGGGTTGGGTTAAGAATTAGGATTTATGCATTTACTTCTACTGTTGCATTGTTTATACAGCTTTGGTTTAGTTTTGATCCCTTTTTTTTTGCCTTTGAGGCTCTTCCACAGTGTCAGCTGCTGACTGATAGTAGGAGAACGGCCTCGTGGTGTGAATGAAAGGGACCTAGCGGTTGGTAAACAGAGATAAGGAATAAATAGAGCACAGGCAAAAGGAGATAGTTCTGTGGGAGCCCAGATTGCCGCCAGTCTGTTCAAGTGAGATGCAGTGCCTGTCCTTTTCCCAGATTAAATTAGTGTGCGAAATCTCCAGTGACCTCCTCCCCTTCTCCCCATACTCTTTAGCCAAGCTGAACAGCCTCTGCTGTAAAGTATTCATTTTATCCAGGGACAAGTTGGACAATAGAACTCTCCCTGTTACTTATGGACAGCTGTCGTGATTCATAGGGCTTTTCAGCATTTCATTTTTCATAAGAGTTAAAAGGGTTTTACCTTGTAACTGACAAGAGGTTAGAAATGCAAAGACACCAGCCCTGAGGTTGCCTGTAGTAAGGAAGTTAATAAATAAATATCACCCCCCCACACACACATATCCCTTCCCCAATGTGCAAAAGGCTGTGTATTTTGTTAGTGCTGCTCTTCTTATTTAAAGGGGTTTAATTGTGATAACATGATTACACTGAAGCATGAACTGCATGGAGAAATTAACAAGCAGAGACACAGCGATATGCAGGGCCCCCAAGGTTCCCTAAATTAAAGGTGACCAGTGCAAACCCAGTGAGCGCCCTTTTCCCTTCTTTGCCCTTGCTTTTGCCTACATCTCCTATCACTTTATTACCTGCAAATAACTCCCAGGAAAGAGTAAACCCTCATGAGATACCTTTGTGGTCCTGTATTTTTTTTTTTTAGTGATTTACTGCAAATATATTCAGCATTTTGACTGATTAAATAGACCTTCGGCAACCTTGAGGGTCACTGTGTAGAGTATGTACATAGAAAATGCATCAGCCCATTGTACCCTGGCAGCTAATGAGATTGGTCGTTAAGTAAATGACACAAAGCCTACAAAAAAAGCTTAGCAGCTCACTAGAGTATCACAGAGTGTCCCCGCACACCACACAACGACACAAACAGTGGACTAACCTAGCCCACCCCTGCTTTATTCTACATCACTGCTTCCCTGATGTCAGCGTGAGAGGCAGAACAAAGGCTAAAAGGCACACGGTAAGTCAGTCTGACAATTATGCCCTAGGGAGAAAGTAGAGCAAATCTTAGCCTAACCATGGGGTTGAAAGTCCGTTTCTAGACAAGTAGGTCATAATGAAGGGATTTTTTTCCCCCCTGTCACTTCACGAAGGGGAGAAAAATGTCTCTGGAATCAAGGTTGGGTTTGTTTCTTGTTTGTTTGTTTCCTTTTCTCTCGGTCTGATTCGCCAGCTTACAAAAGTTTCTGGAATTCCGAAAGTAACGTGAAACAGTATGTTTTGTGAACTGGATATTGCAATTATAGTGTAATGAAATAAATATTCTTTGTAAAGAACTGCCACACAATAAGCACTGCCTCGGATGTACGTTAATGTCTGATAAACTTTACAGACAGAAAGTTTCTTTTTACTTCTCTGTAAAAATCTGCTGAAAATATGTTATATGTATGAATACACATTTCAATCCGCTAGCCTGCTACTTACACCCCTAAATATCTGGTACAGTTTTTACAACTATGCAGATATAAATGAAGTTGTTACTATAATTTTGGGGTGTTTTTTAAAACAGATTTTTACATGATGTCTCTCTCAGTGTTGTCTTTTATGTGAGCTGAAATTAAAGAGTTGAAGATTGCTGTTAAACAGTTACACAGTCATTACCTATTTTCTTTGCACAGCAGCAAAATATTCAGCTGATATCTTAGAATAGCAGGTGCCTGCCTGTGTAACCAATGATAAAATCTTTTCTAGCAGTGTTTCAGTTTAGTATCTCAGGACCCTTTATTTTGCTGAAAAATGGCAACAGGAAGTTGCCAGAAAGTCTTGTTTGCATTGCTAAAATGTTTCTGTCTGCTTTGCACTTTGGAGGCTCAGGGGATGTTAGGTTCAAAACAACATGATATTATTGCAAGATGCCTGTGTGAATTAAGTAATGCTTCTCCCCCCACCCAAAACCGCTGAAAACCATATGTTTTAAGAATGCTTTCTCAAATACAGACAGTTAAAGAAGTGGGGTTTAGATATCAGCCTGCGTTACAGTTGGTTTTTTGTTGTTTTTTGTTTTGTTTTGGAAGAGTTATTTAATTTGGGAAAACCCTTGTCAATATACGTGTATTTAGACTTGTCAGGATAACCTGTTCACTTAATTAGAACTCTTCATAGGTCACAGAAGTCAGTTCACTACGATATGTCGCTTACCCAGGGACATGGTTTTTACTGCACGGATCATAGAAGTATCATCACAGCTTATAGAAACTAAGATAAAATGTGGTATTTTAATGTATGCATTTGATGATTCCTTGCAAAAGTGTGTGTGTGTATGTGTGCACATATATATGAATCTGCATGTGCATATTTATATAAAAAGTGTACGTATGCAAAAAACTATGTTCACCTACATAGTATCCCAGTTCACTGAAACTCAGTATATATTAAGTAACAGTTATGTCTGCTTTTGCATTTCCCAATAATTCCAACTTAGGAAATTTGATGAGGAAGTAAACAAACTTGAGTAAAATTTTGTATTTAATTTTATTTTCCATATTTTTAAGGTGTGTGCATCTCAGCAACATGTTTTCCTTATGTTACCTCAGAAAATATGAGATACGCAGGCATCAGAAAACAAGCTTGCTTTCTCAGCTAAGTCCTATAATTCATACCTAATTGCTAGATCAGCAGAGATTTAGTAAGCTACAGCATTACGACACAGTTTTCCTTTGAACTTCACTAATTGATTTCAAGTTTTCAGTTCTTTTTAACAGGTAAGATTTGAGGATATTTTATGTTCAGGTGCATCACCACAGCTTCTAAAAATGAGCACATCCCTGTCACACAGTCATCATGCTTTTTACATACCTATGTGAATGAGAGTAAAGGTTATTTGATATTTTAGCATTCACCACATTAATGAATAAGTTCAACTGTCCTTTATCCTATTAAAAGTAGAGAGTGATTTCATAGGGGTAATGCACATGCAACAGTGCTACAAAAATCATACTGCTACTGTAATCCGACAGGTTGAGCCACAGTAAGTTACAGTAGTTTTTCATAGTTTCATTATTGTTTCTTTTGTCTGTCATTTCTTTGGTACACCTGAGAGAAAAGACAAATAAAACTTGATTTCTGAAAATTAATGTTGTTCATCTGATCTCCCTGATAAACTATGTAACACACCAGATTTTTAGAAACCACTTTTCAATAGAGTTTTTGCATCTTACAATCCAATATGAGGCCTTTGCACATATCTTTGTGCACTGTTCCAGGGGACAACAGTGTGAGTTCTGCATGTGGATCTGAAAAACTTTATGGCATTACACAGTTGATTTGAATAATTCTAATTCAGTTTTTTTCATGCTTATAGATTTTCAAGTCAGTAATCCCCAAATATCTGATATTCCTGATAAGCAAGTATCTCCAAGGTCAGTCACAGACAATCCTCCCAAAGGCCTGGCTCTGTTGCTCCAAAACAAAACATAGCAAATAACATACAGAGTAAACTTCTACTACATCCATGTCTATATGGAGCATCTAGACCAATATCTATCTGTTATTTAATGGATTAATTTTGGAAGTACACATATATAACTCAGACTGGGTCACTTCTTGTAGTTTATGTGTGCATAGTTCTAATTATTACAAACTGCATAAGCAGAATCAGTGCTTCTGAATTTTAATGATCTTGAATCAGTTCAGACTAAAGATACTGTTAAATTAGTGATAAAAAAAATTGTCTCCCTCTTAACTTTTTTTAGTACTTACATAAAATCTCTTTGGAGGAGAATTGCTCTCATTTATGTTCATGGAAGACTTCTAACAATACTATCAACTTTTGCCTTTCTAAATCACAGATTTCTGGTTCAGAAAAGGTGATAACCTAACAGCAAAAGTTACTTTATAAAGTTTATAAAAGTTACTTTACCTTCTTGGGTAGGTGAACACTTAAAAAAGCATTTGTACACATGAGTGATTCCACTGAGGTGAGGTCGATGGCTTACTTCAATACAGTAAAGCAGGTGTGTAAGTGTTTTGAAGATGAGGGGGTTATTCATTTGCTTAATAGATTCGGGTAACATTTGCTAGCTCATTTTTCAGGTTTGGCTTCGTATGTGAACTTTTCCCTCCATTAAGGAACTTTGGTTAAAAGGAGCTAGCTTTTCATTTAAAGACATGTTTTTGAACTCTGCTCCATGAGGTATTAGATTAAAACAAAATGCTTTAGAACTTTTCCAAAATATCATTTCATGTGAGGACAGGAGATCCCAATTTCTTCTTAATAATGTTTCTTCAGGTGATAGTAAGAGTCACTAGGTCAGTTCCCTAAATGTCAGGAGAAAATCTGACACCTTCAGTGCCCCCCCCCCGCCCCCAACTTACAGCACATGTACAGCAGCTGGATTGACGCAACAAAGTAGTAATGGCTCCAAAGGCACGGTTATGGACTATGAGGTCAATAATCCTTATGCTAAGAAGGATTTACATGATACGGAGTAATGGCTCCGTCTTTTCTGAAGTAAAAGTCCACTTTTTAATGAGCATCAAAATACTGTTTTGCACTGTTCACATCAGAGATATTAAGGTAGTTAAAAAAACCAACACATATATCTTCTTCAAATAAAAGTTCACATTTAAATATTTGAATTTGAATAGGTAGGCAGTTACAGTATCCCAAACGGAGGCTTTTTTGAAACTGTACTTATTACTGTTCTCAAATCTTTTCTTCCTTGCTATATCAGAAGATTATAAGATATTTCCATCGTGTCTTCAAATAGCATTTTTATGATGCAGTTCAGAAATAGATTGGGCTTAGGGGGCCTTTTGTTAGTTTTGTTTAATTTTTCTGCTGTGTGATTTTCTCCTATTTCAGGCAGAAGTTTGACACAATCTAACACACACAATCTAGATCTTGTTACAAAAGTTTGAAAGTAAGGACAGTGGTCATAGAAATCCAAGGTTGTGATTTTTATATTAATTTATTTTCTTTTATATAATTCAATTTCTTGTGATAAAAAACCCACAAAACAGTTAATAAATTTCTCACATTTTGGGAAAAAATATTTTCTTCTTTAACAATGTGATTAACTCAGCCTCCATACAAGGTATGGAAAGTCACCAAATCCTAAACAGAAAGAATGACCGTTGTGATACAAATGAAGAGACTGAATACACGTGACATTTTCATTGTATCGCTAACATTTTATAAAATTAAACATCATTTTGAGGTATGGGTCTGATGGGAATCATCCTATATATAAGGATTCGACATTTAGTGAGCAAAGTGCAACTGAACACATAAATCACTCTAAATAACATTGACTCTTGGTCAAAAGAAACATGTATTTAAGGCTCAAATGTGTGGTCAAGCTACTTTATGGAGAGCCTTCCCATTATTTTTGTGAGAAACACTACTGTCTACAAAAAGGGTTAAAGAAAATGCATTCTGTTGCATCTGCTTACTAAATCCCTTACTTTAGTAGAAATTCAAATTTTGTAAAGATTATTCGTTTTATTGATGCATATAATTATAATCACAAGCCATCTGCTGATTTGGCAGGCATGGTTAAAATTCTCTAACTCTCATAACCTTTCAAGTACAGTGCCCTTGGGACTCTATTTCACTTTTATATTTTGGAAAACATGTAGGGACAAACAAGAGAGGTCATCTGCCGAAAGTCAGACCTGTAAAACATTAAAAGAATAAAGATCGTGATGACTGCTCTTGTTTTAATAGCAAAGAAAGTATTTTCTGTTTTATTTCTGACTTCAGGAAGGATTATACTGGTTTCCATCACGCACTTTGGGAATTTGAATTTTTTCTAGGGATTAAAGCTCTCTCCTAGCACTCCTGGGATCTGGGTTCCAAGTCTAAACTAAAAGAACAAATATTGTTCAGTTTGGTTGTCACAGGTGAATTAAACATATTTGACCTTGGCCTTAATTTTTCTTTTTATGCAATTCCCATTACATTTCTATTTGAAATGTTTTAACAAACACTATTCTCTTTTTTTTTTTTTCTGTGTGGAACTTGGTCGTACTGAGTTTCACAGAGAAGCACCTATCACATATTTAGCTTTTTCCCATGAAGCTCGAAAGAGCATTTTAATTTAGAAGGCTACATACAATAAGGTATAAAATGAGTGGCTAACATTCGTTGCCCTAGTCCTTTAGAAATGCATGCCCTTATTTATATAAGCCTACCGTCGACTGGTGGTTAGCCACAGTTACAAATGCTTGGGCTTTTTGCTTATGAGAAGTTTTGTTCTCCATTTTCTTGTGTCCTTCACCATGTTTAGCCAAACTATTTTATACTTGACAATTCTTTCTTTTTTTTTATCTTTGTTGTTGTTGTTGTTGTTGTTGTTGTGTTACATGTGGTGTTACTCTGCTGCTTCTAGCAGAAAACATCCACAAGGGAAAAAAAAAATCTAGGAGATACTTTCTCTGTCATAATACAAAAATTATCACATTTCACCATTGTAGGATATTGTCAGTGCTCTGAATTAGGAAAAAGGGTGTTTTAGAGAGAAAATACATGAAGGTGGAAAAACTTGGTGCAGAATGGGATAGTCCAGTGACTTCCTGATATTAGCAGAAGGCAAAGACAATCACCCCTCAACAGAACGGTCTTGCTTAATGCTGTATTGACGTGTATCTCACAGGAACAAAAGATGCAACTCTCACTTCTGTTTAATTAGTGTATCTGAAGGCCAGTATGCAGCATGCATGCTGCTTTACTCCTTTTGGAGGTTTGAATCTCACCCCACACCCTCATTATGACAAGCAGGAGGGAAATGCACATGTTTGAAAGTGTCTTCACAGCTGAAACTAGGGAAACAGGCCGAGAGTAGCTCTGGTTTATTTCACAACCAATTAAGTATGACATCTGTTGAAACTCAGGAAATAAGTCTCCCTTCCCCCTGTTCATATACTTACTTAAGCTGCCAGTCTTTTGTTTGGATATGATGAATTTTACTCACAAGACTTTCTCTGCTTTGGAGTAAATACACAAAATAAAGAAAACAAGACATAAAGGTTATTTTTTTTTTTAAACTAGGTTTCATTGAGTGCATGTGAAAAAGCCCTGCTTGACACTTACAAATCAAGCAAATAATTATGTCAATAATTCTTTGCCTAAACACTCACTTTACATGCTGAAAAAAGGGCATGTTTGTGGCTGGCAATGTAGGCACAATAACATTTTCGTTTTTGAAAATCTGGCTCTTGTTGGCTCCCAAAGGCCAACAAAAGTTGCTAGAAGGAATTTGGATTTTAATTTCTTTAATTTTATGGTTGAAAACTTGGCTCTGAACAGAAGACATCAAACAGAACAGGGCATGTGGCACTAAGTATGGTTAAAACAAACAAAAAAAAAGAATTAAATGCAGAGCCACTGTCACTGGTGACATCAGATTTCTCAAGTATACAATAGTTCGTAGTAAACTAAGCAAGAAACACAGATAAGCTTAAATAGCAAACTTAGACTTACGAAAACTACCATATTCAGTATGAGATAATAATAGTTCAAGCTGAGAGGCACTTCCTGTTTATCAGATGCTAATCCATGAGACGCATTTACTTATCAGGAAAACTTTTATTCCTTCATAAAATATTGTCCAATCCAAATATTAAAAAGATGTTATTTCAGTCGGTACCAACCCTTAGAGTTCAGTTTCCCTCTGTTGTGCTTAGAACTTGATTGTCTTCATTCTTCTATATCTAGATAAAGAAATATATGCCATATCATGCTGACCTTTTTCTTTCTGTGCCTCTTGATACTGGATTCTCCTGTGTCTCTGAAGCCACACTGCTCATATCAAAGCTGTAGCTAACTCTCCTCTTCTTTAATTTACACCATCCACTAGTGCTCCCTTTTATTTGTTCAGCTTCATTTTGTTTGCCAGTTCTTTCCTACAAGGACTGGCACTGCCTTCGTTCCTGGAGGATTGTTCCCTACTCTATTTCTCTTTCTTTTTCATCCCTAGTTTAAAATACAGCTCAGAGCCACATAGCGTACGTGTTATTTAAACTGTAAGATGCTGCTCAGCAATTGCCATAGGTTCCTTAGTTAGGAATCCTCTGGTGAAATGTCAGTGTGCACAGTGGAAGTGTCTAGACCAGATTCATCCAGATTCCCTCTAGAGTCAGTGGAAAGAAAGAGACATTTCTTGGATGCAATTCATCTCACCCTGAAGTAGATGTATGAAATAAGTAAGATGTATCACACATCTACACAGTGGCAGAAATGCTGCAGGTTGCCTACAGGCTACCCAGAGACTATGGGAAGCCAGCTCTTACTACCTCAGAAATACTCATCTGCATTTCAGGCACATAAAGTTAGGGAGGTGAATCCTGTCTTTCCTGTCTAGCCTACAAACTGGACTTGATTTCTTCTTATATCTTCTCTCCACATAAACTTACTATTTCTCACAAATTAATGCAAGACAGTGATAAGAATAATATGGTATACCTTAGACCAAAAGTTTCCTCTTGCATATACATGGCATTGATGAAATTTGGTGTGTGCTCGGGTATAAATGGAGAGCAGAATAGCAAAACTCAATAGTGCTGTGCAGCTCAGAGGACCAAATTTTGCCCCTGAAATGTGATATTTACAAAAGGGAAGGGTGCATTTCCCTGCTTTGTTCTTAGAAGTCATTATATTTCCTTTCAGAAAAGGGTTTCTTTTCTCAAAACTAATTCTTAAAAAATAAGAAGAAATGAGCTGTAACAATTTAACAATATCCATTCATTTCAAAATACAGTAGAGATTTCTACACTAAACCAGTTGGATTTTTTAAACACTGCTGATAGCATTTCCAGACTCAGGTCCACATTTTCTTTCTTTCATTGGTCACTACTCAGACTCTGTAGGCACTTTTAGGGGTGCTTCTGTGATTTCTCTCTCTTCTCAGGCTTTCAAAACTCTGTATCTCAAGTTTTGAGGTAATAGAAGGATAGATTAGATGACAGTTTTGCGCTATTTCTGTGGGTGATTATAGTGATTTAATGTTCCTCATGCTATCATAAAAACTACAAGCAAACTTTCAGTTCAAAATTTCAGTTGCTGTGCATACTTTGCATAGATTTCAATTATTTTTTCTGTGTTTGAAGAGATTTGATGACACAAATTTTGATTTTTAGAGGATTATTTATCTTACATATAGCTTTAGCACATAGGTGTGGGTTTTTTTAAACAAATCTTCATCCTTTAAAGCTCTAGGGACAAGTTCTCAAAGTTTCTTCAGATCAAGGTAAAGTGCTTAAATTGTATTTCTAAGTGGGCAACTCAGAATTCCTTCAGGGATCAGAGCTGGATGGAGCTCCACTAAGCTGTGCTAACCCTTACGTAGTGGATGGTTCCTATGGAACAGCATGTGGCTATACACTACCCTAATCTATACCATGGGAAACACAGGTTGGCCTTGGAAGCAGGGAGCCATAGCTAGGTCTCTGGCAGTCCTTTGCCTTTTCATACTCTTTCCCTGAGGGGAAGATAGCCACAGTAGTAAACTCTGCTGTAAGATCACGCTCAGCTTGATCTAATTTTATAACAATGAGTTTTACAAAGGGTTAGCAACTATGTGTTTCCAGTAGCACTTCCACAGATGAGACTCAAAGTCAATGAAAATCATGCCCAAAATTGTGAGCATGCAAAGTTCATTATGGTATAAATTGACATCAGTTCAATAAACATAACCCTTTAGACCAATTTAACATTTATCCTGAAAAGCTTAACCTGCTCACATATAATATTCTCACAGTTTTCTTCCCCACAATCAACATTTTAGTGGCTGTCATTAAAAAGTGTCGTCTTAAATATCCCTAACTCATTTTGAACAGCGTGAGAGAATAAATAGCTTTAGCCCTGAATGCTTTGGGCCCAATGTTATTTATAGCAACAACATTAGTAATACCACTTACTTTTATTGTTATTAATGTGAATAGTGTGCTACTATTTTGTGATCACAGGGAATAATACTGTAATATTGAAGAAGTGCAAGTTCCTTTCAGTTAATGATTGCCAGCCTTCAAACAGCGAGTTCAGCATTGTGGATACCCTTCAGGTTATACAGCTTGCTTCCCTATCTATTGGGGGGGGGTTGCTATTTATTTGTTAGTTGCATGATGATCCCCATCTTTTAAATTTAGAAGTTGCATGGCTATTTTGATGATATTTTAAAAGTAAAGAAGTCAAGTTTTTAAGTGGGCACAGTACGGAAGACATCGTGATTTTTGGCCCTAAATTTTTCAGAGACACCATTTGGTATGCCTCCTTCCTCCTGAACCTCCAAGAGGGATCCCCACAGTAGGACTATCATCAACCCAATAGATTCTTTAGAGAAGCTGTCTTCTAGCATCCCAGCTGCTTCAGTGTACAGCATGAAGTCTACTTCTAGTAGAGAGCTAGTAAGCCTTGTTACTGACAGAGTTCAAGTTAAGCAGACTGCATCTCAGGAAAGGGTGAAACTCAGTCCAAGGGGTTAGGTTTTCCTATTCACCAAATGGAGAGCACTTACTCCCAGTTTTCCTGCCTGTGGATGAAGAAGGCATCATGTTCTTCTTGAGAACTCGGGAAAAGACAAGCCAGTAACACGTGAAGATCTTTGAGTAGATGGAGAATGCCCATGTTATCCCTGAGATTTTTTTTTAAGAGTGAGTGAGATACTGTGTGTTGGAAGAGGAGTCTGGAGCAGAGGGAGAATCTGAGACAAAATGGGCATTACATAATAACAGTTTCCCTGGCCTGACCTGAGTGATTAGAGGTTTCTGTGAATCATTAAGCCCAGTTAATGCACCTTCATGAAAATTCACTTTCACATAAAATTCCAAAACCAAGCAGAAGAATTGCTTCTAATAGAGCAATAAATAAATATCTGCCTTTTAAAAGACCATAACCACACAGCTCACATTTTCTCATTGCTCAGAGTGTCTGAGGTTGTCAATACAGCTTGCTCACCTTAAGGTGCCTGACAGAAAGAGGTGGTTCATTACAGTAATGTTCAAAGGAAAGTATATTACTCATTTCCCAGATGACTATTCAAGTGATCTCTTGGAATCCCATGGTGCTTTTGCCTTGGTATTTTCAAAAGCAAATTTATCATATTTTGAGCTGCCAGTCCTGCAAGGTTAACCTGGACCTGGAAAGCTTAAGTTTCTTCCTCCATCATCATATTCAGACGACCATATTCCTGCCTTAGATTTGTCAATTACCATTATCTCATGTGACAGCTAGCAAGGAATTCAGCCTCAAATAATATCTTCATGAACGAGCCTGTTGCAGATACAACTGCCAGTAGTTGAGCTCATTCTCACATAACATGCACTGTGTGGTGTCCCTTTCGTGTATGGTGAAAATTTACTTTCTTTGCTGACTCCTATAGATGTTACCGTGAGGAAATCTGCTTAGATCAGGGCAACCTCTGTATAGACAGCTTTAGCATAGAATCGTGTTTTGAAGACAGTGCCAGCTTAAAGTCCTGCCCTCAGTTATATGAAAAACAAACATTTTCTGATTGTTGACTCAAACAGGACTTCAGCTTTGGAAGCTCTGTCATAATGCCCGTCTTTAGCCATAGTCTTCACAGCCTCCCATGAGAAAGCTGGAATAGCCACTAGTGACTAACTGTAGGTGCTCACTGCTGCCGTGGAGGAGCCCATGCCTTTACTTTCTTGACAATAAAAGGAAGCTAGATGTGAGTCCCCTCTCTGTTATTAAAGTTAGGCTTTCTAAATACCCCCCAAGTTTTATACAGTCCTTAAAGAGGACATATAAAAGTGATGTATGAGGATCGCTCTTGATCTTATACGGCTATAAAGAATACATCCTGTTCACCCCAGCTAGAAAATGATGTGTTCTATTTACTTGCTATTGAATTATCTTCTAGAATTATGTAAAAACATTAGCAGGTTACTGAAAGTCTTAAATCGTTGTCTCATTAGAATTTGCCATAAAAATAATACAATCTCTTTCCTTAAGTGCATTAGTTTTTGCACTGTTATCTGTTCTACTGCTTAAAGCAATATTTTATAAAGAAGTTTTCTAGTTCATAGACCAGCAAGTTATAAATAAACATCCTCACCCAACAATCAGGTAAGACAAGATAGCTAGCTACACGGATCTAATCTTCCTTATATAAACTATGATGCAATATTACAAAAAATGAATTTTTACTAGTTTTCATGTCCTTAGATTTCTAATCTTGTTGATTAATTCAGTAACCTTGAGAACACGGTGTTGGCCTGAAAAATACAGTTGTTTCCATGAAAAGAGACATGGGAATGGAAGGAGTTTTACATATTTTTTTTTTTGTAAAATGCTTTGCAAATTCTTTGCACAACAAACCTCACCAATATGTAAACAGGGCTCTAGCTACTGTGTTTGTCCACAGCTAGAGCTACAGATGAACACAGTGTAGTTGTGTGATGACAGGAACAGCTGACTCATTAGTAGAGAGCAGTGAAAGGTAATTAACCCTGGGAAAAGTACAGCTGCCGTGCGAGCTGTTCCTTTCTGTAGGATCTGATTAGAAATTAGTGTTAAACCACTGATTCTTTAAAAAAATGTCATCGATAATTCACTTTCTCTCTCAGGTGTGGCCCCTAAAAGGGGCCTAGGATAGAACTAGTGTACAAAAGGTCTTCTATTTAAAAAGGCCTTTTCTGAGAGAAGTACACACCTGTTTGGCTGCTTCTGGACTTTTCTTAACCATGATTATTGTCCCAGCTTTGAATGTTTTGAGGACACCCTCCAAGTCTATGGGCAATGCAGAGAATGCATTGTCAAAACGATTTAAGGTAGAATATTGTTGGTTGCTGTAATGGTGCCTTTAGTGAGGCTGATTATTTAAAAGTCACAGCTACTACTTCTTGTATCAGGACATAGTTCTGATGCAAAATGATGCAGACCTCTTCAAAAGAAAACAAAAATCTGTCTCCTGGGGTAGGTGAGCGCAGCATATGAAAAAAAAGATTACACCCTGAGCACGAAAGCCACCCCCCAGCCCACCCCTTTTCCTGCACACATCTTGGCGTTTGAGGTGCAAACAGAAGAGGCAGAACCAATGTTTTAATGTGACATTCAAACAACAAACCAGCCTATTACATATGTATCCAGACATCTGATACAGGCCTACCTATCAAGAATGACATAACTATCAACTAAAATAGCAAAATTTCTTTAATATGCTATTGGAATTTCTAAACTGCTGTTTATTATTTACAGCTGTCATATCCAAAATAGTTTTTAATCATCTTACTTTGTAAGATTTTCTGGCCAGGACTGTATCTTTGTATACCTGTGTGATTAGTACCGAGTGTATGTGACTAGTTCCACATGCAAATAACTTGTATTATTGAGGTCCACGAGAGTGTTCTGGTTGTTTACAGTGGAGCCAGGCTTACACTAGGGAGCACGAAGGAAAACTGTGTTTAAAGTGATAACATTTGTAAGACATCCCTCCGTAGGAAGATTTTTTTCATCTTGCTCAAGTCAAATTTGCTGTGATAGGATGAATAACGGATTACTATTATTTACTAATATAGAACAATACTACAAAGATATGTTTCTGTAGTGTTAGCTTTAACTCTGTATTGTTTAGTGGTACAACGGGCCATTTTCTCACCACACATCTGATACGCTCACATTAAAGGAAACTTTTTTCTTCCAGTTTCTTTTAAATTAAATACAGCACTTGCTGGCTACAATATTTGAACTTAATGTTACCACAAACATATATATATATATATATATATGCACATAAATTGAGAGAGACAGAGAGAGAGAGAGAGATACACACACCTTAATGACATTTTCAACATTGAGAGCAAAAACATTCAAAGCAAAACGGTTAAAGATATTTCCTAGGAGAATGTTTCTCTTTATAGGAAAACAAGTGAAACAGATTTTTAAGATAAAGGCCTGACACGCCAAGAGTACAATTACCTCTGGATTGCCTAATAGGTTAAGAGAGAAGAGAACAGAAATGTATTTTAAATTATTTTGCCATTCATCATGCATTAGTTAGTACCCATTCTTCTCAGAATAGTCCTTTTCTATCTGTTCTTTTTTTTTTTCTAGTAAAAAAGCTTGAAGAGAAAGAGGAAACATTTTTTTCTTGGAAATCCCAAGTAATAGCTTACTCTTGAAGTATCAGGTTGAGTTTCAGAGGAAGTGAAAGCATGAGCAGGCTATTAAATTGACGAACGCGTGAGGATGAAAATAATATTCACTACCTTAAAGCATGGTTAGAAATGCACAAAAGCAGTTCACAGCACTCAAGTTGTTATCCTCATTTAGCTGAAAGGTGCAGAGACTTGCTGAAGGTCACAGAATAGATCAGTGGCAGAGGCAGGAAGAGAGTTTCAGAATCCCTTTTTTCCCAATTATTTGCTCAACCACAGTGCCTTCTGTTTATGTCTATGACAGAAGACAGGTACCATTTTAGGAAACAATCTTCACCCCGCTCTAGAATCATAAAAGGCTTTGAAAGGAGAATTTAAACTGCCATCCCTGGTGCCACTGACCTCTTAACATAACTTTGAACAGACTGAACACCCTTTTCCTTGCTCCACACACCTGACCCAAACATTTGCTGAGTGAAACCTTTTCAGATAAGAAGTCTGTCCCAGCGAACATTTTACATGCACATTTTGGTATCTGACAAATATCAGTGAATTTTTTTGCATATTCTTTACTGCTTTGATTTTCAAGGTGGTATTTTTGTTTCTGGTTTGTTTTTTCCTGTGCTCTTCAGCATGTTCCCAGGATCTTCAGGGTAGTGCAGTAGTGCAAGCAAGCCCCATTATCTTTAGCAGTCAGGGTCATTACAAGTCTTTTAGATGGTGGCAGACTGTACTTCACATGGCACTCTTGAAGTTAATGAACATATGTGATTTGCATGTTGAGGGAAGGCACACTTCTTCCCTTTGTGTGACTTTCCCTTTCTTGGGACATGTCTGTCATGCTTAATGAAGAGAGCTTGTTGTTCAGAAAGGGGAGGATGAATGCATAGGATAGCAGAATGGTAGTTATGTTTCTTTTTATAAAAATAGTTTGTATTTTTAGGTTCATTGTTCTTTTTGACTCCATGTCGGAGAATGTTCAATGAGCTAATTAGCCATGGGTTTTGTCCAGCATTAGAATTGCAATGTCCTAATTCTGGCTATTAAATTAGTCCCCAAAATTTTGGCTGGAACAATCAGAAATCACAGGGAAGGAATATAGTAACCTAGATTAAGCCTGTAAGTATTTGAGGAGTGACCACTTTTACTGAACCTAATCAGCTCCAGCACTTCTGTAGAGGTTCAGTGCAACCATAACAGCATCCCCATAAAATTGCCCTTCAAACCCATTGATTCCTAACTAGCTTACTGGAAACCGTGTACGGTACAAGGGCTGTAACAGTGGTGGCTAAACAGTAGGCATGTAGCAATACCAGAGCCAGACCAGAATCTTCCTGATGTTGAAGGAGACTATAGCAGAGTAATTAAAACAACACGATTTTGCTGCTTAGTTATAGTGATCTATGTGCTCAGGCATCTCCTGCTGGCCTCAATCCTGCAACTACTAAGCATGACTTCAATGAGCAGAGCATGGTCATCTTTCGCTGAAGTCAGTAGCGGTCCCCCCACACAGTACCTCACAACAGAGATGACTCCATGCAGGAAAAGTCATCCAGGCTGAAAAAGAGTAAACATGTTTTAAAAGAAAACAAACCCTGTGTTCCAGAGTCAATGACGCATGCTCTTTGAACTTTCTTCTAAAATTGCTCTGAAATCATAAGGTTGTTATGGTGTGGTTTTACTCAAAATAATGCATATCATTGTAACACAAGCCTTGAAGTTAAGTGGCTACTTTAATGAAACATAGTTACCATAGTTACCACAGGAGAACAGAGAATAACTTTTAGTTCTTTTGAAGCTATGAATTAGTTTAAAAAGAGGAAAAGGAATAAACAAGCATGTAGAAGTTTATTATTCAGTGTTTCATGCCTGATCAACTCTAAAAAAGAAAAACTCTCCCTAGACTAGGACATTAACATTTTCCAGCTGAAATCCATAATTGCCCATCAACAAACATAAAATTACATTTCGACTCTTCAGTATGTCTATTTCCATGTTTTTTTCCTGAGTCAGAGAAGAAACAGATTTTACCAAAGTTCTGCTTTCAGCATTTGGTTAATAACTGACATTTTACAGCATTTTGGTTGCTAAAAAAATAATGTCCTAACGGTAATAATACATTGCTAAACACAACTCATGAAATCTATGGTCTAGCTCTATTATTCATTATAAACACTATCTTAAGGTTGATGAGAGGGACATGAGAATTTATCATAGTGAAGGTGTCTTCTAGGACCAGCTTCATTGTTTTTCAGTTTAGCATTAGATGTGCTCTATCCCTGAAGTGTTAATGGAGGTCACTGCTGTTGCTCTCCTTTACTGGGTCAAAGCAAAGGAGTTCCTACATAGTTGACTATTGAGAAACAAAATGATGTTCTTTCCAGTATATCACCTTCAGCTTATGAGCCTCTAGAGCAGCAGTGATTAACAGGACTTTTACAAAGTTTCTGTGTAGTTACAAGGACAGCTTCAATCTTCTGTCATTTTTTTGCATTAGCTATGATTATGCTTTTACCACCAAAATGCATTTATTTTAAAGGTAACAATACAGACTCAGAGAATAGCTTATGTTTCATCTATATTTATCAGCACTCACTGTACATTTGTGTCTTCATTACCAGGAAATATTAAGGGACATTGTGCCATCTATTCCTGTTTACAGTTTATTATGCAGAGATAGGAAACACTTAGCATGTAAAATGAATGTAGAAATTATTCCTGGATAGAAACACGGACATTTCCCACTCGTTGGCTCTTTCTCCTCCATCACCGGATCAGAGTGTAATTGTCAGTAATCAGGCCTGCTTGCTGCTGATAAAACCACTCTGAATGCTAGCAGCCTTCTTTGTGTGATGACTCAATTATTCCAGAAGTGCCTCATCAAATCTGCCCCATCAGCTGGGCTAATAAATAAGGAGAAGAAACTGGCCCCCCAAAGCAAATTATAAATCCATTTGCATTAACCATTTCGCTGGTCCATGATCTAGGCAGAAATAAGCATGGCAGATTGTGTTAAGCTTATTTGAATATGTTTATAATGTTTACAGCATGCAACCTTTTTTTTTTTTTCACAAGGTGTTGGAATTATCGGTCATGAATAGCATCTAAATGCAGTTATGTTAATTACAGCAAAGCCTCAGGCATCTTTGAGGGATAGTTTGTTGCTTAAATCAGGTGAAAGTTAAACCCTTCTGCTAGACGAAATATGATCTTGCACATGACATTGGAATTACTGCCGTGTTTAAAAGAGAGGATGAGTGCAAGGGATGTGTTTTCACAGGTACTGGAAGGACAACTGCCTGTGTTACCGTGTTACCAGGCTGTCTTGCACTGGTAATGTGACCTCCTGTTCATCTCAGGGTAGAACTAAGTAAGATAAAGTTTAGCCTTATAGTTGGGAAAGAAAATGCAATAGTTGAAGCAGCAATAACTCTATTTCATGGGCACTCTGTACTTAATAAAACAAGTGCAAAGAGGAGTACTCTGCCCCACGGAAATTCCTTTCTGAAGCTCAAATTATATAAAAATTATGTTTCCAAGTAGACTCCTTCAGATTTCTGAGACTGCCCATGTGTACTGCGATGAGGGTGTTAAAGTGAAGCATCAGAAGGCCAAATGAAATTAATTTCTTTACTCATGTGCTGAACATTATACATGCGCTTAAGGATCTCACTGAGGTGACCCTTAAGTTTGTGCAGAACTTAATGTGTAAAGTTACGTAATTCAGCCTGTGCAGAATAAAGATCTGACTGCAGTCAAGAGCTCAATATATCTTCATTCATTTGTAATGGCATCTTTTGCTTTCACATATTCTTTTCTCAAGTACTAAATATGCTGTGGTGTTTTATCTTGAGAAAGAGAAATCACTGTCACTGTAGAAACACAAAAAATGTTCAGGGATCGTAATGGTGAGCACAATGGATTTTGTTTCCTTAGATATTACTTCCATTCTGAGTTAAAAAATCACAAACTGTTGTGATCGTTCATTTTCATATTTGCAATATATTAACTAGTGATGTGGTAAATGAGAGAAAATCAAATTCATCTGTTGGAAATGATATCCATTATGCTCAAAAAAGTTGTTGGGGTCTTTTACAGATGTAGTACAGCTTTGTATACTGCAATTCTGACAGAGAAAACAACCTCAGACTTCTGGTGAGATAATTTTTGAGTGTAGAATATGTCTTTTCTCATTATTAAATCCTCAGGAACTCTCTAGTAATCTGACCTGAATGAGTGGACTTTTACCCATAGACAATGGGTCAACAAGAATGGTTGCTTGAAGGGATTTGTCACACACATCTGATGTTGAGGATCAGGGCCCAAACGGTGATTCACATCAGTATCCTGGTATGACTCACGGATCTCAGTAGGATGACACTTCAGAGTCAATACAAAATCATGTTGCACTGGAAATGGCTATAAACCAAAGAATGAATTGCAAAGGTTCCAGGTGACTTCACTGAACCATTACATTGACAAATCAAGCAACTCATTTATTCCATCTTTGTGGGTTTATAAAGTTTATTACTTTAGTTGAATTGAGGTGCTGGTTGAAAAGGGTGAAGGTTTTCTTTGTAGGTAGGCAAACTTCACCTTCAGGTTTAAAAAAATTCTGTTCAGACATATAGGGAGGTGAAGTGTAGGCATAATTTGCCATCTGTAAATCCTTTTGCATTCTTTACTAAAACAGACAAATAAGTTAATGTAAGCTATGAATAGACTGGGCCAAAAGAAGATATGTGTGAACTTAAGGGGAGTGATCCCACCAAAGAATCTTGGTTGACAAATAAGTTAGTTCTACCTGATTTCCATCAACAGTGATCTTATCATCAAAGTCGACAATAACCTAGAAAGATGTTCTTTATGGGCTCTTGAGACTGAGAACTTAATTTTTCCAGTTGGCATTACAGAATTTTATCTGCACTTCTTGCAATGCCTCAAAATTTGGCCCATGATTAATTTTATAATTCATAAAATATACTAAAATAAAGTGTTTCTCAATAACTTGTTGTATAAGATCTTGATGTTACTGTGAAATCAGCACTAACTCTTGTTTGCTACCTGAAGTATCAGATCCCAGCACTTATATTTGAAATGTAAGTTGCTTCTTGGAGTGTGGACAGGAGTGATGCATAGTTTATATTCCATTAGGAGTATGTCACATCCCATGACACAGCATAATCCTACACACCCTGTTTATAACATGACAGATGCATGACATTGTATTAGACTTTTTATGAAACACCCTATCTTCAAAGGTGGGTACTCACCCACGAATCAGCTGTATGGCAGCCAGCACCCTGTTATATGAAAGAAATAGAAAATAGCACATTTAAACTTACTAACCAGTAACTTCTGTTGTGATTAAACACAGAGAGGGGTTCAGATTTTGTGCTTTATATAAAGTCTTGCTTTTGTCCTACTATAGAACTCTCTGCTTTACAAAGGTAGCTGATGATGTCGCATGGAAGGCAGATGGGAGTAAAATAGCAAATGGCACTGTTGCATGTAGTTTTCCAGTACAATTTTAAAACCTGCCCCCCAGCCCCGACCCAGCCCAGACTCCTTTTCTTAAAAGGAGGATTTTCAATGTATTAGCTTATTCTATAAAGTTAAATGTGAAAAGTTTTGTATATTTTTCTGTCCTTTGTGCACTTTTCCAAGTGGATCTCAGCTGTGCTGTCTTAACTCTCAGTCCCTTAGGATGAGAGAGACAGCAGATGGGGTTAGGGCAGAGGGCTGATGCTTCTGACAGCAAACGGCCTGGTTGTTGAGTGGAAGCTGTGAGCGTCAGGAAGCTCCTTTTCCCCAGAGAACCAACTAACCACTGAAGAAAGTTGAAAATGAGCCCTTTGAGAAACGCTATTAAAAGTAGTAAAAAATTGCAATTGTGCAGATGATGTGCTGCTGTGTGGTTATTCGGATGCTAATGAGTTTGACATTAGGGAACTCAAAGGGTTTACAGCTACTCCCTTATGTGATTTAGTTCTTTATTGGCAATCTTTGAGAAAATAAATGAAAAATATATTGCTAATAAATACATAACATGATAGGATTTTAGACAAAAAGCTGCTAAGTTTTAGGCTTTAGAAAGAGCTTTGTTCACCATTGTAGCTATTCTCAGAGATCTTTTGTTTTAGGTTAGTGTGTTTTGAACAAAGAGGAGGAGGCAGGTAGAAAGCTTTAAGACTCCTTTTGTTTTTTTTCATGGATGTGGAAATAGAATAACAGGGAAAGAGGCCTTTGAGGATAAACAACATCTTTTTCCAGCAACATATTGCCTAGAAAACTGCTTAAAAATCTTTTCCGTATTGGGCTGTTCTGTTCTGGGTTTTCTCCCTTCTTTATCATCTTGCATCTGTTGTCTGTTTTGCTATTTGATAAAAGTGTATTTATTTTAATTAAAAGTTATTGATGGGATGCAACTAATATTCCATCTATTGGGACCCAAGCAGAAATTAGTCACTCAATAAAGTCTAGCTTCCCTGAGAATCTGCTTAGAATGAGCCTTTCCAGTTTCAGAAATGTAACATTACAAATTTTACTGACAAAACTTCATCAGATATCATTAAATGAATAGCTGAAGTTTCACCTTCAAGTTCCAAAAGTTTATCTGCAAACTTTGTCATAATTGGAGTATGTTGAATGAATAGATCTATTTTACTAAATACACTGGATACTATTTGAAAACGACCTCTGAAGTTGTACGTGATAGTAAAATTTTTATATTTTGGTCACTAGTGGCAGGAATGATGCTAAAATAAAGCCTGCTCATAATAACTGCTCACGGCCAGATTTTCCCAGGTTGCAAGTGCCTACAACTTTAAGTGTTCAAAGGGTTTGGGTATTCATTATTTCTGAATACAAGGCCCTCAGTATAATACACTCAGATATAAACTTCTGCAGCTCTTCTTCCTTCACTGTTACTGTTGATTTAGTGGGAGTTTCCTTGCAGAAAGAAATAAAAATTGAGCATGGAGAAATGTCAAGGATTTCGTTCAGTTTGCTTATGGTGAGAACGCTATCAGTCTGCCAAACTTTAAACTCTGATATTCAAAATCAGAAAAAAATATAACTGAGGGGTTTTCTGCTATTATTAAAATAATTTAGAATGCTTCTCGTTTATTTCACATCATGTACTGAACCGTTCTACTCAGTCAAAGGAGTTCTGATGTAGTAAAAACATTTGACTAAGGATTTCTACATATAGAAATTGTGGACTTTGGTCTGTGCAAGAAGAAAAACTTTTCTTAGAGCAGGTCTATTTCATAAGCTATCAGAAAGGGCATTAACAATATAAAGAAAGTACCATAACAAAAGAAACATTGCTATTCTTTCTGCCTTTTAGAAGTATCATTGATGCTTCTATACCACATCTTTGAAAAACTGCACAAGAAAAAAATGCACCTGGATTACTTGCCTATTTGATTTAAAGAGTGTCCTGGTTTATCTACCTTTTATTTAGTATAGCTGGTTTTTGGTTTTCTTTTTTTTTTTTTTTTTTTTTTTCCAGAGAATGAATTTCAGGATTATCTGTTAAATCAGGCAAGGCATCTTGGGCGGAGTGACGAATTTGGTCCTCTGGAATCTGCACATATTTTCACCTGGAAACACGCAAAGGTGGGATAATTTATTTACAAAAATGAATTTGAGTCAAAATATATCTCTATATTACTACTAGAATACTATGTGGTTTCACGTGTAGCGTCTTGTGCACCAGGACAATTTTTCTCGCATAGCATCTGCTGTTTTAAGAACAGCAGTCTTCAACAGTCAGGTATAACAATATTGAACAATTGAAAAAGATATAAATCTTTGTAAATACCTAGCAATGCTAGCTTTTAAGTTCCAGAACTACACTCTGTTAGCATTACACACTGACAGGAACACAACTATCTTTGAATCTATATGACTCCAGGAGTGAGAATGTATTTCATAATGCACTGCTTAAATTTAATCTGTGAGGGATAGTTTATTTGTGATTTTTTTTTTTATAATAGTTATTGTGGTTTTTTTAACTATATATCAGTTGGATGGGATAAAAACTTTGGTGTATTTATAAAAGATCTCAAGGTGTCAAAGCATTTTTTTTCTTTTTGAATATTGACTTTCTTTCTTCTAAAAAATTATATTTAGTACATAGTAGCCCAGGAAATAGTGACAAGACGTTGAACTATGTAAAAAATAAAAATCCAGGAAAAAAGCCTCCAGAAAGTAGGATCACACATCAGCTTGTGTTGAGCTGCATTTCAGTGTGGTAGACTATATAATTTTTCTCTAAATTTAAAAAGCTAGCAGTTGCCCCTTAATTTCATAAAGCTGTGACTCTGCCCTCTAAAGCCTTGGTAAAGCAGACTAATAGAAATACTTGGCACATGTTGGTTACCTAAGGGAATAATAGAACTATTTGCTGTAGTCGTTTGGCAAAAGGACATAAACATATGGCTTTGGTTTATATTCAGCACTGCCAGTTGTGCAAAGTTGCATGGATGAAGTATACAACAGCAGTGACAACTCAGAAATCAGAAGTGAGAATCAAAATAAATCATCCTCATTACAAAGCTCTTCAAGCTTGCCTCTGATTTAAGGTTTATTTTGTCGCTGCATATTTTCAAGTAGCGAGTTCAATACAAAAAACATCTACTTCTCAAAAATATGTATACCATTCAACCACACTATAAAATGCCAAATTGTTGATGATTTATATGTGTTATAAACATGTTTTAAAGTTTGCATTCAGTAGATGTACTTACTTATTTTAATTCCCGAGAAATGAATACATCTGAACCAATTATTTCCATGATATTCAACTTTCTCCTAGAGAAATCAGGAATAGCATTGTGTAAACTAAAGCAAAAGTTTCAAAAATAAAGATGAGATGACTCCTTGGTTAAGAATAATCAAAATCACAAAACAAGGCATATTTTTAGTAATAGTCTTGAAGACCACCTACTTTGTAAATATTTTTTCTCCTCTCTGGCCATCAACATGTTATTAAAAAAAAGAAGAAGAAGAACAAGAAACTTTAACCATGGTACAAGCAATGTTCCTAAAAATGTTGTCTTTGGATTTTGGATTTTTTTACTGTCAGTAATCAGAATATATCAGCTTTATCTAGAAGTTGCTATATGTGTACTTTGCATTTCCTTCTCGCACCATACTTCATATTAAAAAAAATTATCATAGAGTGACAGAAAGATGCGGTCAGCACACATATATACACAGACAGCCAAACAGTGCTCCATACTTCTGGACAGGCTATAGGAAATCTTCTTGCTTTCAGATTTATTTTAAAAAATCTTTTTCTTTATGACATTATTGTCTTTTTATGTGTTAGATTCTTAAATGAGTTATTGAAAAGAAACATTAAAATGTGAGTACCAAAAGCACTGAAAAGCTCACTCTGAGGGTATTATTTATTGTAGGGAGAGGCACACACAGTGTCGTGTCACCTTGGGGCACAGTACAGCACAGACATGTTTGTAGTGCTTAGCAGTGTCTGACTTCAACTTTGAAGTTTGTGGCCTGTGTTTGAGACTTGAGGATGGATTTGCATGCCTTAAAAATCATCGAGGGCTGGTTTTTTCTCTGACTAAGTTCATTAGTCTAGTGGCAGATGTAGCTGTTGTCTCTATACAAAATTAAGTAGTTTACAAGTAGCAGAGAAAAGCTATTCTTTTTTCAGACTTCTCAAAATCAGTTAAGGTTTGTCCTAGAGAATTTGTTTGCCAAATTTCATTTGAAAATCAGATGTAACTTTTAGTTGGAAAATCACAACGAAATACCAACTATTATACTCCTTACCTCTAGATAAACTGGTGATTTCTTTTCCTCTAGCTAGTTACACAAAAGGAAACAGAATGCCACTCCAGCAGTGTGAAACCCACTCCGGGAAAGCCATGCTTGTACAAAGATTAGAATAGAAATTAGAAAGTACATAGCTCTTACATTAGCTCTTTCCAGGAGGTGCATTTCACGTTTACCTATGTCAGCAGCACTGGCTTCCCCAAGTCATAGTTTATTTCACAGTAATGTGCTGTAATACTATCTTACCAAGATAGTAGTATCAATTTAGTTTCTGAAAACGTGCAAGTAAACTGAAATAGTTGTTATTATTGTTATTATTATCATCATTTATTGCACATGCCTTATTTTCAGCTGTTAGTCATATTCTTGGATCCCACTGTAATATCAGTACATGCACATGTGCACAGATAGACTCCAGGCACACAAAAAACTAAATTCAGAGCCAAATCCTGATTCTCTCACTCAGGGAAGTATTTCCAGGTGCTGCTCTCAAGTCTGCTGACTGCAGTGGGATGATACAAACAGAAGAAGTAACATTTGGTTTCTGCAGTCACGAACTCCGAAATAGTTTGCTCAGAAAGTATGATTGCTGCTATTCCACCAGTAAATTCATCTGGAGAATCATGAATACCCTCTAGCAGTCACATAGCAAGTTACTCCAGTTTCAGCCAAGAAGAATTTGTGGTATCATCGGTGACTCCAGTCAGTTTTCTAGGATCTAGTTGTTGACTTACCCTTAAGTCTCAACCAATATTGAAGGAAAGGTGGAGGGAGGATCAAACTGAAATTCACAAAGTCAGACAGAAAGCATTCATAAACTGAGGGAGATTTGTTGGAACATGCTTTCAGAAAATAATTCAACATCAACATCCTCAATAAATTTCCAAAACGCAGAAACAGGGCATAACTGAAGCAATTCTAAGGCAAACATTTATTTCTTAGCCTGCTTGCCTAATGATTTGGGACTGCATAGCTGCTACCTCTCTGTCACTATGTTTCTGACTGTATATCTCCCACTAATTCATTTTGAGTCCATTGGCTAGTTTCAATTAATTTTGAAAAGAAAATGTTTAGATAGGATTAAAACCCATCAAATCAGAGACTCTAGGTATAAGATACAAAGACAAAGTGGAATTAATTCCACTATTCACTTGTCATTGTTTTTGTGAAGCTTGCACTTAAAAAATATGGGACTATAACTCCCAATAAAATTTTCCTGGCAAGCACTTAGATATCATCCCGATGGTCCTGATGGCTAAAAAAATTAGTAGTGACGCATTGTGTGAGGATTTTGTGCAGACATGACCATTCCATTTATCCCTTATGGCTTATTGTCTCAAGACAACATAGGTACTGGGAGGGAGGGCTGACCATCCCCAGCTTTGAAAGCATGAAGCACCTTCCAGAATCCATCCAATCTTTACAGTACACAGCAGTAATAAGATATGTCTCTCAAATTAATACCTTGACAACAATTACCTCTAAAAACTTTGGATGGAATTTCTCACTCAGAGTTTAATTCTTTTTTTGTTCCATGGGTGATTTAAAAGTTTGGGTACTTCGTGTCGACCATCTGTGGCTGTAATTTCATGTAAAGCGATCACTCTGTAGATAAAAATCAGAAGTGAGAAACTTTGTTCACTTGTTTCAGTATCAGGCAGTCTCTGAAAGAACTATCAAAACCCAAAGATATTACATATAAATTTTGAGCAAGAGAGGTCCTTTTGCTGACACGCTTAAAAGATTTCACATTTTTATTCAGTTACTTTTGTATAATTTTCAAGTTAATGCATGGGACTTTTTGTAAGTTAAGATTTTTTTTATGCAACACAGACATGATGATTATTTTAATATGTGATATGCACCAGGCTAAATAGTTGTATAAATTTTAGGTTTGAGTTGATTAAACATCTCTCATAGTTTCAAATTATTACGAGGAAAGAAAATCAATAGAAAAATCACCTGCATTGATTTTATTGTTGGTTTTCACTTATTGTGCACTTTTAAAATATTCATCACAATGCAATGTGCTATTTAGACCAAAGTAACTGCTGTTCAGTAGAAGCAGTGGACACTTTTTGTCTCATAATTAAAAGAGCAGCACTGTGATTGGTGTGGTATTTATTATGAAATGATGACAAAGGAGTACCAGTGGTTTTAATAGTTTTAGCTTACAGGAGCTGTTGTTAATTTTGTCTGTAGAGTTGCAGGTGAAATAATGCACAGTGGATAAATAGTCTATATTGGTTTAACTGAACATAATATATAGTGTGTTCTGGAGTTGTTTGTCTCAATAGACTATAGTAATCAAAAGTAATGAACCTATTATGTGCAGGACCTTGGAGAGCATAGAATGGCAGTAAAAGTGTGGCACATAAAAGGTTTATTAAAGGAAATTAAAGTCCATCATTGCCACACCTGCTCCCCTATTATAAGTCTATGGCAGGTCAGTGCCTTCAATCACAACTCAGCATCAGAGAACAGAGCCATGTTTCCCATTACCATTGCAGTCACATTGCAAAAACTCGTTCTCCAGGTTTTAAGGATAGTAACAAGTAAAGGCTGCCATCAGCCCTATTACATAAACACAAGCCACTTATGTTCTTTTCCTGCTAATAATCAACATCAGATGTAAATTTAAACAGAGAAAAGATACCATGTCTGGCTTTGAGGTGCATTTCGATCAATTTACACTTTCATGTCAGATATTGCTAACCTGTGTTCTAGAATTAGACTTCTTCAAGTACACGAATACCCTTTTCAAATGCTTGTGTTCTCTCCCGCAAATAGATATTTTGATTCCAGTAGCTGCATATAATGTGTAACCATATATAACAACAAACAGAAAAAACCCAGGAAATTAAAGAAATGCTTTTTCTCCCCTAGAAAGGCTGACTTTACTCTTTTTCTTTCTCAGATCAATTTTGACATATTCTGCAATGTTCTTTCAGATAAGACCTTCAAAACATCTCAGTTATCTGAGTCACATAAAGCTAAAAATAAAGCATCCTCAGATCTTCAAACTCTATAAACGGAAAAAGGCACAAACAGAGCTTCTTGCATCTTCCCTCAGTGGGGCAAATCAGTTCTGCTGATCCTCAGAAAGGAAGAGTGAAATAATAGACAGGATCTTCTGTTGACATTGTTTTTTATCTTGCGACCTTTTGCAGGGAAAGGTGTCAGGCATAGGCAACTTCTGGTATCCACAGAATGTATCTACCTATTGCCCAACACAGTTACATAAATCACATGTTGGTGTCTGCATTTGTTCCTGAATATTGATCTGCAGAAGCACATGGGAGTTGCTTCGTCTACAGCATGTTTGATCATCACCATTTTACAAACAGGGAAACTGAGATTCAAAGCAAAGATGGATAGTAAGATACTACCAGAGACTGAAGAAGAATTCCAGAGTTCCTGATATTTTTGCCTAGACAAAAATTCCTCATGAGAGAGTCTTCCCTCCATAAAAATTAAGAGTTACTTTTAGAAAGAAGAGTTTGCCTCCCTGGACATGGTCAAAATTACACTGTTGTACAATCTGCTGTATGTCACTGCAGCTCTCCACACCAGAACAGGAAATCTTAATCCCTTTTTGAATTTCAGGGGTTTGTAATAAAATCCATGGATTGAAAACCTGCCCCTACAATTATGGGTCTGGGCCAGATCCAAGACCAGAAGGTGCATATTTCCAGTGCTGGTTTAGATGTAGCCAAAAGTATCATGAGAACAGCTGATCTTAAAAGGTCTCTCTTATTTCAGTTAGAAATCTTATGGCAACAGCTGACTTTGTGGGGAGTTGGATTTTTTGGTTGTTTTTTTCTTTTTTTTTAATGTGGCATACTAACCTGGACACTACATTCTCCCAAAACCTCATACAAATCTGTAACTGTCTCTTTGACCAAAACTTCTGTAAGAAGTAGTTGATTAAATGGTGAAGTATTTCAAAGCTGTACGTGTGCAATTATGCACATTCCAGCAAGAGGGTTTCACTTTTTAAGGATGAAGTTGTCAGAAACGCAGGTTCCAACACAGCTATTAAGATATGCTTCAGTTACAACAGTAATGCAGAGTGTCTGTAGGCGCTGTGGCTTTCTGGGACCTTTTCCTCCAGGAGGTGGATGCTGAAAGCAGCACTCATACAGCATTGCTGTTTCTAACCTTATGCCTTCAGCTAACACCTGTAGACCTTGTCATTAAACCTTACAGAGTCACTCATAACCATCACTTTATTAAACAAATCTGTATCATCAAAGGTATCTCCTAGGTATTTACTAGATATTCACAGATGGCTTTTTATCTCTTTGACAAGATTAATAAGGCATGATTATTCTTCTTTCTATTACTGTCTAGCTTTTGGAAATGTGAAAAAAAAGCATTGGAGACTTTTTTTTTTTCTCAATGGCAAAAGGAATGAATTAAAGACTTTGTGTTAATATTACAGATGGATGCAGATGGGGAAAATAAAAAGCTGCGCACACGCTCAAAAGGAACCAAGGGTGAGTTAGCAAGCACGTTCCATGACCCTGTGCCCAGCACACCATGAAATATGATAGTTCCTGTGCACAGTCCCTAATGTGCAGTAAGAGAGTGTGTAGCTTCCTTAGGGCTGCTTTTTTAATCAAGGCAGGACACAGACTGCTGGCATTAAGAGGCACGATGTTATTAGCTACGGTTTAAAGAAAAGCAGAAAAAAATCTACTGTATGCTATTTTCTTTGAGCTATTTCTCAAAGAAAATAAAGGTTATGCTTTTTATTATGCAAACAAAGATTTTCCATAGGGAGTAGAGCTAGACAATATTGAATGGATGTTTTCAAAATAACGTACAAAACTTTGTCTCAGCCAACTGAATGTTTTTCTGTCTATTGCCATTAATTATCTGTAAATTAGCTGCGTAAATGGTCCAGAAGTAAATTTACTTTAATCAAAAGGTGCAGGTGTATGCAGCAGAGAACTCTGTGCTTTTTAAAGTACTGGTGTTCATGTTTCATTTTGCAAAGTTATGACATAGTTGTATTTCCCAGCTATTCCTCTCTTTTTGTAAGGAACAGATGGAAATGCAGTACTGAGAGATAAACAGGCCCTTAATGATCTCAACATCTGGAAAACATGATTGACTAGTAATACAACCCTTCCAGGAAAATAACTTTTTATTTTAATTCATAACACTTTTTGTGACTCTTGATAATGAGTGAAAAATGGAGATACTTAAAAATAAATGTCAAAGTTTTGCCTGCCCTGTGAACATTTTGCTTATGACTATTTTCAGAGGTGCAAAGCACCCATCCTTCACTCTGATTTTAATGTGAATCATGCACTCTCAGGATTGTGCAAAACAGACTAATTTGATTTGTTGTCACAACTCAGTAGTTCTGGATTGTTAATATCGTGCCTTCAGCTTCAAGTTGTGGTCAGAATGAAAAATTAAAGTGTGGTTTGACTTAGTTCTCTAGTTTCAAATGACCAAAGGGGTGAAGGGCGATAGACTTCACTTAGGAAAAGACAGAGGAAGGGGGTGGGAGTGCCACAAACAGCCTGCAGACAAGGGGATAAATACAGGCAAGCCTTTCTAAAAAATATAAGCCTTGTCATATCAAAACTTTGATGCATCCCTCAGTAATGTTCTCTGAAATTAACGTAAAATTCATATGTATTTAAAAAGTACCAGAACAGAGGACTTGAACAAAGTTATTGAATAGAGAAGTTACTCACATGTCAGCATTAGAGCATGTCTTCTCTGTTGGTCAAGACTGTAAGTTAAAACAGTCTGATTGGCTTAGGAGACTTTAATTGTATTTAATAGGGGATTCATAGCCTTTTCACTCAAAAAGCTAATAACACATTTTTAAAACTTATAGATTTTCTTTCACTATATTTTTTATACACATGCATACACATCTATAGGAATTAATATATCAGGAACATTTTCCCAGAAGTGGAAACAATAAAAGTTGCCTGTGCAACATGAGTAATCCTTAGAACCACCTGTTGGCTTTGTCAACATGCCGTATATCCTTGTGTGGGTAGGTATTTGTAAACACCAGCCTTTGTCATTCCCAAATTGAATTAAAATTCAGAAAAAGCAGAGATTTTTCATTAAAAACAAGTGCCTTCTCTTTTACTGTTATTTTTTCTTATTATTTTTCTTATTGTTCCACTGAACATCATACTCCAGGTTTTATGCATCCTAAAATAACTGTGAGAATTATATGTTCAGTTACCATTTGCCACTAGTAGCTACAATCCTGTGGTTAGCACGAAATAATCACCTGTGTTTTGATAGCCACTCCTCTGTCATCACAGATAGGCAGGTGCAAGGTTGCAGAAAGCACAAGTCTGGAAGTGTAAACTAATTCATTCTTTCCTGCTTTTATTAACAGTTCAAGTGGACTCTATAGCTCAAGAGCTCAGGTAAGAACTCACATGGTTTATTTTTTCAGTTTTATTTTCTGATTATATTGATAAATTCATACCAATGGTATTGCTATAAAATAGAGAATCCAGAAAATGATGCATGTGTAGAGATTTAGCATAGATCTGACAAAGGGTACTTGATGCAGATTCACTTTTTAAATATACCAAAAATAAAAGCAGAATGTCAGTAATAATTATGCAAACATAATCAAAAGTAATGCAAAGTGGGCAGGATTCTGGTATTCTGTCTTTATCTTCAGCCTGTGTCAGGGCACACACAAAAGAGTATAATTTCCGATCGATCTTCAGTCTTCTTTTTCCTGTAATAAGTATTATACTACTTCAACATCTGAACATTCTAAGAGATATTAACATTTATAAATTTTTGTTAGATGGCTTTTATAAAACTGATAGTCTTTGTAAACTACTGTAAATTTTAAATGCACTAATGGCTCATTCTTCCTCAAGTACTTGCTGAAGTTTCATATTTTATTGAAGTAGCAGAGAGTACTTTTCAAATTTGTGTAAAGCATAAATTGTACAAGGATATTTCAGATCACAAATAATCTAGTAAAATTTTAACATTACTACTTTAGTAAGACTAATCTTACTAAAGTGTGCACCAACTTCTAATAACTGGTCCAAGAGCTTAGAACAAACTCTGGAAAGACTGGCATGTTATTCAGTACCAAATAATCAAAAAAGAACATGTACCATCAAATTAAAGTTTTCTATGGGACAAGTTCACTCTTCATGTCCCCCAGGGAAAATATTTACAGGTAGCTGCAAATTCCTAGAGTTGTTAATCAAAATTACAATGGGCTAGAGCTGCAATATAAATACTGAAAACATTTTCGCAAAAACTCTTAAGAGTTTTTCTTAAATTAACTTATTTTGCCTACGTGCACTTGTCATCACATGCTACTGAGCTGCTTTCTTAACCACAGCAGCCAGTGGGTTCATCCATCTAGGGAACAGAAACATCATCATGTGATTTATTTGATCAGTCAAAATGCCACTCTCTCTTAAGATAAGACATGAAATATTTACAGGAAGTTATTTGCAGTGAAGACATACAATATTTTAAGGTTTTCTTTTATAATAAAACTGAGGAAATTATAAGCTGCTTATAGATATTCCATGAACAGAAGTGGAGGCTAACTTTTCAGATAAATTATTCATGGTGAGTCACTCATTCAGCTCTACTGTGAATCTCATCTTTCTGTATGGCTTCAGTTTCCTGAGATTTAGTGCTTCTCCTTTTTCCTCTGTGCATCCCTAATTTATGCACCAGAAGGATGCATTAATCCGAAGAGGCAGTCATCCAAAAATGAGGATGGTCCATGTGTTCCTAAGAGAAAAATGTTTGAAAAATAGAGGATGTGCAAGTTTCTGCAACATCAGGGAAGCTGTAATTTATTCATTATCAATTACTATATCGTTTCCCAAGCAATTTTGCTTTTCCCTCTGAAATACATACTATCTTAGGAACTACTGTGTAACAGATTACTCTCTCTGTCAGAGGTGTGGACTACCTCCATAAGGAAACATACATTGGTTTAAAACAGTGAGCTAAACAGCCAATAAAGCCATTGCCCAGTCCTTAACTTGGTATTTGTAATTTCTACAGTACCAAATTCCATATTGGGTATCTTCACAGTCAAGTGTCTTTACTGGCATACAAGTCAGGTGATCAACTTTTATGAATCTATTTGTTTATGAAAAACCAGAGGAAGAGAGGCAGGGGCTGCCTTTTGGAAATGTAGCCTACTAACTGCATTCCTATTACTCATACCCATATTATTGTGGAAAAACTACTGAACATTCCTCAAGAATTAAAGACTGAAATAGCCTGTTGTGTTCCCTGGATACAGATATTGGAATCACTGTATTTCTGACCAAGGTTCTAAATGCTGTGTTGGCTGAGAAATTTAAATCCATGCTTAATTAATTTCCCCTTTTCCCCTGGCTTATCCTATCTGACAAAGCACTTTTGCACTCCTTATTGAGTTTCTGTTACAAAGTGCCTTGGGATACTTCTACATGAAAGGCACCACATAAGCTTACATGCTCATATTGTATTATTATTAGTTTCGTAACATTGATTGGTTCTAGAGCATTTGTTAGCCTTTTCTTATTCTGCAAGTTGTGTTTCACAAAAGTAGAAAATGAAAGAAATGAAAAGCAAAACAAAGAGTTGCAATCACCAATTAGATTCAATAATGCATGAAAATTTCTCTTTTCTAAATTCCAGGGGTTGCATTCCTGCTTAATGGAATTCAATGCTAAAAAATCTATTGATTTCAAGAAAGCCAAGATTTCACCCAGAAATCTGGCTAATGGTTTTGCTGTCATCCATCTTTTCCTGAGAAATAGGACCACCTTTCTGCATAAAAAGTGTATTTTCAGAAAAATGTCACCTTAAGGGCCAAGTTAGGTTTTGATTTTTTTTCTGTTTAGTAAAATAACTAAAAATTCTCTTGTATTGCACTGAGTTTTCAGAGGACAGTACTTTTCTTCTAGATACTGACCACCTATACACAACTCCTATTTAAGAGTCAAACTTGCACTGATTTCTTGTAATTATATGCCTTAAGGAATCCCAAATTTCAATATCATACAAATAATTTTCTTTATCCATGAATATTATTGATACTGTTGTGTTATTAGCTGAGATTTATGGCTTTTTTTTTTAACTATATTTACTGTATATGCTGTAGTGTTGAAACATAATATGCTCAACTTAATAAGTCCTTCAAAACAGAACTGTTTCTCCTTCCAGTCTTAATTATTTACTTACGAACAACATGGTTTAATTTTTCATTTAGGAATGTAGTGCTGTGGTGATTTCATTGGTAGCTAAACTACCCACAGAAAGAGATGAATCTTTTATCACAACCTAAACATAGCAAACACAATATGTGGTAAAAGTAAGTGCTGAAGCCAAGAGATCTCTGTCCCATACATTCAAGTTTGAATCTGACACCTTTTGGGCATAACAACTCTGTTGTATCCATCTTCTGCAAGAAGCAGAAAGAAGAGGTCTTCTCTTAGATGATTTAGTCATGGACCACTGAAAGGACCAGGACCTTCAGCTGTGTTCAGGATTAGAATGAAAACCAAAAGGGAAGTGAGGAATATTGGTGTGATGTATTCTCATTACTGTGTTCTATTTAACAGATGGGATACAGTACGATGAACCATCTGTAGGTTATGGAGTGGCATCTGGGTCAGACCAAGGAAGAGCAAATTGGATCGATCCAAGCATGGGATTACAAAGGCATAGATCAGTTTGGCTAAGTCCATACCAGAATAGAAAGGATGCCTTTTCTGGGTTAGATACAGGTGAAACCAAGTCTTTCTGGCTTCTGTCACTAATAATTAATGAAGACTCCACAAGGCACTGGTGTTTCAAGTCATGGAGAACAGTCCTGCTCTTTGGTGGGCATAGTTACACTTCCCCTTACTCTCTGTAGTATTGGATCACTTCTTCAGAAGGACTATTTCTTCAAAAGTAAGGAAAGTTACTTTTTATCTGGAACGCTTGTTCTAGATGTTGTGAGACATTGTAGATATTCAGATAAGTTGAACTGTTCAGTGTGAATGTATAGAGATATGAGTATCTTGAATGTTTTAGCAGAGAGAGAAGTAATAGAGCAGAGCTGTCTCTTTGATAGAAGGAGTAACTGGACACTTCACCCTTTGCTGCTGTCTCTTGATTAGGAGGGTGAGAAACCAGCAAAGCAACCCTGCAATCAATGGTACTGAAGTATTTCACAAGGTTTATGTTACTAAAATGTATTTCTTATTTTTTTCCAAAATTTTTAAGAGGTATGTCAATATAAGTAACGATATTGACAGTATACTAAAAAGCATTTTGTTAACTGGAGTAGTTATTACTTATTCTACAATACTGAATATTTTGCTGGTTTCCTCTAAGTACTGGTAGATGATATGTATCCAATTATATCTGAACTCTAGTTTCAGACAGTAATGGAATGAAGGTAGACAGTTTGGTAGATAGAAGATGATTTGGCCACTCAGGAAAAGTTCATGGCATGAAAGAAAAGGGTTGTGCATGCCTAGCTGTATTTAGAAAGGAATGATTCATTGGTAACTCTTTTTCTGAGCTTCATAAAATAAGCAGGTTTTTAAGAAGTATTTGTATGAAAAGAAAGCAGTCGTCTGGCAGATGACCTGAGAAAGAGGTGCAAGCATTACTTAGATGATGCAAGAAGTGGGCACATGAAACAAAACCACACAAAAAGGCTCAAAGATATTCCTCAGTAAGAATCGAGATTATGATTGATTTGTGTAGCTATCACCTTCACAGTACTCTTATCCCATAGCACTGCTTAAGAGTGAGACAGAGACTGAGAAAGCTGTTTGCTCCTAGCCTGCATCTGGAAAAACTGTCAGGTTTGTCCTTTGGTCTTGGCTTCTGTTTCCGCAGGAGCTGTTCATAGACTCTGATTTTCTGGAAACTGCTGGGAAGAAGCACATTTGTCATAATTCTGAATAAGCACATTTGGAATAGAACTGAGGTGAACTATTGCATTTCCTGGTGACTCATCTATCTCCCACTGGCAGAGAGTGTGGGACCCTTGCAGTCCTCAATGTGCTTTGCTGAAACAAAGTGTGTCCCTGAGTCCAAATAGACTTAGTAGTAAATGCTAAATGAAGGTGGTCAATAGTTATATCTACTGCCAGGATATTTATCCTGATTTTGTGCAGACATGTCTGAGTTTGACAAAAAGTGGTTTTTTGCAATTGAAGATTGGATGTTGACAGCAGACATTCCCAGCTCTCCTCCCCAGTGTTCCCTATGATCGTAACCGCCTGGGACAGAGTTGTGCCACCTTGCCATTTAATATTTCTCCATGATACATCTAGATTAGGCATTTCACCTGAGACAAAGATCTGTATCATGCTCTTTCTGTTGATAACTGATCTTCAATTAAACAACGGGCATTAATCTTAAGAGTACCTATTCCCAAGGTCTGGTAACAGAATGATGAGTTAAGAGTATCTACTGCTTGCTCTCTAGCTTGGAGAAGGAACTTCCTCCCTGCCCTAGCCACTGTAGAAATTGAAATGGTTATGGGGCTTTGAAAATATTAACCTCTGCCTCTTACTCCATGATTTCTGGTATAATCAAGTCTGTCATGTTGTCATCGATCATACTTTCTTAAATTCCCAGTAAATCTTGTTCATTTCTTCTTCTTTTCTGACAACACTGTTAGGTTCTTAAGGAATTTAGGCTGGCATGCTGGTCAGTACTCTCCTCAAAGAATCCATGGAAATCTATGTTTTATGCTAAGGAAAAATGATTTTGTAATTAACGTTTGACAGAAAACATTGAACAGTCAAGCATAAATAAATGCTGAACTATCAATATGTGGTGCAGTTTACTGTGAGGCAAAGGTAAGTATATGCTGGTCACAGAACTAATAAAATAATAGTGCTGGAATTCACCTATCCTTATTATTATATCCTGTATGTCAACCGTTCTCATCATAACTTATAAAACAAGCATTAACATAATTTGTAATGGCAATCAAATTTATAGGTCTGTCGTGTCTAAGTTCCTCCCTTGTTTCCTCCTTCATCTTCCAGTCCCCCTCTAATTAGCCTTCAAACTGTGAAATCTACAGTGCTGTCATTCCTCCTCTCCCTTGGCTCTGCCTCTCCTTCTCCTCTCCTCTTCTCCTCTCCCTTTCCTAGAGCTCTGACGAGTTGATAGACCTCAGGCTTTTTGCCTTTTTTGTAGTCACCT
This sequence comes from Gymnogyps californianus, assembly GCF_018139145.2. Classification (NCBI taxonomy): domain Eukaryota; kingdom Metazoa; phylum Chordata; class Aves; order Accipitriformes; family Cathartidae; genus Gymnogyps; species Gymnogyps californianus. Next base: position 44,118,010 of record NC_059472.1, read on the forward strand.
ATGCTTTCATACTCAGAAACAGGTTGTTCTTTCAGTACTGTTAAACCAGTAAACAAGAAACAGTACACAAGAAACAAATAAACACAGAAAGAAATTCAAAATTCAAACATTTTCCACCTCAAGTTTTCTACTTTGAAACATTCATGTGAGTGGGTTAAGGCTTGCATAAAATGTTTGGAACTGGTGTACAAAGGATGTCAGATAAAAGTTTTTTTTTTCCATTAAAATATCAATCTTTGAATGAGATTATAAAAGGTAATAAGAACCTCCACTCTTAAAAATATTTTCATTGTTTCTGTGAAGAGAAATAATACCATATAGTTCTGGGTGGCCACAAGTAATGACTTTAACATTTTGCAGGTAACCCTGAGGTTGACAGTTATTTGACTCAACTATTTAGTGAACTGTTCTGAATAACCACTAAGATGGTTGAAATAGGAACTGTACCTCATACTCCTTTTGAGACACCTGTGGTTAGAGATGTTAATTACAATGAATCATTTGCCTAATTCCTGTAGATATTAAGACCTTTTGATCTATGCACTGTGACCTCTACCTTTTTCTCCTGGATTTTAGAACATTTAAAAGTTATATTTCATGTTCAGATTTCCATTTTAGTTTGCTTTAGTTGATACTTCATATGCATTTGCTTTAAAGGTGACTTTTATAGCTTTCTTCAATAACAAATGCATTAGATAAGTTTCTAGCATATTATAGGCCTCTTTTAACGTCTACTATGTTAATTTCTAGCCAACACCTGCAGTCCCAGTGTCTCTTTTCTCTTTGTTAATTTATTTGATTGTGGTTTTACAATTTTTCTACTTAAAACCTCCACTTAATATAAAAAAAAAAGCAACGATTAATTAGTTTCAATGTATGCTTTTCTGTAATAGTCTTATAATACATGTCAAATCCACTTCACTTTAATTGTGGCTGCTAGACTGGCAGATAGTTATTTGCAGTTTTTTTCTACCTGAGAACTTGTTGCATCTTAGAATGTTCCTTGCCTTGAGCTAAAACTTGTATGTTATTTAAAATATTACAGGAGTCGTTGTCTTCCCCATCACAACTTCTGTGTTCATCAGCACACAGTAAATGTTATCCTCCCAACCCTACACAGGAATTAAGAGACGTATATGCCTTAATGCCTTCTGCTGTGTGACAGAATGCATCAGAACATTATAGCCCCAAATGGTTGTTTCCTCTTATGGCAGATCTTTTCTCTGTAGATGACCACAAGCCATCTAGAGATTGAAATGCCAACCGGTGACTTCTGCCTCATATATATCAATCATGAGTTAAATATTATGGCTGGCTGAATTGCTCTATCTGACTGATGTCAAGGGTGGATTCAGCCAAGAAAAAGCAAGCCGAAACAGACTGTGGACAGCCTGGAGATAGCAAGGAAAGGAAAAGAATGCAGCCATGGGACCTCCTAATACATTAAAGGGAGGTACTGGCTCCTGACAATGAATTGCTTACAGTCCCATTGTCTGTTGTCAAAAAAAAAAAAAAAAAAAAAAAAAGCTTATCTTCTTTATGTCTTCTCTAACCAGACTGTAGTTACCAGTATGCTTTTTATTTAAGCATTTACTGGCGTTAGCAGGCTGACCACTCACATGCAAGCCTTTCTGGTTGCAAAGATTGTGTGGATGATCTGTAGATTTGCCTAGAAACTTAATCCATTCTAAGCCAAATTCTTGGCTGGGGTCCCACTGGAATTTATTGACCTACTGAACCTGGACAGATTGAGTGAGTAAATGAAAAAGAGGCTAGGGAGGCTGGATTTGGCCCAGATCTTGGGCATTCATTCATATTACTGAGTTTAAGAACTTCTTGAGCTCCATACAATAAAAATTGTGTCCTCCAAACTGGCTTTTACTAAAAATAACTTACCTATTAGAAACGGGTCCAAATATACAACTCTAGCCATATAGAGTTCTTGAGCTATGAGCTATAGAATGACACCATGAAGAAGTCATCCATTTCATTAACATAGTATTTCAATGAAAGGGTTTATATGCGTTATTTTTAATATGATCTGAATATCTTTATGATCCTACAAGTTTGTAAACTGAAATCAAGAAAGCCAGAGACGAGAATTTAAATCTGTGCTGTCCTTCTCTGAGTTGCCTTTCCTGTAGGGAGAACACTGCTAGAATAGTAAAATAGAGTTTTAAAAAAAAAAAAAAAAAATTTAAAAAAAAAAGCCATTTTATGAGCCTGTTGCAGTCTGAAATCATTGTCCTTTAGCCTCAGGCATCACAGTGAGCTTGAGGCATGGGTAGATTTCACCATAACTGCATGCCTTTTCCTGTGTTATTGCTGACTTACCATTGCTCCACTCTTTTTACGTGCTTCTTTTTATTTGCTCAATCATTTCACAGTCCAGTTGTTCTTTTTGGTCAGGTGGCCTATAACATTTAGTTTACTGTCTGAAACATCTCCAAGCTCAGTACATAATGACTCAACACCATTACCCATTTCTCCCCAGCCTCTTCTTATGGGGGCTAATAAATCCTCTTTCACCAACAAGGCTATGGCAGCTCCTTTGCTTTTCTTATATGTCTTTTTAAAATAAAATATAACTTTTAATATCATGCTCCAGCCAGGTTTCAGTTATGATACCATATTTTCTCCACATTATTATCTGTCCAGTTCTGTTCCTTTTTTCCCAGCTAAACCTTTCATTTGTGTATATAGACAGACACTTTAATACCCCCAAGTTACTGAGCTTATTTTGCTCTATATTAGTGTTCATAAATATGAATTTCCCTTTTATCTTTCTTCCCATCTATACCTCATGTGCATTCCTTTCATCTTGGTTCAGCCCTGGACTGAACTTCTTACAACTCTGGCATTTTAGAAAAAGAGCACTGCCCATGTATGGCAGTAAACTTTTCTATTTGTAGAAGACCCTTTAACCCTGGAATGATTGCTACAGTGCACAGGAAAAGTCTCTGCCCCTTTCACAGACACAACTTGTAAGCCAAGCATGCGGGTTTGTTAGAAAGGGGTGAAATGCATTTTTTATGTTGTGTGTGATGTTAAAAAGTGAGAAGCAGTCACATTTTCTTTAATTATCATTGGAGTAAGTTGTGCTAGTTCTGAGCTTCTATTACAGCCAATTCACCGGGCCTAAATGACGAGCAATTTTTTTCAACGCATTTTATTGGTTTAAGTTCTTACCATTTTAACACTTAAAATGTTGATGGAAGGAAATTACTTTTACCTGATGAATTCTCTCCCAAAGGCTTTTTCAGGATTTCCCAGCTGGAGCTATTTTCCAGATTATTTTTCATCACCTAGGCTGAATTAATGAAATACAACACACTCAGTCATGGAGTCCAAATGCTACAGATTATCTAAAAGTTACTGTGGCTCAGTTTACTTTATAAAGTACAGGAGAACGTTAATGTCAATAACTCTGAATCCAAATTAGCAATCGGGGCAAATACATGTTTAGCTTCTTGTCAGTGATGAGAACTCAGCAGTCCTTTCCAGGACTAGCCTCCAAAATTTCATCTGTAAAAACTCACATCAGAGTTCTGTTAACAAAAGGCTTTTTTTAATATTTTCACATAGAGCCATAAGTTGTCATTGGCATAATGTTTGAATATATTTTAATAATTATAAGCATTATTTAAAAGAATTAGAAAGAAAACTTTTTTTTTTTCTGGTTTAACTCAATCTTAGACTGTGAATGAACTGTAGCTCAACCCTTGATTACAATTTTCTCAGTTGCAGTCTTACTCCTTGAAATTCTTCAGCTAGTCAGTGTGTTGCCACCAATAACTTGTAAAGCAAGCAGTTGTTTCTGGACATGTGCAATTTTCCCATACCTGACAATTCACAAATCTTCTTGCTTTTACTTTTTTAGGTAGGTAAAATGGTCATTTCATTTAACCCATGCTCCAGCGTGTTCCACTATTCAGGGAGAAATTCATGGACTTACAAAACATCTGTAAGCATACTTTCACATCCCACTGAGTAGAACAAGGTTTGGAAATGGGGAGTACATTGCAGGATGGAGCATCAGAATACAGTGCTGTAGAAATCCTGAGAATGTATGTAGTCCATACAGCAGAAAAGATAGAAGGTATTGTAAAAATTACAGATCTTTCTAAGAATGAGAGTTGAAGGGTGCAGAGATTGGGTGAAGTCATTAGAGCCTTCTCTTGAACTGCCATTCTCACTGATGAGAAACATCTCATCAAGTATCTTCCTTAAAAAAAAAAAAAAAAAAAGGATCGATCAAGAAGTCCTTATTTAATACACAAGTCATTTTCTTTATGTCCTTTGAAAGACTTTGCTTATTTTTGCATCTAGCACCTATATGGATTTTAGAATGGAATACAGTAAACAGAATTACTGTTTAGTTGTCATTTTTCCAAGGGCATAAACCTTGTAGATTTTATATTCCAATATCCATGGTCCGAAGTGATGCAATCTACTTTCTTCCTTTTAGAAAACATTCTTTTCTCTTTCTGTATAAAATCTATGACTAATCCATGTCTCTTAAAAGTAACTTCTATCTAGTTTTCTGAGTTCAGGATTTGTCTTTGTATATAGTTAGAATATGTGAATTCTTTCATATTCAGTATGTAATTTCATGGCATTGGAAACACCACCCTAGTCCTTGGATGCTGAATAGTTCTTGCAGACCTGACTGATGCTATGCACTTTCAGCCTGTCTGTGGAGACTCCAACTTCTGGCTATGATGAGACAATGTGTTAATACCTTCTTTCTGTCTGTTCTCACTTTTAAAGCAACTTGAGCTGAGAACACTATCCCTCTCGCTTCCACTGAGCTATAAAATTTACATGCACTCTTTGCAAACAACGAGTGTTAATTAAGGAAATAGAACATAAATCTGACTGTCTTAACCTGAAGACAAACAATTGAGTCATAGTCACTCTCCACCTTCCTCCCCAACTGCTGCTGTCCATCTGAAGTTGCTGTAATTAACAGCACTCATCTGAGTTTTCAATTGCAGTGATCAGACTACCAACGCTCTCTTTCTTTGGACTCTGACATTCCAGCTTCTTTCATGAACCTCCGGCATTCATGGTTGATGTAAATAATAACATCAATGTCATTTCAACTTTCAATCCATCCTAGAAGCAGACCATCCCCTTTCTGTAGCCAGTGTTAGTAATTTCTCCTGTTCATCATCAGCTTATGAGGAGCTCAGGATTTTTATGTGATTTTGGCGGATCAGATACTTTCAGCTATAGCCTAAACCTTTAGAGGCCATTGTGCTAGAGAGTTAGACAGACTCCAGCTCATCTGTTTCTTAGAGAACAAGCTGACATAGAAGAGGACTAAAATGGGGAGACATTCAGAATTTCTGTTCCTTTTAGGTACCTCTGATTCAGTACAGTCTTAAAATTCTTAGAAGAAAGCCCAACCATGACAGACATTTGTAAGTTACTGGTTCATCTGTGAGTGGCAAGTGTCCCTTACCAACTTTTCCCTCCTGTAAAGAAAATGTAGTATTTGACTTCCACAGTGTCCTAGGGCATCTGCAAGTTTGTGAACAAAACCTGATCAAGGACTAAAGTATCTGGCAACATCTTTAATCACAATACGATTAAGGAGTAGTTAGGCTAATCTTCTCTGTGTAACCACTGGTGTGAAGTTAAATGGTTCTGCAGATCAGAAGATGATGTCTCCTTTAATTGTAATTCAACAGTCTAACGCTTATTTTTGTAGTATAGTTAAGCAAACAGTCAAAAGGCAATTCAGGTTAAGAATTTAAAATTATTTTCTCCACAACTAAAATGTTTCACTAATTATTCTTGCACAAACTCACATGAGGAGTGGGCTCCTTAAATAGCATTAGACAATAAATGTAAGAAGTGCCTTGATATTCAAAGACATTTATTTTCTCTCTTGAAGCTAAGGAGTAAACATGACATGCAGTGTGTTCTGTTCTTACTATTTTACATGGCATCCATTACAGGCATTAGTAAACACCAGTTGTCAGGCTGAATGTACCCCTGGTTTTACCCACTATGGCAATTCTTTGCTCTGTTATCATGCTTTATGAATCTGCAGGCTGCTGTGAATAAGGAAAAAATCCTGAGATCTGGAAGTCTTGCCAGCAGATTAACAACAAAAAATCCTTGCTGGTTACAAAGTGGTTAAAGGTTGGGTTAAAGGCTTGACAAACACATCACTTTTAGATGAAACAATTACAAAAAAAAGACAAGCATGACAAGTTTTAGCAGTAGGAAAAGCTGTATGTGGTTAGGACTGCTCAAAACCTCTTTCTTCTGAGGCATTGCTTTGTCGTGGGGAGCCAATGCACTGTTCTGCCTGTATACTACCAGTGTCCGCAAGATATATTCTCAGCAGAAATAAAGGAAAGAGAAGGACCCGGTAAATTCCATAAAAAAGTATTTAGGTATGAAATACATATGAAATATTTATCATGGGGTTTTTTTTCAACACATGCAACCAGGTCTTACATGTCTTAGATTTTAACCTCTTGACTCATGCTATAACTGACACAAGACTGTTTTTGGTAACTGAGCCATTGACTAAAAAAATAATAATAAAAAGTCTGCTCATTATAGATAGTACTAAAAAGATTTATTATTCATAAAATTTAAGTACAGTTAAATTGGGAAAAAAAACCATGTATTGGCTTTGGGCTCATAACAAAAAGAGCTTCTCCTGTTTTATGAGCCTCAGATTACCAAATAACCTTGACAGCTGAATCAGTGTTCCATGACAACAAGCAGGCCATTGATAAATAGCAACAAAACTATTAGACGTTGAATTTATGAGATGAGTAATAGAGAAGCTAAATTATAGGTTTACCATTTGACAAACTACAGCTTGACAAATCTGTGCTAACATACATGTGTGTGTATGTGTGAATGTACATAAGCAAAAGAGAGAAATAAAAACTTCTAAAGACAAAGGTGAAATTGACATGCCATGAATGTTACAAAGACATAAATATATTCTTTTCATAGTAGTTAAATTCCTAGTGTCTGTTATCAAATACTTAACAAATCATGTGTAAGTACTTGAAAAATCTACCACTTGTGAAGTTGTTTTTCTGGGTTTTATTTTCATTTTTAATTTTAAGTACTGTAAGGTAGAAAAGAAGGGGAATTGCTGGTACACAGCAGATCTTTAAACTGGCTCTTGCAAACTAATAGAATTCAGTCAAAACTCAAAACCAGCTGTTTAAAAAGACACCAGCAAAAGCAAGAGTATGTTCTGCTGGAGTTGAAAAATCTCTTCCTGGCCTATGGAGAGCAATTTGCACTTCCTAGGAAAGAAGCAGCAACTGTGTTTTGTCATTTTCCTGTAATCAGAGTGGAAGGTGTCAGGAATTATTTTACTTAAAGTTGAATCTCATAGAATCATAGAATCATAGAATGGTTTGGGTTGGAAGAGACCTTAAAGATCATCTAGTTCCAACCCCCCTGCCATGGGCAGGGACACCTTCCACTAGACCAGGTTGCTCAAAGCCCCATTCAACCTGGCCTTGAGCACTTCCAGGGATGGGGCATCCTCAACCTCTCTGGACAACCTGTTCCAGTGCCTCACCACCCTCACAGTAAAGAACTTCTTCCTTACATCTAATCTAAATCTACCCTCTTTCAGTTTAAAGCCATTACCCCTTGTCCTATCACTACATGCCCTTCTAAAAAGTCCCTCCCTGTCTTTCCTGTAGGCCCCCTGTAGGTACTGGAAGGCTGCTATAAGGTCTCCCCAGAGCCTTCTCTTCTCCAGGCTGAACAACCCCAGCTCTCTCAGCCTGTCTTCATAGGAGAGGTGCTCCAGCTCCCTGATCATCTTCATGGCCCTCCTCTGGACTCACTCCAACAGGTCCATGTCCTTCTTATGTTGGGGGCCCCAGAGTTGAATGCAGTACTCCAAGTGAGGTCTCACCAGAGCAGAATAGAGGGGGAGAATCACCTCCCTCGATCTGCTGGTCACGCTTCTTTTGATGCAGCCCAGGATATGGTTGGCTTTCTGGGCTGCAAATGCACATTGCTGGGTCATGTTGAGCTTCTTGTCAACCAACACCCCTAAGTCCTTCTCCGCAGGGCTACTCTTAGTCCACTCATTGCCCAGCCTGTATTTGTGCTTGGGGTTGCCCCGACCCATGTGCAGGACCTTGCCCTTGGCCTTGTTGAACTTCATGAGGTTCACATGGGCCAACCTCTCAAGCCTGTCAAGCCTGTCAAGGTCCCTCTGGATGGCATCCCTTCCCTCCAGCCTGTTGACCGCATCACACAGCTTGCTGTCGTCAGCATACTTGCTAAGGGTGCACTCAATCCTACTGTCCATGTCACCGACAAAGATGTTAAACAGTGCCGGTCCCAATACCAACCCCTGAGGAACGCCACTCGTCTCTGGTCTCCACTTGGACATGGAGCTGTTGACTGCAACTCTTTGAGTGTGTCCATCCAGCCAATTCCTTATCCACCGAGTGGTCCATCTGTCAAACCCATGTCTCTCCAAGTTAGAGACAAGGATGTCATGTGGGACAGTGTCAAATGCTTTGCACAAGTCCAGGTAGATGACATCAGTTGCTCTTCCGTTATCCACCAACACTGTGACCCTGTCGTAGAAGGCCACTAAATTTGTGAGGCACGATTTGCCCTTAGTGAAGCCATGTTGGCTGTCACCAATCACCTCCTTATTTTCCATGTGCCTTAGCATAGTTTCCAGGAGGATCCGCTCCATGATCTTGCCAGGCACAGAGGTGAGACTGACTGGCCTGTCGTTCCCCGGGTCTTCCTTTTTTCCCTTTTTAAAAATGGGGGTTATGTTTCCCCTTTTCCAGTCAGTGGGAACTTCACCGGACTGCCATGACTTCTCAAATATGATGGATAGTGGCTTAGCCACTTCATCCACCAGTTCCCTCAGCACCCACAGATGCATCTCCTCAGGTCCCATGGACTTGTGCACCTTCAGGTTCCTCAGATGGTTTCGAACCTGATCTTCTCCTACAGTGGGTGGTTCTTCATTCTCCCAGACCCTGCCTTTGCCTTCTGCGACTTGGGCGGTGTGGCTGGAGCACTTGCTGGTGAAGACTGAGGCAAAAAAGTCATTGAGTACCTCAGCCTTCTCCATATCCCGGGTAACCAGCTCTCCCGTTTCCTTCCAGAGAGGGCCCACATTTTCCCTAGTCTTCCTTTTATCACCAACATTCCTATAGAAGCTTTTCTTGTTGCCCTTGACGTCCCTGGCCAAATTTAATTCTATCAGGGCTTTAGCTTTCCTAACCTGATCCGTGGCTGCTTGGACAATTTCCCTGTATTCCTCCCAGGCTACCTGTCCTTGCTTCCACCCTCTGTAGGCCTCCTTTGTGTTTGAGTTTGTCCGGGAGCTCCTTGTTCATCGATGCAGGCCTCCTGGCGTAATCACTTATTTTAAAATGATGGGAACTATAGAGGAAATCTGGGTGAGTGGCTGCTCGTGTACAGAAAAAGATATAGTAAGGACAAGCTAATGCATCGGTCTTTCATAGAGGAGAAACTTTCTAACATTAGCAACGTGCTTCCAGGCAAATTTGTGGGCCTCCTGTCCTGACATTGATGCAGCAGCTTTTGATTTACTGCTGTAAACTGTGGTGGTTACAGTCAGGTGGGATTCTTGTGCTCTCATTTCTCAGAGCAGATCTGCAGGTGGCAGGTGTCAGCAGTACCCCCGTACTGGTCTTGACCATGGTCTGCTAACATCTGAGTTTGACTATCTTTCACAGCTGTGGTGAAAAACCAACATGTTTAATAGCTGTTATGCCAGCTCACAGTGGTGGGCTTATAACGTTATGTTACTAGAAAAAGATTGTACTTGGTGAGCAAGAATACAGCAATCAATTTACCAGCTTACCATGTTTTCTCTTAACTTGACTGGAAGATACCTAATAGTCACACAAATTACAGGATTAAAGCTGAAGAGCTAGATGAAGTTCTGTGACCTGTGTTGCACAGGAGGGCATACTAGATGATCTAATTGGATCTTCTGTTCTAAAAATCTATTAATTATGCTTGTGTAAGAAACAGCTGTAGCTTCGTCAACGGGGAATTAAACACTGGAAATTCATCTTGTCCTAAACACTCTCGCAGTAGTTACTGGAGGTAAACTTGAAGCTTGACAAATAAATCAGAAAGATCAAAAGCAACCTAGTGAAGGTTTTAGTTGATAAAAACAATTGTGTGTAAAGGGTTTTCAAACATTTGTCATTTATTCTATTTTCCTGAAACAACATGAATGGTATGAACTACCGTTCACAAATATGAATTAAGAAACTCTTGATTGTATTTTCTTAGAAATAAATTATGCATATTAGTCCACGCTACATCCATCCCTGATGTCTGTTATATGGGCATCATTTCTAAGGGGACATTTATACCATTGTGATTCTGACCTTTAATATGATATTCATGTTATCCTCTATTCATAAACAGAGAAATAACACAGAAGCCATAATATATTCAACTACAGCAGGTGCTTAGCACTCAGTATTCCTGATGCCCATAGCATTTTAGCTTTCAGAAGATCAAGAATATCCACTGTGTTTAAGATGCATATGGTAAAATTTTAACATTCCTCCTAAAATGCAGATCTTCGTATTTCCATGTCCTTCATGTTTGCAATGGTGGATTGCCAAAAAGGTGCTTAGCCAAAAATGGGTATTTTTTTTTTTTTAACAAAAAGCTCAAGTTAGTCATATGCTTTCATCCAAAACAATCAGAACCTGAGCCAATTTAGTGCACATAAGATACCTTGGAAGGATTAATTTATACTGTTGAGCTTGTAATATGTGTAACCAATAGGAGTTCTCTGCATACATGGATTTTTTGCAGATCTTGCAGCTAAGTCAGTGAGCCAAATGCAAAATCCAACACCTAAGGGCATTGTGTAGATTTGTAATGCACCCTGGGGGTGCCTAAGGTTGAGAAACCATTGAGTGGATTACACAGATTCATATATGTAGTTTTTTCATCTCTGACAGATATAATATGAGCACTATTATTCATACTACATAAATTTCTTAGAATACTGTGTGTGAGAGAACAATGAAATCATGCCAAATCACTTACACAAAAAGTTATTAAAAAAAGAGTGTTGAAGGTTCGGGCCTCTTTAGTGAGGTGTCGTACGATGTAATAATATCTATATGCCATACAGATCAGCTGTATGGCAGCAAAGGCTTTGCTAAATATCTGTAGAAGCAAATTAATATGCAGATTAATATGTGGATCTTATAGGAGCTGAAAGAAGTATATCAAATCTGCTAAAAATTTTCCTCTTTAAAATACTGCCCTCTCTTCTCATGTCGGTCATCTGAAAGTTAGGCATCTAGACTGGGTAAGGTCTTTCCCAGGGGATGGCTCACCCTGTTTATCGGATAGATCTAGTTTTAAGTGGGATGAATTGCCCTCTGGAGGAGCCTTTTTCCAGAGTCTACATAGAGACCTGAGAAGAGCTTAAACTAGGCATTTATGGCTGGAGTTAATTAAATGAAACCAACGCCCGGGACTGATATTGAAAGAGGGACCCGTATTGCAAAATGTTCTGAAGGTACAGTGTGTTTTACACAGGTTTTATGCTGTTGAACTCAAGGTGCGTGATTGGATTTCCATACTGATGTAAAGGTAATGGAGCCAAAGGCTCAGAATGTTGTAGTATAACCGGTGGTATATTTTTCCCCTTAGCTGTTTCTCTGGATTATCAACCCAGACTACAATTTTATTCATCCTTTCCTGGGTGTATTTATTTTACTGCAGAGCAGGGCTTAGATTAGCATATACTTACTTAGGACTAAGGATGTTGGGTTATGGGTTTTTTGGTTTTGTCTTCCTCCTCATTACCCTTCCCCCGAACAGATTCTGGCAGCAGTGAAAAGAAATGGGACTTGCCTGTGCCCTGAACTTCGAGTACATGAGCTAAAATTAAATATCCACTAAACACAACTTGCTGAAACTGCAAGTGAATTAATATTTTGTCAGTCCTCACTTTTATACTTAGAATTAAACTAGAGGATGGTGCTATTTTTTAAACAATTTACCCCTCACGTCTCCCACTTTTTTCTCTATCATTGGCGACTGATCATTGCAGTGCCTACAAATGCTCCATGGCTAAGAAGAGAAAAGCTGAAGAACAGATATCAGGTGTTCCCGTCAACAAAAGGAAGTCCCTGTTAATGAAACCCCGCCACTACAGCCCCAGCTTGGAATGCAAAGAAGAAAACGAAGACAGGACGGATTTACAGGAAGAGATCAGTGTCCTTGAAAGCAGCTCAACTCCAGGTAGTCATGCAGTGTGTCTTTGCTTGAACCTGAATTCCACAGGTAGGGAGATACGAAACAGTATTTTCAAAAAGGATGCAGAATGTGTTTGACTTCTAACAGAGTTGAAATGGTGCATTTCTCTCTAGGTTTAACCATCGTACTTCCAATTGTTTTGTACAATAACTCCTCCTGGGGTCTAGTAAATGTTTTGTAGGTCACACAGAGAGAAAACTACTGCAGCATGTCAGGTATGGAGCAGCATCTGCTTCTCCACTAGCTCTGTCAAAGAACAAGGTTAAGCCCACCACTGAGAAAAACGCATTTATGAAGAGCAGATTTTCACTGGAATATATAGAGCTCTTAGGAAGAAAAAAAAAATGCTTAGCAAAACATTGTTGACTTTAACATTTAGCAAAGCAATTTCATGCATGTGACTGCTACGTGTGTTCTGTTTAACACGATTATTAGACTCAGCACTTTTATACTTGTTATTCCAACTCTGCTAAGCCAAACATGTTCAACAATTTATAGAAACTTCTACGTGCGTGCTGGAAAATATGGAAGAGGATGGGGAGACAGAAAGACACAGCTACAGTATGTCTTTATTGCTCTTTCTTTCTAATATATGTTTATATATATATTCAAGATGAACAAAAAATATCAAACTCAATTGGCTGTCACATATTTGTTTAAGAAGTCCTGCACAAATTGTTAATCAGGCAAGTAAGAAGATATTAGCGAAATACATTCTGCATTTGTTTTAAAGGGAGGAGTCATCAGTAGATAGCAAATGTCAAGATAAAAGCAATGTGATCTGGCACTGGGAAATTAGTAATCATAGATAATATGAAAACAGAATGAACTTATATTTCACTCAGTCGCTTGTTGCCATGGGAGTTTAAAAGTAATTTATTTTCCACTCAGTTTCTTCTTATCAAATATTTTGGAAGGACAAGGTGCTAGATAATCTCATCTAGGCTCCCTTTCCCACAAAAGGTTGCCCCAGATCATCGTTTGAGGTCCCTTCCAACCTGGGCTGTTCTATGATTCTATGATGAACTGAGATTAGGAATTTATATCTTTATCCACTCTAAATACAATTTACTTTAAAATAAAACAAACCCCCCAAATTTTATACATATGAATATTATAAAACACATATAAAAAGAAGAAAGCTGTCTTTCAGACTAAAGAGTCAAATCCTGGTTCTACCAAAATCAGTGGAGGTCTTTGTGTCATTTCTATACGGCAAAGATTTCAACCAGTTGTCACTTGTAAGTCTTCTAGGAGTCTCAGGGATCTGCATCCCATCAGTGTGAAAGCCTAGAAGGGAGCTCCCTCTTCAAATAGAACATTAATTCACAAGGTGATACCCAATGTCTCTGTCTTTTCGGTGACATTAGTCAGCTAAATTCATCAAGAAAAAAGCTCCATGGTTCTCAGTGCCTGTCCAGCCTGCAAGGAGTATTTCTATCTCCTAACACCAGAAGGGAAGCTGTTTGAGTAAGAGTTCCTGTATGGTTTTTTTGTTTGGGGGTTGGTTTTTTTTTTGAGATACATAGATTTTAACTAATTTTTCTTGTATTGATTCAGCCTGGTTCCTGGCCTTCCAGAGCTGCCCTCAGTGTTTTTCTTTCCCTTGTGTCTGTCCTCTGCACAGCTTGAAGAACTCACTGAAGGGAAGGTACTATGATGGGTGTAAAAGTAGAACTTTTACATACAACCTGCCATATACAGATGAACCTAAGTTATTTAACTGGTTCTTTTTTTTAAAAAGGCCAAGTGTTGGGCCAGTTCCATTGACATAAATGTAGGGGACCCCTGTTTGCACCCAGCCCTTCACTCAAAAGAAAAAAACCACTTGATTCCAAAAAGATTTATTTGATACCAGTGAGATTTCTCCCAACCTGCTTGTGTCAGTGATAATACAACCTATCCCTTTTGCGTTAATTTTGCCAGCTACAAAACACATTTCAGCTGAAGTATACAGCTGGTGTGGGTATGTAAGTTTATTTGTAATTTCTTAGTGTAATATTGCTCATTTTATTATGAATTCATGATTTTTGTCTGTTAATCAGTTAATGCTTCAGCTCACGGATTGATGCAACTGTAAACTAAGACGAGTTTTGATTATTTTTAAAGTAAATTTACAGCCTGTAGAAATGAAAAGCAAAGCTGGGACAGCTGAGCCATTAAGACTGGTTCAACAACAAATTTTTAAACATTGCATTTAAAAATTGCTGATTATTTAAGGAACAAAAATCTGTTATAATGCGTTTATATTATTTTTCATCTTTCACATAGAAAAATAACTGAAAAGACCTGTTACTATTATCAAGTTTTGTTTGTTTTGTTTTCTTTTGAACAGTGGGAGATTTCTTTTAAAACTAGAACTTCTTACTTTTTGAAATGACCCACTGATGGGATTCTGGTATTTTCCAAATGGCGAAGAGCAAATAATAAAAACCCATTTGACTGAAGTTGGTTATAGAGCCAAATCATCATTCTTACTTGCTGAGACGTGAAAAGACAGGAGACTTCTTTATTCAGAACACTGCAATATGTGTGGTGCTAGACCAGCTGCTAAAAAGTTACACTAAGGTTTACAGACATTTTTTTTAAACACAACTTTATGCACACAGTGCACAAGGCCACCTTTCCCTGCATGAGTCCAATTTTCTGAAGAAGAATAAGAATAAATCAATATTTTCTTTTAACATATAACAAACAGTTGAACCAAACAATTATGTAAACTGGAAATGACCCAAAATGCTAACAGTTTGGCAGCAGTAAAGTGAAATGCATTGTGGTGCACATGTGCATTTTTGTCCCCCTTTTCCCCTCCACAATAATCTGCACTTAATAGGAATATTTTAAACTATGTAGCTAAGCAACAGAGGTAATTGTTGCTTTCTAGAGCTTTTGTTAGGCACTCTAACACAGCCCAAATATGCATAATTAGGTATAATGTCTATAAATCATTATTGTACACATGTGGGTAGTTAAGTGGATTGAGAGAATAGTTCAATGAATTGGACATATTCACTGAAAATGCTTTTTATTTGTTTTCTGTAGTTCATAATACTTTAAAATTATCATAACCCTTTACACTTTCTCTTAATAGCTCGCTGTGTTATTGAGAGAAACTTCATTTGCATTTTAGACTATACTTAATTTATTATTTAAACCTGGAGTTCTTCTGATTCAGGAGAGGACAGACACATCTTATGAAATAGTCTGTGCTTGTTTATTCATCCTCCTTTCTAGGAAGTAAAATGTTAAATTTTTCAGTTTATGTTGAATAGATCCCAACAAAAGAATGTACCCTATAATCAGCATTATTGAAGGGGCTAGTGTTGTGACTAAATTCTTCCCTTCATCCAAAAATGCTTTTAGTTACTATGGCAATATTTACTTGATCCTGGCAAACCAGTGTTGATTTTAGAGAGATAATTACCAGAAAGGAAGATGATGGAGATGTATTTTTGAGTGTCCTTGTCAGAGGAAATGTTTATAAAAAATTAAATGAGATACAAAAGGCATATTGTCTTCCACACTGACAACCTCTCCTACGTGCAGCCTCTATTACCTGCTGGCTGCTGCTTTTCTTCTGAAGAAAGATGTTTATAAAGACAGGATGCACTTCAGTGGTGTCTTTAACAAGTCCTTTGTGAGTCTGTACATAACAACCATTTCTGTTTGCCTGTGCATGACCTGATCTATCACTTAATGTGGCAATTGCAATGGTGACCAGGAGCTTGCCCTTTGTGAAGTATTGAGATTTTTTCCACCAAGGTCTTTCATGGGATCTGGGGTGACTCGGAAAGTAATCAGGGTCTATTTTGAGAAAATATTTGGGAATCTTAGATGAAAGAAAAGTGAAAATAGATCAGAGGAATTTTAAAATGTGTGTGTGTGCTTGTATATGTACATATATATGCATATATTGTATAGATTGTGTGCATATATATAGTATCTATCTATCTATGGCACATTATATTTATATGAATGTATGTAAATGTGTGTGTGTCCTAAGATAATATGTGTCTTCACCATCAGTGAAAAATGGCAACATATTTATTTCTCATATAGCTCTGGAGCAATATAAAGTAGGTATAATCTTAGAAGGGCTTGTCCTAATGCTACAAGCTGTCATTTCAAACACAGCCTTGGTGTGAATTCAATCATTTCAGAGTGAGTCATTCATTAATCTTTGAGTAAAGAAATGGTGACTGGTAAGCAAATATCTTCATATCACTTCTACAAGATACAAAAAGCAGTTATTCTTACATATTTTTCTCTTGCTTTTTTCTCATGCAGAGGAAAATACTCCAAAATCATCTGAGGAAACCCCTCATTCGGGTGTGCAAGAAAATTCCAGTCAAAGAAAAGATAACTACTCCAGCTATCAAGATGCCGTGGCCAAATCTTTGATGAACATGGGAAAATTAGCAAAAGATGCACCCAGTCAAACAGTGGCAGAAAATCTAAATGATAGCGGCATTCAATCCTTAAAAACAGAAAGTGATGACACTGATGAATGTTACATGATTAACTCAGCTGAAGGAAAGGAAAAGACTGTTATTTCTGACCCAAAATACTGTTCATCTGAGGAAAATGAAAGTAACTCTGAAATTATGGACAACGAGTGGGACAGCTCCTCGAATTTCTCAGAAGAAACTAGTGTAAAGCCCCATGTAACTCAGAAGTATATGGTAGAGTGTAATCAACCTAGCATCCTGGAAGTCCCAGAAATTAAGAAGGAAAAGGTAGAATTCGGCCCTTGTGAAACACTTTGTGACTCGGAAACAGAGCTAAGAGCACCCCAGGAGTCTCACCCAGATCCTTTCGAGAAGAGAATTCAGAATCCCTTCCCTGAAAGTGAAGAAGATGACAATGAGTGCCTGTCTGAAACCACAGAAGTGTCAGTTGAGCTGGACAAAACAAAAGGGAACTTGAGTTTGCTAGAACAAGCAATCGCTCTGCAGGCAGAGCAAGGGCACGTGTTTCACAGCACCTACAAGGAACTGGATAGGTTTCTTCTGGAGCATCTAGCAGGGGAAAGGAGACAAACCAAAGTTATTGACATTGGTGGGAGACAGATATTTAGCAACAAACGTAAGGAAGTATTTTTGGCTGTTCTTACTGGCTTAAGCATTTATCCTGTGACTGATAGAGGATTCTAAGCTGGGTTTTATAGCAACAGTAAAGAATCTGGAATTTAGCTGGTGATTTTGTTAATTATGTACCTTCACACTAGTGCCTTACATCTAACCAGGTTAAACGCTAGGTACTTGGCTTCCTGCCAAACCGCTATGTGAAATGATCAGTAATGGGTACTAAAAGGGCTGTGTAGCTGGCACTGACACCCCTTCTCCTCCTTTTCCTCCTCCTCCGCCTCCTCCTCCATAGGGTGCTAATACATACCTCCTAAATTTCAGCAGCCAAAAGAGAAGGCACTAAAACGGTGCTTAAGGAAAGGTTAGGGTGAAAAATTGGCCTCTTCCAAACGTACCACCTAATTCCTAAGCCATGTGTTTTCTGAGTTCTGTCTACTTCACATATCAACATTACATTTTGCTACAGCCAGCACTTCTGAGCCAGGAAAGCACAAGCCGTGCTCTTCTGCCTCATTCACCATCAGCAGAATTACCAGTAAGTTCCAAAATCTTTATTGTTTCTGATCGTTTGTGACATCCTACAAAGCTGTAGGAACATTGCTCCATTTTCGGTATTTAGTCAGGCTTCCAGAAGTGGAGATTTAAAAGATTTGAGTTTGGTTTGTAAACTGGGCTGTCTTGTATGAAACTCCTCAATTGAGGACAATTACAGAACATCAAGAGATGTCATTTTATAAGCACACTCCCTGCTGTAGTAAGTAACAATACATTCATCTGTTCTTTGACTTTTTCTTTTGGGCTTCCAAATATACCGAGGTCACCTCAGCATTGCTGCAATTTCTGCTTTTAATAAATTATTTACTTTGGTATTTCTAGTGTTACTTTAGAGTAGTCCCTGTGGACACTGCAAATATTATACTAGTCTAGTTATCTAAAGCATTTAGTGTATAAGATAACTGACAAGTTTTTTTAGGAGTTGCAACTATAAAATGTTTCCTGTAGTACTTGGGAAGAATATGCATGCATCTCATTTTTCTGTCTCAAGCAGCCTTTTCATTAGCACGTCTTAAGCTGTGCATGCACGGTATTAGTCTACCTCCTTGCTACACTACATGAACGTTTATTTGCTCAGATGACTATGGTGTATGCAGGAATTTTACAGATACCTTTTCTTATCCTGAGATCAGCCGTGTTCACCAGGTTCACACTGGTGTCAATGTGACTTTCTCACAGCACACATAGGAAGGAGCAGTGATGGTAAGCACAGCAGAATCTGGCCCTTCCTGATTTGCCTCATATTATTATTAGCTGTAGTTTGCAGGTGAGTTCAGAGGTAATACTCACGGAGGAACAAACTAGGCTTTGTTCAGGTTATATAAACACCGTATGATTTTAGTCAATGTAGTATCAGGCACATAATTTTTTCACTTTACATAATTAACTGGTTTTTATTTCTAAAAAATCCACCACCAAATCCATCAGCTCTTAATTTTCTTTCTTGGATGCTACATTAGAAAAACACGGTTTAAATTTATATTTTTCCATCTTTTTAATGATAAACCTTTCCAATTAGTCGGGGAAAAATTAAATCATATTTCAGGGTGCCTCTTTATTTCCTGTCCACTATTGCAGCACTTTCCCTTTGCAGTGATTCTCAAAAGCATGTGGTCTCCTGTTGATGCTCAGCCTATTTTCTTTCCTCCCTATTTCTTTGGGGGTTTGTTTTATTTTGTTTTTACCTAAAACCTTGCCAGGAAGTTTAACCCTCAGCTGTCTCTGGCGATCCTGTCCCTAAGCACGTCCTACCTCACGGTCCAACAAAACGAGCTCGAAGGAGGCTGCTCCCTGTGCTGGCTGCAGCTGTTTTCTCCCCCAGCGCCGAATGCTGTTGGCAGCCAATCACAGATGGAGCTAAAACCATCCTCAGCAATTTATGCGGCCACTTCCTCCAGATTTCTCACAAGAGAATTTCTGGACCAGAATTCATTCCTTTCTCGCCCAGACTTTTGATCCTGCATTGGAAATCAAATAAAGGCTTTCTGACCAGTGCTTCTTGCACATTTCTAGGTGCTTGAAACAAAAATTGGGAATGCACTGCGGCCATTACAGAGTGGTAGCTGTGGGGCTGGGCTGAGACCTCGCCTTTGAAAGGGTATCGGCTGCTCCATGTTTTCACTGTCATTGTGGGCTGCTCCACAAAGCGGCATTGCCATGTGTACCAGAGGGAGCTGCTTGCCTTGCCTCTCAAATGTAAAGTGGCATGTATTCAGTTTCCTAACAAAGAACCTACAGCCTAGAGATCTGCGATATTTAAGGAATGGCTTCTGGTTGAAATGCTGTTTGTTTCTTTGTTTGTTTGTTTCACACCTCAGCTTTTATTTGGTTGTCCCAGCTTCCTGGAGTCTGACATTAACAGAGTAAGAGATTGTTTCTGCTTTTTTATTTATTCCTTTATAGATCTTGCTGTTGGCTGATGCTGCCAGTTTTCTGGCTTATTGGATTGTGGCTTCTGTCCTGTTTGAGGCTCTGAATGGAATAAATGATACTGCAATCCTAAGGCTATATAGTTGAGCACATAAACGGCATATTGGGAGGGGGGAGCCATTGTTTAAAGGACACTGTGAAAATCTAAAGTAATGCTTAAATCACATACATCTCTTTTAAAACTTTGTGTGGGAATTACATCTGAAGGACGAAATAGAGAGTATCACGCTGTTAGGATCACTCAGCTGAGTGCAGACAGGGGCTAAAACCAAACAAAATCCTTATCTGATTTCTCTGCAGATTCACCCAGGCCTGAAAAGAGAGAAACCAAATGTCCCATCCCAGGATGTGATGGCACAGGGCACGTGACTGGGCTGTACCCTCACCACCGCAGTCTCTCAGGCTGTCCACATAAAGTTAGAGTGCCACTAGAAAGTGAGTATCATCACCCTGCAGTCCAGAATAACAACTGGATCTGGCCCGGTGTTGTGGGTAGCGTGTACTTATGCTGGAGAATAAACCCACTTTTTCTGGGTGAGATTGCAGAATGAGGCTGAGAGAGGAGCCATCACACCATCTTTGCCCTCCAGCTCTTAGTTGCAGTCCTACTTCCCACACTTGTGAAGCTCAAGTACTCCTTAGCAGTAGCATTACAACAGCAGTAGGCTCCTCAGGCGGCCTGGGAAGAATAAGATCAGAGCCAAACTATCCCCATGCTGCCAGCAGACCTGCACGCTGTAGTCTTATGTATCTTCAAGATCTTGCTTGCCCATGCCTTTGCTAAGGCATGCAGCACAGAAATCACCTGCTTGTTTCAGAGCTGCGACCTGATTTGCCGTAATCACACACCAAACCGCTGCTGGTTTTCATTGCCAATAACTGAGAGGCCTGGGCATGCTTATTCAGAGACGTTTCCAGTGTCCCCCTTACCACTGAGCTCAAAAAGGTTGCTTCCATCAGTACATCCCAGCGTTGGTCCACAGCACGTCCCTCTTGTATGACTGTATTGTGCTAACCCTTTTATGCCCAGTCTAGCCTGAATTTCCCTGCTTATTTCTAACTGTGCTGATCTGATTACATTGGTTTGTGTGTGTGTGTAATCCTGCAATGTGATGCAATGAAATGCTGCATAATAAGCCAAAACCTAATGTGAAACTATTCGTTTAAACAACCTAGTTAGTCAGGTTGTTTTTTGTGGTGGCATGCATAACAACGAATTACAAGGATACTCGCACTTTACCAACGTCCTGTTCCTAACTGTAGCTCTCTCTTTTTTAAAATCTGGTACTAAACTGTATTTATGGAAACATCTGCTGAGTTAAGCAGGCTGCTGCATTTGGAAGGCCTTAGCAACATTAACTTTCTAAAAAGTTAAAATTAACAAGTCCTTGTTAATTATCACGCTTCCAATCAAATGTGTTCTGTGCTGCTGGCAAAAAAATATAAAATTATAATTTGGTTCCTGACAGAACAAACCAGTTGACTGAACAGTCAGCTTTTTTGAAGCACTGTGCACCCAAAGGAGTAATGCAGTACTGAAGTCATGAGGGCAGATGTACAAAGACGTGTTCTATTTAACACAGACATACATCTCAGTCTTAGTAAAGATGATCCACATCAAAGGACTTAAGAAATGTACATGCAAGAGGTTATAACCACTGCTGAGAGTGTAAGCCACTGCTTGGGAGCATGACCAATTGGTCTAAAGTACTTTCAGAATAGCTCAGGTGATCAGAAGGTATCAGGGTTCAAAGGGGACATACTCAGATCAGGTCATCTTACTCAGGTGCAAGGCATAAAAAGCCTTCCTGTACCTGAGAGCTTGCCCTCCCTGAGACAGAGAGGGACTGCAGCTATACATAGCATGACTGTATGGCCTGGGGCTCCTCTATCACCCCCCTTTTCTAGTCGACTGTATTAGTGGTGTATGAATCAGAGGGCAAAGGGCTTCATGATGTAACATCCTTGCTAACTTCCACTTTTGTTCTTTTAAAGTTCCTAGAAAAAATGATGTGCATGTGGGAAGCCACACTACAGCAATATAGGGATAAACTGGTATATGCTGGAGGCAGCAGCCTTGCCGTGTTGTAGGTCCTTTGCTTCTCCTTTTCTTTTGTGGTCAAAATGTGACAGAATTGAGAATCTGAGCCCAATTCATATTTTTTAATATATGTATTTTTAATTGATGCATGTTATTGTCACCAGTTTTTTTTCTTATTCCTGTTTAGTTCTTGCCATGCATGAAAATGTTTTAAAGTGCCCCACTCCAGGATGCACTGGAAGAGGACATGTCAACAGCAATCGCAACACACACAGAAGGTAGATCAGAAAAGTTCCTGTCCACTTAAAAACTAACACGTACTCAGGAGTAAATTGATGGGCACATCTTGGAATTAGATGTTATGTACTACACTGCAGAATGCCTATGAACTGCAAGGGTAGCCTGTATTATTTATAACCAAATAATTGTGTTTAATTTCATTATGTAAAAAATTGCTGCAGCACTGAGGATGGCAAATTCCACTAGTATTTTTCACAGATGAGATTTCAAAGTACAGTTTCATCACAGTCTTCACAGTGAAACATCATGATGTAAAAGGGGTAGGAACGAACAGATACATTATTATTATTGGTACAACTGGAAAACCCAGCAGAAACCAAAGCCTCTTCCTTTTGCACCACATGCATAGTAGTCCTTGGCAGGAACTTCCCATCAAGGCACATTCTCTTTTAGCAAAACAGAAAACTTTAAGTGGAATATTTTAGAATCCGTGTAAAAACTAACTCCATTTATTACCCTCAGGAATGTTATCTTTCTGCTTGGAACACTCTTGTCTGTTTAACTTGCTGCCTGCAGGGAGAAAGGAAAATTGAGAAAAGCCTTCCAGACAGGCAGCTGGGGAATCACAGCTGGGCTGCAGGTGAGGCAGAGAGCCGGCGCGCTCTGTCTCCAGCAAGCCACTGCTGTCGGCACGGCTCTTGTCAGTACTGCTTTCTGCTGGAAACCAGCAAGCCAAAATATTAGTTGCTCACATGCCCCTGTTTTTTTTCCCATATTCACTTTCCTTTTAATCAGCAGGAGGCTTATATGCATGGTTTAGTTGATAAAGGAAATGTCATTTGTCAAAAAATTTACTAGTGACTTGCCAGCCACAAAACATCAAAGCTGAGCTGTGGAAAACTCCTCCATGATTCAGTTTCCAGATATATCACCTCAAATATACAGATTTCACAGTTTTGCATTAAGGATTGAAAAACAGATGAATCTGGGCTATAATAGCAGCAGCTCCCATAGATGCACAGGGTACCAGAGAAGTTCAAAGTTATTGAGTTCCACAGCACACATTTCCTTTACTTAAGATTTCATTTTAATGTGTTTTTTTTCTTCTTGCTTCTTTTCTTCACCTTGCTTTTAAACAGCCTTTCTGGTTGTCCAATTGCTGCAGCTGAAAAGTTGGCAATGTCCCAGGAAAAGAACCAGCTTGAGTCGCCAAAAGCTGGGCAGTGCCATGATCAGACTCACAGGTAGGAGCCCTCACAAACTAGTCTCTCCAAAGTATTTCTACACAAACTCTGTTGATCAGTCCTTAGGTCTTTCCCCCATTTCAGATTTCACCTATAGCGGTAACTCGATTTTCCAATGATGAACCTCTGCAAAGCTAAATAACTTGACTGTATCTCAAAATTAATGAGTGGCTTTCTGCTGGTTCTTGTGTATGTGGCTGACATTAAAGACAACAGATGTATCTTTTGAAAAGCAATCAAATTTATTCTATTAAATCTTACTTCAACACAAATAGCCTAATCAATGGTTCTCAAATATCTTTCTCCTGTAAACCAAATCTCCTATCTTGCTGAAATGTTTTAAACAATTTTCAAGAACTGTTCCTTTGTTACAATATTTTGGCCACTGAAACTTGATTAAAGATCTCTTTGACCTTATTGCACTTTTAGCAGCCCAGTCATTTATTTTGTGATTCTTTTCAGAGGAATCTTCCAGTGATCCAGTAAGTAGCATGTTATCTGAAAGAGTTGAGAACTCTGCTCATTCTGTTTCCCCACCATTGAATAATTCATATTTTGAGTTTCTTTATTTTAAGTTTATTGGTTTAATTAGTTTAATTTACTTTTTATACAATGGCATCAAAAAGGGGAAACATCTTTTATTGCAATTGTATTTTGTTTGAGAGTTATATGGACCCTACAGACATGCATAATTTGCACATCATTGGCACCACGACCATTACAACCTATTATATTCAGGTCTATTTGGGGACACTTTAATTTGTGGATTATTGACATGATCAGCTCTAATGGTTCCTTCAGAGCCATTACAGAATATTATGTCCATGTGTCTGCCAACTGCACGTGCCTTAACTCTACATATGAAAAGTCCTTAGGAAATTACTAAAGACAAGTAGTTACTGAACAGTAACTAAATGGAATAACACACCATAAATCATTCATTCCTCCCAAATAACAGAAGCAATTATTTTGGATCATCTTATATTATATTTATACCATACTCATTCACACTAAAGTGAGAACAATTGTGATCCATAAAACTACAAGTCCTTTGACTAGCAAAAATCCAGACAATTTTTAGAAATAAAGGAAGCACCATGCTACAGTGGCAATCTAGAAGTAAGTCAGAATCTTTCTTGTAAATAGCCCACATCATTACTAGAGAATACTAGATTTTTTATGTCCTCAGCTTTGAACTTGTATGAAGTCAAAGTACGCTGACTACTAGGTCAGCCACCATATTCATGTTATTTATTTCTTGTATACATCTACCAGTAAGTTTTACATGTGATAACAGCACACTTTCTGATACTGAGATGCAACTGTATCTTATTTTTCAAAAAAAGGTTATTCAAAGATATTCTTGTCTTTCTCATTCTTTCTTTTCCTTCTCTCTGCAGGACAAATTTAGCGAAGCAGCCTGAGGTGTCTCAGTACAGTTACAGAACTTCACAGCCAGTCACCTCCTCCAGAGCCACCCTGGCGAAAGAACAGGAGAAGTTCGGGAAAGTACCATTTGATTATGCCAGCTTTGATGCACAAGTCTTTGGCAAACGCACAACAGCACCTGCAGCACAAGGACGAAAAACACCCCAGTTCCTTGAATGTAAGCTTGAAATTCCATTATCTCTTGGAAAATGGGCAAAATGTCAATGACTTTTTTTTTTCTTTTTGCTTGTTCTGCTTTCAAACTTCTAGAATTCAAAAAATCTCTTTAGGAAGCATCTTTAACTACTTGTGGCCAGAATGCTAAATATAATCACTAGTTTGCTAAATATAGAATGCTAGAATGCTGAATATCATCACTATAAGGTTTA
The DNA here is from genome assembly GCF_018139145.2 of Gymnogyps californianus. NCBI lineage: Eukaryota > Metazoa > Chordata > Aves > Accipitriformes > Cathartidae > Gymnogyps > Gymnogyps californianus. The sequence goes on from NC_059472.1 coordinate 44,143,226, forward strand.
CTTTTTTGATGTTTCTTTTAAAAGCAATTATCAGGGGAAAAGAGGATTAAAAAGGAATGGTTTATGTCTTATCTGTTACCTTCTTCCTTGGCTAAATTGTGATATCTTTATGTGATAGGATGCTGCCATGAGAAGTCCCATGGAATGTGTCTGCACAAGACAGATGAATTGTAGTACAGAGAAATCCAAGTTAGGTTTTAAAGGCATTTCAGATACCTTTTAGATGCATCCATACAGGTATTATTCCTCCTAGATGACCATGTGCCTCGGCTGCATTACTTCCAGGCCTGGATTGAATTCATTTTGATATCTCATATTTCTGTACTACATCATATTTGTAGTGCAGACGTATCCAATGCATCAAATTGTTATCAAGATTCCTCTGCTTGCATCACTTACAGATTTGCTGAGGTACTACTCTGTACAAATGAGGTACTATAGTGCGAACACTGATTGTTTATTGCAGATGCTCTTCACAATCTGCATGGGAAACTTCAGCAAGATTCTGCCATTGTATTGAGCATTATAAAATACACTTTAGTTCAAAGAAACAAATTATTCTGTTGCCATGAGGGAAATGGAAAAAAAGGGTTTCATTGCACCTTATTTGGGTTCAGAAGAAAATAGATCCAAAACAATGTGACAAAAAACTCTTTAGCTGATTTTTCTCTTGTTCATGACAAAAAATTTAGTAAAGGAAAACAAATTGCATCCCACTTATCCCAACAACAGAGAACATTCATATTAAGGTGAACAGAAAAGCAGAAAATTTTATATATGTATATATACATATATAATATAATACAATATTATAATATAATATTATAATATAATATAATATACTTCTAATACTATATAATATTATACATGTTTCATATATTTATAAAATTTGTATATTTATATATTTATTTGCATATGTGTCTGAGTACACACACACACACACACATATATATATACATATGTTTGCAGGTATCTATGTGTTTGTGTATATATATAAATACCCTATTTAAAATTGCAAATGGAAAGTAGATATTTATCCGGTCTGGAAAATAGGCTTGTTCAAATGAAAGCAAATATGTGCATTGCCAGCTTCTTGGGTGGCAGATTTTCCAATTTTGTTTGTAAAATTGAATATTCCCTATTAGCTGTCTCTTTGCACAGATGTATGTCTATTTCACAGGTTCATTTCAAGGAAAAAAATGATTGAAGTGTTTTTATACAAATACAAATACATACATATGCAATTTATGTATAACATATATCAGGGCTGAAGTTTATAGCCTGTTGTTCTTGCAAAGATTGCAGTGTGCAGCTATTATTTTAATGGAAAGGTGAAAGTAAAAGAGCAGGTGAGTGCTTTAACTGTGCAGATACACAAAAGTTGGCAATAAGAAGCTGATGATGCAGTGATTGGTTCAGCGTCCTATGTAAATATGTAGCTAGCCAAAAACCCATCATTAGCCCTCTGTGGACTCTGCACTTATAAACTTGATTTGTTAACAAAACATGCACCCTTCATAGCCTCTTTTTTTTTTTTTTTCTTTTAGGGTGGGTAATGGAAAACGCACTTTTTTGCTCTTTAAATATAATTTCAAGTTAGCTGTAGTAACTGCTAAAAATGTAGACTCTCTTGCTTGTGCTACAGTTTTACAGCAAGGTAGATAGATAGACAAATCCTTTTTCATTGGCACTGGAGGCTTTTATGTATTGCTCTACTGAGATGCCTCCAGTACTTAGAAAAACTGAATATGGCATTCAGCTACAGTCAGTGCACACAAACAAGCATTTCTCTTAGAGCATCCCAAGTTTGAGGAAAGATGAGTTCTTCAGTGTCTTGTGTAGGTCTTAGCATTAATATGCACTCAGCCAAAGCTCTATATCCAAGGGGATCCAGAGACTTGGGGCTTAGATCTTTATGGAGCGAGCAGATGGCCATACACAGAAATGTTCTTGGTGTATCTGGGTGTAGGCTGAGAAATTGGATTTTGCTTAGTTTATCTTTGTAGGACACTGTGAGAGCTACAGACGAAAGAAGTGATTATTGCTTCCTAAGACCTGAAATCGTGTTTTCCCTGCAACAATTAATGACATCTCAAGCTCCAAAATCCAGAACAGAGAGCAGAGTTCTTTCTATCTGTTTTAGAGTAAGTGCTGCTGATGGAGCAGAAAACAAAGAACCACACACACCACTTTTGTCTGTAAAAGTGCTTTTCTGTTCACCTGTTAGTTTTTCATTCTCAACTGACCTCTTTGCACCTAATAAATCTCTGGATTATTCCAAATGATAGCCAACATAAGACAGTGAGCCAAGATCAGTTTTATCCTGAATGTTCATTGTAATTATTTTTTTTAAATTATTAAAGGGTACACTTAAATTTCTAAAAATTTCCACAAAATCAGGACTGAATAATCCTAACAGGTAATGTTCTTATCTGATTGCTCTGGTTCATTCAAGAGCCTGGTCTTGTTCTCCTTACTCACATAAGCAAAGCCATTTAAATAACAGACTTACTCATTTAAGTAGGGTAAGCAGTGTTGTTTTAGCTAAGACTGGACAAGTCACTGTTGTTTTTTTACATAATAGAGCACCAAGAGGAAGCCTTTATAAGGATACATTTACAATTGCATTTGTCCACCAGTGTTGTCAGCTCATGACAGATAACACACTAACGTTTGTTCAGTCTTTCCTTGGACATTATTGCTTTTAATGCCTGAGTAAAGAATGAGTAAAATCTGAGTAAAAGTCTCAGATGCTTTGTTGAAAGATGTGTATTTGTCAGGTAAAAATTAAATTATTGTGTTTCTGAAGTCATTTTTACAGCAAACCGTTACTTCTAATAGGAAATGGATTGCTTTAAATGTATTCTTTGAATATTTAAATGTATGAAATTGTAGTCTGAGAAACAAAAGTATTTAATGGAAAAAATCTCATACGTGCAATTGCTAATCAAATCTCTCTTCAACAGCAAAGCATTTTTCAAATCCAGTGAAATTTTCTAATCGACTGCCTAGTGCTAGCGCCCACACACAGAGCCCTTGCCATGCCAACTCTTATAGCTACGGTCAATGTAGTGAAGACACCCACATAGCAGCAGCTGCTGCTATCCTGAACCTTTCCACCCGCTGCAGGGAAGCAGCAGAGATCCTCTCCAACAAACCACAGAGTCTGTCTGCCAAGGTAGGGTAGTCCAAGAACCTGGAGGGTGTGCTAGCTACTGAACTGTGCGAATAAACTGTCTTTCATGTTAGTGACTGCATTAAATCCCCGAAAAGGAGGCTTCTGTTTGCATGCTCTTTTGAATAGAGACAGAGAAAAAATCAGTAAAGCAGTGACCAGCTCTGACAAAAATAAATAAATAGCAGGAATTATGTTGTTAACTCTTTTCATAATTGAGCTCTAAATACAAGGGGGGAGTTTTGTGGGAGGAAAAAAGAAGGTTCTTTGAAATCCAGCAACAATCTGTGGTTGATAATGAGTTAGATCTGTTTAAAGAGGGAATTCTTCTCCCTCTGAAACCTGCCATAAGCGATCATTTTGGAGGCTGATTTAAAAAAAAATAAAAAAATAAAAATAACATGATTAATGAAGGTGATATTTTGCTAGCAATGGAACAGAACTACACCTATTGAGTCTGTTGTGTTCGGAGCTCATGACAGTTTGACGAGGTGTAGGGAGGGAAATAACAACTGACTTCTTTGGTAAAATTCTCCTTTCTGCTGGCAAGAGAGGAGAATCAGGCCCACAGCGTTTGGAGATAGATAATTTGGGCAAGTCTGTCATAATGGAAAGCTGCCTAATATCGTAGATGTTTGTGTGGCTTTCATGTTTTGGTTTCTGCTCTGCGTTTCCTCACAGATCTTTATGATTCACAAATGGTACTGTGTGAGCTATGAGCCTTATTTTCTGTACCATTACATGGTATTATACTGCTGATGAAAATAGACAAGATTTTCTTCTGACAACCGTGGTTGTGGGAGCGCTGTTGTTTATTATTTGTATTAAAGTCACACATGCTTCACTGCAATGAAACTTTTGAAACCTCTGTGTAGATGAGAGGGTGTTGTTACAAGAACTTGAGAAGAAATCACTGCAGAGTGAAAACAGGTGTATTTATCAAAACACAGAGTAGCAGGTGTGTTTCTGCTGTGGGAGTCTGAGTCATGATGTGTGCTCCAAAAGACAGATGACCTATTTCTCTGCAAGTCAGTGTCGCTCTACCTTGTCTATTTTAGCACCAGGCTCAGTCTGGCTAGAGGTAGCTTCCACAGCTCTTGGTCTACAATTTGGTTGGGCCTTCATTCACCATGGCTAAGAGGTTAGCTATTATTCTTTGAGTGGAACCATTAATTTTACCACCAGCGCAACACCTTGTTAGGTATTCCAAGCCTTGCGCCTTTGCAGAGTGGTATCCCCTACTTTGCTGCCTTTGATTTCTACTCGTGAAGTCTTGGATCTTGAAACCGATGTTGGAAGATGCCACGGGGTAGACATTTTAGAGTGTGTCCACATGCATCCCCTGTAATTCAGACATTATCTGCCCCAAAGATTGCTCACAGAACCTTTCCCAGATGACAGATCCATCCCTGATATCTGCTGTAGAAAGCTCCTTCCACCGGTCTTCAATAGAGACTTCTTCTAGCAGGGAAACGGAAACTGATGCCAACGGCTGGATTAAATTGCTGCCACAGCCTTTGGCTGACCTCAGCAATAGACCTTCTTGCCAGAGAAGAGCAGTAAAGGGACCAGGCATAACTCAAAGATTTTCTACTCCATACCTGCTTCACAGTTGCCAAATCATGGGGAAGGTTTGAATGGAAGTGAACATAATAGTAACGATATGGAGGGACACTTGGGGCACATAGCTTACTCCTTTTTCACAGCCAGGAATCCAGCCTAAAAGAAAATCACCTGCATACCTTGCTATCTGCCTGCCTCCACTTTTGCCAGACTTTCTGGAGGGCATACTGCTACAAAACATCTGACAGAAGAATCAGAATTAGCTTCTGGCCAGAACACAGGCAAGTAAGCCCCAAACAGATTTGGTGGCCAAAACCACACAAAACCCATTTTTATTTTGTTTTGGCTATTTATTACTTTTATCATACAGGATTCGAACAAAAAATTATGGAAATAAATCGCCAGACTCTCTTCAATGAAGATGCTTTCTTATTTTAAAATATGAAGCAAAAAATAAGGCTATTTTTAAAGAGACTACTACCTATTTATCAATGTTTCTGAATGGTTTTCTGGCTGGTATTGGCCACAAAGGCAAATGTTTAACTACTAGAATATCTTACAAACTTTTAGATGATAAAAAACATCTCTTGAGACTTTATCAGTGTTTCGACTCAAATAATGCAACATCAACAGATGACTACAGAGTTAATGATTTCCTTTTTCTACTCTTGATAGCACACACATGCACCAGGTCTGAAAATACCTGTGTGGGGCAGCTGTGTTCAGAGCCTCATAGTATCAGACCTCTCAGCCCTGCCCCTTGCCACATTCCTTTGTTCCTTTGCCTAAGAAAACCTGATTAGCATCGTTCTGACTTTAGCAGATCAAAGCTCCTGACTTGTAAAGGTGTTTGCTCCTATACGAGCATCAGGCAGCCTCCCAGAAATCCAAGCCATGACGCTTTGCAGGTGGGAGGCAGTGTGGTGGCAGACCAAGGATGGACATGTGGGACTGCAGAGGATTTCCTGGACTTGCAGGAAATCCTTTGCAAGTTACACAATTGTCAGAGCTGTAAAAATATTGTACTTCTAAGTTTTAAAAGCAGAACTTGAACTTCAAACATTTCAAGCAAGTGTCATTTTCTTATATTTGCTCAAGGCATGCATATGTTGCCTTGCTTAAACAGGTGGGGAAAACATCAAAATATTTTTTAGCGCAAGTGTATTCACGAAGAAATTTTTTTTTTCTTTCTGTCTCTCAAATTTTATTTGTTAACCTCCGGAGTGTTGTCCATTTTTTAATGAGTTGGATGTTTTACCTTGAATGTTCACCACTTTTCTGTAAATAAAGATAACACTTACATGAAAAAGTACATGTTTTTTACAGCACAGTTCCAAATTTCGTTAATTTAATGGATTTTCAAATATATATCTCACATTCTCTACATATCAGATCAAAAGGGCGAGTCTAAGCCAAAAAAAGAAAGAGAAGGGTAGCAAGGGTAGAAAAATCAGATCACACACTAGCAGTACCATTGGTAAGCAAAACTTCCAAAGAGATCTAATGTACAAAGGTGATCTGCCAAATATCTCAAGATTAAAATTATGAATTTATAAATTAAGCAATTTAAAGAATAAATTTATTCTGAAATGAGCAGTAAAATGGATCCTAAGCTTTCTCTATGAATTATCTATCAGCTGAGGACAAAATACTAAGATCATCAGATACCTTGATGATACTGTTTTCAAAAATAATTAATACCACATTGATGTTACATTGTGTGAGGCATTCAACCTCCACCTGGGACTGTAGTAAACTGTTCCCCTGAGTATAATCCTGATCAGCCAATTATCATGCAGTCAGTACCCCAAACCAGTCTCCTGGTTGCATTTATTTGCAGTTTATGTAGCTTCATTCAACTGCCATTGAAGTCAACAGAAGGACTCCCCTAGAAGGCTTAGCCTGCAGTTTCTAGCACAGTGCAAGAGTCTGCATCATCATAACATCCAGGGATCTTCCCTGTTTACAGCCCTCACCACATTCACGTCTCACAGAGGTAGCTGCAAGCAACACAGTTTATCTGTATCCTCATCACTACTGCTTGCCAAACATTTTGTTGACTATTTTGGTGTTTTTCCCACCTGTTTAGACAAAATGGCATATGCGCACTATGCCTTGAAAGAAAACAAAAAATGACACTTGCTAAAAATGTTTAAAGTTCAAATTCTGTTTTTGAACAAAATTATGTCATCTCTGCATTCTTGGATATTGATGATGGTGATAATTACATCAATTATTTCAACAATGTAGTTAGTACTCAGCGCATTTGTCAGGCAGTCCTTTACTCCAAATACCTTAAAGCCTAAATACAGGATGAAAAATCAGCCAAGAATATCACTAGGTACCATCCTGTTATACTGCTGTGCACATTGCTCCTTGACTACTTTCTTGGCTAGCTTTTTTTAATTTGGGAATTGCTCTGGGCTGAAATTATGACTTCACTTTTGTCTTAGATGTTGCTGGGCAGTTACAAGTTTTCTTATTTTGACCCAAATTAGTATTTTAATTTGCTGCAGAAGAACTCGATTGCTTAAATTTAAGTCTGAAGAATTGAGGACTAGGTACATATATTTTTATTGGCTGGGAATAGAAAAGATTGTACTCTTTTGGATGGAGTTGCAATTAAGAATAGTATTCATACATATGGCAAGATACTAGTCTCAGAGTTACTCCCAATACCAGAACTGAAGAGCTCTTTTGAGTTTTCCAAACTCAACTAAACTGCTAGTGGGAATGCAAAATTGCTGATAATGTTGTTTCTTTGGACTTACTTAGTATTAAGTTGTATGGCTGATGCCAACCAAAGAATACATAAAACCCCTTACATGTAATGATACAATCTCCCTAAAGTCACAGGTTTGAAATAAGATTCATGCAGACACAATAATTCACTCTTTCTGATCCAGCTATGAGATAAAGCTTAACTTGTAATCGTTACTGGAGACACACTGCAGAGTATTAAATGTTGTGAGTGATCAGATGGACCAAAAGCATATGAAAAAATGCAGGAGTAATTTATCACAAAAACCAGCATCCTTTATTGTCCTAGCTGATGTAGTTCAGTTCTAAGGACAAGACTTAAGACTGTATTAGAAAATATTCTGTAATATTTATGTCATAAAATAAAGGAGGCTGAAAAAGCTTGACATTACAGTACAAAGCACTTGACGAGGATAGAGACCATTTTTTGTTTACATATTTATATTAGTCTTCATTTTAGATAGATATTCATAGTAAAGTACTACTTGTACCTTATCTTTTCACTGAATAGATCCTGGAATAAAGAAAATATGCTTCAGTCATTTTTCTCTCATTTTTTATTCTGGAATCCTTTTTCCAGCTGCTTGTAAAATCTGTGGGGGTGATTACACTGTCACTGATGTGGGTGTAGATAAGGAGTAACCTCAATTTAATTACCGTGTGTATCCTCTCACCCCCATTGATTTTTCTTCATTGCTTCAGTGGATTTTTTCCTGATTTATACCAGTGTAAATGTAAATGTAAATGTAAATAAGATCAAAATCAAGGTCCAAAGATTTACACAGCTGCAAACTAATATAAGTTAGGAAATAATAAGATACATTTGCATCTTTATTTTGCTTACATTTTCAAGGAAGAATCAGAACAGTTTACATTGTTTTGGTAGCTACATTTTAAATATGTCACGATAAATGGATAAATATAGGCCTGTTCACACATGCACTAGAGTCAACAGTAATAAGATCTTGCCTTCACTGAGGAGAACACAGCCTTTACAAGTCTCAACTAAGCATAGTAAGTGCCATTTTCTGTCAGTATGTCATATCACCGCTCTAGCATTTTTTTGCCATTTGCCATTTTTGTCTCTTTAGTTCCATTCTAAAATTAATGTAAAAATAAACGTGGTAAAACAAGGAAAGGAGACATATTGAGAGGAGGGTGGGATGAGAGTAGGAATGTAAACTGGAGCGATATCTCTGACTATCCTCTCTTTTTGCTCTGCCATTTGGACTTTGCTATGAAGGCAGCAAAGTGATAGCTCTTTTATACCATTCTGAATAAAAAGCCATGCTGTGAACGTGTGATCTATCCTGCAATGGGCAAAAGGGATATTTTTTCCATGACTATATTTAATTGTTGTGTGCATCTGTGAGCTCACTTAAACCCCATCTGTACGCTACTTCACAAACACACAACCCAGCCTTCCCTGAGCAGAATTAGGTGCATGTTGGACAACCCAACTTCTACGTGAATTTCAGGAAAGTGCTGAGGAAGCTTTAAATATCCATGTTAGTAAATGTTCTGCTTATCAGCCAGAGCTCCTTGTTGTGGCTAATGGTATCTGTTTCTCAGAGACAATACAGTTCCTGATATTTTTCTATGTACAATTTCACTGAGGAGGGGAGCTTGATTGATTTTGGTCCTTTTTGTTGTCGCTGTTGCCTTCCGAGTAGTTGATATTTTGTCAGTGACAGAGAATCTGCACTATTTATGGGTTTTGCACTATAAAACTACTGCAGCCCAGTCACATGGCTTCCTTTCCTAAGCCATCTGTCACAGAGGTCTGGAATTTTATGTGAATGTTGGTTGTGCAGACTTAACCCAAGTTTTTTTATTATGAAAAATGTCAGCAACTACAATATTTAGCATTTTACTTTACATTGGTCATTAAACTTGATTACTGTAGCTCTGTTTCATTGCTATAGTTACATATCAACTATGAAGCCAAAAAAACACTGGGGCGATCATGGCAGAGCTATATTGTCAGATCCTGGAGCGTGCGCTTGGCACTGATATAGTTAATATCTTGGATTTTTGTAACTAAGGTTTATTAATGCTGGTATAAAAATGTTTTTGATATTATACAGATGGCATAAGATGTTGTGGTTACTAAGTTATTATCCAGGATAAGCTGCACTGTCAAATTCAGAGCTTAAAACTATCACAGGAGATTAAACTATTTACTAAAAAGGGGCAGAAAGATATAACCAAAGCGTCTTAGTATGAACATATTAGAAGTGTATTTACTTCCCATAAATATAATAAAACATCTCTCTCTTTAAGCTGTATGATTGAAAATGTGAACTTTGCTATGCAGGAGAAGTAAACATAAGAGGTGCCTGAGTTTCTGAACTGGGGGCAAGCAGATGGCTTGGTAGTGCTTTGGTCTAGGTGGGCATCTGTCTTAGGCCCATGGATACAAAATGGAGTCAGGCTGTCTGAGTGAGGAGGGATCGTTGGGCCCTAAATTTTCATCTTCTACCAACATTTTCCTTCTGATTAAAAAGATTTCATCAGCACATTTTACCTTTAAATGAGTCACCGATGGCAGTGGTAGAAGACAAGGCTTCATGAAGGAAGCTTGTGCCTTCAGTCCAACCGGGGTGACCATGTCACACTTTCAGCACAGGGGAAGAATTCCCTGTTTCACCGCAACTGTTTTTAAGATCCGCAAGCAAGGATAAGTTTCACTGCCCTATCTTTAACCACTAAGTGGTTGACTAATCATCAAGCTCCAGCAATAGTTAATGGGAAGAAAGAGAAAGGGACTCTTTCTGCCAGTGTCTCATCTCTTCCTAAGGAAGGGGTCTAAGAAAGACAGAAAAACTTGCCCCCTGGACATACCTGTCTCTTTTCCATTTACAACAGAGCGCCTAGGTGATTCACTTATGCTACGGGTTTACTTTTATATTACTCAAGGTAGGAAGTCTCAATCTGGGTTTATACGACTGTCTCCTACAGTTACACAGCACCTAACATATCTAGCCTCAAATTCCCAAGTGGTATCTGAGCTTTGTGGTGATGCAAATAAAAAATAATGGTGATGACAATAACAGGAAGACACAGAGCAGTGTTAATTACAGCGTTCTACATGTGTAGATCTATGACATTATTTATCTCTGTAGTCTTTGAAAGTTTTCCACCTTATTCAGGGCAACACAGAGAACTAGACTACCAAGTGCTCCTCCAGAAGCTACCTCTTTCACGTCTTCCCTTACTTGACTTTAGTAATTGTTGGCAATAGCAAGGACTAGTCTCATACTCATCTCTATATACACAACGTGTCAATATGCAGTGTTGCATATTGAGCATGAGGGGAAATTTTTTATTGCTTCCATTAGTAAGTTGCACTTTCAGGAGCTTTTCATCATTCCAAGAAGAGGAGTTTTTACTCTTTTTCTGTGATCAGACAGGGTAGGACAGAACAGTGAGCTTTCCTTCCCTTGTCCTTCATGTACAGCTGAGCAGCGCTTGCCCCTGCTTGTGAGCAGGAGTTGCTCCAAGAGCTTCTCCCAGCCTGGAAAGAGAAGTTGGGTCTCTCCCCAAACTGCACACACCCCTGCAATCAGAGGCTGCTCTTTACTGTACTTCCCAGGTAGCAAAGGCTTTGTTAACTCATGCTGAAGGTCACCAGCAGGGACAACCTCCTAAAGATCCTCCCGTGGCTCCCAGTCTAGTGGTCTCAGTGCAGACCTGTGCCTTAGTGGCCTAATCAAACTATGATTAAGGCAATATGTTATTTTGAGTGATGTACAAAACTCTGGTGAAAATTTCTCCTACTGTGCTACTTTTAGGCATATTTCTTCCCCCCTCCTTCTCTCCCCCATGATGCAGATGTTGTAATATTTCTGAGGTGTGGGGGGAAGGGAGGATATGTAATAGTAATGCTGTTGATGACCTAAACAATGCATTAATGCTTTTAACTGTGAATTGGGGTCATAGTTCTTTGTAAGAGTGAAAAGATCAAGAAGATTTAAAGCTAAACTTTTTTTAAATAAAACTAGATTTAGGGTGCATAGGTTATGGTTTAGAGGCATCTTATTTAAATTCTACTTACTATGTTTAAGCTGAGATGCAGGGATACCATTACTGAAGCTACTCTTAAGTCTGCCTAAGAGTTGGACATTAACTGATATAAATCGAAAAGCTGGTTTTAGATTCAGATAAATTTAAATAAAAGCGTGCATTTATATTTATCCTTTAAAAGCACCACATGGTTAAGTTGCAGCCTCACCATGTCCATAGCTAAACATGTCTCTGTTTCCTGTCGCATGTCAGGGAGCTGAGATAGAAGTGGATGAAAATGGCACTCTGGATTTGAGCATGAAAAAGAACCGAAGCCAAGACAAAGTTATGCCTCTCACTTCTTCCAGCACAGCACTTCCCACTCCTTCCTCTTCTCCTTTCAAAACAAGCAGCATCCTGGTAAATGCAGCCTTCTACCAGGCTCTTTGTGAACAGGAAGGCTGGGATACACCAATCAACTACAGCAAGACCCATGGCAGGAAAGAAGAAGAAAAAGAGGTATTTTTTCAGTTTCTGAGTGACTTTTTCTCTTGGATGAGTGGCCATCTGATGGTCTTTGGGATGAGCAATCTAGTGCAGTTTAAAGGGAATCAGTTTGCACAGGTAGAGGTTTGTGGACATTGAGCTGGCTTTAATGCCCTCTTGGATGTGGCATAAAAAAATTACTACTCACTTTGAAAAATCTTGCTCTCAGAGCCTACTTGTGAATGCCTATAAGTCTCTAAGATAAGGAAATCAAAAGTATCCACCATTAGAGACTGCTTTTTAAATTTTGTTCCTAATGGCTCAGTCCTGTAGCACATACATCCAAATGACCTAGGGATCACTCAGAAAAAAAAAAAAACAAACCAACCAAAAAACAAAACCAAAGCAACGTAGTTTTTTTCATGCTGAAACAAAAAGTAATTTTTCCACACCAACTCTTTATAATTCCAGATAACTCATTATCTAAGCATTTAAACACATGCTTAGAATCTTGCCTGCAATATTCTTTCAGTGGAAAACTTTTAATTTTACATTTAACATACTTCAAGAAATCTCTGCCATGAGTCTTAGATCTCACAAGTAAGTCCAGTGGTCCAGAGTCAGTCTGAGAGCACAAATTCAGAAATACAAAATTGTTAGGAATTCCTGAAGGTTTTAGTTGCGATAAGTAGCACAAGAAGATATGTACATAATTTCCACCAATTGTGATATTTTTTTATCCCATAAGGAAACAGCATAGAAAAACTAGATGAGTATATAGAGGTTCCTTTCCTTTTCAACCTGTCCTAGGAAATGTAAAAGCCCAAACGTGAAAATATAGTTGCAGGAACAAAGATGAGCAACTAAAATTTCAGCAAATATTTTTATTTAGTAACTTTTCAACTTTTATGGCTAATCTTCTAGACTACCACTTCCAGGCTGATAATTGCCTTGATTTCGGTTTTGTTTCTGTTTTGCTCTTTCACGTCTATTTATCCTATTTTGGCAACATGGCAGCATAGTCTCCTTTCTCTGTCTTTCTTTCCTATTCTTCTATTTTGCTGTCAAGTTTGGTTTTTTTTTTTTCTCTTGAGCCTGGCTGTCAGAATATGGATTGCTTGCATTTTTCTTAAATCAGCACCTTTAAAGGCTAATTAGATAAAATCTTGGTAATTAACATAGACAAGCCTGAGTGACAGTTTTCTGAAGCAGAATAAAAGATGTCCCAATTTGGAGTTTTTGTTCAACTTCAAAGACATTTCCTCCCTATTTGGTTTTATAAATTGAATAATAGCATTTGAACATTATATTTATTACAAAATTATTTTTTGTTCAAATATCAAAACCGGCACTTCAAGAAGACATAGACAGGGGTAAATCTACTTAGGGCTGAGGTTAGGGGATCCAGGCCTCCAATTTCAAAAATATCTGGAAATAAAAGATAATTCAGTCATGTGAAGAAAAAAAATCTGTCAGCACTGAGTAGAGATCTGTCATAGTGAGACCACTGAGACAGTTTGCACCACAGTGGATCATTTCTTGGAGGCTGGGTTGTCTTGAAGAGCGCTTTGCGGTCACCTCTGTGGGGCTGATGATGCTCCTTACCTCAGCAATGAGAGCATGACCCCTGTATCAGGGTTTTGGAGTGGATTTGACACAAGGCAGTAGGCTGAGGGCTCAGGCTCTTCCCCATTCATGCCGCATAATGTGCAAACACATCCAGCTTTGAGAGAACCGCCTTGCTGCAGGGGATCAATCGGTGTCGCAGACTTGGCAGGGGGCCTGTCCTGCTGCTCCTCCTCCCTGCTGCCACCGCAGCTCAGCAAGAGCTGTGGCAGGAGCACCTCTGCATCCCCCCCCAATCCCTGCTTGACTTTTGGAAGGCCGTGATGGGCGGCTGGCTATTTCCCTCTCCCTTACCGGCACAGGGAGCTGGAAGCGTCAGCAGACTACCCGACAGGACATAAAGGTCTGTGCTTAGGCACTCTTGCCCCTTGCCCTCGGTGCTTTGACACTGTGCAGTTTGTCCCTAACCAAGGATCTGGCCCCAGACCTCTGCTGTGAGCTTTTGCAATCCTAGGGAGCGTTGACATGTCCAGTGATCTCAGGGCCAGAGGCTCTGTTTTGCAAATCGAAGACTGGCAGTCACCCTCATGCAAAGAAAATGACTGATTATATCTATTTCTAATTCATTGTTATCTGGTTCATATGCACAACAGTTGCTTAATTTTGGTGGTAATTTCCAGAAAATATTGTCTCTCTCTCTCTCAGCGAAATAGCCTGTCCAGATGCCCCCTTAAAAAAAAAAATCTGAATTTGGAAAAAGCTCAAAATCTCTCCAAAAGGAAAGCGCTGAGAAATAACTAGAGCTGTCAGTTAGTTCAACTGTCAGTTCTCCAAAGATTTCAGGGCTTAAAAATGTTAAAAGTGCCAGATGCTATTATCTGTTATTCATGTTACCATTATGTTCTGGTCTTTGCTGAAATCAATATAAACTTCCATCTGTACATTAATGGAGTTTCATTGCTTGCTTGCTTTCTGTAGTGTGCATGCGTGAATACACACATGCTCTTTGCAGAAAATAGTAGTGTTTGGACTGATTGGGCTGGTTCTGATTTTCCTTTTAGTCTGGAATTCTTCAGAATTTTAATAGCATATAGTTATAAATCCGTTCAAATGGGAAAGGAAAAATTATACATACGGTTGGACTTGACTAGCTGTGACGATCATCACCTAACAGACCAAAAAGTAGGAAGTGCTAAAGGTGTTTTCCCAAAGGATTATCTCTCCCTCTAAAGCTAAATCCCTGGAGAAGCACACAAGCCAAGGCATGATGCTCTATGCTCAGTCCTCAGTGTGGAGGACCAAAAAATATTTGGTCTTTAGATCTGACCTACTTGTTTCAAACAGATGCAGCCCCTTTTGGGCCACATATACTGATGTAAGGTCCTAGAAAGGCAGACTTCCAGTATTCCTTTGCCTGCATTCTCTTTGCACTGTCTTCCTTTTGCAGCTTCTACCCATCTGAAGATTTTATGCTGCTTGGACAATACCAAGCGTTCCACAGGGTGCTAAGACAATGCTGAAGAAATCACCTGTTTAAATGTCTATATGTCTCCCTCATTCCTGGGAAATATACTAAGGGATGTTAACTAGGAAACAAACTGTATTTCCACTTTGGTCCTTATTAGATTTTTTCTTTTTCAAAAGAGCGGTTACTAGGAAATTGTAGGTGTTTGTGTATGTGTGTGTGTATGTAGCTATTGGTTTAAAAAGATTACAAATTTGAATAAGTCAATTAAGGAAATTCGCAATTAAGATTTGAAAAAATGAATTATTTCAAAGATAGAAAATGAAAATACTGCAATTCTAAACCCTCTAGTATCAGTTACGCTGGTGGCTGTAGATGCACTCATGTCAACCTTCATCTTGCAATTTTATTTTTGTTAAATGATTCAGTGAAACATCATTAAATGAAGCTGTGAACTGTAATACTGTAGTATTTTGTCAAGGCTTGATATACGTAATTCTTGATCAGTCCTCTCTGTGCAGCATGTATCAGACAGTGACATGATGAATAACTCACACAAGTTTCTGGTCCATCACCAGCAAAAGATCCAGAGATATCTTTCATTTGAGATAGAGAACACAAGCTATATATATGAAAATATTAATAAACGCTGCAGCACGAACAGTTACAGCTGCTCTTGTTCGCTGCAGGTGCATCCTGAGGTACATCACACAGTTCAGGATCCCAGTGGAGTGCCAGAGTGGTTTTTCTACCACCCTCTACTCCAGGCTTCTCTCAGTCGGACCTTTGACAAGTGGAAGAGGCTGATATGTGCCTGGTCTTGATGCATAGTTAGGATCCAGCCAAGGCACGCACTAAATTTTTAGAAACACAGCATTGGTCCTCAGTTCAGTGATACAGATGTAGCCTATCAGAGTTAGTTGATAGAGAGGAAACTGATAAGCCAGTCTTCTTCAACCTCCATTACATTAAGTGAAAACCACTTCACCTGTGTTTTTGAAGTTATTTTGACATCTGACCCCTTCCAGCTGGCAACAGAGGGTCACCGTTTTGTTGTTTCTTTTGGGAGCTTTTGATTTTACAGTGACTTACACTGGTGATGATCCCTGTAGGAGTTGCATTTATGTGTATATAAGAAAGGCAGGTCAGAACTTGTGGACAGAGAGAGTCAGGAACTTGAATCCCCATCCTGCAGATTGCAGTGGCAAAAACACCCCCATATGCCACTGGAACCAAGATTTAACTCAATGTTGGAAAACAGTCTTTGAGGTTTCTTGAATCTTGAACAAAGCTGGCATTCATTTTTCCACTTTTGGTTTTTAGTATTTTATTTTCCATGTTTGGAGGACTTTCAATTATTTACTCTTTTTGTATTAACATTTTGACAATACCCATCATTGTCTTTAATTTTCTCTGTTACTCCTTATCTGAAGTTTTCCTTTAGAAATAAGTTTCTAAAAGCCTGAAATATATCAGGGGGTTTTTTTATTTAAAATGATTACTCGATAATTACTACGAAAGAGTGTTTAGAAAAGATGAATATATGTATTTTTGCTTTCTATATTTGTAGCAGATGAGATTATTCCACAACAAACTAACCCCACAAATGTGGTTGCAAAAATCAGTAGTAATTGATGTAGCAATAATATGGCATGGTTTCTATATGTATGCGTACTGTGAGTTTCAGTAGATAGTAGGTAGCCAGTACCAGAAAGCAGAAGGAAGTCATATTGAGGATCCAGTCTCCAAACAGGCAAAGATGAGCTGCCAGAATTGAGGACCATATGGAAGCTTTATCAGAAGAAACACCCCCGCAGAGCTTACAAGTCCCGTTAGGCAGAATCTCCATTTTTAGTCCAGATTCTCCTCAGCCCTCCGCTCTGTGTTAACAGCTCTGCAGACATCCCTGTCCCTCTGTCCTGGCACGTTCATCAGCTGCACAAGCCCAGAGCATCTATGGCACCAGCCCCGTGAGTTGAGCAGGAGCTGGGAGCTTCTCCCCTCAACCACAGGCAGCAGTTTCTGCTCCTACAGACAGTAATTTCTGGGCGATACCTACTTGAGTATTGGAATGGAGTCCCAAAACCAACATGAAGTCCCAAAAGAGATTAATAGAGATTTGATAATTGATGCTATGGGCTTTGAAGAATTCTTGAATGATACAATATCCACAGAGCATCCCTCCAGAAAGGAAATACTTATCCTTCATAAAAATAATAATAATTGAAGACATTAATTCTCAAAACAGTATAAACCAAGTATAAACCATTTTGAAGTGATCAAAGAAGTTTTTTCAGAAAACAAAAATGTAATTTCCTTTCAGGACTCCAGATTTCCAAAATGCTTTCCCAAGGGAGTGAATACTCATGGTCCATATCATCCATCAAACAGCACTGTAGCAGTGATGATTTTAATCTACAAATAGTAGAAATCAAGAACTACCCTTAGCAGCCTGCCACTAAGAAAATTTCAAAGTGGTTTTGTTCTTATGATTTTTACTTTAACAAGACTCTGCTCTTTGGATAAAATAACAAGTCATTCCATTCTACAGACCTAAAAAGCTTTGCACTTACATCTGTTTATGTACAATAGGTTTTTTTAATTTATGATTATAATTTTGTAATTCACAGTACAGTGGTACTCACTTCAACTGTATACAAAACTCAGTGGTGTACTTGCACAGAAAAAACAAGAACGTACTTGCTGAAGTCTTGTTTGGCTCTATATATTCAACAACTGCTTTTATTTTTGCTGTGTATTTTTCTTTGGCCTTTATCACCATTTTATAAATCTAAACCAAATTTTCCATACATACAGCTTAAAACAGCATTCACCTTCAGAAATACTTTCACAAATATACAGTTCAACATTTTTAAAAGTCTACCTATGAGATCCTGAAATTATGATGTATTAAACTTTCCTCATCTCTCTCCATCATTTCTTAAGACTTTTTTTTTTAATGTTTTCCAAGAGATCCTCTTCTTGCCACAGCAAGTTATTTGTTGAATATATGAGAGGCCTTGAAGAGAGAAACCTTTTGTCACATTCTCTTCTAACATTTCAGAAAGATCCAGTGAGCTCTCCAGAAAACATGGAGGAAAAGAAGTATCCTGGAGATGTCTCCATACCAAGTCCTAAACCCAAGCTCCATTCAAGAGATCTCAAAAAGGAACTCATCACGTGAGTCACAAAAAATGCCACATTTTCCTCTGCCCTGCTAAAGACTGACTACGCCATTGTTCTGAGTGCTGGTTTGGAGTAGATTTGCAGGAGCTGAGCAGGGAGACTTGCATGACAGCTCATGGCAGGTAGTTAGCTCCCTGTTGTGTCTACGCAACTGGGTAGACATGAGGTCCGGAGCTGAAACAAGCCAGGGTAGGCCTGGGGGTCTGGACAGTTTCAAGACTAATGTTATATTGGGTATCACTCCTTATTCCTCAGATAGACAGGTAACAAATGAACAACAGCTCCTTCTACAAAACAGACAGTTTTGTAGCGTGCTACAGATTGGCTGTGCTAATACTTACATAATTAAATAAACTTTATTTGGACAATCGTCGTTACAGGTTCACTGTCGAGAGTTTGCAGAGAAATGCGGGGGATTTCTCAGATAGGAAACAGGCAAAGTTCATAAAAAGATAAAACACAAGACAGGAGCTGCCCCAGGGTTTTCCAGACTGTACAAAATCCACGTTTAAGTCCTTCATCTGCTCCCTTCAAAGCAGAGTTAGTTATTTTGTCCTACTGAAAATCCAGTGGCTGCACAAATTCATACTCTGGGAGAATAGGCTAATACTCTCTGTACCCAGGTACAGAGACTCACTTGCTCTGTCTTAAGCTCCAAAACTTTACTATCTGCAAAGATAACAGGATAATTCTATTAAATCTTTCTGTATGCAACAGCTTGTTTCAGTTTAGAATCCTTTCAGTAAAACTGTCCCAACCTGCTCATAACACTAGTCACTCTTTAAAATCTCATCTAGGCTCTTCGGAAAACCCCTTTGGATTCACATCAACATCATTCTGATATCAATAGAGTGTTTTCACTGTAATAGTCAACTAGGACTTAGCAATCATTTATACCACTTTTCTTTCTGTCCCAAACCAAAGTAGGTCTCTCTAGACAAGTGCACTCCGTATCGCTTAGTGATGATAGTCCATACCGTATCACTGCAGGCTCATCCATAAATAAATGAGTCGCATCCTGTCACCTTGTGTCCTGCTCCCCACTCAGTGGCACTGAATCAGTTAGATCCGCCTCTGTCTCTAGAAATTACATTTCCCTGGGGCAAGCTGCTGTGAAGAGCGATTCTTTCCCCTCATGCCGAGCAGTCTGCATGTTGTCTACTCTCCACATTATATCTGCAGTTGTAGTTCACGACCTAAATTGCTACAGGTCAGGTTTATTTTGCCTCTTCTAAAACAAATGCATACAAAAATCACTGAGAGTTTGTTTGCTGAAGACTAATGGCTTTTCTTTTGTAATATTTATTCCTTTGTGATATTGACCTGTTTTGAGATGTCTGTAACATACTTTTCTACTCTCCTAAATAATAATTCCCAGAGTATTTACAAGGGCAATGATCAGCTTACAGTGGTTTTACTGTATTGTTTTCAAACAGTGAGTAGAAACAGGCATCTAAAATGTAGCTGTCCAGAAAATTAAATAGGAAATAGTTTTAATTTATCAGAAGAATCTATAGGCAATACAGGGAACAGACTGCATTTCTATGATCCCATTGAGCTCAGAACTTGTACAGAACAATTCAATACAGGTGGCTCCATCATGAGGAAGTTTTTAAAATGACATAAGCACTTGTAGAAAAAAAAATTCTGACATGGTTAGCTCAGTTGCAGTGAACTAATTTATAAATACCATCTCCTGGCATGTGCTTTCTATTTTTCCATGTTAATTCTCTTGCCCATAACTGCATTGCCTAGGTTGAACTGGGCTGTGAAAACAAGGCTGATGTCTTCCTAAGGGTTCTTTACAGATTTGAAAAAGTTCCTAGCACTCTGCCAGCTCAGAGCAAACAGCCAAGTGAGGATCTCAGGTACCCCTTACTCATTACTATGAAGCACCAGCTAAAAGTTTTTGTACAGTTTCTGCTTGCCCTTCTTATCCATGGGCCCAGTGAAAGAAGACACAGCCCTTTAGAAAGGTATACTTAATTCACCTCCCCCTCCCCCTCCATGCATAAATTGCATTTCTTGATATCTTTGTCCTCTTGCAGAGGATTGTGTCCCAATTTGATAAATGAGCTCAGTGCTATGACTGAAGAAGGGCTGAGGAAAAACAGAAGCTATAACATCTTCTCCAGGTCAAACATACCTCCATCTCTTGGCATAAAGGGACATATTTGTTGTGCTAAATGTACACCACCTTTGTATCACTTCACAGTTCAGCTGAGAAACATCTTGGGAAACTTTTGTGCTCATTCTGAACTTCAGCTGTGTGAGCTTGATGTGCTTTCTGTTCTGCAAGCAACCATAACACATCATTTTTCACTTATGTCAGCAAATAAAGATTGGATGTGTTTCTAAAGAAGGTGCCTTATTTTAGTCAGAAGTCGAGGGAATTATTTTGAATATTATTGTTCTCTGGCCTGTGTTATACAGGAGGTCAGATCAGAAACTTCATCGCTAACATTTATGAATTGCTGTCAAAATTTGGTACCAGTAATGAAACTGTCCTTTTAAGAACTGTCCTGGTTTCGGCTGGGACAGAGTTAACTCTCTTCTTAGTAGCTGGTACAGTGCTGTGTTTTGGATTTAGTGTGAGAATGATGTTGATAACACTCTGATGTTTTAGTTGTTGCTAAGTAGCGCTTATCTTAAGCCAAGGACTTTTCAGTTTCCCATGCTCTGCCAGCAAGCAGGTGTGCAAGAAGCTGGGAGGGAGCAGAGCCGGGGCAGCTGACCCAAACTAGCCAAAGGGCTATTCCATACCATGGAATGTCATGCCCAGTATATAAACAGGGGGGGAGTTGGCCAGGAGGCACGGATTGCGGCTCGGGAACTAACTGGGCATCGGTCATCGGGTGGTGAGCAACTGCATTGTGCATCACTGGTTTTTTTTTCTTTCCCCCTCCCTTCCTTTTTTTGTTATATTCCTTTTCATTACTATTATTATTATTGTATTTCATTATTACTATTGTTAGTATTATATTTTACTTTAGTTATTAAACTGTTCTTATCTCAGCCCACGAGTTTTACTTTTTTTTTCCTTTCCTCCTCCTCACCCCACTGGGAGGGGGAGGGGGAAGCAGCTGCGTGGTGCTCAGTTGCTGACTGGGGTTAAACCACGACAAGAACCCAAGTCGTAACCAAAAAATCTACACAAAGCATGGTGGTTTCACATTATATAGATTAAAAAAATAAGGTTTTGACTCATTTGCATGGTGAAAATAGGAAAACTTTTTTCCACCTATGCTTCAAGTAACAATTGAAAACTAGAAGTGTCGTGTAAGTGTTCCTAGTTTTCTGTAGTATCATGATAGTGTTGAGATGCGTAATGATGAATGTGATTGCCCTAAGGATCATTACGTAATTCACTGCAGGGTAGGGTGAGCTATGTGGTGTATTATACATACGCTAATTTCTCATTGCATCTTCTGTGCATAGCTGTCCAACTCCCGGATGTGATGGTAGCGGTCATGTAACAGGAAACTATGCCTCACACCGCAGGTAAGAAACAACAGGAAGCCTAAAGCAGGAAACAGAGCTACTTTTAGCTGTTGTCATCTTTGAACGTTTTTATACTAACCATGGATAAGTATTCAAAAGTAATTTGCAGAGAATAATCCATATAGAAATGTGGCCGTTTTTCCTGGTTTTGTTATATTTTGTGAAGGTCTGGACTCAATAGACTGATGGAGTTAAGCAGCATATGCTTATTATGTTATTACTATTATTAGTTAAGTAGCTGTATGTCTTAGCCGAGACCTGTAGATAAGTCATTTATAAAAGTTTTTGTTTCCCTAAGTGTACAAGCACTCTCTGTACAGATGCTGGTGCATGAGATTTTAAATGAGGTTTCTGCAGATATCTCTATGAATGGCTTTGAAATTCATAGATCTGCTAACATAAACTGAGGATGCTAAACATTTTCCTCAGAATTGCCTACTGTCAATAGCCAATACCTGGGGGTTGAAATGATCATTTCCTGCCTTTCCTTTTGGGAGCAGGATGGAAGCTGTTTCTGCCTTTTCCCAGCCACATGGACCAGATGCTCTACCTGACCTTCATGTAGGCATCATAAAGGAAGGACTCTGTGTACCACTGCCTCCCCATGCAAAGCTTTACAGGGGCTTAGAAAACTTTGGCCCTGACTGTATATCTTTCCAGTAATTTAAGAACCACAGCCTGATATTGGCTGCTCCTCCTTCGCCAAGAGCAAATATTTGAGGATCTCTTTTTTCCCATTATAAGTCATAGATTGTCTGGAGGTTGCTGTTTTAAGAAAAAATGATTGTCTGGAGGTTGCTGTTTTAAGAAAAAATGTTCTGTTTTAGTAAAACGTTTCACATCATTGTGTTTTTTTCAGTGTTTCTGGGTGCCCATTAGCTGACAAGACATTAAAATCCCTTATGGCTGCTAACTCTCAGGAGCTTAAGTAAGTATTGATGATAGCACAAATGTTATTGTTATTTATCTTCAATCAACATGTTCCCTACATTAATGCAGTTGTTCATTTGAATTCCTCTGAGTTGCGTCAAACCTTTGTCCAAAATTTGATGTGAATTGGTTTGAAAGCTTTTGAGTGAAATAGAGTTTACTTCTCTCCATTTGTCTTTCTTCATTTTTGTACCCCTTCATTTTCATGAATTAACCGGGACCTGGGGGGAAAAATTGTAAACACTAGGAGAGAGGCTGCTCTCACAGTATTTCTGAATCAGAGAGAAATAGAAAATATCTAACATGTAAGACAGATCTGGCAAATAACTCAGTCTGATCCAGTTAGAATAAATTAGAATTATTTAGTTAGAAATAAATCTAGTTAGAATAAATCTAAAAATGAGACCAGAACTCCTGCAAATCATTTTTTATCATTCACGACCATATACTATGAGTTTAATGTCACTGAAGCAGACATCAAGTCATATGATTTTGTGCTGGCATAATTCTCACCATGAAATGTCACTTACAAAAGGACTGTGCAGGCTCTGCTATATAGACAGATGTATAGGGACATATGAATATTTCAAAAATCTGTAGTCAAGAGAGGCACTGGCAACCAGTCATCTAGTTATTGAATTGGCTTTGTCAATAAGGATGTGGGGAAGAGGAAAGGATAATTAGAGTTCTTTCATAGCTTTCCCTCTGCAACTTGTAAATTGGATCCCATAATAGATGGCTTGGAAAAACTCATGAATGCATGTAAAAAGGGGAGAATCCTGTGACTGTCCTTTCTGTCCTTTGGGTTCATCCCCAGTCCAGATAGAAGAAAATAAAGTCTGATCATGGCACTATTATGCTGTTCTAATGGTATTAATAGCAGGAGTGACTACATTTAGGCTTGACTCAGTGTTTAGTCACAAGTTAGCTTCTTCAGATCATATGTTAGTGGTCTCATCTTCTAGTCTGACAACTTTAAATATAAACAAAATGCTGAACTGATGGTAGCTATGGAGTTGAACCTGCTGGAGATGCAGCAAAATGGCAAAGAATGGCCATTTATATGGGCAACTGTTCAAAGCAGTTCCCAAAGTCAGTAGGTAAACTGACATACTGGTACAATGTTTCAGTTTTTCCATCTCAGAGTTTCAGAGGTATAAAATTTAGGTTTAGTTTGTTTTAAAAAGAGCAGCACAAGAAGCAAGGAACTGACTTGCGAAAATGCTGACAAATTTGAAATCATTTGCTGAGTCATATATATTTGTCCCTGCTTTTGTTGGCTTTCTGCCATACATAGACACTCACACAAATATTTTGAATAGTTGCTCCTCATGCAGGCCCCCCCCCCCCATATTCATGTGTGAATAAGGAAATTTGCATACCAATATGGTTATTTTTCCACTAAAGCTTCTAGAGTTTTGGTCATGCCATAAGGAAAGAAGAGCAACAGCATATGACTTAAATGACAAACTGCACACTGTACGCCATGTATAATAAGTGAGTTGTGAAAGACAAAGTCAAAGTTCATGAACATTTCACAGACAGAAATATGTTGCATAACGCACTTAGCATTTAATTTCAATTAACTAGAAAAAGAGCAAAAATCAAAATCTGTTCACAGACAATTTGCAAAAGGAAAAAGGGCTAAATACAATTATTTTCCACAAATGTACCACCTTATTTTAGCTTCCTGCAAACATTGTTCAGGTGAAATTTTAAACAAACCTCTGCTTTTGATAAGTGTTGGCTAAATGAAATCATATGCCAAAAACTGCAATCGTGCCTGGACTGGTATAGTACAGTGATATCAATAGTTAATTTTACTATTGCTATGTGAGCAGAGGGCATAAATGCTCATAGAATCAGGCCACGAAAGTACCCTCATGCAGTTAGGCATGAATATGAAAAAGCTGTGTATTTTTCCCAAATGTTATTCACATTTAATTTGCCAGAATCAAGATATGATTTTGGCTTTAATTATAATAATCTAAGCCAGCAAAGATACAAGGCTTCCATGTGATCTACAGTTTGGAAATAAGGAAGATATGTTCAGAAAGTGAGCCTTTGAGTCAGAGTCAAGAAATTTTTATCTGATGATTCTTGTTTGCACAGAGCAATCTAAGGTGGTCAAATTAAAACATACTAAAGTTGATGATGACTCATAGATTTTAAAGCTATAAGGGAGATTTATGACTGATTATCCTATTTCACCAAAGAGCCACTTATCAAGCCTCAAAGAATTCTAAAAGTGTACTTTAGAAAGATATTTACTTACAGTTCAGAAACTTTAAGGAATAGGTACTCAGTCCTATCCTTAGACAAGTTGTTTCAGTGGTTGTGTGTCAATTTTAGGAGAAATTCTAGCAGTTCTTCTAGATAGGTTTCACACAACGCATTGATACTGATCCATATTCCATAGGCAGCATGACATATTTCAGTCAATAGTTTTCTCAGCTGACTTCTGTGGGTTTGCCTTAACTAAAGTTCATATCCAACCATCTCTGTGAGCTTTCCAGGGACTAAAAGTACCAGAAATGCTCCTAGATCTGCAGCTCAGTGTATCAATTTTACATGCAGTTGTAGTTCATTTACCTAAAGATAAAGCAACCCTCTTGGAGAAGGCAACAAAATAGCAGGTACTCAATGCACAGTTATAAGAATTTCTGTGTGAAATCACTGAGAGATATGTTCTTGGAAAACAACCTTGATGAATTGTAAAAGAATCTGTAACCTACACCCACTTGAGAGTTGACATCTTTCTTTTAGCTAGAACCCCTGAGGCCTCTGGCCCTCCAATGTAAATTTGATTTTCTTGGCTCTGCACAGGAATCCAAAACAGAGGATGACTCCCTAAGCTGGGGCACCAGTCCAAACTCATCAGCCAGTTAAAAGCTGATGAAGATCCACAGTATTACTCACTGTAAGGCAATACATTGTTGGTGTATCTTGTATTGTGGAATTTCACAATCCATACAAAGATATAACCAATTTTTGGAAAACCCAACCCAGTGGTCAAGCTTAGGAGACTTGCTAGTGAAGCTTCTTACTAACTTGTCAGTAGTCCACCTGAAATATCACCTTATAATTTCATCAGTATTGGTAATTTCTCAGCCTCAAATCTTCAATGACATCAAGAATACTTTGGACTCTAATCTGGTTGTGAAATCGAACTGTTGCCAGAAGTGGTAAATGCAGATGGGGAGATTTAAACTTAGTTCAGTCTCTTTTTTAAGTCCATAACTCTCAGACTCATGATCTGAATGTCTCCCACAAAGAGCTCTTACTGAATTAAAATCCATGTCCAGTCTATGCGGACAGCTCTTCCATCTGTGATCATCTGATAAAACAAGTAGCCAAAATTAATACCCATAGTATTTGGCAGGTGTTCTGGATTTACTTGTGAGCATTCACACTCTCCAGACATCTGCCCTTGATGCCTGCCTCACATGACATTGTGCCCAGTCCTTGTCCCACACTCAGACAGGTCAACATTTAGCTCTACACAGTCAAGTATATCTGGCACTCTGCAACCCACACCTCTACCTTCGCTGTCAGTGTGAGGCATGTCATGCTGCCAAAATATTTTGTTCAGAAAATGTCATCATGAAATGTTTTGACATTGTCTTTTAAAAAAAGTCTCCCCTATCTTCAGTTGAAATTATTTGCTGAATTCTACTTGAATCAGTGAATAAATTTGGTCATGTCCAAAAGAAATCACATTTTTGACAAATTAATTGTTTGCAGAAAAATAGTTTTAAATATTCTGTGAAGAGATACACCTGCACATTCAGATGTGATATTACAATTATATTTGTGGGTGTTTTCCATGGCAGCCTACCAACGTCTGGATTAAATCACCCATCTCCTCACCTCAGGAAAGATTCAGTAACAACTGAGACCCTTAAGAGAGTATTGAACAATGCAAGTTTCCTTAATGGTTCAGTACAAGATTATTTGGCACAACATTTTCTGTAATTCTGATACTCTGTAAAAATCATAGCATTCAAAAGGCCCTTAGGGATACTTAGCATAAGAACTTTGTGCTGTATAATACAGAAACATAGAAATGGCTGGCACAACTTCTAAAAGTAAATATTTTGCTTGTGCTGCTTTGTGTGCTGAGGTGTGTTTCTCTTCTCCAAATAAAAAAAATCAAACCAAACCAAAACACAAAACAAAAACCCACACAAGAAATACAATACTCTTAAATGAAAAAAGAAATAAAATATCTGAAGTTCTGAGATAGAAGGTGCTACCAGGAAGGTCCTGCTCCAAACCCCACAGAAGTCAGTGGAAAAACCTACTGACTCCAGTAGGCTTTTGGAACACTTTCTTCATGTACGACCAGGAAGTGAGAAGCCCACCCTCCCAGACCACTGGCAAAAACACAGTAACAGGCAGGTTTGTTTCTTTTCATTGTATGGATGTTTTAGCGTTAAACATTCATACTTGAGAAGGCTTGTTTGTTGCACACACACACAGAAACCCCTTAACTATGAGACATAAGCATAATCCAATTGCCAAGCTGAATACCCAATTGAATCTAGTGCTGGAAAGATATGGTCCTGTTGTATGCTTACAGTGCTAGAATATACAAATTATTAAATTCAAATTCTGGCTATCACCTATTGATGCCCAAAAGTAAAACTGCTTCTCTGCTTCCATTTCCCCTTCTGTAAATACTGGCAAAGTGCTTATTTATATCTGTACCTGAAAACATCAGAAAAATAACAAACAAACACATAACAGTAAATTTACAAATAGATCTATATCAAGCTGGGGGTTTTTTTTGTCATGTTGATCCTGTACAAGGAAAAATGTTT
Source organism: Gymnogyps californianus (assembly GCF_018139145.2). Taxonomy (NCBI): domain Eukaryota; kingdom Metazoa; phylum Chordata; class Aves; order Accipitriformes; family Cathartidae; genus Gymnogyps; species Gymnogyps californianus. Next base: position 44,170,686 of record NC_059472.1, read on the forward strand.
AGTGCAAACACTGTTGTAAACTAATTAAATCTACACATCATATGCAATATATTTCACATTCCTTACTAAAACTCTGTTATTAAAAAAAAAAAATGAAAGGAGTCTGCTCGTTTAAAAAAAAAAATCACCAAGAACTAGTTTTAATTATTCATCAAAAGCACTGCTGTTCTTTCTTCCACCCTAGACAAAATGCAGAAGGTACATATTATTTACTGTGTACCTTTGAAGCTATATTTTGTAAGCTCCCTGTGTTATTCTGTAGGTGCCCGACACCTGGCTGTGACGGCTCTGGCCACGTGACGGGGAACTATGCATCCCACAGAAGGTAAAAACTGTCCCATCTCACGGGGCTGCAGCACTCAGGGTTCTCAGCAAGCAGCAGCAGAAAGAGGTGGCTTTTATTCTGTGTGCTTCTTTCAGCTTATCTGGTTGTCCTCGTGCCAGGAAAGGAGGTATCAAAGTGACTCCTACCAAGGAAGAAAAAGAAGACCCTGAACTTAAGTAAGTACAAAAGCAGAGGTCTACCACCAGTGAAGGGGGAAAAAAGCCCATAAGAGCTCAGGACTTGAGGCATCGTAGGAGATGCCCCAGTTAATCTGAGCCACGTGAGAACAGAGCCTAGAGCTGGAGCCAAACCAAGTGTTTCTGCTTCTAGCGAAGCTGGTGGAGTCCATCACCTTGGAGCTTGAACAGTGAGGGAGGATTGCTATATCTGCTTGCATTGGTCCAATTATTTTAAACAGTGCTATGAAAGTGCCACTTGGTTGGAAAATTTGGCAAAATGAAGGAAAACAAATTATTCCTGCCTGTAGTGAAATCTTAACATGTCAGCTAATTAAATCAGAGCGACACCTTCAAAATATGTCCCAGAGAACTTAAATATATGTAAATCTTATGTCTTTCCTCTATAAATAAACTAAAATTTCACTTCAAGTGAAAACTGGAAACTCAATAGAGATTCACTACATTCCTGACTTGAATGCACATTCCATTAAAATAAATAAATGGTAACTTCCAGAATATAGATAGGAAGATTTAGTTGCATACAATGTTGTTCTTAATACTTGCCAATGATCTATGAGAGGCTGCATAACACTGACAGAGCAGCACAAAAAATCCCAAACCTTTCTTTGCAAGTATTTGCATGAGATGATACAAGTTTTCCAGGTACAGGAACCCATCTTCTGCTTCATGCCAAAAACCTAGATAGAGAGGAGACAATGTTGACTTTCCATAGACTTGTAGAACTGTGATTTATTGCCTGTGATAGAATTTCAATTTTCTTTTCTGGTAAAATACTATCTAAATGAATGTTTTAGTTTCTTAGGCTGTATGACTGTATTTTAAATTGCCTAATCTTAAGATCAGCTAAACCCCCATAACTCAGCTTGACATGAATTGGATGCTCAGGTACAGCGTGCCTCCAGGGACCGAGTCTGAATCCATTAATTCAAAGTGGCACAGGCAGCTGGAACTATTATCTCAGACTTTCTTGAGACTGTCTTTACCTGCTCTCTCCAGTGAAAACGGGGATTCTTTTGCTGTGTTTCTGTAGATGTCCAGTGATAGGCTGTGATGGCCAAGGTCACATATCAGGTAAATACACTTCTCATCGCACTGCTTCTGGTTGTCCTTTGGCTGCCAAGAGACAGAAGGAGAGTCCTGTCAATGGGTCTTCACTATCCTGGAAACTGAACAAACAAGAGCTGCCACACTGTCCTTTGCCAGGCTGCAACGGGCTGGGTCATGTTAATAATGTTTTTGTCACCCACAGAAGGTATAACTTTGTGTTTTCTCTTTTTATTTTTCCTTAACATTCCACTGTTGAATTGGCAACATGTGAGGTTACAGTCTGAATAAATCATGCTGAAGTCTTTTAAGTAACAACACAGTTTACATTGCAGCTGAAGTAATACGGATCAGAATAACTTTTGGAGAGTTGGGATCAACTTTTTGCTCTTTTTCTATGTTCCCATTGCAGTGTCACTTTCCAAGGTCTTTTCTTCAGATTAACACAGTTTCTATATGGTTTAAAATTTAATAGACTTCTTTCCTAGGCAAATATGGAGTTGTATCTGTATATCTTTTATGGAAAATGCAAATATCATTGAAATGTCACCAGAAAAGATTTAGCAAGAGCAATGGCTGCATTCATTTCTTCTTTCTACCAGTGGAAAAGCTGCTTTCATAACCTTTGTATTTAAATAGCTAGAACCACACAAAAAAGCAAACACGTAGAACTCATATGGATTACACAAGTTTGAAGTTATAACAATCTTACAAAAAAAGCTATTCTTACAAAGCAAACTATCCTTACAAAGCAGGAATCACACATATATCAGTAACAATAAACACTACAATTTTATATATCACTGCGAAAACACTAGTATAATTTGACCATGTTCAATCAATATTACTCAAAGAATCTGGCTACAGAATCTGAATTAATACCTGGCAAAGTTTGGTCTTCTGTCTGTAATAGGAATTAAGTCTATATCCTGTACCTTCTTGGCTTTCTTTCTAACACTCTGAACTAACTTCTCCAATACAAGAATGTCCAAGGTGACTTGAACAAATTCATTCAGAGTCCAGTGTTATCCTAACTTTATGATCTACATCTCATGTTAAAGTCTTTACATTAGGACACTAGTGTAAACTGGGACTAATTAAGCAAATAACATAAATAGTATGTTAGCTGGTTGCAACTCATACTACAGATGATTTCTGTCCTACATAAGGCTGGATCACATTCAAGATCATGTTAGTTAAAATGAGGTAGTAAATATAGCTTTGTGATATGATATCCTTTCCTAGCACATTTGAAACCGAACAAGTAACCCATGGCTTTGAGACATTCTTCCAGTTAGTTACATCTGCTCTGGGCAGAGGTACTAAGCAGCATTTTAAAACCGGAGAACTAGCAACTTTCCCTGTATACCTTTTAGCTAAGCCAGTGTGAAGCTAACTTTAACCCGCAAAAGCTTTTTTTTTCCCCATGTGGAAACACCATGTCTGTTAGGATTTTTGTTTTTAATTTTTACATACGCACAAAAATCTACCATTTTCCTGTGGAACAAAATTTTCTTTCACTCCTTACTTGGCTACATCTGAATACAAATCCTTCTGCCAGTTCTTCAGCATATGGGTATTTCTTCTTTGTTATTTATAAAGATAGTATTAAGACAGTGCAATTTATCTTAGCCCTTTAGTAGGCTATAAAAATTGCTTCAGATAATTACCAGCTGATGAAATTGTAAGCTTTGAAATAGCAAAATGTAATTTAATGTGAACAGTGGTTAAAAAGCAAACTGACTATATAATACAACCATTCAAAAAAGCTATTACAGTCTATAGGGTATATCCAGAGTTATTATTGTATTGATCATTATTATGTATCAACAAAATGATACAATAGTTGTGCACCATGGAAATCATCCCATTAACTAATTTTTTTTAGGGTAGTAAACTTGCCATTTTAAAGGACCATACTGCCCCTCTCCTTTGGAGCACAAGCCCTCAATAAAAACTATAGCGAGTTTTTATTTATAAGTGTTGGAACTTCAAGAATTCTGTAAATGCATCTTCACATAACTTAACAGTAGCTGCCACTGCTATTTTGATTATTCTGAAATATACTTAAGAGTTGTTTACTTATAGGTTGAGATTTCTGTGCCAATTTTCAAGCTGGAATATACAGTTAAATGGCTCTTTATAAGTTATGTCATTCCCTGAAGCTATGCTATAATGGAGATACTGATGTGACCTTAGGTACAGAGGTCTGTCCAAGTGCATGATAATATTGCCTGAAAGGATTGTTGCCATTTTCAAGTGGGTGCTAATGTTTTTTTTCCTATCTGTTTCAGCCTGTCTGGTTGTCCTCTGAATGCACAAGCCATAAAAAAGGGCAAAATTTCGGAAGAATTAATGACTATCAAGCTTAAAGCAAGTGGTGGTAAGGAGATTTGTAAAAGATGATGACATTTATTTAGATAGAAGGGCCCTGACTCCCATTTATACTTATGCCCCTTTATGCCATTCTGGCATTAATTCTCACTCCTTTCAGTTGTCTCTAGTAATAACAAATCTTACATAACAAAAATCTTTGCATAAGAGATTATAAAATTATTCTCATTTACATCATGATAACTCAGCATTGAGGGTATGCTCTCATCTTGTCTCAGAGCATTATTTTTGATTTGGAGATGCTTTCAATATTGTTATTACTAATAAATTATTAGTTACAGACCAGGAGGACTTAGCTATCTGATGACTAAGGTAAGAAGGGATAAATATTGTGTGCAGAAATTGACTCCTCTCCTTAACTTGAATACTACATGGTTTAGTGTCTGTGCAGTACTCGGACAATTTTGCTAACCCATGTAGTAAGTGTAAAGGAACATTTGCCAAATAGATATAGGGGGAAATACGTAGGACTCTCCTTTCTTATACAGCATGCTCTATTAAGTTGGGCTTTGAGCCAGGATTCAGGGAATTTAGTCTTTATGCCTCCAACTGCTGAGGAAAAAGGTTGTGTTAACGTTGGGCACACGAGTTTGCTTCCATGTGTCCATGTTATCACTGGGGCAGGGACTGCTGCTTACAGATTTCCCAAGCTGGCTCCCCAGTAGACTCAGTTCAGGGCTCTAGCTTTTAAAGCAATAACAACAACAGTGGCACAAATCTCTAGGCAGAGTTGGTCTCACAGTGATACTAAGCAGAAAGAGGGACATGTATTGCCAGCAGCTGTAGATGCCCAGTATTTTTCAGGACAAGGCTTTCATTAAAGACCTGAAGTTTTTTTTCTTTGCTATCTAACTTGTGGGGATGTAAAAGTCTACCTTCCTTTTTTTTTCTGCTTGTTAGCTTCCTGACAATTTCCCTTTTGCTGCTATTTAAATTTCACTATTTATCACATGTAACTAAGGCTGTGCTTCTTGAAGTTATTCTGCACAGAGATTTGCCCCCACAGAACTTCTTGCAAGATCAGAAGCAGGTACAGATGAGCTTACTAAAGTCAGCAATTATACTAGTGGAGATGTTACCTTGGGATGTTCCCTGCAAAAGAAGGGTTGCTGTTACGTTTCTTTTAAAACGAAAAAAAAAAAACCCCATTGTAAATACCCCCTCGTGTTTTATGATAAACCTTCCTCGTTCTGTGCAATTTTTCCTTTCTGTACCCTCCAGCTTGTAGTTGCATGTTGCACTGGAAAAAAAGAATCATGAAACACAAAGACTCAGAAAGCCCCTTCTATGTTTCAGCTCATATAGCTGTTTTACAGCTAGGAAACAATTTTGACTGTAAAAGCAAATTTAAGGATCAATCATTTGATCAAAAGCTTGTTATGTTCCTCTTGTTCAGTAACAGGTAACATAGCTTGTTACTTATACATCCATTTACACGTAGACACTTTAAATCTGATATCGGTTTTTTCAACTATTTGAAGGTATTGAGAGTGATGAAGAAATCAGACACTTGGATGAGGAAATAAAAGAACTGAATGAATCCAATCTTAAAATTGAAGCTGACATGATGAAACTTCAAACCCAGGTATGACATCGACGTGAAAGTTTTACCTTTTCTTATGCTATGTTTAAGCACAATAAATAAATTAAATGCTATGTAAATGCTATGTTTAAACACAGTTAGTCTCCTGTGCACTTGTTTTCCCATCACTCTGTGGCACTTAAAAATAACAAACCTCCTACATGCTTTTTTGTCAAGTTTTTGTTTTTTTTTCTGCAAATAAGCAGCAGATTCCTGGGTATTGTCTTAAAGATCTAGTGAATGACAAATTCAGGGCAGTTTGGAGCTAATCTTGGCAAGCAGAAAAAACATATTTACAAAACAGAACATTCATTTTCCTTTGTTGACCAACCCTCTGTTGACCAAACCGTGCAGAATCCCATGACTGCAGTTTTTAGGGAGGATATTACCTCTTACCAGCACACTCTAACTCTTAATGCGAGTTGACTTTGTTCTTATGTGTTCCTAAGAAAATCTCCCTAGTTCAGTTCACCCACCGTCAGTTATTCAAATAGTTTGAATTTTGCCTCCAGGCAACACCTGGTAAAGAACGGATGCCTTTTGCTAATTTGTGTAGCAGACGAATTTGACGGGAGCTATGGAAAAGAGTCATTCTCTTTCATTCTTTTGTACACTGGAGAGATTAAATTGGCTTTAAGACGCTGATAGTGGTTCTATGGAGTGAGCTGAATATATTCATCCCTACAGAGACTCCTGTATGCACCTGGGAGTTCACCTGGGCAGACTGGGTAAAAGCAAGAGCAGAAGCTTGCTCAATATTTTAGGAATAAGAGTTTAAGAAAAAAGTTCCTAAATGAGATCTAGGAACTGAATATAAGCCTATACTGATCTGAAACAAACTGAGTGTAACCATACTCCTCTGTGTTTGTACCACACTGGAAGGTATAGTGTTGATTCATGTTGGTTTTGTAATAATCATCGTGTGTATGGTCTAAATAAGGGTGAAGTTTATGCCACCGATGCTGGATCTAAATGATCTGGCTTCACACTGCAAAGGTTGTGGGGATATCCATCCCAAATTGCTCTGCGGGGGAGGGGGAAGGGTGATGGTGTTCAGTGTCTCAGGACACTTATTTCAGTTCTCTCTGGTGACCACTGTGCTGTTTGCACAGAGATCACCCAATTTATGTAGACAGATTTCTTCTCCTCAGACTTGCTCCCTGGTGAAGGCAGTCTGACCAGCAAAGCCTGAACTGAACTACAGCTGAAGCAACATGTCCCCTACATGGCTTGCTCTATTTCCTTTTAATCTAGCCCGGCCAGGTGTTAGGCTGCTGCGAGCACCTTCCAGAGGAGAGGTTGTAGTGGATCGCAGGCAGGCAAAAAGGCGTTCCTCCCTCTGGGGACAGTTTTGATGTGTGACAGTGTGTGAGGAAGAGAAGTTATGTGGCCACAGCAAGAGACATTTAAGTAGTACAGAGATGTGCATCCTAACGAGAATCGAGTGGGCATAACAGCTGTGGACGTGACTCCATCGCTCTGTGCCTTGCGGAGCCGTGGCCAGGCACAGGGGTGGCAGCCCTGGGTTCTGCCCTGTCCCGCTGCCCCGCTGCCCGCTGCTGGGTAAGGAGCTGGGCAGCGGGGAACCAGGCCCTGCCATTGCTGCCTTTGGTTTTTCAGCACTGCTTTTGACATATAAGTCTTCAGAGCTGAGTATATTCCCAGCGCTCTCATGCTAAAAAGATACCATTTTGCTACCTCGGATGCTTTTTCCTGCTCTTTCCAAAAGCCTCGTTTCCATTCTGTTGGTTGGAGATCATCTTTGCGATGATCGTTGTGCGCTCAACCTCTCAGTTTCCTTTCCACTCTGTTTTTCTCTGATTGTTTCCAGCGCCAGCCCTGCCGCTAATCCCAGCCAGCCCACAGCTCTGCCCTCCACTCAGGAGTGGGGCAGGAAAGTAGCACAACAGCTAATACCCGTGCCCTTGCTATTATGGTCGATCAGCAGGGATGCTGTAAGAGCAGGACAGCAATGTAAACATCAGCCTCCTTTCTCCTTCCCTCTGCCAGCCCTGCAGCCACATTCTCCATCCCAGCTCCACATTGACCTTCCCCTCCCCACCCCTCCGAGCTCACTTCCCTCCTCCCGCCGCGGGGCACCCTCCAGTGCCTCGCTGCCGCAAGCTTTCTCTGTGAACCAGCAGCAAAGTCCATTGGTTCAGGGCAAATACGACCTCTTCCTTGCTGTGAATATTCTGTGGAGAATTTATGCCTATCCTAAAAAAAACCCATACCTGAGTTTCAGACCCATCGTGGCCCCTCTCACAATCACGCGACTGCCATTTTGGGTTCAAACCGCAGTTACAATGCTGCCAAGGGTCTGTTTGTGTGTTTGTGCCTGCTTCTGTCTTTTAGATCACATCTATGGAGAGCAATTTGAAAACAATAGAAGAAGAGAACAAACTCATAGAGCAGAACAATGAGAGCCTGTTGAAGGAGTTAGCTGGCTTAAGCCAAGCCCTCATCTCCAGCCTCGCTGACATTCAGCTTCCACAGATGGTAAGACCACAGCCAGCAGCTTCGCACTTTCTTTGAGACTGTTTCGCCAGTACTTGAAACAGATGAGCAAGCTCAGGGACCAGCAGGAGCACTGGAGCTGCATTAGCAGAGAGCTCTTTTAGCCTAATTTACTCTGCAAAGATGCTGGAGCGTGAAATCCGCGTGCTAGCAGGCGCAGTTTCTTCGAGGACTGAGCCAGCCCTGGTATCTGCCCCGTACCACGCTGTGCAGGACAGGCTTCTCCCCCGTCCCTCCCTATCTGAATGTCCACCCTGCACAAAGAGTGAAAACTTCACACAGGGAATCCTTTTTTACTCTGCTCCTAGACGAAAACTTTAACCTGTTTCATATAGGTGATTTTTCTGGAGCCAGCAAAGCTCTACCTTCTCAAAAACTCCATGTCCTTGATGTCTTACTTGCAAACGCAGGCCAAATCCACAAAGGTGCTTTGGTCTCCAGAGTTACAGTCCCCTTCCCCAGTCTCAAGAGTGCCACTGGGAGATTAGGTGAGGACAGTTACGGGGATGTCAGCCACAATCTCAGAGCCAAACAGGCCACAATAAAAAAGCAAGTTACACTGACGATAATGTCTCCAACCCTTTTTCTTGCTTGGAGAGTGTGCGGTTCCCCCAGCACGTGCAACTTCCTTCATTTCTACAAGCCCTCCGTTCATTTGGACGGCTGCCCTGTTTACGACTTCTCCCCAGTTGCCTTATTGCTGCTTTTCCATGCTTTGGGGTTGGGTGTTTGGGTTTTTTTGGCCTTAATTTTCTCTCCTACAATTATAATCTGTTTTGTCTTCATTTAGGGGCCAATCAGTGAGCAGAATTTCGAAGCATATGTAAATACACTCACAGACATGTACAGCAATCTGGAACGGGACTATTCCCCCGAATGCAAAGCTCTGCTGGAAAGTATCAAACAGGCAGTGAAGGGCATCCATGTGTAGGATGTGAAAGCTGCTGGGCAACAGAAATTACTTAACAGCAGTAAACTCCAGATGGATCTGTTAGGAGTTCATGTACTGCTAAGGGGTGTAGGTTGCCATGCTGCATTTACAATTGCAACATTGCACTAATTTTTTCCCAGCTGACATAAAAAAAGAGAATTAAAACACAACAGACTATTTGTATTAACAGCAATGCACTCTGTTAGTATATTGTATTTATTTCAGTACAATTCCTTTTTTTTTCTTCTTTTGCACTCAGTTTTTGTAAAGTGAATGTAAAAAGTGTGTGCGACTATTTTTTATATTTTTTATTTATTTCTAATCAAAGAGTTGGTTTTTTTATCTTTTAACAGCATTTTTGCGGCCTGCCATATTTTTACAAATGTGTTTATTAATTTATTTTCCAACGGGATTTTAAATAGACTGAAAGTTATACTGTAAATTAAATAACTTGCTGGGTTTGTACAGGAAGAAAAAAAAACCTATGAAAGTAACAAAGGACTGAACAGTGGTTCTAGTTTTATTTTCCTCACATCCTGCTTTTTTATAATGGCTTTGTATCAGAAATGGGTTTGCAGTAACATGAGATGTGAAGATGCATGGAATGAGAAGATAAACGGTGCCCACTAGTGGGGAACTTGGGCTCTTAAAAGCACAGTATGCTGGAAAACAGTGTGTTAAAGAACACGTTAGCAATAATGAAATATAGCAATCAGCAAAGCACTTGACTTGGCTGTGTGATTTAGCCTATGCGAATGATTATTTAAAATGTTTCAAGAGAACTTCAGATTTATTTTACCACTGCAGTTTTTTTCAGAGTTAGCTCATGGAGGGAAATGACAATTTTCTCTAAACAAGAAGGATAATTTGATAGGACTGGTACTTTTTTAGTACGAGACGTTGAGGTTTTAACCAAGTGACCAGTATTGCTATGGATTTGGATTTGAAAAACGCAAACACATCCCAAGCCGAAGGCTTTGTACATAATGAATCAAACACATCTCCCCTGAAATGGCATTTAATACTGGTTTGAACTTAACGGCAGCTGAGAAGGCAGCAATCTGGAGAGGAATAATACCACTCCAGTGCAACGGTGGTTGTTTTTCTCTTTGAACGAACGGTAGCAACACCGTGACTGGTTTCTCCCATCCTTCTTCACTAAGACTAGGCTGATACTGAATTTGTTACCAGTCTTTCGGTAGGGTACCAAGTGCTACAGAGCATACAGACAGACGGAGGTGCGGACAGACGAGCACTTGCGCGGAGGTGCTGGCGTGTGCCTCGGTATCTGGTTAGCCTGGGTGTGGAACTTCTGAATCCGTCAGAAAGTAGCGGTTGCTATAACAGAGGCAATGTCTATTTCAGGGATTGTAAGTAATTAAGCATTGTTTCAAAAGTTTTTTTTATATTTATTTTTTTTAAGAAAAAGGTATAAACAACCAGCTAAACTGCCTTTTTTGTATGCACACACACCTCATGTGCATATGTGCCTCAGTGTAAATGTATACATGGATCTAGCGTGCGTTTAATTTTTCCGTGCTATAATGAAAGTGTTTATTTTTATTAGCCTCATTTATATTTAGATTGAATATGATGGCATTCACAGGCTTGACATATACAATTATATTATTACTGTTCCTGCACAAAAGTACTATTCAAAAGTGATTCAACTCTCATGCACTGTGGTCACTGTTCTGCATTAGGTGGGGCTTGCTTTTTGTTTGAGGGTTGATTCAACTCTCCGATCTTAGTTTAGACAGGGGAAAATGTATGTTCTTAGGAGCTGTGTTTATTTTTAAATCGATTTTTCAAAAGCTACCATACGTGCTGTCTAATATAAATAGGAGGACACCAAACAAAAATTCGCTATTAAAGTTATTGTTCTTGTTAAAAAAACAAAAAGCGAACATTTGTTATACTTGTTAAATGCATACAAAATGAGTTCACTCATGACAAAGACTAAAATTTAATTTACTAAATATTTTAACAAATTTGTTATATATTTTATTTAAGTAAAAAAAATCTCTTACTGACCTATGTATTTATTATTATGATTTACTATGGCTTCAGGTTAATTTATCTGTGTTTGTTTGTTTGCTCAGGATGTTCTGTGAAGTATGTTTGTATTTATTTGCCTCCCTTGTACTTGATGTGTTTTGTAATGTGCACTGATTTTTTTTTCTTTTTGTTTTTCTTTTTTTGTGTTTAAATGCATTGATGAGCTATACTGTAAATTAGACCTTTTGTAAAGAGCAATGATGTATGCATTTTTTAATTTGGAGTAGTTTGTATACTGTTTCTTCATACAATTAATATTTCTTACATCAAAACAACAAAATTGTGTTCTGTGCTGTACATTTGGTGTATGGTAGGAAATAAAATTGATAATGAAACATTGCAGCAAGTTTGTTGGGTTTTTTAGCCTCTAGATGCCAACTTGTATTACACTTTCTTAACTGCACCTGGCACTATACAATGTGTCAGATGTTTTACTTGCTTTGTGTACAAAATGTGTCATCCCTGTAAGTAAATTTCTGGTATAAATAATTTCATTAGTGTTTTACTTTGTCAATTTGAAATAAGGAGGAGAAAAATGGAACAGCTTAAGAGGTCCTTTTCACTTCTGAAGGGAAAAAAACCCAAGATAATAATCACTGCATTATTTAATGCATTCTTTTCTTGGCAGTTGTAGACTTCATTTATACTGATAAAGTACAGGATTTGTGCTGACCTTTAACAGCTGCTAAATGATGTTTAAACATAAAAGCCATTGTAAAGTTTCCAGCAATTCGGAACCGCCCACTGTTCCAGTGCAATTTTCTGCTGAGATTTGCAGTGCTTAGACGTTGCACAAATAAAAATCTGCTGGTTTTAGAAAGACAATATTTCCAGTATCTAATGGACTTTCTTTTTTCACTGCTCGTTGTAGCAAAAACAGACCAGTTTTATTTAGGATGTATGCTAATGGCTTCAGGAGCATTTCTTGTCTCAGATTCCTACTTCCCATGGATAGACCAAGAATAATTTTCATTTAGAAAATAAGGTAAATTTAAAGCCCATAAAGTAGCTGGTAATTATTTATTTGAATAGACATAGTTAGATAAACCAAAATGGACCCTAACACTAGAAAAACTGACATATCCTACATTTAAATAGAGCAGAGGTTCAAAATTTGGATGATGACATGAATCCTGGATACTCACAAATCTTGCCGAGTTTGGAGCTGTAGAGTCAGTAAAAGGCTGAGATGGAGACAGACCTGTCCTGGGAAGCTCTGTTCCACTGGGGTTCAGAGTTTTCTTTGCTCTAGGACACTTATCTAAGGACAGCATGAACTGATTCTTAAATAATTAACAGTTACTTAAGTAACATTTCTTAATATTTCTTAATGAATATAAAATAGTATTTTTTCAGGGTCCTTTAAAATTACTGTTTAACTTTAGCTGTAGACTTTCAGGTCAGCAGACACTAATGGGACTGTGAGCAAAGAAACACTTTTCCTAGTGGTTTTGGATAGGAAATACGATATCCACAGTTAATTGATTAAATTATTATTATCTAAAGACTGTTCCTGCGTTCATCTTTAAACAACTTGCTCTGATAATGTTTATTTCGGTGTTGAAATGATGGTCTTTCTCCATTAAAAAAGAATAATGTAAACAGTTAAGCCATATTCATTACTAAACTAACATAAGCCATGGGGGAAAAAAACCAACAAAACAACAAAAAACGTTGTGCTTGAAATAACCTTTCAAACCATTTCCATCTTCTGAAGTTTCCATTTTTAATAATTGTTCTGTATCTATGCCTATAGAAGGGGGAAAAGTGTTTAATTCAGTACAAATACATAAATTCCATTGATTGCATTAACTTGAATGGAATTGAAGCTTTAAATATCAAAGAGAAGGAAGAGGAGCAAGAACAGTCAACATTTACTGTCCTATTGGCTCAGGAAGTCTATCCTGTCTTAACTAATCATGATGAAGGTTTTTGAATCTACAGTGTAGAAAACAGATTCTGTTTTCTACTGCAATCTTATTTCTATTTATTAATTAAGCAGCTCTTCTCTCCTGCTGGCTCAGTGTATCTATCTCATTATGTCATGGCTTTTCCACCAGTGCCCCTTCATCCTACTCATATTGTACTTTTCTTTTTTTTTTAATAAGTCACAAGATTTCTTGATAGGAATTTTTTATCGTGCAATGATGCAGAGTTATGACAGAAGCCATCCTCTTCATTTCCTCCCATGTTCCTTCAGTGCTATACATTCTACCTGTCTTGGCATTTCTGCTATGCTTAAAGTTTCTTTATGATTTATGCAGCGGTATAAATTGGACACTGCTAGGAGATTTGCGCCAGACAAAGTCCTTTGTTCATCTCACTCAGGATACTGTGGGATGATAGAGCTCCATTTAGCTTTTGTGCAATGTAGGACAGTGACCTAGTTTCAGTACCTTTCAATATCTCATTCTGGCTTGGTTTTCTTCTGTCTCTTTTGCTCTAGTAAGTCTTAGACAGCCAAGCTTACGCATAATTTCATCAAGGATTAGTCTGATTTCCTGTCTGACTTCTTGGTACAAATTGCTTCAACTGCATTTCATTCTTAATGAATGTTCCCAGGGACGTTGTCCAAGTAAATCTCAGGACTTTTCAGTTATGTGATAACAATTACTATTTAGGTTGCTGCTATCTGCTCTTAAAACTGCTACTGCACAAGATTTTTCCAAACCACCTTTTGGTGCCCAGCACCAGATTTTGGTGCCCAGCTTCACATTCCTTGAAGGGGCCCCATTTTTAGAAGCTAAATGCACAGCTACTTTTGCGAAACAGGACCTTTTCAAAATTCCCTTCTCTGGCCAATTCAAATGACTAGCCACTAAATTTTCATATTATTTCACAGAATTGTTATATATATCTTGTTAACACCTATTTGCATGTACAGTGCACCATAAAATTTCAGGTGGGTACTTGTACCTATCTCAGGTATTGAAGAAGAAAACATCATTGATGTTACCCCAAGCTTAATTCTGACCCTTAACAAACTCCTCTTTTACTGTCTATGCACACCTTTTTTAAGGTTCTGACGGAAAATAAAATAAGAAGAAAAAACAAAGGACCAATCCTCATTCGTTATTTAACTGAAGATATCATCTGTCCAAACAGTTCCCTGTCACTGCTGCTGAAGCTGGAGCTGGGGCTTAAAGTATCTATCTGGCCCAATTACAGTCATATGTAGCATCTCATGTGCACCCTCTGCTTACTTCTGCCACAATAAGCAAAATCTGGATTAGGAGCCAGGTTCTACGCTGATTTCAAATTTATTGGGATGAAATTCTTTTGATCTTTTAGAAGCAGGATGAGCTTAGTTCCCTTGGGAGGGAATTGCGTAGAACTGGGAGACAGAGTCAGTTTCTTTAATCCTGATGTCTGGTCAAAAAGATTTTAAGGAAGGAATGAAGGTTTTAAAAAGCTCATAAAAACCTACCGGGAAAATGTGTGTAAATCGAATTCCTTCAGAGAAAAATGCAGTGCCATCTCCATGGACTAAAGAGCTGAGCTCTTTGCACAGATGCGTGTGGCAGAGGCACCGCACGTAGAGCATGGGTGCTGAAGGCTGTGAGGGGACATTTTTTGTGTTTCCCAGATGGCAGGAGATGAAACGGCACCTCAGGAAACCCAGCTCTAGGCCCTGCTCAGCCTTTTGGGTAGCTCTGGGCAAGACACTTGATTCGAGCTCTGTTCTCGCATCTGTGAAACAAGAAAATGAGCCACATACTCTGAAGTGTTTCAAGAATGAACAACGCCAGTGTTACATAGGAGCATGCAGTACACGCGTGCATGTACAGTGGGGGAGAAAGAGCCAGAGCACACGTGTAAGAGCATATAGTAGTTATTAATATATGACTGGCAGTATACTATCAATTTCACAGTAGTAATTGCTGTGTTTGATGAGAGATATTTGCAATACCACACTATACATTAAACGCCTTGATGGCAGTCATTATAACTCTGATGCAGTCACTTCATCCCCTGCGTTTTAGAGGTGCTGCATGGTACCAGCTGTGGCACGCGGATCTGCTGCCCCTGGTTTCGTTCCTCTGCCTGTCAGAACTGGCTTCGCTCTGTACGCCACAGGTTCATGAGAAATCCCCACATTTCCTATTTCAAACATTATCAGTTCTTATGCACAGCCCATCATCTAGGTTGAGCTCTTTTTTTTTCCCCTCCTAAGGCATTATTACAGTCCTCATTTTATTGCTACACTTCTTACATTGTTTCCCTTGAAGATATCTTCCAGTTAGTCCTGCTGGTCAGTCTGAAACTAAATTTTCAAAATGCAGAAGGTAAATTTCAAAACAACAGAAGCAAAGGCTATAAAAGCAGAAGCATTTTTATGGAGATAATGGAGCTCCTACAGATTTTGTGAAAAATCAGCTGATTGCTATGACAGCAAAATTATGATTCACCGTAAGAGGGAAGAGGAGGGAGGCTCAGCTGTCACAGATTCTGTTTGGCAAGGGCCAGCTCCTGATCAACATGATGTACAACCCAGACTAGCAGCAAGAGTTAGTGCAAGGTTGGCCAGAGAACCACACTCTTGTGCCTGGTGCGGTGTCAAAGGATGTAAATGGTACAAGTCTTATGCGTGAGTATAAATATTTGAGCTAAAAAGCAGGTAGGCAAGCAGTGACTACAGCTCCTGTGTTTATAGTGACAGTGATGAGGGCAGGGGCACAGGGCAGAAGTCCACAGGAGTCCATCAGGCGCCAGGCTACATCAACTCCACCCGGTGCAGAACTGGTCCGTTTTCCAAACGTGGGTCTTCCCCCTTTTTTGTCAAACTAAATACCCTCTCCAGCTTGCTATGGTATCATCATGAGTAGTGTTACTAACCCTGCTTCCTGGGGAAACACACGCTACCTCTGAGCTCTGACTCCCCCCGAGGTGGGTTTATGTCTGGAAGAATGAAGGTGAATATTTCTCACAGCACCTGCTGGGCAGGCAAAGCCTTGCTGCGGAAACTCCCCAGCAGTGCAAAACGCCAACCGCCAGCACGTCTGCTTTCTCAGGCTGAGATTTCGTGGGGGCGGCTGGTGGCGGGGGAGGCACCAAGGTGCTTGCTGCCTGCCGTTTCTCCTCCGCCTCTTAGCACCTCCCCGGGTGCCGCAGTCCCCAACCAGGTAGCGGCCGCCCACCTGCGCTTCCTCCCTTTTCCCCCCTTCCTTACCCAGGCCAGGCTGGAGGCAACCCTTGGGTTTTTTTCTGCAAGAGGCTTAAATCTCCTTTCACCATCTTGGGAGCATAGCGTGCCTGCAGCCATCGCTGGCTGGCCTGGCTGACGCCGTTCATGATGCCCTTTTTATTACCAGATTAGAGGACATTGTCGCGATGCGTATGAGGCCTTTCAGATAAGGCGCTGTACAAGTTCCAGCAGGTTCCAAATACAACAGCGCGGCTTTCGCATCCAGCCTACGGGATCAGAGTTTATTTCCCCAATGCAGACAGCTTTGCACTGCCTTCCTGTTAATTAAAGTATTGATTACAATACCGCACTGTTTACATGCAAGATTTTGCATGGTCTTGGCCATTCACATGCAAATGAACTTGTAAGCCTTTCTGTGCCCTAAAATCTGCTGATGTCAGTCTTCCAATTCTAAGTCCACGTTGTAGGACATGTGGCTTTCTATAGCTTAGCTTTGATGCCCCCAAGTCATATTATCTCAATTCTGAGGTTCATTATGATAAATCTTTCACTGGTTTTAAATCAAAAACTTTAATTGTACCGTACTTATTCAGCTTAGGCTTTGGCTCCTGAAGGCAGCAGTTTTAATTGCATCATTTGTATAGTGGCCCAATATGTTTTGGTGTGAAAAGTGCATTATCACGTTTAATTTTGCATTATTTTTCCCATATGTTTTAGTTACACTAAAACTTCAGATGGGAAGTGATGAGGCTTTCCCACTGCTCTCTCATTCTCTCTTCAGTGTTTTTTAATGAGCTAAGACCACACTATTTTCTTTTGTTCTCATCGGTTGAGGTTTTAGGGAGCTATTTATTTGTAGGGTAATTCTTGTATTTATGTAGAGCAAGGCATTAGACATTTTTATCCTCTACTTATTAACAAGCCAGATGGTACCGGCTGCTACCCACACAATTCCAATTATCAGATGGCAAACTGAAATATACGTGGGGCAAATGAGAAGATGTATATTAAAGAAGCATCACAGAGAATTGGCTTCTCGGAGATGTTGATTCACAAAGGGGTACTAGCAATTAGGGTGTGACAGCCTGCTGCTGAATGTACAGCGTTGGCCTGGGGGCACAAGCGTTCAGCCTCCAAAATTTTAATACTATCTCTCTCTTTCCTCTATGAATATGTATCTTTGAAATCTGATTCAGGTCTTTCACCCTTTAGATTTCTTGTCCACTTCAAAGTGATATGTAATATCAAATCCAGTCAGTAAGTTAAGGTATCCCAGAAAGGTGCAGAAGAGCTGAAAATTAACATTAAGTTTGTGCACCACCTCTCCTACTACACCCTCATGCACCTCTTGGCATGCACCTCAGTAACATAGGAGTAGCTCTAACGCTGAAATGTAGGATCCAGCAAAGTATTGTTATTCCAGGTCTCAAACTGACATAGAAATTACAATTTACACATGGATTTTTGCTTAAGGGCAATTTTCAACTTCAGATTTAAATATAAGGAGGTCTGGTCACGTTTATTATGGTTGGCTTCACGGTCTTTTAAAAACAACTTTTGTAAATTCAGAACCCAGACCCAGTGCTTACTTAGGGATTCACCCTACATCAATGACACATGCTAGTAATAAAGAATGAGTGTTTAATGGAAGGTTTTACAATGCTTTTGTTTTTTTCTGGCCAGAAGATACAACCTCTATAGGAAATGTTTTTGGGTAAAGACTGTGCTCTCGTGCTTCCTTTATTTTGACATAGAAATCGTACACATGAGTTGCCTGGGAACTTGGTGAATTATACGGGAAACATTTTGTGTGACATTTCTATTCCTTTTCCCCACTGGCTCAAGCTGAAAGCACTAACCCAAATCAAACTGTGGAGAAATTGATGTCCTCAGGTCAGATCAGCTAAAGGAAAAAGTTATTTAAACTAAAGTAATGGCTTTCTAAAGTCCTTCAGTTGTTCATATGGGGTACTAGGAGGTTAATCATCTATGTGAGTGGATTTTGCAAAAGTTGTAATGTGAAGCATTTCAGGTTGTCTCTAGTTTCTGTTTATAATATCCAATCAAGAGAACACCCTCTCTTTCAACAGCTGCTCTCACGATGCCAGGGAAAAGGTACTCTCCTTGCAGCTGTTCCTTGCTCTAACACTTACAACCTACAGACCTTGGGGAAGTCTCTTAACAGGATGAGTCTGAAAAACAAATCTGCATGGTTTAAACACCATTTACACTTCAAACAGTTTACTATGTGCAAATGGTGCATGTGCAAATTCTCACTCCTGTTCATGGAGAAATGAAAGATGTGTGCAGGCATTTGTCTGCCATTTGGTTACACAAGTGCCTGAATCTGCAACTGTGAAGAAGCTGGTGCTTCTTCTGTCTCACCTTCCATCTGTGAAATGGGGGGACTAATAATGTTCCTTTCATCTTGCTGTTAGCAGTAGACTTGAGCAAGATCTGCAGTGGTCTCTAGGATGCTCTCAATGAGTTCCTAAGTGTAAATCAGTGATACAGCCATTCACAAAGTCTTGGGGAGTTCAGACAGAGCTTTTGTACCTGGCTTACCAGCTACAAAAAAACCCCCAAACCATTGTCCAGTGTTTGTTCAATAAATGCTCACTCCAGTGAAAGCAGCCCGTTGCCTACTTTGTGTTACTGGTGTTCCTCAAAAAGGTTAGGCAAAGTAGAGAGATGCAAAATAAGCATCTCCTTGAAGCTCCAAGGTGCAACTGCCAGTCTCTCCCAGTCTACACAATTGTCAAGGAGGCTCACTTTTTGCTTCAGTTCTTTAAAATCCGCAAGGCCGAAGTTTGATTTGATGTCTCAAAATAAGAAAGCCAACACTGGATCAGATGCTTGAAAATCACTGACATCCAAATTATTGTCAGGTCTGGATTGCAAAGAAGTGATTCAATAGTTGAACATCTGTGTACTCACTCACGTAGAGTTGCTGTTTCACCCACAAGCAGCTGTGGTGTAGACAGGCAAAATTCTCTACGTGGTGATAATTACAGTGTGAATTACAAAGGAGGCATAGTCACAAGAGTATGCAATCAGTTTGGTTTTTTTTTAACTTTGGAACAGGGCAACACTGCTAGATCCAAGGCTAATACACATAAAATAGGTTTCTCAGCCAAAATAGAGGAATATTTAGTCAAATCTGACAGGATTAGGAAATTAACTTACTGAACAGGAAACTTTTTCCAGTCTCAGTTTTGCTTCTGTAGAAGCAATGGTTAAGAACTACCCTAGGCACCCAAACTCTTCCAGAGACTGAAATACGATTGATTCTCTATAGATTTGCAATTTGCTTTAATATGTTTTTGTTGCTCGCTACATGTGCCTGCCTGCTCTATCTTAGGCAGTGGCATTAGCCATCATATTTTCATTACTTACCACCAGGTTAGTGGTGACAGTTGAGTATCCTTATCAGAGTTCATGATCTTTTCATCTCTTATCTTATGCTCTTTCAGCCTCTTGGTCACATCTTTATATGAATACTATTGCAGCCAGGGAAAAAAAAAAAAAAAAAGAAAAGAAAAAAGAAAAAAAAGCTTACAATGAAATCTTTCTCTCACCCAAGGCAAGTAGCTATGCACTGCAGAAAGCCTATGAAGTAGAGCTTAAATGAGATAAAATGGGATTTAATTAATGCATAAGCCTTGTGTGCTTGTACAGGACTGCCTTTTCCCTCCATTCTGGATCTATGAGCTCAACTTTCTTTTTCATTGCTAGGAGCTGAAAGGCATTCAAGTATGAAACAGTGCCTTCCTTGGGTTAATTCTGACACTTTGAATTTGTTGTTTCAAGGTTCACATGTGAATATGAGTGTGCTAGTGTGACATTTTGGGGATCACTGCCCACGCAGCCAGAGAGAACAGTCTCACCCCAGGTAAAGAGAGCAGCCTGGACTATAGCAGGAGTGAATATATCATAAAACATAAGAATTATGCCAAAGTACAAGAAGATTAAACTATGTCAGGAGTTCAATCCTGTATCTTATTGTAAAATGGCTGTATTTTATTATCACAGGGGTTTCTGGTACAGTAATGACTACACAGCAAATTCCTTTTCTAAGCACTAGTTTGGTTCATGTGTTTGCATGACATTTGTGGTGAAGAGAATAGAAATCAAGTTACTAGTGTTTTTTTACCAACAGCAAGTCTTGGTTTTGCACCTGAAATATTCAGTAACTGTATTTTATTCATTATCTAAACAGGTTCCAAAATTTCACAAATTTTTCTCTGAGGGAAGATACTAGGCACAGCAAGATTTGTGAGATAAAAAACGATAGGTCACTCTATAAAAGCAAACCAGCTGTCAAGGTTTTGCTTGTTCCCTTAATAGGTAGCTGTGGAAAAGAAGTGTTTGGATAGAATAATTGCAAATCTGGGATTGTGGCATTACACAATGTGCACAGGAGGAAAATAAGGAAATGGAAGGTTTAATTTAAAGTTAAAAATTTAATTTAAAGGAAAACCCATTGGAGAGGGAGAGGGAGTGAGCTGAAGAGTGGTAATGGGAGCCCCACTCCTGCCTGCAGTCAGGGCCAGATAGAAGACGAAGGCTGGGCACAGACTAAGGAGAATTGGTCCTTGCTGAGCTTAAATATAGTTTTCTGACATACCTGGCATGTGGGCAACAGGCACCTACCGACGACTCTGGATACTTAAAGCACAGGATATTGGGCATTGAAGGCATTGTAGTCCCCCCACTGGGAAAAGCCTGTGGGGTGGGTGCAGGCAGCTTCTGGCTCCTGGAAGAGGTGAGCTGGGTTTGCTGGCATGGGGACAGATCTGCAGTGCCCAGGTTTGGCCCGGATGGCAGTCCTCTTGCTTAAAGCCTGCACAGAAGCGTTGGTCCATCGTTGCCTGTGCACACGGACGTGTCTCTGAGTGGCACTCGCGACTCTTACGGCAGCAGTTCCCAGGGCTCCGGGGGGCTTGTAACAATTTATACTAGCTGGGATTCATCCCCATGTATTTTAAATCCCACAACAGAGAACAAAAATTCGGCAAGATGCTTAAACGTGTTAATGTGAGTTGAACACGGTTGTTCTGCTGACCTTAATGGCGCTATTCACACGCTTACAGCAAGGCATGCGCTGAAGTATGTTGCTGAATCAGCTCTTATGTGTGTACTAAAATATAACAGTGATTTCTGCAATCAAGGCCAGTGCCAAGCTCTGGTACATCCCTGCCTAGAGTCAAGATATTAGACCATTGCTGCCGTGTGTAGTAGCTGGCTTTGCAGCCTCTCTTCCCAGGCCTGCTGAAGATGAGCAGGAAGCATCCACACAAATTGGCTCATGCCGCTTCTTTAATAATTCATGTATTTTTGCTCTCTTCTATAGTTAATGAACCTCCCCCACTATCACCCTCATTCTCTCTCCCTCTCCCATTCAGTCAGTTTGTTGTGGTTTCATGTATCTAATCCATCTGTCACTCGATTATAGCTATCGAGCACCTGTTATGGATTTCTAGAGTTTCATTCAAGCTGTTGACAAGTTATTCACAAATTGGCCCTTGTCACACTGTCATCGTGTGGAGTGCACTTTAGTGAATTCTTCTGGGTACACAAAATAACGAACAGAAGACAGCAAGGCTTGTGAATTAAGCAGTTTCATGTCCCCAATATTTAAAGAACCGTTAACAGATTGGAAGTTTCTTGTTGGTGATATATTTTTCAAGCCCTTTTCTTAAAATATTTTGTCTTCTCCATCCAGACCCTTTTGCATGAATAATCACAACACAACTTGCTTGAGTTGTCAGGGCAAGCTATGTTGATGATGACGCCTTATTTTATACAGCCTATGTTGCAGCTGCGACAAGTTGATCATTGCTTCCTCTGCACAATCCTCCTTGCCTATGCTGCTTTGGTACTAGCAGGGAAAGCAGAGGGCTGGCTGGCTGGCTGGCTAGCCCTCATTAGCTGCAAAGCTCTTCTCTTCAGGTGGCTATTTGTTTTATTTTGCCCTGGAGGACACTAGGCAGAAATCAGGTATCATCGGAGGCGACAAAGGTCACTATCCAAGAATGAAGCATCTCCTGAACAAAGCATTAAGAAAAGTTAAGGTTAAAAGCAGGTTCAGCTGTCTTGAAAAATTCTCACTTTCCTAACAAAATTTCAAAAATCTCAGTACCAGAAAGTCTAGAAATAAAGTTTTTCATTCTGTTTTTACTTCTGCTTCCATAGAGTTGTTCCTTACTCCTTAGACTTTTGTCCTGCACTGCTCATGTACCTCTTAGCTTCTGTCTGTGCTCTGCTGTCATTCCTCAAATGCTCTTGACATTATAAACAGTTTTTGAGTGTGTATTAAGGACCTTGAAAGTAATGTGATACCAGGATAACATAAGCTAGAAGAGAATTCTAAAATATTCTCACAGTGCAGCATGTTGGTGGTGTAGAAGAATGCATTTGCAAATAGAGGCAGAGTGATTGATCTGTTTGCAGCTATGAAATAAGTTATTTATGTACAACTTGGCTCGAAACAAGTAAATGTAGTGCATGCATATCTGTATATTGAAATCTATTTTGCATCAATAAACATATGTACATTTTTCTAGTGTAGTCTGCAAATCCTTTGAATAAGACTCCAGGGCTTCAGTGTTTCAATCTTTGAAGAGGAGGGTCTTTTTTCCAAATTCAAAAGGACAGAAACTAAAGTTTAGCAATTGCCTTGTCCATATGGGGTGCTAATATAGCACTAGAAAATTATCTGGCAATTGCAAAGGGGCTAAATTACTTCTGATCACTTATTAGATTTCTTACTGCTTAGGGGTTTGATGTTGTCAGATACATTTTCCTTTGTGGTTTCACAGGGAGAAATCCAGCCAGTCTGATCGTTGCTCTGATAAACCAATAGGTGGCAGGACTTCAAAGCAAACTGTGAAAGAATAAAGCCATGTTCCATTATAACGAAGCTTAAAATAGAACGTGCAGCTGTCTCAATAGTTAATAGCTTAACAGTTAACTCAGAAGAAGTTCTTTTAGAGTTTTTTGAATATGTTTATAATTATTCAATGTTCAATCTGTGAACTGTAGTTCAGATACTCACAAAAAACTTCCTTCTAATTAAACAAAACAAAGTTTCAGGGGAGTTATGGGCGAAGTTTGTAAGGGCATTTAGGTATTAGAGGATGCTGATATGCACCCATGATTTTTAAAGCATGTAAGAATCAGATTCACAGAAATACTTAGATACCTAAATATTTAGTTACTTATGCTGACATGATACTGATCACCTTTAGGGATCCCAGCATAAATAGGTTATGATAATAAATCTCATTTTCAAAAACACTTCATTTCTGTTGAGCCAGATCGTAAGACCAAGTTATGCACCTGAAAAGTTTTCACTGAGTGTTTTAAAACCACCTCACAGTGAAATCATCAGTGCAAATCAGTAATAATACCTTCCCACCTGCTGCTATCCAATGCATTCAAATCAACCTAATCACAACTTCAGCACCACCTTAATGAGCTGCTCTGAGCCCTGCCTCAAATGGAGGTCCTACAAGCCCTGACACCAGGGTTTTGGCCTGGATGCCAAAACAGTCCTTTCATTAGCAGCTTACCCATCCGGCAGTGTCCTCAGCATGCCTGAGGCATGCTGTCTCGCAGGACCACGGTAGAAAAATAAATACAGGCCACCTCTAGATGGAAGGAAAGCCCAACTCCAGCCTACGTGACAGCTGAGGGATAATAAGAATAATAGAGTAAGCTCAGCAGAGATGGCCTTCAAGACAGGCAGAGGTTTTGACAACTAGGGCACAGGCTGCTTAAGTAGTTGACTTGGCTGCGGTGCCTGCGTCCAGCAGACAGCTCGCAGCCAAGGATCCTGAGCGAGGGGAGCCACCTCTAAACTGGCATCACATCAGTTGCTTAGACACATAAGCCCCATTCTTCAGCCTTGCACTATTGGCTAATTTAGGCAGCTCTCTGCTCAGCTGTTTGCCTTAAAAAGCTGAAAATCCCTTTCTTACAAGCTTAACAATTCCCGTATAGGGATCCCAAGCTGCAAACAGGCACTCAAGTTGGTGCTGAAATTCCAAGCTGCGAGCAGCCGAGGAGTTGTGTTGTGCTCCTCTGCCAAACAATGCTGAAAACCATCTAAATAAATCCCTTCAAATCCTAAATCTTGCTGGCTGTGATGAAACTAGGCTAGGGGGGCTTAAATCACTTTTGAAAATTATGTAGGATCCTAAGTCACTTATGTGCCTTTGAAAAATTTACTGCTAAAAGGGGGATGCTGAAAAGTGATTTCCTTCCCAAGTACCACTGTTACCTTTGTGAAATTATTCCTGAAGCGTGCATGAATAAAAATTATTCATAGAAATAAGGGTATATCACCATCTGTCTAAATAAAAAGGAAGCATAAAACAGGCCCAAAACCATATTGGTGTTTGGGCTTTTCCAATGAATCACTTTAAAATGAATAGGTTTTCATTTCATTATAAAAAAACATAATGTGTTCCTTCTAATTTTTTTTAACATTTTTTTAAACTTTTTTTTTAACATTTTTCTAACTTTTTTTAACATGTTTAAACATAATCGCAATATATTTTCTAACTATCTCTGATGAGTGGTCTGGGCATTTGATTAAAGGATCCTGGCAATGAGGATATCTTGGCCCCTTGAATTGTTTTCTTGGGTCATGCCAAAAAGAAGTCTCAGGTGTTTGTAACTGCTTAAGTATTTTACTGTAAGAACACTCCCAACACTCCAAGTCTTATTTCTGTATGAAAAAATAATGAAAGTTTACAAAAATGATATGTTTTACCTCCATTTCAGTTGGTGCTAGTCTTTTGTCTTCAATGATGTAATTTAGGGGTGCTCCTTCCTACTCTGAAATGGTTCAAGGAGTGAATAGTTTTGAGGAAAAGAAGGAAGTATCATTCCCAGAAGTAGCTGTTGCAGATCATTGACAGAACTGGTTAAATTTGGGCTAGATTCAGGTGTTGGTTACACCACTGAAAAATCAGCACAACTCTCATTTTTATACATGCTTCTGATGTTGCTGCATTTCCATAAAATGCACCTGTGGTGGGATATAAGGTTGAGCAGAACACCTTGTCTTAGTATTGCTTAGTTGCCTGCTCTGTTGAGCAAAAGCAGCCTTTGCATATCTGCTCATTTCCTTCAAATGTTTTTCTTCTCAGTAGCTTTCAAACATTTTAAAACTGGGCTTTTTTCTTTAATAATTTGGGCCCCCCTTATGGTCGCGTATGTGAATATCCTACATGTATTTTCATCTCTAGCATGCCCCAAACTCTACTTTCCAACCTCCACCTCACTTCCCATTTTCATGGTGTCTATTCCCCCTAAAAAGATCATTTTTTTATACTTTAGGAAAGTCACCACTGCCAAAGCGATGTGCTCTGTTCTCTCCTGCAGCCCATGTGGCTCTTGGCAACACAACCCAGAGCCGCCTCTGAGAAGGGGAATCTGTGAGAAGGTTGGTAGTACAGAGCAGGGGGGCAAAGTGAGCCAAGACAAAAAAACAAAGAAAATTTTTCATAGATCTTCTCCTGCTCTGAAGTTTTATTGAGTCTTTCCTGTACATCACCACTTCAAGCACTATTAGTCTAAGTTGTTGTCTCTTCGAGCCATACAGGCAGTCGCGGAGCTGAGGTGGCTTTGTGGCAGGCAGTTGTGCTATTTCCTCCACTTGACAAGTATAATCTCCTGCCATGTCTTGTGCTTTTCTTGTTACTGAAGAGATGCTCGGTCTCATAAAAGCTGACATGCCCTGCGAAATTCCGTGTATGCTTTTTTTTACAGAGCCTGTGCATGTAGATCTCTGAAGGCATACAGTAGATGTTTGACTTTGCATAGAACAAAGGCTCCCAAATTCATTGTTAGGGAATACCTGTGGGGGAAAAAAAAACCCAACAAAACCCATCCTACTTGACTTTTGACATGTACTATAAAAAGACTGAGTTAGTGAGAAATAGCTTATGCGCACAAAAAAACCCCAAGTGCTGTATCAGCTTTTTTCTTTGGGGATTAGCAAAGAGAAAATTGATTTATTTTTGGTGGTGTTTCCTCCCCTGGGCCCAGAGAAAACCAAAACTCCAGATTATGCCCAGGTAAGGGTTTTAAAAAATGTGTAAATGTGTAAATATTTTTTTTCTAGTTAATATCGCTAAATTTAAAGCTTGCATTAACTAATTTCTAAATCTTACATGTGGACTACTTGCTCATAAATGTCTATAAAAATATTAAAATCTTATTAGCATTTAAATAAACATTGGAATAAAAGTTTGCTATGATGCTTATTTTACCCACTTTCATTCAGCTATCAACCACAGTCTTAGATGGAGAGGTTCATAGTAATGCAAAAATGTAGCAGATGAGGACTAGAACTATTTCTATGCAGATGGCAGGGTGGATCACTGCTTACAAATATATGCATGTGTATATATATATGTATATATTGGTTGAGCAACTGTCATATGTATTAGTTATGGTAGTTTCATAGCTTTATATATAACTATAAATAAATGTATTTTGATTTTGATGAAAATTATTTTGATTACCACTGTACCTTAGACAGTTGTCAATAGTTGCACAAATAGGACCAGATTAGAATGGTAAATTCTTGCCCATTCTGCACAAGGGTGTATAAACAATATCAAAACCCACGCAAGAATAATGAATCAGGCTTGTTGGAGGCATTTTGACTCATTAGTTGGCCAGGTATACAGGAGGATGAGTGCATTTTTCTAATAAAAATTTGGTGTCATTTAAAGCTGCTGTATAAAGTATTTATTCTAACTCAGTGGCATAAAAGCACAACATTAAAATCAGTCAGGTAATGGTAAGATTCTCTTTCAGTGACTTCTCATATCAAAAAGCTGCATATCTGAATAAATCCCCTTGCAAAAGGCTTTCACTGTCTCTACACATTGACCTTTCAGCAAACATAGGGTGAGTTGCCATTAAAGGTTTTTAAGGACATTATTGGTGAGTGCAATTTTTTTACTTTAATTTTCATGCTACTTTGCTTTTGACTATGCACCAGGGATACTTTTAGATTATTGATGACTGCACCATCTGGCTGTATTCTATTAATACCAATGTAACTGAGTTTTGCAAACTCTTTCTCCTTCAGTTCAAACCCGTAGGCAACGTATCCTTCCACAGCTACAGCAGGTACTCTAGACTGAGTGACCTTGGTTGGATTAAGCAGAGAAAGTATTTGCTCATGTTTTAAGCAGTATTTCTACCTGTACTTTCCGACAGTTGGGAATATGGGACTTCAAAGTAAGAGGATGGAAACAGATTTCAAGGTTAATTATCTCATATCCTCGACTCATGAATCCATCTGGATTTTGCTGAATGCAGAAACTTGACGGTTGGGGATTTGATGGTGGTGTCATGATCCAAAGACACGCTGAAGGACCTTGCCTAGTATGAAGAGCTGTAAGAGGGTCCTCACTAAGGGAGTGGAAGTTCAGCATCAGATTTGTCAGTCCAGTGGTGGAGCTGGACATGGAGAAATTGCCAATATTTTTGAGCCTGGAAAAATTCCTGTTTGGCCTTTAATAAGTCGATCAGAAAGCAGTGTGGAGGGTCTGGTTTGAGCTTTTTGTAAACTCTTTTCCTCATGGTTTCCAACAACCACCTTAAGAGAAGGATTCAAATATTTCAGTGCTCACTGCTTTGCTTTTAACACCAGCTCTGGCTGACCTGCCTGTTTAGTTTTTAAGTTCTGGCTACGTTACATGCTATTTTCAATGCTTCAATCATTTAAAAAAAAAAGCATAGTAATTCACAAAATTCACAAGAATCACGGATTAAACACTTGACAACCTAGTTACACTGAATGCTGTACTTTGTTTTCACTGGTAATAATGCAATCATTTAACCATAATTTCGTAATCCTTAGAACTGTGATGTTTTCCTGACTTTTTTCTGATAATTAATTCTTGAAAGCAAAAATTTGTTGACACAAGGTGTTTTGATACTACAATGCTGAGTATCCATGAACCTAAACCCAAAAGCTAGTTATAGAGTTAGAGAAAGTGAATTGCAAATAGTGAATGTCCTGCTTCTGCTGCAACCCATATGCTAAGGAATTTTTTTTTTTTAAATGAATGTGCAAAAAAGCCCACAGAACTGCTTGTGGGACATTTATTAAGAGAGAAAAGGATGAATTAAAACTTTTTAAAAGTGCCATGAATTATTTGTCAAGCTCAACTCAGAACAAAACGCAACATTGTAGTAGTATTGTCACCTGAATATATGCATGTGCGTCAAGATATCTAGACAGACAGATAGCAACCCTTTTTAGGGAGGTGACAACAGGACTTGAAACAAGGATATTTCTGCTGTGTGAGCTGCAGAACAAAGTCCATTATCTGAGAGCAGGAGCAGGGCTTTACCAACTTTTATTCGGCCACAGTGGAGAAACAGTTGGCTAAAAACATAGTATACTATCTTTGTGTTGATTATAAGCCCCTGACTATAATTCTTATGGAAATTATTTTTATCTTCTCCAAAGGGAAAATGTTTTGGAAACTCCCTGTGGGTTTCTCAGACTGTTGGTTCATTACATGGATTACTCCTGCAGTGTTTTGGGCTCCCACACTCTGGACTGAGTTGTGATTCTATATCTATCTGCATTTCTTTCTTTTGCTGCCTTTTTCTTTCTCCAACCCACATTTTTCCCCACTGGGAAATAAATTGTTTCATATTTTTCATTTGAAGCTAAGGCTCCTTAAATGACTTCCATTGAGTTTTTCCAAATCAGGTTCCATTAGCAGAACAAAAATGAAAACAATTCCTGCTGTGGTGAGCCTTAAGAAATGGGTTGTGTAATGAACCAAGACAATGGGTGATTGACAGTCAAGAATTTAGCTGGCTTTAGCTGATTTAATGAAGCCAGGATACATATGAAAAAAACTCACTAACAAATAGACTCCCATGTCTTTCCTAATGTCAGCAAACAGTCAACCTTATATACCAAGGTAAATAAATACTCAGGTTTAAGGACTTCGATAGTATATGTCCCTGACAATGAAAAAACATGGTTAATATTCTTTCTTGGGGTTAAAGAAGCAAAATTAACTTCAGAGCTACTGTTGCCAGCTGTGATTTTGGACTAGGGCACAAGCAATAATGGGATGGGGGAAGAACTAATATAGATATTGCAAAAAGCACAAGGGATCACAGACTACTAGTATAGTATTGTAATAGCAGAACAGCAGAATACCCAGAAGAGTAGAGATGCCCAAGAATTTCTGGAAAAAAAAGTGGCACGGTGCCAGCTGGGCTTTTTAGTGCTGGCTCACTGCCAGCGCTTCGGGACACCAGTGAGGTCCTGCAGAGCCACTTTGGTGCGTGGTTCCTGTAGCAGCCAACACTTTATCTTCAGGGGTAGACTTACAGGTGCTGTTGAAGCACGGCATCTGCAGAAGGAGCAAGTTCAAATCACATGCTGCCCTGAAGCGAATAATCCTCCCAGAACATGTGTCATGATGGACTGCAGTGCCAAGGCAATCCAAAGGCTCTTCAGGAACTGGGCTTGATTCAGTGGGAATTAGGTACTTTGATGCACCTCATCCTACTGGCTCTAGCATATCACCAGTGACGGCAGACACAGGCTGGCTCTACAGAGAGCTGCTCTAATGTGTCTGCACAGGGCTCCCTACAGCATTAGCAAGGAACCCACCTCGTTCTGCATGTCTTCCTTGGATGTTCACTCTCCCAGATCTGCAACGCTGTAAAGCATGAGAAGAAACAATAATTCTGTGAGTTACCAGCATGGGTCTACTGCAGCCAGAGAGTAAACCTTGCTGGACCATGTGCCTAAATGATGCCGTGTGAAATGGTGAGTACATCTTGTCACTGTGCTGCTTATTGTAGGAACGTTTCAGGAATCTCACTGAAAATGTTCTGGGGTAACTAAAGTAACCCATTTTAAACAGATCTGACTTCTTAGATAAAAGGTTGCCATTTTCTGAAAGTCTATCTTTGACATGCCTCAAATTGTCACTTAAAACCGGGGGTGGCAATGACTACTAATGACTCTGAAAAGTGTGGTGTGGGCTTTATGAAATGCCACAGTCCTTTTAACTAACAATCTATTAAAATGATGATCATCCAGAATATGGTGTATGGGATTTTTCAAAGCCATTTTAAAGTAGTTGATAATTTTTTTATCAAATGAGAATATAGTATTGCAAGTGGAGATTAGCGTTTGAATAGGAAGGAATTATATTTGGAAGGAGTGTGTAGACTTTTCGGTCCAGAGGGTTCACACTGAGTACCAAATCAATCCCACAAAATGTTCCCAGGGGCTCTCAGAGTATGATGTCATAGGTCCACTTATCTTTTCTAGGCAGTGAACACTTGCAGCTGCCATAGATTTAGGAGCAGCAGAAAGCCTGCAGCATTTCATGTAACAGGCCCTTTCATTTGCATTTTTTCCACCCTAAAGTGTAAACCATTATGTGTTGTGTTTTGGGTGTTGGTTACTGGATTCCGCAAGGTTCCACCTCAAAACCTGGACAGACTCAGACCTTAGCATTCAAAGTCAGCCATTAATTACCTCACAAGCAAGAAGGAGAGAAGTCTGATCTGTACTGAAAATTACCTGTTTTCTGCTTTTCAGTCATTTTTTATTTTAGAGTAAAAAGTGACTTTTTCAAGCCTCATCCTGCATGTTTTTTGACAAGGGCAAGACAAAAACATTCTGACCTGGGGAAAGACCAATGAAGTTGCTATGCCGTGAGCTGGTGTGGAGGGAAATTGTGTTTTCTGGTTAGTCCTGCGACACGTTTTGTGTTGATAGCACTTTTGGATAGCTCTAGTCTGCACAGTTGGACCACAATATCTCTATCTGGAAAAAAACAAGTGTTCTCCTCCCTCCCCATTCTCCTTCAAAGTACTACTAGGATGGGTTGATGAAAAATTAGATAATCTTTAATAAAACAGAAGTATTGCCACAGAAGCCTGTGCTATGGATAGCAGCACGTGTTCTTCTCAGTCTGGAGGTTGTGACCTTAAAGAAAGCTGCAGCACTTACTTCTCAGCCACCTATGCTAGTTTGATAGAAACCAGGATCAGCAATCAAAAGTAGGATTGCAAAAGGAAAACATTTGGGGACCACCAACCTAGGTTATCGAAAACTTTTTTCCCTAATAAAATTTTTTTACATAAATTTTAAACTCAGCCTCAGAATCTTCTAATTTGGTAGCTGCCTAATGTAAGAGAGAAGATTAATGAGTAGTTCATACTTATAAAGTTTTGGATTAGTGCTTTGTGGGGAGCCATAAACCAAGCATGTTTCCACTTCCCACTTGTGGTGTGTCTTGGGGTATGCAGGAGGGCATTAGTTTTTTTCAAGTCCTAAAAATTCACACTCATCTCATTGTCAGGGTTAACTAATGTTGCAAGATGTGCTCATGCAGCCCTTGTTCACCACAACTATATTTTATTCAGATCACTGGACTACTACAGCTTTTCACAGGGTGCTACTCCACAATCCAGTAGTGCTCTTAGAAAACGTTTGATAAGCAGCCCTTCTCTTCCCTTGCTCCATTTCATTTCACCAGGCTTCACATGTAATTCTTTTGTCTCTAATTGCCCTTTAAAAGTTTACAACCATATTGATTTTTGGAAGAAGTCAGGCAACTGTAACAGGTAGAGAGTATCCAGCATAAATTATGGAAGAATTAGGCTGCAATTGAAAGGAAAGCCTAATCAACAGGGAGGAAATTCTTGTTCTTATTAGCCCAATGTATCTCGACCATCAACCACTTTGATCTACACCTGCCACCTGTAGCAGGACCAGAAGAAAAAGCTTTTATCCTTGTAATGCCAGGGGAGGGGATGGTTCCCTGTAAAGAAGGTGTGTGGCTGTCACCTACAGAGATGCTCTGACCTCTAAGCTTTGGCACAGCTTTTACCACTTCCTCCCACTTGCTACCTAAAGTGATCACAGCTGTTTTTGTGGGGACATCCTGCATGCGAGACTTTCTGAAAAACCCAATCAGGTTGGCAGAATCAGGGTGAAGTGGAGTCAAACTTAATTTTTCAATCCTAACAATAGTCTGGGCAGAATACACACTGCATTGCACAATTAAAATAATTTCTGGGGACTAGAAGCAGAGGTCTAGTTGCCTTGAAAACTTCCAAGTCAAACAGGGTTGCAGCTATCAAATATAAATATCTCCAGGATTAGGGAGGACTGTTTTAGTTCTCTATTTGGGATTTAGGAATCCTCCATTCTAGCCAAGTCCTTCTGGAGGACTTCCTAAACTCCATAGCAGGTATTTATTTCAACTAATTACAGACAATCTGTTCTGGAGAAAATGAGTATTAGTACGGACTGAAATGTAATAGAAGACACATCTGAGTGTCTGTGAAACATTCCCACCTCCAAAAAACATCAGAAATTTTTGCTCATTATTTTAAAAGGAACCTGAAGTCATCTGATAAAATAAGTAGCCCTTCCCCAAACTTTCAAAAGTCACAAACAACTGGCTTCTGGCTCTCAGTATCTTGTCCCTTTTGAGAATTTTCTATGATTCTTTTTCTGCTGATAAATATCAGCTCACAAAATGAAAACAAGGTAACCATGAGAGTGCCCCTGTTTCAAGTGGCAAGAGCAATCATGTGCATCCTGCAAATTTCAGGTTGCAGCGTAGGATCTATAAAAAGCCCATCCAACGGATATGAAGGAGTTAGCCTCATCTGGGAGTATTACCCACATCACGACTGGTGCTTCTGTGCAGGTGTGCCTGGATATAAACTGCTAATATTTTTAAAGTCTCTGCTCCATGAAGTTAGAAAAAAATGATTGTGACAAAAATAGAGAGACTAAAATACCCCTTGTTCTTGAAAAAAATCTATTGGAAATTAATTTCATACCACTAAAATAATTTATAGTAAGG
This sequence comes from Gymnogyps californianus, assembly GCF_018139145.2. Taxonomy (NCBI): domain Eukaryota; kingdom Metazoa; phylum Chordata; class Aves; order Accipitriformes; family Cathartidae; genus Gymnogyps; species Gymnogyps californianus. Next base: position 44,203,784 of record NC_059472.1, read on the forward strand.
TAAACACAAACTAAGGAAAGAGATCTAAAACCAAATCACAGACTACTGTTTTATTAGTCTTGTAGTTATAGCATATTCCATGAAGTGTCAAAAAATTATTAAAGATAACAGTTGACTACAGCAGCCTAACAAAACTTCAGGACTAAATTTTGTGGAATCTTTACAAATGTCATTAGAGTGCATATCGTAATGCATTACATAAAATCCTCTTCAGCTTAGATCATTTACAAGCACAAATAATTACTTCGAAGGAAGTGATGAAGTTCAAAGCACCAGATATAGGAATACTATTGTTTCCTCAGGCAGGCTGGTACTAAAGGCTCCTAATCATCCTTAGGATAACAGTGTACCATAGACTGCAACAAGTAGTGATAAAATATGCAATCTTGTGTTGATGAGCTATAATGTAGTACTTGGGAAAGAAAGTTAACACACCAATGTGGGATGAGAAATATGATGAAATGGGCATAGACATTGATTTATTACTCACAAACAAAAATTAGTAAAATAAAGCTATAAATTATGCCCATTAGTTACTGTCTATGTTTTTTGTAACGTTCTTCACAGCCAGGAATGAACTTTTTAAGTGCCATATAAGGATTACTCATCTGACATACATAAAACACTGAAATGTAAAGAACGATCTTCATCTTGCTGTCCAACTTTCATCCTGAATTTCCTCTGTTTAGTAAACTAAACAGACACAAAGTTATTCGGCTATAAGGGGACCAAAATTTTTTGTTTATAAAAAGAAATTGTGAAATATCTATATGCTGTAATGCTAGACCATGGTGTATTTCATTTACTTTGTTCAATGAAAGGTGTATCCATGTCAGAAGTACAATGCTAATAAGCTAGGAATATTCATACTAGAGCAGCCAAGGATGGATAAAGATGCATTTTACTACCAGACAGGAGAATTTCCTCAACATTCCTTGGCTGATCTGCAAAGTCCTTCATCCAAAGTTGCATAAAAGTTGTCATCTTACCTTTAATACAGATCCTCAGTCATTCAGTCAATTTTCTCCCCTGTCTCTCTCTCTCTCTCTCAAATATCCTGAAAATAACCTTCAGCTTCTTTAAAACATAAAGCTTTGGCATTTTAGACAAACTGTAATGAGCCAATAAACCCGATTTGGAGGCTGGTTAGTATCACATAAATTAATTTCCCTGCTAAATGATCAGAGTCACATCCACCTTTTTCACTACCATCTGCCTCACAACAAAGTTGGCACTGTACTCCTTTGAGAGGTGGACTGTAAAAGTGTCATTTAGAAAAGGCTTATTAACAAAATGCATTCTAAGTTCCAATTTTCCTGTTCCAGGGTAATGGCAGCATATATATACTGTTAGCAGGAAGCCCTCAAATGTCCATATGGCATGCACTTAAAAAAAAAAAAAAAAAAGGAAATGGAATGTGTGTATGGATCTATACAAATATTCACCTTCATTTTCAGGGATTTTCCTAGGTATTTGATCATGACAATTCTGCTAGTTGTTAGTTCTGCCTATGAAGGAACAGTCCCTGCCAGCTGGGGTACTTCCCCTTCTTGCCTCTGGACTATATAATCAAGCATTTTGCCACACCTATAAAATGGCACTGGAACAAACCACTTCTCCTGAGCTTGCTCTTGATTTCCTCCCCCCACACCTCTTCTGATGTGTGACAGACATGAGGTCACTCACTCGGCCATCTCTTTTCATTCCTCGACACAGTCAGGTACTTGGCAAGTACTTTGAGATAGTCCGATGGCAGGGGATATGCAGAGAAAAAAACGTATGCTTCACCTCCATGCAGAAAGTATTCTTTGCTTCTGAAATTCTCATTTCTAAGTTCTCAATGTCAAAGACCATTCCTAAGCGTAACAATGCAAAGCTCCAAAGGGGCCTTCCCCAATTGACTGGCGGTGCCCAGAGTTCGCCAAAGGGAGATGTGGCATGTTCACCCTCCAGCCCAGAGGAGAAGGTGATGTACCCACGCGGGTGAGGACTGCAGTCCCTCAGCGGCTTCTGGTGGAAAAAGTCAGGGGACAGACTCAATGCTGCAGCTCTGCAGCATTGGAGCAGTGCTGCTGGGTACTCTGGCTTTGGCTGGAGCTGCTCCTCACCTCCTGGGACTCCAAAGCACCACCCGCAGGTAGCAGGGACAGGGCAGGCTGTGCCAGCTAGCTCTCTGAGGAAGAATCAGTTTAGATCATACATGCAGGACAGAGGGCTCCCTGAAACATATTTGGCTTTCTAGTGCCCCTATTTGTCTTGTTTGGGTGTATCTGCTATTTCCTGCCTATTTTCTTCCCCTAGCCACATAAATGCTTTTACTTCCTCTCTGTGTAATGTGGAGAAGCAAGCTGTCTTTGTAGTTTGCAAAAGCCACACAAGCTCTCCAAGCTTAGCTTAGCCCTTATGTTTACCAACTGTTGTAAAGCAGGAAACCATCCGAATATGGTTTCTAAACTCAGATTAAAAACATCTTTCTGGAATTTTTTACTTGTTGTGGGTAAACATACATGGAGGCTAAGATCTTCTTTATATTGAGAAGCCTGCAGTGAAGGCAAGGAAATTTTAAATTTAGACAGGGACTCTGATTTCCTTTTTCCAGTAGTGAAAAAAATGTGGTGACAAAATTGATTCATGGGACAGTGGGGTAATATGTTTTTCCATGTGAAGGAAGTGAAGAAGAAATTAAATACTCAAGTTAAAATGTATATATATGTGTTTCCCTTTTATGTAGCAGAGTCAGAATTTAACAGACCCATCAAATGGAATTTTACCAGTGTCATTTAGTTGCAATGAATGGTACTGTCCCTTCCTGGGCCAAGGTACCACTGGGCCATGAGCTTTCAGACAAGGGAGCAGTATCAACATGACATACAAGCATCATGTTACGTTGTTCTCTCTCACTAAATGTCCTGCAGCATGCTATTGTTCTACCATATATAATGCAGACAGTAGCTTTGGTTTATTTTCAGGATTAAAATGTATTTTCTTCTCCAAATTCTTAAAACCTCCATTTTTTTCCCCTTAACACTAGCCATAAATCCTGATGTAGTAACAGGAATTACTTGGGTTACAGTGACCCCTCCTTTCTAAGTAACTGGAAAAGACACCATTAAGATGGTTTCCATAATTTTCTATCTTATTAAGTGTAATCAGATTCTTCAGTTTTATTTTTCCCTCTTAATATTTATTTCCTCTAGTTTGTTTTTATAGGTGTTCTAGGAAGGACTGGGTTTTAAGAAATTATTTTCAATAAATCTAGTTAGGAAGCTCTTCAAGCAACAAAACCAGTAGCAGTAACCACATGAGTCAAATTTCACTTCAAAGAAGTTTTTGAAATCACACTGTGTATTTCTGATCTGTTTTCTGTCCTCAAAATAGAATCCAAATTACTTGAATGTAAATTAAAAATAGCAAACTGTACGACTGTAAAGGTCAAAATCCAGACCACAGAATTACTAACAGTGTTTCTTTCAGATCTATTGTCCTCCCAAATTTAGAAAGAATTGAAAACTTCCTTCTCCTTCATTGAAATTAGCACTGCCAGTAGAACGCCTAGAAAACTTAACATATTAAATCTTTCATTCACCTTTCTCAAGGTCTTTATCATTTTAAAATTGATTTCTTTTCAGGAAAAAGAACCATACTGTATAAAGTATAATTTATCTGACTTTCCATTTCTCTATACAACAGAAAGAGATTTAATATTGACCAGGCTGCTGAGTTTTCTTCCTTTTAAAAATATATATCAAATAGTCGCCTAGGACTTGTTGGAGTCTGGATGCTGAACGTCTTCTTAAAATACTGGAAACTCCAAAGTACATGCATGTTGCAGTATGGCAATATTAATATTAGGTAATAACAAAAACCAACCTATCTCCATGTCTCAGATAACAGTAAACTGAAGAGGCAGAGGCTTCTGTTTGCTCCTGCCAGCAGCTCAGGAGGTTCTTCTCTAATTCTTCATTCTGGAAGTCAGTGCAGATTTTCCTGTTCATTACGGGAGAACATTCCTGTTCTTACCCTGTCATAACTGCAACCTGTCTCTCAGATCCTGAAAACATGGAGATGCCTATTTTGAGCTAGGAGAGGTTGCTCAAAAGTCATCACTGGCACTATTAGGTGAACCCTGTGGTCTAGGACTGGGGTGAGCTCCTTGAGGTCTCTTCAGTCTGATTAGGTCTGAAAACTGGCAAATGAACTGTTCTGCATTTCCCAGGAATTCCAAATAATTCCCACATGAATGAGGTTTAACTGAAATCTCTGAACTCCTCACAGCTAGTTTCTGTTTCTCCACTTGAATTATGGAGACTTCCAAGTTCACAAAAATGGGAATTTCTCCTGGGGAAGAAAAATTTTGGGTGAATTTCTGCCTGAATATATGAAAAACGTGTGAAGTGCTTTCAAGCAACAAAAGGTAGCTTCCTTACTGCAGCAAACATAGCCAGTCTATACCTGCATTGCAGCCTCCTCTGTGACTGCCGGGTGGTTTAAAGAGCGCTGCCGGTCAGCTGGCAGCAGCTTAATTGCCGTAGCACAAAGCTGCTGAGCCAGATTTCTTCCCTTAAGAAACTGGATGCGCTGCACTTCTTAAGAAAGTTTAAAAATACCTTTTCCTGGGGTTTGTGTTTGGGTATAGGAAACATTCTAGCAATGCTTTATAAATACTGCTTGCCTTTTTCTTGTTCCTGTCTCAACATCCTAGAAATACAGCCTATATTTCATTCCTGTTTTACAGGTTCAGAGTCATCTCACTGCCAGCTAAAAACACAGGCATTGTTTACACTGGTCATTAAAACACCTATTAGTTTACCTGAGATCTCAGCTTGTCAAGTGAACATTAATCTGGTCAAATTTCCTCCATGTATATGGTCACAAAAAGCAGAACCCTGTTAGTCCTTTGTGCAAATAAGATTATGTACACAAGACACATTGTTAGTATTATTACTGGAAGCATACTGTGCATTCACATAAGGCTATTTTAATGTGTTTCTGGTGTATCATACCTTTTTATAGACACGGTTGCTGATTTTAAAATAAAGCCATTTTTGTTAGCTTGCTTAAAACCAAACCTAAAGCTTGGAAATACAGCTACCATTTCTGTGTACATGTTTTTGGCACAAATACAAATTTTTTTAGGGTACATTACTTGGTATTCTGCAGATGCAAATGAGCCTGGTCACTTCCTGTTTTCAGTTGACTGGACACAAATCTCCGAAGATGCAGAAGCTACATAACAATATTTAAGATTGTGCTTCAGGTGACAAGCCCTGCTCAAGCACAACAACATACTATTTGGAAAGCTTGCAAGGTTTATTAACCTGACCACAGCACCATGTAAAATGTGGCTCTGCCATTTCTTATTTTGCTCTGAGCATATCCAGACATGAGACACTCCGGATAGCTACGTTTTAAAATACAGTTGTGAATACAAAATACTCAGCTGGGAGGAAGGCATAAACAAGTAAACTACAGTTCAAGCTGTTGTCTGCTCAGTTTCCACAGTCAACTGACTTCAGCGAACAAGGAGCAGGATGAAGCCGCAGAGCCCGAACCTGCACCCGCCTTCTGGAGCACAGTCAAGTGCCGCAGTGACCACCACCAAGCAGGACTGGAGACATATTTTGGAACTGTTTAGATGCTCGTCCTGAATAAGCCACAACATTGAGGTAGATCTGCATAAATCTTTCTTGGAAGTAATTGCTCCCAGCATATTAAAAGGGCTTTTTTAGATTTATAAGCTGGGTTTTTTTCAGAATAGAAACTAGAAGAACATACTTTTAAATCTGAGAAAACTCAAAATGGAAAGGGAAGACAGAAGAGAACTTGAGGATCTTCCCAGTCCTGAGTGTCATAGCAGAGCTGGCTTCCACATCCAATCTTGGTTTCAAACTAAAAATTTGGTGACTTTCTGAGTGGCCACACTGCTCTCTCTCAAACCTTAGGAAAGGGTGATTTTTTTTTCTTATCTCCTGTTTTGGCTGTGATTTTTGACATTGTTTTCCTCAGGAGTCACCCACCCATGTTTGCTGTGCTGTTTCCTTGCTGCCTCTTCCATTTTCCCTTCTGTCTGCCCTGTCCTTCAGCTGTGAATCCTCCCTCCTCTGACCATGTCCAGGAGTTTCTGGGGAAGGTGGCATCTCCAGGAGGCAGAGGAGGACCCAGTGTGCTGCAGCTAGGACAAGGCAAGGAGACTTCCTTTCTACTGACCTGCCATACACTTCTGAAAGAAATTAACAGACAAACTTCACACTCCCCATATCCCCTAAAAATCCCCCAAATCTTATCATAATGTGCCTTTAAAACTAAAAATTAAAAAAATTAAAAAAATAAGACTGCCATCTGAGATATAGAAACACACCAAAGCTTAATGTAGCTGAGCAAATGTGCCATTACAGTACGCACTGGTACACCTAAGAGTTTCCTTCTCAGCTGGAGCACAGAACAAATGGAGTGAATGGGCAAACAGTAAAAGCAAAAGATAACTCCTTTCCGAGCATCGTTACATTCCTCCTTTCCCCCCATACATATGCACTCTAAAGCAGTGTTTCCTGGGCTGTGCTCATGTCAGGCTCTGCAGGTCTTTAAGCTCGCATGTCTGTGGGTCCCAAGCAAGCTACGAAGCCCCTGGTGCGGAGGGCATTGAGATACGTGCCACATTCAGCATTTCCGTGGTGCCTGCTCAGCATTTTGACACATCGGTACCCCACTGAGTGCTCTGTTCATGCAGTGGGTGAGCAAGTCCTGGGTCATACCACTGGGGCAAGTCACCTACACTGAGTGCTACAGCTCTGAGCCTCAGCCCAAGGCAAACAAACAAATAAAACCTTCAAACCTACCAGAAACCATCTCAGCTTTACCAAATGTAAGGACACAGTCTTAAGAGCTAATAACAATCTTCCATGAACAGAAGAGAGCTGAACTGTTTAACAACTATGTTTGGGAAAATCTTCTTGGTAAACTGTGGGATTGGAGACTGTGTCCAAGAAGAGACTGAGGTCCTGCTTCACACATCCAGGTGCATTTTCTCCACCTGTATTCTGACCAAAGCAAAGCCATCCAGGACTGAAAATCATATACCTGCATCAGTGCAGAAGTGGACCCGGACTGATCCTTGCCGGTGTAAGCGGGCCCTGAGGGACAAGACTAAATACCACAAGTGCAGCACTGAGAAGGTATCCACACGCAGAGATCTGCCTGGCTTCAGGTCCAGGTCTACCGCTGGCCCAGGGCACCAACTGAGCAAAACCACCATTGCCTGCTCCCTGCCAGTCACACCCGAAGAGAATTTGGCTTGTTTAATCTAGAAAAACAAAGGCCAAGAGAACATTTGTCTTCTAAATATATCAACTGTGTAAACATTGGGCACAAACATCTGTTTAGGTTTAAAATTAACTTTTGATCGGAGACAGGCGTAGACTGGGTTCAGATAAACTTGGGTATGGACATGTGAACTGTGAGGGTCTGAACCAGCCTTTCGGTGGGAATTGCAGGCAGCTGCGGAGGGGAAGGCAGGAGAGGGCAAGAGGAGGACAAGGCTATATTAAAGTTATTTATTTACAGACTGTAGTTAGGGATGAATCAAGAGCTGTGAAGGAAAACAAAACAACCCAAACCAACCAAAAAAACAACAAGAAAGTAAAAAGATGGTAATGGTTAAGGCAACAGAAGACCAACCTGTTAACTGTTTACAGTCTGCCTGCTGTAATCGATAGATATATTTTGCTGGGATTGGAAGGCTAAAGTCAGAGAGACACAAAACCAGTGAATGTATAAACAACATCAGTCTGCAGGAGAGTGTGAGGTGCCAATGGCTGTTCAGGGAACAGGTTACTCAGATGCTGTAACTTAAGCTAAAAAAAGCTTATTTGGCTAAGAGGTGAAGGTGGTGTTTTCTGTGTATACATGCTGGTACCAACTATTTCACTGTTCTAAAATCCTGGTTTCCTTAGGGTATTCAGGGTTTCATTGCCTTGAAAAGTTTCAGTGGTTAGTTTGTAAATACCTGATCTGTGTGGGGCATTTTGTTTTGTTTTGGGTTTTTTTGAGGTGAAAGCTTGAATTTCTTTTGTAAAGGAAAGAAATCAGAGAGAGGGCAACAGTGCAGCTACCCTGTTGGCTCTCTCAACCTGGTTCTCCTGTACAGTTTTGTGGAGCACTTAGGAAAATTACTGTCTCTCCCCCAAGACACATGACATTCACAGGGAAAGAAATTCAGTGGGGATAAAAGTGGGGAAGGGATTGCTGTTGCTGTTGCATTAGGGTTTTACTTGTTTCGGACTTATTTTTGCCGGTGGTGGTGAGTTCTGGGGTTTACTGCTTGGGTTTTTCTTCTTTTCATTGGCTTCCTGACGCAGCTGCAGCTAGGGAATGGCAGCCTTCCCCATTGCTCACTGGAAGCCAGCTGCTCTTTCCAGTGGTGTGTCCAGAAGTGAAATCAAAAGTGCAGATTGAGAATAACTGACACTGCAATCTGTCATTGTGCTGCTGCTTTTCAGAGGAAATACTCTCTTAACTGACAAGACAGCTAGACCATCCTCCTTGTTTTGCAGAGCCTGTGGAAGTTGGGAAGTGGGTGGGGGCACTTGGTATGGGCACATGGATCATTTTATGTCAGATACTGTACTTTTTGAGGTAGCCTTAAGATGATTATTGACATCACTGGACCAGCACAGCTACAAACCTGTCAAGAATTTGGGAAAAGTATGGGAGATGCTTTGCACTTTAGACTGAGAAAAGTGACCTGTGAGAGTGCAGGCAGGTTCTGTCTGAAACAACAAAGAGGGAGAGCTGGAAAGATGGTGCAAATATGCCAACAAACTTGAAGACATTTTTTTGTCTTTGGCCAGATGGTTTGACAGTTTGTAGTATGCCTGTGAATGATGAAGTGCTTGGCAAGGTGTTGCTGACCTCTTACTAGTCCCTCCAAAAAGGAACAAGAGAGTTATCTTTACAGGTGCTAAAGGCCTCCAGTGCATCCCAATAATCCACCTTCAGCAAGGATAGAGATCCTCAGTGAAATAAGCTGTATTTGGCCTTGCTGCACTGGGAAGAGGAATACTCTGTCAGTCCTGCTGACTTCTGCAGTTAACCCAGTGCTTACTAGATGATAGTGGGTTTTTTCCTGAAATATATTGCCATTATATATGTCTGTGATATGAAATATTACTGTTGAGTGGTTAAGTGCTCCTCTCTGATTCTCTATATAGATCTATCCTGACATTGAACTGCCAGGTACTGAAGGTGTGGTGCTTAGATATTACAGTGGTAGGGAACTTAAATATCTAGAAAGATCGCTGATAAATTATACACTCTGCAGATAAACCTCTGCCAAATTCTATTCAAATGGCAAAGACATAATGTGAATATGACTCTAATGAAGGAAGGCTAGAGTTGCCATAATGCATGCAGGTGCAATTGCTCCAAATCTCTCTTAAAATCCATTTTCCTGCCAGTGCTCATTCTTCCTTTAAACAGAAGTTAATACTCTGCTGACATTACTGAACTCCATCATGCTCATTATCTCAGGCTAGCATTTAGATCAGGTTTTTGGAGGTGAAAGACCAATTCATTAACTCTATTGTGTCACTCAATGACTTCCTGTAGAGACATCATAAGTCAGATGGTGGGTGTCACTGCTGGAAGATGAAAGACAGCTATAAAGTAGGAAGACAACTGGTATAATTCACAAAAATGAGGAAAAAAAATTATAGCCTTTAATTTCTATTCATAGTTCAGGTTTTCAGTATGTTATTTAGATAACAGTGCATTTGAGGGATTTTTTTTTTATGAGTTTCAGATACGGAATGGAAGAGGTTATTGGTTGGTTATTTCTTTTTGACTTAAAGAGAAGAAATAATATAGGTAACAAATAACACAGCAATTCCTGTAAAAATGAAGTAAAAATGAGTGTTTTAAAGCCAGAAGTGTTGAAATGCCCATATACACTAACTTGTCTTGGCTTAAAGGGAAAAAAAGAGTGTTTGGAAAAAGATTACTTTGTCAAAACAATAATGTCATGAAACTGTTTGAATTTTTGTTAAAGAAAAAAACAGCTGCCAGGAATCAAAATCCACTTATTTGATAAAAACAAAAAAAAAAATCCCCCCACTGTTTCCTCAGAGTAAAGAAAATGTTTATTTTTAGAATACTCTCTGGGATGAAAGAATTTTTTAAGACTTTTTTATGGAAAGTAGGCTCCTACTGCTACTGGTTATCGACTGAACATGAAGCTTCTCACTTTGCACACAGGAAATAAACAAGCAAAAATACTTTTCATGCTTGTAATTGAGTTTTTCTAAGAAAATTTTCAAATACGAGCCTTTTCAAGTGTAATTAGCAACTACTTAGCGTGAAGAAGCAGTGTCAAATAAGGAAAGCCTTTGCCAGAGAGCTTCGCAGCTTCTGTTCAGCTTCCCTCTCTCTACCTGTTGCTCAACAAAACCGCGGGAGATGATCGTTTGGGCGACTTCCCCCCCCCCCCCCCCCCAAAGCTGTAAAAAGCATTGCGGGGGTGGGGCGGGGGAGGGGGGGGAGAGGAACTTTCAATAATATCGAATATTTGCAGGGATTCTCCATGCTTCAGAGCACACAGAACAAGCGCCCATCTTTTAGAAGAGGTGGGGCAGCCGCCTTCCACGAGAGCCCTGGGCTCCCTCCGAGGCCGGACGGCAGCGCAGGCGCCTGCAGCAGCCACCTCTCGCCAGCAGAGGGCGCGCTGCGCCGGCCGCGGCGGCGGCGGCGGCGGCGGCGGCTCCAGCTGGTTGTTACTGGGCGGTGCTGGTTGAGCCTCTTGAAGTGACTGACGGGTAAGAAAGGAATCCTTGTAGAACGATGCCGATGTTAAAAGAAGTAAGCATGTCGCAGTGTCTTTTAGTACTTCGGTGCCTTGCAGTGAAGTCACTTCTTCAGTCGATGGCGCTGGGATTCCTAGCAGGTCCCGCTGCCCAAGAGCTGGGAGCAGGTAGGAGAGCAGCAGCCGTTTACCAGTCACAGCATGAAAAGCAACGGCACCACTCTTCTTACTTTCAAGGTCTCAAGCTGTCCAAAAAATACCACGACCTGGGAAGCTTGAGATCTTGTTCAGTTTCAGATCTATCCAAAACCTCTTATCCCAATAAAACCCTGGTTTTTCCTGTTGATTCCTTCGTACCCATTAATGATAAAAAGGAGTGCAGTTCTGAAGGTACAGATGAAAAAAGAAATAAGTTTTCCTTTCTCCTAGCTGGTTTGGAAACAGCTACCTTCCCTTCCACACCCTGCCCCCACTTCAGCTAATTCTAATGCTAAGCTATTCATACCTTAAGTGAGAATCCCCTTCTCAGCTCCTTTAAAGATGAAAGGCACAATTGAAAGGGGACCCAGAAGAAAGCAATGCTACAGCAGTATCAATCTCTCTGTTATTCATACAGTAATTTATTGACAAATTTGGTTCCTCTTACTGTGTTGTCTGGCAGCATCCTTTGCTCTATTTTTTGTCTGGATTGAGGCACTCTTCACAAAACCCTTCATTACTTTTCATCCATTTTATTTCTTCTGTCCCCCCTCCCTGCACCCTGCAATTGTAGGCTGTGCTCACTTGCAGTATTTTCTGCTGTTAACAGACTGTTTGAATTTTTTTGCATCAAGTAGCAGCTCTGTAATTGGAGACCTAAGAGTCACTTAATATAAAGATCACTAAGAATCATAAACTATTTTCTTCTTGACCTTTTCTACCAAAACATTAGCTTCTGAGTCAGCCTGCTTTGAAGCTACAGAAGCACTACATATTGTCTTGTTGATTAATGACTTCAAGCAATTCTTTTCTTCCATTTCCTCTATTATTAGCATCTGAAGGCTGAAATTTTACAATATACTATTGCTCTTTTTTTTTTTTTTTTTTTACAGGAACAAATGTCAGCACATCAAAAGCTCACTGCTTTTAGTGTGTGTCACTTGAGATCACTGAAAAAAAATACTTTGTAAGTCTCCTTATTGAATCATAAACCGTGGGCAATACTATGAATACTATGAAAAGTTCTGGGATCAGTCATTTGAGCATCACTTCAGTGATAAGCAAAATCCATAAAAACTCTCAACACTGAAGAGGGGAACTAAAAATGAATATTATCCCAAAGGTGAAGGGGTGTGCAATCAAAACATTGCTCTTGTATGTAGCTTTTGTATGTGTTTTGTTATATAGCTTATATTTTGTTATATAGCTTTTTTTCCCTATCAATTATATAGTATTTGTAATGAAAATAACTGTACACATTCACACACACATATACTTGAGTTGCTCACCTCCTCTCTCTTTCTGTTTAGATGCCAGTCTTAAATCTTCCAGACCTGAAATACTTTCTGCAGCAATCCAATCCTCTCAGACAACCATACAATAGTTGTTTGTAAGGAAAACGGCTTTTAATTTCTAGGAAAATGGTTCATACTATCTTTCTGATCTTTGGTTAGCAGGGAGAGGGGGATGTGGAGTCACCACAGAAACATTTGGCACATACAGACAAAGGCCAGGGTAGCTCTCCTGCTGCCTTTGGTGTGCTGCCACATAAATTCACCTTCAGTGCGTGCAGATAGCTATCTCATGATCATATAGCTATGGTTGTGGACAGGGTCAGTCTCCTCATCGCATATACAGCTACAACTCTTATATAGTCTGCAACACCAAGTATACATTAAAGAGTTAGAAGGACTCTTATTTTTCCATGATAATCAATAATTTCCTGTGCTGCCACCTGGACAGACGTGTTCACTGAGGTGTTCAGAGGCACTCACTGAATTCAATGAACATCTGGGAGGGGTGCGGTAAGCAGAAAGACTTCAATATATTTGGCAGGAACAGCCAGTACAGATTTTCCAGAACTTTGTTCAGTTTGCCATTCATCAAGTTTGTGTCTAATGCAATAAAGAAATCGAATATATTCAACATTTAAAATAGGGCTGCTAAATTGCCACCTAGTGGTCTTGTAACGAAGTTAATGTCGCCAGCATGCTCATCTGGGTGAAAAAATACCAGTGTGCTTTTTGTATTTTCGTCAGGGCCTCGGTATCGGTGCTCACTGACCCCTCGCCCGGAACGTGGTCAGAGTGGAGGGCCGGCAGAGCACAATTTCCGAGCCAATGCAAGACGGGACTGTTGAGACTGCTGGGGTGCCAGGGGCAGCTTGCGCAGGACATAGACACCGAAAGGGAATTTCTAGGCCAATCAGCCAGCCTGTGCACAGGGTGAAAGATGCCGCCAGGTAGGAGCCTTAGTCTATTATCTCTACTACTTGTTTATTTTCCCTTTTTAACAAAAAAAAAAGGTAAATATTTTGATATAAAAGGAAATAAAAGGTTTTCTGACTGTTGGTAAATGAGTGAAAAGTTAGGATTTTTGTCCTTCCAAGGCTCAACCAGCTCCAGCGTAGGAAGCACTTTGCTCTGCTGGGGTATTCTCCCACTTTCTAGTCTCACCCCGCCTAAGCCATATGTTCATCAGCATGTGCTGTTTACACAGAGCCAAGCAGATAGGAAACAACAAAGGAGCACAAGTGGAACAGTAAGTTCTGCAGTTCTGCTTTTGTGATTAGTCACGTAGGTCTGCCCAGAAGCTACTACGAGAGACTAAAAATAATTTTCAATATGATGAGCTGCACAACCAAAGTCTTTAGGTATTAATGCATCCTCAATCATCTTACCAATAATCAGCTTGGGGTGCACTGGACTGCGTGTTGACAAAGCTGATGCTCATAGGAGGTGGAGGCAGTAGAGGCCTCATGTTGGGAAGCAGTCCTGGAGCGGGGGCTGCAGGCTACATCTCTGGGAGGGTGCATCAATTGTTTCATGGATAAGTCAGGGATAAGTCAGAGATAAGTCAGTCCACGGCAGCAGAATTCAAATGATTCATCTTCCTCTTCCATCCTGTCATCTGCAGGGACCTAGTGCAGTTAGTGGCTGAAGAAACATGAGCCCGGGGAGACAGACTGAGAACCCATATTGCACCTTCACTGAGGTCCTGGGTAGCTCAAGGAGTCACATGAGTACGGCATTGGTCTAAGGATGCTGCAAAACCCGAAAGCTTAACTCTGGCCAAAACACCTCCCCTTGCAGATCACTGGGTCCTTGATTAAGGTATTGGCACTTCTCATGTCCTCTCGTGATGAACCGACAGCCCTGTAAGCGAGGGCCATCACTTCCCACAGAATATGAAGTGAGACAGGTCAGGAAAACTAGGTGAGGAAGAGAAAACAAACAGGTCTGGGGCAAGGGATAGGACTCGGGTAGCAATAAAAATATTAAATTGGTGACAGGAATATTGTCTTCCTACACTTCAGGTTTTGTGACTAAAGTACAACTCACCATATATAGTACCATATATGGTCCTGTTTTTTCCTTTCATATCACTTTCGGCCTGGTTGACCTTAACCTGTTTTAAGATACAGTCTGATTTTTATTTGTGGGTATTTTCCCCCTCTTTTTTTGTTTTGCACGTCACCTATAATTCTCATAATTTGTTTCACATTGTATTTTGTTCTTGTTCAGGATTGGTTCAGTTAAATTTGCACGTTGTTTCTCTTTGTTTTACATACTTGATTTGCACACAGCTTTGTTTTAAACAAATATTTATTGTTTCACTAGTGTCTGACCTCACTCCATTAACTTAATCGTATTTTATTTCAATTAAGTTCTCTGTAGAGTGAATAGCTATCTCTAAACTGATTTACTTTTTTTTTTTGCAAGACCACAGCTTCCCTTTTTTTAGATATTATGGAAGTACAGTAATAGAGGAAGCTGTAATCACACACCGCAAACTGACGTGCCACTAATCCAAAGTACCTAGTATAATGAAAAGGCATGCAATTGAAAGCCAGTTTACTCCTTAATGTACTCGAGGTGATTTGATCTTTAAGGAGCATACAATAAAAGGTGACAGGTAATCAATACAATACTGTCTGAAAAACTGCAGGTTTAACCGCATAGCTGTTGTCAATAAAATTATCCAGGGACAGAATGCCCCATAATGCAACCAGCTTTTTCAAAAAATAAATGACCTGTTCCAAACCCCAGAAGTTGGTAAGCCACAAAATAGCATCTAGATAGCAATTATTCATTTGAACTGTAATGTGTGGCATGACTTTCTGTTTCCCCTAGCCTTTCCTGAGCTGGTCTCTTCAGGGTTTATTAGGACTGGCTTTGACTAAGGGATTTACCATAAAGTCAATCTGTCAGTGTTCTGCTATCCCAGTAGCCTCCTGATTTTTCAGATCCTGTTGAGATTGCCATGCCAAATGGCATCCACAGAACTCTGGAAGATATGCCTTCCATTTCTGGGGCCTCATGCCTGCAGTAGATAATATCGAATGCTTTCAAATACATCTCTTGACAACTTCTGCTGCTGTTTCCAGGTAGGAAGTCTTAGATCCTCCTGTCTTCATCCCCACAAGTAGCCAGAGTTAATGGCTTGAGAACATGTTAGATGGATCATTCATTACATTTTTTACTTGATGTTTATACATACATTTACAAAAATACCGAATGCTTCCAGTAGGAAGAAAGCCTAGTCCAGTGTTACTGTGCTAGCCTCGAATAAGAGAAATAACTATTCAGTTGCCACGTGTAGAGAATATGTGGCAGCTTGAGGGTGGTAAGAACTTACTTGCATTGGCTCAGAAATGGTATAATGGTATACTGTCTCAGTCTTGTCTTCATGTTACATGGCTATGCAGTTTTTACTCAGTTCAGAGCAGTCAGAATGAACTTGTGCCCCCCAAAATACCAAACTGGTTGTCATACCTGAAGATGTGTTGTGTGGGGCAAGTTATCTACACTAACTATTCTGGAAGAGAGCTGCCTTAAGACTTTTAAAAACTGAAGTACAGTCAGACACTTAAAAATGGACCATAGCTTTCTCTGCCAATTCGCACATCTCAGGTTAACTGCCAAAACAGGGCTTTCACAGGAATTTCTTTGAGAGATCTTAAAGACACAAGCAGGATACTTACAGTAACAGGACAGTCGTGATCTAAAATAAGATTGTTTTTTGAATGTATAGAATGGTTTTCAGTCAAAGGGATATAAAAGTTAAAGTAATCGGAATGTTGGGAGGTTTTTTAATCATTTTCAATACAGAGTGTGTGTTGGTGACACAAGTTTGACCCTTTATAAGCAAGAGTTACTTTTATTTATTAATTTTTTATTTTCACTTTCTCTGTGTGTGTGTGTGTCACCTCCAGGAATAAAAACAGCTGGGAATACTGAAGTCAATTCCCTTCTGCCTTTCTTTATATGGAGCTGGTATTTATAATGAGCCTCCAGTCAGCTCTGTCATGTTAAAATGAACTATCTATCTGAATTATTGTTGTTCGTCTGATTTCACAATCAGCCCTTTGCAACCCACAACACTGTCACTAACAATCTAACCAAAGGTAAACATTTCTTTAATGTCTAGATCAGTTTATGTTGGATAATCTCAACACTTTTCAGCAGCAGCAGTATTTAAATACAACCGGAGTGGAACAAACCAGAACGTCTGAATTTTCAAAAAGCCTTATGTATCAGCTCTTCTTTCTCTCCTGCTGGAATCCTGTAAGTAATAACTGTTGTGGGTTTTTGTTCCCTTTTCTTTCTATGTCTTACTAATACTTTGTGTCTTGTCTTGGGTGTAAAGGTTAGCAAGTTTTAAGACTGATGGTCTTTGACACAGGAAAGTGACTTAGAAAGCCAGTAGATTTATAAAGCTATATACAAATCATATGTTTAAAAACTTGGGTCAAGAAAATTTATCAATGTATCCATATCAGGTATATTTCTGTTGTCCTTTCGATGTGGATAGAGCATACAAACCCTTGTCTTTTGGAACACCACAGGAATAAAATGGCCAAAGACAGTGTCTTTACTTGCAGCTTGAAGTCCATTTCCAGTTACCACTTCATATATATATTTTTCTTTACTTTTCTATGACCACCTCTACTTACTGTTTTTCAAAGAAAGACAGTATCAGGTAGATAGGACTGGAGGCGGGGAGGAGAGGTTGCCTATGCCCATTCTCCATTCATCATCTTTTCAATCATCTTTTCATCCCCTCTTCTACAAAAATGAAAAACTTCACAAAACACTAGCTAGGTAACTCTTCTTCCCATATGTGTATCTGTTGGGGTAAAATAAAATATTTCCACTGTCTGGTTCCAATAACTATGCTAAAAAAAGATGGATATAGATTCACAGCTGTTCTTTTTAGGAAAATGTATTACATATACAAAGCATTAATAAGATTTAAAAACAAAACAAAACAAAACAAAAACTTATCTCTGGCAGCAATAGAACTGTTCAGCTGCTAGGGTCCAGGTTGAGATGAGCTTTGAAAAAATGCTAGAGATAGGCCACTGATGGATATTACCAGAATAAATCCTTTCTTTGTTATCTAGTCCTCTTTGTGCAATAATGATACACAGCCCTAAATTCTGAATGAGACGTGATTTCCTTCTAGTCCTATGATAGTGCAATTCAGACTACAATCTGACTTTAATTCTGCTTCAGCACTGGCAAGAGTTTCACCTGTTCCAAGGGCAGTACAGCTCGCCCACGGCAGGGCTGCAACTGCTTTGTACCTCTTTGAAGCAGCTCTGAATAAAACCTCACTACTAATCTCAACCGCTTGCCAAAAGAGTTATTATCAAAACTGTACATAGCTAGAATAGCTCTGTCACTGAGCTATAAATCAGAGGGGAAGAAAGGATGCACTCCCAACTGTTAATTCCCACTTTTTCCAGTACTTTAACTTGACATAAAACACGTGCACCAGCAGAGGGCATTACACACCTCAATAAAATGCAGATTGATAAACAATTTGAAAGGAAGGGGAAATTCTTCTTTTAGCCTTCTTAGGATATTGGACATTTTATAAAACTAATCAAAAGCTTAATACAAACTGAAATATCCCAAGCACAGGGTCTAGCAGATATTTCTCAAGTGCTCATTCATTCCAGTAGCTCTTTTATTGGGAAAAATAGTAAATTAATTAGTTCTCACTTGTAAACAAAGGGTGAAACTAAACTATTAGAACTGAAAGCATATTTTTCCTTCTAAACAGATTAATCTGAGGAAAAACTAAGAAGAGTATGTTTATTCATTGCAGGTTTTGTTTTCATTTCTCCTACCGCTTACCTAACACACTGCAGCCTTTTTCTACTTAGTGAGCCATATGTTTTGTGTGGATTTTGCTTTACTAGCATCAAGTAATACTGAATTCCATCAGCTGAGGAGCCAGCCTTTTGGATATCGTTAGTTATAGAAATATGGCACAGCTGGGAATACATTTGTCATTTAAAAATTATATTAGAAAAATAAACCTTTCTTGCTTTCAAGTCTGCAATCTTCTATAAGGATCCTGAATTTTTTTTCATCTCAAAGAGCTTAACACGTAGACAGCCTCTAAATTTATATTTATAAATTGTAATTTTCTGTAAATCAAGCAAAATGAACCCAGTCACTAGAACTGAAAGACAATGACTGGGGAAAACACAAAGAAAACAGCATTTGTCATAGTTCTGTGCAACTTTTCATTGCAATTGGCTTAATGTTTGCATTCAATTTTTTCAAAGTCTGAGGGTTTTAGCAGCACTTGTAATGATCCCTTGATTTCACACATGAAACAATTTTACCATGAAAAAACAAATTGTCCATCTTGAGATTTGAAAACAAGTTCTCTCACAAACATTTTTCTACCAAGTAATATCTTGCTAGTTCATAATACTGCTGTATTTCTGTTCTTCAGGTAGAAGTAGGGTCATCCGGGAAAGCAATACAACAGGAGGGTTCACATACTAATGCATCAATGCATAATTATGTGTTACCAGATAATCTAATACACACTTCTTCAGTGTAGCATACTAGTACTATTCTAGAACGTTCTTTTTAAAAAAAAAAAAAAAGAAATTAGGGTAAAGAATCTTTTCTAATTCAACCTAGCAGACAAAATTTGGAAACATCTGTATTTCTGAAATGCATTAAAAATAAAGCTTACTGAATAAACTACATAAAATAATACATTTCTTTCTAGAAAAATACTGATTTATCATTGAAGTTGTTCACGAAACTTTTTTATGTAAGAAAAGAAAAGACCTAAACGTAGGTAAGTCATCAAATAGTAAGAATGAAAAGTAATTTCTTTGGTGGAACACTTTTTTTCACACAAGGATGTAAAGAATATAGCAGCCAATGATCTTTTCATTATACAAAGCATTCCAGCTCTTCAAGTTTGTAGATGAGTACATAACTTTAGATCTTAGAATGTAAACATAACATAATAATAATTTGTTTGTTTACAAGGCAGGGATGTGCAGTGACTTAAATCTATTGCTTGGATATCACAAGTCCATTGGGTAATTTTCAAGGTGATTTACAGAATATCATTACTGGGTAGGATGCACTCACTTGCCTGTTCATCCAGTGTGGTTTTGCTTCCTTACTTGAATACTGGCATAGCAAATTAATAGCTTATAATAATGTGTATATCAGAAATCTAACATTTGGAAGTACAATGTTTGCATTTAAGTCCAGTCCTAAAATTAAAATACTATTTCCTTCTGCTTCAGTGGGCCAGAGGAAAAATGTCTTTCCAATAAAAGGATAAATGCCCAGAGACATGTATACAAATGACACACTGACAGTTTGTGTATGTTTTCCTTCTGCTTGTTTCAGAACTCAGCAAAACACTTTGTTGCTCGTAGATGAGAAAAGTCCTTGTCCAGCTAAGCCTAAAATGATCTTAACGTTCAGCATCATCTAGGCTGCTCTACAAAGAGGAAGGACTGTGCTAGGTAGCAAAGGCTAACTGGTCTTGAAAGCAGCTGTCCTGACAAGTAGAATATATATTCATGAGAAACTATGGTGCAATATTAATTAAAACTCTAAGATTAATAAGGACAGTATTTGAGATATAAAACTCTCTATCGCAAACAAAAAAGGTCTCTGAGTTTAAGCGGACTGATGTTTAGTGACTTCTATCCACAAAGCCTGTAAGTCAGTGAACTAGAACTCAGCTCAAAGCCCATTTCTGGATATGGGCCCTGCAGTCCCATACTATGCTGCTGTAAAAGCTTATGCAGGTGCTCTGAAATTTGAGCTATCAAAATCAAGGATGCTGCTCTCAGGATAAAAAAAAA
This sequence comes from Gymnogyps californianus, assembly GCF_018139145.2. Taxonomy (NCBI): domain Eukaryota; kingdom Metazoa; phylum Chordata; class Aves; order Accipitriformes; family Cathartidae; genus Gymnogyps; species Gymnogyps californianus. Next base: position 44,223,919 of record NC_059472.1, read on the forward strand.
TATCTTGTGCTTCATGTTGGAAAGAAGAGGTGGCAGAAAGCCTTAAAAATACCTTACATTTCCTACTGCTTTTTTTGACACTTTTTTTTTTTAAATGTCAACTGCATATCACAAACACTTTGTAACCCAGTTGGCATGCAAAGAGGTTAATTTGCCTCATGTCAGCCAATGCTTCTTAAGTAAAAACTTCTGCAGAAATTATAAAGACTAAGTATGTATGTGGTAAATTTTCATCCATATCTTAACCAATAATAAACTTACTGAAAAGTTATGCTCTCTAGCCAAAAGGTTGGCTTTCAACAAATGTTTTGAATAGTTATTGTTACTACATCATTATCAGATCTATGATTAATGAATGTGTTTGGGGGAGGCTTTTTTTTTTGCTTTTACACCATTTTGTCTTTTTGATAGACAATAGATAGAAGGGAGTTGCTAAGAGTCATCCCAGAGAATAGCAAAGCTTGGACAAAAGAGAAATTTAGCCTAAACCACATGGGGAAAAATATGCTGCCACTACTACTGGTGCCAGGAATAGGAACTACAGGTCAATGGCAGCAGCTGGAGGGAGTCTAAAAAAGAGGTGAGAGGATAGGAGTCACTAGCACGATCAAGGGAGAGATGCCTCTGCATCAACTTGTAAACAAGCACTTTAATCATGTTTGCTACTTCATTAGCATTTGAACAATGCAGACTGAGATATGAAAGATGGTTTTAGCTCCCTTCTCTTTTATGCTGGTCCTGGACGGCTTTAAGCAAAACACTTCTCATCTGAATAATGAGGATAAGAATAATAACTTTTCTCTATCTCAAAGGGCTGATCATGAGAATAAATTAGATGCTCAGATGTTATAGTAATGCATCCCAGTAAATTAAAAAGAATTTTCAAAACAAAATAATTACATTTACATTATTTTTTAGATACCTAGAATTCAAAAATCTCTTTTTGGCAATCATAAGCTGTTTGTATGTAAGCAAGGAATTTCTGGATGGTTAACCCCAGAAATGTGAAGAACGCTTATTGGGAAATACTTCAGCTAGTTGACAGCAGAATAGACAAAGAGGAGACTATTAAATTATTAAATGACCTACACTACAGCTTCTCATACGCAGTTTTGCAGCTGGAGGAGAAGTGACTGCTAGGATGCTTAGTTTGGTCTCTTCAAAATGTCTACAGTGAGGCTCTGGTTTGAAAAGTGATTATGTAAAAATAGCACTTCCTACTCAGCAGATCTGTTCTTGTGTGCTTTAGTGGGGAGAGAGAAAAAAGAAAAAAATCACTGCATGTCTTCACTGCTGAGCCACCATATCTCTGGGGGAAGAAACTGCATTATACTCCAGTTTATGCAACTTCATCAAAATCACCAATTTAAAGCTATAATGAACCTAAGCAAAACCCATCATTTCAAAATTGTGCCCTTTGAAATCAGACCTGCATAACCTCATTACCTTCAGCTGAATGGAAATGAATGAAATGAAAGGAAATAAACCCTTCAGACTGAAAAATCATGACTGGATTTCCTCCAGCTTCCTATCATCACCCAAACTAATCAAGCTATTTCTCCCCCAGGTGGAAAATGAAAAGAAAGAAAGAGGTGATGATGATTCTTTTTTTAAATATTTGGCAGGTATTCTCAGAGCATGGAGCCCATAGAAGTTTCAAGAGGTTACATGAGGACTACAGAAGGCTAATAGTATGATAACAGCTGCTAGCACAGGGATGTAAGCAACGCAAAAACCAGATTCATGCAGTTTGGCCAGCCTGTTGCCAGGGCTGTCAGACTCCTGAGTGATGGAGTGGGCTTTGCTGCTACCAGCTGCTTCCAAAGGATCAATATATCACAACAAATGTTCCTCTTTCAGACTTTCAAAAGAAGTCGTCTTTATCAGTGTGATTTTTTTTCCCCAAGAAGAGCAGATGACGAGGCTCCTGTAAAAAGGAAAAAAAAAAAAAGTACAATTCTTAACACTGGAAAATGCATACTTAGTATCTGTCTAGAGATTTGAAAGGATACTTTGATCATTCTTGCCAATTATATACCTGTTAGAGGCGAGTATATTTACATAGTTAATATTCAGCTAATCTCCAAAAACTTCTTTGATCAAATAGACATGCCATTTATCCTCAAATGCTGTGCCAAAATCTCATCTCTAGATAGCCTAATGTGTGAAGTGATGAATTTGTTTTCAAGTCTTTTACAGAATGCCTTCCATTTTTCACTTCAGATTAAAACACCTACCCTTTTAACAAGTGTATTGCCTCTCCTGAACACTATCTTTAAATATGAAAGAAATCATACCAGAATGGTTCCCGTAGGGTTTTGCCTTTTGACATTTCTCTACTTAGAAAACTTCTGAGAAGGAAAACTAATGGCACTATGATTGCAGACACAATCCTCTTCTAAATGAACAGAAATGTCTACATATTTCTCCTTCCCTTCTGTGACACATTCTTGTGTGCCTTATAGACACTGATCCTGAAAGATCTTCACTAAGTCCCTGGAGCAATGGACTTAGAAGCTTGACTAGCCCTAGAACTGCAGGTTCTGAGTTAGGGCTTCTGCACTCATTGAAAATGGAAAGATTACTTCATAAGTTTGCAGGAAAAAAGCACATAGGTTCTGACAGAAGGCAGTCCAGCAACAGAGGTTTTGCAACAGAATCTGGACTCAGGTCTGTTACGTCAGAGTTAGACACGACAAATCCCAATAAAAAGAAGCATCATATTTTCGTGATCAAATTGTGTTCTTACAGAATACATGCTTTCCAAGCAATGTCTAAGCTTGTAATTCTTTTCTTCTTCCATACCAAGCTTTCTCTTAGGTCTCTTCAAGAAACTCTTTCCCAAAATGAGAATCCACCCAAGAGTGTTTTATTCAACAAAGAAAGAGATGCAAACACAGCATCACAATTCCTTTATGTATTTAGAATGCAGTATTTGCGTTGAACCTCAGACTGGGTCTTGGAGACCTTTCAAGCATGGTCTGCATGTTTACTGAGGAAGTGCTGGGCATTTGTCTCCTTACAGTACCAGGCATTCTAACAGTAGAGGGTTAAGACCTCTGGCAAGTAAGGCATACAGTCTGATAACTAAAGTGTAATATATTTGGAGTCACTGTCAGCAAAGCATTCCTTGTTCACAGTCCTAAAATTGAAGTACCATGATAGAGTCTTTCAGAAAAAAAAAAACAGTTAGAGCTGCAGTAAGATTTTATTTTCAAGTCCTACCAGAATTACTGTAGTATTTTTTCAGAATACTCGTTAGTGTTGGCACTTCAGGGAGCAAGTGTATGAGGCCTTGTACGCAGGCAGCTCTGGTCTATCACAGCACAGTAGGCTGGGGTCCAGCCATCAGCAGTATGCCTCATTAGTGGCATTTAGGACTTGAAGGAATAACTGATTTTGTACAATTGTTTTCATGGTGTGAGATGCAACTGTACCAACTTATTTAAGCACAGACTGCAGAGCTCACTAACCTATAAGATGCAAAACAGACAGTGAAAATATTGAAGAGAAACATTTAACCACAGAAAAAATGCTCTTTCGTAGACTGTAGCAACCTTTTCATCCTAATCTATCACAAAAATATTTTGGAGGTTGTAAAGCATTTTTTCTTACCAATGATTAGATCAGTAAACAGTAGAACTTACTACAAGGATACAAACAATATTCTTAAAAATTTACAAAGGTAAAGTTAAATAGCCTTCAGCGAGAAGGTTTTTTAGGGTTTTCTTTCCAAATCACTAGATTTTTTTTTTTTCCCCTTTAGTCAGAAGACTCATTTTCTTTGCAAAAATGTTTTTTCTACCTGGGACAAATTTGTAGAAACAGATTTACTGACAAGAATTCTGACACTTTCCTGGCAACTTGCAGTGATGCCTGGTGAAAGTAGCTAAATTCTGCTGTAGAAGAAATTTGCAAAAACTCATGAAAACAGCTTTTGAACTCATCCAAACGTCATGCCCCTAAAGACAAATCTAAATAGAAATTGTAATTTTTTACTCACTTCAGGAAGCCCATTTGGTATACTGCCTATACAGTTTAATATTGAAGTATTCTTTTTTCCACAGAAAAAACACTGACTTTGTGTTGATTCTGATTTTTCTTTTAAAGCTGCCTAAACTGGATATCTATCATATAATTTTGCCAGGAGACTGTTTTGCTTCTAGCGATTTCACCTTGAAGTCTTCAAAATCTGGTAAGATCTGTCGAAGAATGAAAAAAACCAGTGGGTATCTCTGTTTTGCCCAACACCCCATAATCGGACACAAGCAAGTAAAAGAAGGTCCAAAGAAAAGCTAAGAGCTCTGTCCCTGCATGTCATGAATTACATATCACTCTCCTTCGCCTTGTAAAAAAATCTAAGGCTTGTAGTACAAAAGCTACCAGAGGACATCACCAGTATTTCAGGCTCCCTACAGTAGCAGGAAACTTGTTCTGCTTAGAGGAACCCAGCAGTACCACAAGCTGGCTATTTCTCCTATATAATAACATTTTTGGTTTTGTTTTGGTGAGTGTTCCAGTCATGAAAAGAAAGTCCATGAGCAATTTGCATGCAACAAAGCAGCATGACAGGGACTTTAAACTGTGTATACCTGACAAAACTCATCTTCAGTGCAATGCTTTTTATATCCCCTGTCTTGATAGTTCATCTCCTAAACGAACTTTAGAAGCCCCTCATTTAAAGTCTTCCTGGGTATAACCTGTTAAAAGGTGCTTCAGATGACAACTTAATAAAGGCTGATCTTGTGAAAACAGAACAGAACAAGATGACAAGAAATTAGAGTACTATTCTTGGTTTTCCTTATTTTTTTTTCTAATTCTGAGAAATTTGTTTAACCATGCTGTGCTTCATTGTACTCTCTATAAAATAAGGATAATGATACGTGCCTATTCTACAGAGATCTGGGAGAATAATTATCTTTACATTGAAAATCTATGGGAATGAAAAGTATCATTATTTCACTGTTATTTAATTGTACTAAAAATGATCTTTCAACTTCCATTAAAGTCTTTGGTATTAAATATAACAAGAATGGGCAGAAGTAATGAATGCCATAGTCCTTTATTTTCTCTATGGGTAAAGGTGTTTACTTATATGAATTGATTGGCAGATCCAAATCCTTTTAGAGAAACAGAGCCCATCTTCTGTTTGAAGGAGGAAGAATCCCTATCAAATTCATATCACCGGTTTAGTTTAGGTTCTTCTCAGTCATTTTGTAGTGTTTCAGGTCTGGGAGCTTTTGGGTTTTGCTAGCACTACAATGCTGCTCTAGTAATTGCACTGTGAAGAAAAATAATCTAAAAATAAGCTAAAGAAATCAAGCTCTGGTGTTAATGTCCCAGATGAGAGGAGAACAACAGTAGGATGCTGACTAAACACAAATCTCTTTGCAGCTTTTTAATAAACTTTCCTCAATACACTACTGACATAAATAAGGTGTTTCAGAGAATTTTTTGTTAAATATGAATCTTATTTCATGACAGATCCAAGGTCCCACTGAAAATTAGTTACAATTAGGAGCAGTGCAACATAACTCTTTTCTTCCTTTGCACTAACCAATGACCGTGTTTCTGAAAGCAACTCTTGCAAAATCAGGAGAGTTGTCAGCAAAAAGATTACTACATCAATATTACGAAGTCAGAAGCTATTTAATCTATTAAAAAGGAGTACTGTGATAGCTGAGCTACACAGGTGAGATGCAGTAATAAAACCATATAATGACATTCCCTTTTCTCAAAGAATTTACACTCTATTATTAGGCAGAGGAAATAACAAAGATATTTTGGATGCCACTGACCTTTGCAATAACACCACCTTGGGGTGTTACTGACCCCCTGTGACCACTGAAGAAAAAAAAAAAAGTGTGCAAGGATAACCCTAAGTATATTTAGAGGGTGCTTAAATAATAAACATCAAGGAAAAAGTTTACCAGAGTTAATTTTTTTATTTATATTTATATTTAACAAGTTTTTATGGCTTCAGATAAAATGTAGGTATTCAGTAAGTTGGTTTGAAATTTTGGAAACCGGTTATAGCAGGTCAGATTTACATCCTAGCATGCTGGAAGATTTACATCACGTCTCACTAAGAAGGCAATTGGCATTATTCGAACACTGGGTCTTTTCCTTTCTGTGAAATGGAAGAGCATATTTCATCCTCTAACTATAAATGTCTTCAGACATTACAATCCCCTGCAGCTCTGAGTCACAAATCAAGTACTTATTACAGTCTGGACTCTCAGTATCTGATTGTGCTTTGATTCCCAAGTTCTGATTGCGATGAATGTTGTCGCTCTTCTGCAACAGCTAAATTAGTTTAAAAAAGCCACACAAACACTACAACCATATACTTAATTTGTTTCTGTTGCAGAAAACTGATTAGCCTGTGATAAAAGAAATTAATTCTAATGTTTGAAGGGGGTCACTGAATGAATTAAATGAAGGTTCTGTAAGACTTCTCTTATATTTAATCACCAGAATAAAGAACAGCTACTGTTATCTTCTGAAATGATCCTTCCTGGCTGCAGGGTAGAAAGTCAGAATAAAGAAAGGTAATACATTGACTTTATTAATGTCAGTGACAGTAAAGATAGTACCAAATGAAAGGCCACAAAAAAAGCCTCAGGGTCACTTGTCTAGATGAACTTGCAACAGCAGCATACCCACATTACACAAGGAATTGAAGCTACCCTCACAGTCAAGGTCTAAAGAGCCCAAAAATTCTAAGCAAGAAATTTCACAGAAATTTTTAAGGATCGGGGATAAAGCTGGATTGAACAATGTCTAAAGCTGCTTCTGTGTCATAACAAAGAAGAAAAAATCCTAAAGTAGAATCCAAGAAAGTGCGCCATTTGTAAAATTATTCAGAACAACTCTCAGATGTCTGTGATGCATCTTCCATTGTGGCTTTTAAAAATCTGTTTCTAGTGAATTATTCCAGAAAATAAGATGCTTCTACCCTCTCCTCTTCACAGCTGAGGTTCAGGAAATTACTTCAGTTCCTTTCTCTTTTATATTCCTAAATATTCCTCTAAAGATTCTGGCAACTTTTGGAAGGTAGAAGACTATCATAAAATATATGAAGAGCTATGCAGTAGCCTTCATATATTTTTTTTTAATGTTAAAAGATGTGTACGAACAAAGTGGAGTGTGATTAAATAGCCTTAGTTGTGTGGGGTCTTTTTGTTTTGTATATCTATTTTTTATGTATCTGTAATTTTACCCTTAATACAGACGTATATGAAGAAACCCCATGAACCCACTTGAATACCAAATAATTTCATTTGTCATACAAGTTTTAGCTACGTGCTTATGTACATGCTGGGTAGTTTCTATTGGTGTCTACTGCCCTAGAGACTTGAAACCATTTGGATGCTATTCTATTCGTAGGTCTTAATCACTAACTTCGTGTTCATTATGGGTTCAGTTTGCTATTATATGCCAAAAATACAAGTGGCTTTATTCAAGTGAATTAAAACACATTGAGAAAAAGTATCAGTTACTTTCTTATAGAAAGGAAAGTTCTTGAGCTTCACTTCCCATTCTGCAGCATAAGCCTTCTTTCTAGAGAACAAGTGTTAAGTCAGCAGGGCTCTGCAATTACCAACTACTTAGAAGCCAAAGTGAGATTTAAGTGTAAACTTTGTTCATTGATCTAAGCTGATGCTGGCACAATCTAAATATGCATGTTTACCTGCCACAGATAGATTTACCTGTGATCTAGAGTATGCTTTGAGTTCTAGGAAATGGTTATGTGAAGTACTGAAACACCTAAAAATTAGCTAGATACAGACTTTAAAACCAGGACAGCCAACAGAAATAATTAGTGGGCGTTCTCTAATATTAACACATTGTTGCCTATACACTGTAAAACATTTTCACTAGTGCAGATTCTGATTGATTATATCCCAGAAAATGCAAAAAAGCACAGTAATTGTTAAATACAGTTCATTCCTTGGGGGAGGAAAAAGAGGTTTCTATTATCCTTGCATTTTTGCCTGCTTCAGTAGCAGGGTATTGAGTCATACAGAGGCAAACTTAGCACATAAAATAAATAACTGTATTCTTTTTTTAATATACTGAGATTTTAATTATTCTAGGATCAGATTCTGCCATTACTATAATGTATAGCATAATTTTAGCAGAATACATTTATGCTTTTCTACCTCAGAGTCCACTGAAGACTTTCTTGCCACTGAAAGGCTCCACACACACAAAAAAAGAAATGCCATGTAGGTATACCCTCACACTTGCATGTAGCCCCATTGATTTCAGGCTGTTATTTTACTTGAGAAATTGCAGACTTTAGCAGAGTAATTTTCACATTATAAAAAACCACAATCAAATAAATCTTCCTCTCTCACACCTGGGTTTTCTTCAATGGATTTTTTTCTTTTCATGTAATTGTATGAAAAATTAGAGATTGAGTAAAACAGTTAAAGACATACAATCCCCATGAAGATTTACAGTTGCTTTATTGTGAAATATTTGAGTATTTAGCCTTTTTATTTCTTTGGGTTAGTAGAAAATTGAGAACTGCCAGGAACCAAGATGAAACAATCTTTCACATGACTTAAAGAGTGGAGACTTAGGCACTTACTCAGATCTTCTGGAGTACAAAATGCTCAGTCCTGTAGTTGCATGCAAGAATGAGTTGGCTTTAACAAGATCTTCCACTATTACCAATATGCAGTAAGGGGAAAACATTGGTCTTCGGCATTTACTGAAGGCTTAACACAAACACTGGTCTGCTTGCTTGTCCTTGTCTTGCACATTAAGATATACGCACTAGGCCAAATAAAACAAATGAGAAAGATCACAAACCTATTTCTTATCACAACAGTTAGCCATACCATTTCTACAAGAGACCTAATGCCTACCTAAGGTCATCTGAAACAATCAGAAGCTTTTTAACTTGGCATACCTTAAACAAAACTAATCAGTACAATCTTAATCTGGTTATTATACCCTGCACTCATGTATTCACTGCAAAGTTTAGCCTGCCAAGCTATGTCATGAAAGAGCTCCATTGGGCTTGATCAGCTGAAAAGCTCAATGTCAGGGCTGAATGCACCCATAGGCTGTAATGGCCCTGATGAGCCCCACCTGGAACCCCCACTCACAACCCCTGCCCGTGGCCCCAGAAGATCCGTTTAGCCTCAGGTTGCTCTATGCTATAGGCGTACCTACTTATCCCCATCCCTGCATTGTTATTCAGATTCTCTGGCTTGTTGCCTTGCTTTTGCCTTATGATCCCTGGACTGTTCATAGGATCTGTTGCTGTAACCACCCGGCTTTGCTTATCCAGCTCAGGTGCTATCAGGCTGTGCCCTGGCAATGAGGGCACTGCTCATCCTGTGCTGTGGCTGCTCTCAGCTCCTGATTTGTCTTTAACCTTAGAGTCCGGCTCTTGCTGCTCCCTGGTACTCAGTGGTCACCATTCCTGTCAAAAGTGAATCTCTTTTAGAAGTGAAGCACCTGAAAGCATTCAGCCTATCATGCAAACAGGTATGCGTGGAGGAGCCCAGTTCTACCGCTCTCACTATCAGCATACTTCACTTACAAGATTTGCCTTCAGTATATTTTTTTTTTTCTTTCTTTTCCTTCTTTAGCTGGTCTTGCTTTTCAGCAGCTTTCCAAAATGTGCTAGTGAGATTTCCTCCATGATGCAGACACAAGGGTCTAGCTGTGCTTCAATCTATGAGACTTTATACAAGAACAGCTGAAGGCAGAAAATGTCTTACAGCTGCAGAAATGGCCAGGGAGATTTGTGTAGTCAAAAAGAAAAAAAAAAAAAGTTAAAATATTGAGCTTTGTTTTGCACTATTCTCATTAGCTATTTTCTGCAACCTTCTGTAGCTTCTCAGATCCCAGTTTCATGTCGTACCCTTTTTCTTCTCTCTCTCTCATCCTTTGTTTCCTGCCTTGTCCTTTTATCCATCTTCTTTCCTTCACTCTTCACTTAATCTTCTCCTACCTACCTTTACATGCTATAAAGTTATGAAACTAACTGTCCTGGTTTCGGCTGGGACAGAGTTAACTTTCTTCTTAGTAGCTGGTACAGTGCTGGGTTTTGGATTTAGTGTGAGAATACTGTCGATAACACTTTGATGTTTTAGTTGTTGCTAAGTAGCGCTTATCTTAAGTTAAGGACTTTTCAGTTTCCCATGCTCTGCCAGCAAGCAGGTGTGCAAGAAGCTGGGAGGGAGCAGAGCCAGGACAGCTGACCTGAACTAGCCAAAGGGGTATTCCATACCATGGAATGTCATGCCCAGTATATAAACAGGGAGGAGCTGGCCAAGAGGGGTAGATTACAGCTCTGGCATCAGTCAGCAGGTGGTGAGCAACTGCATTGTGCATCACTGGTTTGTGGGTTTTTTTTCCCCCTCTTCTTTTTTCTGTTATATTACTTTTCATTACTATTATTATTATATTTCATTATTATTATATGTTACTTTAGTTATTAAACCGTTCTTATCTTAACCCACAAGTTTTACCTTCTTTCCCGATTTTCCTCCCCATCCCACTGGGAGCAGGGGGGGAGCGAGGGAGTGGCTGCATGGTGCTTAGCTGCTGGCTGGGGTTAAACCATGACACTAACCCAATGCTTGCTACTGCCATATAGTTCACTCATATGCATACTGTTCCCCATAGCCATATTCAATTAACGTCTCATAATTTTTACCTTTCTCACCATTGCTCCAAGAGCCGGAGGAATAAAACAGGGGAGAACATTCAGACCATTTAATTTCTTCTACTATGAGGAAAGCACTCTAATTAATTAGTTGAGAACAGATCTGTTACAGAGATCCTTTACATCTCTCCTAACAATCCAGTTTCATATAACTTACTAAATAATGTGCTCCTCAGACACAGTTATGAAGTTTCACTTTTACTGCCCCAGCCATCTGTACATACATCAAAGACTTAATAATAGTCAACTACATCATCCAAAAAGCAAAAACAAGCAAAAAAACAAAGGTGTAAAACCTCTGCCAAATTTGGAGGAAAACATCAATTGTTTTTTTGGAAAGCATCAAGAGTTTGGAGGAGGCTAAAAGAAAAGATTATGTTCTGTTAGAAGACCTTTAAAAAGCAATCTGCATGCTCAATATTAAGCACAAATCTTTTGGTAAGTCTGTTGGATCTAATGCATTCTCTCTCCGTTTCTCATAAAATTTACTTAAAATGTAGAATATTATATCCTATGAACTTAAAAAAAATAGCACATTAATTTTAATGATCTCTGTACAAGAAATGATTGTTTCCTTGTCTTTTTGGTAGCCTGTTGGTAAAGAATGGTTTTATACAGTCCAAAAGAAAACTAAATTAATGTCTGTAATAACTCAATCCTATTGATTAAGAGATTTAAATTCTCTTAGGAAAAAAATCATATAAAGGTAACCTTCTCACTTTCCCAAAACATTAAATGTGTTAGAAATGAAACTAGAGATATTTGGATTTTTGACATATTTACAACATGCAATAGCCTTCCTCATCTTTCCTACTTAAAGATAAAAGCAGTATGTAAGAAATAGAAACCTAAGAGATTGTCACTCTAAGTAAATGGTTGGTCTTAAAAGCCTCTGAAATTATTGCACATAGGCCAGCTGAGTATCAGTAAGAGGACTAATGATAGTGTATTATCAGCCCATATACAGAAGGGAGGCTCTACAAGTTAAATGTTAATTCATATAAATTAAATTACATATTGTTCCATGTTTGATTAACAAAATCAGGCAAAATTACAGGCAAATTTCCACATTTACTAATTTCAGAATAAAATTTTTGCTATTATTTAAGATACAAAATACAGTAACTTCCTTTCAACATGACTCATTCAAGGGAAGCTCATAGACTGGCTTCAAACTATTAATCATGGTGGCATATAATTTTTGTCAGTTTGAAGGACTGTGTTGCTTCTAAAAAAATAGCATTATAAATTTAGCAAAACACCCTATTGACTTAAGAAAAGGATGACATAAAGAGTCTGTTGTTGACTCACTGTCAGCTACAGCCAGAGACAAATCAACATATTTCCATGGAGAATGTCTCGTGCTTGCAGTTTACAATCAATGAGTAGGACAGAGGTGATAATATATGACGCTTTCTGCTGACACATTAATTTTGTATCCTAATATACCTCTGAGACAAGTTACAAATGGTTGAAAGCAGAAGCACTGAAGGAAGACATTTCTTTTCCCATCATGGGTCATGGAAAAAAAAAAAGTAATGAAAGCAGGTATCCATAACTTTTTGAAATAGAAGAATGGCTTCATATACCGTATTATTTGTAAAATATCATTGCAGATGAATAGGTTACTTCTATACATGAAATCTAAAAGACAAACACTTGTCTTGGTACCAGATTCTAAAAGATTTTTTTAACATTTGATTGCGTGACTAGATTTTATAGTATGTGAACCGTTATCTAGATGTGATCAGTTTGTTATGTTTATGAACAACATTTGGTTATACACTTATCAGTGACTACAGGCCACTGGAATCCTTCCATTGCTACGATCTCAGGCTTGTTCTTAACAGAAGAAAAAAAACATGAAGGCACAAGCAGTAAATTGGAAAAGTAATCTGAAGAAGGCCAGACAGCTCATCATGAGACACATCCTTGAGACCAATGTCTATGGCCACAGATTCCATTTAATTTCATTTTTCATTTCATTTCAGTAATTTTCACCTTTAAGTTAAAATATATTTTTTTTTCCTAGCATGTGCTTTCAATGTTTTAAAATATGAACTGAGCATAGCTTATGTTCTGACAGCTAAAATAATACTTCTGGCTCTGCGCCATCCTTTGCCTGCAGCCAGGAGCACTCCCAACATGACTGCTCCAGGGAGCCTGAGAGTGCTAACACCGCCCTAGCAGAGGATTTCATGGAAAGGGAAAAAAGCCTCCTGCACTCCCCTAACCAGATGTATGCAGGCATATCAGTTTTGGTAATTATCACTGCTATTCCTGCTTACTCAGGGCAACAAAAGAAGACATTTCTGCTACTATTGTATCACACTTCCTCTGATAAAGCAGGTAAGAGTTCTGATCACTTAAATGGGGCATGAGAAGTGGGATGCATGGATAGATTACAGGCATCCCAAATAAATGTACGTGACTCAAACCCCAACGCATTTTATTTGGAACGGATTCTATGTTCTTCAGAGGAGCATGATTGTGATCCACAGCAAGTGTAACACTGTTCAGTTGCTTAATGCAATTCACGTCTGAGAAGAGTGTTTGAAAACGTACAGTAATGAAAATCTCTATTCTTAAAAATTACAAATGCCTTAGCAAGGTTACAGTACCAACTGCCTCTCTGAAGGGGGTGGGAGAGGGACAGAGCGTGCCGTTCTAAAAGAAAATTAAAGTGGCAAGTTAGTCTTAAAGACCAGTAGGAATACCTATGAAGTAACCTGGCACATAAACATGGCCTGGAGTAAATGATGATTTACTCCTTTTAAAGATGCCTTTTTCAATCAACTAGCTCTGGAGCTTTTGGGAAATGTTATTCTGATCTAAAGCTTGATCAGCATACAACCACTTTTATCTAAGATAGTTATGCTGGGTTTGTTTACCCAAATTGCAGATTAACAAGGCCAAAGATGCAGAGACACTAGAGCTTGCATATGTAGATCTTATCAGTCTTACAGGTGAAATCTTTCAAGTCTCCCCTGTCAAAGCAACACCATACAAATGTGACTAAACTACTTCCAGAGCCAGGCCACACCTGAAAGAAGCACAGTTGCATAGCTGGTTTCAGAGGTCCACATCAACAGCCTACGGAGCCAGCTTGATGTTTCACTACTCATCAGAACTGGGGGTTACAATGTGGTATGTGACTGTGCAGTCAGACTAGTCCATTACAGCTTAACTATGAGTGGGTTGGTGCTGCATGTGCAAGTGAACGGACTCAGCTTGGGTTTGGCACTCTGGGGGGGCTGATCCAAGTTCCCTTCCTGGGAACTTGAACACCACCTGCTAGAAATCTTCGGAAATGGCATGATGGCTGCTGGGGTACAGATGAGAGCCACAGAAGGTACACTCCAATATCTGGGAGCAAAGAATGCAAAAATAAAATATTTAAAAAGTATGATAGGCAGGCCAAACATTAAAGGTAAAAGAAACTGCTTTCCAGCAGTTATTTCATTACTTTTCCCTTTGTGTTACTTATAACTTTCTCAATAGTACAGTATTTTTTGCTCTGAGACAAGATGTTAATGTGGGAAGACCAAGTCTGCAAGACAGGAGAAAGCCACTGCAGCACTTCTCCGTTTCAGAGCCCTCTTCCTGCAACAGGCTACGCCAATGACAACACATGATAGAGCGTGAAGTACGTGCTCACTGTATCCAGTTGCCAGAAGTGGCATCTATTGGAGGGAGCAGAGGACAATATCTGAAAACTGTGACTGCTACTTGTACAGCACATGCTTTTTGTGTTCTACGCCTGTAAAACTGACCAGTCAAAGCCTGTCAAGAAAGAAAATCCACCAAAAATAAAGGAAAGAAGGCAATGAAAAGAAAAATTAAAAAGACAAAGAAAGAGCTTAATGCATATACTGTATGAAGGCAAGAATATCAGGAAGATATCAATATGAGAAGGCACACAGAACAGACATAGTAAATCAACTATAATTGTAAAATGCTTGATAATTAATGATGAAACAAAAGAGCAGAATGAGATTAGACTGGAGGAAGGAAGTCTAACCAGATTGTGGAAACTAGAAAAAAAATTAGTTACATGTAAAATGAATAAGAAACAGGATGTTACACAAAGACTCACTGAAAGTTGTAAGTTTAAACATAAATTAAAAGTATATGAGTGTTCACTGTAATTGCAGTATGAAGACACTATTTTTTTTTAATTTTGTGGAATAGAAGGAAAGCAGCAGCTTCTGATCTCCATATCAGTCTAAACATTGGACTAAGTTCAGAAAACAATGGATTCTTCTCATCCTACTTATGGCTGCTCTCGGTGAAACTCTTTATCCAGTTCATCAGCTGAAGTTCTTCAGCTCCAACATTTTTAGTTTCTAATGACTGTGCTACATTGGCCATCTATTGTCCCTCTGATGAGAACAATAAAAGAAACAGAAACAGCAACTACCATTAACTCTGAAAACTGGTCCTACCATCTTTTTGAGGACAACTTTTTATTCCTGCTTCATTGGCATAATGGAAGATATTTCCATAAGGAAAAATATGTGAGAAAAAAACTAAATATGCAAAAATTGGCAATATTACATCTTTCACAATTATTTTATTCAGTTGAACCACTAACAATTGGAATTATTTGCTGGATTAGAAATTTATAATCTTAACATTTCTCAGAGTTATTTTAACAATGACTTTCAATTTTTGCCTCAGCTTTTTGTCTGCCTACGATGCAATATCAAGTACTACTTACCCAGATCTTTGTATCATCCCACGCAAGCCAATTCATCTGAATATATAGAGAGGGTCTATGCTTTAAACAGAAATTTAACCTTAGCTTTATGGATCAGGTTATCTATTTACATTTCCATAATATTTTGATTGCAACATATTCTACATTGGTTCATCCCTATTTTACTACTCTGTTGGGGTATTTTTTTACATGGGCTTTCTGGACTACATGCAGACCCAACACTACATCCTGTTTTATTTTGTTTTATTTAATTTTATGGCCTTCAAAAAGCATCAGTTGAAAAACCAAGGCAGAAGTAATTTCCAATAAAGAAGAAATTCTGATTGTTTAGATCTCAGGGCCACCATCAATTACTTCTTAATTATTTTTTCTCAAGCTGACTGAACCTCTATATAACTAGCTACTAGTTATAACAAATGTGGTTGAAGAAGTTAAGTGCTGACATTAAGAACACTTCTTCAGATGTTTGTCAGTATGGAAAATGAATGGCAGGTAACCCACGGAACAGTAAATAGCCATAATTAAACCAGCTACACTAGAATTTGTTTCTATGTCTTTGCACACAGTGTCTTTTTCACTCATCTAAAACAAAAGCCAAGGCAAAAAGGGAAAGATAGAACGAAAAATTATCAGAAAAATCTGGTTTCATTAACTACAGAAAAGAGCAGAATCAGAAAATGATCACTGTTTCAAAATGACAATAAGTTATGAGTATTTTCTAAAAAGTTGTGTCAACATGCAAATGCATGCAGCACAATGTGAAATAGCTAATTAGAAATAGAGCTAAGGTGTAAGTCTCTTACATCCTTCTCCTTGCATTAGCTTTCCATAGCTAAACAAGCAAGTAAAGAAATTCTTACCTGGTATGGATAATACTTAAGAAATCCAAACCTTAAGAAATCCAACAAAACATTACAGTATCATAACTTTATTAAAATTAGACTGTATTGCAGAACATCAAAAATATTTTAAACACTGTCAGCTAAAGCTCCATCAAAAATTTTACAAGTTTATGCTTTATTCAATTACCAAAAAGGCATATATCACTAAAAAGAAATTTTCAAGAAAAATACTTTTTGTACGTATTTCCTGTAGCATTTGAAAATATTTAAAAATGGTTATTCAATAACACAGAACATGAAGTTGAAACTGACTCAAATCAAGCCAACTTAAATGCAATGATACGTAAATGGTTTTCATTGACTAAACTGAGATGTGCAAAAAATATAAGCAGTGTAAATTACGCATTATTTGTCAGTTTTATGTTAACAGGATTACATTCAAGGAATACAGTTTGCACCACTACTTTTAAGCTAATGCCATTTTTAGGAAGGCCAAAATGCTGTTTAGACCAAAGAGCAACTTTTTTTCTACATGAATAAGAAATTAAATACACCTAACTACTCAATATATATGACATCGTCTTCATTTGGAATAGTTTTCATTATAAATTGCTCTGCATATCTAATTTTCTGCTCAATATGGTAAGAGTTAAATCTTAATACTTAACTTTAATGACCCCTTGTCGTGCTTTAACCCCGGTCAGCAGCCCTAATAGCAAATTTCAAATTTATCTAAAAAATGGCAGTCTTGAGTATGTACTTTTCTATTAGGCATCTGAATGTTATAACCTTCACCAGCAGCACAGAATGAAGACAAACTGGAGTCTTCCACCTAGTTCAGACTTTCTTTATTTGTATGATCATGAAAAAATAACAGAGTATCAGGACAAAGTACCAAAAGAATACATAATGCTTAAATCTGCAGAGACAGTAAAAAAACCCCAAACTTTCACAGAATAATGAAGTTTTGGGGGCACGTTAGCATACACAACCCATTGTTTTCTGATGGTGAAAGGATGTTCACTGTGCTTCAATTAAGAAGTGCTCTACATGGGTTTTGAACTCAGCTAATTTATACAGAACTTTGATGGGCCTGTCATGTAATACTTAAGCTATGTTTTTTGAGAATATTAACCTAAATGAAAAGAAACGTTGCCCAAATTGTGCACATCTCAAATTTAAAATAATGTGACAATAAATATCTTTCACATCAAGATGCAGAAGTTACATGCTGCAACAGACAATAAGTACCTTACTTCTGGTTTGACGATGGATGACGGGAGTTGGAGCAGATTTGGAGAATCGTACATGCTTGAGTAGAATTTTCTGCTAGACCTGAATGCCGAAGCGTCTTTTCAGCTCTGAGAGAAGACGGCAGAATGACCTTCCTAACTGGACGTCCACGTCCACTGTAAATGGAAAAAAAATGGTATCAGTTCAAGCACAACATGGTAATTTACAGGGGAAAAAAGCTATCTGAAAATTTCTCTTAAAATTAAATGAGCAAAATATGGCCATAACTTTTGTCCTGAGTGAATACTGATTAAGTGCACCTTGTCTGACAGGTAATGAGTATGTGTTGGTCATGCAGGAGAAGATCTAGGATGTGATGGAAAGAGAGGGAATGAAAAACAGGAAACCCTCACACATACAATAGGAAGGGAATTATACACACTTATTACATCTACCTAAAATAATATTAATAGGAAAAATATTCAATATTCAAAGACAGCAAAAATTATTTAAGTTTACCATCTGAGGGCAAGGCATATTTCAATGTAAAAACGGAATTTATTTGTTTCTCCTCCCCTCCACTTCTCTCATGCAAGGGGGCATCAGTTACAGCAGTAACAGTATGGCGATTTGTAGGACTATTTGAATCCCTCAGTCCAACTAAAAAAAGACAGAATTATTTCTCAGTCATAGCCCACCAGAAACTCTCCCCCTTACGTTGCCAATTATCTCCACCTCAGTTGTTGCCATCTACAACCATTGTGTGCTGCAGGTATGAACTAATTCTGCCCCCCAACAGAGTAATACTCACTCCTGGCCTCTTACCAGCTACATTTTTGCGTACTTCATTTCTCAGAATTAGTTCATAATTTTCTACTTAGAAATCCTGTTCCACCAGTACTCAAACTTTGGCTAAAGCTCAAAACTTTATGCCTCTCAGCTGCATTTCACAAAACTCTCAATGCTTAAACCACTCCAGATTAAATGATCATTGTAAATGTCACGAAGTTACTGAAATTGCTGTTTTTATTGTAACATCCACTCTAGAGCTTCAGGTTTTTATATCCAGTAGCCTGAAATCCATAAACACTACACTTTTTGCCTGATCATTTGATGAATATGAACTTACTGTTCCACAAGTGTGAATATCATCCATTTTCTGATATTGATCTCTGGTGTTTCTCATTCCTTTCCTCAATGGAAAACTGATTAGCCAAGCTGCAGCAAGTCCTGACACCTATGTACTTTTACTTGTTCAAAACACCAGAAGCAGCCTACTTTCCCCACTCTGACTCCCCAAATCTCACGTCATTCCTCCAGCCCCCTCTGAAACGAAACATGAGACAATGCCTTAGAAACCTCACTTGAGACCAGGGCTCAGAATGACCCAATACTTTTGATCACCTCGGGCTTCACCAGCCTGCACCAGGGCCCCAGGCTGTCTCGACCTCCACTTACTCCCGTCTATTCCCTTCCACAGTACTTCCTCCTTTCCCGAATTCCTCTGAGCTGTCCCTGGGATCTCTCTTCCTCCCTGTAGTTTTTCAAACCATCTCATCTTTCAGAGAACCGGCAACATCAAAGCCTGCAGCCCCTTCTCTCGGAGGGGGGCAGCGCCACTTTCTGACTCCCCTTGCGAGAGGCCCTACAGAAGGGGGATCTGAAGAGACGCCGGCCTCCCCCTTGCCTCTGCTCGTCGGAGGAAGGCGAAAACGCCATCAAATTAGGAGGCCCGGCGAAAGCAAAGCAACTTCGGATGGGCACCGGGCATTGTCCGTTTTTTAAAAGCCAGGCCCGAGAAGCTGCGCGTCCTCCTTCGCCCTCCTGCGGTGCTGCTGCTCCTCCCCCCACGGCCGGCCCCGGCCCCCGGCCCGTCCCTCCGCTGCGAGAACCCGGTCCCCGCTTTTCCTGCCTCAGCGGCTCACGGGAGACAAGCGGGCCGCCTGCCACGGGCGGCGGGGACACGGGCGGCGGGGCCGGGCCCGGTCCCGGTCCCAGGAAGGGGTTTCCAGCCCGGTGGGGGAGGGGAGAGCCCATGTCCGGGCGCTACCGCGAGCACCAGGTTCGCCACCTCCCCAGGCGACTGGTGACGAGCGCCGTGAACGCCAGCCCCCCATTGGCTCTCGGGCTAGGAAAGCGCGGCCAATGACGGCTCGAAGCAGAGCGGCTGGCCTTCCTCCCCCTCCCCCTTTCAAGCCGCCCCGTGGCGCGGAGGGGGTTTGGCCGCCTGCGGAGGCAGGGTCACGTGACCTTCTGTTTACATCCTCTCAGCTGTTGGGGCCCCTCCTCCCTTCGCCGTCTCTCACACCAACCCAAACGGCGGCGGCGACCCGCGGACCCCTCCGACGCCCGGGCCGGGGGCACGCCGCCCTCCGCTTTGCGCCGGCTCCCGCTCCCTCGGCGATCGCCCCCGCTGCGCTTCGCCCCGGCGACCGGAGCGCTCTCCCGCTTGCGTTTCCCCCCCAGGCTGGTCTCGCCGCTGCCGCCCCGCGCAGGGTCCGGGGCCCGCCGCAGAACGGGTGAGTGTCGGGGGGGGGGGGGCAGAACTGCGCTCTCCGGCTGCGCTGTGCGGCGTGGAGGCCGCCGTCGGACAGCCGGGACGGTGAGTTGCGGCGGGAGGGCGGGCAGCGCGGCCCCCTGCTCTCCCTTCGCCTCCCCGGGCTCTCCGGTTCCCATTGTCCGTTGGCCCCGCACGCAGGCGCGCGCCCTTCTGAGGCGCGTGGGGGGATGGGGGGGGGAGGGGGAAGGTTGTTTTCGCGCAGCCGGGACAGGGCGAGGGCTTGCTGCCGCTCGCGCCTGCGGGCTGGGGAGGGACGGGACGGGGAGAGAGTGCGTACGCCCTCGGCAGCCCATCCCTCCTCCTCCTCCTTTTGCCCGGTTCCCCCCCTCCACCCCCCGCGTCCTGTCGCCGCCTGCGTAATAAATAATCTCTGGCCCAAAAAGGGTTGGGAGGAGAGGTGGTTGGTGTGGCTGCCGCGGGCCCGGGGCAGGTGTGAGGGGACGGGGACAAGAGAGAAGGTTCCAGCCTTGAGAACCGGGCGGGGGGGGGGGGGGGGGGGTAGAGGCAAGGTGAGCGCTGCGCTCGTCCCCCGCTGCGGCTCTGCGCCCTGCCTCCTCCCCGTGACGGCTGGTTTTCTTTGCCTTTGAGGAAATGCAGTGAGAATGGGAGCTTACAGGTTTTGGTTTTTTGGTGGGGTTTTTTTTTTTTTTTTTCCTGTCGCGAACCCTTATAACCTGAGGGTCTTGTGGGGGCTGCGTCTTCCAGGCCGAGGCATTTTGGAGGAGGCAAAAGGAAGCGCGAGATAACATTTTGTTTTGTTTCAAGAAAAACCTATGGGCTAAGGAAGGGTGTTTTTTCTTTCGGGAAGGGAGGTGGTGTGGCAGCAGCGAGGGGAAAATTCTTTGCTTACATAAATGAAGTGTGTAAAAGGCATGATAACTTTGCTTTTCGCCCCGTAAGCCACGGTAGGCGGGCGGCGGTAGGAGTCGGTGAGCGTTCCTGGCGGCAGCCGCGAGGGAAGGAGAAGGCTGCCTCTGCCCCCCGCTTTGCCATAAACGCACATTTTGTCTCTGTTTACATTGTGGTCTCTGTTTTGGCTGGGAGCAGCGTAAGGGGAGGAGCAGGAACTCGCTCCGGGGCAGCCACCTCCTCCCCACTCTGTTTTCTTTGTTGTTATCTGTTCGCTGGAGGCGTCCTGGGGTCACGTCTGCCTGTAGCTGAGCTGCGCTTAATGTGATTCCTCTGCGGCCCGAAACCTCGGGCCGCCTTCTTCTGTGCATGTGCAGGTCTTGTCTCTCCTCCGTCGTCGCCCTCCTCCCCCTTGCCTCGGCAGTTGTCAGCGGCTCGCAGTGAAGTTGGAGGAAGGGGAAGGGAGGGCGGAGGGGGAAGGAATCTTGGCATTTATTTGATACGCAGTCAGCAGCCTGGGCCTGCTTTGTACAACTCTGTCGTCTTTGACAGCAAAAGGGAAAAACCAAAAACCTCCTATGGTGGAAGGGCGGGTGGTGTTCATTTTTCTTGGTGGAAGACGAAGGAAAAGATCTTCAGGGTCTGCATGAGAGAAGGAAGTACTGAACTGGTGCAATGTGTGGAGAATGCTTGTGTCCTTGCAGTACTTACTGGTGCCCATGTAGCTACTGTTCTCCTAGTGGGTATTTTTTACTGCTGTCAAGTAAAAGTCAAGCACAGCTGAACTGCAGACTTTAGCAAGGAAGTAAGGTTTGTTTTGACAAGCAGCAGTAAACTTTGAGACACACACAAAGAAGAGACACAGGTAAGGCTAGTCACCACTTCAGTGAATTAGTGAAGATACCCAATCCCTCTTAACCATATGCCCTCTGTGTTACAGAGAGTGCTTTTAAGATGCAAAAAATCTAATGCTTAAAGTTAGTAAATGACGAGAGTGTATTGTGCGAATGCCTTTGTAACCGTAATTCATTATTCTTGCAAATGAATCGTAATATGTGTGATACATTTTTCTCCCCCACAGGACTCTTACCTTACTCTGGGCAGACCATCTCTGGAAGGAATCAGGCTTGGATAAATGGAGCTGTCTTCTGCAGAACTCCTGCCTGATTTGTTGGGAAAGTTTGAAAAATATTTTGGATGTATAGGTGGACAAATGTGTGAAAGATCTATTGGTATTTTAACTGACTTTGGGTGAATAAATATAATGATAGGAATGTACATAGTACGTGAGTGAGATCACAGAGCCACAATGAGGGCTTTGGAGATGGACACTTAGCCAGATGTTCTTTACAACAGTCAGTGTCCCTCAGAAATGCAAGGAAAAACAATTGGATGTTGTTGGGAGGTCTGCAGTGAGGAGAATGTCATGAAATTACAGAAACAGAAAGAAGTATGTGATATTGAACAGCCCTGGACGGCCAAATGTTATCACTGGGTCTGTGCAAGATTAGGTTCCTTCCCTGCTTAATCTCCGATCTTCAGAATTCTTGTAAAAATCTTTCTGGCTCTCCTAATTGGCTTTCTCTCTGGGTTTTCTTCATCCAATCTCAGACTTCATGTTGTGACTTGCTTTAGATATTTGACCAGTTTCAGTTTTGCAGTACTCTATTTATAAATTGATGAAGTCTTGCCATTTTTATAGTCCTAATCTTGGCAAATTGGTGATTTTTATTGCTCAGTATTCTATTTGCCTGTCAGTGACTGCCCCAAGCTGCAGCAGCTCCTTTTGAAGAGGCTTCTGCCTAATAGGAGACTAACAATAGGACCTGACTGCCAGACATGTATTGTAGTTTTCCGTGCCTGTGCTGGACCATGCCAGAGCAGTCACTTGGCTGTGTTTCTGTAAACTTGAAGTGTGGTTGCTTTGAGATAGTAAGTGGGTATTCTGAAGCTAAAGGTAGGCTTAAGCATGATATGAGTGCAGATGGAAGTCTCTAAAGAGCATGTTGCCTGTGACTTTTTTTAGGCAAACTCGAAAGAAAAAACAGTAATACAAGGACCAAATTTGAAGTTCCTACTGCAAGACATGGTTAGTAATGCAGGGGTTTTTTTTACCCAAAGATGCTCCCAAAATTCAGTATAGGCAAGATAATTTTTCCATGCGGTGTTCCAGAAAGGTTTATGTCAGGAGTTTTAAGAGTTCCCCAAAACAGATACATTAAAAGCGATTCTGAAATAGTTGGGCAATGTGGGAATGCTCATCCCAGTCTTCAGTGCATGGTGAGAAACACCTGAGAACACAGTCATTGTTTCTGGATGAGAAGTGTCTTTACACATACCTGTTCTTTTCATTTCCTGGTTTGTTCCCATTTTCAGCAGGAATGTCACAGAGACCTGCTATTTTACCCTGCTGAACTGAAAGTGATGCTCTGTAGCTGATCGTTAATTAGCACTCTGTGTAAGAAAAGTGCCTTGAAGTCTACAGCACTTGAATGCAAACATCATTGAATGTTATCTCATTTATTTCACCTACTTAGAATGTAAATTCCTCAAAGCAAAAGTAGGAAGAATATATGTGCCATCTTGTTTTGCAAATGAATAATCAGGTATGTGACTGGCCTAAAGGCACTCTAGGAATCTTCCGGTAGGGTCAGAAGTTGATCTGTATGCTTCATCTTCTCCAACCAATGAATGTGGATTTTTTTGATGGAGAATTCTTTTAATGTATCTCCTTTGCAGAAGTGTGATCACACTGTTCCACTTTTTCCTTTTATGGCATTGTAGGGAGTAAAGTGAAGTAGTTTATATTAAATGTTACGGGTATAATTACATTAAAACATCAGGAAATAACTACTGTGCTCCAATTCCTTTGGGACTTATTTGTGTGCGCTGGATGTTAATGAGAGCCTTCAGGCCTGCTTAATGCAAGCTTTTAAAGCAGTTGCTGCTGCTATGTTAAGAAAATTGGGCTGGACTTCTGGGCCTTGAAGAAAGGATAGAATTTGTAGCAGCTTAGGATGCTGAATATAATTTTTTGCAGGACTGAAAGATTAGCTGGCTGCTATTCAGAACAGTAGTATTAGTTCTTTGTCCTTTTTGTCCTGGTACATCATGCCAACTTTATGTTTCAGAGTTAGTGTTGCTACTGCAAAGTTGACAGTGATGTTAGCTAATCCCAAGGAGCTTGAAATCCTGATGAATGTATGTGTGTGGATTCTTGTTAAATGTACTTCTGATCAGAAGCTTATTGGAAACATTGAAAGTAAGAAATAAAGTAAAAGTAAACTGAAAGTAAAGATGTCTTTAAAAATGGCAGTTAGTCCTAAGAAACTTATTTCTGAAAGCAAAAAGTATTAGAAGTTGTATCTAGAGAGCAGCTGTGGTGTCCATCACTTGTATGTTGTGACTGCAATTGGTATGTAACTTATTTGTCGGTGAATTTTATCAGGCCTTTAAATTGAAACACAAAAATATAAATTGTCCTTCATTGTGAGGAGAAAACACTGGTTTAGAAGTCATCATAGAGCAGTTTAAAAAAAAACAAAAAAACCAAAAAAACCCCACCAAACTCCACAGCCCTAAAATAGTTTAGATGTGACATCAGGTGTCACCATGGTAACTCTCAGGCTACAGATTCTGGTGTGTTCTCATGTGGGGGAGTTCAAGTGGGGAGGTGACTGGAGCAGGAGTAAACTGCTCCTCTGGTTAGAGGGCTGTCTTGTGGCAGAAAAAGACTTGGAGCCCACTGCTTAGAAGATGCATTTAATGAACGCTAATTTTGGAGTTCTGGCTTTGTTTTGTATAATGTTTACTAAAGAAAGGATGTAAAGATCTAGTTTGTTGCAAGTGCAGAACATTGAGTTCTGAGTTGCACAGAGTTGGAGATTTAAGATACTGCGAGTGTTGTTAAGGTGATGTAAAATATTGAGGCTTAGAATTTCTCTCAAGTATTGCGTTTCACTCCAGATTTTCTCAAAGTAGTATTTGCTCAGCATACAGTTGCAAAACAAATGCTGAATTTGGATTTGCAATGTTTCTAGGATGTAAAAGAAGACAAATGGAATTAATGTTTAAAAACTTGTTCGAGGAAACAATCCAGAACTTGCCAACAAAAACTTAAAATCAGGTTTAAAAACTAATTTAAAAACTAATAGGCTTAGAGCAAGTGATTTAATAGTGATGTGGGATGTTTGGAATCCTGTGTGAAGGAAATTTATGTGAAGGTGCTGTAGGGCATCTGAGTTGTCAACATGGAGCTGTTAGATATGAGGTAGGGTTCACTGAAGGCCTAAATTCTTCTGAAGTTAAAAAAAAAAAAAGATGGTGGGCAGGATAAATCTAAGTAGAGGTAGCTGAGCACTTAGAGAAGGGACAGTCTTTATCTTGGTTGCTAACATGCGTGTTTTACTAGAGATTGTGTGTGTTTATATACACACACGCACAAAGAATATGTGCACAACCAACCAGTTGTGCGGCAGTGTAGTGACTGTGAAGAGGATCTCTGTCCTGAGAGTTTTTAGAACCTGGTGATGACAGACTGCACATTCAGTTCTGGTCACAAGTCAGTGTCTCCAGGTTCGTTCTTTTGGTCTATTTTCTTATGAGTCTTTTGGCCGATCACGCCTTAACTTTTATCTGGTTGCTTTTCCAGTCCCAACTGTTGCATTCCTTTCAAAAGACACATCCCTCAGCTTTATGCGGTTTGTGTTCTGTCTAGGAGTCTTAAATCACACAATAGCAGCAGCTCTTCTTGCTTATTTGCGGGGAAGCAAGGACAGGATGTGGGCAGAAGAGTTTTCTGTTGTGTTACTTAACACTAATTGTTGCCATTTCGTAGGCCAAGTAGCCTATAGTTAGCATGAGCACCTAAAATAGCACTAGAGGTCTGTGTTTAAGCACCTGAGTCTCATTGCAAGTATCAAAGGCTTGCTGTTATTATTACAAAAACTTACCTTTGCATGATTTCTAAATAGATAGTGCTTACTGAAGCTGTCAGTAATCATGATTATTTCTTCCTTTTTTAAACAACTGGGTTGTTAAAGTCTTAAATGATAGGTGCATATTTCTAATGGCAAATTAAGCAATCTTGAAAACTGTTTTCAGGAGGAATAGCAACAACTTTGTGATACTGGATAATGTTCTACCAGGAGATATCTAACTGTCATTGGGAAGACGGGTTTTTTTCCAGCTGATGTCTGCAAATGTTTTTATAGATTTTTGGTAGGAGTTAGAGTCAAATCAGAGTTCTTATACAATAGTAGTTTAAGATGTAGTGAAAGGCAGTATGCAGTAATATAGTAGACACAAAATACATGCGCTCCTGAGTGTAACTATTCAAAGTATGTATATTCGTACTATCCTTCAAGCAAAACAAATAGCATTTGCTATAAGTTCCTGTTGTCTTCAGGAGTGAAGGGGAACTAAATTTCAAAGAGAACATCTGAGATGCATATCTTAATTATTTGTTCATATTTAAAAAAAAAAATGACAAAAAAGCTGCTTCTCCAAAACCCAATGCATCAATGTATGGCTTCCATAAGTGAAGTGATAAAGTCATTGGAATTGTTTATGGTAATAGTCAGATAGTGAATCACATCCAGCAGTTGATATGCCTGTGGTGTCCCTGTCCCAAATGAAAGGCTTGATTCCTATAAATGGTTGTTTTAACATTGAAAGAGGAATTAGAACCATGTGGTTGGGAGAAAATGAGAAGTGGTTACTATTCTGAGAATTTATTTGTGTTATTTCTGTAGCAGATGTTTTCAGCGGATATTCAGGAATTACCATGTGGTTTTCTTGACAAATATTTGAAAGAAAAAGCCAAGTAATACTACTCAACCCAGTCAGGACCACTGTGCTGTATAATGGTCTATATATCAAAGTTAGAGAAGAGAGTTGGAGCCACTATCCTGGTAATCATATTTTCGACACAATTGTTTTTGCTTGATATAGGTATGGCTAAAATGTATGCAAGTTAGCATTGCTGAAAGAATAAACTCTGAAGTTCACTAAAGGAGATGCTTGATTTCAGCAAAAAAAGCAAAAGGTTAATACTTCTGCAGTACTAATAATTTCAAGTAATCAGGAGTACTGTGAGTGTTTCTACTAGGACATCAGTTTGCCATTAAAGGATTTGATTTCCATCTGAAAATCTTTGCCTGAGACTCATAAAGTTCTTGTTTACTCTTGTTTGTGTTGGATTCTGGCAGGTGGGGTTTTGCTGGCTCTTTTTCTGCTGGGGCATGTGACCCTGCTGTTTATTTGCAAAACTCTCCCCTTCAGCCTTTTGAGAATGAACTGTGGTTTTGTTTCTGTTCAGTGTAGTCACCTGCTGTCCAGTTTCTTAAGCTTTGCTGTGTTCTTCCTTCAGGAAACTCTACATTTGGCATTATTGCAGTGAGGAGGTCAGTGAAACTGGAAGGACACAGAAAAGTTGAGTTGCTGAGTTTCTTTATAACTTCTGCCGAGCTGACAGTTGCAACATTTTAAATCCCATAGGCCTTAGTCTCTGCTTATTTACTTCAGTTAATTATGCATTCGTTATGACTAAGACTCACTGCTGCCGAGTTTCCTGAGATTCTGTGATGTTTTCTGGAGTAATTCAGTTGTCAGAAGAAGTCAGTGTAGGATTTGACTTCTCCATTCTGGGATGCTCTGGATAAACTGGAGTTGTTAATGATATAACTGCAGCAGGTTATGTGACTGTAGCAGCCTCTTGTGTTGTATCTGTAAACTACACTTCTCTCAGGTGAAAACCATGTGCTTTGTATGACTGAAAAAAACCTGATGGGGTAGGATTATAGGGATGAAGGTACACTTATACTGTGCAAGTGCACAGGTGCTACATAAGCAATGATAAAAGGTTCTCAACTTCCATTTCTTGGTGAAATATTTGTTTGAATATCGTGAAATGGTCACTGAAGCTTTCCCAAATGCTCCAGATCCCCTCCAGACTACATCTGCTGTTGTTTGTACTGTAAGTAAATGATAACTTTGGAGCCATATTTGCAATAGTACTTGATTCATACCTGGAGACAAAGAAAAACAATAGTGCAGAAACATTTTCAAGTTAACAATGTGCTTATGTATTTTGGTTTTGGCTTTTAAAGACAGCCTATAAGGGGTTTTGTTCAAGTATTTCTGGTTCTTAGTTTAGGCATGCATGGCCCCAGGTCCAGCCAGTAGTGAGGCTAAGCACGTATTCTCAGTAGCACACAAACGTGCGTATTCAGCATGTACGTGTATAAATACATAGTTGGCCACCACATCAACACAGAAAACACAGCACTAATGGAAGCAGAAACAGCGCCAATGGCCTTATCCTGTTGCCCTTTCTGGATGGTCAAGCTGAATGTCTACTAGTGGCAAACACATGAATGTATACAGTATGGATCCTTCCAGTTACTGGGTTTAGACACTCGTTCTACCCTGAAACTGGCCCTTGGGTCCATTTATCCCCCATTGCCTCTTGCGCACACACACACACTCGCACACTTATGCTCAGCCACCAATCCCTAACACCACAGATTCTCCAGCAGCTCCCTTGGACCCCCCTTTTCCTCCAGCAGCCAACTCCTTCAGTTGCCTCGCTTGGACAGTCTGCCCTGTCCCTGGTTCCCAGGCCACGCTGCCAGTTTGCTGGCTAGTCCAGCTTGGTACTCCCTGTGATCACACCCTGACCTGCAAAAAGCTCACCCCTCTTTTGCTGGCACCACAGACCCACAGGCCCCTGTGACCTGTGGTCTGACTCCACTTGTCACGTAGACGCACATGCATGCTGAATAGAGCCCCAGGAAAAGAATTACAAAAGGAGATTAATGAGCAGACAGGACAGACAGCAGTGATTTGGGGCAGAGCACAGCTGGACATGCATACTGACCTGTTCACAGGTGGCCTGTCCCTCTTGTCACCATAGCCCTGGTTTTCCCATGCTTGTTCCTCCCCAAGCCACTTTGATCCTTCCCTTTCCCCGCCTTTGGTTCCTCCCCTAAACATCCCATAACAGGACTTGTGCAATCTCCAGGTGCCTTTCCCCTGCATCCCATGATAAATCTGGTAGCCCAATAAGCAGTCACATCTCTCGATCTGAAAAGTGCCCTGGAGAGGCCCAGTGGTGGTGGGGATGTGGGGAGAGCCGATGGTTCTCCTGCGATAGCCCTGGGAGCAGCTGGGTCAGGGTATTTAGGTGGGTTCCCCCACCTGCCAGTGTGCCTCTCTGCTCCTTTGTCTGTGTGCAGAATAGCTTTTTATTGCATAACTTCACAGGGTTAACTTTGATATGTGCTGGCAAATAATCTGTTTAATCATTTGCAAGCCCAGTTGAAAATTTATGGTGGAAGTTACTGGCTGGCCACAGAGGTGTGAATTAAAGTGATACTGTTACAAAAGCAATACTTTGAAATGTTACCTCAAAGTAGGGTATTTTAATAGCAACAGGAACAGGGAGAACACTAGAATGATTGCATGAAACTTTGTGGGACAGGCTTTGGTAACAGTACTAATGCTGTAGCCTTTTAAATTGTAAAATAAGGAGTTGATTCCACCCCCAATGACTTGCGTTTGTGTAGAGACTTTGGTAGATTTTTAAAATATATTTAGTTCATACTTGATTTGTACATTTTGAAAGTTTTGATAAATCATCACTTTCCTTTGGTAAGAACCATGAAGGGATAGTTAATCTCTGTTTTATATAAAGTAAGCATTGGACATCTTAAGAAATAGGGATTTATGGACAAGGTCATGTCATTTTAGGGTATGCTGTTTATGGATTTATGGTATGTCTGGAGAATGAGGCAGATTATGACATGGGCCTTAAAGTGTGAGGAGCTTGGAGATATGCAGGATTTAGGATTAAAAAGAAGAAAATTAGGTTCAAGTAGATATCCATTGCTTTCTTTGACAAGATAAAAGTAACTGTTAGTGTGCATGTGTTTTAGTAAACAAGTTACACTTGAAAAAACTGGTAAGGCCAGTGTGATGCTTCTGGAAGATTGCATCAGTGAAAGAATTTTGTGTCATGGTTCTGAGGAAGAGAAGCAGGAGTAGGCCTTACTCATTCTTCTGTCTTGAGGATTACAGGCCTAAGTAATAAAGTAACTTATCAAAACAAAGTGTTGTATTGCACTGGACTGTTTTAAGAATCTAGTAAACAGGATCAGGACTTGAATTTTTTTAAAATTTTATTTATTTACTGTCTCGTAAGATGAGGACACATAATAAATAAAAGTTGAGATTCTCAGGCTGTGAAGGTAAACATTTTGATAATATGGTAATAAAAGTTGCTCGTGCTGTGATTATTACATGCTATTTTGATGCTTTTAGATATATTTCTAAAAATGAGAAAACCCAAAGGTTTTAGCTCACTAGGAGCTTGATAAAGTTGATTGGTATTTTTGTTTTTTATTTGGGCCTGGGTTTTTTTTGTAGAGCCTGCAGTAAATGCATAGCTCTAAGATGAGGTTTCAAGTGTCAGGAATGTAACCATCTTCTATTTTTACACTTGACCTCATTTCTATTTTCTTTTGCTAAAGGCAACAGGCGTATGTTGTTCTGTTACTGCTGGAAGTGAGTTATTTAAATAACTTGAAATGTTTATGTTCAATAGGCTTTTGAACTTTAGCACTGGCTGAAATAGTGAATATTTTGTCATGGGCCACATTTTGCCTGCTCAAAATTATATGAACTGTGACTTGATGTGCTTAAGAACTATAGCTGCAGAAACTACATTTGTGGTAAAAGGTTAGGAAAGTGTGTTTCAGTTCTTGTACTAAACCTGCTTTGTATTTCATTATAAAAGAGGATTCTCCCTCCCCACCCCCCCAGCTGTTATTGGTTGCTCTCTGAAGGTGATACTGAAAGTAAAGGAGCATCATATTTTACTGTGGTTTGTTACCTTCTGGTCACCACAAACTAAATTGTTAAGCATTTCCTTTCACGAAGAGAAACAGGTTTTGTTCTAAAAATGTTGAGTATTTGGCTTGTCCTTTATGTCAAGGTGTCTTAGTTGGCTTATGATCAGGATAATGTTAAAACTTGCAGAAATGTTTGCCACTTGTATGCCTTTCGCTTTTTCAGACTAAACAGGATTAGATATTCCAAAAGTGTTTTTTTTACACATCTCTCTACAGCTCGTCTAATTCTTAACATTTGACTGTTATGGCTTATATAAACCTGCTTGAAATGAGTATTCTCTGTTAAATACCCTTGTACAAAGCTGTGTATTGTGGCAGTGAGTTTTGCAGCCTGGTCACTCTGTAGCTCGCTAATTCGTGTGAAATATGTGCACAGACAGCAGTTTCTCTTCTGAAAAACAGGTGCATGATACAGACTCAGTGAATATCAGACATCTGTATGTATTAAGCATCACTGATTCGTATCTGTCTTATGAAGTCCTGGTATTTTAGTCTTGCCAGTGAACAAGCCACTATTACCTGGTACCTCCTGTTTCTGTATGTCTGTTAGGCCTTCTAGAGGAGCTTCTCATCTTTCTCCTTTCTCCCAGCCAGTCTGTGATAAAGCAGTACTCTTCAACTAGTTTATACTGGACAGACTTAAAATAGTTGTAGCCTGGGAATAGGCAGAGCTGTAGGCACACCCCTCAGGAGCTGAGACCTTTAAAAAGTGTGCTATAAGAGGACTGCCAGGTTCTTTCATGGACACTGCTGTCAAAGGAAGGATAAGGGATCTTCTATATATTGGACATTGGGTTAAGCTGACATCCTTTGCTTTTGAAATCTTTTAGTGGAACTTTGACAGGTCACTAAGCCATCTTAGGCTCCCCAGAGATGAGACCATTTTATGCAATGTCTTACAAACAAGCAGCACCAAATGTTTTGGACTGGTGTGGGTAGAGAAGCAATATTAATTGTTTTGGAATCTACAGTTGATGGGATACTATAGGGTACACAGAATCAGGGCAGAGCTAGTGTTCATTCACTTATAAAGGTATACATACAACCTCTTGAGATGTAATCACCAGTTTGCATATAGCTGACCTCTATTGGCAAGCAACAGACTGACAGCTATTGTTTTGTTGACACCTTATCACCATGTACTGTGAAAAAAGCATGCCATGCTGCTCTGATCAAGTACTATTACCAGGAACTGTCTAGTTCCACCACTCAAGCTGCATCATACACTGCCATAGATATCAGTTCTTGTCATTGTCAATCGGTATTCAGACTTTGTTAGCAGTTAATACTGCTCTCTGAAATTATTGAAATAATTTAGAAATTTTTTTTTAAATCTTGTAGACAGTATCACTGGACTGACCCATAAAAAATTTTAGTTCTTTGATTTTCCTGATGATGCTAGCTAACAGCATCTTGCTGCTTTGGAAAATGATTTTCAGAGCACCTAAGAGCACATCTGCTTCAGATTTCAGGAGGAGCTGATTCTGGGGACTGAGCAGCAACTGGTTATTAATACTGTTCATCAGTAATGGACAGCTCTTTATGCCTGACAGACTAATGTCTTCTGCACAGGTAATAATGTCAGGTGCTTAAAATCTCATGAGACTTTTGCAGACGGGCTAATCAGAGTATTCCAGAGCTGTTTATCATCTCATCAGCCTCTCATCCATGGAGGCTTTTTCATTTTACAAATAAGAGCATTTCTTAACAAAAGTTTCATGGCAGATACTGACTAAATTAAAACTTACTGTGAGATTAGATGCTAGCAAATACTTTTAAGCGAAGGGAGTGTTTCTGTGCTTGGTCGCAGTTTGAAGCTTTTTGTAACATGAATGACTAGATGCAAAATATTTGTAGGTATGCAAATCCCAAAGATCTCATGTATTTGAGGTAGGAGGTGGGGGGAAAATAATTTTGTGCAGATGACCAACGGATACTCTTTACTAGCTATTAATGAGTCAGTAAACTAGGGCAGTGAGACAGCTTTCCTGTCTCTTGGCAGGGAGTTTTTGCAGGATATAATTAAGAAAGGTCAGTTAGTGGCCCAGAGGGCATTCTAGGATGTCAACACTGAAGCTGAGTCTCTGGTGACCATAGTGACAACTATTGGAGAATCATAAGCCCAGGCCTAAATAGGTAGAGACCACAGCTGAGGACTTGCTCTCTGAGGGTATAGGGCTGCTTTAGTACTTACTGGTTATAGATCTACACCTTTAAATTTCAGAAACCATCCTGTACTCTAGATTTCACCCCAGTATGGCAAACTACACTTCTAGCTCTCTCAGGTGGAAATGGTGAACTCTTCTTTGTTTTGAAGTAGGCATTCAGAACATGTTTATGTGGTGTCACAGGTGGGAGACTGTTTGAAAAAGAAACTGCTACTGAAGGCTAGGAGGCTCAGCTTTGCAAACATTTTTTGGTTGCCCAGATTTCAAGCA
Source organism: Gymnogyps californianus (assembly GCF_018139145.2). Classification (NCBI taxonomy): domain Eukaryota; kingdom Metazoa; phylum Chordata; class Aves; order Accipitriformes; family Cathartidae; genus Gymnogyps; species Gymnogyps californianus. The sequence continues at coordinate 44,257,165 of NC_059472.1, forward strand.
GTAAGGAGAACTGAGTCAGGATGTGATATTAAGCTACGCATTAAGAGTTCCATCCAGGAAATACGTAGGATTCTTTGCTTTGCTTTGTAATAAAAGGTAATGAATTTTAAAGTCTTTCTCAGCATACCTGAAAACAGGTCTGGCATATAGAACTGGTATATAGAAAATGTTCCTTTCAGCATTCAATCCTTGCCATTGTGTGAAGAGGTTAGATAGAATTTCAGATGAGAAAAACAAATCCAGTACAGAAGAAAACATAGACTGAGAAAGGAATGTATTCCAGTCCAAAGAAGAAGAAAAAAAAAAAAGTGGGTGGGTTGTTTTTCCCCTGAGTGGACAACGAACAAAATTCTATGTTGTTTTATTATTTTTTACTTTAAGTTCCTGTGAACTGTCTCCATTAAAAAAAAAAAAAAGGAGGAAAAGTCAAAAGGTTCAGTAGACGTTCAGCAAGGTTGGTCCAAAAATTATGCCCTTCTGTGACTACCAAGGTTAAGGTCATTTGATCATGAAATCTGCGCTGATGTGCATGTCACTACTCATGCATTTGTGGAGTGCCATAAGCTTCAGTGCATCTTCTGAGAGAAATGCAGTACCATGTGTGCTGTTTGGTGTGTTCAGGTGACTGGAGGTGGAGGAAGAGTGAGAGCAAGCACACACCTGGAATCTTGCATAAACAGCTGTTTAAGCCCTGATTCTCCTGTTTAGGCCTTCAGCTTACATCAGACTTGACAAACATTTTCTGCCCAAGTAGGTCAATGCAATTCAGGTTAAGTCAGTAGTTGTAGCTGTTTACATTCATTTGGCTTAACGTTAATCCTGTGGTCTGTTCCTTGTTCCATTGGTATATTACAAGGAACCTTGAAGTATGCTTTGTGGAGTGCATTACATTGGAGAGCTGACTGTACTTGTTTTTGTAGTTGTTTTTGTTTAACTTGAAAAGCTTCTTGAAATGATCCACTGAACAGTAGGTTAGGAGTGAATGTGTTTGAGTGAGATGAGTCTAGAGTATAGACTTCAAAAATGTGCAGTGTTTCCAATAGTGTTTTCCTTAATGCACCAAGTAGTATGTTACTATATCCTGAAAACAACAGTTTTCTTTCTTTCTGCAGTATTTGGAGTGACAAAACAAATAGCTGTGGAAGAGAAGGCAGTTCAGGTAGCAACTAATTTTCCAAAGCACCTAGGCTTTTTATTGCCTTTAGTAGCAGTTTAGCAGCAAGGCATATGTATAAAAGCTTAAAAAATGTTTGTAAAGACTTCATTCTGAAATACCTCTGTGTCCCACAATTTATACTGATTTTTGTAGTCACCTACTACAATTACCTCTAGCACACAGTTCATATTTTGGTTTTCTCCAGCCTTTGCCTGGTGAAGCTAACGTTACAGTTTTTCTTTCAGATAGTAATCAATCATTCTGTTTATTCAAAAGGTGCTGCTGAAATCTTACACTTGGCTCTGCAATTTGGAGTTGAATTTCCTCTTGTGCAGCACTGTTACAATACTTCGGAGGAAAGGAGAAGCTAAACTAAAAATGGAGTCCTTTTATTGCAGGAGTCTTTGGACGGGGCGAGGGCAGGCAAAGCATGATCTTGAGTTTATTACGGCTGCAGGAGTGGCACGAATTGAGTCTGAACAGAAGTACGCCTAACAGTTGCTTGGTGGCCTGGGAAACTTTAAACCTCTGCTGATCAGAGTGGTGTTGCTGACTTCTGTCATGAGTACGCTGAAACTGTTAAATGGACTGAAGTGACACAGTGTAATCCTTTTTGGGGAAACTTAACAGCTGACTCCTATGTCTATATTAATGCATAGCTCACTGGTTTATTGTTTCTCTTCCCTGTCCTCACCTCCTGGGTAAGGTGGAAGGGTCACCAAGCAATTTTGTATGCCATCTATGAGTTTGAAGTAATGTATCACAGTCTTGATTCAGTACGGTGTGCTCCAAACTGATATCTTAGTGAAAATAGTTCTGAGGAGGAGACTTGAAATACGGCTGATCCCATTTATTATTTTTTCTCTTCTATTTTTCATCCTTTGAAACAACAGTCAAGTTAGTAGGCTCAAATAACTTGTATTTTTAAGGAGTCATCTATGTAGAGTCAGGATGTGTCAGTATTAGAAGATACTAAATTTGTAAGATACTTGACATTGTGTGGATTCAGCAAAGGTGAGGTTTGGTCTGTCAAATTAACTGGATACCTTGCTAGCATGGTATTTAGTCTGTATTTAAGAGGGTGTGCAAGTCCTTAGTGACCTAAGGAATTAACTTGAAGTGCAAATGTATTTGTAAAAATTCTGAAATGTGCAAAACTTGCGTCCCTTTGAGAGCTGGCAAAAAAACCTAGGCAAACCTTACATCTGGTTACTAACTTCTCAGCTAAGAGTTTTGCATAGCTTATAAAATCATGAAGAGTTAAAATGCACTCAAATTGTCAGCACTTCTTAGATTCACATAGCCAAAGAAGACCTCTTCAGTTAATGTGACAATATTTAAAAAAAAAAAAAAAATGGGAAATTATGATAAGGAATTCCAGTAAAATTGGTTACAAGTTAGGTCAGAAACAGGTCAGAGGTGGTGTGATACAGTTGTGTGGATTTTTACAGAAATTGGAAAGTGTGTTGACATCTCATTTTTATTGTGAATATAAGAAACTTCAAGATGAAGTGTTCCAACTTGTAAAAATAAATTCATGAATAGCATGGAATGAGAAGCAGAGGTTTTTTTAATTGTAGGTGGTTTTAATCAGTGAATGAACTTTTTTACTGAAGACTATTGAAATTTTAACTCCTAAACTATGATTTCCGCTGGCTTCTGTATTCCAAAGATTCTTAAGGCTAAGGGCAATTGTTGCATTTTGTTAATGTTATGCACCCTTCCCCTTTCTTCTGAACTTTCTATACCTCTTGGTGTAACTGGCATCGGAATGCTGCTCATGCTCTTTGTGAACTGCATGTGTTTCAGTTTAGGTATCAAGCTTCACAGGATGCTTTCTGTGAGCTTTGCAGCTATGTAGAAAGTTTTATCATAGTATACTCTGCTGTCTTTATCTTGGTCCTGGGTCAGCTGTCACAAGGAAGCTTTGACTAACTTGCCCTTTTTTACCAGCTGTGCTAAAATAGTTTGTGAGGTGGTTTTTGTGTGTTTAAAATAGTAGAAAATGTATCTGACTTCACACATCTGTTGCCTCTGTTAGAAGCAAGTAATTGTGCTTTCATAAGGTAAAAGCTTACAAACATCAAAGCATTGAAGGAAAGTAAAAGATCAAAAAATATCTCTCTGCTGCACAGGAGGTTGCTTTTCATGAAAAGATCTATTTCTTTCACTTCCTAGAGTGTTTGTGTTTTTTAACAAAAATGCTTTCCACTTGAGTAGCATTTTTGCTTACCTATAGCTGTAGAGTCCAGAGTAGAGCACCATAGTTGGTTAATGAAAGCAAACCAAAAGCAAGATATCTAAAAAGCAAACCATATCACTGTCTATGTAATGTCACCTTTTTCAGCCAGGGGCAGTGTATCCAGAATGAGATGCAACCTTCAACTGCACTTCCAACTAGCCACTCTGTTGTGCTGTGTAAGCGTCCCATTCTTGGGAGGAGGCTCTCTGTTTTCTCCCCTACTTCCCACAATGTCATGCTGTGTACCAGACCTTTTCGGTTCTTGCCTTTTGAGATTCTGCGTGATAACCATTAATGAAGGTGAAACGCTTGGTGGGTGTCATCAGTAGAAAATCTTGTGATACTACAGTAACTTTAGCTGTCAGATAATACCAAGAATATAAAATTACAAAATACCTGAAGAAATTAATTATGTTTTAGCATAGTGACTATATTGCAATTAGCAAATGTTACTTACAGGAAAGAAATTTTATGTGAAACTAGTAAAGACATTTTTTGATAGAAACAATAAAGCTTTAGGTTGGAAGAATAGCCTTTTTCCATCTGAGTGGTTTGTATATTTGCCTGCTCACCAGGTGAGTGTAGATAGTTGGTGAAGTTCTCCATCTGCTGGTGCGAGGTGGTGAATGCATGCTGCAGGTAGGGCTGGAAGTGGTATTTCTGTTTCTCAAATGTAGCAGCTGCATTAGTCTTCAAGAAACTCAGTTCTTACATCTACTTTTTAGTTAAAATTATTTCCAAACATATCTCAAGACAATCGTGAGCTTTTTAGGGTGAAGGGATGGCAAAATGTATTGCTTTAGTCACTGTAGATTATTTAACTTGTTAGCTATCATTTGATTCAGTAGTTCATTGAACTGTTAGGTGTGATACAAGTGCAGACAAATGAGCAGGGCTGGAATATTGTTACAAATTATTTTTTACTTTAAAAAAAAAAAATCCTTCCTCAAGTTCCACGTTTCCTGTCTAAATTGTCCCTTAGTTTTTTCACAAATAGAAAGGGAGGTTCCTGTGCAATTAAACACACACTGGCCTGTTTATTCTGCTGTGAAACACTAAGATGTTGAGAAGTGTGGTTTTTCTACTTTCATCAAAGGTTTTCCTGCTGGTTGATAATTGGCACCTGGTGGCTTTTTACCACTTCCCACTCCAGAAGGTCAGTGAGAATTGGTTTTGCTTCAGACAAGCACACAGCTGAGTGGTGAACAGTCATCTTTCACCCATGATTTTACCAGGGCTTTAGCAGCCCTGAGCATTCCCCTGTACCCCTTCTTTTTTAAGTATGTTTGTAGTTAAGGAGAAGCATTGTGACTGTATGATGGGGTAAATTTGAGCTTGTGTGCTTGAAATTTTAAACCTAGCTATATGTCTTAGCACTGGTACTATATGGTTATTCATCTTCTTTAGTGACTTGGTGTTTTAAGTAAATTAATGCAAGGCAAGGATAAGGAAACACTTCTGTCAGTCAGAATTGCAAATAGAAATGAGGTTTCCGTTGTTGGAAGGCTGTTTTGTGATCGCCATCTAGACAGAGGAGGGATAAGAATTGTACAACTTTTGGTGTTGGACACTGTAGAAACTTTTTTTTTAAGCAAGAAGAAAATAGCAAGCCAAAACAAATTTTGAAGTTTAATCTTAGTTTTCCCTTATTTAGGATTATGTGCGTCTTTATATATGCCCTTTCTGCTCAGAATTGATCTTTAATAGTTTTAGTACTCTCTTGATTCTGAGTTTGATGTTCAGAAAAGTGAATTTACTCAATGAACCACAGTCCAAGATGTGAATAAGTTTTTTGCATTCGCAAGGATGTTTTAGTGCTTTACTTCAGAATCATTGCTGTTTGCAGTTTAATCCTTCAGGAAAATGGTTCAAACTCCAAAAGTCTTTGTTTAATGTTGCAATGGGGGGGAAAAAAAACCACTAAACTTCAGTTTGCTTGTAGTTTCTGGATGTTGCCATTTGGTTTTATGGAAAGGTTTATTAGTATTGTTTTGATAGAGACCTGTTAAACATGTGGGAAAGGATTCAATTGGTGTTCTAAGAAGGTTCTTAATTTAAAGTGTTTAACCATAAAAACTGTGTTGCAGTGATCCCCACAATGTAAACTTAGGAACCAGCTTCATTCTGATAACTTAAATGACCTTGGGCATCTGGATTGTGTTTGTGAATTCCTGACTCACGAATTAGCACAAATAGGCATGTACAAAACAGGAATTTGCTGAATTGCGCTGGAGTATTCTCAGATAAAAGATTATTCATATTTTTAAAAAGAATGCTCGGTGAAATACGCTTGTTTGAAGAGGCAGGTTGGAATTTTTTAAAAGGTGATACTTGGCAATGCAATTGAAGTCAGGGGTGAGTGAGTCTTTGGTTTTGTTTTGGGTTTTTTTTTTCCTTTGTTAACTAGGTTACCTAGAACATGCAATAAGTTTCATGATGATCTTTTCCTTCTTCTTTTGGCTGAGTTTGTAATTAATGTTAACAACTGGCTCGCTACGAGTACTCCATTCACCTAGAAGTGGTGGATTAAACTATTTTGTTTACCTTTCTTCTGGTCTTCTGTTGCTATTTTATTGGTAATTCATGCAACATTAAAAATTTTAACATCTGGATTTTATGAGTTTAGTGATTAATAATGTAGTAACTGCAGATAAAATACAGATCTGAAGGAATTATTTTGAAGTAAATGTGCTGTGTAGAATTCATGAAACTTACTAGTCACTTAAGAGCCAGCAAGCTATTGAAAACTTGTAGGTGCTTAAGAAATTTGTACTCCTCTAGTGAATATGGCAGGCGTTAGGAGGACCTCAGATATTCAGAGGGGTTTCCTGTGCTGAATCCAGAACAGAGCAATGTGTAGTTGTGTCTGCACTAGTATTCTGGTTCAGCTCAAAAGTGAACATCTGAGAAGCATCTCGTCACCATCACCACTCACCTGGCTTTGTCTTCCACTGTGGCGTGATTTCAGAGCGTGTAAACCCAGTTCCTTTCAAATGTAACTAAGTTGGTACATGCTTCAACTGCGGTTGGACATTTAGTTCTCAAGATGGGACTAGAGCTACTCCAAAGGTAGTTGCTGTCCCCCCAAATATGTGTAATATGGGTGATAGGTTCTTAGCACTGTAGTGTTTTCAGTGTCTGTGTAAAAAAACTCTTACGCTTCATTACTTGCTAATGTAGACAGCCCATGTTGACATATTAAAGCTAAGCTGAAAAACATTGAATTGAGTTAAAATCTGAAGGGCAGAATTTTTATTAAATACATGCTGTCCTGAGTCTTAATAGTTCTGCTTCGTAAAGTGATCCAATACTAACAGTATTTCATCACCCTCTAATAGTTGTTGATTTGTTTCTCTTTTGAAACTCAAGTTATGTAAACATATCTATTTTCCAGGATTCGTTTGTGATGTGCTTCTGAAAGAAGAACTGAGAATCCATTACATACTTACACTTTTGGGAAAACTCTCCTCCTAATGTATTTTGCAAGCTAATTGAATTATCACAGAAATTCAGCATGGGAGGAGCTGTGAGTGCTGGAGAAGACAACGATGACTTAATTGATAACTTGAAAGAAGCTCAATACATTCGCACTGAGAGTGTGGAGCAAGCCTTCAGAGCAATTGATCGTGGTGATTATTATCTGGAAGGATACAGGGACAATGCTTATAAAGACTTGGCCTGGAAGCATGGAAATATACACTTGTCAGCACCTTGCATTTATTCTGAAGTCATGGAAGCACTGAAGCTTCAGCCTGGATTATCTTTTCTAAATCTGGGCAGTGGAACCGGATACTTGAGTACAATGGTGGGATTAATATTAGGTAACTTGAACGTTTTTATTTTAATATAGTGTTTCTGCATATTTTTAGAAGATTATACAAGCCCTGTAGAACTTTACTTCTTTAAAAGTGGCAGTACTATACTTAAGACTGGGTGTTTGAGATATGTTGTTAAAATACTGTGTGTTATCTACAAGCTGTTCACTGACACTGCTGTTCAGTGAAATTTCATGGAGTGTTTTGGAAGAGGTAATTGTTCCTGCTTGCCTTTCTATAATCTAAAATTCTCATTAGACAGGAAACAGTCCTTTTGCTTAAAAGGAAAAGGCACAGAGGAATGATTTTTGAAGACTAAAATTTTAGTCTGCATCATGTTTATGCCCTTACTCTAGGTTACTGTTTTGATCTTCAGTTTATGGAAAGAAAAATCTAAATTGTGAAGGCTAATGACTCTTGAAGAAACTTAATTGAAGAATAAATCTCTCATCAGCATGCAAAAAATTATTTTAAAATACATTTATTTAATCATTTTATTAGTGAGAAAGTTTTGGGATGTAGACCGATGAGACTGTTTAAGCACTGCAGGTCTGTAGGTTTTTAAAACTATTTTAACAGATTAGCACTGTGTTTTTTCTTCTGTTTTCAAATATATTTCCTGTATGAAAAAAGATGGCATGAAATATTGCTGTCTAAACTTAAATTTAAAAAACCTGCCTTAGAGAAGAATGCTTTAATTCTCCCCCCCTCCCCAGTATTTAGAAAACAGAGCACGTGTACCAACAAATAATTTTTTTACAAATGAATTCCATTATGTGAAATAACTTCATTTATTTTAGTATGTAGTTTTCATAGATACAATTTTATTGACTGCATTACATGGAGTTTTCATATTTCCTTGGTTGCAGAAACCTTGCTGACAGGTAATATACAGATTTTACATATATTTATTTCTATACACAACTGAGGTGTGAAGAGTTGGTTTGTTAATTTTCAGTTTAGTTACTTTGTCATCTGTTCTTACTTATTAAAGAGCAGAAATTATTCCTAATAGTACATAACAAATGTCATTTGTTGGCATCTCCGGCAGTGTCTTTTGTTCCAGTTAATACCAATAAATTCAACAGATTCCACTGTTCTCTTGTGGAAACAGGAATTATGTTCATTCACAGGTAAAAATAAAAAAAAAAAAAGTATCTGCTCTATTAGAATGTTGCTTTGCGCTTTTCAATAGTGTTTCTATTTCAGAGTAGGTATTTTTAATTAGACTAATATTTTAAGTTCAGTGTTCTATTTCAGTATTAAAACAGTAAATATTGCTGCATTTTTTTCTCTAAAGTTATTTGCTCAGGGTAGTGAGTGATGGTATTAATTTATTTCTCTGCCTTGTGGAAAGCTTTGTTATTTCATTATTCTTTCTTAACTATGATGTTTAAAAAAGAAGTTGTGGCTTATATATTGCACTTGTATCTGTGTATTTATCTAACCTATTTTGAGTGTCTGTTGGTTGGCTGTTGAATGCTCCTGGGTTTGACATCTCCTTATCAAGCAGAACTCCTATCCTTCAGAATATTATATGCAGAGTTGAAGAAATAAAACAGGAAAAGGCATGTCTTCTACAGAGGGTGAGATTGGCTGACAGCCCCCGAGGAGCACAGTTACACTGCAGATGTTCCCAGAGAGCCAGCTCAGGTGCTGATACTTCTCTAGCAGTGCTGAGGAGCCTGGAGCAGCGACTGCTCAGCTACTTACAGAAGTAGACTTTCCATGTTTCTGTAGTGCTCTACCCAGTCTCCAAAGTCTGCTTAGTGTTGTAATGTGGTTTGAGTGCTAGGATGAGGCGTGGAAGGTGTAAATACAATTTGTGTGCCTTTATTTTCTTACTGTGCTCCCTTTTGATAAAATTACTAGTTACATATAATCATTCTTTATTTTAGTGTCTGTTTTAAACCAGGGAACATCTGCTTTAACAAGGAAAAAAACAGACATAATTTTCTGACAAATCATATTTTTAAAAGCTCACATTTTTTTTAAAACTGATTTCAGTGTGCACTGCAATTCGTAACAGAGAACCATGTGGGTTTTTTACAGTAGTTGGGTATCTTTCAATTTGACAATGTAGTGAGTGGTATTTCTGCCATGTAGGCAGTGTCAAAATGACTAGATTAAATTGGCAAATAATTTGAAACTGGTGAACACTTGTAAGTATAGCAACATACTAAAAAAAAAAAGCACCACTCCATGCAGATGAAATTAACTGTTGCTGATACTGTTAAAATGTAAATGTAGTTCAGACTAGATGGTGGAATTGCTAGCTCATTATGCTGAAAGAGGCCAGTTGACTTTGGAGAGTAGCAGAGAAATTGGTTTTGTGTTTTTAGAATGACTGACTCTTTGCTTAAATGTACAGCTGGGACTTTCCTGATGAAAGAAGAGAACAAGTTTCTCGTATTTCTGTTCAAATTATGAATACTGTGGTGTATCATGATGTGGTGGTGTCTTGCATTCATAGATTTAATTTCAAGCTGTTGGAGCAACTGACGTTTACAGGTTTTTTTAGTTCTTTGTTTTTCAAAATTGAGTATTGAAAGGAATGTGTGTGAATTTTGGAACAGATGATGTGGATGCATTTTTAATTTGCTTCAAATTATGAGGTTAAAGGAATGGTGATTAATTTTAATTAAAGAAAACATCTACCTGGATGCTGCTGCATGCTGTAGAACTGTAACTACACTGGTTAGAAACATCATAGCTTATTACTGTGCAAGGGAACATTAAATAATTAAACAGCTAGGAGGGGATTGCCTATGCTAATGCTTCGCTTAATGTGATAGGTAATAAACTAAATTTGCAGTAGGTATGAGTGTTAACAGGAGGTGCATGTTTTCACAAGTTCTAAGAACATCTCTTGGATGATCCACCTACCTCTTGCCTACCATCAGAGAGGTCTTACGAGCACTGCCTATGGTAGTCTAGTGGATTGGTTTTATTTCACCTAGTGGAAAATGTTGTAAACTATGTTAAGTATTGCAATTATTAATCAGCTTAGTGACATATATTCTTTTTTTCTTGCTGTAAAATGAAACCTTTCTCAGTAACCCTAGGTCTGTTTTGTTAATCGGTGTCCTAGAAAAGACAAATTGAATTCTGTTTCATTGGAGTAATGTCTTTGAGCTGAATATTTAGGAAAGATTTAGAATGCAGTAGAGGATATAAGTTTTGTCTAATCTTGCTGATGTTTGCTTTCCCTTCTTCCCCTTCCCTCTCCCTTTTCCAGTTCTGTGCTCCAACGACTAAAGTCCCTGGGCTACGAGTGCATGTTAAATATAGAATCCCCACAGCAAATGTGACTATCTGATTCGGATTCCTTCCTGATGTGGATAATCCTCATAATACTGTCTCATGATTTCTTCTTGTTCCTGAAAAATAGCATTAACTTTTGGCACACAAATTGACTTGGAAATATACATGGATTTGATTGCAGAAAAGCAGTGTTGCAATTGTGATGGGATTGAGATGAGTGAACATAACAAGGTCAATTTCAATGGTCTAAATGGAAATTATAAGTAAATCAGGAGCAGACTTCTGATTTTGGAACCTGCAAAATAGAAGAGCAGATGTGGCTAAGGGATATAATACCTGATTTCTGAATTGTCAAAAGCTGAAAATTTTGCCATAAGAAAACTTCAAAATACCAAAATACAGACTAAATTATAGTTTGAAATTGTTGTATTCCAACTAAATACTGTGTTGAAAAAGAAGTTGCTCAGACTGATTTAAGTGTAGTCAGATTCTTTTTTTTCTGCATGCTTATGAAGAAAATTCATTCTATAAAATTGTTTTGCCACAGTTCTGTCCCTGTTCTTTCATTGATCCTTTGGCCTTTTACCTTCCTCTTAAGCATTGGTAATGCAGATGCAAAAAATAACTTTGTCTGGCGGTGTTGGGAGACTTCTGTGTTTTATGTGATGTTAGTGCTTTCACACGTGAAAGGTATAATGCTGTTCCATGCGGTTGTGCTGTGCTTAAAGGAAAAAAAAAAAAAAACAACAAAAACCCAAAAACCACCCTGCTGTTTTTATTTACAGGACCTTTTGGGATAAATCATGGAATAGAGCTTCATTCAGATGTGGTAGAATATGCCAAGGAAAAATTGGAGAGCTTCATAAAATATAGTGATAGCTTTGATAAGTAAGTATCTAATTTGTCTAGTTCACTTTGCAGCAACGTTTTTGTTTTTAAACTGAGTGCATCGTTGCTTATGAGTTTAGGGACGGGAGAAGAATGACATCACACAACCAAAACGTAAAACTTCTGGTTTGACACTAGTTCATGCGGTAAGTTAAGGCTTAAGAAAGCACTCTTTAGAAGTGTGGGAGTATTCCTGCTGTGTAATACTTAACAAAATTGATTTCCCTGCATTTTGATCATGTGTATACATACGCACACATATGTATGTGCACGTACGTGCATATATACATACGTACTTAAGAGAATGATGTGATATGCAGGTGTCTTTGCATGTGTAGAGTAATTTGTATCCATTAAGTCAGTTTTTATTATATAATTGTACATCATCTTTCTGTACAGTATTAACTTTTCTGTACTCTACCACTGTTGATCTAGACATGAGTAAATTTATCTGATTGTCTTCATGTTTATTACCTGAAGAGATGGACTTAGGAGTATTCATCTGTGCTCACACAGCACTCATTTTTACTGGTATACTTCTGGGTTACAGGGCTTTGAACCTTACTGGTTCTACCTACTCAATAATTTATTATTATTATTGTTAAGTTGGCCCATAAGAATCTGGATCTTGGGCCTCTCTGCCTCTGTGAAAGGGAAAGTAAGGTTGTAGCTAGGGCTGTTCTCTGTAAAGACTTTTTTCCTTACAGGCAGTAAGTTCTCCAACAGTGATGATAAGGTAGCTTCTGGAAAGGCAGAAAAGCTTTTGAATTGTAGGAGTAGCCGAAGAATTGCACATCCTATGCCTCTTCTCTTTCCCAGTGGGCAGGAGAGAAAATTCTTTCTATCCCTTTACCTTTGTTGTAATGTGCTTTATGAACTGCCATGCTCTTGGTTACGTTGGCTGGAGCTCAATCCACTTTTTTCCATACCCCGAACTTTGGGAGCTCTGGTCTGACCACAGGCCTTACTCCTTATGCTCCTAAGTAACAGAAGGTGCTTAATTAGAGTATGAAGTTAAGTTTAAAGTATCATCCTAGTGTTACCCATATCTGAATTCAATTCTGTACTTCTGATATGGGCTAGGTGATTTTAGTACTGTGTTCCCCCATTAGAATAAATAAAATTATGTAAGAGAAAATATGTATGTTTCATTACTACTTTCTTAATTTTAATACAAGCACTTATGTTAGCTGAGGTTAATATATATAGAAGCAAGAACAAATAAAAATGGATTCAGTCAGGAACTTTATGATGCACTTTATATAATCTGTCTTAAAAGAAGTGTGTGAAATGTGGTCACTCGTGATCATTACTAATAGTGCATTAGTGGCTTTATTAAGTTAGATGTACCTGCCACCTAATCAATTCCTGCACATACCTGTACTCCTGCATTCCTGTAGGTGTGTGTACTCAGACATACGAAAAGCTGGTTTTGATTGAAATGTCTTTCCAATTTGGTGATAAGTTTCTGTAGAGAAACTAAGAGAAATTGAGTGAAGGGATAGCAAGGAAATGTTATTAGTGTTTAAACAAAATCTGATTAGGATATTTATGTAAATGAATATCAGAACACTGGGGTTTATGCTTTAAAACATGCAAGAACTGGAAAAAAAAAACCCAGTGTTGCTAAACTTGGCATCAGTGAATGTTAGTGTTGTATGTATATTGTGTTTGAAGGAGTAAGTGATCATACATAGTAAATGATCTAAGTATTCTTAAAGGAGAAGAGTATTTTCCCCTAATTCAGGAAGATCAGTTCTGGGGACAGTGTTATAAATGCTGTGTGCTATTTACAATGATAGTTAAATTGATCTTTAGTTATACAGTGTTATACTGATGAGGGGGGGAAAAAGTCAGCAGGTTGGTGAATATGATCTAAACTTTATCACTAATTTGTGTATTGTATCTTGTCATATGCTGTTTAACAATCCACCTTTTCCTCACAACAGTAAAATACTAAGCAATGGCTCCAGAAACACCCTTCTCACCAACCTAACAAAAATTATACTTCTGTGAAAGTGCTTTTTGATAGAAATCTACTTGGTAATAGCTGCACTGCAGCTGATGTGATACTGATTGGCTGGTTGGATTTTGTGTTTTGTGGGGGGATTTGTAACTTGTCTGCATAGCTGATTCTGGCTAACTGCTTTCTTTGTAAATACTCTGTATTTTAATGTAGTTAATGAAGATGTTTTGTGGGTTTTTCTGTGATGGGGTGCTTCTATGTTTTTTTTTTTTAATGTAAGCAAATTTGTACAGCATGTCTTGTATTTTAATCTGCCTTTCAAAGTAATGTGCTCTGGGTCAGTAAGTCTGGTTTTGATTCTTGTTTCAGTAACTTTTTCCTGCATCTTCATTTATAAGTGAAAGATATTTACCCAAAATTGTGCGGACTGTGGCATCTGAACTTAACTACTGATTTGGTCAGCTTAGTATTTGGACGAAAGACCACCCAAGAAAAAGGTGTGCGGTGTCTGTCTACTGTTGAACACTGGTGTATACCTAGCAGGCGTCCTTACTGTTTGAAAATAGATTTTATGTGGCAGACTGGTATGAATGAAGTTAATTGTCTGAGTGGATGTGTGTGTGTGATGGGGAAAAATACTGTACACTTGCCAGCAGCCTTTACTGAGGCACGCGGGGGACAGAAGGAGCACAGAGACCACGATCTGTTTTCCTGGCAGTAACAGTTACGTGAATGGGGAATTTTGTAAAACTTTGCAATGCTACTTCCCTGCGTTCTTTCTTCAGTGGATAATGTTCTTCAGTCTAGTCTGAATATTTTAAGCTATCTCCTTTTGAAACAAAAACCAGGGGTTTAATCTTATGGGTAGATACTTGGAAAGCTTCAACCTAGATCCTAAATAAATACTGTGTAACTTTGTGGTGTTCCTTTGCTTGGAGCAATAGGCCATTGGCTTTGCATCTGACTTTTGCGTGGCGCTGGGTGATGATGATTTAGGTGGGTTTTTGCCTGAAAGCAAGATGGAATATTGCTTTGATGCCATTTTTATGGGGGAATAATCCAGTGTTGTGTGGTATAATATAACTTTTTTCATTGATTCCTGGTAAGAATGTTGTTGAAATGTAATTAACTTCTCTATTATTGGGGTAGGTGCTTGACCAAAGACTGGAAGCAATGTAAAAATAGCATGTCCAGAAGGATTTGAGACGTCCTCTCTGCCTGAAGGGAGAGTTGTCTACCTCTGGTAGCTGGGCTTCTCTCAGTTTTGGCCTCCTGAACTGTTCATCGGAGGAAAAGCTTTTCAGACACCCGTTTCAGAAAGACAAATAATTCCAGTAGTCACTTGTATCTGTATCCATATCCCACCAATCTATAAAAATAGCTTTCCTCAAATGCAGGTGGTGTTCATTCTGAGAGGTAAAATGCTGCCTTGATTTTACTTGACAACATATGTTTGCCAGTAGAGGCAAAGGAGAAGTTCCATCTGAAAGTGTCATCATGGTTGAGGTGCAAAGATTTTAGGTACAGTCTAAAGAAAGTTCTCTGTCTGAGTCTGAAATACATGTAAGGCTCTCTTTCATTCTTAAAACCTTCAGGGAATGCATGCCAATTAAGGGGAAAAAAATCATTCCTTAAGAAGGCTCTGTCTGAAACACTTATGTGCAAGTACCAGGCCCCGCTTCACCTGTTTATTGAAGGGGAATGTGTTGTCTTTTCTGCTCCCAGTCAACTTCTAGACCTAGAATATCCAGCTCGGAGAGAGAGCCACAGGGCAAGGCTAGGTTGCCCATCTTCTAGCACCCTATCAAAAACCAAACCTGGGTAAGCTGGTGAAGTCCCTGCTGTGAAAGAAAATCACCAACCCTTCTCAGGATCAAAAGAAACCACTGCAATGGTAAGTGACAAGAACCCTAGTATTACTTCTGGGATAACTGTTCTGGGTGAAACTTCTTCTGAAGTCCTGTAGTAGATTGTGTTAGCACTGAAAAATAGTAAGCTTAATCTTCCAACAGAATATTTTTGTCTTCATTGAAATTCAGGGCTCCTGCTAGGACTCTGAAGGCCCACTTTCCGTTTCAAATCTGCTTTAATGAAAAGAAAGTTCCTTGTGTACACACAAGTAAAATAAAGCTCCTTCCTGCCTGTGCAGCTGGTTAATGATTGCAGTAAAAATCTAAGCAGGAAAAGCAAACTGTCTCCAAAGCTCACTGATGGCTTTCTCAGTTTAAACCTCACTGATAACTTAGTTTCAAATAGTGTAAATAATGGTTTTTGTAGTGGTGAATGAATTCTTGTTGAGGTTTAGTCTAACCAGAACAACACAGGGACTACAAGAATTCTGGTGGGATTCTTTGATACCACAGGTTATGTTAAACAAAAAGGAAAGGAAACTAAGCTTTTGGAATATCCCTTTTTTATTTAAAGATATTAAAGATAGATATCTCTTTATTTAGAGATATTAAAGTACTGTTTCTAATAGTACACCTTGTAAACCAGAAGGCTCCAAAAATGACAACTGAATCTACTCTTATCTAGGAAGGAACTAAACCTGCATTTTTCAAGTATTTGATAGTTGCAGAAATACATACTCCTGCCCTCTCAGAACCACACATAAAATATCTTGTAGAAATAAATAAATAAATCCCATGGTGGACACTGCCTTTCTTTGGAAATCTCTCATTGCTACAAGTTTTGGTAGTATTTAGAACATTTGTTACATTAAAGCAAGTGATGCCAATGCTCAGTGCATGGTTCCTATAAAATCTGTTGCTTCACAAAAACCCGCAGTATAAAATATGACAGTTTCAACCTATAAAACCACTTTTCTGCTTCAGTAAAAAAAGAAAGCAAATATTCTTCTGTTTTTGTAAACAGATAAGTTGTTTTCCAGACTTTTATCTGTGGATGTATTAGGGCCCTGACAATAAACTCAAGCGACAGAAATTTTTTCTTGCCTCCCTGTTCCTGTCTACTTTTCTTAAAATTCACTGTGGAATTGATAAAAAGTATTCTGTCAATATAATTCTTCATTTTACCACCAAAGTTTAGATACAGTACATAATGAAGTTTTAAATTTTGTAAACCAGTGTTGAAGGTGGAGTGAGATGAGTCATAAGTATTTTTAAGAACCAGTGTTTGAATTTTTCTTCAGAAATAATTAAGAGTAATGTGTTTTGGTCCACTTCAGTGAAACTGATGAGAATATCAGAAATTACAAACAAGATAGCTGAGGTTATATAATAGAAGAACCAAGACATTTTTATTCAAAAATGGAGATGACAAACACAAGTGAAGTAGAGATACGGGTTTCTCACTTACTGTCCCTACAGCATGGTCTGGAAGCTGAAAAAATGTTCAAGAAAAAATTACTGAATAGAAATTTTACCAGCATCACTTTTGGCTATTACTCTAATGCTGATTAAAATTACTATTATTGTAATTGGATGCAAGGGACTTAAAAGTCGTCATTGTAGATTTTGTTTTCAAAGATGTAATATTTTTATTTGTTTCTGTTTATTCTAATTTTTGTAGTGTACATGCAGAAGGTCTCACAAATAATAATACTAATAGGTAAAATCTGTGTAACTTTTCAATAAAACGTGCTAGCAATCCATGAATATCCATTTATACATAAACCAAAGACTAGTTCAAAGAGCTTGAAAAAATGCTTAAATGAGATGGAATGAACAATAGAGAAAAAAAAATACAAAATAAGGTGGAAAGAACTTGCCATCTTGCCCTGCTATTGTCCCACTTAATAGGAAAAGAATTAACACTCTTTAAAAATTGTTTTCCCATATTAACTGATGCAGGTTTTAAGTTTGTTAACTAGTGACTTAATCTTAAATAGACATCACTGACAGGATATAACATGGGAAGTATCCATTGAGAAACAAATGGGAAAACCTTTTCCTGCAATATATGAAGTACCTCTTAATCTGATTGTTATTAGTTTTTAAGCACTTTTGCAGTCGAGTAAAATGAGAAAGGCTAATGAGGCATAGAAACCGGAAAGTATTTCATTATTCTGTTGCATGTTCTTGTGGCATGTTATATCACACAAAGCCATGCGAGTATTGACCTTCATCTGTGGTTTTCAAAGAAGATAAGTTTTATGTCAGTTTAAATCCTGAAAAATTGACTAAATGAAAGCTTCTTCAAGGTTTCTTTCAGTGAGTGCATTAGTGTGTAAACAGGTTCTAGGAGTACTTGGAATAAGATTACTGATTTATGAAATTCTTACGTTTGACGTAGGAGAAGCTCTGAGAGTATTGTCTTTTTAATGCAAATGGACAAAGGAGCCAGAACGTCCTAGACTAAATTATGTGTAGCTTTTCAGTCTGTGTCGTAAAATAACCGCAGGAAACACTTATTTTTCAGCTGCTGTAGCTGTGTTTTAAAAAGATAGGCCAGTTTTTTGTTGGTGAAAAGAGTAAGAAATTTCTAAACCCATCTGACAGAACTGATTCTGCCCGCCCGCCCCCCTTCTTCCCCCATACTGAGGAGTCCTTTTGCGGAAAATATGGTCAGCAGTATATTAGAGTTAGGACAGCAGTATATTAGTATAGGACAAAAGTAAGTGTTATTTCCTTGTCACAGTAGCAAAAATAGTTTAACGTTTATCATATGTTTTCAGAGTCTACACATTTTGGAGATTCATTTCAATGTCTGGTTATTAATGTATTTGATGGTTTAAGGAAAGTTTGATATAAAGCTATTTTTATGAGTTCTTACACTGGATTTACTGTTCTGTTTTGGAATATGTGTTAAAACCTGGGTTGTTGCGTTTTTTCCATGAAGAGTTATGCGTGAAATTTGCCTTGCAATGCTTTTGAATTCTTTGTTGCAATGTAGTGTCACTGTAGTTCAAATGGCAAGTGTTAACAACCTGCCAACCTTTTCTTATACATTATTAAAGTTGAAGAGTAGTCCTTTGTGCCCTAAATTTATATAAATTTAAATAAATTTCCTATTAGAGGGGAATTACTTGGAGCAGCTTGATGGTGCTGAATGAGATTTCAGACTTTTTGGAGGTATTGAGTTGACTAACTAAAGGAAATGAGTATGGATGGGAAAACAGTATACTAAATTCATACTGAAATGAGTTTTCTTTCTGTAAGGGCTGTGAGCAGCAAGCTGAGATATGAGTGTGGTTAGTAAATCTAGGGATAGGCAGAAGCGTACTGTTAGATGATATCCTGGTATGAATGTAGTAGTTGAGAGGTATAAAATGTAGCTGGAGTAATGCTGGTTTTAAGAACTAACTAATTTTTCTCTTAGCAAAAGACAGGTGTAAGTAGTTTAAGTGGTTCCTCAGTATTGCTGTTTTAAGCATCTTGTAACATGTTTTACTGTTTCCTTCAAACACAAGCCTGTGGATGTTGAAAGTTGTTTTTCCTTCAAATTACTTGATGTTTCTCCCCAATTTTATTCAACTTGTTCCTTTTTAAAGAATTAAGTATGTTTACCACTTGGAAAAAAAAAAAAAGACAATTCATGCCTACTTGCACCTAGTTTCATCTGCAAGAGACATCAGGATAACATCCTGCATCCATGAAGGTTGTATAGATAGAAGAGCTTAGCCCAAGAATTATCCTGTACATCTTCAGGGTTGGAAGTAATCAAAGGGTAGGTTCTCTGGGTGGGTGTTATGGTAGGACGAACCAATGAATCCGCTTGTAAAAAAACCCCTGCTATTAGGGTAGGTTATTGTACTATGCTCTCACTTTTTTTTTATTAATATCTTGCTATCACACAAATACTAGATTGGTGGATATGGATACAAGAGCAACAAACTTTAATCTTAGTTCTTTGCTATAATTTTTTTTTAAAATGGATGTTCATTTTATTACAATAGTAATACTTCATTGTGTTGATATCTATGGGGAATCTTAAAAGAACATGGGCAGTAACAATCTATTACTTGAAAATTTTCTTAAGTTGCTGCAGCAAAGACAGAAATGCACTTTATACAGGATTTTTTTTACATTTAGCTGGAAGAAAAGTACTGTGGCTGTGTTGACGACGAACTTGAAACGCCCGTCCTTGAGGGATAGATTACAAAAATGCAGAAGATGGCAGGGCAGAATCAGGTCAACAGATGTTTTATGTGCTTGAAACTGCTTGATTATCTTGGGTCATTGCTAAACGTGATCTGTGTGTGCTTAAATTTATCTTATGGCAAGTGCTTGTTTAAACAGAAATTTTCTGTTGCTGTTATCTATAATGGGAATTCTTAATTTCTGTTCTGTTGGCTGTTGGTTCTCTTGTAATCAAGATACCAGATTCAACTGAAGAACGTAATGTGATTAAAACTTCTCCAGATTGTTCCAGCACTTTTTTTGCCTTTTTTTGGCATCTGATATATGAAATAAGAGGTTTTTTCATGTTACCTATATAACGCTCTGTAAGGCCACTCTGGCCATTTGGTAGAGGTGAACAAATGGTAAAGAACACTTGGCATTTCTTAGTTCCATTTCAACCCAGTAACTACAAAAAAAAAATTAGGTGAAATATTGCCTCATCTTGATAGGTAGCTTTTGTGATTGTCAATACTGCATGTTAAAGCAATAAACCATTTATTTTCAGTAGTGTCATTAATCTAATAAAAGATAGCTCAGTGTAACACAGAAGGAAACTGAATATCTGATCTGTTTTGCTATCCCAAGGGCAATAGGAATAAAATCAACTTGTTGGATATCATGACAATTAGGACTAAAAGTATTTGGGTTTGATTAGGTCAAGTTCCATTGTAAAAACAATGTGGTTGATACTACTTTCATACTGTAAGACTAACAGGCTTGTGATGCTGTTGGTAGGTATTCTTAAAATCGCTTGCTTACTTGTAATTTGCAGAACCTTTGTATTTAAATTTTGGATCACTTCCTGATCAAATGATGGAGTCTTTTATACTTGAGTAAAACTGAACTTAACTTTGCTCATTTTGAAAATTGTTTGGGCAAGTTAGTAGAACAATTTCTCAAAATTATACTTCAGTCTCTGTTGGAAGGTCATCACAAATTACTGGATTAGGTAAATACAAGAAAATGGTACAGGCATTTATCAGTTCTTTGTGATTCAGAGGTGTGTGTATCTTTTTGTGAAAATGGAATCAGCTGAAGATTCAGGGAGCAGGGAGAGAGTATTGTTGCATCACTGGTGAGGTTTACTTGGGAGTGTTCCCAAGGAGGAGTAAGGTTCACTGTTGTACAACTTAACTAGGTTTGAGAAGTCCATAATACTCTACTAAGTATGAACTCTATGCATTTATTTCTGGTATTTTGTCACTGCTCATATCATACCACAGGAAGCAGTCGCTTCTGTGGGAAACACGAACGAAGAGGGTTGGCTTTTGAACTCGCATATTGCTATGACCAGAGACAGTTTATAGCCTTTTCCTCCCATTTCTTCTACCTACTTTTAGCTTTCTGGGTAACAGGAAGCTACATACGGCAATTCCTGAACTGCCTATGTTTGAGTGGGCAGCTAGCATATCAATGCAGGCCAGCTGGGTGTTACCGTTGCATGGCCAGGTAAGCTGAGTAGACACCCTTGGTTTTTCACCTGACGTGGACTAAAGAGATGTCTTCAGGAATTACACGTACCCTAGTCCATACAGCGTTTAGGTTTGCTGTGGGAAATTAGTCTTTCAGGAAACTCCAGCTGTTGACAAATTGGGTTGAAACTAGCTAAAGCTATGTGGGGGAAGAAGGTATTTTTTGAAGTAAATGGACTAATAAATAACTGGCTGTTTTGGTCATAAGCCTCGTGTCTCCACAAAACTGTGCTAAGAATGTGGAGCAGAGTCCAGCCAATTTAAAGTGCCTGTAGACAGAGTTTGTCTCTAGTGCTTAACTCATCTCATTCTTGTAGGTGTAATAGCAAGTTGCTTCTCTGCCTTCATTTGCACTTTGTGCCCTTCTGGTTGCAAACTGTGCAGCTAAATGAGAAATTCTCTTCAGCTTTTACTATATTTGTGAAGACCACTGTGGATTTTCATCCACAGCTCATGTCTAGGGTATTTTGTGTCTGGGGAATGTTTTGCAGGTTTTTGTTTTGTCTTGTATTTTTGATTCCTTGGAGAGTTTGGTGTTCCTGCTTGTTTTAAGAGAGTGTGACCAGTGGCTTCATGAGCTTTAGGGTGGTTTCTAGTAGAATCAGCAGTTTAGGAGTATCTGGTAATAAGCTTGCCAGCTTTTAGAGGAGCATTCTGAGAAGATCGGAAGTTGTGAAAGTTGCCAGGTTAAGCAGGCAGGCTGTCTTCATTTTTCTAGAACTAACCAGGGACTGTCTCATGATTTAAAACTGCATTTTATAGAAGTACCATATACTCTTTCTCCCTGCCCCCTCCCCCCCTTGTACTTTTGAAGTCCAAAAAGGTACTTTGCTCAGACTTTCAAATTAAATTGATGTGGTGATGCTTGACTTAAACTGTAGGCAACCTGATATAAAAACTATAGCATGAACTGCCTGATTGACCTTTACTGACTGTGGAAAAATACATGATAGTCCAAGTGCTTATGAAATGAGATCGTGTCTTCAGCAAAGTGATCAGTGCCTTGGGTTTCATTTTCTTCTCAGCATTTAACCTTGCCTAATGTATTTCTAGATGTTTCTGTGTTAATCTGAAATTACTTCAACCACAGTTCAGGCTAGGCTAGCTGCCCACTTTTATGCAACAAGGCAGTCCTTCCCCACTCCCCTTCCCTCTCCTTTTTTCTTTTTAATCTACCAGTGTTGTTTGTAGCTTTCAGTTTTTCCTCTGGATTTGGATGAGGAAACAACATTATGGACTGTTGGCCACATATAGTAAATGGGAGAGCTATGGAGTAGTTGGTAAAGGATTCTGGGGTCTGTCTGTGACTAGTCAAAGGAAGCATTGCATTATTTTCAAGATCAAGCATCCCATCCTGGGGAAAAAAAATATACTTCAAACAAAAACTTGTTTAATAGAATTCTGATTTGTTAATGGCAGTGCTGTAGATAGGAAAGTCAGCCAAGCCTTATAGGCAGCATCCCTAAGCAGTGAAAGCTGCCAAGCTTCACTGTAACTGAAGAAATACTGATTAGAATGTTGTCAGGTGTTGTACTGGGACTTGCTACTGCTAGCCAAGTAAAAAAAATTCTTTTCCAATGACAGTCAGCTGTAAAGTTCATAAAGTGGCTACATGTATTTGAATAAGTTTTTAGAAAAATTCATTCCTTCTGGATGAAGTTTGAGATGCACTGGATTTTAATACTGCCAGATGAAGTTCATGAACTATTTCATGCAACAACAAGGTGTTAGGTTTTACTTAATATTTTTTCAAAGAAAACCATAAATCCTTTCTGAGCTACTTTGTAACCTCTCTTCTTAATTTTAAAGTGCTTGGGGAAAACGTAAAGTTATTCACTGAAGGAATTTTCTTACAAAAAGGTAAATTACTTTTATTATGGTGTTAACAGCTGAAGCAGTAAGGTGCTGCAAAGATTTGAAAAATGTCAGCAAATATCAGTGTAATAGAGAATATATGCAGCTTTGGCAATAAAGCTCTATCCTGTACATCTTTCCTTTGGTATTTTATGCAGTGACAAAGAGTACTTGCAGTCCTTGCAACTTCTGTTATAAACTTAGATCCACTTAAAAGCAGTTGTATAACTTTCATTTGCTAATGAAAATTAGAACAGATGCTTCTGAGATAATTAATCTTTTTTTTTTTTTTTCCTTGCTTTGTGTGTGGTCAGAAAATGACAGACTTTTCCATTAAATTCCTTTTTTGGGGAAAAGTGGATTGGGCTCAAGGTGGAAAATTGGGAGGTAGAGGAAAACAAGTCTTTTAAAAGCCTAATTTAAAAAAAATTAAGGGGGGCTATTAGGAAATGAACTGTTTCAATATTTATTCAACAGCCTGGATATTGCACATTGTTGATAAAAGTACTATTTTAAAGTCACTTTTACTGTATGGCTTGTAAGGTTTCTTTAGACAAATCTATTCGCTTGCAGTTAGGAAGTCTGGTGATGCTTTGAGGCCTTTTCTGTTTTGCATAATACTTAATTGTAACTGCTTAAGAGTTTTTCTTTGGTGGTCCCTGATGTGGCAGAAAAAGATTATTTTCAAAGTAGTATTGCCTTAATACAGACTTCTAAAGTATGTATGCTTATCTTTCTTCCTTACATAAGGGAAGATAAGAAAAATATTTTTCTGTCTTTATTTGGACTGGCTTTTCTTAAAAATCCTAATTTGAAATGTGTCTCCTCTTTGTGTTTTTTTTTCTTCCCCTTAGATTTGAGTTCTGTGAACCTGCCTTTGTGGTTGGTAATTGTTTGGAAATAGCCTCAGACAGTCATCAATATGACCGGATTTACTGTGGAGCTGGAGTCCAGAAAGACCATGAAAACTACATGAAAATTTTATTGAAAGTTGGAGGCATTTTAGTAATGCCTATAGAAGATCAGGTGACTTAGTGACAATTTCCCCTTTTTATCTTTTAGTATGAGAAATATATAATTTAAGGAATGCTTTTAAATGTGTATTTGACTAAGTTAATATTCAACTAATGATATCCTGATTCAGTGTGTTGTTGCAGTTAAGCAGATATTAGTCTTGTTAATGAAGTCTTGAACTTTTTTCCCTTAAACTTGTAGGAAAGCATCAATATCCTGCTTCCAACAAAGTCCGTGGCAAAACTGTGTCTTCAGTGAAACTAGAACTCCATTCATAGTGTTTTCGTTGTATTATACCAGTCCCAGAACTGCTTTGTAGTCTCCCTGCCACACAGACGTTTTCAGTCAGTACTTCAAAACAAAGAAACCACTCTCTAAACCAAGAGAATTTATTTCAGAGAAATATGAAATAGCTGTGATTAGTGGGACATTGTAAGGGGAGGAAAAAACTGAAGGAAAAAATGTGACTGACTTCCAGCAGTTTTCAGTGTTGCTTTTCCATGTTAGATTAAACGTTTTTCAGACAGGTGTATTATTTTAATAATACTTCGCACTTCTATCACTTTTCATCCTTAGATCTCAAAAGGCTTTACAAAGGTAAGTAGTATTCTCCCTGTTTTACTAATAGGGAAATTGAGAAAGACAGATTATGTGACTTAAGTTGATGTCATCCTAAATACAGATAATTACTGAAATGCTTGTTGATAAACATACTAGTTACTTTATCTTCCAAAAAGAATTATCACATTATGTATCTACTTTCTCAAAATACCAAAGTGATTTAAACATAGCCTGCATGATTCAGTTCCATAAAGATCTTTTTTTCAGTATTTATTGGACTAAGATACTGATGGAATCCAACTTAAAAGTAGTCACAATTTGAAAGCAAAATTAAAACTGAGTATTTCTACCTTATATACAAATGGTTAGGGGGCTAGAGTATGTAAAGTATAAGGAGCAGCTGAAAGATCTGGGTTAATCCAGCCCACAGAGAAACAGCTAAGGGAACGTTTAATTCCTGACTTGGCTTCCTAAAGGGGTGGAGAATTTACCTAGTAGATAGGAGTCCAATTCTCCGTGCAGATACACAGCAAACTGAAAGGAGAATGTTACAAATGGCAGCAATGGGGCATTCTGTCTGCCTATCAGGAGAACAGTTTTTCATAATGAGTGGTTGAACACTACAGCAGGTTGCTTAGATAGGTTGGGGAATCTCAGTCCTAGGAGATCTTTTTTAACTTCATCAGAAAAGCTTCTGAGTTGCCTGATTTAACTTTGAAGTTGGTCTTGTTCAAGCAGGAGGTAGGAATCCAGAGGGTGCTTCCAGTCTAAAGTATTCTGTGATCTTTTGAAAAAATCAGAAAAAGCAAAACTTACCTCAGGCCTTAATTTTCCAGCTACATCTCTTCCCATTGCCAAAGAGCCTTATTCAGTACTCTAGCGACCAAGTAATATGTCAAGGAATATGAAAGTCCTTTCTGTTCATAAAACAGCCTTTTTAAATTAATTTTGAAGCAAATCAAAACAGCAGTGTGTTTGAACACCAATCTGAATAGTATTGAGTATGACAAAACTGTAACCACTGATTTATTTTGTTTTTGTTTTTATGCAGCTAACACAAATCTTGAGAACAGGACAGAACACGTGGGAAAGTAAAAATATCCTTGCTGTTTCCTTTGCTCCACTAGTGCAACCAAACAGAAATGACAACGGCAAACATGACACTGTAGGACTGCGTAAGTGTCATTTGTGCTTGCAACCCTTGGGCTTGATGGGTGGTTATAGTGCCTGCTGGTGGTGCTCTGGAAGTGGGGAGACTATGCTATACAGACATAATGTGATAGAACAGGAACATACAGTTTAGCAAAGCAGTAGCTCACCGATACATTTTTGTGCCCCTGGCACATGTTCTGTGTTGCTTAACAGTTAATATTCTGAATTAAAATGATACAGTGTTTCCAGCTTATTTTTCCAGACTTCTTCTCCTTTTAGGTTCAGCTTCTCTATTTCTAGTGAGGTACAGATAAAATAGCAAGCTAATAAATAGTAGGTCTGTCAGGAGTGCTAACGTTCTGATGGTCTCCCAGAGAAAAATTTTTCTTCTCTTCCCCCTGAAATGGAAGGAACAGGTCTAAACTGCAGCTGTGGTATGGTAGGATATTAATAGCTGAGTGTGCTTGTCTGTCTGCAACTGATACAGTCATGCGTAGCTGGTTTTTTTAGTCATTGGGGTTGGCTTTCTAGCTGCAATGCTTTGAATTACGTTAGTAAAGGTATTTAGAAAGTCTCTGAAAGTACATCTGTTGCCAAGATGGTTAGATAGCATGATAAGGGGAAGGGGAAAAAAGTGGCAGCAAAAGATGTAGAGTTGAAATTTTCTGTCAGAGTAGTCAGGGCTAGGAGTAGAATAATACACAGAGCTTCAGTAGCATGTGGGAACTTAAATAAACCCAACAAAGAGCCTAGAAGATAATAGTTCTTCTCTCCTGTTTTGTTAACATATAACCAAAGGGAACTAATCCCCCTGTCCTCTTCGCATGTTTCTTGCCTCCATGCACATTTTTTAACTGTGAAACAGGTATAAACCCTTCAGGAGTCCAGGATGTCCTATCAGGTTGCATTGCCTATAACTCCTGATCTGGCTATTAATTTTGAGAGTGTGTGTGAGCTTGCCGAGGATAGTTCCTTATTACAGTTACCTTTACTTTTTTTGTTCAAAGTATAGAAGATCCCTTCCTTTATGTAATCAGGTCTTGTACAGAAATAATTCATTTTGGTTGTTTTAACACTTGCTTTTTGAGACCTCAGAAGTTATTTCCTGAAATTAACTTGTTAATACAAGATTTTTTTTTCCTCTGTTCTTTGCTTTAGATGTAGTCCATAATAGATAGGCTGTATCATGACACACAGTGAAATACAGAGGTGGCTTGTCAAACTTCCTTGTCTTACTATGATTTTATACAGTCTAATACCCTAGAAGATAGAAGAGGATCTTCAAGTGTTCTCTATCACCATTCCTGAATTTTCAGAATGAAAATAGTGCAGACCAGTAGAGTTCAGAACTGAACTGTAGTACAATAAAGGTGTTTCCTGTAAGTAGCTTAATATAATTATTTTGAAATGACTTTTTAGTGAGAAGAGGAAAATAACACACAAATGTGCTGCTAAGTTGGCACTATTTAAAAGAAAAAAAAAACAACAACATTAGGGGCTTGAAGTTGCACTCTAAAATGAAATCAGTAAGATAGGCTTCTTTCCACTGTTCAGGCTGGTCTAGTTCTATCATGAAGCTTAAAAAAGAAAAAAAGGGGGTGTTTGTAAAAAGTAGTGATCTGAAGCTCAAGAAATAAAAATTCTAGCCGATTTCTCTTTTATAGTAACGTTGTCTATTTGTTTCAAATCCACACACCTATAAATTATCTTAAGTTCAGAGTAGTCTAGTAAACATTATTCTGCAAACTTTAGCCAGAAATTGCAGATGTCACTATGAAGTAAACATGGAGTCTATGCCATACTTCGGACAACCCTTGAATGCCTTGTGACACATACGTAATGTTATATATAGACTACAGTTATAACTCTCATATGTACATAGGGCTTAGTACAATATCTGTCAGCCAGTCATTCTCAAAGTAGAATATTTTTCTCATAGAAAACTACAGAGGTGTTGCGAAAAGGATCATTTTACCAACTTAGTTATTGGTTAGGACACAGTTCACTGCTGCTAGACGATTGGAAAGAAGTGGACATTAAACATCCAAAAATTACATCCTATTCCTCTCATTTAAAAGAAAATATCAATAATGTGAATAGTTTGATTAATGCTTTTGGGAGAGAAACTAAGACAGACTGGCAGTAAACCATATCCAGATTCTCATGTTATGTGTAAATGATTTAAGATGGCTTATTCAACACCAGAGTGGTTACACCTGTGTGGCATGTTGCAAGTAAGGATGAACTCTGTCTTTGGGTAGGCTGTGAGCTATGTGATAAAGGTCAAGCACCACTAGCATTGGTAAAGTAAATATTCTGCATCTCAACAAAGTTTTACATTTGAGCAGGATGTTAACATGGTTGCGTATCTTCATGCTTAACTTAGTGTGGGAAATAAACTCGTGTTGACCCCACAGTGTACTGTATATACTAAAAACTCTGTCTGATCATGAGTCCAGTACATCACTGATAAGTCACAATGATAGATTTTATTGAAGTCTAATTTTCTTTTTTGTTTAATCGTAATGAAGGAAAAAAGATGAAACTTCTTAGATTCAGTTAAATTTTACTAGATTTTTAAGTTTAGCTACCCTCATGTAATTTTTAAACATCAAGCACATTTGAGCAGATCACTAATCAAAACAAAAGTGAGTTGTATTTCTTGGTCAATTTGGCTTAAATCCATGAATATCAGTGGAACTTAAGGCTACTTCTGTTATTTGAAGTCTTCCCTAGGTGTCCTCCTGAGTAGTTCTGTATTCAAACAGATCTTATTACCTGTGTAGGAGAGATTTCTGACTGTCTCACTGTAGGACCTCCTAACTATCCTTCCTACCTATCAAGCATTTTTTTTTTTTTTTTAAATGCAGCAAGTCTGAAGTTTTCTAAAAGTTCATTTTCTTCATGTTATCTGTGTGTGTCTGGGACTTCTGAACAGAAGTGCAGGAGCTTTAGGGCTTGACTTCCTTTATGTAGTATGAATTGTTGGTAGTTACCAATTATAGCTTATGATCCGGGATGTGACTGTGAGGAGCTTACTTTGTCTTTAAATCTTTTAGATGCTGTTGTCTTCAAAATCAAATAGAATATAATCAATCATAACTAGCACTAAAAATAATATGGTTGTTTTATATTATCTTACAGGGTAAAGCTGAGAGCTTACTGCTTTTACACCTTTTTCAGGATTCAGTGTTCCAAAATGTTGTTTCATCCTCTTTTGAAGGAAATACTTTTTTTTTATTCCTTCTAATTTTATGAAGTCTCTCTTACACAGTTCTGTATATGGGACGCATGGCTGCTAGTCCATAACTTCAATTTTATATACCTTGTGCTTGCATTTATTATGATTGGCATACAATCTACAATCATAGCTTGTTTAGCCTGATCTTATAAATGTGTTTTGGATAGTTAGAGTTTTGTTCTTGAATTTTGAGTTGGTTTTATATTAAACAAATGAGGCTTTTTTTTTTTATTGCTGTTGGCGTTAGCTGAAATCAGTATTGTCAGTCATAAACATCCTTTCTGTCTCAGATACGAGTAACTAGCATGCAGCTGAAGTCAGTGTGTGAAACAATAGATTTTGTTTGAAATACATTGAGGTTTTTTTTCAGCTGAATGCAATATTGGAAGTGTAATTATCAAAACTATTTCTTCACTAAGTTCTTTGCTGTAGTCCCCATTAATTTTATGCTACTTTGTACAGGAAGAAAAATGACAAGCAAGAAAGTTGCACAGGCTGCAGTTTTGATTGGTGTGCTTTTTTTGGTTTTGTTGGAATTAGCCAGCTGTAGCTCATCTAGGGCAGGCATCCACCAGCCCAGCAATACTTAGTCATCACCTGCCTGTCTGTCATTGGAAAATATGTGGGTTTTGGCTTTTTGTTACTTGCTGGTTTTTTTGTTCAGGACTTCAGTGATTTTTGATTCCTTTTCTCCTGCAACGATGAGTACCTTACCTGGTTGGTCAGCTGTGAAGTTGACATGGCCCTCCCTCATCAGTTGGATTCAGTAGGAAGTAGGGAAAAGCATAGTGAGTAGAAGAGGGAGGCAGAAGAAAGGCACTAGCCTAAACAAATGTCATATAGGGGTAGAAATTGTTTCCCAGCAGCAGGATCTTAAAACAGTGCCAGCAGTACGTCCCAAGACTTGCCAGGTGCTAAAAGGTGACAGTATTTGTTGTATGCTTTCTTAAATTTACATTAATAATCCGTTCATGCTTTCTACTTTTCTTGCACATCTGTCAAAAGACCTCTTCATTTCTTGGAGCGTGCCACAGGGTTTGTCAAGGTGGCTCTATCTGCCCTTGTTTCATTTGCGTATTGTATCATGTACTAAAATTTCAATTGTTCTTGAACATTAGTCTTACTGCCTTGCAGCTAATTTTTTTGCTAGAGGGGAATTTCACTTAGTATAACCTACTCTTCTTTCATTTTAGCTCCATGTGCTGTTAGGAATCTCCAGGACCTAGCTCGAATATATATCAGACGCACCCTTAGAAACTTCATAAATGAGGAGATGAAAGCCAAGGGTATTGCTCAGAAGCCTCCTCCAAAACGAAAACGCAGGAGATGTCGTAGACGCAGGATTAACACCTATGTGTTTGTTGGTAATCAGCTCATTCCTCAGCCTCTAGATAGTGAAGAAGACGAAAGAATGGAAGATGATAACAAAGAGGAGGAGGATAAAGATCACAGTGAGGCCTTGAAGCCAGAAGAGCCTCCTCGAAATCTGTTGAGAGAGAAAATTATGAGTCTACCATTACCTGAATCTTTAAAAGCATACTTGACCTATTACAGAGAGAAATAACTTGTTTTAAGTAGAAATAATGCCTACTGATAGTTCCTTTATTCTTGAAAATGTAGCATTTATTAAGAAGTAGGTGGACAAATTATTATTAGTCTTTCATCAAGACTGAAGTACAGCGATAAATCGTAACTTGTCTCTATCTTGTCTTTGCTACAAGGAAGACTTGCATTCAACAGTAGAATCCCTTTTTAAAAATCTATTTTTCTTTAAATTTTGAAAATGCTGTTTTAACTCTGATAGAAATATATATTCCATTATGCAGCACTAATCAATATTTTGCATGGTAAGTCTTTTTTGATCCCTAACAGATTTGTATTGATAAAAGGATGAGTGAAATTTTATATATGCTAAATAATTGTTAAACATGTGCATCTGACTTGATGAGCAATTTGTCTGTATTTATTATTATTAGGGGAACATTTTAAACATGCAGACACTTATCCTCTAATGTCAGAATCAGACCCTTTTAAAGTTTATTTTACTATGGCTTTGTTGCAATCATTATTACTATGTTGGTATAGATGTATTCCAACAACACAAGTGCAATAAATGTATACAGACACTGAATGAGCTGGCTTTAATGAAATATGAAAATACAAGTTCTGAAATGTCAGATGACCCTGCTACTTCTGCATTTATATCTTTTGCCAAAAGATCTTGAGAAAAGTAACAGCTTCTCTCAGAGCCTTAAAGAAACATCATATTGAATAAGAAGCAAAGCAATGCTTACTTCAGCTCTGCTTATATTTAACTCCATTCTACACTTTCA
Source organism: Gymnogyps californianus (assembly GCF_018139145.2). Lineage (NCBI taxonomy): Eukaryota > Metazoa > Chordata > Aves > Accipitriformes > Cathartidae > Gymnogyps > Gymnogyps californianus. The sequence continues at coordinate 44,288,206 of NC_059472.1, forward strand.
GTATATCTAACTAGAGGCACTTCCTCATTTGTGGGAAATTTAGGACAGTACATTTTGTTTATTTCTGCAGCTCACAGCATTGAGTCAAAATGTTTGGTAATACAAGATTGTAATTTAGATTTCAGTCATCTATATTTACTGCTTTTAAGTAGAGTTAGAATTTCAACGAAGTTTAGTTTGTATTGCTTATTGAGATAGCTATAATAGTAGAAGTTAGAATTTGTTCAGCAAATGCACTTTAGTAAGTGAATTTTATACTTAACATGCATCTCCAAGAAGGTAGACTTGTGCTAGCCTATATTTTGTTCCTGAGCATGGCTCTTAGCACAAAAATATTTATAAAATCATACGCATCTTTTGGAAACCTAAGAGTAGCAGTGCAACTGTGGGGACCCACAATAGTGCTGATTTAAATCCTTCTATGATTTTTCCTCTTCTAGTTGTGAAGTTACTTGCAGTTCTCATTTTTAACTTTGTTTGCTTTTACCATCTTAATTTCTTCATTCTGTTGTAACATAACCATGAGGGAAAACACTGTTTATTAAGAACTTGGCATGATATGCATTAAAAGCCACAATCATTGGAAACATAGCTCTGTTGGACCCAGTGAAAAACATTCCTCTTGAATATCCTGCACGATACATTTTATAATATTGGTAACAATTTTTTTGTGTAATAACAATAAAACAAAATAATCACATCTTTCTAAAACAGTAAATGTTCCTAGTCCAAGTATTTACAACCAGCCAATATTCATGTGGTCTAACAGTCCAATATTAACTTCAAAATATGTAAGCATTTTGTTGCATCTGAGAAGGAAGAGAATACGTAATCCCATGACACTGTTTATGGTGCATTTCATGCTGTAGTCCCTGTTTTTTAAGGTACATCATAGTAATGTTTAAGTGGAACTTCATGAAGGCCTGTTGTTACCAGCATGTGGACTTACTTTCCGCAATATATTTACAGTATAAGTAAACAAAACTATTTGAAATAAATATTCTGACTATTTTAAAAGCAGGAAAAACTAATAAATGGTTTTCAAAAATAATGATACTAATACAGTAATTGTGATGCTTCAGCTATAAGAATTGAACATAATCTTGTTTTAAATGGATTATTTTAGATAGAGTTTAAATAATCTGAAGTTTGAGATGTTTTGTCTCTCCTTTTCTTGGAATCTACATCCATAAGCTCAAGAGTATGAGATTACTAAATATTACTTAAATACTTTAAGGACTTTATACAGGATGCTTTTGGAGAATAAATTTCTGCATTCTTTCACGCCTGTATACTTGGAAAAGTGGACAGCGGATGACTTGTCATGATTCTTCAGTATGTAAGTTCTTTTTGGAGTCACTGAAAGAGAATGTTTCTTCTGTGTTTTATATGTGGATTTATTTTACACTCTTGAATTTATATTTACATAAATAAAAAGGTAGAAACGCAAAATGAATTAAAACTTAATTTTTGCCATCTCAGTTGATGATGGGGACATTGTTGCAATAAAATGGGGATTTTTTTTGTGGTTTCTGCTTGCTTGAATTTCTGTGTTTCTGTGCAAGTATTTTCAGTTATCTGGAAATTCAGATACCAGTTTGTTCATAGTTAGGTCAGTAACTTCTTAATAAAGGCTATTCTTGAATTTCAGAAATAGAGTAATATACCTTCTTGCTAAATTTTGAATTTTTGCAAAGGTTGGAAGATGAGATGTTATTCATGACACAGGAAAGCTATTTTGGGCCCAGCACTACTTTCAAAGTACTCATGTAGAGAGTTAGTTTCTTCTGGAGAGTCCAGAAGCTATACTTGAACTATATACTCAAGAAGAGTTTAATGGGTTTTTTCTTCTAAATATTGAGATTGTTTTCACCCTTAACAGAACAACTGTCTGGGTCAAAATAAATAAAGAAAATTTTGAGGTAAGAACAGCAAGGGTGGTGAGCAACTAGCGAGTCACGCTTCCTATTGAAACTCCCTCTCTTGGTGCAGCCTTACTTTGTTACCAGTTAGAGGAAAAATACAAGATGGGTAGACTAGGCTGGCTAGCAATACTGTAATTGTGGTCACTGTAAGGAAGGGTGTGATGAATTGGAACTTCCAGGGGTTTTTATCTTTGATCTGGAGGAGGACTCAAGACCAGTGCAGTCTTTTCAGAAGACCTGGAGTTTTTAATCCCATGTTGTTCAGGAAAGACTGAACAGCTACCTCCCAAAAACTTGGGAAACAGTTTTCATTGAAATGAGCCTGAACAGCTCGCTTCAGCTGAGCACTGTCTCTTGCTTGTTTAGGTGCTGGCAACTTAATCTATTCTTTTTTTTTTTTTTAAATCCTGACATTTTTTTCTCTAAACTACTTTTTAAAATGCATCTTTACCTGTCAGTTTGAAAACAAATAGGGAATGTAATCAAATGTGCTATGTTCTGATTAAAGCTGTTTTAACTCATTAAATATTAATCCATATCTCCTCAAGAGTGTCTCCTTCCATCGTTCACATAATTGAGTAAAACTGAAGGGTTCTACCTTTGTGTGATTTACTAATCAATTATAAAAGAGTTGTGTGCTATGTTCTTCTTAGAGATGTATACAGAACTCCACCTTAATGAGCTGCTAATTATTTTGACAACACTTGAATTATGCATGAGGTCCTTTCCATAAACTTGTTTTGAGAAGGTCATTGGTGTGTAACTGGAACAGTAAGGCTTTAAAGTTGTGTGTTTCTTGATATCCTTTAGTAAAATTAACTTCAGTAAAATCTAGATGGCTGGCTTGATAAGTACCTGTCTCTTTGGCTTCTGTAGCTTCACAGTGTATGTGTCAACTTGCTGAATTACTCTCTCTGTTCAAGTAAAGCTGGCTTGTTTAGCCACAGGCTTGCACCATGTTTATGGCCAGTATGGAACCAAGAATCTAACGCTGATTTATCAGTGCTTTTTAACGTGATGGTAACATTTTCTTTCTAGAGTCTTCTGATTTTCGTCCTTTGTATTCTGTGATGGTTTGAAGAGATTTGTCAGGGGAGCTAGGGGAACTTACACCTCCCTGTTAAAGCTCTGTCCTCTGCTGCTGTGAGCTAGGAATCTATGTAATACCTTGCCAGGATATTTTGCAAAGTACGTGCTGGAGAGAAACAAAAGCACTGCAGAAAGCACTGAATTGTTTTCTCTCCCTCTTCCTTCATGCATTTACAAGCAGCCATGATGATCATAGGCTGGAAGAAGAGGGAACAGAGGGCAAAAGTGTATCAGTACATGCTAAATGCTGTTTTGTCTTTTTATGAGCATTTCCTTGCCATTTTGCTAGCCTCTTTGTCCTGACTGAAAAATAATTCATTAGGGTTTCCTACTGCTCTACTGCTTACTTGACTGCCCTACTTCAAACATCTTTAGTACACGTGGATGATCTCCACAAATTGAGAAATGTTCCTTGCAGGCAAATAGACCTACAGGGTTTTTTTGTTGATACACACTCTGGTAGTCTTTTCTGTCAGGCATCCTTTTGAGTTCTTGCACCAGTATATTCAGTTTGATCAGGTTTCTGTATACCTTGATTTTGAAGCCTAGTGGCTTCTGTTCATGTCACATCTCTGAAAATCAGGCTGCTGAAATAAGGAAACTACCTAGTTCAGGAGCCTTACTTTAGACTCTTCTGAAATTGTGTTGGTAAATTGCAGATCTTTATTACAAATCTATATGACAACCTGTGTGTCCGAGATAAAGACTCTTTCAATCTTCTGATATAAACCATCATGACTGAAGTGGTCATTTTTACTGAAGCTTTCACCTGATTCCTAGTCAAGATCTGGAGGCTCACTAATCTCTGCTTCCTAGGAAGGGGTAGGTAGTTTTTCTCTTTGGAAGGTGTTACACTCAAAATCATTGTTTTAGGCAGAGGGAGATAGATACAGATACATATATATACACACACAGATCTTAATAGTCTGATTTAAGAATCATGGTTAGTCTAGATCTAAATATTTTAGAAAAGAACAGTGCAGTTAGAATACCTTTATATAGAGGAAAGACAATCACAGTAATAATCACAGTAATACAACTAAAATTGTAGCATATGCAGTTCTTCATTTCTGTTCCTTCTCTTGGAGTTAGGCTCAACCTCCCTTCGTTTCCCCCCAGTGTTAAATCCACAGCTTGCAGCTGATGGAGAGGGTAACACGGAGTTCTGCGCCTCTGCAGTCCTTAATGGGAGGAATATTTTGTTGATGTTGCTGGTTCCTTCTTACTCCCCTGGGGTCAGCTTGGGAGTCATTTTTATGTTGGGTCATGTGATTTTGCATCTTCTTTCTTCATTGTTCTGTAGCTCTAGTTTGTATCCAAGTTTTCTATACATGATAATCTGCGTATGTTAGATACTCTCTTTTGTTACCCTTAAGATCAGTTTTGTCAAGCTTCAGGTCTGCATTTTTTTTAACTGACCGTTATAGAGCTGTGCACAGCTGTGGGATCTCCAGTACCATGCGTGGGCCTCATCTGTTGCCACCCCATGCCAGTATTCACCGACACGGCCTCCTGTGTCCCTGCTTCTCGGGGCCTTTGCTCACATACCAGCACTGCATTTTCTGCACTACGGCATTGTGTGAGAATGATAAATAGGTCGTTCTGCCAACAGTAATGGCTTGTTACTGTTATCTGTATAAAACTAGGCTTGTAGCACACAAAGATAAACATGAGCAAAACAGGTTACTTATAGACACCAGGTCAACTACAGAGATTGCTGTCACAGCTAAACTGAGTAAAAGCTATGGGCACGGGAAGGAAAACTCAGATGTAGCCAGTCCAGAGGCCTTGCAAACTCAGTACAAAGTGTATGGCCTGCTGTTGGCAATGTCAATACCGTATTACAGGGTTACACAAGGGTGAAAACAAGCTTTTATATCTCTGCTTGACTAAGTGATAAAGCTTTTTTTTTTTAGGGTTGGGCTAGGAGAAAGGATAAAGGAGGAGTGAGAGGTGGGAAATTTGTATAGGGGGAAGTGACATAAATAAACAGTAGCAACAGGTCAGTTTATATCATTAAAAAATATAGCGAGAAGTTTTGATTCCTGTTTCAAAATCTTTAATTTCTGCCAGTTCCCAGCTCTGTACAATCAATAGTCTTTGTATGTTAGCCTGAAAGGAGATTTTGCTTGGTGTTTTAACGACTTTAAATACCTGTTTTTAATCTTTCTAACTTTAGTTGCCCTGACCTTCAGTTTGTCTCTGCAAAATGGTACAGTGCGTATTTGTGCTGTAATCAGTAAGAGCAAATGTATAATGCACTATTTTTGTACTGTTTGCTCCTCATCTAACAAATTCTGTAACATTGGCTTTTAGTAATCTGTTGTGGTGACATTTTTAGATCAACATCCTACAAAACTAAGTCTGTTATTTGTAGTAGTTTGTTTGTTTTAGCTTTTCTTTTAAAAACTCGGTTGGTTTTCTACAAAATAAAAAAGTAATATATCCCTAAAAAATGCTTTCTGACCTTGCTGAGGAATTGTATCAAAAACATTGTGCATAATGAATTACACCAAAAGAGGGCAGTATGGCCTTACAGGAAACTTAGAGGCAGTGTGCTGACAACTGGTAGAAAAGACAAATAAAACGTCTACATCGATGTTTTTATAATGAAATATTTCTTTGAGTAACTTGCTTAGATATATGTCTGGAAGATATAGAATCATTCTCAGAGACTTTTTATGATTTTTCCAAATAATCTTCTGAAATTTCTGGTTTAGGGGTATAGTGTAATAGATTTTTTCCTGGGGCATGCTTTAATGTAAGCTGAGACCTTTCCAGAGTTGCTGATGTGGATAAAGCCTTCCATTCATAGAAATTTAAGGTACCACACTGTAAAAGGGTCTGTAAGGGCTTGACTAGCTGTGTAATTGGGCATTAGATGTCTTCACCTGCCAGAGTTGTTTTGGATTTCGTACTAATGCTTACTTGAGACCATATGTGAGGACTGGACATTTGGGCATGTGAGGAAAGCATGGCTGGCCAGAAAACTGCCATGTGTGATGTCATCCATACCTGTGCATGACTTGCAGACCTATGCAATGCAGTAGCCAGCTGCTGCTGTGCCCACTGTACAGTGCTGCTGCTCGTCTCCTGAGTTCCAGAGCAGTGTGTGTTGCAGAGACACTGGCTGGAAGGAAGGCCATAGTTGTGAAGCAAATATGAATTAAATGTTGTGAAGCATGTGGCGCTAAAGCCTGGCCCCAGCAGGACAGCATTTCTCAGGGAGAGAGGTGTAACTTCAGGGGGAAGCACCTTGGACCACTGCTTGCTGCTCTACTGCCAGGGGCCCCAACAAGAATTTTGTCCATTCCAGATCCTCGAGCTATGCCACAAATGGATCCCAGTCCTACCTTCAGTGTCTGCAGCAACAACCAAGCTAGCTGTCCAAGCCTCTGGATTATGCGAACTGGCAGTTTTGCAGTCCTGAGAGTTTATAGTCTCTGGCAGTTGCTGATTTACTTCTGAAAATTGGGAAAAATATGAAACGGTGGCCAAAAAAGCAAGTGTCGTATTTAAAGCATGAGACAAACAGATCTGTCATACTGTTTCCACAGCGTGCTATGAGCTTTGCTAATGGGGCCAGTGCTGAGATGAGCGTTGGCAACAATCTTATTCGGATGCAGTTTCAACTTCTCTTGAAAAACAAAACACATTTCTGAACTATTGTGACAGCAGAGGGAGGGCGTGAATGCTGAATGCTCAAAGGCCAGAGTGAGGTTCTGCATGGATGCAAAGGTTGGCAGGCTTGTTAGCTCAGATAGCACAAGGTACACAAAGTGCTACTAAGCAGCTTTCAGACCAGAGTCCGTACATGCTGAGATGTGGGAAGGGGGTATCAAGAGCCATCTCCTTATGAAAACCTCTAGTGCTTCATTCCACAGCTCCTCTTTTCTACTTTCAGACGCTCCTTAAAATAGACATTGTGTGAATATGTTGTAGAAAGGCGTTACAGGATCATCATCTTAAGTACCTGCACTTGGTGACTTCTCCCATATCCAGCAACTGGGATTTTAGGTTTTCTTTAACCCTTACTAAATCTTTTTAATAATGACATGCATCTCCATGACCTTATCTCACTTCAAGAAATTGGGTTTAAAAATTAATCAGGCTATTTTTTTTTCCCCTTGAGCACAAAAATATATCTCATTAAATTTTTGTGGAGAAGGCGAGGATTTGGGGAGCGATAGTGATACTAACTTGCGGTTAATAATAAATTCTGATGTAATTATTTTTCTGTAAACATAATATCTAATTTTACTGCTATTAAAATCATCACACTAATGTCCTTTTCTCTGCAGTGGTGGTAGCAATTGTGGTGAGACAGATTTAGTTCTGTCACAGTAACCTTGCTTTTTTTATCCACTACTGATCTTTCACCTTGTGCCTAATCTATGGACTCCAGTGGTTGCTAATTGCAAGCCACTGCCTGTATAAGATGCTGGGAGGAGAATGTCATCTCTAGGAACTGATCACAGATGAAACGTTGAACGCTAGTGGTTAATGGAGTAATGAGATCCTTTTCAAGCAAGTACAAATTAAAAAAAATCAAAGGACTTGCAAATTGTATAGGCAAAGGTCCACAAAAGAGTTCAAGTGTCCAGCTGCCACTGGAGGCACCTAAAATAAAAGTTCGTATGTCCATAGCTTCTCAACTCAACTGCTACCTCCAATTGCCACCTGCCTGCCATGGGGCTTAATATAACTTAGTTGTCACCTAAGTCCCAGTAAGGATCACGGAGCAGGTATTCCCCAGTTCAGTTTGTCGTGAAAGTTCAAAATGCTCCTGCTGAAGTAGGCCTCGGACCTTGGAGAAGGTGAGTGATGCTATTGCAAACAGCAAGAGATGCTGATATAAGTGCTCTCTCGAAACCAGGAAGACAAAGGTTTTCAATGAAAGTTCCCCAGTGACAGGTAAGAGATCTAGCTTCCATGTTGGGAGAATTTATGGAAGTGAATGACAGCCATCTTTTCGTCTCTTAGGCTTCAATATTTGTGGCTGGTTGAATTGGTTCCCATGTCGTTGTGCTGACTGCTGTGAATGCCATGCTGTTCCCCACAAGTTCTCTCAGATGTGTGGTGGACAGGTAGCAGGATATCAGGTCTCACTTAATCTGTTTAACCCTTCTGGGGAAAAAAAGCCCCACCATGGTCTTGGCGCCACAGAGCAAAATGTGTATTTGCTTACATGTGCTTTGTTAGGTTCAAATCTTCCCCCCCCCCCCCCCCCCCCCCGCAGAGATGATAGCTTTTGTAAGTAAATTGCCTTTAATGATGCAGCCTTGCTTTGCTGTGAAGTTGGAGATTTCAGAATCGATAAAGGGAGATTGAAAAGGCTATTGAAAGCATTGTGTTTGGTCACAAACGCCAACTATGCTGCTTCAACAATTTTTAAAGCTCTGTGTCAAAGCAATTTCCTAATTAGTGCTTGGGGATATGGCTAAGAACAGACAATAAAATCATTAACAAAAATAGCTGAACAATAAGTTTCTCACTGTATTGTTTTCTGACATACTAGAAATATTCTAGAAACTTTACCTCTTTAAACAGAATGTAAATTTCTGACTTGGATTTTACCTATAATGTCAATGTGCTAGCAGTTGCAAATGTAACTCTTAATGTATTTTGATAAAGAGCAGCAGTCTACGTAGGAGTAACTGAAAACGATGAAATCCTGATTCCATTCAAGTCAATAGGGGCTCTGCTATCACCTCCAATAAATACTGGATTTCACTGTTCAAAAAAAAATTTCCTGTCTCTGAAGAGTTTATAGTGTAAGAAGAGATGAAGCGTGTAGGAAAGGAATATGGTATGTAAGTAGTGTGTAACCAGTTTCATGTCACATTAGTTTTTATGTTTTATTTTTTCTTAAAAAAATTTGTTAAAATTTAAAGCAAGGCCTTTTCTGGTTTGATGTGAACTGGAGCCTTCACAGGAGCATGAAGGTTTCGCTAGGATATGAGCTGAGCAGATGAAGGAGGAAGTGAGAAGGAGGAAAGTTGGAAAAAGAGGGAACTGTGAGTAACAGGCAGAAAGGATGCACCTAGTTTGCTCTGGGATTCTACTAGTAGGAGAGGGAGTAGGACCAATGAACAGCAATGAAAGAAAAGATGCGAAATGGCTTTGATAGTATTGTAGCTTGGAAGAGCAAGCTGCTGATTTTTGTACCCCGCATGGGAAGCTCCTGAAGTTTTGTAAGCTTCCAAAGCCCCAGCGGGACCTCTTTGCTGTGGTAGGTGGTGGTTGGGCTGCTACGGCACAGCCTTGCTTGACTTCTGACCTAGTCTGACTAAAGGGGATACCAATTAATTCTCCCAGATTTGTCCAAATAACTCAGAGAATGGCAAGAAAGTTTATTCCGATGCATCAAACATTTCACTGGCACAAGTCCTTACTTCTTGAGTGAGTTGGTCTTGTTCACATTGAAATCCCTTGGTTCTGCAAATTTCATTTCTCCAACTGTCTTGCTTTCAGGGTCCAATCTAAAATGTATGTAAGGCCTCAAAGAAAAAAAAAAAAAACACGAAACAATAGCCCACTGAATGTATGTGATATGCCTGTTGCACTTCTGTGCTAGATCAGTGTTTGAAAATCCTCCTTGTCTTTTGAATGTACTAACTTTTGACCTGTAGATTTTTCTCTGTGGATGATGAAATGTGATTTTTCTGAATCTCTTCAACTGAAATTATTTTCATTTACATGGAATAATTCAGTAAACATTAGGTCAGAGACAACTAAAAAAATGGTTTTGGTGGGTAGGGTCCTCACTGGGGAGAGAAGGGACTTGAATTTCAGCCTGCAATCCAATGTATGTTTAAATATTTTGAGCACCCTCACAAGGAACAAACTAAATCCAGAAAAAGCCAGGTAGGTTTTCTGTCCAAAAAGGGGAGAACAAGTGATGAAGAGACAAGGGTTTGGCTCAGACATCTCTAAACACAGTTCCCAGGAGGGAGGAAGGGACATGGAGATGGAAGGGAGAGGAGGGGAAAGTGGTGGGAACTGGGTAGGGGCAGAGCCACAAAAATGGAGACAGTTCTGACTGGAAACAGGTAAAAGGTAGCAGATATGCAAAGATCGGGGGGGGAAAGGCTGTGGCTGCCCCCAAAAAGGGAGTGGGATGAACTCACTGGCAGTCACTCAGGGCTGATTTGGGCATTGGCTCCTGCTCCCTGCGGGGTCTGGCCAGCCCTTCCCCAGCCAGGGCTTGCCATGCCACCCCATCTCCCACCAGCAGAGCACGTTTCCTTCAAGGGAGCAGAGAAAATATTAGAAAACCATTCCTGTAGTAATTCAACTACTGAGGAAAGAAAGCGCTGACATTCGCACTTTCTTTCATGAGAAAGGAGCAGTACAGGCATCTATCAGGTGAATGCTCAGCCCTTTCCGTCTCAGTGAAGATAAATGGTAGGACTCAATGAAATACCCTGTGCCTAAAACTAAGATTTCAGACTCAACTTCCAGTCCCACCTTTTCTTCAGCATTTCCTTTTAGCTGCATACTCTCCCTGGCCTTTGCGGTTCCCCTGTCACCTGGCCCCAGCCTTGATTTTGGGGCCTCACAGACACGGAGGGGAGAGCGCTTAATGCAGGGTACCATGCATTAACTTTAAATCTGCAGTTAAACAAGGGGCTGATTGGAGGGAGGGAGAGGGCTGCTGGGGAATCTCTCTTTGGTATGGGGCCCAACAGGAGGCTGTGAATAAATATAGATGCACTACACTGTGGTCCAAGGGAACTATTAATTTCCTCTAAAGATGCCAGTCTATTTTCATAAAAATGCGAAGCTGTAAACAAAAAGCCTGTCTCCAAATTTTTTTTCTTAAAACTTTGAAGTGTTGCCTGTCAATAGGAGCACTTATAATCTGTAGGCAACATGTCTAAAAGTCAGGGAATAGTATGCAATGCTAATGTTAAAACAGAGATCTAAGCTGTTCAGTGGATATAGCCACAAATTTCCAATTCTGCCAGCAGATCTGAGGAAACAGCCTTTCTTAGTAAGAGGGAGGCAAGAAATGTGGGGGGAATTGGAGGCTCCTTCAGTGGTCTGTTGGTGACTGTACATGTCAGTAGCCCGTGCCTCAGTTTACCGCTCAGGAAAACGTGCTTTGTGTCACTGAACCCCTTTGGCAAATGCTTTTACAAGAAGGACTACTTCACTATAAGAAGCACTTCATTATTTAAATGAGACCTTATGCAGCTGGGCCTAGATCCTAGTGCAGGACAAAACTAGTCTGCGAGCTGCTTTCCTGCTAGTTTCTTCTTACTGGGAAAGAATGGGGAAAGACAGAAGAAGTAAGAGCAAAAGAGAGGGGGGTTGCCTGCCCAGACTGCAGAGAATGTGATGTAGCTTTCACGCTCTGCATCTAGATAGCTTCTTGCTGGTCACAGTCTGATATTACCTCCGAGGAATTTTGGAAGCGGACTGCGTTTGGCAGCTCTCCCCTTGCAAGACAGTTTGGCATCAGCAACATTTGCTCTCTTTCCCTTTAGGCACTTGCACAGCTAAGTTGTCCGGCCTAGCTTTCACTACTTTTCAGGTGAGGAGGAGCTCTTTCTCTGCCTCCTCTTTCCCTTTGAAAAGTCTCTGCGCCTGCTGGCATGCAGACACCTTCCTCAGATGTTACCCCAGGCCACAGGGTAGCTGCCTTGCTCTGCCACGTTTCAGGAGAGCTCCGGGGAAGGGTCAGACCACAGGTGACTGCCTGGGTTGGAAGAGTTTGAGTGGCAAGGAGAGATTGGGTTGGGGGCAGTGGGAAGGGGGAAACTGTACCAGTGCATGAGCAGAACCTCAAAATATTTGAATTTCTGGAAATATTGAAGGTGAAAGTGCAGCAGCTCCAAAGAGCCTAGTGCTGGCAGGACCTCTGAGCAGAATAAAAGGTGGCAGCAGCAGGACAGAAAATTGTCTGCTTAAATGAGAAGTGCTTATTTCCCACACTCCACAGTGCAATTGCTGGTGGAGGAGGCTGATGTGCATTTGCAGGTTTGGGCTTTGCTGGTGCTCCTTGCTGCTAAGCCAGGACACCTTTTTCTCTGCTCACGAGATAAGCCTCCTGCACTGTAGCTTTTATAGTGAACTTCACTGCACAGCCAGTAATAGCAGATGTTTTTCAGCTTGATTGCTTCTACTGTCATTTAGTTAAGGTTCCCACATGTAATTTTTGCTCTCCTTATGTTTGTACGTCAGAAGGGGATGCTTGGAAATGCTTGTTTTGTGGGAGTGTAATATGAACAAGGAACACTGGATAATGATTACAGCAGCATGGGATTATCAAATGACTATTATTTCAGAGTATGTGCTTGTAAGTGATTAAGTTTTTGAGCCTGCCACCTCCTTGTGAACTGTTTAAAATCAAAATTAGTTTGATTGTAACTGATTAAAACTGCTGTGGACAAACATGCTCTGTTTGCCTGTCCAATTCTGTGTGTGTGGATAGGATGATCTGAGTCAGGAGTTGTGCTAGTTTGTCGTAACTCTTTCCTGAAGGCAATGTTGAGAACTTCGTAATCATTGTTTTTGTCTTTATAGCCTCAATAGCGGTTTGCCTGATGCTTTTTTGGAGCCTAGGAAGCAAGTGGCAGTTTATTAAATGGGTGAACAATGGATGGCTGGAAGTTACAGGGGAATGAAAGAACTTTGGGTTGGATTTGATCACAATTGAATTAATCTTCTCAAGTACAGTGTATTACCTGAAGCTGCTAAGCAGTAAGTTTTATAGCCGCAACACTGTGAGTTGTTCCTTCAAATTATCTTTCCTGAAGCTCAGATCAATAAAAATGTCACCCTAGCTCACGCCCTTATTTCTCCTAAAGAAAAAAAGAACAATTTACAATCACAGCACCTACCTACAGCTGAATGCTGGAGGCCTTAGTTAAGAAGTTAAGTCATCTGTGGATTATATTGGAATTAATTGATGAATTAGAACAAGATTACAAAAAACATTGCTATTGTTGTTTGTACTGTTCAAGTCACAAATCATTCACGAAGGGCCCACATGTCAAGCTCGTTGCACAGGTCCATGCACCAGTTTGCAGTATAAAGTCAGATCCTGCCTATCGCTCCTCCACGAGGGAGCCTCTTCTGTGGAAGGCAGTGAGGTCCTACATAAATGCTGCCAGTTTCCTGAGCGGCACGGCTTGCCCAGTCAGAGCCGGGGACCTGGTGAGATGCTACCCACAGCTGAAAGAAATGTGGAAAAGTGTGGTAGAGGGGGTGGAATAGCACTGGGAAGACATTATATACACAGAATAGAAGAGAGCAGATGAAAAGTCTGTAGAGAAAATCACTGAAATGTTGCTTTTCCTCAATGGATGCCTATGAGGTTCTCTTTGTGAAAAGTTGTGTCACTTGGGAGGACACCAGTCCCCTCCAGGCTGCTGCACGTGAGGAATCTACCATCTACCATAATGATCATCACTGTGGCATACCTTCCACAAGAAGGAGCATGGTTTTATCTTGGTAGTTTTCTTTATCTTTGGTGCTGTATAATTAATCAGTGTTTTCTTCCACAGCACTAATATGGGATCTTAAAAGAGAATTAAGACCGCATGCTCCATAGAAGGTGGAATATGTATAGAAAATTAAAACCTCTGGGAGCAGAGAGATTTATTTTTAAATATTTTAATTAATTTAATGGTAAAAAAAGTTTGCAATGTATTATAAGCAAAGCCTTGAACTCCCACAGTGTGCTATTTTTCAGGCATGTGACCTGAAAAAAGATCCGAGTGATAAAAGCTCTGCTCTGGAACAGATCTGCTTACTTACCATAAGAAAAAAATTACCTAGCACTGCAAATGTACCCACAAGCACACTAGGGAAAGGTTTGTATGCATTTAATTGGCCCTGTTTACTTTATTTATTATTTAAGCTATAACCTTATTCTGTCAAAGTGTACAAAACTAGGGCTGTTTAAGCATAAACCAAATAAGCTAAATGCAGAACTAAATCTGCTTGAACTCTTATCCTCTATCTTCAATATTAACCTGGTTATACCTACATGTGACATACCATGAAGTCCCTCAAAGAGCATGAATTCCCTTATCAACCTAAAAGATGCTTAAATCTTCTGCTTTTTGAAATGGATCGGAACACTGGGACATCTAAAAAATCCCGATAATAAATATAGGTTTTTTAGATGCAAACTAACTGCTTGCTAACAAAGAGTCTAACATTGTCTCAACTGTTTCAGTTGAGTGCTCTGCATCGTTGCAATACGTCATACAATTCTCTGGTGAATTGTATGGGTAAGTATATAAAAGATAACTAACGAAAAGGTCGAATAAATAAGTGCAATACTTGGTTGTCGTTTGAATATAGGCAGTGCTTTCTCAGACATAAATTTTAAACACCTGTTTAACAGTTGGTTTTTTCGATTTTAGGATTCCTTTCATATATTTTAGGATGCATTTCTCTCACTTGGATTGTGTCAAATCTATATTTGATCTATTTATGGCATGATTTGCTTGGTGTAGAAATGAAGAGTTTACCTATTCCTGTGAAGAAATGAAACAAACTGTAAAAAGAATAAGGTCGGTCAAAAAGATACTTTTCCATCTTGAAGAAATCATTTCTGCTTTGTCAAAGACAAAATAGGATTTTGCTTGAGATTTGACAGTTCTCATTCCAGCTGTTAACCTATGTGTTTTATTGGATCAAAAGAAGTTCATTTTTCCTTAGTGGGAATGGTGATCTAATACAGCTTTGTTTTTCACATCTCAGATGATATGCCTAAAGCTGTAATCAAGTGTGAGAGGGGTTCTTTCTTGTATTGTGTGGCGTTATTCTTTGAGCTGGAAGCCAATTCAGTATGCACAAAAATAATTTTTTTGCGAGATGCTTATGAAAGCACTCAGTTGTAGAAACGTTGTGAGCTTGGACCCAATTTGATACCTGGTTTCCTGAATAGAGTCTGTATCCTTCATCTATACGTCTCCACCTGATGTCTTGTCAAACCAGCCACTCACCAATAGCCATTTAAGAATGATTTTGTTTGTTTGGTTGGTTGGTTTTAGTGTATTAGTTACGTTTAGTTATGAATCTCTCAGTAGCTGAGCAATCTCTTGTCACAAGCTTATCCGAACTGACTTTAGAAACAAAGGAAGCGTGGACAGTGTCTATCCAGCCTGAAGTCTTTTGCTCTGCAGTTTGCTATGAACGTTTCTGGTGTCTTACCTCTCCAAAATTGAAAGGAAGGAGCAAAGAAGACATGAGAATTTTATAGTAGGGGTGCCAGATGTTCAGGTTTGAGGTCCTTCAGAAAGATCAAGTGATGTTTGGATTCCAGTAACTTTTTCAATGGGGCATGCTAACAAAAGTGGCATGCTCTTGTTCTTTAAATGTGTATTTTGTTGTATGGTATCATGTGGCTGCACAAATTTGCTTTGGTATTGTCAGTGTCCTGGATTGTGGGAGAGTTTGTCAGATATATCTCAGGAGAAGCAGGATGCTTTGGCAAATGTATGCAGAAACCAGTCCAGTTTATGCTTCAGACTTCTGTATGTACCTGTTTACATGTCAGTCTGTAGTTCTTAGCAGTATGATTTGGCAGAGGGGAAGTTTTCTCTCCCCTCCAACACCCTACCTCGATTCTAAGAGTTTCTGAAAGTATTCATGAGTTCGAGTTCAATTTTAAACTTGACAAATTGGTTTTAGAGGACTAATAGAGCATTTTGTAAAACATTCCCCTCTACCTTTTAAAAATGTTTTGTCTAGTTTTTTTGGTAAGGAATATCCTATTCTTTAGTGTAAGGATAACTAATCTTCAGAATGGTTCTACATAAACAAGACCTAAGAGACTCCTGCTCTAGTCTTTCCCCATCTATGCTTGCAAATTATTGGGGTGCATGCAAGACTTTAATCTACTGGTTCAACTTCCATTCATGAAAATCTAGTCCTACAGCAAACCATTAGAGGAAACTGAGCTACTGGTAATGCAATGATCCCACTGCATACATTAATAACCAGGTTTATAGAAAAGCTGCCTGAATTAGTAATTACAAGTCAAATTTAAAGTGTATAATATGAATACATTTAAGGAAACTTCAAGTATATTTCCTGCAAGCAAAGTGTCTCTGTGTACCCTTTCCAGATATTGGATGCTCCTGAGTCTGTGTTAGATTGCCCTAAAAACCTCCACAAATTATGAAGTAAAGCATCAAGGAAAAATAGAGAATTGTTTCAGAACAATTTCCAGCAAACAATTTCCCACTCTCCATTTTGCCCTGTTTAGAAAAGTTTCTTGTAAAAGTCTCCATGTCTCTTAGAAATCTATTTTTCATTCTTCTTTTCCTTGGCTGACAACTTGTTTTCTAAAAAAAAAAAAGAAAATAAGCCGAAGTTTGTGGCTGTAGGAATCATCTTTTCCTCAGTCAGTGAAAGCTGGCTGCTTATCGCTGCCTTTGAAGAGCCCTGTAAAACAGTCATCTGATTTGCTGCAGTTGTAGCACTAATGAACTGCACGCAGCTGATGCCTGGGACGCGCAGCCTGTCATTCATGAAGAGCATGGAAAATACTTCCAATACGCTCAGCAATGTCACTTTGAAAAGAATTTAATGACAGCGACACATTTCCTTTTGCAATATGCCGCCAGAAAAGTCTCATGTAAAATATGCAAGCAGAGATGGATAGCAGAGGAATCTCAAGACTTCACAAGAGAATGCTTTCAGTGGAGAAAGGAAAATATTTTAGCAAAACTTTCCGATTTAACTATGCTTGTAGGACAATATATTGCATTTTTACACTCCCTTTCTTTTATGTATATTTATGTTCCACAAAATTAAACTGAGAACAGATTTTATTGTATAGAACAGGGAGAAGTGCAGTTTATTTTCATTTTTATGTAGTTCACTGGAAATTACTTAAAGAATGTTATTTCAGAGCATCATTCAAAAATTGTCAGTTACCATGCTAGCTGGTAATGATCTATAAAACCATAAACTTCTCAGTTTCTGGGTATCAATGGTATGTTGTTATGAATTCACTATTTAATAAATTCCTTTATCAGTACTTTTCTTGATACTGACTTTGTTGCAGGGTAAAGATGAAGACAGGTTCATGGAATATATAAATGACATAAATGTTTTCGGAATAATTTGTATAGTCTTTTTGAGGTGGGCAGGCTGCTTTTTGGTATAAGAAGGGGGAAAAAACTTTATGTATCAGGCTGTTTTCCAGTTTCTAAATATCGATACATGGGTTATCCCATCTATTATTAGATTTTTTTTTTTTTTTACAGTACTGGTCCAGTTGTAGACAAATCCTATATTGATTGCACTGTCAGTCTGATCCTACAGGACTTCCCATTTCATGTTTCTCAGCTACCTTCTAGCCTTAGCCAATGATGGAGTAGTCATCGCTCACTACAGCTGATGGTGAATGACTGTATATGCACACCTCTTCCTCTGCAAAACTGAGGGAAAGTGGTTTAAAGTTTTTTATTGAAATTCATTGAACAGAAGGCACCATGGAGGGTGCTGGTGCTGTCTTGGTGGCTACAAACACGTTGGAGGGTTGGGGTCGGTGGTGTGGCAGATGGGCTCCTGGGTGGCTGAACGCACAGGTTCAGGTGGGGACATTCACCAGAGGGGTTACTGGCGGGTCCATGGGGCAAACCTTCCTCTGAGGCTCAATGAAAGACTAGAGGAGAAGTTATTTTGAGAATTACCTCATCATAAAGGGGTGGAGTTGGATAGTAGTTGTGAATGGATCATATTCTTCTTTGTTTTTTTTTTTTAATATAATATAAGCTTTTTAATTTTTTGTATTTAAAGGCAAGATTTCTGAGCATATGAAGCAAGTATCAGTAGAGGTTTTTTTAATGGTTTACAAGTGTTGTGGTTTAACTCCAGTCAGAAGCCAAGCACCACACAGACGCTCCCTCGCTCCCCGTCCCCCTCCCCCGGCTCCCTGTGGGATGGGGAGGAGAATCGGGAAAGAAGGCAGAACTCGTGGGTTGAGATAAGAACAGTTTAATAACTAAAGTAAAATATAAAATTAACAATAATAATAATGAAATATAATAATACTAATAATAGTAATGAAAAGGAATATAACAAAAAAAAGGGGGGCGGAAAGGAAAAAAAAAGTGATGCACAATGCAAATGCTCACCACCCACTGACCCGTGCCGAGCAGCGACCCGCCCCTCCAGCCAACTCCCCCCTGCTTATATACTGGACATGACGTTCCATGGTATGGAATATCCCTTTGGCTAGTTCAGGTCAGCTGCCCCGGCTCTGCTCCCTCCCAGCTTCTTGCACACCTGCTTGCTGGCAGAGCATGGGAAACTGAAAAGTCCTTGGCTTAAGATAAGCGCTACTTAGCAACAACTAAAACATCAGAGTGTTATCAACATCATTCTCACACTACATCCAAAACCAGCACTGTACCAGCTACTACGAAGAGAGTTAACTCTGTCCCAGCCGAAACCAGGACAACAAGTAACAGTGTGAATAAGTTCACTGTCAATAATGGAAAAATAAAGGAATATAAAACTATTAGAAGGGTGTGCTTTCAAATTTCTAATGGGTTCTAATTACAAAATATTTTCAGTATTTTTTTTCTTTGTTTTTTTTTTTTAAATAATAATGGAAAAAAATCACATACAAATTTTCCTAGGTTCATGTCTTTCACTTAATGGGAGGACATCAAGACAGATTTAGTGTAAGTACAGATCTCATTAGTGTATGCTACTGTAATGGTGTTAATGCCTGATAATTCATTCTAGCTTCAAGTAACAGTGCAGCTTGCAGCCTGAGGTAGTATCTAGCATATTCACAGATCACAGGCAAGTTTGGGTAGAGCTTGTGGCAATTGCCTGCAAATTCAATTTTTTTTCTAGAACATGTAACAATTTTTTAGGCAGTTTCTCCTGATAGGCTGGAATTTCTAATGATTGCCATGCTTACTATTTTCTATTTGTTCATGTCTTAACCTTTACAGGTAAGTAAGTCTGGAAGAAAATTCCTGGTTAAAACAAAGTTCACATGCTGAAAAGTGGGACAGAAAGGTACAGAAAAAACATAGAATCATAGAATGGTTTGGGTTAGAAGGGACCTTAAAGATCATCTAGTTCCACCCCCCCGCCATGGGCAGGGGCACCGTCCACTAGATCAAAGCCCCATCCAACCTGGCCTTGAACACTTCCAGGGATGGGGCATCCACAACCTCTCTGGGCAACCTGTTCCAGTGCCTCACCACCCTCACAGTGAAGAACTTCTTCCTTACATCTAATCTAAATCTACCCTCTTTCAGTTTAGAGCCATTACCCTTGTCCTATCACTACATGCCCTTGTAAAAAGTCCCTCCCTGTCTTTCCTGTAGGCCCCCTGTAGGTACTGGAAGGCTGCTGTAAGGTCTCCCTGGAGCCTTCTCTTCTCCAGGCTGAACAACCCCACTCTCTCAGGCTGTCTTCATAGGAGAGGTGCTCCAGCCCCTGATCATCTTCATGGCCCTCCTCTGGACTCACTCAAACAGGTCCATGTCCTTCTTATGTTGGGGGCCCCAGAGCTGGCACCACTTGCCAGCAAAGGAAGGACACGCAGAGGACACTGCTGGTTCTGTTCCTTTGATTTCTGTGAAGGGGTAAACCCCAAGGCCCACCATATCAGTGCTGGTCTATGCAAAATTGTCTTGTATTTCAGAGTTTTATTTCAAAAAATACTTCCTTACTACATTTGAAGTGGGGAATCTTTGCTTACTGACTCCACTATGCTCCTGTTGCTTTTCAGCAAAGCCAAATGTAACATGCCTTTGCTGCTGTTCTTTGTTTTTATTTATTCCTTGTGACCTTTTTGATGATCTTTTTAGAGCCTGATGCAGATTTTGGGGCAGTAAATATCATATCAGACTCCTAAAATCTGCATACCAAAGTGCAAACGCCTGCTTTGTGTACACACGCAACGCTGAGGGCCACATCTCTGCATCTGCAACTAAAGTTACTCTATCAGTCTTTGCAGGTTCATGTTCTTAGACTCAGCAGTCAGTTTTGCAGGGGAGGAGTGTGGAAGCAAAATGAGATAGACACTTAAGTTTACCGTAGATAATTTTACTTGAAGACCTCTTGGACTGAAGTCTGTAATTTCAGTAGCCACGAATGTAGGTTGTAATTTGTGTGTTTAGACTAACAGTGGGAAATATCTGATGATAGGGGCCTGTAAAAACTGAAGGTTCAATTTTCTTCAATGCCCCTTCATGCAAAAATTGTGTCTTAATAAACAAGGCTAAAAGAATTTATTTCATTATAACTAGAAACATTAAGTTTCAGAAGAAATGGTTGGATCTTTAAAAAAAAAAAAGACAAAAATTTATCAGTCATTTGGACTGAAGAGAAAAAAGTCAAAGGCTGTGGTTCTGTGTGAAAGTAGCACTGCTGCAATAATTAATTGTTAATAGCAGTCCGTCAGGGAGAAGGTGAATTACTGGACTGAATGGATGAATATGGACAAGGAATTAAAAAGTAGATTTTCAAGGCTTCAGCATGGAGTTTTCTTGGATTATTTAGGAAGACCTTGTATATAATACACTCCTAGCAACAAATATCTCTCTTGTACTTTTGACAAGAGATACATTTCAGAGCTGTGACAGAACATTTTGGTTCTATGATACAATAAATTGTCCCATTTGATGTCCATTTTAAAAAAAAAAAAGTTTTAATTTAGCGGAGAGGAAAGAATTGCTTTTCCTTTCAACTTGAATTTTAAAAAAAAATGATAGGACTGACTTAGCAGCGAGTTTGGTAAATCAGTTTTCTTGCATAATTCTATGCAAGAGATACAGTCTCCTAACTGTTTAAAAATTACTGCCTATTCTTCCAAAAGGAAAAAAAAAAAAAGATAAAAAGAAAAAAAAAGCCACTCACAGGATGCAGGCCTGTTCTGTTGAGTCAAATGGAAACTTTGCCAGAGACTAGCAGAAGTCATACTGGATCCCAAATAAAAATATATGATAACTTTTACCTGTTCTACATAAAATATAGTCCCATTAGAAAAAACGATGTTTACAAATAAAATATTAACAGTCTCTGAGGAACTCTTACATCTTCCTCTTTTTATTTAATCTGTTGACTGCAGCCATGATTAACATGTTGCAGTCTACTAAAATGTAAGGTCCAGAAAAGCACTGTGTGTGCTACCACAGCAGACACTGTCTCCAGAGATTTGGCCAGCAAAGGTCCATGTCCCTCACAGACGTTGCCTGATTGAGCTATGGCAGCTTCAGCTGACCAAAGTGGACATCTCTATACCTCAGGCTCACCTGCTGATGGGCCAGCAAAGCCCCTTTTTGACTGTTTGCCCTAAAAGTCAGTTTAGGAATTGGGGTAGCTGAGGTGTAGATTGCACATCTCTGGCACAAGCCAGATGCCTACCAGGTATCTGGAGAAGATAAAATCTTAAATCACCAGAATAAGAGTCATCAGAGGAACTGCCAGAGCCTGAGTATCTCTGAGCAAAAGCTTTATGACAACAAGTAACACTATCCAGGAATGAAGTGTTCCACTTGCTGGTTCCTACATGGTATTTGAATGTTAGCTGCTGGTACCAGCATAATTCCTATGGAACTACATCTGTCCAGCTTTTCTGATAATTAGTTGGAGGCAGCATGCTATCAAATTAAACAGTAGAAAGAATAATTGGATTACTTCAGCAAAATTTGCTTTGCATGTAGCCAGTGATATGGAAACAGACTCCATTATTTTTTTGTGTTTTAAATTATCTGACTGATTTGGAACTGCCTTGCAATTTAAACTGTAAAAGAGCAAGGTACGCTGCATTTATCCAATTTAAATACAATTTTTGCTTCTGTCCAGACATACTTTAATATGCTTTGTGGCATGTACTTTGTGCAATTTCAATTGCTCTTCCTTTCTTAGGAGTATTTCTGCTACTTTTACAAAGGCTGCTAATCGTAATTCTTGTTCCTTTTTTATTCATGAAATTCAACATTGCACAGAAGAGCACAGCTTATTCCCTGGCTTACTTAAATTGTCTCATTACGTTTGTGGTCTCAAGTAGGATTAGCAGCATTACTCCATATGGTAGTTCTTTGCAATGTTGCAGAGACCTAAAAGTGCATGTTATGCAGATTACCTGACTGATAAGAATTTGATTTTTCAAATTCTTTTTCTTTTTGCTCATTAGGGTGCTAAATAGGAAACTTGGCTCAGTATCTGTACAGAACCCATTTTCATAGAGCAATTTAACATTTGCTAAGCTTGTTCTTTTTCTGTCTGTACTTAGCTGTTACTGTCAGTGTGAGAAATCTAGCGTTTTTTTACACTGCTCAAAAGGCTTACAGTTATATAACCTGTCAATTCTCTTAATCAATCAAAAGGTGGGCAAAGAAAATAGAAATAATAGTCTAGAAATGATACCTAAATACAATAAATAAGTCTTCTATCAGGGTATTATTATGTGAGAATACGGAACCATAGCTTTTATTTATATATTTTGAAATTCTTAATGAAGTGACTAGACTTGGTTTATACTGTTAAAAGAAGCTTCCAAGTAAAGGTTAAAAAAATGTCATTAACTACATTTTTAAATTCTGCGTCGCTGATCATATTGCACATGGTTTTATGTAGTAATGGCAAAGGAAGAAGAATTTGGAGCCTGCCTTTCATTGTTGCAGATTCTCACGGATAGATCTGAAACTGTGGGTGAACCAGCATGCATCCTGCTGCTGGGTGCCAGAAAGAACCAAAAGGAAGAAACAACCTGAATGAAAGAATGAGGTGTTAACGACAACAACAACAACAAGGTTTCCAGGGTTATTTGATTGCTTTCTTTTTGTTTAACTGGGCAAGAGAGATTTGAATAAGACAAACTGAGTAAGATTTAAAAACCAACAACAACAAAAAAAACCCCAAACACATTCCCCTCACCACACCTCCCAAACCCCAAAGCACATAAAAGTGAAATTTATAGAGAGCTTGGAAAGAGGTAGAAAACATAGAAGATTTTGAGAGTGCGCTGAAGTTGTTGAGACATAATCTTATCGTACTGGAAGAAAACAACATAAATAGAAGTGCAGCAAATCTGCTGTGGTAGACTCCCGTGATATCCAGAGTTAAGGCTTGACAAAGAAAGTGATTAGATTTTGGTAAGAAAACCAGGTTAGGCTAAACTGAACCATTTGTATACTGGAGACATGATGGTGAATTTGAAGCCCTAGACTCTAGAAGCAGAAAAGCATAAGGAGATTATAACCAGAGGCCACAAAAATAGTGTTTGTGGTTGCACGTGGCAAGCTTATTTCAGAAATGACTAGAGCAAAAGAGGAAAAATGCAGTCTGAACAGTTTATCAGTTGATTGAATAAACTGTGTGCGTCTGCATTTGACTTGATTTATGCTCATATAATTGTATTTGCTGTGACTGATGCCGCTGGTGTATCAGCACTAGAACTGTGTCCCAAGTTACTTGCACTTTGCTGTGTCCTTTTAAACACGGGAAGGGAAAACAGCTTTTTTTAGAGATGCAGAAAAGGTATTTTTATGTATTCAACGATGGTTTAGAATTGCTGACTATGAAACAAATGGACACATATCTAAGACAAGAAAGTTTATGCCTCTGCTGTACTTCCTATGCTTTCAAAGTTTTAAGCAATGCAAAGGAAGTACAACGTTGTTATTGCTCCAAAAGAGAGCATCTTAAATATTATAGTTATTACCAAATATTTGTTTGGGCACAACTGAGTCCACAAACCTTTTCACTCTACTTCATTTGTAATTCTGTCTCTTTCTTACTTATTAGAAGTTTCAAATCATGTTCTTTGAAAGCAGCAAGACTGTTGCCATGGTTTAATTCCATGTAGTGTCATTGTAATTAGTAGAAAGAGGCACTATTAGAAATGCTTTAGCCCCTTTGCCTAAGTCCTACTGGTGTGAGTAATTCAAACGGCTCTTGCTTGCACTTTCATAAACTTCAGATTTGATTTATCAGTTATTTGTCCTGTTATTTTCTAGGCATTTCTGCTATTTCAAGTGCAGCCTCCAACTTTAAAGTGTCTGCTATGATTTAACACAAATAATGTATTTTTTTTCTATTTAGATATGTTTCTAGTTAATATTTTCTTGCTTGTTGATGCAAAACCACCAGTGCTTAACTCCTGTTTCCCCCCATCCCTGCTCTCTGCTGAGGTGCCATGAAGCAAATGCATCCTTAATGTGTCATGGTAAGAGTGGCAAAGACTCTTTTCTCCAGATGAAGGGAGTTTTCTGTTTGTAGAAGAAAGTCTGTCAGTCTGTGTGTGTTTGTTCTTTAGTCTCCTTTTCATGTCAAAATGGGGAGTAGAGTTGGTGAAAACATGAATGCAGTAGACTGAGTGTCTCTGCTCTGTTCGTGAGTGGCTTACAAGATTAAGACAGGGCTTATTTGTACCCCTTTACCAAATGTACCAGTATAAGGTGTGTTATGGGTTACTTCAGAGGCAAAATATCATTTCTGTTCAGAGAGGAGAGGGCTTGCATTTTTGAGTTTAGGTTTATTTGGGAGACAGGAGAGGCAGAGATGGGGGGAAGGTGAGGGAACTCCAGCCCCGCCGGATCTCGTCCCCCAGGCAGCAGCTCCCGGAGTTGGTGGTCGTGTAGCCTGGTAGGAGAGGAGCCTCCTCACCAGGAGGTGTCGGGGGGAAGAAACAGAGACCTTGATCATACTGGGTAAAGACACAGAACCTTGTGTGAGCTGGCCTAGGGAACTTGAGAACAGTTTTCCTGGTCCTGTTTCTGGCAGCAGTGCATTTGGCATGGTTGGTAGAGTATATACTTCAAACACTGTTTCTTTCCAGAGTGAAAGACATAGAAAGACAGAAATCAGATTTGTTAACTGTCCGACAGACTTGACAGTGAAGTTTCACAAACTGCATTCATTCCAGGTACCTGCTGGTGGCCATTTGCACTCTGTCTTAGTAACCAAGGTTGAAACAAGATCTTTGGGAAATCTAATCGCCATAATACCAAGGCTCTGGGCAGTGAGACTGGCTTGATATTTATGTATTACCTCCTTTGATACAAAGCAACATGTGTTATTCCACATCATTGCCAAACTTCTGGCTTGATTTGCATGCTCTCTATTTTCTCTCACCCCCCCCCAAGTGTCTAAATCTGTGTAGCACTGTTTAAAAATGTGCAATCACCTACTATTCTCCCACCTACAATTAGCATGGTAATTTTGACTATAGTGTGGAATTGCATTGATTGAAGTTGCAAAATCTTGTAATGTTGTAAAAGGGAAGGGAAGAAATACTGTCTAAAATAGCTTCACTTCTAAGCAGAAATTATTTTAGTACTTCTCAGAATACATTAGTACTTCTTTAATTCCTTGTGTGTGTGTTTGTATTTGAAACTCCAGATGTAGGACGGAGCATTGAGAGAGTTTAGGAATAATTCATTATCATCTCTGACTTTTTGATGTAGATATTTAATTTCATCTTGTGCAAGTTTCAGTTTTCCTGGCCTTTTTTTTTTTTTTCCTGTGTCAGATGGATACTCTGTATTAGATAATGTGGTTTTCTTTTTATACATTTAAGTGCTTTAAAGTTTCTTTGTTTATAAAAGTGCTTCTCAGGGGCAGAGCCTTTCCTTGTCTCATATACCCAAGTACCCTCCCCTCCACCTGCTCATTTAGAGCAACATAAATGCGTGCTGCTACACTGAGGCGTAGGAGAGCTCCCATCAGCAGTAATGGTTGACCTACCACAGTTCCAGTCAATGATCAATAGATACTACTTTGCTGCACAGCAACAGCACAGAGGAATTGCAGAACCCACTGAGAATTTGTTTTCGACATGCAAACCCAGCTGATGGCCTTCAACTGTAACAGATGTCAGAGAGTGACAGGCACCCTGGGGCACTGTTAAAGTACTGCTGGAACTTGACTGGGGAAAAAAAGAACGCTATCAAATTACTAAGTGCGTTCTAACAAATCACATCAAAGTGGAGAAAAAGCCTGAGCAAAAGAAAATTACTACTTTCATTTTCTTTCTTATCTTCCGCTCCAACACAGTATGTGTGCTGCCTTATGCAATGCTATCAACTACTGTACTAATGAGCGGTTCAGCTGCATGAAACGACAAAGCTTTTACAGTACTGGCCGAGGGGCTGTGTCGCAGGAGAAACTGGAGAGATTAGGAAGAACATGTACTCCTAGGAACGCATTACCTAACTTCTTTACTTCAGCATATGTAGATACATAAGTGTGAATATTTGTTAACATTTTATCCTTAGATGACTATGTGAATTCAATCCAATCCAATTCGATGCAGAAGAAAAAACTAAATTAAATATGACAATTTTTTTCCCTTCTTGTGTTGATCTTGCATGTGTACAATATTCAGCCCAGCTGTTTTGCTTACTTGCAATGCCTTCATTCTTGGAGATGTTAATTCAGAGCTGGGACTAGGCTGGATAGTGGGGTTTTAATTCATTGATAGCTTTGGCCATCTCTGTGTGGTCACGATCAGCAGAATTGGTCAGACTGAACATGCATGTAACTACAAAATAAAACATGCATGAGGTCCATTTATTCCCAGAAAATTCGAGTTCAGTGAGCCAAAAAGTACAATAATACTTAGAGAAATTCTGTCTCCAAAAGGAAAATAAAAAGGTAGCTCTCTATTTGTATTGTTTTTCTGGGTCTTGAAATGGATTGTTACAATTTCACCAAGTGTAAAGAGGAAATATTATCAAAATGTTACTGAGGTATATCTCCAAGTTCTCTTATCTTTGAAATACAAAGCCCCTAATGTTGCTTATACTTGTGCACGATCTACGCACACTTCTCACACGAGGGGTCTCATTATAGACAATGGAACTAGCGTAGTGCTTCAAAGGAATACTATGCTTCTGACAGCAAAATAAAAAATACATCTAGGAACATGGTGCAGTCCTCTACATCTGTGCCCTACCGTAGCTTGAGGACCATGAAAGAGCCCATCTCCCAAAAGCAGCTTTCCCGACGGAGGTTTAAAATAGAGTTACATGCTACCCAGCTGATCCTCATAGCTGGGTTTAGGACGTGCAGAGCTCACCGTTGCCCTGGGCTTGGAGTGATCTTTCCTCTGAGCAAAATGAAGAGCATCTCGTGTGCAGCACAGATTTTGTGTGTGTGGTGGGCCTGAGGAGAGCATGTACTCACTGCACTCCCGGACCGGGCAGGGCTGGCGCCTCTTTGCTCTGCACGGGACATTCAGAAGTTCTGCAGCAACAGAAGCAAAACATACAGCTGGACTGAATACAGGGGAGGAAAGTTCCTATGTGCTCAGAAAAATATGAACAGATAATGTGGTGTAAAATTAAGCATATATTTTAGACTGTAGTCCCATACAAGCTCACATAACATTATACTTAGATTTTCATTACGATACGACAAACAGACTGCTTGTTTTCTTTTTGAAAATAGCCATATTCTCAGAGGAAATGGAATCCTGTCTTGCTCTTTAGTAAAGAGATTTGTGAATGATTTCTGATAATACTTTCATTATAACTCTTCTGGTATTTCTAAGTATGAAGTTACAAGAGGCAGACAGTGCCAGCCTTGAATAGCAGCTGCAAGCCCTCTCCTACGAGACAGCCCTTGCACTCTGTGTTCCTGGATCTCTTTGCAGGAGGTCAGAAGGGCAAGACATCCATTTTGGATAGTCAGAAAGGCAAGATGTCCAACAGTGCAACAATAATAGAGATGCAATGTTGCTAAGAATTGGCTGATTTGAACTATCATGAGGTGTGTTGTGAAACAAGGAACTATCATTATGGAATTCAGTTGTAGTGTTTTAATAAACTATGAAGTGTTATGCTCAGAATCTTGTTTATGGGGAATGGAAGCATGCCTTATAAATAAATAAATATAAAAATAAATATATATATGGCATACACATATTTATATCTATCTATCTGTAAAGACAAGAATTTAGTGTAGGTATAGTGGAAATATTAATAGTCTAATTCAAGCACCATCATTAGCCTGTATCTAATTGTACAGAAAAACAAACAATAGTGTAATCAGAATACTGATACAGAAAATGTCACAATAATAGTAATAATACTATTAAAACTGCAACATACACTTCTACCCCTTTTCCTGGGGTTATGCTCACCCTTCCCTACTCTTGGGTCTGAAGGTCAGTGGCTTCACTTTGGTGTTTGGTGCGTGGAGGACTGTTACGGCACATCACCATGTGCTGGTTTTGGCTGGGGTTGAGTTAATTTTCTTCATAGTAGCTAGCATGGGGCTATGTTTTGGATTTGTGCTGGAAACAGCATTGATAATACAGGGGTGTTTTTGTTATTGCTGAGCAGTGCTTACACAGAGTCAAGGCCTTTGCTGCTTCTCACTCCACCCCACCAGCGAGGAGACTGGGGGTGTGCAAGAAATTGGGAGGGGACACAGCCGGGACAGCTGACCCCAACTGACCAAAGGGATATTCCATACCAGATGGCGTCATGCTCAGCATATAGAGCTGGGGGAAGAAGAAGGAAGAGGGGGACGTTCGGAGTGATGGTGTTTGTCTTCCCAAGTTCCCGTTATGCATGACGGAGCCCTGCTTTCCTGGACATGGCTGAACACCTGCCTGCCGATGGGAAGCAGTGAATGAATTCCTTGGTTTGCTTTGCTTGTGCGCGTCGCTTTTGCTTTACCTATTAAACTGTCTTTATCTGAACCCACGAATTTTTTCACTTTTCTGATTCTCTTCCCCATCCTACCGGGAGGGAGAGAGCGAGCGGCTGTGTGGTGCTTAGTTGCTGGCTAGGGTTAAACCACGACACACTAGTATCTGGAATCCTTCACTGGGAGGAATATGATGTTCTTGTTGCTGGTTTCCTCTCCCACGATCCACTTGGGATCCACCATTTGTATGTTTGCTAACACTGCTATATTGTTCTTTTTCTTCATTGCTCTGCAGCTCCAGGTTATATCCAGATTTACTATATATGATACTCTTTGAGTATATTAAATGCTATTTCTTTGTTCTCTTTGTTACCCCAAAGACCGGTTCTGTCCAGCTCCAGGTCTTCTTTTTTTGTTTGTTTGTTTTGTATTTGTTTTTTTAACTGACAATTATAGAGAGCTGTGCACAGCTGTGGGGTCTCCAGTACCAAACGCTGGACCACCATCCCATGTCAGTATTCACCTATGCCACCTCCTGCGTCCTCACTTCCCAGGCCTCTGCTCTCATACCAGGGCTGCATTTCTCTGCAGTACGGCATTGTGTGAGAATCATATCTCATTCTGCCAACAATAACTGCTTGTTACTGCTATCTATATAAACCTAGGGTTGTACCATACAACAAACATGAGTAAAACAGGTTAGCTGTAGACACCAAGTCAGCCAGAGAGATTGCTGTCACGGCTAAACCAAGTAAAACAAAGCTACAGGCAGGTGAAGGAAAGCTCAGATGTAGCAGTCCAGAGGCCTTGCAAACTCAGTACAAGAATGTGATCTGTTACTAGCAGTGGCAATACCCTATTACAGGGCTACACAATTGTCGTGGTTTAACCCCAGTCAGCAACTAAGCACCACACAGCCGCTTGCCCCTCCCCCCTCCCAGTGGGGTGAGGAGGAGGAAAGAGGGGAAAAAAAAGTAAAACTTGTGGGTTGAGATAAGAACAGTTTAATAACTAAAGTAAAATATAATACTAACAATAGTAATAATGAAATATAATAATAATAATAGTAATGAAAAGGAATATAACAAAAAAGGAGGGGGAGGAAGGGAAAAAACCAAACAAACAAAAAAAACCACCAGTGATGCACAATGCAATTGCTCACCACCCGCTGACCAATGCCCAGTTAGTTCCCAAGCCACGATCCACGCCGCCTGGCCAACTCCCCCCTGTTTATATACTGGGCATGAAGTACAAGGTGCTTTTGAATACATGTGGCCATTTTTAATATGATGCTCACGTTTCTCAAAAATTGTCCTTGTCATCAGCCCGTCTTGAACATTTGGATTGCTTAAAAAACCCCTTTGTTTTGGATGAAAAAACCCACGCTTTTTTCCAAAGAAGAACTTCAATTTACAATACATAGCAAGAACACTGCAATCCTATTTAGACCTCTTAGCTCAAGGAAAGCTGTTCTGTTTGTATTTTAACACCCTTCAACCCCCCCACACACTCTGATAAACTTTAGCTTTTAAGACTCTCCAGCTGTGCTTCCAGCAGTAATTGGGGTCATTAGTCTTTGCCTCCCCAGGCTAATTACCAGCACAATCTAAATGTCATCCCCTAAAGAAATGGAGCTTGAACAGGTTAAAGGCTGCAGCCACATGCAGGTAGAAATAAAGGGGAAGAGAAAAGATAAGTCAAGACTGTTTTCTGTGTCTGTATTTTATCCTCTATCTTAAACAGCAAGTTGTACTTGCTTCTAAGGGCATTGTTTACTTTAACAGGCTCCTAAATCTTAATTTTAAGTGAGGCAAGCACAAAAGAGACGTTTGTGTCTTGACTATGTTTGTACTTAAATTGTGTGCCTCTTAAGTATAGGTCTTAACTAGAAAACAAGTCCTTTATATTTTAGTCTGAAGGGTGCATTCAAATTCTAGTATCTAGTACCTTTGGTTCTGGCATGGTGGAAAACTAAGGGACTTTTTCCAAGTTTGACCAATGTTAAAATTTTAATCATGGGCTGGAAAAGCCACAAGAATGGCTAATGCACAGTAGTATTAATTCATCTTTTTAAAGTCAAATTTTGAAGTCAATCTATGAGGTCTTGTATGTAAAAATACAAATGAGGAGAGAGAGATGTAAAAAGTATCTTTCTTATACAGAAAAGATTCTAATTTGACCTTAAAGTATAACATGAACATTAAAATTTTATAGGTAAATCCTTGAAGTCATACTAACATATATAAAGCATTTGTTTAAAAGCTTTGCTTTGGCAAGTATACTCTATTTGTGACCTGGGAAAAAGTGTATGCTGAAGTGCATACCTCTGATGAATGGAGGAAAAATAAGTTTTCAACCCAGAGCCAGAACTTTGCTCTAAATTGTTGGTTGTGGTTGGCATAGTACGTACTTAGTAACAGGGTAAATCAAGGGTTCTGCCAGTTTCTAAAAGCAATTCTGAGGAAGAGTTCACCATATCACCTCATGTTTCAGATAACTTACAGTCATGCTGATAAGTCAAAATGATTCTATGAGGAAAAAAAACAAATTAGTGGGTCTCTAGGGCAGGCTTGCAGCTATATTAGCATTCCTTTAACAACAGCATGAGACAGGAACATGCACTATGCAATATGTTTTCCCTAGATAAGTATACAGGGCTCTACTGCATAGTTGTTACTGGAGACTGAACTTTAGGGCAAGCTTTTGGTCACTGAAGTGTGGATTTAGCGAAGCTGCTTTAGGATCGTTGGCTGTTTGCTGCATTTGATCATTCAGAGCTACAGCTTTTGGAGTATGGGTAGGTTTTGTATTGCTCTGTAAGGGATGGAATATGGAAAATGGATCCTGTTTTTATGCAGAGTATTTGAGCTTTTCTTTATGTGCTGTGTGAGCAATAAAAAGAGATCTGAGAGTTAGCTTTAAGCCTGCTGTTTAGGCTTGCAAGTAAATGGTTTGCAAGAATGAGTTCTCAGTAAATGAAGAAGGAGTTGTGCTCACCTAACCACTTCTCCATTTGTGTTTACAGCCCTCTTCCAAGTTTCGGATATCTTCAATTTGCACCGTTTTGAACATCCTTCAGGCTGTCTCTGGAGGAAAAGTCAAATTTTGTGAATAAAACAGTTACACAGTTATATGGGAGATATGACAAAGTCCACCTCTACTGAATGCCAGAACCAGGAATGTATACAGTTTTGCAATCATTTGTAGCTGGTGTAGCATATTCACAACTTGACTGAGTCCTTTATTACAGATTTATGATTACAGCTGAAGTAAACTGATCTACTTTGTGATAAAGTGTTACATATAACAGAAAGTATAGATTGTATGGATAGCAAAGACCTATTTAGGTCCCATCACTGCTCATATTCTACGTGGCTGAATGGTAAGGCTTTCTTGCTGTAAAATTTCTCGAGAAAATGGCTTCTCAATAGTGAAAAGGTTTCATTTATGACTTGACCTGTAGTTGAAGAAGAACAAAAATATGGGCATGGAACAATCACTAAGGGGCAAGAAAGGGATGGGAGATCTGCAGGGAGAAGACATGGAGTGAAATATATGGCCCATTGTGAACAAGGGCCTCATGTATTCCCACTGCTGCAGATCATGTGTGTGTGGGTAAAAGTTAAGGGAGCGGTTTCAGAGTCCAGAAATTCCTGAGAAACCAGGAAAGTTTTGCAAAGATGAGGGTTACAGTCCATGTGCCTATCCCTTCCGTGTTGGGTGGAAAGATGGCCACAGGTTGAGGGGACCCTAATGAGCCTCCCTGCCAGTTAGGGGAGGATATTTTTCCCCAGATGTGAGAATTGAAAAGTGGAACTGATTTAAAATTTTCTGCTGGAATGATATGCAGTAATGCATATTTCCCCAAATTGAAAATTTGCTTGAAAATAATGACTTTTTTTTCCCCCCAAGAGAACTGAAATGGAGATTTTTCCAGCCTTGTATTGCAGCTGCACTGCAGAGGAAGCAGAATACCTGACTCCGTGCCTCTTCTGTGGCTTGGCTGGGGAAAGAAGCAGGAAGTGTGGGAGTTTGTATTGGGTTTGCGTGGCAAGGTTTTGGTAGCGGGGGGGGGGCTACAGGGGTGGCTTCTGTGAGAAGCTGCTAGAAGCTTCCCCTATGTCCGATAAAGTTAATGCCAGCCGGTTCCAAGACAGACCCACCGCTGGCCAAGGCCGAGCCCATCAGCAACAGTGGTAGCAGCCTCTGTGATAACATATTTAAGAAAGGGAAAAGAAGTTACAGGGGAGTAGCAGTTGCAGCCAGAGAGAGAGGAGTGAGAAGATGTGAGAGGAACAACTCCGCAGACACCAAGGTCAGGGAAGAAGGAGGGGGAGGAGGTGCTCCAGGTGCCCAAGCAAATTCCCCTGCAGCCTGTGGTGAAGACCATGGTGAGGCAGGCTGTCCCCCTGCAGCCCATGGAGGTCCACAGTGGAGTGGAGGTCCACCTGCAGCCCATGGAGGACCCCACACCGGAGCAGGTGGATGCCCAAAGGAGGCTGTGACCCCGTGGGAAGCCCACGCTGGAGCAGGCTCCTGGCAGGACTTGCGGACCTGTGGCCCCATGGAGAGAGGAGCCCACGCTGGAGCAGGTTTGCTGGCAGGACTTGTGACCCCACGGGGGACCCACGCTGGAGCAGTCTGTTCCTGAAGGACTGCACCCCGTGGAAGGGACCCATGTTGGAGCAGTTCGTGAAGAACTGCAGCCCGTGGGAAGGCCTCACGTTAGAGAAGTTCATGGAGGACTGTCTCCCGTGGGAGGGACCCCACGCTGGAGCAGGGGAAGAGTGTGAGGAGTCCTCCCCCTGAGGACGAAGGAGTGGCAGAAATAACGTGTGATGAACTGACCGAAACCCCCATTCCCCATCCCCCTGTGCCGCTCGGGGGGGAGGAGGTAGAGAAAATTGGGAGTAAAGTTAAGCCCGGGAAGAAGGGAGGGGTGGGGGGAAGGTGTTTTAAGATTTGGTTTTATTTCTCATTGTCCTACTCTGATTTGACTAGTAATAAATTAAACTAATTTTTCCCCAGGTCGAGTCTGTTTTGCCTGTGAGGGTGATTGCTGAGTGATCTCCCTGTCCTTATCTCAACCCACGAGCCTTTCGTTACATTTTCTCTCCCCTGTCCAGCTGAGGAGGGGGAGTGATAGAGCAGCTTTGGTGGGCACCTGGCATCTAGACAGGGTCAACCCACCACAGAGTTACTCAAAGGCATTTGGAGCAAAAGGCTTTTCAGTCTCACTTCTCAAGAAAATAAAATGGAAATGATGAAGATCTTTCAATGTTAGTCAGGTAGTGAGCTTTGAGTTGTGTGTTGCTTCTGCAACACAGGTGTTTTTGAGAAATCCTGTCTGCAGTATGTTCTGCAGGTTTGATTTTTGCTGCCCTTGACTCTTCTTGAAAAAACACACAGTTTCATTTTAGAACAAGCTGAGATCAAAACTTGCTATGTTGTTTCATGACAAATTATGCTTTGTTAGTGTTTTAATATCCGACAAAATTTATTGCATCTATTCATAGGTCAATTCATCTGTTTGCCTGAAAAAAACTGTCAGAAAACCTATTTATTTGGTATTGCACTGTATATGCTTAGGAGCATTTCACTTTTCTTGGTAACAAATTACAAAAATGCATTTTGAAAGCTAGTTGAAATTGTCTGGAAATTCTTTTTCTCTGTAAAGAGAGTGGAGGTGTGTGTTTAGTTTTGTTTTCTTCCTCTCTTCAGTTTTATTAAGTTTAAGTTTGACATTTGTTTTTCTGGACAGATTCTTTTCCATAATTGCAAACTTGAGAAGTGCCAGCACTGACACTGCTGTTCTACCAATTCAGATCAAGTTTCCTGCTCAGGCATCTCTTTTTATTAGTGTGGACAGATTGTGCCACAAATGCTTCATTACCTAGAGAGAATTCAGCAGTTTTTAACAAAACAAATAATTTTATTTACAGGCAAGCTGAGAGATTGTTCAACAGAAATAATAAAAATCTTCTATATCTAACTCACTTGAACAGACTGTAACTGGCTATTGGGCTGGAGTTCTGAATGAAGTTGCAAATTAAATGTAAATTATGAACATAAACAACATTATCCATTTTTCCAGTTCATCCCTCTTGTGTGGTAATTCTGCCTGTTACCCTTTCTGATTTATTATACAGCTCTGTCAAGAGGAGAAAGAAATTAGAGATCAACAGATGTATAAGGCATGTGTATGTGTGTGTGCATGCATGTGAGACCAAATTCTTGTGAAATACTGGATCAGATCACTGGGTTCTTAAAAAGATATCAATGTCTAAATGCTTTGTTGCACCCTCATGTGGCTACAAACCACCAAAAAAAGAGACTTTCCAAGAAGAAAGGTTTTACTGTCACTTTTGTTTTACAGCAGATAAAAGTACGACTTTCAAGAATAAAATATTCTATTATGGCTTTGCCAACAGAGCTACTGCTAAATCCGCCTCACTGACTGCTCCAGGATTCCCCTCTGGTGGAGGACAAAAGGTAGAAAATGCCCAAATTGGTTTCCCTATTGCACCTTCTAATTCACTGTAGAAAAATGATGTGTGAGCAGTGTGTTCTCAAGCTTTGGAGATCCTTGCTTGACATAAAGCATCTTTGAGATTACTTTTAACTTAAACTGGGGCCTGGCTGCAGTTTTGGTGGTAGCATAAAGCCACTGTTTACCTCTCTTCCTCTGTGCTGGATATTCAGGACTTGTTCAAAGTATTGCACATATTATCTTACCACAGTCTGTATATGTGGACTTCAATCAGTAATACACCTATTACTGAAGACTGAAAGGACCAAATCCTAAATTAGTGAATGGTGATGGTCAGAATTTGATTAACGTACTGAAATTTCTGTGTTGTACCAACTCCTGTTTAGCCAGCAGTACAGAAATGCGGTGGGTTAGCCTTGGCTAGCAGCCAAGGACCCACCCAGACGCTCTATCACTTTCCTCCCTCAGCAGGACAAGGGGAGAAAACAGGAAGAACAGGAACAAGAAAGTTTCTGGGTTGAGGTAAAGACAGGGAGATTGCTTACCAGTTACTGTCACAGGCAAAACAGATTCAACATAGGGAAAATTAATTTATTGCCAGTTAAAATAAGAATGTACTTACTAATTCAGGTAGTGGTAAATAAAAGGATAAATATTGAAACAAGACCTGTCCTTCCCCTATCATCACAGGCTTAACTTCACTCCTTTACTCCAGACTCCTCTAGCCAAGTGGCGCAGCAGGGGGTAGGGAATGGGGCTTGGGCTCAGTCCATAACAGCTCCTCTCTGCCTCTCCTTCCTCCCCACACTTTTCCCCTGATCCAGCGTGGGGCCGCAGTCCTTCAGGAATATCCATCAGCTCCAGTGTGGGTCCTCCAGGGGCTGCAGAGGAATCCTTGCTCTGGTACCTGGAGCACCTCCTCCCCTCCTTCTCTGGCCATGGTGTCTGCAGAGCTGTTTCTCTCACATTTTTCTCCTCTCTCACAGATGCTGTGGAGCATTTTTTACCCTGTCTTAAATACGTTACTACAGAGGAGCCACCAGTGTTGCTGATGGGCTCAGCTGTGCCCTGCAGTGGGTCCACTGGAGCTGACTGTGCCTGGCATGGGACAGCCCCAGCCTCTCCTCACAGAGGCCACCCCTGCAGCCCCCCACTGCCAGCACCTGGGCACCTGCACCCAGTACAAGAAGCAGCACAGAGCACATCTGGAGGATGAGCTCAGTGGCTCCTCTGCCTGGGGTGTCAGGAACATGTCAGACCCTCCCCTACTGATGCAGCCTGGGCCTCTCCTTGAGATAAAATTCAGCTGTTTTCATCCCGCTATTAGAAGAAAGTGATAATGACCTTTTTAATGTAGCTCATACCTTGAGGAGGTTGCATTGCTTTTTCTTGGAAGCTCACAAGTTCTTAAGATCTCCTGGACATATGAAGAGGTTTGTCAATAAAAGGAGAAGAAGTTGGACATTTAACAAGGATAAAAAAAATCAGATCCATTCCCTTTCTCTGTTCTATTCTAAAATGGATTATAAACATTACTTTTTTTTCGTCCTTTAGAAGACCGTAAAAACAACAAGCAGATCTGTTCTACTGCTCTGTAACTAAAATTCTGTTTTCTTCCTTCCATTAGTGCTATGTGAAAAAGACACAAAAACATATGATATCTTTCCTCTTCAGTTGATTTTAAGGTCCAATTTGGTGTATTAATGGCAGTGGTTTAGATGTAATTTTACTCATGTCTTTCATTTCACAAGTAATTGTTTATAAAGTAACCACTAATAAGAGTGTATTTCTGGTGAATGTGATTGCTCATTAAGTAGGTCTTCCCAAAATGCCTCTACTGAAAACATATTATTGATCACTGAAGTTAAATTAGGAAAATTTATCAAGGCTTCTGGAAGCTGTTCTCTCTTTAAGGCACAAATGCTTTCTTAAATCCCAGTGTTCATGGGCAAAATGTATGTGTTTGGTTTTTTTAAAGCTATCAGTATGTAACTTAATTATTATTGACAGAGCTTTATTCTTGTGCAGATATCTTCTTGTTGCTTATGAAATTTCTGAGCAAGTCTTTGAATCCTCAGTGTTGTGCTTGTGGGCAAGCTGTGCTTTTAATCTTTTCCTTGCAGAGGGCTGGAGGAACCTTCTCATTGCACGGAGATGTGTATATAGGTATAAGCCCTGTGAAGAGAAGTCGTAGACTTATTTTTTTAAGGAACTTGGAAAAAAATGTGTTTATCAAAAAGAAAGTCATTTTGGGATGCCAGGTACTCTTTTCTTCTCCCATAGCTTGTATAGTCTGGCTTCAGGAAACACCACATTTTTGTGGAAACAGGAACATCTACTACTTCAGAAGGAAGAAAAAAACCAGCATGACATTTAAACTTTCTATATTCTTTATCTAGCTATGTATGACAAACTCAAGCTCCAGAAAATTTTAGTACAATTAATTTGCGTGACAAACATTTGTCTCATAGGAGGGAAAAGGTGTAATCTTCATTTAATATTCTTTCTAAACATGTTACATTTTGGGAAACTTATTTTAGACTATGTTAAAAGACCTTCTAAACACACACAGGAGAAATGAGATAAAGACTGCCTACACAAAACAATGAGACAAAATTGATACATGGTGGGACACTGTATAGACCTTTTTAGGTAAGCTTCTCACGCTAGCCTCCTGCTGTAGTTGACAGAAGTAAAAACCCTCCTAGTCTGCAGTTCTGACCTATTTTTAGTTGTCTGCTTTAGGATGAGATGAATCGCATGCTAGAAGGAATGTATTCACAACATGGACTTGAAAGGAAGCCTTGGGTAACTGGCTCAGATTTAAATGTCTGTGCTATAAGCTTAGGGAAGAGAAATCCCATTCCTCTTACCTTATTTCTTCTTGGTGCATGATGGGAAAATTTGACAGGCAGGTGATTCTGTGGGTAGCTGTTGAAAATACCACATTTTGAGGCATAAATGCCTTGATTCTATTACCAGTAATATTTAACGAACTGCAAATAGACATCGGTAGCTTACAGAGAATGCATATGTTCCTGACAAGTCACCTTCAGGGGAATGATCTTACTTTCAACCTTGGAAAGAATAGTTTAATGATATGCTTCTGCTTGACTGATTTAATATCCTTACTTTAAAAGAATGAGTATCACGCTCATCTTCTTGAGGCTGTTTAGACTCTGTTTTACATTCTTACATGGCACTTTTAAGTACCACATATTTATCCACACCAAATCCCTAGAAGAAATGAAAAAAGATACTTTTCCACTTTCTAGAAATGGGAATCTTAAGCACAGACAGACTTTACTGTTGGCCAAGTCCCACAGCAAATCTATCCCAGATGAGAAGACCTGAATGCATTTCTCCCAGGTCCTTGGCTTTAATTAGATGAATCCTTTTTCTCTACAGCAGATGTTGATAGGAAACCTCATCTGTATCAAGTACAGGTAT
This sequence comes from Gymnogyps californianus, assembly GCF_018139145.2. Lineage (NCBI taxonomy): Eukaryota > Metazoa > Chordata > Aves > Accipitriformes > Cathartidae > Gymnogyps > Gymnogyps californianus. The sequence goes on from NC_059472.1 coordinate 44,326,762, forward strand.
GTGATGGCCATAAAAAACCCCTGTTCTTCCTGTCAGAAGTTTGATTGTACTTACCATTGATCCAAGACCTTGCTGATGAAGTTGTGTTTCTTCTTGAATGGTACTCAGGTTATCACTGCGTAACACTGTGCTATGCCTATAGAAACATACTTTGCTTCAGAAGTAGCTCACACATCCCTAACATAGCACTGAACTGTGAAGTGAGTCCTAAAAGTAACAGCAGGGTAATGCTTAATACTTTTCTTCTCAAAGAATCTGTACTTATAGAAGAGCTTGGTTTCCTCTGGTTGTGAAGAGATCTTTCAACTTAATAAGTTAAACCATAAAAAATATTCAAAGATGAGTATAACTACTAAAAAAATCCAACTCTACTAAAGAGTAGCTTCCTGCATGGGTGGGTAACTCAAGAAAAAAAACAAAGCTATGTTACTAGTCTGTATGTGTATATAGATGTATATATGCACACATGTAGGACTTAGGACAATATTGGAGCTTTCCTGTTTTTAATCTATCTGGCTTGGGCACTGGTAGTACACTAGCTGAGAGACCTGGATCAGCACAGGCTGCAGGACTTGCTGGAGCAGCAGAGAAAGCTTTTGGATTTCTGACTTGCCCTCAGTTCTGTGGCTGGACCTGCAAATATGTTTGAATAAATTAGGTTACATCTGGCTTGCCACTGCTGTGCTACATCTCAGACTAAACTTGCTTTGGACTGGTGCATAATAAAGGTAGATAAAGTTGTCTGACAGCACATGGTAATACATTATTAAGTTGAATTTTTCTGTGATTCACAATTACAGTTACAGTCTTACAGCATCTCTCTGTGTTGGTTATACGCGAAGCTGTTTTTGCAGGCAAATGGGAGGTTAAATCCCAAGCAGTTTAGTGGCAAACAGTAAAGAACAAAGGTCTGTTTATGTGATTACAGTCGAATACTACATATCACCATCCTGCCAAGCAAGGAATGAGAAATTGTAAGCAGGAGACAAAGAAATGCACAGAGTTGGGCTTGTTAAGGAAAAGGTATCTTAGACATTACGAAGAACCTGCTGCTGAAGGATGGTGATCTGGCATTAGGTGTCTGCCACAAAGGCGTGGAAAAGCATATTGCTAGTGCTGGTTTAACAGAATGACCAGAGCAGGAATGGGTTAACGTGGAGGATCTTCACCATAACTTTGAAATGTTTTTCTGGAGCAAGCAGAACTTCTTGTAATGACAAATGTAAATGTCCTAATCCTGTCCCTGCTGAAATGGCATGTAATTGTAGTTTTCCCAGGGCAGCAGTGTTAGCCCCAAGAGGAGACCTTTGCTAGACTGTGCGCTGTGTGAGTGCAAGACAAAAGCTGTCCTTTGAGCCCAAGTCTCTATGTGCAAAGCTGTGTGGAAAATCCCTTTCCAAATCTGTGAAAGAAGCAGATACCAGCCAAAACACTCCTCCCCTCAGAAAATGTACTTTAAAAAAATTTTTTAATATGGGAGATGTGAGACTGACTGAGCCTCTGCTAAAGATTTTTCCCACTTGCCAGACAAGTTCTTTAATTTCTAGACTAGAAATTAGACCAGAGTGGAAGTTGACCCCTCTCAAGCCCTCCTCCCTATCCAACTGCTTTACCATGTGTAGAGGTATGTATTGTCTGGGTACCTCAGTGTGAGACCCTGGCATCTCAGACGTGCATCCTGACTGCTCCATCTCTTTTTCTCTAGCCCTGTGAATAACTGGGTGTTTTATAAAAGGCAGAACACTTCAGCTGAGAGCCTGAGGGGGATGTGCCTCAGACAAGTACTGCTGTGTGTGTTTCTGAGCACAGTCAAGTTCCTAACTCCTGTTCTTGCTCTCTTCCAGCCCGGCCAGTGAAAAGATAACTTATTGAAAGTTCAATGTAAAAACTCATATATTTCCTCAAAAGTTGCAGTATCTGTGCAAAAATTATTTCCAGGGGAAAAGAAAGAAAGAAAAAAATAAATTCCCAGCCAGCTCTAATTCTTATGCACACAAGCATTTCCATTAGCTTCACGGGGATGACTTCTGAGTAAGATCCACTCCCACAATTAACAGTCTTGCAGAATCGAGTTTTAAATCAATGTTTTTTCTTTTCCAACAGCCAGACCCCCTGAGGAGTAAGAAAACAGAGCCTCTGTGGACGAATTGATAGGATAGATTTCTGCACTAGAAACAAATACTTTAATTCGTGTTTGTAGCAAAAATATTGTGCTGTCTAATGCAAAACAGGCTTGTTCATTAATGCTATATTCTATTACTAACACTCTCCACCAAATAAAGACCACGGTTTCCTTTTAATTTCAAAGTGCTTCCAGGCTATAGTTCTCATTTGAATTTTTTTTTTCCTTTCCTAATAACTATTAGTACTGGAATTTATTGTCCAAATTAAAACAAGGGAAATTCTGTAAACCATGAGTTTATGCAGTTTTCTTGTCATGAGTTTAATTTGCTGGTGCTAATATATGAAAAATAGAATGTAATATATATAGTATGTTTTGGGACATAAATTTTTTTAATGCTTTTTTCCAGCATTATTTTCTGTTTATTCTTTTTAGTTTCAAACAGAGCCTCAGGAAATACCTGGATGAGTTTGGGTTTTGTTTTCCCCTCTGAGCTGTATGGATAATATCCCATTTTTCCTATTCTCTTTGATTATTTTTAGCTTTTCTTTTTTTTTTTTTTTTTAACAAAGGACTGTTGAGACTGTGCTGGGTTTCCTCTTTTTGGAGAGAGTAGATAATCACACAGCGCTCAGTGCTCTGAGGTAAAACATACTGTGTCTCTTTTAATTCGTGTCCTGAAACCAGGCTGAGGAGCTGAAAACTTGGGTAGATAACCAATAAACTTAAAGTTGAGGAGGAAAGCTAAAACGGAGTGGGAAACTACAGGAATCCTAAATGTGTGTGTTGGATGACTTGAACAGATCCTGCAGGACAGTATCTCACCAATAACTGCTTGAAGTTTTGCACCTGGAGGCCATAACCTGGTACGCTGAAACTGGAGCCCTGAAATCCTGGATCAAAAGGGAGTGCTCAGACAGCTGCCATTGGAAGGATTGCTCTTTTTCTGCTCAAAGTATAAGCAGCTGCTAGGAAATTGTGGTCAGTATTCATCTCTGGTGTTTCAGAAATGGAGCTAAGGAGTGGTTAACATAAATAATACCTCTTCCTTTTTTTCTTCTTTTTTCTTTTTCTTCCCCTCTCAAAGTAAAATTAACAAAAGTCTGGATCCAAGTAACATCGGGACAACTTGAATCTGAACATGAACAGGCAAGTGGGGCCTTGGGGCCATGATCTAACAGCGCTCTTTGATGAACAGAGTGCCTGGATCCTCTGCCTGAGATGAAATATCCCTTAAACGCTTACAGATGTCCTGGTAGCAGAGGTAGCCTTGCTGCCTGAAAAAATAGAGAAAGGTAATCACTCTCTATGAGCTCATACTGAAAAATATTAATCAGGCAAATGTTGTAGCTCAGCAGGAGCACAGCAGAGATCCTTGAATTAGCTCCTAATAAGTATGGGGACAGCTGAGCTTATTAGCTTATACACATCACCTTAAAAACCTGGCCATACTGCTTTTGGTATGTGTGCCTGGCTACCTTCATGGGGCTGAATTGCATGGTCTGCATGTATTATCATCCAGCATAAACTCAGGGATTTCTGCACTCTGCCTTTTTATGTGGAATAAAAACCCTAGAGAAATCAGCTACCTTCAGTGATTCTGTCCCACTGTCCAGCTGAGTCACCAAAACAGTTTGAAACAAAAAATTTGGGATGAGGATAGTTGTGCGCATACAAAGGGACTGGAGCAGGCATTAGGAAGATAAATATTGTTTTGCTCCCTTATCTCCAGAGGAGTCGTTCCTTTTGTCTCGTGGCAGAGTATACAGGGAGATGAAAAATAAATGCATGTAGGCTGGCTTTTATGCTAGTGTCACTTTCTTAAAAAATTACTTGTTCCAGGTGTGGAACAAGCCTGCTAGTCTTGACCACCAATCCCAAATTCCCAATGGGAAAAATGCTTTTGACTAGCAAGTGGTAAGGAGGACCTGGTGAATGCATGAGGGTAGTTTGTCCACAGTGTAAGAACCTAGGACTGCTGAGATTCTCCAGGAGACAGGATTTTTGCTGAAGGAGAAGAACATAGGCTTATAGCTGAGGATTTAAATGGTTAATCTCATCTATTGAAATTTAGGTCAGTGAGTGTTTTAGGAACCTATTTTCCAAGCAGCTGGTTTTTGAGCAGTGTTTTGCTCAGGTGCAAAACTGGTGGGGGCAATTTTAGGAGACACAAGACTGTCTTGGCAGAGATGAAAGATCCCATCCCAAAAGGCTCTCCTGCAGCTGTGTGGTGCAGGCAGCTGCACAGCGTCGGCTCCAGCTACTCACTGCAGATTTTGGGGATTAGGGTCACACCGCTCCCCGAGGTCACCAGGCGCATGATTAGGATTTATAAACAAGCTGTACTCCACATGCACTAGGGGATGTTTTCTAAGGTTCTCTTTCAATTTTAATATAGTTTATTGCTCCTATAAGAAGCATCCCATCCCTGTGACTGAGCATGTTTGTGAACACAGTGTGTTTGCAATGTTTGTTTACTGTTATACTCTTATTTATGTACTCAGTTTTGCCCATAGGTTGAAAATGTGCAGCTATACTCCACAGAATGGCTCAAAGACCATTGAGGAAATAATCAAAGAGATGAAGCATTCTTGTTCTGTCCACTCAGTCTGCGCAGCAGCTCAGTGGCAATTGAAATGCCACTTGAAATATAGATTTAAATTTTGTATGGGAACTACTAAAGCTGCTCTCATTCCTAGCAATTTGAGTTCAACACAGCAGGCTCAAACCTCTAGTACTGCTTCCAAATATGAAGTTTTCTGCCTTTACTGCTAGCACGAGGCTTCAGAAGGGACACCAATACAGACTATAGAAAATTTAATATTGTAAAACCTATGAAAATTCATTAGCATTTGCTGACTTTTTGCCCTGTTTCACAGTAAATGACTCCATATTATTTAGCTTGTCTAAGTACAATGAAGGAAGGAGCTCAGCTATTCCTTTTTTATTTCATTTCCTGTCCTTGACTTTCTTCCTGTATGTTAAATGAATAGAGACAGGAAAATTGTCAATGGTGACATGATCAGATCCATTATGAACCTTCCTGTAAACAGTCATGAATCCCAATGCAGTCTCCCTTTATTTTTGTCATTCACAGAGTACTTTGCTCACAAAGCTTTGCAAAGAAGACTTGTGCAAATAAAAATGAGAAACCAATTCTCTTAAAACATTTTCCTGAGATGCCTCTAGTTTGCAGCAATTTAAAGCTGTATACTGTTGGGGAGGGTTCCTGCACAGTAAGGACACATCCATCCAAACATATGTTGTGTTTCTTTGTTGGAAATGTAGGAAAATGATCAGAAAAGGATCGATTTGAAGCCCTCTGACCTTGTACATGCCATTTTTGAGCTGGTGTGAGTGCTTAAATTCAGGGATGGATCCTGCTAAGCTGTGGATCAGAGGGCTGCCTGCAGCTACCACCTACTTCCCCGGCAAGGTCAGCTCTTGTTTGCCTCTCTTAATGAAGTTTCCTTCTGTAGTTTGTGCTCCTTTCCATTTGCATATGGGAAGTTGTGGCCACTTTTGAGGTTAAGCAAAAGTAATTAGATTTATGTTGGGAAAAACCTGCAGTCACTCTAATTCCCTTTGGGTTTTGGTTTGTTTGGGTTTTTTCCAGTACAATATAAACCCAAGAAGTTTGCAGATCTGTTTTCAGTGAGTAAGTTTCTAGTTATATTAAAGAAACTCGCAAAATTAAGAGTTCTATGCTTCTGTTGCCAACCAAGTGATTTCTCCATTGAAGCTGTATCATGTCTGCGAGCAAAATAAAGAAGTAAGTCTGATTCCCTAATCTTAAAAAAAAAAAAACAAACAAAACCAAAACCGAACCCTCCAAACCCAGACTGGCTATTTAGTTATTTGCAGGTGCTTATTCAGAGGCCTGAGAATTGCTCTAGGTCTTTCTTTTTCAAGTATGTGGTAATGCCACCTTCTGATAATGTGTATGATGGCAATCCAAGTTTTAAATCCTATATTCTTGTGTCTTCCTTGCATATTTTAGAACCACAAAAACATCTTCATGAGGCTTTTCTTATCCAAGCTACCTCTCTTCCCAGCACATTATACAAACATTGCAGTCTCTGCCCACGGCAGACAATGACGGGGTAACAGATCCTAATGTCAGACCTCAGGAAGTCATGGGCTCTGTAAAAGTGATGCTGTCCAACCTGAGACCTGCATTGTAAACTCCCTTCACCAGGGAGTTCAGGGTTATCCTAGCAAAGGTTAGCAAGGACTGCTAGGGATCCTTTCAGCCAGGCCACAGCTGTGTGGTTCGAATGACACCAAATGTAGCTGGGGAGTTAACTGGGACTATACTGAACACAAATTTAAATTCCTCCTCTTTTGATGTGGTGGAAGTGTGGGGAGGCAATAGAAGCACTCATAGCCACATTTTTCTGTGTTTCTTGCTCTTGAGTGTACTGACCACACGACACATGTAAGACGTACATTTGAAACAACAGGACATACTACAGAGATGACTGGAGTTATACCAGGATAAAATAGAAAAGAGTCGCTATTTGCAGTCTGAGTTCTGATGATGAGAAAATCTGTCTAAGCAGTGTTTTCTGATTCCTGTTGCTTGTGAGGTCAAGAGTGAGCAGTCTCCTTCCTGGGAACCTTTTGGCTACCCTCCTGCTGCTCCCTGCAGAGCAGGGTTTGTGTTCTGCTTTTCCATTAGCAGGGAAGCAGTTTCTCTCCCTGCTGATAGTCATGTTGTTTTTCTAAGTCATGAGATTGAAAAATTGTCTCTTTTCTTTGACGGTGTCAAAAATGTTGGGAAAGCCAATGGATTTTTCTCTCTAGGTTGCTGTCAAAAGACATGTGTTCCTATGTGGGGTGATTTTGAGCTCAAGACTTCAAACCTGTTTGAAACTTCTCAGCAGTGTCATTTCTGTAACTGCCCTCTTTCAAATGGGACTGGCAGGAATGAACAAGAAGCTGTCCAGGTAGCAAAGCTCTTTTTACTGCCATTTTCTGTCTTTCAGGTATACCCTGTACCTGTATCTAGCAGTGGCCATTCTGGTTTAGCCAAGGTTCTCAGTTTTGAATATAATATTTATTTCTTTTTTATTCCATCTTCCTATGCTGCAATCCCAGTGGGACAAAAAATGCCTTTCAGGCTTTTTGGCAGAAGACGTCTGTGAATGAAGCAGTTGGCATAAAGTGCTTATGTGTTGAGCAAAAGTCATTTTCCCCTTTTCAGAGCCAAGTGTGTCACCTGTGATGTGTCTAATTGCTCTGAAGTCCAGGGTTTACACCCTTCGGCAGAGCATCTACAATGAAACTCTTGTTTCCAAGACCTAAGGCAACTGTGTCATATAGTGCCATACGTGCCAGTTGGTAGAGAATAAACACTTTCCTAGGAGTTAGAGAGATAACAAAATATTGCTCCAAATGCAAGGAAGTATGCCTGGAAGAGTCAGTTGGGATAAATATTCTATTTCCATTTCAGAAGATTCACTTTTTTTTCTGTTTTTGTGTTCTCTGTGTGTGTTAGTGCATTGCTTATCTGCTACAGCAAGCTAAAAGTAGTTTATGACTTCTTGTAATCCATTTAAAAATTATTCTGTAGCTGAATCAGTTCTGGTTTCCATCTCTACCTTACTAGTGGACTTGCTAACCTTAAGCATCCAAGAATTAGATTAAATGTATGATTTAAGTTATCTGGCTGTTGACAAACATATTTTGGATGAACTTACTGCTTTTCTAATTCTTGAGATTAGGGTATATCTATGTAGTGGTGTATCTGAATTATGTTTTCAGGTTTTAATTTATAATCAAGAAAATATTTTAGGTATCACTAAAGAAATTATAAATTCTTCATGCATTAATGTGGTGGCATTATGGGGGAATATAAGAAAAGTGTAATAATAATAATAATAATAATAATGTTTGGCACCTTGATATTGCTGGGACAAATGAATGACATAGTAGCTACTATGGGCGTTAGAGCATGTAGGTTCCAAGGTAAGACTTCAACCGTGTATATTGCGTATTTAAATGAAGTCAGTGCAACTGTATCTCTTACATGTCTGGTCCATAGCAGGTGTAACAGTTGCAAAAATGCAAAAGTTATATTCATACTTTGCCAAAACCCTGGTCAAGCTTCTCTGTTTTTATCTTTACCTGAAAATAGTCACAATGCAAAGTAGTTTGAACATGAGCCTACAGTAAAGTATACAAGCCTCATTTAAAAATATCTGAAATTATATTCATTCTATTAATGGTATATTTCTCTCTCTTTTCTGATGATATGTCCTTCAACTTCTTCTTACCACCTTTCTTTTGGGCTTTTTACTTTAGTGTCTGTTGATCTAGGAAAGGAAGTCTTAATAGAAAACTGAAATTTGCATATATGTTCTGAACTGAACCAAAACTAAAATATTTCAAAATTTTTTGTGAAGGCAAAACCTCTGAAGAGAACCCAAAACAACAGACCCAGCAGATTAAGATGAACAGTGTATTTCAATTTCACTTGGGCAATATTTTTTAATATGAATGAAGAGTTGGAGCAAAATTATGGGATATAAAATTTTCTTTTCTCTGTTTTTTTGGTTGTTTTTGTTTGTTTGGTTAGTTGGTTTGTCTGTTTTGTTCAGTGACCATCAAAATGTTTAGAGCTTCTACAGTATACCTCTTGACTTATTTGGATTTCAAAAGGCTCCTTAATCTCTTTTAAAAATTAAATTATGAGACCTGGGCATGAAAAATCTACTGAGACTGTCATTTATTGCTACTGTCTGTGAGTTGTGTTTCTTCAAAAACTGCTTTCTCCTGCTTGTTTCAGGTAATGAATCAGGATATTGAATTAGGTGCTACTTGAAGTATCAGGATACTACTGAAACTTGGAATAAATTTAGACAGTCACCATGGTGAGAATACTTGGCAAATTTAGAGCTGATCATGTATTCCTGTTATCTTCACGGATAACTCCCAAATTCATCTATTCAGGTAGAGAAAGCAGGAGCCTCTGCTCTAAAGTTACACTTATATGTGCTTGAATGGGTGCTTCCAGAAGCCCAGGAACACTTGCTTGTCAGCCGTCTGCACTGACACAGAAGTGTTGACATGGTGGGAAATGCCAGTGCTCTTTATCAAGACAGCACAGGTGGATGGCCTTTGTTAACAATTAACACTGGGAGGTTAGGTGATGTGGTTTTTTTCTTAATCTCTAAGGAATACGTTGTTCTTTCAGGGTCTGAAAGCAATCTAACGGCATAAGCCCAGAGCTTTGGCCAGGCTAATGTACTCTATGTATCGCTAGAGCTGTTGCTGCTAAAGTGTTTCCTTTACATTCATCAGGTATTCTTTGTTTTCTTTCCTTACTTAATCCTTCTTCTCAGAGCACTGTTCACCGTGATTTTTATATTGCTACTGCCTGCTTTATTCCTCACTTGTTTGTTTTCTTCCCTTCATTTCTGTTTCTCTCTGCCTCCTAAGGAAATGACAAACCCGAAACAGTTGAGTGGTCAAGTGCATCTGAAATAAAGCAAGCTGATGCGTATGGCATGGTTCAGTGGATGGAGCATTTCATTCTGTGTCAGAAAAAAGTCCTTTCTCTGCCACTCACCTTTTTTGCAGTGCTGAACAAGCTATTTCATCTTAATTTAGGCAGCAGTGAGAGAGGAACAATGCTTTGTGTCTTCTTTTGCGCACTTTGAAATTCAGGTTTGTAACATTTTTGTATAGGTGTACCTTTTTCTAATTGTGGGAGGAGAACTGAGTAGGTCTGTTTATGTGTGGCTGGCATAAAACAGAAAGAACAGCTAACAAGGTAGTCTTCTTTTGGAACCGCTTGCTTATGAAATATGTTCTTGTCTTTGATCTGTAATAGTTCAATTTTGTCATCTTTTTCAGATCATCTCCCAAAGAACATCTTAAAATACATGATAGCTGAGCATGGAGGTCGTGGAGAGTGCAGAACCTGTGCATCTCTCTGCAGGAGTGCTGTGTTAGTCATGTCCTGTTTCCTACTGTCAGAAGGGCAATTCCATGAGACAAGTGTGTTCTATGTGACAGCACTGCAGAACGGTGCCAGCACTGGTGCATCTTCAGCATGCAGCAGCCCTGCTGGAGCTGCAGGCGTCTCACCAACTTCAGGCAATGCCCCATCTCACAGGCACTGGGCAGAGTGATGCAGACATATCCAAGTGACTCTACAGGGAGCCAGTGCAGGTCTGGCTGGGCTTATTCAGCCTGGCCTGGCCCAGCATCTGTTGGGCTGGATCTGAGCTGGTTTGTGCAGAGCCACTTGTGCTCTTGTACTGCCTGGCCTAGTAGTCCTGCTAAGAGAAATACAGTGAAGCTCTAAAGTAATCTGCAGGCTGCCAGTATGTGTCCAGCAGGGCTTGATGACTGCAGCAGTTTTGGGATTGCAATAACTGCACTGGCACGGTGCTCCACCTGATCTGATAAATCCGGCTGGACTGGAGCACCTGAGCCTGTTTTGTTTTGCAACAAGGGCTGCAGGCAATGAAGCTGCTATATAAGAGGCTGTCATCTGCAGCTGCTTTAAGCTGTCACCACAGTAGTTGTGGCATTGAGGGTGCCAACATAGCGTAAGTTTGGGGGATTTTTAGTTTATTTTTTATTGACCAGATGCTTGGCTTGGGAAAAAGAAAGCAAGCAACAGATAAGCTTTGGGCCAGGAGCCATTCCTCTCCCCTTAACACAAAAAACTCCAACCCAAACCATGCCTCTCAAGAAATCCAAGATAAAATCTACTAAAGCAAAAAAATATTATGCTGATAAATCAGAGTGCTTGAAAGAAAAGAGTATTCATTATCTTTGGAACAGATGGAGATCAACAAGAAAGTTGTAATGGACTACAAAACCTGTGAGGTTTTTTGAGTTTGTGATTATACTGTCTTGCAGAACTCATAATTGCCACAAAGATTAATGAGTGGGCCTCAAATACATTCACATTGGTAGAAATTTTTGCACTGAATATAATAGACCCTGAGTCAGAAATAACTTGGATATGTTGACTTCTAATGTTATACAATGATACTTCCCATAAAACACTTCAAAAACAGGTAAAGAAAGTTGAAGTCTGAAGAGTCAAAGAAAGAGAAACAAAACAAGTCTCTGGTAGTTATTAATTTGTGAGATAGCACTTGAAGAATACCTCTTTGTGGACTCACCATGAAAAGGAAGTGAAAAAACTGGACTCAAACTTGCAGCACCGCAGTGCAATGTGCACTGTGGTTCATATGTATAGTTATGAAGGTGCTGGAATAAAATAAAGGAACTGAATGTTCTCATTGGAATTCCCTTGATAGATGAACAGGCAAACGGTTGTCTGAGTAAAGGATGACATCAGAAAAGAAATGCAATAAAGCATCAGGTCTTTTTCAACTGAGCCACTCTTTTATCTTGCAGATAGTTACCAAAAAAAGTGCGGTCATACATTAGAAATGTGGTTTTTCTCCCTTTGGTCTAAAGGAGATATTGGCAGATAGATATAAAATCTAGAAAAGTTTTTCAGTTCTTTTTGTTCTGTCCCTTAGTGGCTATTAGGAGGCATTCATCTTATGAAGGATTTTTTCTTTCTTGTATGATACTACCTGGGACTTCAGTGCTCTGGCACAATTCACTTTACATATTTGCATGTACAAAGGATTTAAGACTTTATTAGCAAGTCCTGCTCTTGTCTGAGCAAAGGCAGACTAGTGTTTTGTCTTGGTGATACCTGTGCTCAGAGCAGGGAGAAGGCTTAGGAAGGATGTATACCTAAAGCTGCTCAATGGTGCAGAGTGAGATGTCTCTGGCCACCTGCATGCCATTAAGTGATGAGTGAATTTTCCTCTTGGAAAACTGGACCATTAGCTGTTGGGAGATGCTTTGCTTACTCTTCTGGTGCCTGTTGGGTTCTGCCAGGGCTCCTGAGCGCCGTTTCTGTGGCTGTGTCTGAAGTTGTTGCTCCTGGCCGTGTTCTAGGTCGGAAAAGTGCAAGCACACCCTGGCCCTGTCTCTGCTCCCTGCTTTGTTGGCTGTTAATCAAGGAATCATCAAAAACATTCTGATATGTCTATATGAGTGAATATCTAAAAAACAAATGGGAGTTGTCTATGGAGAGGATGATAACTAATTAGCCTTAGTATAACTGTACCTACCTCAACACTCCATGTGTATTCTTTAACTTTCTGATTTTTATAGGGATGAAAATATACTAAACTGTACAAAAGAAATCCCATGAACTTGATGACATCTTTTTTTTTTCATGTATATATTTCATTGAGTATGTTCCAACCTATCAGTTGTCATTTATCTATGTAAACCTTTAAGTTAATTATGCAAACTTGTAATTGTTCAGGTACTTTCAAAAATTTAAGTACCTGCAGAAGGTTAAAGAAATGTTTCATTTTTATGTATTTATGCAGAACAGCTTGTTGAGAGACACTGGTTTAGCAATTCACTTTCCTAGTATGTCACTACTACTAAAGCTTACAAAACTATATTTTTTATATATATATTTTTATATATATTATATATATTATTTATTATATATATATATTTTTATATTTGTTTTGATAATTCTGTGCTTCTTGGATTGCAGAGAAGCACAAAATCGTTCTTTTTTTAAAGCAAAAATAATGAATAATCTCCTTTAGAAAATCTATAAAACAATTTTCACATTTCTTAGAGAAGCAGATAACTGCAAGTCCATAAGATGCTGTGTAAATAGACACAAAAAGCAGGGTCCTTGAAGAACGCTCCTAGCATGCAGAAAGAGTAGAACAGAGCTGCAAATGCTGATCAATAGGAGGAGGAATTCATAAAGTTCCTAAAACAAAAATAAATGCATCTTCTGGAAAAAAATCCTTTGGCCATAACATATAAAGATAACTGGTAAGTTCCATTACAAGGGAAAGCGATTTGGATATGAGGGAGAGGGACCTGGAAACATTAGAATGGTTCCTCTCATCAGGAATTCTTAATGTTTCACGTTGGGCATTACCCTAAAAAAACTTTAAACTGCTGTAGAATGAGGTTAACATTACAGTTAATCTGAGTAAATGCAAATTTCTGCTTTTTTAAAAAAGAAATTCTACAGCTGCTGAAAGTCCCTGGCCTCCATCAGTATTTACTTTACATTGATTTTGTCATTACCACCAAGGATCACAACTTTTCTGGAAGTGTTTACAGCTTAGACTGCCTCTGTCTTAGATCCCACTTTAGCCCCTCTAAGAGTTTAGAGGATCAAGCTAGGAACTTAGTATTCATTTGATATTTAGTATATAACAAACAAAAGTATTCATGTTGACTGCTTTGTATATGTGTTGCAGTATGTGTTGGGATTCTCCTGTTCTTAAGTGTGCTGCAATAGTTAAGCCAAGAAAACAGAAGTTGATTGTGGCCATTTAATTTCCTAACAGAAGAGAGAGTAATTCTGAATTTTTGGTATCTGATTTAATGCTGAAAAGATTAACAATAATATCCTGGGCCTGATATTGTGAAGTAGGCTCTTTCTGTGGGAAACAGGACAGTTTTTTGGTGGAGCTAGTGGCTGGAAGAAACACCTCTGCCTTTCCTGTTTGTAGTTTCAGATGGCTTCTCAGTCCAGCAACTGCTCCTACTCCGCCCTTTTGAGAGCTGGGGAGTGCAGTGATGCACCTGATATTTAAGAGCAGCCTACCTTGGGGGCACTTGTGCAATTCAGGTATCAGCATCAGGAATTTTTCCCCTGGGAGAGTGAAGAGCTGCTGAACAGGATGTGGCAAGAATAGAGCTTTGTGGAGCTCTCTTGAGACCCTATGTGTGGCATGTGTATGCCACAAGATGCGTGTGATGAGCGGTGACCCCAAACCATGTTTTTTCCCTCATGGGTTAGGGGAAAAAAATAAAAACAAACACCTTGACATGCTTGTTAGGTCAATTTTATTTGCTACAGGGATTCAGCCTGCAGCATGTGGGCTAAAGCATGGGCTAAAGCATTTGAAAAAACACAGTTCCATAAACTTTCAACAGTCTTTTGAAATCAAAACTTACTAAGTGGATTAGATATGAGGAGCAACATAAAATGCAGCCCATTGAAGAGAAAAGGATCCTCTGTTTTCCACAAGCTTCATCATGATATCTTCAAGAATATATTAATATGAGGCAGCAGTAGTGCTGCTAGGATCCCAAGATGCAGCTGGGAAGTAACATCTGCCAGAAAGGGACATGCTTCATTACCTTCAAACCTCTCCATTGCTCATTAGGTCTCACCAGATGGGGATTCAGTATTTTGAAGTCAGACATCCTGTATGAAGTAGTTTGTTCATGACACTGATGAACAATTATCTACTGTACAGTTGGGACTTTTATGCTGTTTATTTCAACTGAGTGTTAGTACAGGGCACAACTTTAACATTTGATGGTAAGAATAATTGAAAGACAAAAGGTCAGTTTGACTAACTACATGAATGAGATGATTGAAAGTTTTCTATAATAATCTGTTGTTAATTTCCCTGTAACGGAATCTATTATTATAACCCCTCATAAGGTTTTGCTACATGTTTTTATTTGTTTTAATTTTTCAAGTAATGAAAAACACTAATTATAAATTCAAAAATATTGTTGCAGCCCATCCAGTGGAAGATAAACTGCTGTGCATAATAACTGTTGTATTTCTGTTGGCTGATAAATGTTTAATGGTTTGTTAGACAACTAATTGTCAGTTTAATCAGGAGCGTGACAATAATAGCTCACTTACTTAAATATTTGCATTGTCACCTGCAAAGACAGCTGTAAACATGATTCATTCTAAATCCTACATATAGTCTCTGGGTACAAATATACGGCAATCCCCTTGAAACAAAGTCCCAATCATCTCCATTGAAATGTTTCTTTTCTATTTTCTGTTGTTCACAATCCTTGTTATAAACAGAATAAACCAAAATATCGTCCCCTGGGTCATGTGAATCATTCATCTGTGAGGTATTGTATTGATGACTCTGTGTAGCATCAGAATTTAAAAGTGATTAAGACCCTTGAATGATAATTTAAGCAATCTTTTTTTCTCCACTTCTTTCAATTAAATCAAATGACACAGGCAAATATGGGAAAGATATGTGTCTATACACACACACATGTACATATACATATATATTTATATACACACACTAGAAACTCACTGGAAATTATTTAAAAAAAAACCAAACCAAACCAAGTTAAAATAATTTCCTCTAAAATTAATAATATTCATATTTCATGACCAGATGTTGTCTTGCTGTCTTTGCTGAATTCTCAGTGAACTATATTTTCATTGGCTTCAACAGGAAAATGCCTCTAAGAAGACTTCAGAAGATAACCCTGAGATATCTGAGTCACCAAGGACAGCAGGAGGCAAGCAAACTTTTTCATTGAAAATGTAGGTATGACATAATTGTAAACTTCATTTTGGGAAATATACCAGTGTACTTAATTAACTGCAGCAGTACATCAACATTTTTAAGGTCCTTTCTTGGCCATAGTGGAGGAGGAGGCTGTGCCAAAAGCCTTCTCATCCCTTCATAGCATGACTGACCAGTGGTTTCTCTCAATAGCAGAGGGATTTGCACACTCTTTTATGCACTTTTTCAGGAACTTTTCAATTGACTGCATAGGGAAAAGTAGGGTAAGGCTTCCCTTTTCTTACAGTACAATGAGAATTGAGGCCAATTTATGAAAAATGAAGCTGTCAGCTTCCACCCTTGTTTTCCAAGTTGCTTGGAGAACCTACAGTAAAGATCTTGTTTTGCAGTTCTACTCTGAGTACATGCTCAATAGAAAGAAACTTTAGTTTCTTTTTTTTCCCTTATATCCTCATTTAACCAACCCTGATGCTTCTGCTATTGAAGAACAAATTTTGTGGTCCGAGGAGGAAAAGCAAAATCTCTATTTAAGGTTCTGGAATTAAACAGATCCTTACAAATCTTGGTAATGTAAAAGTAAGTAAGTGAGTAAATAAATAAATAAATAAATGTTATTTCCCTTAAGGAACTCTAAGATGAACCCAGGTTTTCAATTTAAAGCATTTGGGGACCACATCTTTCCAACAAAATTTAACCCTTACAAACAGGGTATTTCTGTATGGTCAGTTAGTATGCGTATATAGGTACAAACATATAGAAACACTTAAAAAGTAATGTCAGAGCCAAGTCTAAATAACATGACCCTGAACATTTTTCTTCAGAAACATGATGGAAATTCTTCTCTGGTTCAGGCTTTAAATTGGCAAGGAGTTCCCACACCTTTCTTGAAGTTTCAAGGTCAATATACTTCTTAGTATATAAATTAAAAATAGAAAGGATTGTTTGTCAGGTACACTGACTGAGATAGATTTACCTCTTTTGCAACTGAGGCAAAAAGCAGTATCAGCAGAAAAAATCAGTGTAAATCAGTAGCACAGAAAAAACATGCTGAAGTGGAATGGAAAGAAGATAGTGCAGGCTGGCAGATGGCAAGTCTTGCATTACCTTGGAGTGGAGAAGAGACCCATGTTTGACAACTCCCAGTGGAACACAGTAGTTATTTGCTGAAAATTCCCTCCCTCCTCTTTTCATAAATTATGCAAGAACTGTAAATAGTTGCCCCGTACAGTTGGCATGTGGGCTAAACAACGAGCCTTTATGCATTGTGTTAACGAAGTGCAAGGAATGCATCTTTCAATCTTAGTGTATTATTCTTGGCTCCTTAGTGTATTATTCTCGGCAGATTATAGCCTTGTAATGTTTCCGAAGTGGTGGAGTGACAACTCTTCTGCCTTAATGGTGAAGTCTCGTGAATCGAAGCTCTGCAGATTAGACATACTGCCTCAAGAGGACAGAAGGATTTAACTTCATTACTAGTAACACTTTACAGCTATGCCATTTTAAGGGTGGCAGTACAAGCCATAAACTGACTTCCACAAGCGTCAAGAAGCAAGACGTGTTTTTCCAGGCAGGAAGTGTGTGGTAGTGTATTGGCAAGGTCTATCATTTTGGTTTCTCCTGCACCAGTATGCTTTATCGTTCCATATGCTGAAGGATGGGATGTTGCTGGACCTGACTGCAAGACCAAGGTCAAAAATAAGGGCTAAATTCAACATTTCTTCAGGTCAGTGAAAGGGTGTGAATTTCAGTGGATTCTGGTGGTTTCTGCTGCAAAATAACAAGCGTGCATTCCATCACCTTTTCTAAAAAAGGTTATGCCTGTAATGGTGGTAGAATATTTTTTGAGTGTCTGTGCTCCCTTTCTTCAGAAATAATTTAAAATATATACAATGTATTTGTGCACATTTGAAAATGACTCTCTTGAATAGCAGAGACATCTTACGCATACTTGCATGAAAGTGGAACATCAATATTTCTGTATTTAATTTAATTTTGTTGAAAAACCTTATCTAAAATACAATACTTATTTGGTAGCTCTCAGCTGCTGCTTTCCTCAAGTTAGATAACAGGTTGCTGAGCACTGTTAGTTTAAAAAATGGTCTTCTCTGGTGAAAGTGAAGCAGAAAAGCTGTTCTTATTTCCCATCTGCATGCCAAAAGTCATTTATAGCAGCAGCTTTAAATTTTTTTTAAACTTTTAGTTAAACATTTTTAATCAATTTTTATTATGAAATAAAGTATACTTTGATTAAAACGCAGGCTGTGAGCTCTGGCAGTTTTACTAGCAACTTGCGACACTTGCCTTTTTTTTCTCCCATGGCTAGACTGTTTCATGTATAATTTACTGTGACAAAACACTGGCCCTACTTATTGTCTATAAATACCAACCCATTAGAAATGTGTCTGAGGTGTAGCTATTTAATGGTTGCATAATGTTCTTGGACTTAGAGTTAATGGAATAGTAAACAACTTTTCGGTTACAAAAGCAGTGAAGCGGAAGAGTTCCTCCATAAAATCAGTTTATTGTAGATGTATGGATATTTCGTCACAAACACAATAATTTGTATCTACTTACAGACAAATATGAATTCTTCTCACCTCAGTCATATGAATGTTTTTGAAGGTGTTAGGCTCATCTTATGATGAGCAGGATTTAGCTGTGTACACTCACTGCATAAAGAATAGTAAAGGTTGTCACTGGAGCGACTCTCTCTATGAAACTGTAAGTAGGGCCAGTAGAGATGTGAATTAGACAGATTTTGATAAATACAGATGGTTTCCTTCCTATACACAAAGTATGGAAAAAACCACCTAATGCATATGAGTAGGAGGTAGATAAGTATGCAGCACGCGAGAAAAATCCATAGTTTATAAAAAGAACCCAATGCCATTTACTGGCTTTTTGTCGTGTCTTAATTACAGAGCTGCAAAGTTAAGAACTGTAAAATGAGCACAGTGAAGAGTCAGGTGTGCTAAAGAGATCACTCCAACTGAGGTAGCAATTAAAAGGAAGAAAGAGTGGGCTTACTTGCCTTTTAAAAATTATTATAACCAAAACAAAAGACAAAAAAATCAGAACAACTTCCATGTCTCTCAAGCAGAAATCCCATCAGAAGAATGTTCACAAACTCTCTGTGTTTCTCAGTGCTTTGAAAACCACTTTATCTGATCTAGATCATCTCAAGTAGATGTTCACCTCATCCTTTGTTTTTGTAGAATCACAGAATGGCTGAGGTTGGAAGAGACCTCTGGAAGTTATCTGGTCCATACGCCCTGCTCAAGCAGGGCCACCTAGAGCCAGTTGCCCAGGACTGTGTCCAGTTGGCTTTTGAATATCTCCACGAATGGAGACTCCACAACCTCCCTGGGCAACCTGTGCCGGTGCTTGGTCACCCTCACAGTCAAAGAGCGTTTCCTGATGTTCAGAAGGAACCTCGTGTGTTTCAGCAGTGCCTGCTGCCTCTTGTCCTGTCACTGGGCACCACTGAAAGGAGCCTGGCTCTCACTTCTTTGCAGCTAAATATCTTCAGGTATTTATATACATTGATAAGATTCCCTCTGAGCCTTCTTTCCTCTAGCAGTCCCAGTTCTCTCAGCCTTTCTTCACAGGAGAGATGCTCCAGTCCCTTAATCATCTTAGTGGTCCTTCACTAGACTCTCTCCAGTAGCTCCGTATGTCTCATGTACTGGAGAGTCCAGAACTGGACACAGAACTGCTCCAGGTGTGGCCTCGCCAGTGCTGAGGAGAGGGGAAGGATCACCTCCCTCAACCTGTTGGCAGTACTTTGTCTAACGCAGCCCAGGACACCATTAGTCGTCTTTGCTGCAAGGGCACATTGCTGGCTCATGTTCAACTTGATGTCCAACAGGACCCCCAGGTCCCTTTCTGCAAGGCTGCTTTCCAGCTGCTCAGCCCCCAGCCTGTACGGGTGAACGCAGAGGTTTCAGCCTTTAGCAGTGAATATTCGAAAGCCCTTCAAGCAATCTAATCCAGAAAATCCTTAAGATTAGGTGTTGTTTTCTTTTCCCGTATAAATTATTCTTGCTGCATATTGAAGTAATTTTTTTTAATGCTCTCTCACCTTTTGAGATGGATTTCTCTGCACATGTTAGCAGTCATTTGAAATATTTCTACATTTATCACATCCTTTCTCAAACTTCTCTTCAAACTAAGTAATCCTAATTTTCCCAATATTTTCTTATGGGTCGTATTTCCTAGCTCAGGATCTACATACTTTTCTGATAATTTTTGTGTTTTTTTTCCCTTTTGACCTTCTCTCTTGGACCACACCTTTCTTGAAGTTTTAGTGTTATCAGTTGAAGCTATAGTTGTTGCAGAGGGAAGGATTAACTTCTATGTCTTGCATAAAGCATTCCAGTTTAGATATCTCAGTGTGGTGATTATTTATTTATTTATTTATTTATTTATAACAATAATACAATGCCTTGATTAATTTCCAGTTTGTGATCTGTTACAACTCTCTGGATTTGTGTTAAAAGCAACAGCTGTTTGGTTTTGATTTTGTACTTAAACGGTTGATTATTCCTAATAAATTTAGTATTCTGTACTCCAGTTGCAGGTCCAAAAGTGGAGCAACTTCTTGGCAAAATCATTAAGCCGCTTGATACATCTCTCTACACAGCCATTGGCAATTCCGCTAAAATTGCTGTTGGAAATTCTTCTGTTTTCACATCCACTTCGTGCTAATCTCACTTAGTCCTATGCTTGCCTTATCAAGCTTTGTACCATTTCAGAAGTTTTTCCTCCTCGTATCCCTCAGCCCTACACTAGACATGAGCAGCAATTCACAAAGGAGATGATTACTACCTTCTGAGCTGGTGAAACTACACAGCTACTGCATCAGCCTTTAGAAGGGCTGTTATTTACAAGCCTCCTGCTTTTGGGCCATCCATGAGGCTTTGAAAAATTCCTCCTTTCACTATTCAGTGGAATTTAAAGAGCTTGTGATACATAAATATGTGTAATGTTGCAGTGAAATAGTTTAGTGGGCTGAATAAATTAGAGCCCAAGCAAGACAGGGATCAAATTATCCAGTAAAGGAAGGTATATATTGGCTGCCAAGTTTTAGCAATCTCACCATCTCTTTCTAAGTCTTCAAGAAGCACTTGAAAATATATCTATGCTAGGAAACTTCATGAAATAATCACTATCAGTGCAATCAACCTCCTTAGCTGACAGCATCACATTCAATGTCAAAAGTCTTTAGTGCAGTTGATAAAAGTGAGCTGCAAGAGTTGCTTCTGAACTGAACTCATCAGTTCTGCCAGTTCACTATCTGGTTGTTGAAGAAGAGAACCTTTTTTCTCTGTGACATAAAATTTTAAGGGGAAAAAAAAAATCTGTATGAGAAATTGTACTTTTTCTACAGAGAAGTTTGCATTGGTTTCATAAACATGTTTTTATTACAGCGCTGAAGCTAGACGCTGATGTACAAAAGTTTTAGTTGGGCTGGACTGGAGGATAATCAATCCTGTTACACCTCTGTATTAGAGACTATCACAGAACTGATATTCTTGATCAGACATGATTATGTAGTTATAAGTGTTCTGAGTTCTAAAACAAGGTAAGACTTGTTTTGGACTTCAGAATGGTTTTTAAAACAAAAAAACCTTTATGCTTATATGATTTTTGTAATTTTTATTTACTGTGTGTTAAGAGCATGCCCATCTTTGAAATATCAGTGAAAAAATTAATTGAGATAGTCAAGTTTAATTTAATAAAAATGAATTTTCAAAGGAATTGGGGACTTTTCATGTTCAGTTGGGAATACTCAAAAAAGTACTTTGAGGAGAAAGGAGAATGGAAGGAGAGTGAAATAGAATTGCACAGAACTTCATGTACATGAATTATATGTACTGCAATAGAAAAAGGACAAATTACTGAACTAAGAAATTGACAGATTCATCAAGTAATATCACTTTCAAGCTATTTTTTCAGATTTTTTTTAGTCCTATGAAATGTAAAATTTTATTTTGTTGGCAATAAAAGCCTTTGGTGCTTGGAAATACAGTTAAGTGCAAAAAATGCACACTAAGGTGAATTTAATTTATGGTAGGTTTACTTTATTGGTACTACAATAGCAGCAGAGTGAAAACCTAAGAATTTTCTTGGCAGTCTAAAAGGTTTAATGGAGTAAAATCAGGAGGACAGGACTCTTCTTTTTTTTTTTTCCTTCCTTTTTTTTCTCTCATTCCTCTTCTTTCATCTGTTGTGAAGTATGTTTGACTCTAGTAAGACTTGCATCCAGACCAGGTACGTGACAGGGATATAAATAGAAACATTATCATTTGGTTGTGAAAGAGGTGCTGTTACTGAAAGCCATCTGTATAATTATCTACTGAAAAAAACCTCTATTAAAGAGATTTATTCCTCAAAAAACCATGCTATACAGCATTAAAATACCAGTTAAATTGTATTAATAAAACAGATGGCTATAAAAGAAGCTGTTGCATTACACTGAGTGAAATATTTCCAAACACATTGCTTAAATTTTTATAATACTATTTTTTCCAAAAATATATGTCAGTTAACAAAGAAATGAGGAATGCAAGTTACATTTACATTACATTACATTCTAGTTTAGTACATCTTTTGCTTCATTCTCTAGCTTTTGAATCACGGTGGTTACAATATTTCAGAGAATATCATGGTCTGATGAACTTAATTGAACTAGAAGTTACCACTTTTAGTGGTACCACCATTTTAGTTTACCACCATTAATGGTTTTATATTAATAAGCAGATTTAATATTTTTTTGTAGTCAGTTTGAAAACTGTGTAAATAATGTAAAGATATTTTCCCAATTCCACAAGCATAATTCCTGTTGACGCCAAGGACAGAGTGGCATTCAGAGTATATGCTTTAATCTCTAGTGGCTCTTTTAGTTTTCATCGTAATGTTAGACGTATTTCAACTGATCCTAATGTATTTTAAAAGACCATATAGTGCCTTCTGATCTCTGCTGGATCACAAAGCAAACCCTGGAGTAGTCACTTCTAACAGAAACATTAATCAATGCGTGTTGTCTGAACTGATTCATCAGGGCTTGCAGCTTTCCAAAGCACCAACTTTTCTACAGTTTCAGCTGCGATAACTTTTCGTTTATCATGTGTTTGTTGCTTATTGAGATGTTTCAGGAGAAAATTATCTCTGAGGATGAAAATTAAGATGGTGCAAATAAAATGGTTATAAAACGCATATGAATTCTTAACAGAGCAGCTATAAATCACTTGTCATAAGAAATTAGTTACTGCATAGTATTCTCCAGTTCATTTTACCTCAGCCTTGCTTTCTATATAGTGCTTTGTTAACTGCATCTTGAAGGAAATTCCTTTCCATTTTCTGTTTTTACCTTGTTGGGGAAGTATTTAAGTAATGCATAAGGTTGTGTTTATTTCCAAAATTGTTAATGGACCTGAAAAACACTACTAGTTTTCTAAGTATCTCTAAACTGAGGAACTTCCTGGTTGCAAAGATGTTAGATGATGTTACTGGAGCTATGTAAGAAAGAGACCTTATTGTTTCCTGGAAGCAGGGCTGATGAAAGTCCAGCCTTTGCTATCAGTCTGTCAGGCATGTCTTTTGTTGGATCCTTTTCTTCAGTTTGGGATGAATTAGGGTGGGAGCATGCTCTGGCAAGATGGGTCCGTGTATGCTAACTACCCGACTGCCATAAATTCACAGCAATTAATTCATGTTGTAGTGAACTAACTGATTTACGCTGTGTAGATCTTCCATAAATAGAGCTGAATCAGTTTCTAATGAGACATACAAGAATCCCTTCTTACATGCTTGGAATCTTTTCTAAAAAGTTTTAATTAATCTCTTATTTACAAACTGTGGTTTGTTTTTTTTTTTTTAATTTATATTCAGGATACAGAAAATGGGATGCAGCTGGTTGTTACCTCATATTAAAGAAAGTTTGTTGCTCTCTTTAAAGCAAAAATTAGACCAAACATTTACATTTTGTTGTATTGTTAGCTTTTTTTTAACACCTAGTTTTCTTGCTTGCTCTTTTTGAAGTAATTTTAAAATCACATAGGTATTTCATACCAGTAACCAAAACCAGACAGGTCTTAGGATAAGCACTTCCTTTTGAATTGAAGGTCCTGTTGAAGTTGATCAACCTTGGTTAAAGTTACCTTGACGTAGTATAGCTTAGTGTAATTTTGTAAGTGTGATATATAGCTTTCTTGTATGCCATAAACAGTGTCTTGCTTAGCATGAAAATGAAGTTTTGGGTTTTAAGAAAATACTTTTGGAAAAAACAGCAGAAGGACAACCAAAGTTTGGGGAAAAAAAAGGGGGGGGGGGGGGGCCTGAGGAACATAGCTAAACCTGATGGGTATTTTTAACACCTTCAGAATTGCACCCAGAATAGCAAAATATATTCAAATAACTTTGTCGCTCACTAGTGATATGAGTCTCTTGTTTATAGTCCTAGGAAGGTTACTAACTAGTCTTTAGTAGAAATTAGATCTATTGCCAAGTAGCTAATTAATATTTCATTTGTATTTATTTCTTTATAGAAGAGCTGTTTTTTAAAAAAAAGATTGCCATTGTGGTTTCTGGCTAGTGAACAAAGCTGTTTTAAGTATCTGTTGCAATGTACTAATTAGATTTGACCCTTGTAATAGTAAAAAAAAAAAAAAAAGTTCAAATTTATTATTTATTATAATTGCCTTCATTAATTATTTCTACTCATGGAGTTTTGTGTATTGCTTTACTTGCAATGCATTACCAGAGCAGCTGAGAACTGCCCTTCATAGTTCATTGCCTAAGACCTATTACGGTATGCAACATTTTTGTAGCCTTTACAAATATAAGGCTTTCAGAAGGTGCAACCAGAGAAATTACTGGTAAACTGGGGAAGTGATTCATGGGCCATGAGCGTACCCGAGGGTGCCTCACCTGACCACCAAACCCTACTTTAGAAAGGCACAGGTCTCCAGTAAGTCTTTGGTCTGATCTGTTAGTCCTGTGGGAATGCCTAAGGTGCTCAAAACATCACTTTTTGCCTATGGTTAGGCATGAGAATCACACTTTGGCTATGTGGGGAAGAGCATAGCTTCAGTGGGTGTATGTAACAAGTTTTATAACAGAAGAGGGGCAATATTAGGACCCAGCACTACGAGAAATCTCCCAGAGGGTTCCTGGGTAGCATTTAGTATCTGAGCTCTAAGGTTCTTCCCTCTGTTGGGAAAGAACAGTCCCAGGAGTTGTTCCTGTGAGAGCAGCCAGCTGTAAAATGCTGATCTCTTTATCTAAAAATTGATAATAATTATAAATAAAAGAAGTAAAAGGCATCTAAATACCAGGAAATGTTCAGTTAGAAATTTTCACTCAAATACTTTTGCTTTTCAACTTCCCAGGGAAAACTAAAAAATTTTTAATGAAAGTAGGCTCTTTGCAGCAATAGCAATCCCCCTCCCTCCCTTTTTTTCCATTGAAAGACAGCACTGTGGGGAAAAAAATAATTCATTTTTGTGATATGACCACTACATGTATTTTAATGTTTCTCTATACCATGCACACATTCATTTTTCAGCTGTTTACACTGTATTTCTCTTTCACATACTTATTAACTACAGACAGTAAATTGTGTATTTTTTCCCTGTACACAAATGCTTTGTTCCAATATAGCAGTAATTTCTCTATCCTGTTTTTATGTTTTATTGATCCCTGCCTTCATCGTACTTTACCTGCTCTAACGTTATTGCTGCTTATGAGGTCCTAAATGTGTCAGTCTCGACTGCAAAGGCTTATTTTTGTTCCAAGTTATGACCCCGTCCAGAATTTAGCTGTAACTTCTACTTGTCTTTAAATCAGTGCTTTCAGTTAAAGAATACATCCATGAAAAGCAGATGATACTTTCCAACACTGTGGAAGGTTACACATGGCTCAGTGTAGGTGCTTAGAAGTAACTAAAAAAAAAAAAGAAAATTGGAAAAATATCTAGTACAAGCATAAATGACATCTCCAATGCACTTTGCAACTAGCAAGCAGAAAGACAGTAAATTAAATGAGTTAAGATTGCCAAGTATTCCTTCAAATTTAACTTAATTGAAGTGTATGTGTGTAATTAAGTCCCACAAAGGTAGAAGAAAATACACAAAAGGCAGAGCAGAGGTCTGGGATTGAAATCCTGCCTCTGTCAAAATCAGTGAGAACCTTGCCTTTGATTTTAACCAGGCCAGGACTTAATTTAATTTCTTCTTTCTGGTTTTCCTTTAATGCTTCCAAGAATCCATCAATAGTATCCCATGACCCAAAAAATCAAGACCCAATATTACATATTGGCTTGAGTTCAGTAGGAAATGTATCATGGCTGATTCCCTTACAATCTCAAAGACTCACTTTAATGGGAAGAGCCTTTCTTCCCACAAAACAATGCAATGCTCTTGCACAGAGAATAAAAATACCTTTTAAAAGATTTTCTGCCTGTCCTGTGCTAACTTTTAGAATTCTGTTATGATCATCATACAGATGGGTGGAGAGGATTAATGAGGTTTTACTCATTTTGTCTTTGCCTTTGCCAGGATGCTAATAGCTTGTGTGCATGTGTCTAGGTTAAACGAGGCTTTACTGTAACTATACATTATCACAAGCAGAATGCTTTCCTTCTTTCTTTCTTTCTTAATTAGACCAGCTGAAAAAAGTGGGCAAGATACTAAATTTGGGCCAAAATTACATGAACTGTCTCTTGGTGGCTCTTCCCGCAGGGTATGAGCACAAGTATCCCATGGCTGGGTAGGGATTCTGACCATCATCATACCCTGGACTGTAATTCAGGTCTATTCCCCAGGTTCAAGGCCTTGTATTGTCCTCCTTCCTGTGGTAATATAAAAGGTGACAAGAAAGAATAAAAACTTCCTAAAAATATTGTGTGCTACAGCTAGTTTTCCAGAAATTAAATTGTGCCCTTCTGGCCTGCCTTATCAGTTTAGGTTAGTATTGCTGGATGGTAAATTAGTGCTCAGTAACATGGTAGTGATCCTGCAACCTGGGCCTAGCGAATGGTGGACTGAGTGATGAAAAATAGTCTTATATGTGTAGCAGTGTGTGTCTGTCCTTTAGCAACTGAATGATACCTGTCCAGATACATACTGGAAGGTTTTTTTCCTATCTTGAGTGTCTGTGAGAGCACTTGGTACACTACAAGAAGTAGAACACATTTTGGGATGAGAATTTCCATGAGGTTGATTTGTGTTACATATCCCTCAGGCATTTTCTTAAAACCTTGTTTTGCTACTTCAATATTTACAGCCTCAGTTCCTCTGTCTCAAAACTAATTATTTTGCTTGTTGCTCATGATGATTACTTCTAGCATTATGCTAAAACTATATGTAACAGTAACCTAGCTGCCCTATGCTCAAAAGCTAAACTACTGAAAAATCAATGCTATCATTAATTACACAAATATGTGCCATTAAAGTTGTTTATCACCCCACTTTTCTGTGAGTTGCGTTCTTAATTAGGCATGTAGCCTCAGTGTTCTAACAACACTAAATATGATCACTTCTTCAAACTAAAAGCATATGTGTTATAAAATTCTATGAAAATGATAATTAGTGCCACAGAGTTAAGAAGTTTCTCAAAATTTTGACATCCAGATCCATTTTTTAAATATTGATCTCCATGATGAATGATATCCTCCATAAATGTATTTCTGATGGATCTATTCTTCTTTTTGATAGGAATTGTAATGCAGATACCCCTTGTCTTTGAAACTGCAAAAGACATTGTAAATCACAGGATCATAGAATGACTGAGGTCGGAAGGGACCTCTGGAGGGCATCTGGTCCAACCCCACTGCTCAAGCAGGGCCACCTAGAGCCAGTTGCCCAGGACTGTGTCCAGTTGGCTTTTGAATATCTCCATGGATGGAGACTCCACAACCTCCCTGGGCAACCTGTGCCAGTGCTTGGTCACCCTCACAGTCAAAGAGCGTTTCCTGATGTTCAGAGGGAACCTCCTGTGTTTCAGTTTGTGCCTGCTGCCTCCTGTCCTGTCACTGGGCACCACTGAAAGGAGCCTGGCTCTCACTTCTTTGCAGCTGAATATCTTCAGGTATTTATACAGACTGATGAGCTCCCCTGAGCTTTCTCTTTTCTGTGCTAAACAGTCCCAGTAAATCACAGCTGCTTAAATGTAATTGAATTTGAATGGCTATCTGTTGCATAGGGACTATACATAATTGTATATTGGATAAATGTGCTTGTATTGTATATATGTATGTATGTATAATTGTTTATGTATATAAATGCATTTTTAATATATGTATACGTAATGTGTATATATAGATATGCAGATATGCAGTTGCTTCTTTACGTGAAACACTAAAGTATGGCTGGACTTGATCACAGAAATCAGCTATTTTCCAGAATTCTTGATAAACCAGTATTTGATTCAGAGGCATTTCATATGATTCTGATGTTGCATTTCTTTAAAGTTTTACAGCTTTGTTGTTTCCCAACGGATCTTTGGGATGTTATTCTATATTTATTTCAAATTTATCCTAATGGAATAGCATCATTCTTTTTGGTTTTTTTATATTTGTGTGTTTAGCGTGTAACTCCTGACAATCTGTCATCAGTCAATACATACTTTAATCAAATTGTTAGTAAGCATTTTTATTATTTTATACTCCAAATGCAGAGTGTGGTGTCATGCACTTATTTTCAACTGTAGTGTGTTTTGTTGTTGTTGGCTCCTAAGTACAAGAATCACTTTTGAAAAATTATAAATTATTTTTGGGTAAAATATCCATGATGACTGTAGTCAATAAGTAGCCTACATCTAAGTTATGGAGATAAATGTTTCTAAATGCCCAAGGTACTTTTGCAAGTGGAATTGTTATTCTAAATGACGCTGGAAAATTATTTGCTGTCATATGTGCTGGGGAACATACTCTAAAATATAAAAAAATCTTAAACTAAAATTGGTTATTTAGAAATTGTATATTACTTTAATGATGGTCATTTTGAGTATGATACCAAAATTTTACCATACTCTTGCTTTTTTCAGACCAAAAAATAATCTATGAAGGAAAGAGAAATTTTCTGAGACCTATTTTTTGTTTTGTTTTCTTCTGCTGGGTGATTATGACTGCCCTCACTGTGATGTGAGATGGTGCTCCTGAGAAAGAAAGGAGAAAATATAGTGGTTATGTAACTTTTATTGCTTAAAATGCAGATATAAAATTGCTGTCTATTAGGTAACATTTTCAGTATTCTAGTAAACTTTTACTGACAAAAAAGATTATTGTTTAACATTTCTTCAACTGATAAAAGGAGGTTAAAAGTTAGGTTCTTGTGACAATATTTTCTATTTTTTTTTTTGTCCTTCTGATCTCCTGCAAATTGAATAAAATTGTGAAATACACACAGTTCACACAAACACAAATACATTAGTGGCCTGACTCCAGTAATGGTGAAATCTGTCCTGGCTGTCAAGATGCTAAAACATTAGCATCAGAATAACCACACTAAGCACCATGGAAAAAGATTGCTTACAAAATGCATACTGCAAAGTGTAGCTATGGAATCTTTTCTATCTGATAAATATTTTAAATGAAGACTGTTTACATCATATTAGTTTGGACCAACTGCATGTCTCATTTAATGTAAGTACTTTGTTTTCACCATGTAGTGGTGTCACATCTATTGCTTTGAAAAATTGATGCTCGTTTTTACATAATTCATAGTATCGTGCCTGCTGAGATGAGTGAAAAATGCTTAATATATTCATGGCATTACTTCTCTAACATTTTCAAGGTCAGACGTTTAATTGATGCTTGATTCTAATTCTATCAATGTCAGTATGTTCATTTTAAAAAAGGGAAATGACAAAGAGAACGTTTTTTAAAATAACTTTTCATGTCTGAAGTGTATACAGAAAACATTGTGAAGGCCTTACACCTGATTTATGTTGACTCTTCTACATGACGAGAACTGTTTATCATATAATCTGTATTTTATTGTGGGGATGTGGCATAGTTATTGAGAATTTTCAAGGCTGTAGCCAAGGGATACAAAATCTTTCCAAGAACAATACTGTACATACATTTGGTTTTGTGTTGGCTGATGTTTGTCTTCGGAGGGGATTTTATTTGGCTGTGTTCAAAAGCCTTACAGCCTTTGGAAGCTGGTTTATGAAGCTTCTACTTTCCTTGGAGCAGTCAGGCTATTGGCCAAAGAAAAATGTTTGCATGAAGGGTATCCAGGGTAACAACAGTCTGGTCATGCATCCCAGTCCCTCAGTCTTCCAAGCCTATGGGTCACTGGTTCTTCTCAGTTATCCTCAGCTTCCCTCCAACCCCTTGGTGTGCTTGAACAGAATATCCTTAGCTCAGCCCACAAGTTATGAAGCTGCTGGGCAGCAGAAGCTGAGATACGTTCACCTTCAACCAGGTGCACTTCATTGGTCTCCTGTCTTTTGCATCAGTGTAACAATGATAGAGCTGGGAAATGTTGGGAACTCGTGTTCGCCAAGGGATTGGGGCGAGACATAAGGGCAATCAATTAAACTGCTATGCAAACAGTAGTGGAATTCCTCAGTTTTAATCAACTACCCTAAAGTTACCCTAATACAGCTCTGCAGATGCAAATCTTAGGAAAGTCACTTTGCAGACCAGCTCTGCGATTAGAAATAACAGAAATAATTCTGCAAAATGGACAAGGTCAAGCAAGCTCCGCTGGGAAAAGTCCCAGTGACCCTCTAAAGACTTGCAAAAAAGTGAAGAAGTGTGTAGAAGAAACAAGATTGGCCCAATTCAGCAAGGGTGTGTATTGTGGGTAGGGAATGTGGAGAAGATGTAGCTAGAAAGGGAGAGGAGTTACACAGAAATACAAATAATAAAATGTGTCTTTTGGCGTTTTCGCTTATTATACCCTCAGTGAAGATTCAAATGTACTTGGAAAAGTTTCCTGATGGTATTTTTCCTGTTAGTTTAATCCTTGCTTCAATATACACTTGGTCCTCCTAAGGCTTGGGAGTAAAAAAAAATGCAGTAACTCATTCTGTTTGTTCAACTTTGTTGAAATAGGACAATACTGTAAGGATGATACGTGCTACCAGTGTTGGACTGATGGTTTATCTCCTGGGAGGTCTGTGTCCCTAAACTATAAAGGAGAATTTAAAAACTTAAATGAAATTCACTTTCTTAAAAAAATAAATAGATAAAAAAAATTTGCTGCATTATTCTAAAAAAAGTAGTTGCATTTTTGTTTTCTTCGTAACTCCAAATGAAATAAAGGAAAATTATGTACAGGTATAGATTTCTTTTTTTGCTTTGCAGTGACATTAACTGTATCTTTTCTGCACTGTTATCTCTAGGAATCTGGCGAAAGAAAGCACAAAGCAGATCATAAGAAATAGGGGTAGAGTAGAGCTGAAGAAGATAGTCTGGTCCATCACCTTGTCTACAGGTAAAACTGACCCTGCCTAAATAATTCCTGATGAATGTGTATTGGGTTGGCATGGCAAGGTTTTGGTAGTGGGGCGGCTACAGGGGTGGCTTCTGTGAGAAGCTGCTAGAAGCTTCCCCTATGTCCGACAGAGCCAATGCCAGCTGGCTCCAAGACAGACCCACCTCTGGCCAAGGCCGAGCCCATCAGCGACGGTGGTAGCACCGCTGGGATAATGCATTTAAGAAAGGGAAAAAGTTACTGCGCAGCAACAATTGTAGCCAGAGAGAGGAGTGAGAAGATGTGAGAGGAACAACTCCGCAGACACCAAGGTCAGGGAAGAAGGAGGGGGAGGAGGTGCTCCAGGTGCCGGAGCAGAGATTCCCCTGCAGCCCGTGGGGAAGACCATGGTGAGGCAGGCTGTCCCCCTGCAGCCCATGGAGGTCCACAGTGGAGCAGATATCCACCTGCAGCCCGTGGAGGACCCCACGCCGGAGCAGGTGGATGCCCGAAGGAGGCTGTGACCCTGTGGGAAGCCTGCGCTGGAGCAGGCTCCTGGCAGGACCTGTGGCCCCATGGAGAGAGGAGCCCACACTGGAGCAGGTTTGCTGGCAGGACTTGTGACCCCACGGGGGACCCACGCTGGAGCAGTTCGTGAAGAACTGTAGCCCATGGGAAGGACTCACGCTGGAGAAGTTCGTGGAGGACTGTCTCCTGTGGGAGGAATCCCACGCTGGAGCAGGGGAAGAGTGTGAGGAGTCCTCCCCCTGAGGACGAAGGAGTGGCAGAAATAACGTGTGATGAACTGACCTCAACAGCCATTCCCTGTCCCCTTGTGCCGCTGGCGGGGAGGAGGTAGAGAAAATTGGGAGTAAAGTTAAGCCCGGGAAGAAGGGAGGGGTCGGGGGAAGGTGTTTTTAAGACTTAGGTTTTATTTCTCATTAGCCTACTCTGATTTGACTGGTAGTAAATTAATTTTTTTTTCCCAAGTCGTGTATGTTTTGCTCGTGATGGTGATTGCTGAGTGATCTCCCTGTCCTTATCTTGACCCATGAACCTTTTGTTATATTTTCTCTCCCCTGTCAAGCTTAGGAGGAGAGTGATAGAGCGGCTTTGGTGGGCACCTGGCATCCAGCCAGGGTCAACCCACCACAGAATGTATGCCTAATCTTTTATTTATAAACCTCCAGTGATAGATTTTCATCTGTCAATAAATTTGCTATCTAGACAAGTGTTTAGCAATCTTCTTTTTTTTAGACTTTTGTTCTTTAAGGTCCAGCCTAAATATCTTCTATGTCAGAAACTACACCTACTACTTACTGACCTATGCATAGCAGAAATGCAACATCATTTGCTCGTGTCAGTCTTGAAAGTTACAGTGATGTCTCCTTTTACACTTTTCTAGTCTAGACACTTTAAATATCTGTTCATGGACTGTGTCCTTGAAATCTAACTATTCTTATTGCCCCTCTCAGACCTTGTTCTGCTGCTTTACCACCTTCTTAAGAGCAAAGCCCAAAAGGGAAACGGCACTCCAGATGGGCTAATCCTAGGAGCCATGTCGGGAAGGTCCTTTTTTAGTGTGATGATTTGCCCTGGGAAAACAGTGGCCAGGATCATTCCTGACTGTACTTCTAAACTGTTTAAACTAGTCTTCTCACAAATAATTCTTCACTGTATGGTTCAGCAATTAAAATGTTCCAGGGACAATTCCTAGTGGGAATGGAGTGAGCATTAAGCCACTCACTTTTGGATGCTAAGGCAGCTCATAAGCATAGATTCGGGCTGCTCCAGACCATTGGGCCTAAGTGTCTGGGAATGTTTCCAAGATCACTTAATTTGCTAGTAAGAATGTTATGACTGCCATTGAAGAGTTGCTCTTTGTAGTAGCAACATATATTCTGTTTTCACTGAAGTTTTCTCGTTTCTTATCAGATTGTTTTGTGGCGAAAAAACATTTGACAGATGACTTCCTGAAAAAAAGTGTAGATGTAGTCTTGTTTTAAGTTCCTGGTATCCCCAGGACAAGTATTCTATTTTGCACAACTTATTGGGGATTCATGGGGTTTTTTCTTTGTTTGTTTCTTTTAATCCTCTTGTTAAAAAAATGTTTTTCTAGCATAGGCTTTTCATGAAAGGGGATGGAGAGACAGGGAGAGACATTTCACATACTAGAACGGACAAAGTCAGGGGAGGAATTGGAGCACGGACCTCTATTTCTGAGGTCAGTGTCCAGATTAACGTGCTGTTGGGTATCTGAGCAATATCTACCTTTCAAAATTTAAGGGTCAAAATATTTTGAGTTAACTTATTCACAATATCCTTCAAATGCTCGTTCGAGGAAGACGTCTTAGTATCCTCTTTTGGAAAAATATGCAAAAGTTTAGAGGAAAAATATGCATAAGTTTAGAGTCTTGTCTCCTCATCCTCATATTTGAGTGTCTCTCTCTGTTGCTGTGGTGAGGGAAAGCCTAAATGAATGACTTACACTTACAACATTAAAGATATTTGTTCCATAGATGAATAATTATAGCTTCAACTCAGAGTGGCTCAGTTTTACTCTGGATATTATTTTTTATGATGGGTTGTGTCTCCTGAGTTTCTGATATACATTTATACTCTACCACTTGGCTGGACTCTGATTTTGAATTTTGTTGCTTCCTTGAAGGTTTGGTTGGATTAAACCTCCACATAACTGGAATCCTTTGGGTAAGCAAAGAAAGGAGGCAATTGTCGCCACGCCTTGTTCTTTAAAAAGGACAATTATGGTCTTTATTGAAGTCCCAGTCCCCAGACTCTCCTTTCTGAGTTTTTAAAATGAAACCCTTGTGTCTGTATGTAAAACCTAAGACATTTGTACTTGAAAGGCATGACAGATCACAAGCACATAGAAGGAATTTAGAATTAATTTATTTTCAAAATAATTGTTTTTAAAGTGGCTTTAGGAGTGTGGGGATTTGGCTAATGGTTTTTGAATGACTGAGATAAGAAATACGAAAAATAAAGACTGTGATGCATAACATAACCAAGTATTCTGTAAAATTGAAAAGCATACAATGACTAGATCATTGTACTATGTCAGTAAGTGATGACAGGACATTTATTGTATTATTCTTCACTGTATGCTTTGTCCGGCTGTAAGCTGAAGGTTGAAAGCATTCAGCCATCAAAATTGATAATGAAATCCAGTCCTCAGGGAACTCCCACTCAGGAAACTGAAGCAGAAATGATCTTATTAGAGTGCATGTGAGAGCAAATGAAAAATGATGCAAATTGTACAGCGGTGCATGATAGTGAGATTTTCTGGCATCCACGAATCATCACATTGCTCTGATCAGAGGTAGACATAGATTTGCTGTCCTGTTATACGTTTTCACTGCTTTATATTAGCAGAAACCAAAACATTTGAAATGAAGAGTTGCCCTTTTTGTAGAGTATGAAATACTACAGGGCTCAGTGGACCTGCCCTGCCTCATCTAGTCCAGGGACTGGAGACTGAACTGGTTACCATGGTTTGGTGTCTGTCAGCAAGTTGATACTGCTCGGTCCTGGAAGGCACTTCAGGGATGAGAACTGCTTTTTTTCTTGAAGCTAATGTCTGCAGTGTTTGTTTAGGGTGCTCTGTTCCATATTCTCTTCTATAAATGTGCAAATAAACACCCTTATTGCTAATTTGTAAGATGTTCTGGAGTGGGTATCCCTCAGTCACTGTAGTTAACACAGTTCCCTTTGTATAAATAACTAGTAAAAATAAGGTAAATATGGTTGGTACTCCCAGGTGTCCCAGGGAGAACAAGTGATTGTTCTGTTCAATGACTGTCTTTCTACTCCTAAGGATTTATCCTTATGCAAAGTATGAAATAGTGTGTGTGCATGCAAATCCAGGCAAAAAAATAAAAATAATAAAACCCCCCAGGTATTCATATATTGTAGTATGTTTTTACCAGTCAATGACCTCTGGTCGAGGAAAACATGTACAGAATCTGCCTGGTTGTCTTTATTTTTGGCCATTAATTTCTTTCGGCTTTGTGCCACTGCTATTTCTGATCACAGTTGTCAGAATAACTGAGAGCGGATGTAAAGATACTAGCATTTTCTGATCTCCTTTGTTAACAGACACGACACAAATATTTTCTTTCTCTGCACTACTTAGCTACTGACACTGTAGTGATGCCAACACTGCTAAAATAGTGCTGCTTCACCTTTACACCTTGGAGAAGGACGTATCCGAGCAGATGCAATCCCTACCCTCATGGCCTTTGCATGGAGGAGTCTGCTCTGCCTGAGATGTATAGAAAATCCAATATGCCAATATACAAAGAGGGAGGGGGGAAAAGTCTCATGTCCTTCATTTCTAGTCCTTCCTGAATATATATTTGTTTCTGGTTATATACAGAATAAGTTGTACTTGAGGTCTTCGGAGGGCAAGAAGCAAGACCAGTTTTTTACTCATTATACGTCAAGTACTTTCACTTCATATTTTTTCTGCTTATCAACAGGTTGTCTGGAATTTTTTGGCCAGGTTCAAGCTTGATTTCATAACTTGTGAGTTGTTAGTTTTTGAGAATGTTCTGGGTTTTTTGGTTTGTTCCTCAGTTGTGATTAGCAAGAAGTTTCCACAGGTAAGACTTCACTCTTTTCTTTTTTAGCTATGCTTGGAAGTCATTTGGAGGAACTTTTGGGATTGACTGTCATCTTGCTAATTGCTGACAACTTCAGAAAGGTTGGCCTACACTGTGTGTCGTAGTGTTTAGTGAAACCAAACAAGATAGAGCAAACATTGAGTCATGACCTGTCAGCTCTGTGAGGTAAATGCCTGTTTGCCTCTTCTTCTCCTTATTCATCGGACAGTTACCCTTCAGTGAGAGAAAACCATCCCTGAACTGCCCTATGTTTACTGTAGGGTGACCTTCAGAATATCATGCATGTGGAGAGTTAACCTGGAGCAGGCAACATGCAGTAGCTTTTAGTTTAACGAGTCCTGAGGCTACATACCCTGCATGAAATGGCTGTCTCTGCTAGGATACCTTCCAGACACCAGAATTTTGCTGCTGCTCAGCAGAAGGATGAATTTGTCTCAGGAGGTAGCCACAAGAACTGGGGGGGAAAAAAAAAAAAGAAAATTCTTCTCTGCACAGATCCAGAAGATGCTCAGTGCACTCTGTCCCCAAAACAAGGGTCAAACAATTTTGTCTTATTTACTCTTACATTACTTTATAAAATTGAGGAATATATGTGTAATAAATATTTTGTGCATGCTTAGTGCATGCCACCTGGTGCATCTCATGTTGAAATATTTCATTTTTAGCTTTGGTAAAATTTACATTGGATTAGTTCTGTGTGGCAAGCGATGTATGTAACTGTATAAACTTGCTGTAGTCCTCTGAAGGTACATGTAGTGCTCCTTGGTAAGTAATGACCTTTATCTTTTTAAGTTATTTTTTAATAGTTGAACAGGTAGTTAGTTGATTTGTTAGTACCCAAATACTGAACAAAACTCTTCAACTTGAGCTAAAACTCATTAGCTGATAAGGAAAAAATTGAGATGCTTTTTGAGAAGTGATTCTCTTAATCTTTTTGTGTCAGTCAAACACGCATGACATACTGACTGCTACTGCTATTAAGCTCTGCCTATTTGGTCTGCCTGGCTAGTCCTATTTAATTGTGTCACACAGTTCCACACTGCCTGGAGAAAAGACTGTATGCCATATATATTTTAGCAGTATACAATTGAAGGTATAAATAAAAGAGACAGGAGTTGATATATTTGTATGAGTTTATTTGTATAAAATAAGATGCATAGATCAGAGAGAGCACTAAGTATGTTAAATTGGAATAATCAATCATCTTTTTATGATCTCAAAGTACCTCTCAAATGGTTATTTCCCTTCCCAGCACCTTTGGGAGATGAGTCAACAATAACTTATTAATATTCTTGTTGACATAAATAGCAGGCGAGTTTTATGAGGCAAAATGGCCTTTCTATAAGTGGAAATGTTGAACCTGGAGCAGATCCAGTCTGGACTCAGAGTCAAGAGTTGGATTTAACCTCTGATTTTGCTGAGCTGAGTTTTAGAGTAATTTATTTTAAATGGTTCCTAGAGAATAGTACTGCTGACGAGAGCCTTAATTCACTGGCTTTCTTGGTTATTATAATTATTATTATTAAAATACTAATAGATAATCTGTTTATGCAGTAAGGTGGCTGTATACTACAGAGAAGTAACTGTGAAGGTCATGCAATTTTTAAGGAGAATCTCCACATATATAACTCCAATGGTCTTATTGCAGAGTTATTCACAGTCAAGTGTTCTGCACAAGATTGCTCTCCTGGGTGTCTTGGGGCAGGTCCTGAAGGTCATGGTGCCAGCTGGAGCTGGCTGCCTTGCTGGGATCTGACCTAGGGCTTCTACTGCCCAGCTCCTGGGAGGCTGTAGCACAGTGCTTTTGTTTTAGCCTCTGCCCAAGGGAAGGGAAGGATGGTGGTTGGAGATGGGAAATGTGTCCCTGATCCCAAACAGGTTTCCCATTAGGCTCATGGTGCGAAAACTCAAGTCACTGACAGAGGACTCTGTGTTTCCCCTGTACTGCGGGATCAGGCACTGGGGACTGTGCTAACTTCTCCTGAAGAGGGGACAAAGGAAGCTATTTACTGCAATAGATCTTCACAATATTTTCCCCTTGATAGTTTACTGATAGCTGGCTTAGATGAAGTTGCTTTTGTTTAAAATTTATAGCATCGAAATCTGACAAGAATAGGACACTTCAGTTCCTTTCCTTCTTTCTCAATTGTGGCACCAAATTTATTATTTTTTTCCCACTTCTTTCCATCAGGCAGAGTAGAGGGAGTGCAACTCCCACTGCTGCAGATCTTCACATTCATCTCTAGCATTCGTGCAGAGCTCTATGCACCATTGACAAATTACATAAAGATATAGTGCAATTTCTTAACAGTTTCTTATATACCATATGGAATTATTCTAATGGCTATAAGATGAAAAGTAGCTAAGAAGCATATCCAGATCCTAATCTTGTCTTTACTAGATGTAAAACTGTTTGATGTATTCGCTCTTTTTCTGTATTTGGCATTGGAAGCTCAGAGACCACTCCTTTGTGATCCGATCATGTAAGCACTGCAATTTTTTGTGGAAGGTTGGTACAGTAGTGGAATCATGCAAGAACCTGAAATGACTACTGAAGTAATTACTGTCAGTTGGATAAAAATATACTCTGTCCCAGCTTCAGAAATGTAAGAAGCTGATGAACTTTTAAACTCCTGATATTTCTTTAATTCTTTTGTTTTATAGCTGGGCAAAAAAACAGTTACAGTAACTGGTGTAGTTTTATTCTTTTAACTGAATGATGGGATTATTTCAACATTTGTATTAAAAAAAAGCATTAAATGAATTGCATTAAAGAAAAGTGACATATTAACAACTCAGAGATAGCAGTTTCATTTCCCAGTGCCTACTTTGGGTCCTCATGGTCTAATACATCTTAACTTCAAAGCAGTTTCTTCAGGATCCAAGAATGGAGCTTGAGTATGACTTCAGCATTAAAGGTTGCTTCTGACTTTGATAATTCCTTATATATGCAGGGACAGTTCTCTCTGCCTCTGTCTCTCATCCTTTTTTTTTTTTTTTTTCTCCTTTTTTGTTAAAGCTTTATAGTTGAACTGATTGCTTGGACTGATTTTGTGAGTGGTGATGTGAAAATAAACTCTTTGTTAAAACATTACATTTTCTTGAAAATATTTCTGTTTCTCAGAGCAACATACAGGATAAAAGATGAGCATAATTTCTGTATCAGGTAATGATCTAAGAGTATTAATTTACAACAAAATAGTGTTAAACTCTCCATCTCATAATGAAAGGAGCCAACATTTTATTAGTAGAAGTCTAGCTAGGGTATTCCTCTTATCTGAAATAGGAGTGGCTCGTATGTATTTTCCCATGTTGGAAAAGTGAAGAAAAGGGCAGTCTTTGTTATTAGTGATATAGCTGCATGTATCTATAATGGGTTAAAATTTGTATACTGGCCTTCACCTTTTCTTCACAACTATTGATGCACGTTTGAAGACTAGCTTGAGACTACAGACCATAGAAAATCCCATTCCAAGTTAATGATGTGGATTTCCATCATTAATTTTAAAGTCACAAAACTTCATCCATTTGCTGTACTGATTTGTTAATGAGAGGACTTCTGTGTTCTCCCGTGTATGCTACTTGTTTTGTACATTGGCAGAGCTCGGGACCTAGGGTGATCTCCAGGACCTAGCGTCATCTGGAGGTAATAGCTGCTCTCAACAGGATTGTTTCTAATATATTATGGCTGAAATTCCATGTCTGAGTTTGTCTGGAAGATTCTTTTTTTCTGAAGGATCCCTATTTTCTCAGCTTTCTCTGCTTTCTAATAAGGAAGAAGTGAAGTTGAAAGAAAATATGGAATCATTTGCAGACCATCAGTTCTGCAATTAGGAAAATACAGCTTCTGTGACTAGCTGCATTTGTCAACAAGACAATGCACATCAAATTAGTGTCCACTTAGCAGAAATAATTTTAAGATTTCTGCCTTTCAAGCCTGGTAATGCCTACAAACCTCCAAAATTGTATTTTATGTAAAGATAGAAGCTCTTGTCTCTTCATCCCTTCACCTTTAGGAAAGCACTCTGTGATACTCTTTGACACCCTTTACTATTATTAAGATGATGCCTCGGCTGAAATGCCTGTATAAGAAGGGAAGAGATCTTCGAGGCAGTGAGTTATGGACAATAAGCCTTGTGGTAGAAAGGGTCATTGCAAACCTCTGCTTGCACAAGTTGAGTTGAGGCTTCTATATGTTTTCTGAAGAAAATAAATTTTTTAAACCAAATTCATTTGTAAACCTTTCTTTTCTTTTGACTGTATTTGACTTTTTTTTCATAAAACAATTGCAGAGATAACAACATTCATGGAAAAGTGAAGATCATCAACAGGAGGTTTTTCTGTTGTTTCTCTGATGGCTGATTGTCGTCCCTCACCGCCTATGGAAGAAACAAGGACACTGTATTTTGTCACGTTCCCATTTCCAGATTTTGAAGTGGAGAGAGAGAAATGCATTTGAAGCTTTGAATTCATGATCTGCTCGAAGAATGGGTAAACTCCCTGTGACCCTACTCATGCATCCTTCATTAAAACTTGAATCAAAAATTCAAGTCGAGATTAAAACTTGAATCAAAGATCAGTCTTTGTCTTGCTTTGAACTTTACCATCCAGTTCTTCGGCACAGCATCGAGAGCTGCGATGCCTGCTCTCAAGCAGCACCCCTGAATGTGTTCACAACTCGCTCTGCCCAGGCACTCTGCCTTTTGCCTCCTCTCTCCCTCCTACAGCTGAAGAAAATACTGGGGATAAGTACGTGGCTCACAAGCCACATGGTACACACTAGATCCTTAACAGAGAATCCACCCTGCCACGTGCTTGATCCCATTCAAATCTCCCCTTGCCCTTACTCTGTTCTGGCAAGAGAAGGGAAGATAATCTCCCACATTATAGGATATAGGACTAAGAAAAACCTGTTTGATAGAAATGTAAAGGAACAACTTTATTTAAAATACAGCAACTGTCAAAAGTCTCTCTTAGATATTGACAGTCTTTTTCTTCCTCATAACTTTCATATTTTCTGTGCATATGACAGGATTGCCAGCCACCTCCTTCTTTATCTCTTCCTGGGAGTAGGTGTACATTCCCTGTGCATTCCTTTGTTTTTTCCAAGTGGGGACAGCCATAGGAAGAGCAATTGCTCCAAGTTCCTGAAAAAATAAAGCTTACTCAAACTTACTTCTCCCCTTTTGCGGACATCCCTCAGACTGTACTGGAATTAGTCACTATTGCATGGTAATAACATTTTTGTACTACCTGGATGCACTTTTTCTACAGCCCTCTCTCCTCTGAGGCATCTCTGCTGTAGAGTTTAAAGAGCTGATGCAGTAGAACTGAAAAAAATATTCCTGTGGGGAATTTAGTGCCCATTTATCATGGCTGACCTTCCTGGGATGGGGCAGCAGTGCTTGCCATTGCCTTTGCATTCTTTCAGATCCAATGCATTTTAATAGTCCTGTAGCCAGCAGGCTTCTAAATTATCAAAGTATACGCACATATTTCTAAAAAAAAAAAAAAATGTAGAGTGAAGTAGTGTTTCCTTCAAGAGGAAACAGATAAGATGAAAAAGTTAGGATAGGGTGGTAGTAAGAGGGGGGTCGGGGAATTATGGAAATAGAGATGTCTCAGAGCAGTCTTCTAAAATCATGGAAAGAGAAGTGATCTTTTTACCACCTCTGAATGCTATTGGAACATGTGTTGGAATTTTAGTAAGATTCAG
Source organism: Gymnogyps californianus (assembly GCF_018139145.2). NCBI lineage: Eukaryota > Metazoa > Chordata > Aves > Accipitriformes > Cathartidae > Gymnogyps > Gymnogyps californianus. Next base: position 44,368,011 of record NC_059472.1, read on the forward strand.
GCCCCACCCCTGCTTTAAAATTTATTCAAAGTATACTCTTTAACTGTGAACACTTATTAAAGCTCAAGAGAGTTCAAATTCCACAGTATTTTACCTGCTTCTGCTTATGTCATAAGCTTTGCTGAGTAATGAACCATCTCTCTCATCAGCCACAGACAGAGTATTTGGGCAATTAGGCAAGGCTGGAGTGGCCTTAATAACTTCAAAAAGGAGTCACTTTAATATTCACAATAAATGCTTTTGCTACATTGTTTCCTTGTGACCTTTACTTAGCTGTTTTATTACCCTACATGCACACTTTTCTTCTCTCTCATTTTTACGCATGCAGCTCTGCATCTTTGTGGGTAGCTATTTCAACAAGTTGTGGATTCCAGATAATGGGTTTTGGCATCCTAATCTTTTCTTTTTTTCTAAATGTATTCAAAATGTAAGTATATAAATGACTAAGATCCCTCCCTTGTGCCTCTATGTATTGTTTTCTAAATGTGCTACTCGATGGAAATTCCACTGTCTGTGATGCTCCTATTTCTTCTACATCAACAGAAGGTGGTGATTATTTATGAGTTCTTTCTCTAGCATAGCATGGGTAGTTCGAGTTTCTCATACTGCTGGACAAAAGAAGGTGCTGTTATCTGAAAGGGAATTGATATGTGCCCATTGCTGTAATGCTGGTGGCACGATCATAGTACGTATATCAAACTTCCCTTTTACCTGCAAGTGTGAAGCAGGCAAAGCTGTCCAGTTACTTTTTCTTTTTGATCAAACAAGCAAGTATTTTTCTCATAGATGAATCTAAAGGGAAAGGAAAATATTTGTTGAAGTAGTTTACATTAAGCCACATGTTGCTGGAAGTTTTTTTTTGGTCTGATTATGCAAGTCCAGAATAAAGAATAACATGGAAAGAAGAGAGATAAACATCTTTTATAGAGTTGCCTGGAGAGTTATTTTACTCTATTTTTTAAAGCTTTTTGCTTTTTTCCCATTGATAGTAGCTTTCATGGGAAGAAAAACGCCTCAGAGGTGCAACAGTTCTGTTACTTGTCTGACTATGAGACTGAAGAAGCCCCCTTCAAACACACTGCTAGCTTTTTCCCAGCAATTACTTTCTCCATAGGGAAAACTATTTTATCTGCCACCTGAACTTGCATCTTTCAGGGGACAAGTTAGTGCACTCATGCAGAATTTTTCTTTTTTTTTTTTGGCAAAAAGCTGTACGTTATCACTGAAACTATCTGGTAGCTTGCTGCTGTCAAAAGTGAGCATGCCTCTGTGATTTATAGATCAAAATTTCATACAATAATAATGAGGCTAGGACTAAGGAATCTTTACTTTCCACATTGTATTCTGCGCCTTTCAAAAAACTTCCATCCAGATTAATGATGTTATCCTGTGATTTGGTCTTACACCACTTTAATCGACACTTCACTAGCTATTCAGATATATTGCCATTAGCAGGGAAAAGAAAAACCAAATAACACCTGAATGAATCTTATAATCCATTCAATATGGACCAATACAGTGTCTGGGTGTATGTAAGGATAAACATATGTACATACACATGGATAAATGTATGTACATGTTGATTAGGTCATTAAGCCATGCCAGGTCAGTTTTATTATGGCAGATGAATTATTTGCAGAACTGGTAAAATTTTAATTAATTTTAACTTATGTTTTCTCTAAAATAAGATTTTATTCTTTAAATAAAAGAATTTTGAAACACACCTTCTTATGGTTTTACTGATTTCTCAGCCCCATACCCCCTTCCTTGATTTTTCAGCAGCAAAACATAAAAAGGGAGCAAGGAGTTAGGGAATAACAAAGGAATTAGTAAATTCCAAATCATTTTCTCCTTAGAAAAAACAGGTCAGCTTTGGTTGCCTTTTTTGGTTTCTTTTTTACTTTAAACTAGTTTTTTCTAGGACCTATACAAAGAGAAAAGTTTTCATAGAAAGGTTTCATTTTCCTACCAAAAGAGTTAGCTGGTTTGCTCAGGTTTGAAAATGGTCAAACCAGGAATAAATTTGAAGATCTTCTTGGTTGTACTAAATGCTTCCTTGGACGTGGGCCATACATATGCTTTGCTGGAGCATCGTCATTCTGTTTACAAATTTACCTACCGAATTGCTTGTACTGAAATAATGCTTATTGGGTGCAGTGGTATTGACAGGATTAGTAGTTCTTCAGGCTTGCTTTTATCAAGGTGAGTACTGGCTTTGGATGTGAAATAGCTTAGGAAATCAGTTCTGTCTCTTTCAAACTTGTATTTGTTCATATGCAGAGCAAGATGAAGTATCTGGTATAGCGTTCTGTTAGATGCTTGGGCTGAAGAAGACAAGGCTTTAGGGAGACCTTATTGAGGCCTTTCAATACTTAAAGGGGGCTTATAAGAAAGATGAGGACAGACTTTTTAGTAGGACCTGTAGTGATAAGACAATGGGTAATGATTTTAAACTAAAGGAGGGTAGATTCAGACTAGAGATAAGGAAGAAATTTTTTACGGTGAGGGTGGTGAAACACTGGAACAAGTTTCCCAGAGAGGTTGTAGATGCCCTATCTCTGGAAACATTCAAGGTCAGGTTAGATGGGGTTTTGAGCAACCTGATCTCGTTGAAGGCATCCCTGGGGGGTTGGACTAGATGACCTTTAAAGGTCCCTTCCAATCCAAACTATTCTATGATTCTATGATTCTATGAAATGATTCAAAACATACCTATGTAACTCCTCTCAGATGACCATCACAGCAGTTCACGGGTTAATCTGTGACTGACTGACTGTGATCCAATGGTACAGATAGATGTGGACACCAGAACGTGTCATAGGAATGCATTTTTCTCTTTTTCATGGAGTCCAGGTCACATACGAATAGTGGCTCTTCTTTTATATTTCACATCTGACATTTCTGGTGTCTGCCAGTTTGCGTACATGAGAGGTATGCTGTGGTTGCCCTCAGGCTGTTTGTGACCCCTGTTGTAGGCTTGGCATCTCTCCAGCGGCTGACATCAAACACTGACAGGGTTGGTTTTGTTAGCAGTCCTGTGACCCTAAAACATCTGTTAGTTGTGGCTTGATTATCTTACTTGGTCTCACCACTACGAATGCTTTTAAAAGTGGTAAGTCACATTAGATTGCAGCTTCTCTGACACATTGCAATCCCTTATGCTGCTAAGTGATCCTGTATAATTTTGGCATAAAATCTAGCAATCAAGTCAATGTTGTCAGAGGCAGTACACAGCTTTAGCAGATTTTTTTTGCCATATACTTATTTTTCTTTGAAATAGGAGGAAAATGTGTGTTTTGTAAATATTTCAGAACAGAAGGATAAAATATTAATCAAATGCACTGTCAATTTTATCACATGACTTTCTTTCTTCGCTCACCAAACTTAGAGCCAGCACACTTTCTTCACCAGGCGGTTCTCTTAGATACACGAGAGTAAAATACATACCTCCTCTGATCTCTGTTGCAAGTCTGATGGTTGCCTAAAATGCTCCATATCGCACCTGACCCAGCCATCACCAGTCTTGCAAATAAGTTGTCCTAGTCTAGATCAGTGATAGGCGAACTTGTGGCTGGTGCTCACATAAAGCATCCCTCACGTACTGTGCCGAGCCTGTGGTGATAATTTGCAGTGTCTATGGTCCTGCTGCCTTGTCAACATGGAGAGTTTTGGATTATTTAAATAAGAACTACTAGCACTTTTGGCTTCCGAATAAGTCCTAATGAAATAAAACTAAATGCTCCCAGGAAAAGCCTTTCGTTCTACTCCTTTTCCTGTCAAGGCTTCAATATACCAGAGGTTTGAAATCTAAAGCACTCTTGCTTTTGTGTGCATAAATATGCTACCGCAGTGCTCCTCAGCTGACTGCTTGATGATGTGATGTTAGTATTTTTCTAATTCCAGTCACTAAGTGAATTTCACAGTTGAAAGAGCTAGTTTGATTTGCTCGTAGGGAAAAATATAGATTGTTCAACATTGGTTATAAGTGTGTATCACAGGTGTTCAATACCACACTATAGTTATGTTCTTCAAGTTTGAACATTTTTCTCACTGCAGCTCTACTGTGATACAGATATAAGATATGGAAAGAATAAATAATATGTACAAGGTCAGGCAATAAAAGCTGAGCAAAGCAGAAATTTCATCTAAGAAGCTGACGTTCCTAGCTGATTCCCTAACAGTTGGATAATTGAAATGCAAGTAGTTTCACAAGTACTCCAGGCAAAGGCTGTTTTAAAACATCAGGGAAATTGTTATGTGGTACTTATAGATAGTTTGCAAGTACACAGATGCCCCAAAATATATACACTACTTATTCAGAGATGCACAGTAGGCACAGATGACTTCGGGGTTTTTTCTAGAAAGATAGCCAGGCCCAAGTTTAGAAGACTGCTTAAAGCAACTGTAAGGATTTTTATAGCTATAAAATCAATAGATATTTACATCAAAGCTATTATATATATGATACATATTTTTATATTGCATATGTAAAGTATAAATATATATTATTTGTATAAAAGAAGTGCCTTTTATAATTCTGATATCAACTGCTTTTTCTTTATTTGAATTGCCGATTAAAAAAACCCACAAACCAAACCAAAACAAAGCCATGATCACATGAGGAAGGACAATGAAGCTGTCAGTTAGGCTGGTAGCATCTAGACACTCTAACCTTGCAGCTCTGTTTGTAGCTGTTATCATATATGACTAGATCTAGGGTTGTCAAAAGCAGTTATGAGTTACGTCTCTGTTTGCTACTTGCATTCATTACTCTAAATGCTGTGGAAGGGCAAGCACAGACTACTTAAAAATTAATGTAGAACTGACTGTCTGACTTATGAAATATAGGTGTGACAAAAGCCTTTGTGAAGTCCTTTTTTTGTTGTGTTGACTTCATCACGTCTGTACAACCACACTTCATGATTCAGGTACCTCAGTTGTTCCTTGTAGCTCTAGTTAGAGGTGATATAAGGTAGGGTTAACACTGTTCAACCTTACAGGTCTTTTGAACCGATTCTAATCTTGCATTAATAGACATTTTCATAACTACAGAAAAGGACCCAACTATGTTTTGACAACTGCCAGTTTCTTATTGAAAGACAAAATTTATTAGGAGTGCTATGCACAGGAAATGCTGTCAGGAAAGATTTAGAGTACAGCCTGGGTTATACGTCTGGTAGCTTCATTTCCTCAAGGTAAAAACCATGAAGCAACAAAACAAAACCCCTTTTATTCTGCAAACACCAACTACTTCTTTATTGCTAGCAAATATTCATCCATTACATTTAAGTAAGTCGTGAGAGCTTTATATTTTTTTTTCGTTTAGGGTTTTTTTTGGTTTGTTCGGGTTTTGGGGGGGTTTTTAGAGGCTTTGGGGACTTCTTAGACTTTATAGTCTTAATCAGGATGCAAGATTCATGGCTTAAAACTTCAACACAACCTTGCTATTCCCTCCTACAAAAATTCCAACTGACCAGTGACTTCCTTTGGACCCATACGACAACCTATTTCTCATCAAGCCCCTCTGGATTTCTGATTGTCTTGAGAGAGTTTTATATTTCATGCTCTGCTGATTGTATGTCAGACTCTTTTCAGACTCTTGTATGCTGTAAGGCTATACTATCATCTCATGCCTTTAAGTTAGACAAACGTGTTCTCTTGAAACTAAGAGTCGACTGACCTCCTAGTTCAAGAGTATTCCAGTGAAGCTGCTCTCAGCTCTTGCTGTTTGAATAATAATGAAAATGAAAGAATGGCATCTCATAGATGAAGAAGACTGCAGATTTGTTGAGTAGGTCTAATAAAGACCTATCTGTTTGTCCTGCAACCAATAACAGGTATTGCCGTGCATGACATTTTGATGGAAAATGATATCTAGTGAATGAAAATAGCATATATTTTCCAAACCAAATTGTATTCCAATTACCCTCCCATCAAAAAAAAAAAGTCTGACCCTGCCTGAATATCTTATCAAGTTAATTTTTTTTTTTTTTACATTAGATGATCAAATGTTTAAGATTAGGGAGCTTTATTTTACGTGATTCAGGGTAAGCTCTTCATTTGTCTAAATGACTACTTCCCTAAGTTGCAAGCTGACTTCTGACAAAAGAATGACTTAATTTGAAGTTAATATGTAGAATCTTTATTAAATTTTGTCTCATGTCCTGGCTTACAAGGAGATTGCTCTGTATGTTAATTTAGCAGTCAAAATAATAAATAGCTCCTCTGGAGTCCAGCCCACGAAGATGACAGGAGGTGAAGGGATGGAGATGGAATGCTGAATCTGGTGTCTCATGGGAGCAAAGATGGTGTGAATGGAGTAGGCAACCTCTCTTTGACTTTCTAAGAAGTCACACACACTATCGCTTTGAAATTTACGTATGTTCTGCAGTGCCATCTGTTGTGAATAGCCACCTATTATAGGCAAAAGCGAGGATTAGTACTCGAGTACTTTGGAGGCAGCACCATCTTCTACATAAAATTTGCTTTTTCTTCTGTAAAAATACACTTTTAATGAAAAATGGTTTAAAGTTCCAATGAAGGTCTTCAGCTACACGTGTGTATTGTAAAAGCTTTCTAGCTAACTAATAATTATAAACATGGCAATATCTAGGTATTTTATGCATCAGGAATCTTTCCATAGGATTTATGAATTCTGATAGCTAAGGTACTGCTAGTCCCCAGTTCCTGAAAAAGCTGCATGATACTGACGCTTCAAAATGGTGTTCATTCTTTGAATTGATTTAAGAGCCATTAGATCTAACAAACATATTTTGACTTAGATGAGAAACAAATGAAAAAAATCCCCTAGTCTTCACTTTTCTAAGTTGTGATAAATTACCTGAAAGCTTCTTTCAACATGCCAGTGAAGAAGGTCAAAGGCACAGATGGTTGCAAATAAAATATCAGATGCTCACCTGGAGTAATTGAATAGCGTTAATTAATAGTCAGTATTCTCTGAGAAAGAGCACAGTAAAAATTAATGTAGACAATCCAAAGACATATGATTTGGAATGCATAGGCTTCTAGGATAAACAGAGACAGGCTTTAAATGTGGAGAGGTCATTGCACAAGTTGACCAAGAATTCAAAGATATTAAGTTTTAAGTGATGCATTAGAAATGTGATTTTGTTTACTCACTTTTGTGTCAAAAGACACTGCCTGCTCAAGTCAAGAAAAATGTTGCTGTTGTTTTATAGCATATATCTGAGTAATTTAATAAAGGTTAAAAAAAAGTAGCTTGGTAGCTACAAAACCAGTAATAACCATAGCAGTGTTCTTATGACTGGTAATGAGTGTTTGGAGTATGGCTTTGGGAAATGACAGAAACCAGGTTGTATTTGAACTCTGTTAAATTTGTAAAATTTCCTGTAATTAGCAGGATTACTAGTTTCATGGGAGGATCTGAACAACCCCAAAGTAAAAAGTTAGTGCTTTTTGAATTTTCTATTTTTTCTTTTTCCCTAAAAAGCGAATTTCAATGCCGCATCTAATGATTGAGAACTATGCTGTGTTTATGGGTTGTCAGAGTTCACTCTGCTGGTGCTTGAGAAACATCTCTTGAGATTTATCAGCTCTTCCAGTAGCAGTCAAGTAAGAATAGAAAACCCCATCCTTGTGAAAAATGCAGAAAATCAGTGAGGAAGTGAAAGATATATCCCCTTAATAAGCTGGGACATTCCTGCATTAATGATTAATCTGAGTTCTTTCCCTAGTTCTGTAGACTGCTAATATTTCAAAAGCTATTCACCATATTGATGTTCAGGTACTGAGGAAGAATTTGAATTCCTTACCTTTTGATTAACTTCAACTTTTGAGGAGCTGTTATAGATTTTGTATATTTTTTTAGGATTTGGATAAAAGAAATCAGAAACTTGTGATTTTCTTTGACTTAGCACAAAATGTTCTCCTTCAAACTAAAGATTAGCTGAAATTGTGGAAAGGAGACCTTTATTCAAGCTGTGACCATGAGCTGTCAGATAAGCAAGTTTAATAATTGTTTAATCTAAAACGGTTAACATAAAACTGTCAATCTTTTGCTAAACAGTAATTAGGGGATAATGTAATGAAAGGCCCTCTTTAAAGGCAGTCTGGGCATATGAACAACCCACAAGCCCTACTGTTTTCACTTATCTAGCTCTTTCATTGTTGTGATTAGTTTTAATTCCAATTGCCATTACAAGCAGATTATAAAGTATTCCAGTCTCTTGGTTTGCTGCTCTAATTTGTATGCAGCTAAGTTCAGAGGTGAGGATGAATTTGTTTGTCATGATGAGCAGCAGGTGCTCTGTGTGGTTTCCCTACCTGAAAGATGCATGATGACACTATACATCTTGTTCTTAATATGTTCCTGATAAGAATTATCCTGTTTTATCTGTGATGTTTCTGAAATAACATTTCAAAGTCACTTACTTGTGCAGATGGTGCCACAGTAGCTGTTTATGTTTAGCTGCATTTGAGCACCTGTGAAAGGCAGGGATTTTATGGAATGAAGAGAAATTTCTGGTAGACAGCCGTGTGGATTTAATTACCAGAATGTGAAATTTCTATCAGGTACAGCTGTTTGTCTTTCTTCTATTCTTATCATCAACACATTGCTCTCCATTTTAAGAGACATGAAGTACAAGTGCATTACATACTAAACCAAAAACAACAATTTCCCGCCTTTCCCCAGCACTTCCCTATGATGGGAAGATACAAACAATTCAATTTCTCATTCTTTTCAACAGATTTGATGTTTAACAGGATATGAGAAATCCCATCAGGCACCTTTAAGAAACTGGAGGATTTGAACACTGTAAGCCTGCAATTTGCCATTGGTACCTATGGTTTGTGCTGTAATCAGCATTTTAATTCATGAACAATACATATAAAAAATAAACTACTCATTCTCTCTGCCCTCTTTAAGCACATGCATAATATTTTTTTAGAACACTTGGATCTCTTTTTCTTTGTTTCCAATATATACATACAAACATATACAAAAATAAACTTAAATTTATGTCTATAAATTGGTAAGTTTTCAAGCTTTTAGAAAATAACTTTTCTCTTTATGAGTCTTGTTTTAACTTTTAGTGTATTCACATTTTTGCTTGGTTGATTATTTTGCCCTAATAAATCTGAATATACTGCTGTTTCTGTCCTCATACTGTCCTGAATAAGAGATGACTAAGAGTGAAACATAATCCTCATTTTATGGTCAGCTGGGAGTTGCACTGCTGTGCATGTCCCCAGGGTGTACTAGCTATGATAATATGTCCCTTAACATCCTCATTCCCTTAGCATCCTCATGTCCCTTAGCATCCTCAGCATGTGCCTCTTATAAAGGTGGTACATACTCATGGTTGGTTGGAGGTGAATGCGCTGAAGGCCAGCAAAGAGTAGGACTGGGAAGCTTGTTTTGGGCAATTCCTCAGGGTCTGCCTTTTGTGTGCCTCCATCTAGTCACAGGGACCTTAGGTGAATACCACTGCCCCCTAGACCACCAGAATGAGCTCTGAAAACACTCAGTACTACATGGGTTTTCCCTCCTCCCCAGGTTTTAGTTTCCAGTGTGGGAGGATGGGACAAGGTTGTATTAAGGCTGGAACAGTACTGTAGTTAGAGGGCTCTCTAAGACACTGTGCAAAGAATAGTATACAAAGAATAGCGATTTCTAGTATACATCTGCAGGTGAACATCGATATTAAAATAAAAAACCTCTTAAACTTGTACATTTTCCCAAATAATTGGCATTTAAGTGTGTGCCCTACTCTGAGCATTTGCCTCTAACAAGACTATTTCTATCCTTAGAACTAGGAAAATTGTCCTACTGAATACTGAATCATGAATGTGATGCTATTTTACCATGGAAGGGTTGCATGAAGTTATGCATGAGGTTCTTCTGAAGAATGAGAAGTACTGGAGATAACTGTTCTCAGCAGGGAAAATATGACTTGTGGTTTCCAAAGTACACATGAATCCTATCTAAAAAAAAAATTCCAAATTGGCTGATAATTTGAGTACTGTAACATGGAATGAATACTGGCAGAGAAGCATAAAAAAGGGGTAATGAAAGTATGTAGTAGCATGCAATGGTGGAGGTGAGAGAGGGAAGTTGGCTGGAGTTGGTGTTAAGTTCACTTTTTTTTAATTTGTCCTTTAATGATATAGAAGGGAGCAAACAAATTTTTATGGTAGAGACAGGAACATATCAACCGGAGTTGTGCATCAGTCTAATTGGAAAGCAGAAAAATAATGCAGTTTAGATAGAAAAAAGAGCAGGACAACATAGTTGGAAAAAAACAACCTGAAGGACAGGGTTTTGGTTGGATGGAATTACTTGAAAATCAGAAATGTAAGTATCTGGGGTTTTAGAAGTGGACATCAGAATGGTTATAAGTATAAAGTGCAGCAAGGCAAAGGAAAAATGGAACCGTGTTATGGGGAAGGAAGGAAATAGTGTGACCGATTTTAAATATACAGAGAAATAACACATCATCAGACAAATGATAGTGCCTGTCTGCACTGCTTTGGTGAAAACATGCCTGAGGTACTCTGTGATCTCTTCATTCTGGAAAATGACAAATGATAAATGCTGTTACTAAAAATGATTAAGCATCTGTGAGAAATGTGTTCATGGGGAAAAAAAAAAAGATGAAAGACCTTACATATATAGACAGAGAAAACTCAGTGGTATGGCTGGAAACTCGCAGTCATTTCTTATCCTTGACTTCCAGGGCTTGATCCCTGCACAAGCCGCAGCAGTCACAGTTTCAGAGATTACCAACCCACGTTGTCCAGCACTCTTCCTTGCTGCAGACCTCCTCCTCCTCCTCCTCCCCCTTTTCTGCCCGGCTGTGCTGTTCCTGGCTACTTGTAGGGCAGTGCTGCGTCCTGTGTGGGGTAAGCCAGGATCTGCAGGTCTTGACAGACGCCTGTCCTGAGACAGGGAGCTTTGCAGTGCCACAGTGGATAACACCTGCTCTTCAAAATGTTTATGTTGTCTTCACAACTGGGAGGTTTCTCACAGCTCAGGTTTATTCAAAACTTGCTAAATAAGAAATAGAGATCAAAATGTTGTTATTATGCCACTGTGTAAAGCCCTTGTAAGCTGACCAATGAGTGCAATTCAATTTCCTCCCATCTAAAAACAATGTGGTAAAACTGGAGAAGATAGCAAGAACAGGCAGCAGCCACAGCTGAAAGTATGGAATCACAACAATCAGAGAAATGAATAATGAGAATATGACTTTTCAGTTGTAGAAAAGAGACAGATGAGGAGAGATACAATAGAGACCTCTAAAATCTTAAGTATTGTAGAGAAAGTCATTAAGAAATGAGTTCACTGTTTCTTTTGATAAAAGAGGGAAGGGACGTCAAATAAAAGTGGTAGGTAATAGTTATCACTTGGTTTGGGGTTCATGCCAAGTGAACTTTGAGAGTTTTCACTGTGTGAAAATTGTTTAAAATTAAGCTTGGGACATCTTTCCTCAGGGAGTTGGAGATAACAATAATACAAAAAAAAGCATATGGGTACGAAGAGGAACTGGGCAAGTCTGTGAGGGAAAACTCTGTGGAGGGTTATTGAATAAAACATTATTTTGGCTCTGGAAATCCCTGACCCTCTTTCAGGCTGCGCAAGACCTAGGGGAACAGGATTATGTGACTCCTTTATTCTTAAACTCTTTTCTAGCCACTTATTGGTCTCAGAAAAAAAATGCAGCATTGAAAGAGCTCCTGGTCTGCCCAATAAGGGCATTCTTATAGTCTTAGGGCCAACGCCTGGTGGAGTTTTTCCAAGACTCTGTGGAGGGTCCTCAGCTTTCGTTAATTAGAAAACAAAGAGATACAGTGCATAGTTTTACTGATATGCAGCCACGTTAAATTTTGTCTTGTATTTTTAAGGTGATACAATACTCTTTCTTACTTCCTGTCTTAAACTGATATAAACTAGTCATATAGTGTACTCTGTCCTGGAGATAGCTGTGTTCAGCGTGGGATGAGTATATACTCCACTACATTAAATTTGTAAAAGGTTTTGGGATTCTTTGAGATGAAATGAGCTATATAAATGCAAGCTGGTATTATGTTTGCAAAATCTGTGTGACTGAGAAGATCAATCTTCCAGAAAAACATCAGTAGATACAACCAGTTTATTATTTCTGGAGGCCGAGAATAAGAAAGGGATAGAAAATAAACTCAGCAGACTGGATAAAACTCATCTGTTTTGGTTTCTTTTCCTTCCTGAAAGAAAATGATGGATACTAGCAAATATCAAATACTTTAGACTTGACCTTTCATAGTTCATACAGCCTATCATCCTTATGTATCATAGCCTCTGTCTTTCTCTACATGAAGAAATATGGTAACTAATAATGCACATATATATGAGATATAGTCCAATAAATCTGTGATTAAATATTTAAAAACATTTCTTTCAAGTTACTTTTTTTTTAAGTATTATTTAGTAATGTAGAAATCTGTCCAGATGCTGATGTGTTGTAGATGGGTTTTATGCACAGAATACTTCCTTCCTACGTATTTCACAAAGTCACTTTTTAGACATTCAGCATGATGTACTTTTTATCACAGTCTTGTCTACTGAATTTCAAAGAGGGGGTCTAAGTGACAGAACCAAACTCAGGAAGACTACAAATAATAAAACAGCAGGAAGGGACATGGGTCCTACCTTATAATCTCTGAGTTGCCAAGTTTGCACTTTCTTTTAGCACTGGCAGGATACCTACCCAGTTTCTTTGGGGAAACTGAGTAGCGCGTTCTCTTGAGACACTTGTGCAACTGGCAGTAGCTGGCAGTTTCAATAGCTGTCTGCCTGCATCAGATCCTTATGCCTTTCTGTCACTGCCATCCTGGCACTTTATGAACAAAAATTGGTTGTGCTTCATTTTTCTCTGAGTGAATGCGATCTGTGAAAGGCCATGTTTAAGTTGTCAGGTGAAAGTTTTAAGAAAATGAGGTAGATGTAAGCTGAGAAAAGAACGCAAGCAGGTAACAGCTGTCATATTCAAAGGTGCTCTGTCTCAGGCCTCTCCACTTTGGAAGGACCAAAAATAAAGGTCTGGTGTTTTCTATATCACATGTAGCATGTGCGCACAATTGATCCGGCTTACATGCATCAGACATACTGTGCAACTACAGATGCACTCAGCAGACCATATGCAATGAGTGATATGTGTGGGGCACACCCAGATTGAGGTGTAGAAGTTACTTCTCATGTCAGCTAAATCTTACAAGACTGTAACTCTAACTGTGGTAGTCTCTTGGCTACAACGGTAGACTTGACAAATGTAACTTTCGTTCTTAAATTTTCCAATGGATACAGAAGGCCTGTTTCAACAGACATTGACATCATTTGGAGTCTGTCCAACAACTTAGCGGACACTGGATCAGCTGTAACTTAGTCAATAGTTTTTTCTGCTCTTTTTAACCGCGAAGTAGCAAGAACATATATACTTCCACTTTAACAGCCAGCAATACAATCGACATCATTGAAATATATTTACAAACAAAACTGTGGAACAGGCTCACTGTTATTCTTTATATCATTTATTACCCCTAGCTATTTAGGCAATTGCCCATTATTTGTAAAATGTCCCTATTTTGGAAAGAATTTCAAATGTAAGTTCAAAGATTGTTTTTACTACATAGAAAGCACAGCATTCATTTTTTGCTATTTTTCATTAGATGTTTGGCAACAATTATTCTTCAGGACAAAAGTCTTTCATCCAACCGAGTGACAGCAAAAATAGCCTCTTACTTTTTAGATTTCTCCACACGAAATTGCATGGAAATGTTAATTGTTTATTAACAAACCCTAGGCTGAAAACTAATTTCTCAGAGTGGCTGGTGGAAAGAAACAAATACCACAAAAACAACTTCTGTGGAAATTGGGATAGTCTGAAAACAACTAGAAAACAGAATAAAGTACCACATAATATTCTCAAAGAAGTAATGCTAGGTTTAATTACCTGAAATGGGATGTACCAGAAGTCTTTATTGATCTCAGATGAAGCTTTTGGTGCTCGGCACCCTGCAAATCAACTACTTGGTAGAAATTTTCCATTAAAATCTCTCTCTTTCTAACTGCATACAAATTACAGTTTTTGCAAGTCTTCTATTATACAGAATTTTTTTTAAAAGCTCTGTAAAGAAAAACGTCTTTAGATGCTACATTTCTCAAATGATCTACTTTCAACTTGCTGCCAGGATTTCTTATTAAATAGGCTTATTGAAGAAAAGCATATTGTCTTGTTGCACTCCATGTCAGCCCACTGATAATAACTGGATCCACAAGCCAGAAAGGATGTTCCCTGCAAAGGACTTGGCAAGGGGAGCTTAAGGTCCTGGCTCCAAAGCCTAAAAGCCCCAAAGGTGCCCAAAAGGGGAGGCCATCAGCGCTCCCCTCAGAAACCTCCTATCATTCATTAGTCTACTTTTCAGACTGCCTGGTGCTCCTCAGCTGTCCCAACACCCAGCGGGTATAAATTCCTCTCTATGCTTTCCGTTTCTCGTTCAAAGCAGCCATCAGTGAACAAGCAAAAACTTGTCCACTGTTGCTAAGGGAAGAAAACAACAAGAAGACCCTGAAAACGCATTGGCTCAGGGGTGGTAGAAGTACTCAGGATATGTTTTGGCTTTGCAGGAGAAGAATCTGAGCTGTCTTGTAGAAGAGTACATGTTGAAACATCTCTGATTTCGATCTTTTCTGGTGGTGCTATGTGCAAGATCCCCAAATCCCTGCCTGTGTTTCAGCTAAGAACTGCCACTGATCAGGAGGCAATAAAACGGAAAAGCTCAAAGCAGTTTATGCATTTTTGTTATGCTATTTTGTTGCTGTTGCCAACTCCAGAGGCCCATTCTAAAGTTATCTGAACTGCCAGAGTTTTGGTCCTCTATACCATTGCTCCAGAAGCGTCAGTAGATTTTGTCATATGTTTTCTAATAAGTTTGCATGGATACTTGAAATGCAAAGCGAAGGCTTTTCAAATCATGTTTGACAGTAGGTATTTACTTTGTCATCTAGACTGTTTCTAGTACTTCATGATTAATACCTGAATAGTCTTTACAAGTTGGGCTCAGTTTGCATGTGTCAGCCCCCAGAGTTTTCCTTCAGTCTTTGACATAAGACATTAAAATATTGATCCTTTTCTTTTTTTTTTCATTTTTGTTCTGTTCTTTAAGAAGGAAAAAGTGTTTTTTTTATACTCCTAACAAAATTGTAAAGTATAAAACATCAACTTGGTTTAAAAGTGGGGATCTGAGGCACAACAAAAATTGACACAAATGCAGCTTAGACAAAGCTAGAACCTCAAAATATTAGTTGGATGGCTGAGTTACTTGCCTTTTTACCCTAAGAACTAATCCCCAATTTCATCTCTACATGCATTCTGCTTTATTATCTACAAACTTGCATGTTTGTACTGGAATAAGAGAAAATTGAACCTGGTCCATGATTCAAAATACATCTGTTTCTAGCCAGTGTTGACCATGATCTGTTGTCATACTTCAGCAAACAGCAGTCCTCCACTACTTGCCATCTGTTTCTTACCCGGGAATGCTCTTTTGCCTGTAGAGCTAAGCTGATGTAACAGTTTGCTGCCACTCAAAAGTGTTGTCCTTTTGCCTATTCCTCTGTCCTTGTCTGTACTTTCTCATTCCTTCTTTTTGGTCAAGACTGTTACCCAGCTTATTTTCCTGCCATCAACCGCCTCCACCCCATGCAGGTGAGCTAGTTCTGGGATTCACCGTGTAGAAACCTTTTTCTGTTCGGTGGGGGTTAGTCTTGTGCTGGCACAAAAAGTGGCCATCTCTCACTGAAAAGTGCCCGAGGAGTTTGCCTCGTTCTGTAGTAACAGATCTGCATTTCGTAAGAACCTCGGTGACAAATCCGTGTCACAGCTGTGTTCCCCCATAACACTGGAAGGAATAGGGCAGGGGGAGTTGTCCCGTCCCACTCGGTGGGTGAGGGTGAGGTTAACCTTTTCATTCTCTGTGCGGTAATCCGGAGCGACGACAATTACTCTAGAGGTTCAATCAGATCACAAGTTTACTCAAAACTAGCTTAACACTTGGCAGAAAACAACAGATAGGGGCTTGGCAAAACAGTATAACCACGACAAACTCCTCGCCACGATATTACCCCGACAAACTGGCAATATTACCACGACAAGCTCAAACTATTACCCTGGCAAACTCGCAACGATATCACCACAACAAACTCGCAATGATATTACCCTTATGTGCCCAGAATAAGGTCAGAAAACAGAGAGAGGAAAAGAGAGATACAAGAAAAGGGGAGAGAAAGAGAAAGAAAGATATCACCATCCTTGGATCCAGCGATGGTCTCTGCTCTGCATCATGGTCCTCCCGTGGTGGGCGCGGGCAACGTGGCCCTTTGCAATTGTGTCTTTTATAGTCTAAATCTCCGTCCGCAGTCACACCTCATGAAGACTTATACGGGTTCATTCTAGACAGTTCTTGACATATATAGTGGTATTCCAGATGGTTCTTTACCTACTGAGCATGTGCGGCTTATTGGGGCGGTGGTCTTAGGAACTTTCCAAGGAGCTACAAGCCCCCTCCTCAAATAAACTTGGTGTGGCCTCTGGCCATATACGGTGGGTTACCAGGCTGGGTCTGCCAGAACAGGGGACTGCATACCCTCCGGCATGCCCCCTGTGTCCATGCCAGCCAACTTCTTGCTAATGGCCCTCCCTCTTTGTTATGCAGGCTGTACCTTGGTTGCTACAACGTTTGAGACATTGACAGGCGTTAACTCTTTCAGTCCCTTACAGGAGTCCACAGAGGTAACACCAAATTCCTACCTACGCTCTCTGGATACTATGAACAAGTGATGTGGTGCTTACTACTGTGAAGCATTAAGTGTTTTCTAAACCCGACTATCACAGTAAAGATTGTCAAAAGGTTTTTGAAAAGAATAATTTCAACTAGCATAAGGTAACTTTGTATGAGCCTGCTGCTTTGAATGAAGTGTGATTCATTTTCATTTAGAGATATACATATTAAAAAAAAAAGTAGTATTGTCAAAATATCAGGGATTTGAGCAGCCCAGCTTATCTTAGCTTTTGGCAATATAAATTCTGTGAGAACTGAATACGTTTTTAATGAAGCTTAATGTTTGGGCTTTTTTAGAGTCACAAAAGAGATGACTTCTGTTTTGTTTCCTTCACGAGAACTGGCTCTACACCTCAAGGTGTCATTGTACGATAGAAGTAAACAATATTTATTTTTACAAGTTGACTGTACTTGTTAAAATAAAGTCGGATGCTGTGGTCATGATGGTCTAAGGATATAACAGAGCTTATTCAGGTAGGTAATGTCTTTTATTTTACCTGCAGCTGGGAAAAATAAACTAGCTTTCATTTATGTGATGCCTTTACGAGGTCACAAATAAGTGAGAGGAGGAAGTTGCATGTTACAAATGTAAATTCTTCAGATGGAAGTAGATTATAAAGATCAGTAGAGTGGCATCTCTTATATGTCAAGTCCAGACTGCTCTATAAAGAGATTATAAAAGAATGATATATGTTGTGGTGGCTCAAGGAAGCAACTGTTTACTCATATGAGCAAATGCTTAATACATTTTGCTCATAAAATATCTACAGAGCTGATGCAGGTAAAGGCATACAATTTTACTAATATTTAAGCATTTCAACCAAGTTATTCAGTAATTCTGATTGTAAGTGTTTTTCATACAAGCTCGGAAGAATAGTTGGATTCATTTACAGAAAGCATAAATTGAAAATATTGATAGACTTATCAGAGATGTATTTGATTTACTGAATAACAAGCATCTACTCTGAAGTTCAGTTCTCAGAGGCTTGTTGGTAATTAAACTCCAAAATATATATAACTATTACATTTAAAGTTTCTCTGTTCCACATGGTAACCTTTAGGCAGTGATTTCAGGAAAAGAGCACCCTGCACAAAGCTGTGTCTAACGATGCTTTCAAGGTAGTAAGATGCTTTTAAGAAAAGAAATCATAGAATCATAGAATACCAAGTTGGAAGGGACCTCAAGAATCATCTGGTCCAATCTTTCTTGGCAAAAGCACAGTCTAGACAAGATGGCCCAGCACCAAAGTGTCCAATGTTGGGGAAAAATCAGTTTTCTTTCTTTCATTACAGTTTTGATCCTGTGTAGGCAGTGTCCAAAAAAATGAAAATGCCTGTAATAAGAGTCAGAGGTTATGCTTCCGAAGTCTGAAGGCAGAAAAGCTGTGCTGGCAGTCTGGGCTGCCACAAAGCAGTAGTGCTCTGTGAAATGGGAGATAAACCAGAGCACGTGATGTTACAGGTAAACACCGATAAGTCTAAATGGCAAATAGCTTTTTGTTTATTTGACTTTGGGGATTTCTTCCCTGGTGTGTTTAAAAGATAAAAATTTCTGTCAAAGGAAAATAACTGCTATCTATTTGCTGCAGGAGTATTTCTATTCCCAGGCTTTTGTACAAATGTGTAGGACTACACTGTGTTTTCTGGAAGATCCCATCTCTTAAACTAGCAAATTAAAAACGTGCACAGCAGGGATTTCTGGATCTGTTTTTTGTCTGCTTTCCTGATTTTACTGCCAGTAAGCCTTGTTTTTCCAGTCCTGTGCTGCAAAGACTAGTTATTAAATGAAATCGGCTTCATATCCTGAAGCAGTGTCTGCAAATACAAGAAGTCACACTTCAGGTGGTATCTGCAGAGCTGGTCCTTTGATTTATTGTTCTTCTTGCACTTTACGTGGGATGATACTGATACTTCCACTTTATGTGGAAATTCTCTCTGATTATGAGAGAGAATTGGTTACATGAGACAATTATATGTGGTTTATAAACCCTGAAAATTGATAGCTTTTGACTGTCAATGCCATACATGCAATCTGTATAGTCCTCATATTTGGTAAAAGGTCCAATCTAATCAGTTATTGTGCAGAAAAGTACATGAAGCAGGGTCAAGTCTGCCCATGTAGATTCAGTGCAGTCCTTCACTTAAGTGCTTTTCTTGATCTCAATCACACATTAAAAAAAAAATCTTGTAAAGGTAACAAGAAATCAGCTCTCTTGGGTCCTATTCCAACTCCTTTCATAATCAGGCATACTTCCTCTCCTTCCCCTTCCTCCACCTTCATCTGCTATGTCTCTGACTTCTTTATCAAATGAGGGTAAGCTCTATGCAGCAGACAGTATGTGCCATGCAGTATTAAAGAGTTCCCAACAATGTGTATTTTTAACATATGAATTGATTATGTTTTAAAAAGTCATATAATTCCAATTAAGACTTCCAACAAAATTTTGTGGAGGGTTTCCCTCCTCTACCGCCAATTAAAAATAACGGGGTTTTGAGTCTGTTTTTCAGTACTTGGCAATTAGAGGAAAATAGTTAAAATTTTAACTCTTCCACTACCTCCCTCCTGTCAGGAGGAAGAGGATTCTTCAGGAAAATACAGAGGTTTCACTCTGGTTTGTTTTTTTTTTTTTAATCAGGGCAGAGAGAAACTATATTCATTTATATTCATAACATATGCAAATAGGGAAAATTGACATTGTCAATCTTAAATTAAGTTCTTTTTTTACATTCTAAGTGTTCTTTTTTACTTTTGAGAACTAAATAACTTCCTTATAATGTCTGTGTGTGTAAAATAAATACATGTATACATATGTATGTATGTGTTCTAATGCTTCTTCTAACCTCTTATTTTT
This sequence comes from Gymnogyps californianus, assembly GCF_018139145.2. Taxonomy (NCBI): domain Eukaryota; kingdom Metazoa; phylum Chordata; class Aves; order Accipitriformes; family Cathartidae; genus Gymnogyps; species Gymnogyps californianus. The sequence goes on from NC_059472.1 coordinate 44,387,720, forward strand.
TTTCAGCTTTATCCATTAGTAAAACAGGTTATTACTTTATTGAAAAGATATTATTGCAAGTATTCCTTTGAATTATGGAGCATTTTTTGATGCATACGTATTTTACTTCTCCATTTGTAAACATAGCACAAACTAAGAACAGCCATTTCATTCAGGTTTATGCCTAAGGTCTTTACGACAGCAGAAGTAGCTACCTATGGACAAAGAGAGACTGCTAATACCAAAAATCAATCTGCCTCTGAGGAAGCCACTGTTCTGTCCAGGTCAGACCCCACATGTAATGAGAAGTCTAAAAGACAAAATTGCATTAGGAGAAAATAAATGATTTGGCTCATTCAGTGAATACATAGAATAACAAATTGACAGAAACTGGAATCAATTTTCACATGATCTACAAACAGTAGGAGCTCTGACCTTCAGATAAGATTAATTTGCAACTAATAATTCACTGTGTTCTAAGTCTCATCACATTTACTGTTTTCATGAATCTTCTGTACTTTTTTTTTCCCTCTTCTCTGCTCAGCTGCTGCTGTTTAAGTGCCCTGAGGGTAGAGAGGCTTGGGATAGTGCCAGGTGGTCTGGGCTAATTCCGAGCCAGAGGAGCGACTCTTCAGCTATCAGTCTTCCTAACTCCTTATGCCTTAAACAAGAAAAGAAATATTAACAATAGAAGTGCTGATTTTTTAGGTTTTTTTTAAGGATTCAGAAAACAGATTTTAAAAGAGGTGTAAAAAATAAAAAAGTAAACTTCTCCTTTCATCCCAGCTATGCAGAACTGGCAACCTGCCAGCACAGGTGCGACTAAGACATCCAGACACAAGAGGTCTATTGAACAGTTATGTACCTTAGTGTTGATATATCTCATATCTGTTTTACAGATTTGAGAATTACAGCTAGTGATGGCTTGCAGAATATTGTTATACATGCTGAGACAGTAATTTTTTTAATCTTTGCTTTACAGGGGTTCTACTAACGAAGGGGTGCTCTTCCCAAAGTGCTGCATTATAAGCTACCTCAGTTAGGTGCTGTTCCCCATATGTAACCCCTTTCAGCTCTTTTTAGAGAACTCGTGCATTTTGGGGTTCAGTTTTTATTTTGATTGTTACCAGTGATTTTCTTCCTGTACGAAAAATCAGCCTATGTCTTAAAAAATATAGCATGAAACAAACTGGGAAGAAAAATGTGAAAATTATGGGCCCAAATTAGCATTCATTTCATAGGAGTTTTTGAAGATACTGGTTTCCCGTACAAATCTTACAATGTATATAGGACCTCTTGAACAAAGATCCTGTAACAAAGGATCATGAATTGTTATCAGTAGTAATAGTAATGAAGTTTAGATGCTATGAATTCTTCTGTGCATTCAACATTATCTCAACGTACTTAGAAACTACACTGGCTGTGTAAACACCTATAAGCACCTGCGATAACATCTGCAAACACCTGTGATAATAATTGGAACACATTAATAGAAAACCAGGCATACTAATTATTGCTGTTTAAAATGAAGTGCAGTCTGACTAGGTCCCACAGCCTTCAGTCTTCCACCTCTGCTGTCTGTGCCTGCATAAATACCCATGGAAAGGGAAGCTCTTATGGACTTAGAGAGCAAATGATTTCCAGAACAGGGCATCTCTTCTCTGGACCGCTACGCTCTCACATAGAAGATGATGTGAGCCGGATTAACATCTCAGTATCAAAAGCATGTAATTTTACTCCCTAAGCATCAGCTACAATAGCATTCCAGTATATGTATTGTAACAATTAGCTATAAGAAATTAATATTTAATGCATAGTTTTCAAAATATTTATACTCTTATGGTAACTGCCATTTATCGATGCCCTGAAGTATCTCACTGTGTCATCACTTGTTCCTCCTGGACAAGTGGGAGACTGATGGCTGGTGGTTTTGCTTGTCTCTCTCCTTCATCAGTAGGCTGGAACTAAGCTGTCTCATGAACCATGTTAAAATGTTGTTGTCGGTTCCTGACTATTAGCAGTTGTCCCTGCTGTGTTTTGCTGTGTTGCATAGCCTGGCTGGCTGGCCAAGCCATCCTGCTCTGTGTCCCATCACTTCCTTGAGTCATGAAGTTTACAACTTTTGTAACAATATTTGATATGTTTGATATGCTTTTTGGCATAAGATTTGCTATTGTGCCACTGGTAGTTTTGTTCTCATCTTCAGGAGCAATGCATGCCTTTTGGCACCTTGACATTTATATGGTTTTATGTTACCCTTCGTTGCTCAGAACTGCTTAGTAAGGGTTCATTTCAAGTCTCTATATCCTGCCAGAAGTTCATCCTCTTTTTTTTGTTTTTACTTGAGGCTTATAAAAAAAGAATATATGTTGTTGGGTTTTTTTTTGTATCTACTGTCAAGTGCTGTATCATTTTAACTGAATCGTCTCATTGGCTCTGCTTATCTTCTTCTTTAACGTGTTACTTTGTAGTTCATCTTATCATCTTATTTTCATTATACAGAGTAAAACATGAGAGGATAATATTTGTAGCTAGTAAGATGCAGCCTGTTTTGTAAAATTTACTACTTTCAATATATCACACTGTGGTGGGTTGACCCTGGCTGGACGCCAGGTACCCACCAAAGCTGCTCTATCGCTGCCCTCCTCAGCTGGACAGGGGAAAGAAAATATAACAAAAGGCTCATGGGTTGAGATAAGGACAGGGAGATCACTCACCAATTACCGTCATGGGCAAAACAGACTCGACTTGGGAAAAAAATTAATTTATTACCAATAAAATCAGAGTAGGGTAATAAGAAATAAAAACTAAGTCTTAAAACACCTTTCCACCACCCCTCCCTTCTTCCCGGGCTTAACTTTACTCCCAATTTTCTCTACCTCCTCCCCCGAGTGGCACAGGGGGATGGGGAATGGGGGTTTCGGTCAGTTCATCACACATTGTCTCTGCCACTCCTTCCTCCTCAGGGGGAGGACTCCTCACACTCTTCCCCTGCTCCAGCGTGGGGTCCCTTCCACAGGAGACAGTCCTCCACAAACTTCTCCAACGTAAATCCTTCCCACGGGCTACAGTTCTTCATGAACTGTTCCAGCGTGGGTCCCTTTCACGGGGTGCAGTCCTTCAGGAACAGACTGCTCCAGCATCGGTCCCTGCGGGGTCACAAGTCCTGCCAGCAAACCTGCTCCATATGTGGGTGGATGTACAGGCTAGAGAACAGGTTATGCTTTAATTTGGTCTGGGACCCACCTGTCTTGTGGCAGGAAAAGGGAAATTAGTCACAAAATCTCTTCCTACAGTCTGGCCTATTTGGCAAGGGAAGAGGGCTCAACCGCTCCCCAGAAGTGACGGGGAGCTGCGCTCATGGGCGCCTGCGGCTGAATGCAAACACTCGCTGGGGTATGGCAAAGCAGGACGTTTCTCCACAGAAATGCTCAAGCCCAGGGTAGACTATGCATGTGGTTAATCACCTGGATTAACTCCAAGCTCCTGAAACTGTAATTAACAGAGACAGTTCCCAGCTTCTCTTTTTTAATTCACAGAGACCAGTGCAATGTCAGGTGTGCCTGTTTTTGTGTTAGCCTGTTCACTGATCACAGGAATGAAATATGCTCAGTCTTTCAAGCTCTTTTGTCATCTGTGGAGAATTTCATTCGAGTGTTAAACCAGAGTCATGCGGTATTTGAGTTCCCACTGTGTACCTGAAAGAAAGTGATTGGATATTTTTGGAAAGATGATAAGATTAATGGAGCCTCTGATCATTTTTAGGAGCAACTGATGTCATCAGCTTCCTGGAAAGAAACAAATAAACAACTTCCCCTTCCCAAAAACCAGACCCCTGAACTGAGAGTAAATGAGGGTGGAACTTTTATTAAACTGTTTTATTCTGAAATGGCCAATAGTTTTGCATAAGCTGTCAACAGGTAAGTGTTTGTTCTTAATTCTGATGTTAGTTTTACTGTTAGGTATGAACACAAAATTGAGGTTCGTTTCTTTAAACATCAGTACTATAAATACAGGATAAACACTGGATACTTATGAAGTGTCATATCAAAGTTTTTGTGAGAGAAGTATGCGTACAAGATGAGTAATCATATTCCCATATATCTTTTGGTTCCTTTTTTATCTCTGGCCATTTTCTAATTTCTGTAATTTCAGGGAAGAAGATGCTCTAAAACTGAGAGTTCAGAAGAGTTTAGATTCCTAGTGCTTCTGTTCTTTTGGGAAATACAGGCCCATGGTCTAGAGTCCAGGGCTCAGCCCGAGCCCTGAGATGTGTTAATGCTTCCAGTTTCCCTCTTCTGTTACAATTCCAGCCTGTCAGGACTTGTACATCAATACTGAAGTGCCACTGGGTCCTTTCATGAACATACAGAAGTTCATAGGAGGCATTCAGCACTTTACAGCATTGGGCTGCTCTCTTTTTCTGTCTCCTGCCCTCCTGCCATTTCCATTCTTCTATCCACTCTAACCTATGTTTTCATAATGAAGAGAAATAATGATCTCCAGCGTGGAACAGGGCAGGAAGGATAGGTTAAAAGTGGGCATATTTAACGAGTTTCAATAGTCAGTAAATTTAGGCATAAACCAAACTTTTTTTATTTAAACAGCCATCAATACAAAGCACAGTATAGCACATGCTTAATGCTAAACACATGCATAGCATAAGAATTGTATATAGGCTGCAGGCAAACACTAATGTGTAACATAACTTGTTTACACGTGCTTATTTCAGCTAATGCTGACCCCTGTGGTTTTATTTGGGAAATCTGCTTATTTGTTCCCTGATGCAACTGTTGAGTGTTTTATGTCTGCGCTTGCATTTTTTGTACTATAACAAACACAGGCAGAATGAAAATTGTGAGGCATAGTTATTTGAATACATACGGATATATAAATGTAAAAGTCTAATTCACTCACTTTGTTAAAGAAAAAAAAGTTAAAAAATTAAATCACTGAATTAATTGGACAGTGCTGGTGCCAAAATGCAGCAAGCTGTTTTGTCACAAACATTTCTAATGCTTTGTTGCTGCTGGATTAAAACATAAGAATGAAGTCTCTTGAGGTTTTTCACAGTGCCCCCAGAGGATTTTAGGGTTTTGGTGTAACTGTGAACTTCATAGCGTGTTATAAATGGAATATTTTTTCAGGTGTTCACTATTAATATTTTACATTTCTACACGTCTGTGTACTCCTGCACTTACAGTTACTTTACTGAAGTTTGAAGAGTTAGAATAAACACGGTTGTCAAAGAGAATGAGGAATTACTGTTTAAGGTATTTGCAAAATAACTTTACTTTCACATTCATTCTGCATGAATCATTAAAAGTTTGCAATCAAAAGAAAAACATTACTGTGATGTTTTTTCAATGTATCTCTGATTTGCCTTGATTGAGGAATATGTTTTCAATGTTGTACATGTTCTTTTTTCCCCAGTAAGTCTCCTGTTACTATTGATAAGGAATGTGCCTGTAATTTTCTTTGCAATGTTTACTGAAACATAACCCAGATAAACATAAAAACTATCATTTGGAACTGAATCTTCTAACGTAATTTTAAGTTCTATTTTAACTGTTCTTAATAAAAAATCAGCTTAGATACTCTTGTGCATTATAATTACAAAGCCATGATCCAAAATTGTATTCTTGTCTTTTTCACAGATTTCCTAATCCTTCTAATTGTTGATTTTTCGGAATGCCACTGTCAGTGGGTACAAATGATTAATGAGGGGGGAAGCAGGCTTCATTCAGCTAGCCTTTGTTAAAAAACAGAATTCACTTTACCCTGTTCTCACTCGAGGATATTCAGATACAGGACGCATGGTTGCTGTTCTACTGTAACATAGCTTTAATTTGACCTGCAGTCATTTTGAAGCTAAGGTAAATTAGCTCACAAGATTCAAAAGCCTGATAGAGTAGACTGTTATTCTTTGTGAATGTGCTATATATATATATATATGTGTGCTATATATATATATAACTATATATATATATAGTTATATTTACTTATGTATATATAGGGATATACTGCATGTGAGAGGCCTCTTTGCTGCTTAAACAGTGTCTTGCCTGCTACCCATCAACTGGAGCACAGGGGCATCAGTTGTTCTGAGGAATAATACAAATGGTTTCTTTAGAAGGAAAATGCAGAGAATGAACGCATAGCAAGAGTGCGCTGACCTTCTAGTAGACTTTACTGCCAAATTTAGAGCAGACCCACTGTGCTTCTGCAGCACCGTAAAGCTGCAAAGCTGTGAGCGGCAGCTTCACTCAGAGCCATTCTGCGGTTTAAAGGTTGACCTCCTCCTCGGCAGGTGGCTCGCGGGGAGCTGGTTTGCAACGTTCAGCTCTCACAACAGGCGAACGTATTAAAGGAGACAGTTGAGGTTTTGTTATGGCTGTTAAATAGAAATATACAGACCACAGCTCAATAAAATAAAGGGCAAAAGAGGAAGTGAGGAGGGTGGGAGAGAGAGCCATGTACAATGACTTCCTTCACTCTGAAATGAAAAGAGGACGTGAATGCTCTGAAACGATCAGCACACAATGCACTGCTGAAGGAAAGTGGGTTGCCTCAGAAAACTATTTTTCATTACTGATACCACTAGGCACTGTTTCTTAAAAAAAAAAAGAAAAAAATCATGTGGAAGATATGACCAAACAACCATGAAAAAGGAATTAGCCCGGGACTGCATACTTTTTTTTTCTTAACAGTTATTTGGTAGAGAGGAGGAACAACAACAAAGTTGCAACAGTTAATTCTTGACTATGTTTATTTTTTTATTTTGTATTTTCAGTTACTGTTTTGTAGTATGTTAGTATAGTTCCTTTCTTCCCTGAAGGATACACTCTACATGAACAGGTCACGTACAATAGCTCATTCCTATTGCTTGCTTTTTTGATTACCCACTCCGTAGAGGTGGCTGAGCCATGCTAAACAGTGATGCCCTTCACATGTCTCATTATGCCTTCAAATATCTCTGAATGTAACCGAGATCCTTGTTTAATAGAAATTATGATTCTTAATATAAGTATCATTGCTTTTATATTTTTATTTTTAAGCAAGTCTGTTCATTAGATTAAGCAGCTGCATTCAGTAATAAGAGTTATTAACTCTTAAGTTAATAAGAGATGAATGCTATGATTTTTTGAGACCTGAGTTAAAACTTTTAATCTAAACAGAGCCGGGGCTACATGGGTCAAAAATACCTGCTGTCTGAGGTGGAGCCACAGGCATTGACAAATGTCATTGCCTGCAGATAGGTGTTAAAGGCTGTCAGTATTGGTACCCATAGGTGCTGATAGGTGTTGATGCCTTCCAATAGGTATCAACACCTATTGGTATCACCAGATATCTATATGCATTGATGCCTGTTGATACCAATAGGTACTGATTGTGTCTTAATCCCAAACCATGTTGTGAGCCTGGAATGAGCAATCAAGATTATTTTTTTACCAGCACATCCAATGTTTGGAGTGTTTATCTCCTATAAATTAATAATAAACCAATAATTTGGGGGTTGCTGCTTTAGGTCAAGATCCTGTAGAGGTGAAATGAGTGCAAAGAAAGGGCTCTATGTTTTCATCAGGGATTATATGAAAGCACTGTGCAGAAACATGCAGGCTGGGATGCATCTTGCCTAGCTCACCAGTGGGAACATCTAGATTCCCTTTAAGATGTGCCTGTCTTAAAGGCTCTTGATTATAGCCTGCTGTTATAGAATGACAGGGGTAATGATCTGAAGTCTGTTTCCCATTTCTGAATGCAAAGATCAGTATTGCAAAAGTCCAAAGCTAGGCGAGCTAAAACCTACCTTTACTATCTTCTCAGCATATAAAGTGAGATCCACTCAAGCTCTTTTGTTTTATCTCAGTCTTGCTAGATGTTTGGTGGCTTTTGTACAGTTGTTTGGTATCAGCAGCTACAGGATGCAGAGGATTCAGCATGTAGGCTGGGTCTATCAGGCAGCATAGTGGTGCATGCAGCCAAATAAATGTTGTCAGACCTGGAGCATGAGGCTGTGTGTGTATTGGCAGGGCTTCATCTGGGTTCAGGGTCAGGAAGGCTGTGCAGAGGCACCTGAACTGCATCTGCAGCGGGCAAATTTAGGGTTGGCAAGACATGATCGCTGGGCTGTGCACCTTGCAAAAATGACTGTGCTATTTTGAGAATCATGTTAGTTTTGGAGTTCCGGTTTGTCAACTTGCGAAATGAATGCTGGCTAGGCATCCGTCAGGAAGTATAACCAGAGAATCCAGCTACTGGATTTCAGATATCTGAAAGGTGATGGCACAACTTGATGGTAAGCACAAGAGGTTAATGAATACAGTAATGTCTTGAAAAGGAGAGAGCATTTTATAAAAAAAATAAGACCACTATCTGTTTTTTATGCAGTTACAGCACCTGGGGTAGTAAGAAAAGTCTTCTGATCTTAACATGCTCCAGAAGTGATCAAATACTGGAACCTGTCTAATGCAGCTTTCTGTAAGTGAAAAGGTACGTGTAAGAGGGGGGTCAGAGGAAAAAATATAATAAATTATGTGCATAGTGGATGTGTGTGCAAGCATATGCAGGTGCACAAAAGCACACTGGTTTCAAAGTCTTTTCTGGAATAATTATTTCTTCAAGAAGAAAAGGAAACCATCCCCTCCCCCGTGGTGTGTCTGTGAAGTGCTCAGGTAGAGGGATGAAACTAGAACTGCAGAAGTGTTAAATTGCATAATATCTACACAAGAAACTAATTAGCTTCTATTTTATAACTTTTTTTACTGGCTTTTTTCAGTTGAAATGAAATGATAGTTTTATCTTTATAGTGAGGTGGTCTGTCTTCATGATGTCTTGCTTCTTGGGAGATCGCAGTAAAGGAGATCTCTGCTTTATTCCTTTTCCCACTTAGTTTTAAGCCATTATTCATTGACATGAAGCATAATAACTGCTACTGCCATTTCTTTTTCTCTGTTATATAAACAGTAGACTGATGAACAACTTATTAGTTCCAAATTAAGATATGGAAAAGTCTTGTTAAAACTTAAGGCCAAGTGTCTCTTTCAAAATCATGCTTCTGTTAAGGAAACAAACATTTCCAAGTAGGTGTAAATAGTACACTTTATTTCAATAACAGAAATCTGATCTTTCCGTACTGAAAGCTGAGGATATCACATGTCAGAAAACAGCAGCATTTTTTAACTTGTTTGTTTAAAAAGAATAAAGCTAACCTGTCCTTTGAATATTTGCCCAATACAGCAAAAAATCCCCAAAACAATCAAAACCCAAAAAACCCCAAAACCCAACATTCAAAGCCAAACCTGACATCAAAATATACTTAAGACACTTAATATACTTGCATAAATGCATACAAAAAAATTGGGAAAAAAGCTGCTCAAGTTTATCCCAGAAGATGGAAGGAACCTCTGCATATGTCTATAACTACAAAATCCAGAAGAGGAAATAAAAGGAGAGGGACTACAATTTTTTTGTTCACTTCACAGTCTTTTTCTCTATGAAAGATGCTTTTATGAACCTTCTTACAATTACTAGAATGCGTTCCCTACTTAAGAACTCAATAGACTTCCCCCAGCTCTGAGGACTAAAGAATCATCTACCCCTCAGTGAACTCCTTGATTCTCCTTTTCTCCTTTTGAAATTATATAGCAATATAAAAGATAGCCATGACAGAAATGAACTTCCATGTTTAAGGTTTGTATGACATGATTCTTGGAAAAAACAGTTTTGTTGGGCTGTAGTGCTGGTTTTGCAGGAGCAAAGAAGGCTACTCAATTTGTTCTTTTCCCCAATACAGTGATGATGACTTACCTTGGCTATTTTACATTCCCGCAGATTTGTCAATTTGTGAACGAGCAGGGAACCTAAATTAAAAATACCAATTTCTATTTGATAATTCAAGAATGAAGAGTGATGAAGACGATCTTCAGGGGGCTTCTTATGTGTATGCAAATGCCTTGAATGAAAATCTGGTTCAAGTAAATATTGCCCTCAACTTCAGTGGTATCAGTTCTGGACAGCATTTTAACCTTAGAGAAAAATAATATGTCCCTACTACAGTAATATTATTACTTTCATTTGCCAGACAGGAAGTGCACAATGTTTTCAGTAGCAGGTTAATAATTTCAAAATGAAATGTTTATCACTCATATCCAGCTTATTCCTCCCAGAATCAATTTAACAGCTGACGTGAATAATGTTGTGATTATTTGAGTGTAATGGTTAGAAAAGAAGTTTCATTAGGAGGAAAAAAATAAAAAAACCCACTTAGTTAAAATCTGTTTTTAAAATTGCCAGTGGTTTTAAATGCATAAATTATGTCCATTGGCAAGATATGTAAAATTATTATTATTGCACAGAACTCTAACAGGTATTAATAGATTATTTTTATTATTAATTTCGTTCTTTTATTTCAACTGAAATATATTTTTTTCTGTTTTTACAGGCTTTTGAATAGTAACCAAATTTGGGAGATTTCAAGAAATGGCTTTGAAGGACTTTAAAATCTGCAAAACCTGTAACTCAAAATAGAAACCTCTCTCTGATGACCCTCAATAGCTAAACTGTGATTTTTAGTCACTAAAAAATAAAAATAATAAAAAATATATTATTCCAGTGCAAAACAGTTTATTCACAGCCTGCCACATTCAGTTTATACTTACTGAAAATCATGCAGTTCAGCAAAATGTGATGGGACTAACGAACCAGTGAGACATAATTTGATTCTGTGTGTTTTACACCTAGTTTCTTAATTTTGAAAAAGGACTGCATAAGGAGATCCTTTCTGCTGCTGCTTTCATTAGCTTCCCTTAAAATTTTAATCACTAACCATAACTACTCTTGCTCATGTTTATATTTTTGGGGAATTTGTGACACTCCATTTCACATCATGCACAAATGACAAAATATTGTTCAACACAACTTTGACATTGAACAGTTTCTGCGTAAAAAAAGCATATTAATTGACTCTGATCAACTTAGATATAAAAGCTTTGAGCATTTCAGGTTCTGCTGAAGACTGCTTTAACATTAATGTAATTAACATATTAAATGTGAAAAGCATGAACCTGTAGAAAAGAGTTTAGGTTCATCTTTCTATGACACAGAGCTTAGTACACTTATTAATAACAACGTGTGCACATAGACCAGATTAGGGAATGAATTGATTAAAGATAATAAGCAGACAAATTTGATGGTGTTCTGTTGAACAGGGACCCAGTAAAATGTATCCCAGCGCTCTTCAAGAATTTAAGCCAAAATATGATGTGGAATAATTAGCCACAATATCCAAGAAATTGTGGAGAACATGAAAGATATAAAGGTTTATATGTCCATACTTCTATTTGGAAAAAAACTGTAGTCTCAGAGCTATGTACTAATCGGGCTAATGTCAACATTTCAGAAAGCAGATTTCCTGAAGAAAATGTTTTAATAGTTGATCTATAAGCACCTAGGGGATAAGAACAGATTTTTCAACTACTGACAGAGTTCAGCTAACTTATTTCTTGTGACATGTTGTCAGTCCTTCTGGCTAGGGCAGAAGTATTGGATGACACTTTAACTTCACACACTATCTTTCACACACTTTCATCTGATGTTCTTACAAGCAATGTATGGAAATAAAGTCTAAATGAAGCAACTGACTGATGGGTAATTACCTCTTTGGAAAACTTGATTTAGTTGGTAGCTCTCAGTGGTCAGCTGTTAAGCTGGAAGGATAATGTGAGTGAAGTTTTTTCTCAGTCCAGCCCTCAGTTAAAGTCAAAGTGTGAGTCAGAAAGCAGCAGTAAAAGCTGTTCCCAAGCCGATGTATTTATGGATGAAAGTGCTGTGGGAAAAGAAAAAGTGGGCTGTGAATGCAGTTTACTGGAATACTCATTTACGTGCTTTGCCATCGCAGCACTGAGAAAGTAAAAGATTTACCAACCAGTTATATCCAGACACTATTCAGCAATGCAGACTCATTTTATCTCACCTTAGCTTCACTGTGATTTGAATTTGTTATATTTACATCAGCTCTGCTCACTCCTGGTAATATACAAAAGCTGGCTGTTTAATGCAGGTCAAATTATATCCCTTTTGGCTTAGTACAGCAGAGAACATGCAAATCTTCTGTTATATAGTGTTTGGAAAATAAAATAATCCAGGCAGAGGTAGAGTGTAGCATGAAGACACCTGGCTGTTCCTGTAACTCATAAAGTTATTTCAATTTCTGGATATCTTCAGTACAACTTGGAAGGCAGAAGAGAGACCTATGTTTTCTGTTATATATTTTCCTGTCATAGCATTGGCGAGACAGAAAGCTTATGGTTAATTTGTTTATTCTCAAGGCTCTGAGGAAAACACAAAACAAAACTGCCCACCAACCAGCCACCACAGATAGTGCTATCAATTAAAAAAAAAAAAGAAAAATTAATGCTGTCACCTTCTCTCTGTGTATTCTTGTTCACTTGATGCACTTCTCTACCAGAAGGGTTAGAAATTGGCTTCATTCACCCAAGTGCTAATCACTGCACTGAACAGTTTGCTGTTCAGACTTAGCTATTATACATTAGGTTTTAACTTCTTACAGCTGTCACTAAATTTTTTACAACTTCCAACAAACAATCCTGGAACCCTGTGTCCTTTTTTTTTAGTGCTGTATAATCTGTCTTTGCGTGTTATAGTGTTCATCTAAACCATTAAAGTCTTCAAGATCCATGACAATTGGGCTGTTTTCTGGCTGTTAAGAGTTTAGATGAATCAATATTTAATTCAAATTTGTCTCCAAGTTATATGGTAATCATCTATTTTATGCCAAATATTTATAATATTGATGGTTGATTCAATAAAATCTGTACTTGTTCTCATAAATACAGGTTTTACAGAATGAAGACATTGCTCAAACTCACATTTTCATTGAAGGAATCTTAAATGAGATGGGCTGACTTGTGACTTTCTATAGATTTTGATAACAGCTATAAACGCATGGCAAACATATGTCTCAATTAGAAGACCCTACAGCTTTTTCTAAGATACTGCCCCTTATATTTTTCTTTTTTTTTTAATTTGGTCTTTTTCTTTTTCTTTTTCTCTTCCCTCCTTCCCTTGTTGGGAAAGTTAAAGCTAATGATATTACTGAGTTGGCATCCCTGGTTTCATATCAGTTAACATGCTTCCTTCTTTGTAGTATTGTTCAAATTCAATTGTTTGAGCTAGCTGGGAAGTGTTTATGCTTTTCAATTGTCCACAGTCTCAAAGCTGGACTTGGTTCCTATTATAGGTACTCTCTCTAATTTCTCCTTGTGAACTGAGGAGCTCCAAGCATCATCATTGCTTCCTTACCTGATGCTGTATGAAAAAAAAGAAGTAATTTCAGAGTTTTTCTGTAGTTTCGGAGCACACAGAAAGCCCCAGATGCTTTTGCATACATTACCACATACCCATAAAGAGAGTCTAGATGACAGTATGACAACACTGATGTATGTGGGGGAAACTGGCTTGTTTACTAGGGGAAAGATAGAGGAGATATTGTAAGGTACTCAGGTGTATGGTAACTCAGACCATAGTACTTTCAATTAAATGCGGGGCTGCCTGGCATACTGCTTTGGAAATTGCCCTTCCCTTGCAGGAGCTGGGACAGTTACTTAAAGCTTGTAGGAATCTGGGCTGGAGCTCTTCATCCTACTGGGGCTCTTCCTGAGGCAGGTCTGCTCACTGGTTGACTGAACAGGTACAGCACTCTAGAACTGGATGTACCCTGTTGGGAGTGCTGGGGTGTTGCTTTATAGTTACTTGGCTGAAGCTCATCACAGCTGCACTGTTGGAGCTCAGTATCAGTTAAAAACCAGTTTTTCAGCCATGTTTTTTCAGGTCAGGATATGTCATTGTTACATCAGAGGGTATGTAATCACACAATTCTACATGTGGACATCAGAGCATGTGCTTACAGCTGGTACATGGATAACATAAGAATCAAAAATGTCTAAACATATGGATATCATGTGTTACGGTGCTCTTTGTAGCCACTGATAATCAACCAGAACTTCCAGAATTACAGAATGGGATTCATGTCTATTAGTCTGGTCACGTTGCTTCATTAGAAGGCAAGCTACCAGTGTAGAAATAGTATCTCTGATGAATACATAGGTTGCAGCTGGATTGGGATGCCTCCATTGGTCAATGATGGCATGGTATAGAGAATTGCTGGATCTAGTCCTCCCACACTATGTCCCATGCACAGGTCATAGATGACTCTGAGCTGGGCCTCCTTCTCCTGGTGGTATCCCTCATTCACGTCTTCAGTGGTGGGTGGCATTATGGGTGCAGATGTCCTGAGGCAGTAGAAATGAATTTTTAATAATAAGATACACATGGTGTGCATGATGAACTGGGCATCATGCAAGCATGAAAGGACTGCTTAGGAGGGAGGAGAGTCATGTCGGATGCCTTGTGGGTCTGAGTTTAATTCACTGATTTCAGTTTAATTCTGAGCAGAAGCAGGGCTACCAAAGTCAACACAGAGAAAGCCAGGGCAGCATGAGAACAACCATCCATACCTAAACAGTGGTTCACTGAAGTTTGTTTTATCTTTTATTTAAAAACTTCTAGGGATGGGGGTTCCTTAACCTTAGATAATCTATTTTAGTGCTTTTAAGACTACTTTTTGTTCTAGACACAGGAATTAGGAATAAAAATTTATTTTTTCTTTTTGGTGATCTTTTACATTTTGAAGGCTAGTATAATATCTTGTTTGTGTGTTTGTTTTTCTTCTCTTTTTCTCCTGCATTATAAACCCAGTATTTTCTAAAAGGATGTGTTCTCTAGGCCTCCAGTTCCCTTTCATATTCTTCTCTAGACTTTTTACAATTTCTTTACTTAGTGCTCTAGTTAGACTTCAGTCATACTGAGTAAACAAGAAGGATTTGTTCACATCTCATATATAATATTCCCGCTTATATTTCTTCACAGCACTTTATGTATACACTTTATGTGTACTGCTACATAACTGTCCACATCCGATTGCATCCTTTTATTTCAGTAAATTTCTGAAATTTGTCAAGAATATTTTGAATTCCAGACTTACATTCCCTCCCAGTTTTCAAATTAAAAAATGTACTCACATCAGCGCTGGACAAGGAACAGTTCCTCTACAATCCATCTCAGTGCATCCTCCTGTTGATGACCACAGACAGTTTAAAAAACATTTTTGCGTTCATCTTACAGTACACTTTTCCAGACCACTGTTTCCCCGGAGGAAAGGACCGCTTGGGCAGCAAACAAAACTGAATGATATATTTCTGTATCTGTGTTGGCCTCCAAGCTGCTTTTGCATTGCTGCGTGCAGGGAGGAGTGGCGCTGGAGGTGTGGCTCCTCCTTGAAGTCTCTGTGCAGCACAAGGGGAGAAGAAGGAAGGAAGAGCTGCTGCTGCCCCTTTTATTGAAGTCTTGCGCACAATATTTCCCAGAAAAACCAGAACTTGTAGATTTTTCTCTCTTGGATACTTGCAAGGTGCCTTCGTGCTACATTACATGGATGAATGTCATATAAATGAAAGGGGCTATATGATACAAAAAGACAACTTTTTGATCTCCTCCCTCTGCCTTTACATAACCCTCTAGAAATCACGGAGCTGCTGTTGTTGCTGACACCTTGAGAAGGGAAATCATATAGGTGACTCAGATGTTTTGGAGGAGAAAAAGAACCTGAGGATCATCTGCTTTTGGCCTAGCATGGAAGTAGGAGGTACTGAAGCAGAAATCACTGACAGTAAACTAAATCTGGGAACCCCTGGCTGTATTTCCTAAGATTGCATACAACAATGTTATCTGAAGATAGTGTCAAAAGCTGTAGCATAGCTGTAACACGTAGTCCTTTTGCTTTTTCGCTCTCCATAAGGTCTGTCACTTTGATCATTTGACAAGATTTACTCTTGACAAGTTCATGTTGGCCATCACATATTAGTATGCATAGCTGAAATTCATGAGCCAGTGTCTGATAGATCTTGGACTTCAATTAATCTTTAATCTGGCTAAAAAGGTAAAAAAAGGTTATATTTTTTTAAAATAGATTTTTTGTAATACAAAAAAACAACTTGGAAAAACCCATGAATATTTCATTGCTATTCATAAGCAGGATAAATCATATGAAATCTTGGGGATAAAGTATTGTTGATTGAGATGATGCAGTTAAAGAACTGATTGCATACAGAGGCAATTGGACAAATCCAGGCCCTGTATGCTATCAGAGAATCACTGTAAAAAGCCTTTCTATTTGAAAAAGTCTTTCTATCATTCAAGTGAAACTCCCATCTCTGATCACCTAATTAACCTTCATATTTGTAAAAGACAGTTACATCTCATTTTTTTATGCTTTATCTGCTTGTTTGGCTATGTATTCTACTTGTGATAACAAACAGTTAATTTTTGCTCAAAGTACTGAACAGGTAGCAGAAAAAATGTACAAATGTTTCTAATAGGAATCTGTTTACCAATACTTGAAAGAACAGATGTTGTTCCCTTTGGAGTTCACTTCTCTGCATGCTGAATTCTTCACTCCCACCTTAGCACAAAAGAGGAGGGAACCCAGGTGAGAAAGCAAAGCAAAGCCCTTTGATGTAGATAAAAATACAGCCACTGAAGCATAAAGGCAGAGAGCAGCAGAATACAGATTGACTCACTCCTCTCTCACCTACCGTCCCTCCCCCCCAAGAAGTAAATTCCTGAGATGTGTTAAGTTTCCCAATGCATTAAATAAGAGGGAAGAACCAAGTGGCAGGTTAGTGGTGCAGCTGCCATGATTTCTGAAACAAAGCTAACCCTGCAAGAATAGCTTTTAGACTGCAAAAAGGAGAGATTCGAGGAGGCTGCCAGATTTCAGAAATTATGATAGAAAGTTTGCTATTAATGCTCAGAAGCCACTGTAGTTGACAGCTGTATAAAATGTTATGTTATTTTATGATAGGGATTTAAGAGGTTTTTTATGTTAGTATTTTATTTTTCAAATAATTAAAAAGAGGCTGGTGAAGAGAGGAGATTATGAGAGATCTTTCATGATTGTAACTGGAATTCTGTCCCAAGGAATGGGAGGTGTGGTTTTCCCAGATGATTTTGAATTGAGATTTTTCTTTAAGCAGCGCATATAGTTTTGGATGCTGTCATGATGGAACTGGCATGTTGTCAGGAAACCATTTAGCTACATTAGTTAGGCAAAATTTGTTGCATTTAACTCCTGCTTGCAACAGACCTTCTAGAAGGGATTCAGGAACATGTCTCTCTCTTGCAGATCCAAGTTGGAAGAGTTACAGAAAGGCATTTCCTACAGGTGCTGAGTGTTCCTGGCAGCATAGTCATTTCCCTTGTACAGCAACAAATTAGCTATTAACATCTGAACTAGTGGTGCTAGGAACTCTTTACAGGCAATCGAGAAAAGCATGGATCTTTAGGTAATGTCAACTTAGGAACTACACGTGCATTCAACCTATTTTAGATATCTAGTTTACAGCAGGGTAAGTCAGTCACCAAAGTTGCCTGTTTCTCTTCTGCTGATTATTTAGGATATTGAGATGATTTGCTCAAAGACAGATGTCTGGTTTGTTGATATGAGTTTGGTTAATGAGCCTCTTTCTTCTCCCAGCCTCTGGAGGAAAGAGGAAAGGTGAAGGTTGGTGACAACACCTTCCCTCCCTCTGTCCCCCACAAATAACTGGGACAAGAGTGAGTAAGACAGCGACCTGAACTTTGAATTGTTGCCATACAATTCCCACTGCAGTTTCATTGCAGCTTTGCATCCTCTTGTTTTTCTGCAAGTTGCAACAATGTTTGGTTTGTTGGGGTTTTTTTACCTTCCAACATGCTACTCTGGAGCTTATTAGAAAATTTCAATTTGACCTGCGAGGCATTAGTGAGGCATAATGCTCATTTTCTGCTTTTGTCACCACCCTGTAAGTCCATGTATCTCAAGCCTGACATTTTTTTTGAGAGTTCTGATTTCTATAGGGCATATATAATTCCATCAAAGTGAAACAAATTTATTTATTTTGTTTCCACATGTAATCAACAAAACTAGAAATGTGTTAAAAAAATCTTCTAAGTCTTGCTTATGAAGAAGATGGAAAGAAAGCACTGTTTTATCAATTTTTTTCTTTATGTATTTAAGTCTGATTGTTACCATTCAGTGGAAAAATGAACAATTACGTGACCTAAAATCCTTTCTTTCTTCTGTCACTTTTAAATGCGTTTATAATATTAAACAGGATAATTTAATTGAGTAATAACTTTGTGGGGAAAGGGAGGAATGTGTAGAGGGTATTATGGATTTTTTTTCCTGTAGTTGTTAAATGGTTTTTTCTAGAACGACTGTTACTTTTCATCAAGTGATGTCTTTGCAAATGAACACTGGAAGTGGCGAAGAAACTAGCAATGAGATTATGAGCATGCGTTGTTGTTTTTTTCCCCAGAAACTATTTTGAATAATGTATTGCGCAAAAAAATCAATTTATTTTGAAAAATTTTAAAAATGATTAAGTGAATAAGATAAAGTATTCATTCCGTGTCATCTATAGTTCATCACTGGGAAGAATCTAATCTGATTTTTTTTTCCTTAAATGTGAATTTATTTGATTATAGGAAAGCTAACCATTTGAATAAAAGCTAATTGTGTCTGACATGAATGGTTTTTGCTTTGTTGCAATTTATCTTTGCAGTTATCTGTACAAGAATAAAGTTCACACAGTAGATCAACAGGCATTTAAGGGACTTGCATCTCCAGAACAGCTGTAACAGAACCAAAACTACTGACTGAAATGTCTGCAATAAAGTTTCTAGAAACCTTTTTTTTTTAAAACTGTTGCCTTGAAACATAGGAGTTTGTATTTTAGGACTGGGTAAATTCATTCTGTAAATATAGCCACAGTTGCCATAATTAAAATTTGCCAATATTATCTTGTTTAAGAATGACACTAACCTAATTAAGGTTCCTACAGTAGGAGGCTGTTGCCCAAACTTCCTTACCAATATAGAAACACCAATAACCATAGAAGAACTCTCCAATATTATATGTGTTGAATTGCTTCTTGGAAAATATTCCTGATTTCCACTCATATGAAGGGAGCCTTGGGCTACTTGATTCTTGATCTAGGTGCATGGTGCCCAAATAAATAAGCAACTCCCCTTCCTGTGCCCCCCTAGAAAAACATGTATGGTAGTCTGAATACAGACAAGTATGTGAATTATAGAACTGAATAATAAAAAGAAATGAAACAGTGTTACACCAAAACAAAGAAATTGCATGTTCAGTAGAACAAATGCCACTGAAATAATGTTTGATATGTTATTCTGTATTTGTAGCTGTTAATTATTGAATATTTACCTTAAAACCTTTGAAAAGCATTTTGAAAATGAATGATGACTTTGGGGTTGACATTGCAGTCAAAGTAAAGATTTTAATTTTCTGTTGTAAAACTAGAACAAAACCAAATACTACTTCCCATTACAAACAGATGTTCATGTTAGCAAAATGTAGTTAACTGCTGAGAATAATATTTTAAGGTCATATAATTATCAAAAGGATAGTTAATTATTTCTTGAATGTTTCTGTGTCATTACTTAATAATTCTACCATAAAAGTCCTTGCAACAACCTATGCTATAGGGCAAATACCATATTTTCCATGTATTATTCTTAGAATTCTTGTTAGCTTCACTTTCTAATAGTTGCAGTACAAATAGTCTTTTTTGCTCAGCTGTGTATATCTCAGCATGCGTCTGAAATACAGATGCAGACATTTATAATGATGACAGTGAAAATATTGAAACAATGCTTAAAAACTGATTCAAGGCTCCTTCTAATGTGTTTCACTTTCATTTGTCAATTATAATGTATTCTGCTCTGTATGAGATTTTGGCCATGTTTGTCATAAAAATTTCAAGAATGGTGTAAAGTCAGAAATATTATCCTTGTTTTCCAAGGGAGAAACTATGTGCAAAGATTTGACTGGCTGGACAACAAAAAGATTGACAAAAAGAGTTAGGAGAGCTAGACTTTGCATAAATGAAAGGCCTTATGTAGGCATAATTCTTCTTTGTGTGTTTCAAGTGACTTCATAATGCAGATACTAAATCTGGGAGGAGAAGGAAGAATTGACTTTGTGGAGGATTAAAAAGCTTGTTTTCATTTTAATGGGGAAAGAAATTCCAAAATATTATAATCATCTACAAAAGAAAATAAATTTTTAAAAAATGTACATTTCTTTTCCTGTCCTTTGAAATATGTTTGCTCTTAAAAACTATATTTATTTCAGCTGTAACTATTTCAACTAATTTTTATCTTCTGCCATATACAATAATAACAAGTTTTAAATAAGATGTGGCTTTGAAATGAAAATTTTGAAATCTCTCATGTTGCTGACATTGAAATGTCCTCAAACATGTCATGGTGCACTTCCTGCTCATGGAAGGGCCACAAAGATGATTAAGGGACTGGAGCACCTCTCACCTGAGGAAAGGCTGAGAGAGCTGGGACTCTTCAGCCTGGAGAAGAGAAGACACTGGGGGGATCTTATCGATGTATATAAATAGCTGAAGATATTTAGCTGCAAAGAAGACAGAGCCAGGCTCTTTTCAGTGCTACCCAGTGACAGGACAAGAGGTAACAGTCACAAACTGAAAAACAGGAGGTTCCCTCTGAACATCAGCAAACACATTTCTGTTGAGAGTGACTGAGCACTGGCACAAGTTGCCCAGAGAGGCCGTGGAGTCTCCATCCTTGGAGATATTCAAAAACCATCTAGACATGTTCCTGGGCAACTGACTTGAGGTGGCCATGATTGAGCAGGGGGGGTTGGACCAGATGACCCGCAGAGGTCCCTTCCAACCTCAAATATTTTGTGACTCCATGAAAAACACTTATTCTCTGCTGGAAAAAAGTTCAATTAAAATTTTATTAATAGCTCTAATAAGGGTAAATTATGGGCACTTAACCACAACCTTATAACAAGTCACTCTTTCCTCAATTTGGCATTATTCATGCCAAATAACATCATGCTTCGGGGAAAAAAAAGTGTTGATATTTTGGATGTAACAAACTAATTTTATATTTGTAGATACTGGGGTTTTTATTAGATAACTGGTAGAGTTATCGTGCAAGGAAACATTTATTTTGAATTTAAACAGAAGCTTCATATTTCAAAGCTAAGTACACATGAGAATAGTGTCTTAGAATTGAATTAAATACATAGCAGGTCATCTCTGAGAGAAAAATTGGAGCAGAAAGGGATATTAAATGAGGAAAGGGAAGAAAGAAAGAATGGAGTAGTAATGTCTCTGAGAAGAAATAAAACAGCATATAACATGGAAATATGACTTCAATGTGCCATAAAATCGTTATCATACTGTAGTCATTTAGTCTTTGGTATTTAACAGAGTAAGGAATTATTCTTCTTCGGTTTGTTTCACTGTTGGGTTTTTTTTATGTCTCCTTCCTTACTCTTTTACCACTATCTCTGATGTTCGCAAATGCTTGAGAAGAGCCATTATCAGGGTATGAGATATTGTAACTGTAAAAGAATGTTTCTGTATTATGAAAATGCGCTTCTTATCAATCTTTTTAGCAAGGATCTTTGGTATCTCTTGTAAAGCCAAATAGAATGTAAATATTGGAATTAACATCGGTACCATTTACATTGTTACTTAAAAGGTAGAGGTAGGTAAAGTAGATTCTTTTATATAGTGAAATTATTGGTCAGTTATTCATCAGATTTTTTGGTTCCAGTGGTAATAACTAGAAAATAAGGCGTATATTCCTTCTTCTCATTAAGCTACTGGAGTCACAATGAAAGTCTACACCTTTCCTATTCTTTTATTTCAGCCTACACACTCAACTGCATCCAGACTATGCCTTTGATGCAATGCTTTTTCTTTTTTTCTTTCTCCAACAAGAACTCTAGCATTTTTGCCGTTTCTTTAATCTGATAATAGGACTTTTATCCAAGTCCTTGTGATTTTAGGCTTTCTCCTGTCTTCTACCTTATGCACCCTTTATCCTAGAAAAGACTTCTTTTGAGATTTTGAATCTTGAAACTCTTACTGCAGGTCTTCTGTTTTTCTTTTGTTTTTCCTCCTGTCCCAGCCACATAGTAAGTCATGAATAAAATTTTTAATAGTATATGCATTTCTCAGAAGCCTAAGTGACTTTAGTGCTTAGAAGAATACATTTCCCTGGTACAGCCAAGCCTGTGCAGGCAGTGAGCAAGGCTGCTTTGCACTTCAGCTGTGCCCATATGAGGAAGAAGCAGAACTACTCAGTGGTGTTTGGCTCGATGAACTTAAGCACTGCTGTAAAAGCTGTGTACCTCTTCCCAGTAAGCCAGTAAGCCAGTTGGTTACCTCTGAAAGTTGCAATCCTTAGCTTTCAGGCTGTCTCTTTAACTCAGTCCTCCCCTAATGACATTACTCATCCTTCTGCATACAGTACAGTTATTCATAAATCACTCATTTCCAACTGTCAGTAGAAACTGCTGCTTCTGCTTCTGAATCTTCCTGTGTAAGTTTGCATTTGCTTTGTATCCCCCCTGGTACGTAGAGTGCATTTGGAAATGTATCCTTCAGGGCCCTTCTTGAAGAACCAGATTTATTTCAATGTTCCTGTAAACTGCCATGCAACATTATGAATGGATAGCATGCATCACTGACACTTGTACTACCTGTTATACTTTTAAAACACTCAAAAACATTCAAAATACACTTTGAATTCTAGAGATTATATATATAATAAGTTCTCATATCCTCAGGTTATTATTCCTTCACTCTTTCTTTATCATGCATGCTTTCCGTATTGTTTCAGTACACTATCTCATCATTGTCTTGACTGAATCCTTGGGGTATTTCCCTGTGTGTTTATGCATCAGATGCCAAAGTTGAGATTAGTGGCTACTACTCAAAACATTGTCTTCTGCCGTTATCATGTTTCAGTGAGAAAGAGCAGGACAGGATCAGCCCCTGACGTGTTTCTGTAGTAATTCATCTGGAGCAGAAGATGAAAGTACTGTGGTTAGATGGCTTTGATTTAAATGTATAACTGGTTTTTGAAAAGAAAGTTGTGACCAAGCCTTGTTTTAGTGGTGGTAGGACATCTGAGTGCATTTTGGAAGACCTCATATTCAAAGGAGTTTTGCCACCTTAAAAACTGGGAAAAGTTTATTTCAGGAAAGAAAACATCATTTATTTATTTGTTTCAAGCTCTTGCTGGTTTGCTAGCTAATTAGGCTTCAGTTTTCAGTACCATAAATTTTTTCTTTCTTTGTACTTAATCATATGTTTTTATCAGGACTTCACAGAAATTTTGGGTCATGCTGTTTCATCCTTTCATGTATCATCCTCTGAAGAAGATGTTACTTTATTGCAGCACACTAAAATGAGTCTCATTAACCTGTTTTATGTAATGGTTGACATTCAGAAGCAGTATCAGTTTTAAATTTTGAAACTCTGCCAAAATATTCAAGCCTGGATGTATAAAGTTGGGTTTCTCTGTAGCTGAAATTTCCAGATCAAAGCAACCTCATTTATAGTGATCTCAGAGTCTTTAGATATCAAGGCAATAAAATTCTTGTCTTGCCCTTATAGTAAGTAGGTAGTTTGTATGTTCTGATAAAGTCAGAACAGTAACTGTTTTGAATTATTTATGAGGAAACTTTTGATTACTCTTGATTTTTAAAATGTCAAAAAGCTGTGTTAGTGTCAAATTTTAGATAAGAGATTCAACTCACCATTGATAAATATCTGTTGAAGTTTTGATGTCGGTAATCAGTAGTAGGCATGGGAGGACAGTTTACTGACTTATGCATTGCATTACTTTCTTATGCACTGCATTTCTCTTGTTCACAGCTATCTGAATCCTGCTAATATCACAAGTAGTCTGATAACCAATGACTTTTCTGTACAGCCTCCCAAAATTATAATTTTTAACCCCTGAAATCAACTCCTGAAAAATGTTTTCTGCTCTCCCACAAGCCCTTATCACAGGGGATCTCAGCTGTACTGTCCCTTTTGCCTACCCCGTTCTTGTTCTTTTTGCTTGCCTAGGTTTTCCTTAGGCAAAATGTACATTTAATATACAATTCAGAACCAAATGGGAAGAGTAAAAATTGGAGCTGATTTATTTGTTTACTTTACCTTTCTGAAAGCAAAATGACAAACTACTGGGACATTCGCACTGCTTCAGCATCATCCCAAACATGCTGCTGCTAAGCTAGTCCAGGTTTCAAAGCAGTGAGAGGAACACTGTGTCTGCAGGAGCATCTGTCTGAGGATGGGAAGTGAATTTGGACAACAGATGTCAAAGTTGTTGGGAGATGATGAAGAGACAATAAAAACAACTGAAATGGGTTTAATGTCACTAGGAAGGCTGTGTCATTTTTCCCTTTTTTTATCTCTGGTAGTGAGTAGTAGACGTGGATGCTTCATTTCTAATAACAGGATGAAAAGTAAGCTAATATTTAAAACAATTATTAGGGAACAAAGCTTCAAAATGACATTTGGAGGAAAAAGTGATTGTAATGCAAATGTTCCATTTTAGCAAGCGAGAGATTTAAGGGAACTTACATGGTGTTACTCTAGAAAGCAAATGTCCTCTTTATTCTAGAAAGTAATGAACGTTAACCAGAAGTTCCTAGTAATCGTTTAGTTTGGAAATTAGCTGCATTTGTCAAAAACTTGTGCCAGGTTTTCTCCTCCAAATGATTCCAGCTCTAGCTGCCTATCATCATTGCCACAAACATTTTTTCATGTATACTCTATCATTCTCTTGCTTGATGAAAGTAAAATAAATGCTCACCATATATTTTACTGGGCTATAAAAATATGGTGCTTAGCCAAGATTAGTGTAGCTTTTCAGAAAACCTATATAGATGTGTTGTTATGTTTTCTGAATTTGTTTTTTATCCTCTGAAACCACTCGAAATGTAAAATATCTAATATCAACTTTTTGTAAAAATATTATAAACAAACCAGAAAATAGTTCCCATTTACCTTTCCCCATGCAGTTCTGATAAAACAGAAATAAGGTTTTTTGCACAGCTCTAGTACCTATCCCTGACCAATGCTTATCTTTTTGGATGAACGAGTACATCAAAAAAATCTTGTACAGATGTACTGCAAGTGATTATGGAGAGAAAATGATATCAGGATTGCTTAGTTCACCAGTCTGAAAATCAGTGATGTCATTAATAATCTCGGGATAAACAAGCTCAGAAAGCTTTTAACAAGTGTATTTTGGCTGTTTTGCTAGAAAGTGACTTCATTTGCAATGCTAACAGTACAGAACATTAACAGCAGACGGTGAATACATTTCTACCCTGCTGTAGCAATAGCTTTACAGCCAAATAGCGCTTAAAAGTAAATGTTTCAGGGTAAATGTTATTTTCTTAGTATCATCTGGAGTAAAAAGAGCCTTCACATATAATCCCTTTTCTTTACTCTGTGGGGTCATTTTAATCCCCCTACGTTTCAAATTGCCTGATTTTTTTAAACAACTTACAGTGAGAAAACTGTTCCTATAAACCTTTTTCTTGAACCACTTCTGTGACTGCAGGTTTTAAAATAAAAAGCTGATTCATTGTCCATCCTGAGATTGTTCTTCTCCTACCAACCACCAAAATTCTGGATGCATCTTGTCTTTTTTCTTTTATTTTTTGTTTTTAAATCACACGTTTTGCAACTTGCCAGTGCTGGTGATGACACTAAGAAGGAAGGAGAATGTTTAACACTTCTAGAGCACAACAGGGATGAAACCAAGTGGAAATATTACATTTAGTGGATTTACCATCCTTGGGGATATTCAAAAGCCATTTGGACATGGTCCTGGGCAACCAGCTTTAGGTGGCCCTGCTTGAGCAGGAGCATTGGACCAGATGACCTTCAGAGGTCCCTTCCAGCCTGGACCATCCTGTGATACCAAATTCCTGTGAGTCCCAAGCTAAATTCTAAAAACCAAAGAGTGATCATTATTATCACCATAGCTATTGCCTCAAAAACTTCATTTTTTCCTAGTGTAATTTTCTGATTACTATTAATTTAACTGGCAAGAACATATATAGGATTTAACTGGGTTCCAGGCTCAGCTCCATAGGTGCTGTGCTAGCATTAGAAGCTCTGTTCTGAAAAGCTGGCAGTGAAAGACAGGTGATAGAGTGAAGACAGGTACAGTCAGATATTGCAGAAGTGCATACATACATACATACATAGTGATTATAAAAGGTACTTGCTTTTAAAGAAAATCTTTTTTTTCTTTCAAGGACAGTATTTTAAGAAAAAACATTTCTTTGCTAAAACTAGAACATCAACAAAATAAAAAGGGGAGAAAGATTACTTCTTTTCCAGTGATCAGAGTAGGAGATTGGAAAATAGACGCTGTGTATTTTAGGGCTTGTGGCTCAAGAGTGTTAGAATAGGACACTATTCTGCAAATTCCTGACACTCAGTTTTCTACCTATGAAATTGTTCTGACCTACCGTCCAAGAGACTGATTACTGTTGGTGAGATGCCTTCAGATCTTTGAGTGAGACACTAAGTATTTTCATTATTCTCCTTTTGATATCCAGCATAATAAGAGTCATGTAGGTACCATACAATAATTATGATTTTTTTCCCCCACTGAACAGAATGCAGCAGTATTCATAAATCCACAGGGAAACAGTTTAGTAGCTATCTGCAGTTCTTTGATCAAAAATATCTTTTTCTCATTATGCAGAGATAAATTAAGAAAGCAAGCGGAGTCACCAGAAACAATTCAGAGCCAACATTAATCAAAAGCAATCTTAAGTTTCCTCTGAATTTTATCCAGCTGTGCTCAGTTCCAAGGCAGAGACAAAGAGCAAAATAATAATACTGTACTCAGCAAACCAACTCACAACATTGTCTGTTCTTATTTTCAACAGGGATGAGAGAAATACTCATTTACAGTCTAACTAGCAAGCTTTTGGGCTACATAGTCTGGAGTTAGAATAGATATTTCAGTTGGGAGGTACGTACAATCATCATCTAGTCCAACTGCCTGACCACTTCAGGGCTGACCAAAAGTTAAAGTATATTATTAAGGGCATTGTCCAAATGCCTCTTAAACACTGACAGGCTTGGGGCACCCACCACCTCTCTAGGAAGCCTCTTCCACTGTTTGACCACCCTCTCGGTAAAGAAATGCTTCCTAATGTCCACTCTGAACCTCCCCTGGTGCAGCTTTGAACCATTCCCATGTGTCCTGTCACTGGATACCAGGGAGAAGAGATCAGCACCTCCCTCTCCACTTCCCCTCCTCAGGAAGCTCTAGAGAGCAATGAGGTCACCCCTCAGCCTCCTTTTCTCCAAGCTAGACAAACCCAGAGTCCTTAGCCACTCCTCACAGGACATGCCTTCCAGCCCTTTCACCAGCTTTGTTGCCCTCCTCTGGATGCATTCGAGTACCTTAACACCCTTCTTAAGTTGTGGGGCTCAGAACTGCACACAGTACTCCAGGTGATGCTGCACCAATGCTGAATACAGCGGGATGATCACCTCTTTTGACCGGCTGGTTATGCTGTGTTTGATGCACCCCAGGATGCGGTTTGCCCTCCTGGCTGCCAGGGCACACTGCTGACTTATATCGAGCCTGCTGTCGACGAGCACCCCCAGATCCCTTTCTGCAGGGCTGCTCTCCAGCCACTCCTCTCCCAATTTATACTTGTGCCCAGCATTACTCCATCCCAGGTGCAGAATCCAGCATTTGCAAGTTGTATCTGATTTTAAAATACTAATTTAGAGGTGTGAGTTTTGTCATTATTGATAGGAAATTGTGAATTCAAACAAATACAAGATACAACAAACTGTCTTCTCCATACTATATTCCTAGGTTCATGCTGAGGGACAAAGATTGGCCAACACAAATGCGTGAGCCACTGACAGGCTGCCAGCACAGTGTCTCAGCAGCCTGCTCCACTCCTCCTACCACAGCACAGTGCATATGCAGCATGCACCATGACCAATACTCTTTTCAGGATTGTTGCCTTGTTTCCAGCTTTGCAGAGACTACTTTTCACTTAGCCCATATATCCAGATTTCTGGAGAGCAGATAGAAAACAAAAAGTTGAATCTTTTTGATCAGTTTCACAAAGCTATCATTGGACAGAGAGCAAAACCTTACTGAAATAAATACCTTCAGAAAGCTTTCTGCAAATGTTACTTTATTTTGTCTCTGCTGCTTTTCTCCACTGCTTCCAAGCTTCTTTCCTCATCACATCTGAGCTCTCTTTCCACTTATATTTCAAAGTGCTTTATAACTTTCTAATGTAGCCCCACTGAAAACATACAAATGACCAAAAGAGAGGAAGCAAAGAAAACCAACTACTATGTGTGTATCCTTTGCACTAATCATAGATTTTTCTCAATTGCCTGCTTCATCTATTTCTATTATCACTTTTGGGGAGTGAATATTGCCTTTTACACATTGCCTACTGCACTGAGGTCTGGTTTATTTTGTTGTAATAAACAAAATGCATAATATTAGCTGTGGGTGAGTGCTCTTCTGACAGGGAAAAAATTGCACTGGATTGTTATAGAAATCTGAAGCAAAGTTGCTGTATAATTTAGGACTTCTGAAGGAAGGGCAAATATTTGCCTCACTTACATACAATCATTTTGACATTTCTGTAAGCTTTACTATGCTTAGTTCTATAAAGTCACTTCTGTAATGGTGATCATTCCTGTCTTTGTGTCTAACTGTTGGTATCCCCACCGTCCTACCTGTTTTCTGTCCGTGTTGAAAACAGTGTCTTGGAACGCTGCTGATTTTAAACAGGGGAATACTTACCAAGTGAGAGAAGGCAATGGTTCTCCTTTGGTTCCTGTGAGCCAACCTATTAGCTGCTGACAGTCTTTATTGAATCAGCATGTGGCTTAAATCCAGAAATGAATTATAATGTAAGATCAGAGTTATGGTCTCAGAGAAAAAACAATGTTAGTGCATTGACAGCTGTGATCAAAGCTGTTTCTAGTTCTCTCAGAGGTAGAAATCCCTAGGTGGCAATCAAAGGTTTCATGGGTAGGAATTACAGACAGAATTCATAATGGGCTCCAGCCAAAGTAAAAAAGTCAAAAGCTACTACAAGCAGAATACTCTCTTGGTTAAGAACCAAGGCTCTGCAGGCTAATTTAAAACATCTCCTCCCCTAAACAACCTAGCTTCACCCCAGAAGCCCAGAAAAATATTATATTACAAATAAAATCTACCTAAACATAGCGTATTTAATATTTTCTATGCAGAATATTGGATTGGGAATATATATATACCTCTGGTCATGTACTCATTTCCTCCATTACAGGAGTTTGTAATTGGTGAGGAGATCAAGCACATTAATTCTTATTTGTTTAATGGCCAAAGCAAATGTAACACAGGGCCAGTGTTGGTTTAGAGAGGGCTAATTCTCTAGGTCAGACAAAAAAAGGTTGAATAAACTTTCTGGCAAAAATAGATAATTCTTTCTACTGCATAGCAGAAACATGATTCTTAGTGCCTGAAATTTGTAGCAATGTCTGCTTAATCACTGCAGTTTAGGGTGACCCAATCTGACAGCTGTGAATTCATTTATGCATAAGAACAACTCCCAGGTACGCTGCAGAGCAATGCTAAGATTAAGAGTCTTGTTTCATTTAAGTGTAAATTTTGGTAGATTTATTACTGGGACCTGGCTGGAGTACAGGATGATAATTGCACAGTACTCAGGTTTGCCTGGCCTGACACAGAGTATTTACTCCTGTGGCAGAGCACACGCAGTTCCTGCTGGGATCTGTCTAGGGATATGATGGCAACGCCTTGCAGGTCAAAACACTGGGACACCTCGGGGAGAGTGTTCTTGGACAATTGTAGAATACTTGACATGCTGGCAGGTATCTTTGATCTGCTCTGACTGGGCTGGAATAGATCCAGCAGCTGAATTAAGTTGATGGATGATATTCTTCCCATTTCTGTCTCCCCCCACAGTGATGCTCCTTCTCTGAGATAAAGTGCTGGGGCTGAGCCGAAATGCTGCGTGCACAGGCTCAGTGCACATGAAGCTGCATGGTGGTAGGAAAGGAGGAGGAGATCGGTGCTGTTTGAACTGCTTCATGGCCACTCTACTCTGTTGAAATCCTACATCTATAAGTCTGATCTCACACTGAGATATTATCCATTGGGGAATGGGAGGGCACAAGGCAAGGGAGAGACCCTGTTCCCATTCATTGCTCCTTACAGCATTCTGCTGCCTTGCCTAAAGGTTTAGAAATTATGTGATATTTGATGTTGCTGTACTACTTTTTTTTGAACGTGTATATCTTACATGCTTTGAATGGTTTTTGGTAATCACTATTCCAGCTGGAAAATTGAGAATATGAAAGAGAGGCTGGGCTGCTTTTTAACCGCGCTTTTCCTGTCCCGATATTGCCCACTGATGGCTCAACCATCCAGAAATTCATCTGCCTTGTGATCACCTTGAGCTGCTGTAAGAGTCTCAAGAAAATTTCTACCATCAGAAATGCTTTTATGTTATTCTGAAAACAGAATTATTTCATGTTATAGATGTTATAAGTTTAAAAAAAACTGGAAAAAGTTATACTAAAGTGAATTTTAGAAAGTAATGATTTGAGTTATATGTGTGGATTACAGCCACTTATATTGTGACAATTCAAGAAAGTATTTTACACCATATATGTAAATACATCTATGGTTTAAAAGAAAGTAAGTGGAGTAAAAGAAGAAAAAAAGATCCAGGTTCCAAAAATGTCGTGGTAAAATTTTACTTTTAATATTTATGTCTGTGGCATTCTTATTGTACCCTCTTTGGGTGGAAGAAACATGTAAGCATTCAGTTTTGTCAGTCTGCCAGTTGCTGTCATAGCAGTAATGAGACTAAGGTCTGAAAGCCTTCAGGTTCTCCTTCCCCAAGATGCCAAGCAGACTGTGTCCCCTTTCTCCTGAATTCAGGCAAGTAGGTATAGCTCCTTTTTCATCTGTATAATTTTAACTTACAGAGAGGGAAGCTGGCAAGATGAGGCAATGTGTGTAGCTGCATAGCATAAAGAAAGAAGCCCTAGGAGTGAGCGGACTGAATGTCAGCAGTGTGGAGAGTAGCATGACTCTGCCTCTTCAGTGTCTTATGCAGTCAAGTTACAATTGATTTAGGTCTGTAAATTTGACTAGTGTATATTTTCCTGCATCACCCAAAATTATACATAGATATTTTTTCTCATTACTTGTAATTATAAATTATTATTGTCTGCTTCTGAAGGAATTTTCTCTTTTCTCTATTCTTTCGTAGATTTTTAAGAAAGCTCCCTTTGATAAAGGTTTCCAAATTTTCTCAGTCGCTTTTGTTGATTTAGTCAGCAGCATCCTTGAATTTGAATATTACACGATCTTTTAAAATACTGTAATACGAATGCTTTGAAGAACGTCCACACTTGTGTTTGTGCTACTTTAAAAGTAGACCAGAAATTAAAACTAGGCAGGAGTCTGCCAGACAAGTCCTATTTTCTCTCTGCTCCCTCATTGTTATAAGCTCAGTAATTAAGTGGAGCCATGCTTATTTATGAGTGAATGTATCCGTTCTTTGTCTCTGAACTGTTTAATAATATCCCTTGTTTATATAATACAGTAGATATTTTCATATTGGGACATGCTTTATAAAAGTGTGTGTGATAGGCAAAAGTGGAAATACAGGAATATTTTAAAGGAAATACACTGAAAAATGTATTCTTTTTTATAACATTTTGATGTACAGCTTGGGTAGTTCCAGCTATGGTGTTTAAAATCTGTTCTTCTTTATTTTACTATTAGTTGAACGTATGGGTCATAAAGTCTTCTGTCTACCATGCTACAGAAACCTATTCTAAATCACAGACTTTCAAATCCTTCCTGGTATCTCGCTCTCAGGGAAGTCCAGTATGGTGATTCCTATAGATGCACAGGTAACAATAGCTTTGCACAGCTATAACTCCCATGGAACTATAAGGAAATTATCTCCAGCTTTCCAAGTGATCTAATGATTTCAATACTTCTTTACCCTTGAAAAACCAGAAATTATTGCATTGGCCAACACCAGGCCAACCACTTTTACATGTCTTGTCTTTCTGTCTCTTTTAGTCTAAGTTGTTATGCAAGTAGGAGCAGATTTAAATGAGCTTCATTAGTAGAATAATAAGCTCATCAGCCACTTTTTCTGCTAAGTCAAAGAAAGTAATGGCTGGTAGGCATCAGGTTCACTTCTTTTGTAGCAGTGGGCTTTTAGAAAGGCACCGTCAACAGCAGGGAAAAGGGAAAAGGAAAGATATCCTGTTTACACAAATGGTACATTGTGGGGTTTTGGGTATCGAGTATTTTCAGTCAAGGACTTTTTTTTTTTTCCCCTCATGGTATCTGACAAGGATGAGCTCACTTTATTTACAGTCTTTTTGCTGATATATGCACTTAAAACACATGGAATCAGTTAATTCAGAAACATTGAGAGACCTCCCTAAACTGGAGAGATTTTAAATACTGGATAGGCACATGTTGTATCTCCTTTTGTTTTTCCTGTCTAATCTTCATAATCCACAATGCATTGGATAACACTGAAAAATTGCATTAGTCAAACAATTAAATTCATACAGCTAGAAGTGGCTAGGCTTGTGCTGAAAATAGGGACATAGGGATTAGAGAGAACATAAAAAATAGGGAGATTCTGTGATAATCATCTTTAGCATTGGGAAAGTTACTAACATGAATCTTATTCACATTCTTCCCATTCAAGAGTAGCTGTTATAAAAAGAAACCGAATAGAAAGGAGTATTCAAAGTTAGTATGCACACTGAGTTAGCTGACGTCATCGGTAACATCAGTGTGTTATCAACAGTTTTCATCACAAATCCAAAACATAGCACCATACGAGCTACTATGAAGAAAATTAACTCTATGCCAGCCAAAACCAGTACAAAAGTTTAGGAAATCAGTTTCAAAGTATAATTCCCAGTAGCAGGTAAAGCACTTAATTCACTGTGCAGTGATGTGAATCAAATGAGTGCCAAAAGCTGCGATTCCTAGTAGCTAACATGTAACATGCTACCACACCTGTCCAAGCTGTTGGAAAGTGCTATGGAGGAGTGTGTGTCATACCTGGGCTTAGATTCTGTTTGGAAATTGTGAACTTTAGTTACAGTAGTTCAGTGTAACCGTGATTTTGAATCACTCTCTTTCCTCAGAAACTTAAGTCATATACTTGGGTACAAGATACTAGCTAATGATGTTTCCTTTCCTTTCCTTTCCTTTCCTTTCCTTTCCTTTCCTTTCCTTTCCTTTCCTTTCCTTTCCTTTCCTTTCCTTTCCTTTCCTTTCCTTTCCTTTCCTTTCCTTTCCTTTCCTTTCCTTTCCTTTCCTTTCCTCTCCTCTCCTCTCCTCTCCTCTCCTCTCCTCTCCTCTCCTCTCCTCTCCTCTCCTCTCCTCTCCTCTCCTCTCCTCTCCTCTCCTCTCCTCTCCTCTCCTCTCCTCTCCTCTCCTCTTTCTCCTCTCCTTTCTCCTTCCCTTTCCCTTTCCCTTTCCCTTTCCCTTTCCCTTTCCCTTTCCCTTTCCCTTTCCCTTTTCCCTTTTCCCTTTTCCCTTTCCCTTTCCCTTTTCCCTTTCCCTTTCCCTTTCCCTTTCCTCTCTACTCAGAAACCTCTGTATCAGAGCATGTCTTCAGGAAACAGGAGGCTCAGGTCTGAGCAGGTTTAGTGCCCTGGGAGCCAGAAGGAGGTAGAACCCACAACTCAGAAGAGCATCTGAGCTCTCAGGCTGCGGGGTAGTCCGGCCAAAGCCATCACACCACTACTTTGAGCTGAACTCCTCACTGGCTCTCTGTTAAGTGTGCTTTTGCCATACCTCATATTTCAAGCTGTGCAGAGGATAAAGGAGGTATTATATCCTGTTTACAGATCCTAAACAGTTTTAGGCTGGATGTGGGCCATGTTTTAGCCTTGTATGATCAGTCATGTTAAGAAAACGATGCTTTGGGGAGTGTGCAGTGGCAGATGTTTGGGCACCTGAGGAAATTTTGGCAGCTGTGATATCTCGAGTGCTAAGTGGGTTACAGGAGACTTTTTATATCTTTCTACTGAACCAAGGGCTTAAAATCTACTTAAGCTGCATGCAAGATGCTTCAGTGCTGTTTTGTACCTCATACCTAATGCGCACAAGATTTGTCTTGGTATGAATTTACAAATTGAGTTTATACTATTTCCAAGCAGTTCTACTAATACAGATAGCCACTTGATATGTCTGCACTAGCAGTTTGCATTGGTGAAGACCCCTGTCATCAGAAGTCATCAAAATTGAAAATGAAGCCTAGATTGAAAAAACCAAAACCAACTAGACCTCCTGATCTTCTCTGCTTATATGATTAGCCCTGTATAGATAAGATGGCCACAACACCTTAACATTCTGTAGTACATTAGAATAAAATTCAGGAAGCAAAACTGGCTGTTTGAAAACAAAAGAGGGACCCAGATAAAAATGCACTGCTAAAGAGGAAGTGATACACTAATCATGAATGACTTAGAACCTCAGTTTTGTTGCCTAAAAATATAATCAATATATACCAATATTTTGCAGAGTGACAGATAATAAATATCAGGAAAAACTAACCATATTTTTAAGTTTGTAAATATATTTCTACACTAATATTTAAAGCGTTTTCAATTTTTTTCACTTGATTCAGTTTTAAAAATTCTATGTAGAGCATTAGGTTTTACCTATCAGTTGATGAAGAATCATTTTGTTTCACAGTGACTGAAAGTTATCCTCTGTCCTTTAGATTTCTGCACAACAACAAGTTGTCCAAGATTTCAGCTGGAAATTTTTCTCACATGGAATCACTAAAGAGGCTGTAAGTTTCGAAAAGCAAGTTCAATATAAAGGTATTTTTATTCTATGCAGTGCTTTGGGAACCATGAAGATTACTTTTAATTGGGTTACTTAAATAAAGACAAGCAGCTTTTTACTTGAGATTTTTTTGAAACGTGTCTCACCTTTGAACAGAGAAAATGACACACTGAATGGTATTTGTTCAAATAGAAGTCAAGTGTGAAAGGTATTAGAAAAGAGAACAGAGAAAAAGCAGGCACAGGGGAAGACTAAGGCTAAAATGTGTTTGAAGTAAATCAGAGGAAAAAGTAGGAATGCTTAGAACAGTTACAGGATTTCAAATGAGGAAAATGAAGGCCAAAACTGAGATGAATTTCGTGACGGATAGAATAGAATAGAACAGAAAAGAATAGAATAGAATAGAACAGAACAGAACAGAATAGAATAGAATAGTTTAGTTGGAAGGGACCTACAGCTATCATCTAGTCCAACTGCCTGACCACTTCAGGGCTGATCAAAAATTAAAGCATATTATTAAGGGCATTGTCCAAATGCCTCTTAAACACTGACAGGCTTGGGGCATCCACCACCTCTCTAGGAAGCCTCTTCCACTGTTTGACCACCCTCTCCATAAAGAAATGCTTCCTAATGTCCACTCTGAACCTCGCCTGGCACAGCTTTGAACCATTCCCACGCATCCTGCCACTGGATACCAGGGAGAAGAGATCAGCACCTCCCTCTCCACCTCCCCTCCTCAGGAAGCTCTAGAGAGCAATGAGGTCGCCCCTCAGCCTCCTTTTCTCCAAACTAGACAAGACCAAAGTCCTTAGCCGTTCCTTATAGGACATGCCTTCCAGCCCTTTCACCAGCTTTGTTGCCCTCCCCTGGATGCATTCGAGTACCTTAACACCCTTCTTAAGTTGTGGGGCCCAGAACCGCACACAGGACTCCAGGTGAGGCCGCACCAATGCTGAATACAGCAGGATGATCACCTCTTTTGACCGGCTGGTTATGCTGTGTTTGATGCACCCCAGGATGCGGTTTGCTCTCTTGGCTGCCAGGGCACACTGCTAACTCATATCGAGCCTGCTGTTGACCAGCACCCCCAGATCCCTTTCTGCAGGGCTGCTCTCCAGCCACTCCTCTCCCAATTTATACTTGTGCCCGGCATTACTCCATCCTAGGTGCAGAATCCAACAAAGAGTAGGACGACTTCTTGCAGATATAAGAACCAAATGTCACATTTCACCTTGCGTTAAGTTTATGTGCTTAAAATGTCTTAACTTCATTTTTGTTCTTTCCTGTCCACTTATATCACTGTTTAATGGTGTCAATATTTTTTCAAGGGAAAAAAAATAAAGGTACACTTTATCTCATAGAAATGTTTTTCTATTGATGATAAATTATTTATAAAAGTCAAAAAGGCACTTTCAGGTTTTTTTCTTTTTCTTTCTTCAGATCTGGAAATAATTCATAGCTTAAATTTCTCATAGTTGTTCCTGTGGCTCCATAGTTACAAAAACGTAGTGTTCCAAAGCCCCATGGGAATTCCTGCCCAGGCTGTCTCTGAACTTAGTCAGCATCTTAACATCTATTTCTAAAGACCTAGGATTGAGCTCGCTATTATCAAGAAATCCTCAGCACAAGAAGGATTTTCCCAATTTAACAAAGCACCCAAGTGTTTCCAATACTTTTGGAAAACTTAAGGAAACCTAATCACATGGATAAAAATCTGTAAATTCTTATGGAATTTGCAAGTGAGCAAAAATAGAAAATGTATCTGTATTTTTAAATGACATTTTGAGACTTTTAAAGCTTACTGCAACAAAAAAAAATGCCTGCATCCTTAGCTTGATCCTTACAAAATGCTAGGATCAGAGTGAACACTGGAGAAAACAGAGCACCATATGGTCCATCTAAACATGCTGGGTGAGTAGTGCTGCTATCCTGGCAAAAGAGACATTAAGGATTGATACAGTTTGGGATTGCTAATATATCTTTAGGGTTCTGTTGTCCTGTCAATATGTACATGTAATTCCTGTTAATGCTCATGGAAACTATGCAAATATATTGAGATGAGACTAGGTTTTGGAAAAAAGTAACATTTTAATTTTAAGACCACTGCAAACCTAAATTATTCAAAGAATGACAACCCTAAATTTCTGCTATTTTATATTTCCTTATGTATTTATTTCACTCTACTGTTCCAAAATTCAGAACTGAGTCATTATAAGAGAAGAAAGCATTATTCTTCCGATGTGTAGCAACGAAAAGGATGAGATTCCAAAGGATGTCATGTTATGGGAAAGTTCTTTAGAACATTTTCCTAGATTTAACCTTTTCCTTTAAAATAATTAAGATAAAAGGAATTCTTAAAGATAATGCTCCTTTTCCAGTGGGAATGGATTTACTGAAGAACTTGCAAAAGCTATTTAAACATGGTAATGTTCCTTAAAGACAGATGCTAAATAAACTAGACACTGTTGGGATTGAGGAGGCTAGCAGTACATTGCCGTTCTGCTGCAGATTCATTTGTCAAGTCAAGGTAAGTCAAGGCTCACAGGAAAATTTATTTATTTATCACAATTTGATCGTAAACCATAGCATAGCAAGACACCATCCATCAGCTCGTATGTGATAACTGTAAATGCAAAATTCTGCAATGCACCATGATCCTTTTTTATTGCATGACAGTTTAGGTAGCATTACTTTGACATAAGCTAAGAGCAGAAAAACAGGCAGTTACCATGGTACAACTAATCCAAGGAAACTTGTGAAGCAGAAGTGAAGTGTTCAGGCATCTTTACCCACAGTGCCTTAGTTTTCTGTCTGTTAGTGGGGGTAATAATACCCCAGACTTCTCAGAATAACTGTATTAAAATCTATGAATTTCTAAAATATTGTAGTTTTGAGACTCCTAACTATCTGAGAGTGATAGAAATCAGATTGACCTTATTATCTTGACATATTTCTTTCAGATGGACAATGCAGAATGCATCATATCAGGCTTTGATGAACAACATCACAAAAATAACTGTAAAGTCCATGGCTGTTCAGTCAAGTAGTTTTTGATGTTCATAGACCTGAAGAATTTAGCATTCAATCTCAAGGCCAGCCTTATCGCTGTGAAATAGCTCAAGATGTAATTAAATATAACTTTTAGGAAAAAAAATTTTCTTGTCTGACATATGTAAGAAAATATTTATCATATGACTGAAATTGTTGTATAGAAAAAAGGGTTCTTAAAGCCAAATGGTAGCTCTCAGGAAAATAAATCAATGTATGAAGAGTTTGGTTAAGCCTCTCCCTAAGTGAGTCTGTGTTGTAGAGAGAAAGTGGTCTCTGCCAAGAGCTGCCATTCATCTGAACACTAGGCACATTCAACATCTTAAACATTTCTTCAGTGGGATTTGATGTTTACCTTAATATCTTTTCAATTTGGAATCTCAAGGAAGCATTAATTAAGAATTAGCCCATCATCCAGAAAGATCTATTTTTGCCTGTCTATAAAAAATGCTGCTTTCAGAAGTGAATTACATAGGCATCCAATGTAAAGACTTCTTCAGGCTTCCAAACTGTAAGGAGACAGGCTGTATCTAGCAGCTCTGCAGTGGTGGAGAGAAAAAACATTCCCTGCATCTCTTTCCTCTTCAGAGTACAGAATAGTTGACCACAATTTAAGTTGCTCAAATGGGCAGTAAAGTTATGACTATTATTTCAGCTAATTTCTTTCATTGGCCTGGAATGAA
The DNA here is from genome assembly GCF_018139145.2 of Gymnogyps californianus. Classification (NCBI taxonomy): domain Eukaryota; kingdom Metazoa; phylum Chordata; class Aves; order Accipitriformes; family Cathartidae; genus Gymnogyps; species Gymnogyps californianus. The sequence goes on from NC_059472.1 coordinate 44,426,299, forward strand.
ATATTCTTCCTCTTACCTGGAAGAAGCACAAAGTGAACTTATGCTTATTCCTTTGTGGTGTTGCCTACACAGACCCTTGAGGAAGCATCAGCAGTAAGAATAGCTGTGCTTTTCTCATACATACCCAGATTCAACAAGGCCAAGTGCAAGGTCCTGCACCTAGGTCAGGGCAATCCCCAGTATGAATACAGCCTGGGGGACGAAGGGATTGAGAGCAGCTCTGCAGAGAAGGACTTGGGGATATTGGTGGATGAAAAATTGGACATGAGCTGGCAATGTGTGCTTGCAGCCCAGAAAGCCAACCATATCCTGGGCTGCATAAAAAGCAGTGTGGCCAGCAGGTCGAGGGAGGTGATTCTCCCCCTTTGCTCTGGTGACACCCCACCTGGAGTACTGCGTCCAGCCCTGGAGCCCTCAGCACAGGAAGGACATGGACCTGTTGGAGCAGGTCCAGAGGAGGGCCACAAAAATGATCAGAGGACTGGAACACCCCTGCTATGAAGAAAGGCTGAGAGAGTTGCGATTGTTCAACTCAGAGAAGAGAAGGCTTCAGGGACACCTCTCAATATGTAAAGGGGGCTTATAAAAGAAACAGAGATTTTTTTTTTTTTTTACTAAGGCCTGTAGTGACAGTACAAGGGGCAACAGTTCTAAACTGAAAGCGGATAGGTTTAGATTGGACGCAAGGAAGAAATTTTTTATGCTGAGAGTGGTAAGACAGTGGAACAGGTTGCCCAGAGAAGTTGTGGATGCCCCACCACTGGAATTGTTCAAGGTCAGGTTGGACGGGGCTTTGAGCAAAATGATCTAGTGGAAGATGTCCCTGCCTGTGGCAGGGGGGTTGGATTAGATGATCTTTAAAGATCCCAACCCAATCCATGTGATTCTATGAATATCCCTATTAAATGTTTGCAACCTGTGGCTAACATTCTAGACTCAAATTTACTAGAATTTGCAGGCAGCTTCAGGCTCAAATTTACTAGAACTTACAAGCAGCTTGCCATTAAAGTTGCTGTTTTTAAAGAATAGGGTTTTTTTAAGTCTGACTTTTTCAAATAAGACTTTACTAAGGAATTATCTGTGATCTCAATCAGTGGGAAATGCCAAGTCTCAGAATTAAAGAGTGTCTGTACTTCAACACGTGTGAACGTATGTATTATCAACAAACTGTTCTGGAGGGAATGCATCAATGTCTAAAACGTAAGAGTAGCTGTTAATTGAATCAAATGCACCTTTTTTTAATATTAGTTGCAGTCTTTATTCTTTCATGTGTGCGTAGATATTTTGTGACTGTGACAGTATGGTTGGCTGACCTAATAAAAGAATAAACCAGGAACATACTTACCTAGACTGCTGCAAACTGGGAATATCCAAAGAAACTTCAGGGCAGAACCGCTGCCTCAATAAGAACTAACCACAGTTAAATCCTTCTAGTAAGCCAGCTGCATATGTCTTTGGACTTTGGTTTAACTTATTTACTTTACAGGAAAGCGTTTAAAAAGATGGATTTTTGATTTTAGACATCTCTAAGATGAAGGATTTTTGAAGTTTTTTGATTATGATTCTTTTTTTTTCAGTAGGTACCATTTCAATTTTATTAATATCCACTGGATATCTTGAAGTAGTTCAGTTTTATTCCCTGTCGTAGCTGGTAGTCATTAGTCATTTTCAGTTACTTATGTTATGGTATATATAGAGAGATGTTCTAACTGATTATTACTCGAAATTGATCTTAATGTCTTTGTGTTAACATTGCACATTCAGTAAGCCTTTGATCCTGCAAAGACAATCATGCCCCTACTTGCATGCACAGTGAATAATTCCATTAATGCTATCGGAACAGTTCTGATTGTGGAGTTTATAATTCTGAAAGTACTTTTCAGTTTGTTTTTTTTTTCTAAAAGTAGTTTTCAGGAGCTCTTAGTTGAGATTTTGCTATTAAAACTGTGCTAATAATGGAACTGCAGGGAGACGCATGTTAAATTGTGTTTTTCAATAAAAGAATATCAATGTGGAGACTCAAATATTATTTTATTTTGTGCTTTAACTTCACTTCATATACACATATACATGTATATAGATAAGTAAGTGATCTATACATATGGGCCAAAGGCTAGATTATATGAATAATATGAGAGCCCACCTGGAGTACTGTGTTCAGCTCTGGGGCCCCCAGCATAAGAAAGACATGGGCCTGCTCAAGAGGGTCCAGAGGAGGGCCATGAAGAAGATCAGGGGGCTGGAGCACCTCTCCTATGAGAATAGGCTGAGAGAGTTGAGGTTGTTTAGCCTGGAGAAGAGAAGGCTCTGGGGAGACCTTATAGCATCCTTCCAGTACCTAAAGGGGGCCTACAGGAAAGAAGAGGAGGGACTCTTTATCAGGGAGTGTAGTGATAGGACGAGGAGTAATGGTTTTAAACTGAAAGAGGGTAGATTTAGATGAGATATTAGGAAGAAATTCTTTACTGTGAGGGTGGTGAGACACTGGAACAAGTTGCCCAGAGAAGTTGTGGATGTTCCCTCCCTGGAAGTGTTCAAGGCCAGGTTGGACGGGGCTTTGAGCAACCTGATCTAGTGGAAGGTGTCCCTGCCCATGGTGGGGGGGTTGGAACTAGATGATCTTTAAGGTCCCTTCCAACCCAAACCATGCAATGATTGTAACGATTTAATTTTTTCTCTGGTACATGTGTACTTCAGAAGTGGTCTTTGACAGTAAACTAGCCTGAGTGCTCCATAGCCTCTAAGTATCTTAATTTTGTCTTCCCCTCAATTTCTCCTTCATTATGGTAGTATCTCAAAACTGATTCCTGTGGAAAGTAGAATTTATACAGAGTATAACTGTGCAGCTTTCCTATTAAAAAATGAGAAAATACCCGAAGATATTAAAAAAGAATTGGGTTTAGTATGGGTGAAGGGAATATATTCTTTTCAGCTAAATACATAATTTTTGCAACACAACATCAGTATAACTCAGTGTATGTTTCCATGGCTTTTTCATCCAAAAACAGTTACTTTTTTCATTCTCTAAGCCAAACGGAAGATACGTAGCTGTAGTTAGCAGCACGCTGGTTTAAGTGATTGAAACTTTATTGCATTTTTATGAGGTAGAGAGAAAAAAAAGAAAAAAAAGAAAGAAGAGTCAATCTTCAGAAAATGTCAGCTACCAGCTGCATGAGATTAGGAAGCTGCTTCACCTCTGAAGAATTTATTTTACTACCGCTTATTACAGGGTTTCTCCTTCCCAAGGTCTGGCACCAGCTGTTGTCTTGAACAGGACACAGGACTGATGAACTATTGCTGTGATCATATGAGGTGACTTTGAGGCAGGATTTGATCAGCCTCCTTCGGTTCTTGAGTTGACTCATCAAGGATGTTGTTTTGTGCTGAGTAAGCAGAACTTCAACCTGTAGCTTTCAAATTATCCAGATTTCCTGGATTCAGATTAAGCATGCCCCACCCAACTAAGAGTCTTTGAAAACATTTGCTGATGTTACAGTGTTGGGAGTCTGTCTGAAAACTGTGATTATTACAATTGTAATAAGAGATTAAAATAGCTTAACATTTATTGTCCATACCAAAAAATACAGAAAAATATAATTCACTTTGAAAGTAATTATCTGAACCTTTTAAACTTTAACTGAAAAAAATGAAAGTTCTAAAGCCTGTAATCATAAATTCAATTATGTTCAAATTAATTTAGCTTAAGGTGAGAGGTGATTATTTAATTTAATGTCACTCTATTTTTGTGAGCTTTTATGACAGATTAAGGTGACAAAAGTTTTCATTTTTGTCAACGGATTTTTAAAGTACTTACCCTTTTGATAGTTTATTAGGACATTAAAATGTTAATTAAAAGTTCTGGTTTGAAAGCTTCTTCCTCAAGCAACCCTCTCTATCCCCACTTTCATTTCAGTTGAAACATGACTCAAAAAGGGACAGCAATTTTTCTGCCATTTTAAACTATCATAGGCCAAGACAGGAAAAGTACTGCAGCTAGAAAAGCATAAATATGACAACCCTCCATTTTAAAATGACTTTTTAAAAAATGAACTAGACATTCAATAATTAATACAGCACAGAACCACTCTGACTATGGCTCTGAGCAGTTTTCTAACTTTCTAGTCCATGAACAACCATTAGAATATAGTAAAATTTCTTTTGAGCCAATTAATGTTTTCTACAGCCTGTCAAAGGTAGGATATAATCCTAATCTATAATTAATATTGGTGGGCTGGTATAAATTACATGAATGATGATTATTGAAGTTAACAACAAATCATGTTTTTGAAAATTATATACTAGTGCAGATGTGGGGAAGGTTTTAAATGCTTTCCATTTTTATGGGTTTGAAATATTATTTTTCTCTTTTTGAAAATATTATTGAAAACACCATCAAAATTGTTACTAAAACCTGTTACAAAATATAGGATATTTGTAAATGGAACTATTGGAAACATTTTTTGAAGAAAAAAAAAATCAATACTTTGGCATGAATAATTTTTAGTGATAGGAATAAATGAACAGAGATGTTTCATGTCTAAAAAGGTTGACTCACTTTTCTTTTCCATTTTGATGTCCAAAAGCTTATATTAAAAAAACATAGAAACCACATATTCTTTACTAAAACACTTAAAAATGAACACTAAATGTCATCGGTTTTGTAAGTAACAAATGTGAATTCACATCAGTGTAACTTCTTGAACAGCTTTTTTTGTTCTTTGGAGCGTGTATAATATACTGTTGCACTGGTGCCTGTTGTGTTATAAAATATGTAAACAAGAAAATCCATAACTCATGAAAATAGGAAATGAATCTTTTAGACTTGAACACTGAATAATATGCAGAAACATGATTATAGAATTATTGGGAATGTACAAACATGCTCTTACCATTTTCTTGCATCCAAGTTACAGGTTAGGTTGCCCAAATTCAACAGTTCTTACACTGCAACTCGTATGGTTTATTTGGACAAATAAGACACACCTTATATGCAAAGCCAATAATGTTTTGTTAGTCTAATTAATATTTTGACAGTCTAAGAAAAGGCTTATTATTAATCCAGTTAAAATGACACTGACTCATAATTCAAATTATCCACTTTTTAGAATTTAGCTCCATAATGAATCAGTTTTAAGATTAGATCTAAGGTTTAGATTTAAGATTAAGTAAGTCATCCCGTTTTCCTTAATAAACTCTTTCGTTATGTTTTAAGGTCACACTAAAAAAATCCACCAACATTTTTATTTTGAGATATGTTTTAATAGCTACTCTATTCTTGCCTTTTTCCCCTTTTTCCGCAGAATCTTGTATTACCTTAGAACTGCAAGATGTGTATGTAACCCCAGAGAATACTGTTTATTTCACCTGCACAGCAGAAGGAAATCCTTTGCCCAAGGTAATTTGTTCACATATCAAGTAAATGATAACCAAGTGGTTCACATGAATGTTTTTTATTTTTGAACAGGACTTTGACTTTGGTAACTCTATGGCTACTATATTTCACATGTCCATATGCTTGGGAGGGATAACTGATGTGTATAGATGGCTGATTTTTTCTGATTTAACTAATTCTAAAGGAAACTAGCTATGAAGACACCTATGGATAAAAAATGCTGCTGAAAAATATTTTCTTCAGGGTCTTCAACTTCAGGTATTTTAAAAATAAAGCAAATTGCAGGATGTAGTAAAAGCTTTCCATCTCATTGAAATGTCCTGCCGTTGTAGGGAAATTGTGAAAAGGTTTTTTTCTCAGATAAAACTGAAGAGGAAGTAAGGTTTTAAATAGTTTGCCAAAGATAATATTTGTTGTTATAATATTCCTGTAAAAAGCCCATATTTCCAAGGTGCAATCACTAAACCAGAGTATCTCCATGAAGACTGTTTCAATATTAAATTTATTGATACCAGCTAGCAATTATGCAAACTTTGTAAGTAAGTGCTCTAAAAGCTTCAGAACAAAAGTTATGTAACACTTAGTGAAAACTGTGTATTTTTTTGTCGCATTTTTTAAATTATGGGATAAAAAAGAAAAACAATGAACAGATTAAAAAAAAAATTCTAATTCAGGATTAAGACATTAATTGGAGTATTAACTCTGATACTGCAAATTCTTCTTTCACTAATAATCAATATATGAAAATACTGTAGAGCTCTGCTAAAGAAAAGTGATGTTATGGAGCCTAACGATATGTCAGTGAACAGCCATCATCAGAGGCCAAAATACATTAATCAAGAGGAAGGGTTTAGAGAAGATTTACAGATCACTGTCTTCTTGTCCTTGAAGCTCAATATTCAAGTTGCATTAGATGACACCCAGAGTTTCTTTGTATATTCCATATCCCAGCAGCAAAAGAGTGTCTTGGGGCAGCCATTCCGATACAGCTTTTCTGTTACCCTACAGATCCTCAGAGCAACATATTTTGTCCTTTAGCTTCAAATCCTTCCTGATATCTGAACACAGAGGAGATAACAAAGGTATTATGGCTATTGTTTCCATTACAAAGAAGCCCACACTCTGTTACCTGGGAGAAAGTTTCCCCTTACCTCATGCCTTTATATGTGATGTTGAATTTGCTTTATTCTCTCTTCTTTGCTTTCAAGGTGCTTACTCAATCAGTCAAGCTAGAGTGATACAAATATTACAGTGTTGATATAGTTGTGAGTTCATAAGTTTCCATGGTTTTAACTGATCAGCTAATATTTACTGCACAAATATAAACACACTGTGAACCTGTACTTGTGTCACTGCAGAGCAAAATCGCATCCCCTGGGGGCATGTAGTGCACACATATTCCTAAAATCAACACATTGGTAACACCTACATTATAAAAATAGCATAAACTTTTCAGTCTCTTTGGAAAGGACCAAACTACTTGCCTTGAAAAAGAGAATAAAGAGACTATGTTCTCCCTTCAGGCTGTACATCCAATATTCTTCTCAAGAATATTTATTACTAATCTACCCCAAATATCCAAAGCTATTTGATTAGCTGACATTTCCCATTTAAGAATGTCTTTTAAAATATATGGATATTATAAACAAGGTTGTTTAAAATAACTAATGAAAATGGCTTGTTATGATTAAATATTCATCTTTTACATTCAAGGAAAAGATTAATATGCCTACAACGCAAAATGTGTAAGATAAGTCTCATACTTACTCTTGGGATTTAAATTCTTATCAAGTATGTCTTTAAATGTGCAGTTTTAGTAATGATGTTGTTGCCAGATGTATGGCTGTTACTTCACAAACATATTTTTGAGATGTAACTCAGCTAGGAAGCTTTTTTTTTAAATACATATTCACTGAAAAAAAATGCAGCCTGTTCCATGTGGCTCACCCAGAGAATTTACACTGCTGTATCACAGTTAGGCCATATTTCCTAACAGGGATGTCATTTCTGAAAAACAAACAAACAAAAAACTATTCTTTAATGGTTAGATGCCCTGTATCGCTCTTCTGCAAACTGGCAGAGCAAGTACAAAAAGAGAATTGTTAAAAACCCATTGAAACCTTATTGTACTACAAGCATATTCTAATTTAGCTTCACAGAAAATATTGCTTAGTAGGGATGATTATAAGGGGTTTTTTTCAGCACCTGTCACACTCAGCCAACAAAGAAACAAAGCTATTTTGCCTTGAGCAAAACAAACATAACAAAACTCTTAACAAGTAAACAAGTCTTCCTCTTGTTTATAATCTCAAACCAAGTGTAATGAGCATAAAATAGTACGAGGGGTGATGACATTAACAGCAAGACACAGTAGTACACTAGACATACAGATTTTTAGCCACAGCTGTGAGTGCATGGTATCATACAGGTGTACCACGATGCCACCTGTGTGTCTTTGTCTTTTTTGTTAGGGAATTCTGGTACTCTCCAGTTCTACATCTGGTTGATATCATTAGGGGCAACAATACTCTGGTACAGTATCTTTGATACTTCTTTAATGGAGGGGAACGAGTGACTAATCTGGGAATCAAGACCGATGCAGCCATACTGCGAAGCTAGAGTTCTAATTTAGCCTCTTACTGTTAGAACTGAGGACAGCTGACCCCTGTGTTAACCATCAAATGTATATTATAAACATCTAAGTAAAACAGGAAAATAAGTGTAGTCCTTCATTGACTTCACTGAGAGACGCTAGGAATATTAGGTTACCTACAGTCAGTTGGTTCAAACATCCATCCAGTCCTGAGTCCTCTCTCTGACAGTGACTGGTAAGGGAAGCCTAGGGAGCAGGTTGGGTACAGATGACATTGCATGCACTATTTCAGAGGACTGTGTCCAGTCACTTCCTGAGCATTGCACTTCAGTGTATTCATGCTCCCTGTATTGACAACCGAGTTTCTAACCCAAATGCAAAGCCATTGTGAGAAAGGGAGTGTAGTAACACTTGTTTTACAAGAGGAAGCACAGAGAAATTCAATAAACTCAGCCAAGGGTGAGCCAAGAACTTGGTGGGATGATCACATAGTCTACAAAGACAATAAGCAAAATCCTCTTCTACTTTGTTTTTCTTCTTTTTCCTTCACAAAACCAATTTACATTATTCAACTTCACTGCTGGAGAAGAGGAAATGGAAAGTCACTAGGTGCATCTAGGTTCGTTATCAGTGCTGGACATTCTTCTACCTGTCATGTTAGGCATAAGGAGGACTTTTTCCAAGCATGAGCAAGTGTCATTGTAGAAGGTAAGCACAATGTGAAGATGGTGTTAGGAGTCCAATTAGTCGAAGTTAAGCCAAAGCTATCATGCTGCATTTGTTACTGCACAAAGAATCTCATAGACTTTTCTGTGTTGTTTTGCCATTTGTTCGCTATAGCAATATATCTAAGGATCAAACTCGGGTAATATTTGAAAACATGTGAACAAATAAAAAGCATAATTTAATCATTAGAAATGTTTACATTATAACAATATGTATAAATGTTTTACCTTTCCATGCTTCATTCATAACAATGTATAAAATACATAAAAGCTTGTCATATCAATGAGGCATTGCTTTTAAATAAATGTAGTTTCCTAATAGCTTTTGTTGCTAAGCAAAGCCAACTAAAACTAAGATTACACAACTATGATTTGACAAAGGGAGAAAAAACATTACAGGCAATCACTGTTTGTATTACTTTAGGCAATCTATTGTGAGAACAAGTAGGTAAAACAGGATGATACGTGATACATATGTTTCAGGGCCTTATGTCAGACTACCACTTGTCTCACCTACACTCTTGCACTCTATTTCAACCATTCATTTATACATGTCTCTGTCAAAACATAGAGAGTTCCCTGATTCTTATACTGTTTTCTTTCTGTCCTGCAACCTGCCAAAGGAACTTTGGCTAGCACTTACCATTGGGTGATATCTCTCTTCAAATGGTGTTTAGGGCCAAACTAGACTTTTCTGCTTGGTGAAGGAGAGCTCTGCAAAATTTTGGACTGTGCTGGACAGTGCAAAAGCAAATCTCTACCTTGCTTAAGATTGTAATTTGTCAGATAATAAAATGCTTTACTCATATCTCCTTTGTTCATTAGTATTTCTGTGGACAGCAAATTCACTCACTATTTCCAGTGACTAATATATTGACTGTCACATTGTAAGTCTTGTCTTTCATATTAGTACTATTCTCTTTAACAGTCTTTCCATGCAACTTCCTTCTTCCTAAGTGGATTGCTCCTAGAGTTAATTCCACAGTTGACAGTAAGCACAATTGTTTATACAGTTCTAATTTGCTGGTTTTTGAAAGACAAACGGGCAAAAATAAATTGCATCACCTCTAGGTATGAGTTGCATAACTTTTTCATATCATCTGACTACAACAACAATTTATTATTTAAACTCAAACAAAAACAGTGAATGTCCCCTTATTACTGCCTTTGGAAAATACTAAACATGGGAGCAGATATTTGGGACTAACATTGCTGGAAATGTGTGACTTCAGAATAAGGCTCAACAGGTTCATTTGGTGGTTGTCAGTAGACCTGTCCTGCTGTAGAATAGCATAACACTTTTAAGTAACAGTGATGAGGAAGGAGAATTAATTTTTGCAAAATCATAGAATAGCTGAGGTTAGAAGGAACCATTGGAGATTTTTCTAGCCCAAACCTCTGCTCAAAGCTGGACAGCAGTTGGGATTTGGATATTTCCACAGATGGAGACTCCACAACTTCTCTGGGCAACGTGTTCCAGCAATCCACCTCACAGTTAAAAAGCTTTTTTCTTTTGTTCAGGTGGAGTTTCCTGTGTTTCAAGTTCTACTCATTTCCTTTTGTCCTGTCACAGGGCACCACAGAGAAGAGTCTGGCTCCATCTTCTCTACTCCATCCCATTAGTATTTACACATATCGATAAATTTCCCTGAGCCTTCTCTTCTCCAGGCTGAGCAGTCCTAGCTCTCTCAGCCACTCCTCACATGACAGGTGCTCCAGTGCCTTAATTATTTCTGTGGCGCTTTGCTGGACTCAATTCAGTACGTCCATGTCTTCTTGTACTGGGGAGCCCAGAACTGGACACAGCACTCCAGATGCGGCCTCATCAGTGCTAAGGAGAGGTGAAGGATCATTTCCTCTGACTGGCTGGCAATAATCTTCCTAATGCAGCCCAGGATACTGTTGGTCTTCTTTGCCGTGAAGACACACTGCTTGCTCATGTTCAACTCGATGTCCTACAGGACCCCCAGGGTCTTCTGTAAAGCTGCTTTCCAGCCATTTGGCCCTCAGTCTAGACTGGTGTATGGGGTTATTCCTCCCCAGGTGCAGGACATTGCAATCCCCTTTGTTGAACTTCATAAATTTCTTGTTGGCTCATTTCTCCAGCCAGCTGAGGTCCCTCTGGATGGTGGCATGGTCATCTGGTCTATCGACCACTCCTCCTGGTTTTGTATCACCTGCAAACTTGCTGAGGGTGCACTCTGTCCTATCATCCAGGTCATTAATGAAGAGGTTAAACTGTATTGAAGCCAGTTTAGACTCCTGGGATGCAAAACCAGTGACTGACCTCCAGCTGGACTTCCTGCCTTTGACCATAACCCTTTGAGCTCAGCAGTTTAGCTAGTATTAAGTCCACATCACTGCCCACTTATCTGGTCCATATTTCATCAGTTTGTCAATGAGGACGTTGTGATAGACAGTGCTGAAAGCCTTGCTGAAGTCAAGATACATGACATCAGGTTCTCTACTCTCACCCACCAAACTACTGATTTCATTGTAGAAGGCTCTCAGGTTGGTCAGGCATGATATTTCCATTATCCATGCTGAATACTCCTAATCACCTTCTTGTCAATATGTCTAGGAACAGTTTCCAGGATTATTTGCTCTGTCACCTTCCCAGGGGTCAAGGTGAGGCAAACTGGCCTGTAGTTCCCTGGATCCTCCTTCTTGCCCTTCTTGAAGACAGGAGTGACACTGGCTTTTTTCCAGTCCTCAGGAACCTCTTCTGATCATCAGGAGCTTTCAAAGATAATTGTGGACATCAGGAAGATCCCTCAGCACTTGTGGTTGCATGCCATGGACTTGTGTGTGTTTGGTTTGTTTAAATGTTCCCTAGTTTGATTCTCTTCCATTTCATTGCTCTGGACTTTCTCACTGGTGTCTTAGACCTGGGATTTCTTAAAGAACCAGCTCTCCTGGACCCCTCTTCTCTACAGAGCTGTATCCCATGGGACTCTTCCAAGCAGGATCCTGAGCAGGCCAAAGTCTGCTCTTCAGAAGTCCAAGGCTGTGATTCTGCTATTTGTCTTGTTCTCTCCTCTGAGGACCTTGAATGCCACCTTTTCATGGTTAGTGCAGCCAAGGCTGCTCAAAACCTTCACGTCCCTGAACAGTCCTTCCCTGTTTGTGAGCATGAGGTCTAACAGAACGTCTAACCTTGTCAGGTCCTCTGCAGCACTCCAGCTGGGTGAGCTATCACACCACACCTCTGTGGTGCCAATGAGACTGTATCTGTGTGGTGGTGATGGAAATGCCAACTGGAAAATGACTACAGGCATCAGCAGCCTCTTGGGTGTAGCAATAAAGCTATTTGTATGGTGGGAACTGGAAGCTGGTAGTGTTGGAAGGACAAGAGAAGGGTGCCGAGTGCTCCTAGGTGAGAGAGAAAGAGCTCAAGCATGAAGGGTTGTAGTACAGAAATATTTCAGGGTTTTCATATGGCCTTTTCACACCTTCAGAAGCATGCTGAGTGTCAGCTGCCATCCTGCCCTTTCCATTCCTCTTGGAAACATAATATTTCCTAGGTACTATGTGAATTAACATGTATATGAAAAATAGATAGTTCTATCAGAGATTGCTTTCTTCCTAAATACCTAAAAGTTTAGGGAAGTTGTGTTTTTAAATTCAGTTAAGCTGCAAAACTAGATACTTACAAAATACTGTAAAAAATGACTACAGGTTTCTAAGCACCCTTTTATAGCTAATTCCAAAAGGTTTTATTCACACATGTCTACTCAAGCTATATACATGCTATATACCTTCACCCCTCCAGCAGTGGGGGTTATGAGCACCACCTCCACACCCTTTCCAGGAATAATGGGTTCCCCTGTTTGCTCACCACTCCCGTTGGATATGTGGTGCTCCAGTTTCACATGCATCTGTGTGGCGGCCTGCAATCCCCTAACTGTGTCAAACCAAGCTTTGGCTTTTGCTGGTTCCTCTCTCAGGTTTCCTCCCACTTCATTGCAAGTATTTGTGCTTCCTTTATGCTTTTCAGGCTGACCCCTTTGTTTTAATTTTTTTTTTTCCCTGGTTACTGCTTAATCCAGCTGATGGTTATCTTCATCTCCAGTATTACCAGCGTTGGTGAATGCCCCCTAGGCTGTTTTGGGTGTCCCGTTTGTGCACACTGTTACACTGACACTCCCATTCCCTACAGCTGCTATCCAACTATTTTGCCGAGGGTGGGTTTTGTGAGCATCTCCACAAATTGGAAATTATTAAATACACTTCTTGCCAGTTTATTTCAGTACTGTTTTTTCACTGTGACCTTTTCATCCATTACTTTACTGCTTTAATGCATGAACTGTGTAATTAACTGCTGACACTTGGTACAATGATGGTAACACATAAAGTGTATATAAGATAAAAAGTGGATTTTCTGACTTGTCTTGAAGCCAACTAAAGATACAGGTGGAAGGCAAATGGTATTTCATACCACTGTGTTTTGCATCTTTTGAAACAAACCTTTATAGAGATTGTGTAAGAATATTTTGAGCTAATAGGAGTATGCTCATATAATTATGCTTGGTATTTTTGTTAGTGATCTTGGTACAAAAAGCAAAAATATTCTCATGACAGAGTTAGCAAGTGTGATCAATGTGAGCTGGATCAGAAGAGTGTACAGGACAGCCTTCTATTATGTAGATGGGGTGAAATACAGTGTCATGAAACCACACTTAAATTCATTCAGTAGGAGTGTTCAGGATGAGCACCAAGGTGCTCTGCTGGGGCCATGCAGCTTTTTTCTCTATACAGCTAATTAGTTTTCATGGAACACTGGAAAATGTAGGGGTGTTATTTTGAGTATCTTTGGTAGCACATTCAGAGAAACCCTTATAGCCCATTTTATACTCTACTGCAGTATGCAAACATAGTTTTAGAGACTAGTAATGAGAATTGCAAAGAAAAGTCTTGTTTTGACAATGACCAATGAGAAAAAGTACAAATTTGTGCATTTTGTGCATTGTGAAAGAGTATGAATTGACACTGCTACTGCTAGGAGAAAAGCAAATATAGTGCTAAGAAAGGTCACAGATGGCATTTCAACGTCAGACAGGGAAATCTGAAAATCATTGTACCTGGTGAGACCTACTTTAATTGTACTACGTACAGAGTGGGTCAGCCATGTTTTGATACTGATTTGTTTGAGCAAATGAAGTGAACCTTTCATTTTAAATTTCATTGCAAAACAAAACCACAGAGAATAACAGAAAGGAAATGAGAAAGATAAGAGAAAGATAATCAAGGATGAAAAGGAAAAAGTATCTTAAACCTCAGCACTGGCACAAAAAGCAGTGATTATACACTGACTTTGAATAACTCCCCAACTGTCAGAACAATCGGTTTCCAAAACAACTCCCATTGCTACTGTGTGTGTATTTTCTATTGAATCAGTATGGGTGGGTGTGCTGGTTTATGCTGGGACAGAGTTAATTTTCTTCATAGTAGCTTGTATGGGGTTATGTTTTGGATTTATGATAAAAACAGTGTTGATATCACACTGATGTTTTAGTTATTGCTGAGCAGTGCTGACACAGAGTCAAGGTCTTTTCTGCTTCTCACACCACCCCACCAGCGAGCCGGCACAAGAAGCTGGGAGGGGACACAGCAGGGACAGCTGATCCCAACTAACCAAAGGGATATTCCATACCATATGATGTCATGCTCAGCATATACAGCTGGGGGAAGAAGAAGGAAGGGGAGGATGTTCGGAGTGATGGTGTTTGTCTTCCCAAGTAACCATTATGTGTGACAGAGCCCTGCTTTCCTGGCGATGGCTGAACACCTGCCTGCTGATGGGAAACAGTGAATGAATTCCTTGTTTTGCTTTGCTTGCGTGTGCGGCTTTTGCTTTACCTATTAAACTGTCTTTATCTCAACCCACGAGTTTTCTCACTTTTACACTTCTGATTCCCTCCCTCATCCCACTTGGGGGGAGTGAGCGAGCAAGCAGCTGTGTGAGGCTGAGCTGACTACCAGGGTTAAACCACGACAGTGGGGGAAGGAAATATTATTTGATAATATTATCTAATATTGCTCTTGTTGATTATGGGAAAAAAAAGCAGTTAAAAAGGCTGAGCAGAGAAAACCATCGTCTATCAAAGAAACATTAATTAATTAATTAATTAAACAAAATCTTGATGATTCCTGCCTTATTTTCTCTTTAAACTTGGAATAGTACAAAGGTCAAAATAATAGCAATAAAAATATATTTAAAGATTTGAAAGAGAAAAATAATACAAAAGACACCAAAAGCATACCTAATCTTTTGTTTATATTTTTGCTATATGTATTATTATACTACTTAACATTTCATAAACTAAAGCCTAGATTTGAAGGTGTTGTGGTGTAGTAATTAATTTTATTATTTTCATTTTCTTATTCTTTGTATGGTCATTCACCAGCTATAATAACTGCTTCTGGCTGGATAGTTTTTAACAGATACCAGCTTAGATTTAACCATCTCTGACCCCCATGCAATATTATGTCATTTTAAGTTATTTTTTGACACAAAAAAAGTTATTCTTCATCCCAAATTGTCTAACCTTGTATTTCCACCCTAATAACCTCTATCTAAATTTTGAGCTCCTTTGCCTAGACTTAAGGTAACTATATCATGCATATCACTGGCATCATTAGAATCTGAAGTGTAGTTTCTCAGCTTTAAAACAATATGATAGAAGTCACCATCTGCTTGTCCTTCAACTTGCTTTATGGTTTCCTGCTTACTTGTTATGTACTGTGATTTTTAATTTTCTGTATTATTAAGCTGTATCATTAAGCTGTATCATTAATCAACCAACTGGTGTGCAAAAAGCAGCTTTTATTTCCTTTTAAAGCAGAGTGCATTTTTTTAGGATATTATGTGTTTTTTGTCATTTTAGCAGATGCTTCATCTCTGTGTCTATGGCACCTCTCTATTTTGCTTCAGTAACTGAAGTAAAAACTAAAAAATTCCCACTGTAGATTGGCTGAGAAGTGATGAATAAAAAAGGAAAATATTTTGCATTGAAATGTACGTATCAGTGTGAGGCAGATACACTGTTTTTTATGACATAGAATAATTAATATTGTAAATCAGAATTTATTCCCATTATGCATCTTTACAAGGAATGGCAAGGAGGATATTGCCATGGCTGATTTTAATCAGACTATAAATCTTTATTTATGTGATAAATATAAAAAATATGTTAATACTTAACAAGAATTGCCAGTGGAAATGCTTTTTTTCAAATGATGTTATAAATGTTCAGAGTCAGAGATGTACTTGTGGGATTTTAAATAGATAAAAGTATGAAGAAGGCAAGTTATTACCAGGTTATAAATCCCAGTCTTTAATTTAAAGGTCATTTAAATTTCCAGTATTTTCCTAGTTAAAGCACGGTTTCCCAAGAATACTAGCTAGCTAGTAACAAGAGAGAGATGCCAATGATAAATCTGTTTGCATTTTAGTCTCTACTTTTCCCTTTCAATAGTCAGTATTAGGTTTTGCACATATTTCATGTACTTCAAATTAATTCTCTAGAATATCTACTGCCATAACATCCACTGAAAGGATTGCTGCTTAGAACCTTAGAGAAAAGTCTCATTACACTTGATGATATATTGCCATTAGTGAACAGCTCTGGCACAAAATTAGTGTCTTTTGTTTGTGATACCATAATTAACAGTAATTCATTTTATAGGATAGCTTTTATAGGGGAAGAATTATAAATAGTTATTAGTCTCCAGGGAGCTAAGTCTTTACAAGCTATCTGAATGTTTCTGTAGTGAGTGTTCCCTTTTTGTTCACAGACATATGAAACATATATAAATCCAATCTTGTAGCCATTAACTTTGTAAAGATTTTACTACAGATTCCTAAAGCAATTAAATGTGGTTACTAGATAGTGTCCATTGCACGTTGGCAGAGAAAGAACCAACAGGAAAATAAGGTGAGTAGGTACATCGATACCCTGGGTTTAAAATGCTGTACAAGATTTCTCTACTGTTCCTGAAATCAAATACCAGGAAATTCAGGTTAAAATAATTAAACATTTAAAAGCATTTCACTGGTGCTGAGGCATGAAAATCTGCATTTTAGGAACAACCATTACTCTGAGCATCAAAGATCATCATAAGGGAAAAACAATAGAAACCTAAAGTAATTTAAAAAATCACATTAAAGTGTTCTAGAATCACATTCAGTGAAGTGCTTTATTTGTGAAGGCGTATTTAGCAGACAGGCACTGAAGTATGATGGTTACCTGTACGTGCAGTCAGTAAACATTAATGTGTTAGGATGAATCTTTCAAGATGTGTTGAAGACAGCAACAATTTGGATGCACTGCATGTTTTCAGAAAAATGATTTGGTGAAATCCTTAAAAAAAATATTTGTTTGAATAATTTTTGTTCACAGATGGCAGAGTCATACAGTGCCCGTGTCTTCTGAAAATAATTTTGCTAATATGGGCATATTAAAAGCTGTCAGCTGAAGAAGTACTCAGTTTTATACCTTCTTAGACAATATGTTGCAGTGTTTTGAACTGAACCTCGTCTGAATTGCTTTGAGTTTTGAAAGTCCTCTTTCCTATGATTAATTTCCCATTTGTTATACTTTTAAAATTTTTGATTTAGGGAAGACAAGACATCAGCCCATCTAGCCCCAAATAAGCATCCTTTGCATGGAGATAAAATGGAAAAAGAAAAAAAAAAACAGCAGTAAATGTAAATGTAAATGTAAATGTAAATGTAGGTGTTATGACATATATAATACTCATGACAGGGAAGAAGATTAACAGCACAGATTCTGTTTCAGTCATTCTTTCTCTCTTCTGAGAATTATAGACAAGATTTTAATTTTTCAGCACCTTGAATCATGATGGCTCCATTTTGTCCAACACCACTAAGACTGGAGAAGTAGGTTTAGAGTTCTTTTGGTTTTAATTCATGATTATGGGTGTAAACATGTGTACTTATTTCTGTACATATTTACTTCTTAATATTAGCATTCAGATGAGGGTAAATGTTATATTGAATGAGGTAATTTATACTTCATTGTTTGCCAGGGGGGAAGGAAGCTTGTAGCTATGAGGACAAAGCATGCAGTAAGGGAGAGGCATGGTCCCCTTCCTATCTCCTGTTTTCCACTATGGTTATTTATTCCTTGTTTAATCTGCTTATTCATCTTGCACTCCTTAAAAACTTCCTATTGCAGAAAGAGCTTTTTTTATAACATAGCAAACTTGGTCTACTGCAAAAGAGAAAAAGTTTTTCAAAGCTTCCAATCTGCAAACTGTTAATCCCAGCTGTAGCCAACCATGCTGCCTTTATCCTTCTACTTCCCCATTTATTTTTCTGGGACTTTATTTTTAGAAAAGCAGGATTAGCCATTGGCCCTTAGAAGAACTGAGAGTCTTTACCACATTTGATGAGGACTGGCTTTCACCTTTTGGTGTTTGGCAGCTGGAGAACAATCTATGTCCTCCATATTCTTTCCCCTTGCCATCATGCATCAAAGTCTTGGCTTCAGAATGTTTCTTTAGTTGAAATTTGGGCAAGATAATGCAGGGAGTAGATTGTGTTTTTAAAGTTGCGGAGAAGGAACATTTTTGTGTTCATGACTGATGTAAATATCGGGTTCCGATATCCTGACAAGGAGCCAGAGCTCTCTTGTCTTAGTAAAGCAGCAATAAAGCATCATTCTGCTCATATTCCTCCAGCTTGTTGCCAAGGCTTTAACAATGTTATAAAAACTTTTGGTTTTAGTGAGTTTAAGGTGCTTAATACATCATTATTAATGTATGTATATACACTTCTAAATTATAGCTGCTATAATTATTGTAAATTGTAGTATGAAGATCACTTGAAAGTAAAGCAGAGGAACTAAGACCAGACAACGTTTTCATTTCAGTCCCATTTTGTTTTTTTCTCCTGTTCCACTTTGCCACATTTTATAGTGCAGCCCAAGGACCAATTTGTGATTGCCTGGACCAAAAAAAGATACAATCAAATTTACATAAGGTCATGTTCCTAGACTGCACAAAATATATGCAATAAGAAAAATAAGTATTTTATATATATAAATAACAAAAAAGAAAAACCCTGTCAGTTTCATTACATGACACTGTTAATGCATTACTGCTTATGATTAATGTAGTTGAGACACTTAAAGAAATTGTGTATGCTTGATTTCTCATTTTATATTCATAAACGCATAAAGACATGCTGTATTCACCAACAATTACCCATTTTCTGCATAAACATCACAGTGCCTGGAATTCTTTCACTGAGTTACTTTGTAGAAGGACTTTGCTTACCCACTCAAATTATCTCTTACGTTCTATCACAAAGCACTAAAGAAGAAAAGAGGCAACTTCTTTTTAATATAGAAGAGCAATGTTATCTACATATATTTAAAAAATAAACATATCGTGACCCTTTCTGTTGTACTCCACACACCCCCTTACTCTGTGTCCATCATTTTCTCCTTGTTTTTTAGCTTCCAGTCTTAATTTCCCTTGAATTGTGCACTATTCTAAGCTGGGATACTGTGTCATTTATTAAAGTTTACCGTATTATTAAGGTTTACCCTAATAATAACCAGCTTTAATGCTTAAGAATAAAACTTAATTTTGATTACAACTACTATATATAATTTTTTTGTTCGAGTGAATACTTCTAAAGAAGTGTTTATAAAATAAGATCATATCAGCCTCGTAATGCTTTGGCACTGTTTTCTATTGTTGAACACAAGGAAATATAACCTGTTTGCAGCGATGTAGTGAATTGCACAGTAGGCCACAATCTGCCATTGAAAGCTCCGGGAATTGCAGGGGTTCAGTACCTCAGAATTTGGCCTGGCTAAATAGCAATTACATGTTACGGTAAACTGCTTGACAATTTTAGTTTAAATTAGAAAATAACTCCTGGGGTGGGGAGTTACTTTCCAACAGAACATCTAATTAACAAGCAACTTAATACGTTGAACATTAGTTTTTTGAATCTTGTGACTTTCCAAGTCTAGGTAGTGGAACTAATCACAGAATGATTATATAGCCAGAATTATTTGTTTAGTAAATGATTTTGTATTTAATTTCTCAGATATATTTTTAGAAGTTAGCTAAATTTATTCCATTCTTGCTGGTAGGATTACTTGAAATCTCCATGCAATTCTGAAACAAGAGCTGGATTTATAATAAGATCTGATTACATTTTTATAATGCAGATTCTAATTGCTTCCATTAATAATTAGAATTGCCACCATGTTTTCAGGATGTCTGAAGAACAGTTTATTTTAATAAGGAGACCACTGGGACTCAAGAAACTTGGACGCTCTACACAGACTCTACCTGGCTGACTGTGCAAATGATCAACACCCTGTGCACTTCTTTCTTCCTCTGTGTTAATAATGATTCCTTCTTTGTCTGCGACACACTAAGTGGATGGAAAACCCTAAATAAAAGCAAATATTTTGATTATGTGATTCTACATCTAGATTCTCTCACTGTTCTCCTTCACCATAGGTGGTAATCTCTCCAAGATGTCACCCAGCAATAAAACCCATCAGCATTATCAAGTGACAGCTCATTATGTCATGAATATTGAAGCATGCAGCGCACAGTGCTTAAAAACCCATCACTTGCTACACAATGTGGTCTCTAAAATTAAGCTGTTTAATTTTTTCTAGGGATGAAAAGCTGATTTAACAATTCACTGGATTGAATAGCCTATCAATTTCTTCTTTATTGGACTGGATCTTTTTAGTCAGTAAGAGCTAATTATGAATGCAAGCCATTTTGAACCTGGCATTAATGAGAGTAATCAAAAACTCCATAAGGTCTATGCTAAGTTTTTCCTTAATAATGTGGCTAAAATGACCTGTTATTTGTCAAAATAAAATATTGTAGAAGTGGTGAAACCAAAACTTACAATGTATTAAATAAAAAATTTTGAGAAAGAGGCCTTTTATATATAGCCTCCCAAACTATTAAATACAGAATGATCTATGGGTATAGTTTACCATGTTTATTTCTCAGTCCTTTAATATGCTGTAAGAAACTGAATTCCACACAACGGACGCTGTGTGGTGTTGTCTGCTGAAACCTTACACATTGCTCATGGGGCCCAGCAGGATCACAACTATTATGAGTCGACCTACCAGCATCTTGGGGACAGTGAGGGTGATCTCACAGCTGAATGTGTAACCCAAAGCTAACAGAGGACCTTCTTATCCTTTAGGTGGATTTTTAAATTGTTATTCTTTTACTTTATTGTGAATTTTTTAGTAACCTGGATTTATATTGTAGAGAACTGTATTGCAGAGGAGAGGAGAGAGGGACTTTACCTAGAACAAAGTACCACAAAGCTACCCAAAATCCTCAAGTACATAAAAAATGCATAGAATAGGACTTCTTCCAAACCTGTATCCTTTTCTAAAATCTGTTTCAATCTATTGCAGAGATAAACTGTTGCTCTCACTTAATTACAGATTTATCTCCTATGTCCCATACCCAAGTACCATGAGACACAGTGTGGAGCGTTTGACTAAGGATCACATGTTTTAGTGTAAGGATGGAGTCTGACATTCAAGAATTGGGGGCAGCTTGACCATTGGCTTCCTCAGCCTGATAAGTATCTGTCATCTAATAGAATTTTCTTGGAAAATCACCTTTTTTTTTTTGTAGAAACCTACGATACTTTAGACTGGAAGGAACCTCTGGAGGTCATCTAGTCTAGTCCAGAGCCCAAAGCAGGGCTAGCTAAGACCTGAGCTGATTTGGCTTTGGATTCTTCCAGTTTACAATAGTTACTGTTACATATTGGGTTTTCATATCTTTTACTGGTGGGTAAACTTGTCCTGACCTTTGATATAAATTATACTTTTAAACTTGTGAATGTGTCAGAGATTATGAGACAGTCTTTATACATACATACACATTTCTCACATTTTCTCTTGCTATATTTCCACAAAACTATGTTTACCATGATAGCACATGATCATTTTTACAACAACTGACAACAGGAACAATCTCACTGATAGATCAAAATCCATAAAGGGGGTTTCCAGCTGCCATGAAACATTTACAGTACGGTTGTTGTATAGGATATATGTTTAGAAGAACTCAGCGCTCACTTATTCAGGAGTATGGTCATTTTCATATTTAAACCAAGTGGGATACATTTTACTAAAGGAATAAAGTTTTTAATCCATTTAATGCACTGATAGAAATTTTATCCTTGTTTCTTCTGAAATGATAAGGGACCCTCACAAATTTCTGAAATGGAATAATTATCGTGGGATATGAATATTTTAAACTATGGTCATTTTGGAAGAGAGGAAATGATAAGGTTTCTAACAGTAGTAGAGCAAGAAGTTAGAGGTTTTATGTTTGAAGGACAAATTTGACTTGAAAATTGAAATAAAATTGCTTTAGGATGATGAGGCAATCAACCATCCTTCTTGATAGATATAACAAATGCAGTAAGAGCATCCAAATCAAATTTACAGAAAATAATCCAAAGTTTTCTTCGCTTCAATAGTTGCAGAGATTCCCTGTCTTGTGTAATTTACATCATGCTATTTTATGAGAGTTTAATTTTTGTTTTGTCAGCTTCAAGAGTCTCAAACGACTGAATACCACTGTCAGCTCTCAATTATTTGCCCAAGTTTACCATGGACCGTTATGTGATTTTGAGGAGGCAGAGCTCAGATGACAATAAATAGAATAGATATTGTGATGGCAATTTGATTGGAAAGACACTTCCATAAAATAAGTTATTTCTCTTATTTTCCTCTTTCTTAGTTCAATATAGCTTGATCATTTGGTCACTCCAATAACTTCACTAGGCTGTTGTAAATTTTTCTGGCATAGCTTTTGAAATCAACATTGCTGTTACAACTTACATTAGCTCATGAGCTGCGCATTCAGTTTGGTTCATAGCAAAGATAATAAGTATTTAGACAAGTGTTCCTGGACGTGCTTAGTGATGACGACATTCACATAAAGAATGCTTTATTTTTTTCTTTAATTCTGCATCCCTGCTTGTATTTATTGTTCACAATAAACACAAGTGACAAGACTTTTCACTTGTTTAGAAGTTGGAAAGAACACAAATATTCCTTGGGAAGGACATGGACTATCATCACTTACAGGTGAGCAATCAGGATTGCAATTACAATGTGTACGTAAAGCATAGAGGCATAGGGATTAATGTATTAGTGAGAATGGAGATGAATGATACAGATACTGCTTTGCTTTGTCTGTTGATAAAGTCAGGCTAGCCCTTCTCTTTCACCACTTAGCTTAACAAAATCTGAGAAACCCTTGCAAGTGATGTTTTGTTCAACATAGGATTTGGACTGGTTTAACATGAATTTTATTCTACAATGTCTTTTATGAAAGAATAGAAGGAATTTGGTAAAATGTACTTCATTTTTGTCTGATCTTATTTGTGGACTGGCATTCCAGTTATGAAAAGCAACAAGTTCCTTTGTAAACTCTGAGGGCATCCTTACTATCACAAATAGGAAGATATGAGTGTGTTTCAAGTACATTGCAATCTTATACCTTATGTGCCCCTCTCCTATCAATATATATTATAATATTAAGTACCAGGGAGAGTATAACTTAATTCAGGAAAAATATTAATCCCATGAACATTTGCATGCTTTATTTGATAGTTAAGTTTATTAAGCAATCATAGTTTTGTCCCCTACTGAAAAGACTCTCCCTTGTTGCTAGTTGATAAGCTGTTCTACTAATATGTTGATAAATATTTTACTAAGGCTTGTTTTTAAACTGTTTTATTACAAGTAGAATTATTTCTAGATTTGAAAGTCCACTAAGGAAGGGTTAAGTTTCAAAAATTTTTTTTTATCACTTTTGAAAAAGCCATGTGAATAGGGCTTGTGCACTTGAACGAAGCAGGCTTTTAAACTCAGTAACATTGATACTGAAATCACAATGCCTGCAAAAGAAGGTACAGGCATAGTCTTTGACTCTCTCTCCTAGCTTGATCCATCTTCCACAACCATGAGAGAGATTTTCAAGTGTTCATATGAAACAGAATTCAGGATTGTTAACAATTTGCTTGCTTATGGAGCTCAATAATTCAATTTAAATTTTCATTAGGCTTTACTGGTGTCAATATGGAAAATGTAACATGATCAGAAGAATCAAGAACTGAATCAACGGATTCAGTTGTTATGAAATTAGTTGTTAGTTGTCAGAAAATTCAATCCCTGGGAAGATTACAGCTTAGTACAGTTAGCAGTACTAACAAATAGTACTAATGTGCAAGGAGGTTTTCATCTCACTTTAGCTTCATAAACTATTTTTATCTTAAAATAACTGTCTATGTTCAATATCACCAATGGTTGATGGAGCAAGATAAGGTGATATTCCCCTTATCATAAAAGATGCTTGTCTCCATTCACCAGAGATGGAATTAAAATGGCTATTTTTGTCTGTGGGACCAATACTTTTGATGGCTAAAGTCATCCAAAAGGAGTTTGCAGCTGTCTTCAGATCCTTATATTATTATACCAGATAGCCAAGCATGTACTGCTTTGCAAGTAAACACCTTTTAAAGTAAATGTCAAATTGTTAACACAGTCACCTAGTAGAACTCCTATAGGCATAAAATCAAGTTCTGACATATGTTTCTAGCATAGTTGAAATACTTGTGCATTTCTGTTGAAAAATCTAGAGATCTCAATACATAAATTTGTTGAATAACTCTGATCTGCCATTTTCAGAGGATGTATGCTAGGAAAATCTTTGAAAAACAGAATTTAACATTAAAGGCAAGATGGAAAGGTGTTTTAAACTTTTTTAATTAAGTTTTTAATAAGCGAATGCCATTTACTTCTTAAAAGTCACAAAGTGATGAAAGAGACAGGTACAATACGGACAAATGGGTATTACACAATGAAAAAATATCACTGGAGTTAATTACTGTAGAACAAAAGGGGATATTGCTGGCATTTGTACTACAGTTATCAAATCTGTCCTTTTCTGAGTCAATAAAAAAGCCTTAGCTTACTGTATATACAACAGTATATACTGTATCTTCTTTCTCTCCTCAAGTGAAAGAGTTTTGTATTTTATAAGACAGACTTCAGGGAAAGCTTTTCCTTAATTGTGTTTTCATACTTTATATACTAGTGCATAGGTTCTTTCTTGTTCCATTTGAAGATCACTGCTGTAATAAGATTAAAAACATGAGACAATTGTAATGGACGCTTTTCTGAATGTGCTTTAATAATCTCACCATGTGTGCTGATCTCTCTATTCATTGAGTTCTACAAATTACATCCTAACAATAAGTTAATAGCTAAAGGAATCGAAGGCAAATTGGAATACGCTGCTGATGGCTTTGCTTCACATGGCATTGTGCCCTTACTTCATATGGTTTGCTCTTGGACTTCTTCAGAGCTACATTTCATGTAGCTTAATAATGAGTCTCCATGGCATACAGACATGTGTGAGGAAGGTATTTTCATGTTTGTAAGATGTATGTATAATTCAGTGTAGGCTGCTTGGATTTCCAAAATACGTTAAACAAGGTTTCCCCTTCAAAGTTTCTCAGGGAAACTAGTTAAGCAGTAAAAAGGTACACTTTCACATGGATTAAAAAAAAAGAAAAAAAAAATATTGAAAGGGAAGAGCAGAGAATAAATTTTTTTTCTGCATTCGCAGTGGAAAGAAGTCACCAGTAGAGTGACTGGCACTTGTGCTGTTTAACATATACGTAAATGATCTGTAAAAGGGTGAATAGTAAGATGACAAAGTCTGTTGAAGATATTAAGTTATTCAGGGCAATGAAGATAACCGTGGCAAATTTCAGAAAGGTGAGTACTTTCTGAAAGACAACTGAATTTGGAGTGACTCCTATGTAAGTAATAACTAAATAGGCTAGGCTGTAGCTAAGCTGTAGGACTTCTTGCAACAGGATGAATGGGTGCTCAAAATTTTCCAGGCATCACAGAGCAGCTGGATCTCTTCATGGTAGAGAAATCAAATCAGGCTATGGAATATAAATCTCTGTGTCAGGAAGTCCCTGAGCTGCAAATTATAGGAGCTTGGGATCATATTCTGGGGTAGTAACCCTTTACATTTCCTTTGTTCCAGACAAGATCTATTACCCATTGTTGGAAACAAAGCACTAGGTGGGATGGAACTTCAGTTTGACTCATACAGATATTCTTGTATTCTTTCGGATGTCAGAGAGATGGGGATAGCACAGGACCACTCAGGTTTTTAGGCACTTTTGTTGTCTTTATACCTGCATTTTTCATAATGCTCACAAATGAACTCGAAACATTCTGTATATCACCTCCTCAAAAAAAAAAAGGCTATTTTTTCCTCATTTCGTTTTTACATTGTACTGCATAGATATAGTCCTTGGATATTGATAAAGAGCAAAAAGAAACTGGGGGGCAGAACATGTTTTTTGACAGATTTCATGTGTGTATTATTTGTTTTATCTCTGTTGTAGTTTAACCCCAGCCAGCAGCTAAGCACCACTCAGCTCTATGCTCGCTCCCCCCACCCAGAGGGATGGGGGAGAGAATAAAAAAACCCGAACAAACAACCCGTGGGTTGAGACAAAGACAGTTTAACAGGACAGAAAGGAAGAAAATAATAATAATGATAATAATAAAGCGACAATAATACTACTAGAAGAATTAGAATATACAAAACAAGTGATGCACAAGGCAATTGCTCACCACTTGCCAACCGATGTCCAGTTAGTTCCCGAGCAGCGATCCACCCCTCCTGGCCAATTCCCCCCAGTTTATATACTGGGCATGACATCATACGGTATGCAATGTTCCTTTGGCCACTTCGGGTCAGCTGTCCTGACTGTGTCCCCTCCCAACTTCTTGTGCCCCTCCAGCCTTCTTGCTGGCTGGGCACGAGAAGCTGAAAAATCCTTGACTTAGTATAAATACTACTTAGCAACAGCGGAAAACACCAGTGTGTTATCAACATTATTCTGGTACTAAATCCAAGACACTGCACTATACCAGCTACTGGGAAGAAAATTAACTCTATCCCAGCCGAAACCAGGACAATCTCTTAAGAGTGTTGAATCTCTCCTAAGGACTGTAAAAGTATTTAAGAACTGCTTCATTTCTGTAAACTCAGATGTTTCATTTTCAGAAGTCATTTTCTCTGTCCCTTGAACACAGTTTCCTCAGTCTCAGCAATGCAGAGACTTGTTACAATCAAAAGCTTATCAGTTTATGTCTGCTTCGTAACAAATGTACTGCTTTCTCAAAAAAAAGTCTTCTGGAGTTTTTTTTGGTTTTGTGGGGTTTTTGTGCAGAAACCTTGAATTGATTCCTTTAGCTAGTATCAAAATTGCTGTTTATTATATTGTACTGAGGTTCTAGTGCTGTATGTGATACAGCTACATGTTCTCCAGAAAGATGGGGAATTTGTTTCAGGAAAATCGTTAAACAGCAATAATGCTGACAACTGCCTATCTTCAATAACCAAATCTGAATTAGTTACAGAAGGTTAAAAAGACTCTTACTTTACCATCCCCATGAGAATCCTTCTGGGATTTTCACACCAAAGGTTCATTCTCTATCTTTCAACAGGAGATTTTGAAGTTTCCTTGTTTTTCTCAGACTTGCTGCCCTTTGAGAATGTAAAAGTGCTGTTTATGTCATACAAAATTTAAACTTTTTAAAGTGAGAAATTGTTCGAACTGTGAAATTGTTTTTGCAGTAGCACAAGATAGGCAAGCGATAACTATGTTGAATCATCTATTCTTTATGTCACCTAGCAGGTTTGACAGTGTAATTAACTCCATAAGAACAAATCTGTTTCCACAGTAAGAATTTGTTTTATCTTTGCTCATAGAAATTGTTCAGTGTTATTCTGCTTACTTCCTGTCTCTTTCTTGAACTGCAAAAGTGATACTTTAATATGATTGTCAAAAAACTATTTTTCTCTTTTAGCAGTCAGCAGTGAGCTGCAACCATTCAAGTTTGGGTTTTTTTTTGGGGGGGGGTATGTTTGCTTTTTTTGGTTTTAGGTTTTTTTGGTTTGTGGGGTTTTTTTGTTTGTTTTGTTTTTACTTGAAGTATCTGATGCTAAGCAAAGCCAGGAGACATATTTTTAGTAGTTATGAATTTCCCATCTTGCTTCTTTGTGTGGTCTCATGATGAGCCAATCTACAGAAAATCTATATCCCATGGTTTTATAACATGAGCAAGAAACCAGAAAGAATATCCTCAAAAAAAGAAAATTGTTTATTTATCAACAGGCCCTCCTTCTTGCAGAACAGAGACAATACTTTGGTTTCTGCCAGAAATTTTCCTAACACAGTGCAATTTTAACAAGACTTAACAGTGTCAGCAGCATTCCTGTGGGGATTTTTTCTTTGGTTTGTGTTTGTGGGTTTTTTGTATGTGTGAAATTGTGGTCTTCAGTTTCCCTGTGAAAAACTGGAAAATTATGAGTATTATACTCTTTTGTAATTTTGGCATGAAAGGCTAAAGTGTTCCCATACTGTTGCTGCATGTTAGCTTGGTGGCACTGAAAATTCAGTTCGTTCTTTAATCAAATGGCAGTCTTCAGCCATTTATAAACTCAAGCAAGCAAATGCATATAATATTATTTCCAAGTGTTTGGCAAAAGAAATCAGGTTTGTCCAAAAAAGAAGGTCTAAGGAAGTACACCAACTTTTTCTGAAAAAAATTATAAATGACATTTTGTCAACTAGCTTCTGGTGATGATGAGGATGAAAATCGCAATCATGCTATTCAATGAAAGGTGTTCATAAGCATTGCTTTTTTTCTGCATTTCTGGATCAACAGTAAGGCTTTTAAAATAAGGAAATGATTTTGTCTAGTCATTAATTTAGAGTTTTATCTTTTTTGCCAGTACATTGTAGGCAGTTACTCTAGATTCCCTTTCAGTGTACTTACACTGTAGAATTGAACCCATGCCGCTGATGCTACTTTGTGGAATATTTGACTGACTTCTCAATATTGCTTCTGGATAATTGTGGGCTGCCACTTTATCAGCGATATATAGAAATATCTGAAATTAGAGATGGGCTTACAGGTAAACTTCCTAAAACAGCATTCGGCAAAGGAGATTTTCCACCTTGTTTTCCCATTGTTACTCCTCATGATGATCCCCGAGCAACAAATTCCAAATGCACACCCTTTGCTTGAGCCAGTTTGCGGCAGTAGGATGTCCTCTTTCATAATGAACTCAGTTTATGCAAGGGAGCAAATTAACAATCTGATATTGTATATTGATGCTTTTTATGTGTGTAGAAGCTCTGAGAGAGACTCAGAAGACCTAAGAGACGAAACTACTCAATATGGTCTCCTCAAAGAAATTTTTCATCTTTAATCCTGAAAGTGCTACTGTCATTTGCCACAGGTCCACCAACTAAATAAAGAAGAGAGGAAAATGAAAACGCTATTGCGTTACCTTGCTTTCTTACAGCCGACTATAGAGGAAATGAGCAGCTGGGTTGGGACTAACCATTTTGCGTACGCTGTGGTTTTGCAAACATAACCGCATAGCGAGGGAACTGCTGAAAATGAACTCCTGCTGGGATGGAGACATTGTCAATAAGGATGTCAGAAAGATTGATTGTGCTGGTATGCAACTTATCACATTCAGTCGCTGGCTACCCAAGATCTTTTGTGAGTGTGGCATGAAACTGATGGGCAATTACAAAGGTTATAATCCTTATCTAAATGATGGGAATTATTCATACGTTTGCAACAGTTGCTTTTAGGTTTGGTCAAATGCTGATCAACCCTGTTGTCCATTGGTTGAATGAGACTTTGGTTTTACAATTGTATTGATAAAAACTTCCAAACTTCCTCTAAGATATGAGTCACACAAAATCCTTTTTTCTTTCCATGAATTTTCTTGGGATTTTTTTTGTTCAAGCAAAAGCAACAAAATGTTTATTTAATTCTAGGTAAATCCTTTCTTCCCCCTCTTCCCTCAACTTCCTAAACTCTTTCTATTCTTTTCTCTCTCTGACATTTACACATTTTATTTGCTTTCTTTCTTTAAGTGTTCCACTTACATATTTTTTTCTTGCTCTGAATAACCCCTTTTATTCCTTTCTGTGACCCTCTAGGTTTTCTATTTAATTTGCTGTTCTCTTTTGATTTATCTCCTTCAAAATATACACATAACCATCTTCAGTCTTACAGTATTTTTAAAAATAAATAAATTAAATAAAGTAGCAATGTTACTAGTTTATTTCATTACGAGACAATAACATACTTTTCAGCCAGCTGTACATTAATATGCATTATTTTGTGTATTGGTCCTGTATTTGATTCTCCAGTTACCTCTTCACTGTCCAGTTTCTTTCTCCAGTCCTCCTTAATGTCAGTTTTAATATGAGCTTTGAAGTGTCTCTTTTTAGTGATGAAAGAAGAGTGTTTTGACTGTACAATAAAAATAATTATTGAAATGCAATCCAAATTTATAGTTGAGATTTACTATACTAAAAATTGAAGACCTCTATCTCAGAATAAGAGCAGCTGAAAATAACTTGCTGTAGCAGTAAAAAGAGATAAAATCAAGTTTAGAACCTAGCTTGCTACAAAAAAGAAGACTATTTCTTCAGCTCATAAAACTTGTCAAAGAGAAGAAAAGCAGAGTATAATTTTATGAAGTTCTATGTAATTCTGAAATGGTTGATTAACAAGGCTGTCATGTAAGTTGTTCCTAGGGATACATTTGTGAGAAGTGCTTTGCTGGGATATTTGTAGAAAAAAATATTGCTGTGGATTAGCAAATTTACTAAAGCTTAATTCAAATCCAGAAAAGTAAAGTTGCCTGCAGGCTTTCCATGAAATTTCATGTGAGATAGATCAATCTGTTAAGCTGCTCATTCACCTTAGTACATATTGTAGGGACTGTTAATAGTATTTGTGGAAAACTGACACTTTTATAAGTGCACAAGCCAAGATGAACTTACTGCTCCTGCCAAAACAAACAAGCAAATCTATCATCCATCCTCTAGACATCTTGGAAGACTTGAAACTGAAATTGGTTTTAGAAGTTCAACCACTCCACTAAAAGAGAGGAAAAGGCTTCCACCAAAGCTGAAACCCTAAATACCACCTTGTCGTCATAGAAATAGCAGATCAGCCTGAGAGACCTTAACACACAGCTCTCCCCCACGCAAAATTGCAACAATATTTAGCATTTCTTATTGGGAATACTTTGGATGCAGTATAAATTTCCAAAGCATCTTTCCATCTGTGTTTACAAATAAAATGTATTGACGGGAAAAACAAAAAGCTGTTTGTAAATTTCTCAGGTTTTTGAGCAGAAAGAGAAAAGCACTAAAACTAGTAGATTAAATGGAGTTTACCTGTGTATTGGAGACTTTTGAAGCCTGACCTTCATTTTGCTATTGCTTCTTACTTTCTTTAGTTCATATAAATTTTTTCTAATTGAGTATATCTTAATCTTGCAAAAAGTTATACCATAAAAAAATGCAAGACTAGTTTCCTTGATGTATAATCATTTATAAGCTAAAAGATTTAACTTCAAAGTGTGATATCCTAATTTTTTCCAGTCTTATAAACAATACAGGTTCCTTTGTTCAGGAGCCAGATTGTCTAATGTCGATTTTGGTTTCTGTTCGTAGCTGTGGAAGACCTTGAAACAGCAAATAACATTGCTCATAAAAGTATTATGCACTCAACAAGACTGTGGGGCTTTAGTATGGACTATTTCATGCTTAGAAGGTTACAATGCCTATGAAAGACTGGTTTCATAATGACAATAAAACTGAAGTTTTGAGAGCTTTTCATTGAGCTGAAGGACTTAAGGGAGCATACAGAACAGCACCTTCGGGAGGACAGGGTCAAGCTGAAATGTTTTCAGAGCTGTATGAAGTGAATCATAGTTGCTGAATGTAAGCTAATCTAATTGTACCTTAGTATTTTTGTTAAAAAAATGTTTCTTCATAATATGTTTTTCCAGTTCAGCTGAAGAATTTGAAGGGCATAGGTGCTAATAACAGGTAAGTTGCAAATATCAATTTAGTATGCTTTTAAAGAGCACATGAAAATTTGGTTTTGGAATTTATTTTTTTTTTTTAGCTCTTTTCTCTCCCCCCTCCCCCCCTTTTTTTTAAAGAAGGGAAATACTGTTTGTGTTTGGTGACAACTGATTACTCTTGGTCAAGCAATATATTTAATGCTATGAAACGAAAATTTTCCTCACTAAGACTATGTGTTCTTAAAGCATATATTAACCTAAGTATTATATTAGCAGTTTAAAAAGGAACCTAGTGTTGGACATGAAATATATCTATTCGATCCCTAATATTTTTCCTGTGTAAATCTCCTATATTTCAGTAACTGCTTAGTGAGGATATTAGCATTAATTTGTAATACTACTGCGAGAATATCAGGAAGATTTCTGAAGGTCATAAGACAAGAAAAATGTATTTGTTCATGAACCAGTGCTGTAGTTTTATATTTACAGTGTTATTGTCCATGAAATAGTACCATTAAAATGTTTTCAATTCAAGAAAATAACTTTGAAAAATATCAGTCAAATTCTGAGTTTCTAACATACTTTAAGTGTATTTTTGTAAACTGTGTAACAGATCTCTGAGTATCACCTTGTGGCTTGTACTTATGGTGGAAGATACAACTGCTGATACAAGAGTGGGACCAGTTCTAATGTGTCTTTTTGTAATTCAGTTTTAGCATCTCAAGGATGCAGACCAGTAATGAACTCTATGATACTGTAGTTTTGTCTAAGGAACACTAATTTTATAGTATTTATAATTCAGATTTAGTATAGTGTCTAATAACTTTCTTGATGCCATTATGACTATGGTTAAGGAATTTCATAACTAGATTGAGAGATAAATTGGGGAAAATTATAATTTTAAACAGTTTAAACTCCCACAATACTCCTTATACTTAATTGTCACTGTGTTGTCAGACTTAGCTAAATGTGGATTAAAAATATTGTTGGGGTTTATGCTTTACTGGTGTACCAATCAAAGCATAGAGGCGGAGTAGAATAGCACAGTGCAGCACTGAGAGGTAGTCTTAACACAAGATTAAAATATGACTTTAACTGATGGCATTCATCAATCTTTTTCATCTCATGACTTCAAAGGGAAAGCATTTAGCAGCTCTGCACTGGACAATTAAATGGCCTCTTGCCACAAAAATAAATGGCAAATAAACCAGCATAGTTGTCTTTAGTTTAATCTCCAGGTCTTGAATCATATTTGAAGTTCTGTGTCTTCTTTTCTACGTGGGAGAATTTTTCAGAATTCCTTAGTCAGTGCATGCTATGGGCATTAACAATATTCAGAGTTTTCTGATTTTCTTTCTTTAAAACATAAAAAATAGACTTCTGCATCTGTCACCTCACATCAACAATGGCCATCAGAAGCAGTTATGATCCTCTGCATGTTTCCATACTGCTTTCTAATGTTAAATTCCTGGTTATGTGTCTTCAAACTCTCTTCAACCTTTCTCTTCAAACTTTCAAGGTAAAATCTGCATGCGCAAAGTGTTGATAGGAAAATACCAGCCTCTTTCTTTCCAAGTATCCTGGCAGATTCACTATGACTATATGAAGGAATCATTCCTTCTTCTTGAACTGGTGATTAAGCTGGACTGTGAACAAACCTAGAGAGGAGGACAAGTGTTCTGGCTGCATTGAGGGAGTAATATAGCTGAATATAAGTGATTACTTTAGGGTCTCACTTCATGGCCCAAGGACTGGCCATTTTCCTGCTGATCTAATCAGACTCAATCTTAAAAATTTCTGAAACAGAGGCAAACGGGGTATAATAATAATACCTTATGTAAAAGATACTAAGATTCAGTAGTAAACACCAGTTTAAACAATGAGTGTATCCTTTCATCTTCCCATGCCTTCTTATTATGACATAAAATGTGACATAATGTAAAAAAAAAGAAAAGGATAATTTTAATCTAAAATTAAGGAGAATTTAGTGTATCCTGAGACAGGAGAGAGAACGCATGTAACTTTTCCTACTTTGCTATTATTTATTTATTTTGAGCTAACCTTGTTAAATCTGAACATAGTTATTTTTAATGAGAATATACTGTCATTATAATGAAAAAATTTTAATCTAAAAGGTCTTGAAAGATGCTATGTGCTGCTATGACACTGCTATGACCAAGAATTTATGAAGAAATTAATTTTAAAAGCCTTTTATAAGTAACAAATAATAGCTGAAAACTTTTGGTTTCTTCCTCAAGTGAAGTTTTAGTTCTGAAAATGTAAAGTAAAATGCTGAGAGAAGGTATCGCATACTGTAATGTAGATAATGAAGGTAGGTGTGCTTTTAGCAAATTGCCAGTTGCTTGTTTTCATTCTAGATTTTTGCATGCTGATAGTTTTAATTACTAAAAATAAAAACTATGAAAATAATGAACAAATTTAATGATAAATAAGACATCATAACTGGAGTTTGAAAATGTGTTTCAATACAAGGTAAGGCCAAATCATATCCAAAACAGCTATGTAAGGTCATGAAACCTGAGAATTAAATTTAACAAGTGAAAGAAATTAAAAATATTTAACATGAAAACAAATACTACCTTTTCCCATATTTGCATTCTCTGTCTGTTTTTATCTTTGCCTCATTATCAGTGTTCAACATGATGTTTAATACTCAGGCAGCATCTACAATTAATTTTATTTATTTATTACCTGCTAACTAGATTTTTGTATGCAAATCCTGGACTATTCATGACTTCACAATTTACTGTCTTGGCTCGTGTGCCCTGTGACAATGGTGGCAACATTCAGCAAGTCCAGTCTGATGTCCTCTTAAAAAGCAAACTGTCCTCAGGAATATGTCAGCTACAGCAGCCTTCCAAAGATGGATCTAAAAATTTGACAAAACTGCTGCAAAGATCTGCAATACTCTGGAACAGAAGTAGCAGATGGAATGTCCAATTTCAAACTAAGTATTTTGTAAATTGCTGTAATTGTTATTTAACATATCTTCCCATACTAATATTACATGTTGTGACAGGATATATAGTAAAAAGAGGGTGAACTAAGTTTTGAATAAGTAATTTTAGTTTCAAAATACTGCAGTTTCTTGGTCAAATGTCCTGTTAAAAAGGCTTATGTTGAACATTTTTGTTACTTTCAGCAATATCATAAAAACCAAAAAGCCTCTGGGAAAAAAAAATATTTTTGCCAGAGAAAGTGGCTAAAGTTTCTCCACTAAACTAAATATTCTGATTTGAACTTACTTTCAGTGTTTATTTCCTTTTAGCAGCTTCAAACCTGCCACCTAGTTGAATTTCTTTAAGCATTAACTACAGCTGAAGAAGACTACTTATCATTTACCAGAGTTAATAATTATTGTTGTTTGCAACTGAGATTATTATAGTGTGTATAACATTGAATCAGTAATTTGTCCTCTGGTGGCAGTGTAGAGAGAGTATAATATCTGCAGATACTTTAGGACTACAAATGAGTTTTTTCCTACCTCAGGGCCACAGATTTTTAAACTATGTGACCTAGGTTGGATTCTCAATGTTTTAATACTGTGTAGTTATCTAGTAATTATTTTTTTGTGGGATAACTCCCAACTGTGTTTTTCTACTAAGAAGAAAATTGGTCAAGCTGGTTCTGAGTTATAAGTCTTTACCCTGAATATGAAGCTACTCTGTAAACATACTGATTGGCATAGTAAAAACTTTATACAGAGTGCAAAGTTTCACAGGGAACTGTGGCCCAAATAATGCTCTATAGAAGGGACAAGGAGGAGGGAAATAGTTCTGAAGCTCAAGCATGAGCTGAAAGTCACGGGGAAGTATCAAGCATGTTGTACTTTAACTTTTGCAGCTCAAAGAGGTAAGAAGAGAAGATTTTGTTGTAAAGCACATGTTCTTCTTCAAACCATAGTAACTGAAGGAAACTGTGAGCCTTACATGGCTCATTAAGTTAGGATGGAATTAAAGAAGTGAACACTGTGTTAAGTACCGAGGTGGTTGTCACCACCTGCAGTTCTCTTCCGCAGCCAGGAGAGTTATGATAGAGTCAAGGATTTCCATACCTCTGTACATTCCCCTTTCCTTTACAAGGGAGTCACTGGCTTGAACAGACAGCCAACCAACAACTGGGGTCAGGCCGGGGGGCAGAAAACTCAAATAGGTAATTCTGTTCCTGATATCTGTGATCCCATATAGGTAGAGCTGTTCCTAGGAGTTGCAGCTTTTTGGAAGAAGACGCATAAATCCTGAATCAGGAGAGCTTCTCTGAGGGAGACGTGGGCTGTGGGCTGGCCCAGATTATACTGAAAAAAACATACCCACCTCACTTCTATATGATTTGGGAGCCTGAATTATTTCAGCTCCATTTTTAAATGGTCCTCCTTGATCCTAGCTATATCCAAGCTGCTGCGCACCTGATTTCACTGGATTTACTGCACACAGTTGTGCAGCCTATCAAAACTGTAACCATCCCGTCTTACCTAATGAGCAGAGTTTATTTTCTGACCATAGCAAGAAGGTTACAAAGATCTACTAGATTTTTTTTGAGATGATTTAAAATGTGAAAAACTGTCGTCTTGATATGAGCACAAGTTTGAAAGATGTTGTCATGGTTTAAGCCCAGCCGGCAACAAAGCACCACGCACCCGCTCACTCACTCCTCCCCCCATGGCGAGATGGGGAGGAGAAAATACAACAAAAGGCTCGTGGGTCGAGACAAGGACAGGGAGGGAACACTCACAAATTATGGTCACAGGCAAAACAAACTCGATTTGGGGAAAATAAATCAATTTAATTCATTACCAATCAAACCAGAATAGGATGATGAGAAATAGAACTATATCTTAAAAAAACACCTTCCCCCCACCCCTCCCTTCTTCCTGGGCTCAGCTTTGCTCCCGATTCCTCTTACCTCCTCCCCCCCAGCGGCACAGGGGGGCAGGAATGGGGGTTGCAGTCAGTTCGTCCCATATTGTCTCTGCTGCTCCGTCCTCCTCAGGGGGAGGGCTCCTCACACTCTTCCCCTGCTCCAGCGTGGCATCCTTCTCATGGGGGTTAGTCCTCCATGAGTTTCTCCAATGTGAGTCGTTTCCACGCACTGCAGTCCTCCATGAACTGCTCCAGCACAGGCTTTCCCACGGAGTTGCAGGCTTTTCCACGGAGTCATGGCCTTTTCCAGGCCCAGCCACCTGCTCTGGCATGAGGTCCTCCACGGGCTGCAGAGGAATCTCTGCTCCACCATTAAACCTCCATGGGCTGCAGGGGGACAGCCTGCTGTCTCACCACGGGCTGCAGGGGAATTTCTGCTCCAGCGCACCTTCTCCCTCTCCTTCTTCACTGACCTTGATGTCTGCATGGCTGTTTCTCTCACATCCCACTCCTCTCTTTACTGTAGCTCTTCTTCCCCAGCTCTTTTCCCCTTCTTAAATATGCTATCACAGAGGCACTACCACCATTGCTGATTGGCTTGGCCTTGGCCAGAGGTGAGTACAAGTTGGAGCCAGGGAAGCTTCTAGTAGCTTCTTCCCATTGCTGATTGGCTCAGCCTTGGCCAGAGGCGTGTCCAAGTTGGAACTGGGGAAGTTTCTAGCAGTTTCTCACAGGAGCCACCCCTATAGCCCCTCCCTCGTTACCCAAACCCAACACAGATGACTTCAGGGTGTCCCAGTGGGAAATTCATATTGACCAGGGAGAGAAGCTGGAACTACTTGAAGCAAGGCACATGAGCAAAGCCTTCCAGAGAGAGTTTGGAGGGTGGTAAAAGTATAAAAGGGAAAACTGGACTGTTTTTTGAGCCAAAGAGACAGCTTTTGTGCTAGTTAGCTGGTGGAAGGAGATGTTTGTGTTTATATTAAACTAGATTCAAAAGGACTATCTGAAATTATATAAAAGTAGGAGGCAAAAATAGAAGTGATATATGTCTCTTATGTATTTCTCTTGTCTCTATGTGAGATGACATATTGTTTCTCTTTTTGCCCATACCTCAACAACCAGATCCCTAAACCTGAGATTTAATAACTGTGAAACTTCAGGATCTAAGACCTCATCTGAAATTAATATGTATGTGCAAACTTCCTTGGGCAGAAATCAGAGAAACTATTTTAAAAATACCCTGTCCATCCCTGATGTCAAGCTGTAAAGGTTTTATACAGGTAACATTTGTCTGTGAATTTCTCAGAGATTTCCATGATGTCACCCACTATTTGCACATGTGCATAGGATTATTCAACCGTAATTACTTTTGTGAAGTATTTTAGTTTAGACTGCATGTGCTTCCCAGAGTTTTTAACCTTTCTTTTATTAATATATCAACATATTATTTTGCTTGTTTAGCTTGGTGTTATCTATCTCCATTTGTGCTTCTGTCATCCCTAACTTGAATATTCAATGTCCTTAGTCCTAGTATATTTGTTCTTGCCCTGTTTACAAGTTTAGTTTCTAACAAGTTGTTCTGAAACGGTAAAAAGACAAGTTAGAGAGACTGCGTTATGGTATAAAGTTAAATATAGCAACTAAATTCAAATACAAGGATGAAAACAATTTTATGGCTTAATTGTCTCATTAAAGTTTGCTATGAGCTGTGGAATTCTGACTTTCTGCAAATGTCTTTGAAGATATTATTTTCATTAATCATGCAGCAGCTTTTAATAGAATGAATTTATTAAGTGAATATTTGGCAATGTAATAGATCTCATACTACGCAAAAATTCAGTTTTCCTTAGTCAGCAACAACTGTAAGTGCTGAGAGCACTTCATTTATCCCATAGATACTTGAAAAAAGGAAAACACAGATCTTTCAAATATCTTAGGATCTCAGTGTGAGAACTTAATGTGAAACTTCCATCTGGAAATTACAAGGCCAGATGGTTGTATAAATCCCAGCAGAAAATATACATCTGTCACTTTTTTGTATAACTGGTTCTGTTTGAAGAAGGATTTATTTAATCAGCTTGGCACATCATTAAGTGTGTCATTCCTATCAGCCTGTAGCCCTTAGCTCTCTTTGTACCAAGTCCTCTTTCATTTGTAGAATGCAATGGAGGTAATCATTTCTCTAACCAGATGCAGGATGACTGTCGATTTAAATCGTTTTATGCAGAAGCATGATGAAGAAGAGCAGATGAATATAATTGAGTAAAATTCTGCAGTAGAGATTCTTGCTATCAAGTCTACCTAGATTATGAACTTACCTGTCATACCTCTTCTCTCCACCATGTAAAGACGCTATCTAGAAAAAGCTTTAGCAGGGTAATGGAAATAAGCAAATTCACTTAATGGAAGCGTGCTTTAGAGCTCTATGCTACTTCATTAATTCAAAGGAACAAAAATTACTTCTGAATCCGAAGTCTATCAAAATTTGAACTCATGCAAATATCTGATTGGACTGTCTTCTTAAAAGTTCTGTAAGCCAACATTTCA
Organism: Gymnogyps californianus; assembly: GCF_018139145.2. Classification (NCBI taxonomy): domain Eukaryota; kingdom Metazoa; phylum Chordata; class Aves; order Accipitriformes; family Cathartidae; genus Gymnogyps; species Gymnogyps californianus. The sequence goes on from NC_059472.1 coordinate 44,465,440, forward strand.
GAACAGGATGTGAACATGTACAAAAATACTAGTGAAAAAGAACATGAGGTGTGTGGACCTTATTGTGGATTTTGTTATAATCTATATGGCAAGTGACTGAACATATAGTCTATGGACATTTTGTGTTTATTCAGGTTTACATTTACATCAGATATATATCTGTAGGTAAACCCACGCTCACACATGCGTATATCACTATTGAGTTTTACACACTTACTGGAATTTTACTACTGTCTTTTAAAAACTGTGCTTGGGTGTAATATTATTGCCCACCCTACTTAGCAATTTTGTTCTGATGTATTTCTTCGATACAGATTTCATCTGAAGAACAGAGAAACATGAGTTGATTACTTTCTCCTCTTTGCCTTTCACTGCAACACACAGTCATCTAGTCTGGTCCCTGCCTGAGAAAGCACAGATGACATTACACTTACAAGAGATGTATACTACAGAGCTACTTTCTTTTTTGTATGTTTACATTAGCATTTTAGTTTGGATCAGCGTTTTTGAAGCTAATCTCCCGATTGCCCTTGATTACTTTGCTTTGGTTCACATCATGGAACAGACTTTTGAAGCAGGACCTGGATTTCTTTTCAATGAAATAAAACCAAAAAATGCCAGCCAAGAATGTACCAAATCAATTCAAATCAAGAATGGTTCGTTAGACAAGACTAGAACTTACTCAAAGTTATCCCTTCCTCCTTGAAAGTTATATAAAGATCATTCCATCCTCAATACAAACTGTTTTGTTTTACATATCTGCTCCTACTACTGGGTCGCATTATTTGCTAGTGTAGACAAAAACTTAGCCTTTGAAAAAAAAATTTGCAGTAATTCTTCCTGGAGAGAGCAGATATTTATGGACCTCATCTAAAAAAAGTATCTCTGCCAGCAATTTTTCAGAAAACTCTACTGGTTCTGGATTTCTCTCAACACTTATCTAAACTAAATATAATGAGGATGGCACACACTGCTAATTTCATATAAAAATTCTTTCGATCAAGAAAGGTGTCACTATGTAACAAAACCAGGTCCCAACACACAAACTGTTCTTGGCTTTAAGGTTCAGGTATTTTTTCATCCTTTATTAAAAAATAATAATTGGCAATCTAGAATCAATTGAAGAAATGTAAGGATTAATGTAATAGAATTAGAAGACTAAAACCTGTGCATGGATTGAATACTCTGATTTTTTTAATCAATGGTGACTGTGTTGTCATTTGATCCATAACCTGTATCATCAACATTACACAAGAATATTGAAATTTGTGTTTTAATTTTATTCCCACCCAAGATAATTTTGGGGATGTCAGTGCAGTAAGAAAAGAAGAGAATGAATTGTCTCCCAGGATCAAAATCTGCCATACGTTTAATTGTGTTAGGTGTCCCTAAAACTTCCCAAGGAATGTTGGGAGATCTGCCCAGTGGCTTGATTTTTAGAAGAGGCTGCTCACTAGGAACCAACAGTACACAATGTACTATATATAATGGAAGCAAATTATGTCATGTATATGTGAATTACCTAGTTTATTTTCACAAATAGGTTTCAGTTATAAAAATTGTCATTTATTATTACAAATTTTTTAAGGAGACTCTCCTATTAGGAGAGTGAAATAGCTAACTTTAAATGATTTGGTACAATTATAATTCTTCCATTTAATGGCATACAAAGTAGTCCTTTTAGTGATAGAATGTTTCACCTGCAAACAGAGCCAAAGCTTTCAAGTTATCTTTGTCCTTATTTCATTTGTTCTCATCTGATAAAAATGAAATAAATCAGTTCTGAATATATTATACTAATATAAGTAAACAGAATGAGTAAGCAATTAGAAAATTAAGAGCAAATTATTATTTTCAGGAAATTAGTTAAAATGGAACGTGCAAATAAAAAAAAGAAGTTCATCTGAACATATTATTAATAAAGAGTTCAAATGAACAAATTTGATGCAGTGGCTACTGAAAGAAGACAGTTTTCTGGCTTAGGAACGGTGTTCATTGCTGTTAATTTTTAATTAAAAGATTTGAGGAGATGTTCTTGCTGGCCAAAGGCTTCAGACTTTGTTCAGCCAGAATGATGAACCAACCTACCTTGGCCTGCATTCTTGCCAAGGAGAGCACACTGACAGGGAGCAATAGTTCCCCTTTTGGAGGCTCCACTTTTGGTCTTTCCGAGGGATCAACATTACCTGATTTCCTTGCAGCATATTCATTTGCATCTTCTTCCACTTTCACTCTGTTTTTATAGTCACTGAGTCTTGGTTTTATTCTTCAGTTTGCAGAGTAGCAGATAGTATTTTGAAAAATTTAATATGATTGATTACTTTATCATTCATAATAATAACTAATAATACTGCTTTTTAACCTAAAAGGAAATCATTAAAAGTAGTTAGTTAAAGAGATTGATAGCTCCTGGAGAGATCCTGGATGGTTCCATTTCTCCACAGCTGTACACGCACATTTAACTACTTACAAGTTCTATGCTTCTCACCCACAAAAAAAGAAAAGAACAGCACAAGCTCTTTGCACTTCAATTCTTATGATCCTTAGCTCGCATGTTGTTTGTCAGATAGAACTTGCCGAGGACAGTCAAACAGGATTTCCCAGTTAGTACTAAAGTTGGCAGACAAGCCATCTTCTTTTTGTTGCACATACATAGCCTAAACTTTTAAAGGCATAATTTTCTGGTTTTTGTGTCTTAAAGAGGCTGTCTTCTAACAGTGGGAAAGATTATGTGACTAGATGTTCTGGACAGCCTAATGGACCCTAATGAAGGGTTATTTGTATAGTTTAAGAATTATGTTTTATCTAATGATCTGAAAATTGGGCATGTTGACAAAGATAGGTATCCAGATGATTCACTAATCAAAGAAAAGTGATGCAGCTTCAGACAAATTGTCATACATCCTGAAGTATGCTTCCAAGCACGTGGGAAAATTGCTCCTAAAGACACATATATCTGATTTTGTCAGATAGTTTCTGAGTATAAGTGTGGATGCTTCACGATTGAAGAGGAAAATATTGTAGAGATGGAAAATTAAGAAATTATTTTTGTTCATTTCTTAAAAACATTGGTTGCATGTTAAAAAACTTCTGTATTGCTTTAGGAAAGCAGATTTCCCCAAAACAGAAAACTTGACAATTTTGGACGTAACAACGTAAGGGAGGAAAAAGTATGCAAACATTTTTATATCACCCATTTGTGGGGATTAGTAGTTTAGAATTAAGTAGTGTAAATGTCACAGGAGCATTTTGTACAGATGTGTGATGCAACTACAACCAGACAGCAGTTCCAGTATCTTGCTTTTGTTTCATTAATCATTGCTTTTCCTTCTACCTTAGTAAAAGAGCTCAAGGCAATGACTGCAGACATGAGATTTTGCTTTCATGAGTTTTGGATAGACCTTTCTAAATATAGGACTTACTGGAATTTAGTCTCATATTCATAAGTTCTTACTTTGTCCTTTTATACTCAAAGGTATAAAATTTTTAATTCATTATTTGTATGAATTTATGGTATATGTTTCTCCAGATGTGTACTATGCATATAATTCTGTAGGCTTTAGGAGAAGGAACATTGCTATATTTTGGGTAATTTCTTAGGGACCTTGGAAGTTTCTAAGTCAAATATGGCATAGATAATTTCCCTACTTCTTTTGTCTACCGCAAATTAGCTGTGTCTACAGTCAGCCTGTATTTTCCATATGAGGCAATCAATCCCCCCCAAACTCTAACACCTGTGGAACCCTATTAGGACTAAATGACCAAAGGAATTATGGGCCTGGCTCTCAGTTTTATATTGCCATCCAAGATGGATTTATACTGCTTCAGGCTAAGTAAAAATTGAGTCTCAGAACTGCTCCTCTTGTTATGTAACAATTAAGCTTAATTCTGTCATTTTGTAAATACTTTTTAATATTTTATAGTGTCTAGGGCAAGTGAAAATGCACTAGCTTGATATTTCTTTTCTGGCTGTACTGCAGTACCAAATTTGTTTCAACACTGGAAAGATTATTTTTCTGACAAAACATTTAATATACTCTGAAGAAGGCAGAGTATTTTCCCCCAACTTTGTATATATTATTAGAATTCCATTGTTCTGTTTGGTGATCATAACTAACAGTTGAAAGATTACTTATTGTTTATGAGTAAGAAAAGTAGTTTTCTCACATTGCTCATATTTAAAATGTAGTGCTTTCTGGGTTCAGTCAACACGGACCTGGAAAAACTGTACATAAGTACATTGAAACTATCTTGAGGTGATTGAAATGCTTCTATGTTTCATAGCTGGTAGAGTTTACTAACCTGTCAGTATTCCTGGTTTAAATATATCGAGTTTGAAGGCTATGTCATCTGCCATCGTTTGTCAAACTCAGTGTTTGTAGCCTGTAGTAGACTAAAATAAACAACCTGGGTTGGTTTTAAAACAAAAATTTCTATGAGGGATTCCAACATTAGCAGAAGGTAGTATTCAGAATAGAGGCACTGGCAGTCCTCTGCCACGAGATGTTTATGACTCTGAACGACAGAGTACAGGTTTTGAGTCTGTTAGAGGAGGCAGCCCAGAGCAGTTCTCTGTGCTTTCATTGCCTGGTTGTTTCTGCTTAGCACTCTTGACTTAAAGCACTGAATCCTAATTTCATTACAGAAATGTATTTAACGCTTCTCCCCTTGCTGATTCCCCCAAATTCTAGCAAAAATCATAAGAGGCACAGTCACTGTCACTCTTCGAGAGTCTCCCCAGACTCCCTTACTCACTCTGTTTAATTCTAGTGGAAGGAACATCTTAATACATCTGGTGTGTTTACTCACTCATGTTACCTGAGCATGAACTTCATTCCCTTCATCTGACCTGGACTGTTCCTGCTGTGTTAATTTCTGCTACTTTTTAGGTGCCTGATAGCAATATTGTAAACATGAAGTACCCTGATTTTAGAGATCTACTCACCCAGAGAGGTGGAATGCCTTGTCATGTCACATAGCATCAGTTTTTATAATAGAAGATTTCTATGGATAAAGTAATACATTTACCTATTAATTTTGCAGGAGTGAAGAAAAGTTAAAAAAAAAATTAATATTCTTTGTCAGTTGTATGAAGAGTTCTTATGCAGCTGCCTGAAGATTCATTGAGAAATGCTTTTATTATACTGTGAGCAAATATTAAAAGAGTAAAGATCTAACTAGTTACATATCTGTTCTTTTTTTATGAGCATCGTGAACAAAGGCTGAATGTCATGATTGCATTGGTACATCTATTATACATGCCACCTTCTGTGGACACTGCTGATTTTACAAGGTCTTCTTGTGACAAAGTATTCTGTCATGATTTCCAAATACCTTTGAACTTCAACAACTTGTGAACACTGACTAACTCCGGGCTCCTGCTTGTCATTCTGAGTAACTGCTGCCAACTTAAATTCATCAGTCATAATATTTAGGTCATTGGAGTATATTCTGAAGTTAGGAAATCACTCTTAATGCCAAGTCTTGTGTTAGTTATACATGCCATTCTTTTTGTGAATTTATTTTCATGCTGGGGAGTTTCTGTTTACACAGAGCCTACATTTTAAGTATCTTTTGCTTCTCATACGTAACTTAATAAGTGTTGATTTAATCAAGTGTTCCTCTACAGTAGCCAATGTTATATGCTATTGGAACTATAAATATATATGAAAAGTGATTATTTTGGGCCTTATGCAGAAATGGCATTAGTTCGCCTTAGTTTTTTAAAGACAATTATCTCAGTGGTCTTCCTGAGTTAAAACAACTGTGGTTCCTGTTCATGCTAAAGTAGAGCAAGTTCAGGTTAATGCATTGCTTCCTGTGAGTAAGAAAATGAATGGCTGAGATGGGCAAGTTATGCAGAGCAGCTTGTATCAGTGAAGCAAGATGTAGCATCACTGTTGTTCAAGCACACTGTTTTTTTCAGTAGCAGTCAAATGTAAGTCAAGGCAAAAATCTGCAAGGCTGTCTCTTACCAGCAAATGAAAGAAGACACTAATGCAACTGTTCTCTGAGCTGACCAGACGTCAGAACTGAATCTCAGTCCCTAACTATCATGGGACCCCAGTGGGGTGGGGAGGAGGAAAAAAAAGTAAAACTCATGGGTTGAGATAAGAACAGTTTAATAATTAAAGTAAAATAAAATACACTACTAACTACTACTACTACTACTACTACAATAATAATAATTGTAATGAAAAGGAATATAACAACAACAAAAAAGAAATAACACCCAAGAAAAGACAAGTGATGCGCAATGCAATTGCTCACCACCCACTGACCAATGCCCAAGCCATGATCCACCCCTCCCAGCCAGCTCCCCCCAGTTTATATACTGGGCATGACGTTCCATGGTATGGAATACCCCTTTGGCTAGTTCAGGTCAGCTGCCCCGGCTCTGCTCCCTCCCAGCTTCTTGCACACCTGCTTGCTGGCAGAGCATGGGAAACTGAAAAGTCCTTGGCTTAAGATAAGTGCTACTTCGCACCAACTAAAAGATCAGAGTGTTATCAACAGTATTCTCACACTAAATCCAAAACACAGCACTGTACCAGCTACTAAGAAGAGAGTTAACTCTGTCCCACCCAAAACCAGGACAACAACATAGCATATAACAATTATAATAATGATGACATACAATGGCAGGATTATATAACTGTCAACATCATACAATTTAATCTATTGGCTGTTCTCACCTAAAATCAAATCCCCCTGAGGCACACATCAGACTTCCCCATCCTTCCACATCACCCACCAAGTGCACCCAGGTCCTTCAACAAAAGCAATCCCACGAATGGGTTTGCCTTTGCCTGAGGCAGGAGTAACCCAGACTTTTTTCCCTAGCATTTTTTTCATGTGCACCACAGGAACTTTATCCCCTTCTACAGTACGTAAAAGTTCTGATTGGGCAGGGCCAGCTCGATTGACAGATCCTCTAGTATTGACTAACCAGGTGGCCTTTGTTAAATGTGTATCCCAATGTTTGAAGGTCCCACCCCCCATTGCTCTCAATGTAGTCTTTAACAACCCATTGTATTGCTCAATTTTCCCAGAGGCTGGTGCATGATAGGGGATGTGATACACCCACTCAATGCCGTGCTCTTTGGCCCAGGTGTCTATGAGAATGTTTCAGAAATGAGTCCCGCTGTCTGACTCAATTCTTTCCGGGGTGCCATGTCGCCATAAGATTTGCTTTTCAAGGCCCAGGATAGTGTTCCGGGTGGTGGCATGGGGCACAGGATATGTTTCCAGCCATCCGGTGGTTGCTTCCACCATTGTAAGCACATGGCGCTTACCTTGGTGGGTTTGTGGGAGTGTGATATAGTGGACAGGTAACCTGTGATGTTTCCTTTCAGATATGTTATTGACAGTGACTTTAATTTGGCATTCATAATCCTGATCTTCAGCGGCAGTGGCAGGGTTAACTAGTGGCAGCCAGCTTTCATAAGACATATTTCAATAAAACGGGCATTCTGTATTTCACATTTGCAAAACATTGTTTCTGTCATATCAGGTCTCTAATTTACGTGGTCTGTACTGACTCCTTCCTCGCTAAATGATAGTCAGAAGTAGATTGCAAAGCATAACAGAAAGTATTCCTGACATCAGCTGTGAAGGGGTAGCTGCGACTCCACCATTCAAAATGCTCAGAAATTGTTTTGTGCTGTGGAAAGATTATTTCTGCTAGCCATACTGAAACGTGTGTAAAATCAAGAAACAGAAAAGGCTAAAGGCAAACAAAGGAAAACAAACTCAGAGAATCTGTTTTGCTGGATTACTAAACATCCAATGCATGCGGCATGCAATAGTGACTTCATCCTCAACATGCTGTGCTTACCATTAAGCTGATATTGGGTTGTAGATGCATTTCCAAGTTAGGTGTTTTGTCTTCAGACAAATTATCTGTAACCTATAGGGATAATTTTGTAATAACTTTAATTCTGTGTAGAACCTAGGATTCAAATATCCATTCAAGTACTCTGTAGCATCAGTGTCAGCTGAGAGTTCAACAGTGATGGTGCACAGAAACTTAAAGCCTGATCATCTTTTTCAGAGTAATCCTTTGGGCTGTTTTTGTGTGAAGTAGCTTTGGAAAACACATTGTTTTAAACCTGCTGTTAGACTGTTTTCAAAAGCCAGAAGGAAGTGAAGTATTCGGAATTTAAATGCAATTCCTACCCCTCAGATAACAAAAAAATTGTATCTGCAAAATTTAAGGATTTATTTTGGATTTATTTCAGGTCTGGTCATCTTTATTTCAGGTTATTATGATTTCATTCCTGAAAAATAAAGGTTATCTCAGAGTCCATTGTTTAATATGTGAAGTTAGAACTATTTTTCCCCATCTGTGTAGCTTTATTTACTTACTATTTCATCTACCAAGTCAGTCAATCTCATAAGTTCTTTTTCCAGTTCTTCATATAAGCATTTGCTTTTATTACTGTTCCCTTACTTTTCATTCCTTTCTCTATACTGTTTATGAATATATTGAACAGTAGAAGTCTTAACACAGTGAAATGGCAAAGACCTTAATTTACTTCAAATAAAGACAGTTTTCCTACTGCCTTTTTCTTACCTCCTAATTACATATTTATTGTAGGACCTTCCCTTCTACCCAGTGTCTCAGTAATTTCCCTAGGAGCCTCTGAAGGATTTAGAACACCTTGGAAAAACCTTTTCGAGGTCCAAGTAGACAAGATTTATCTGTTTGATAAATGCTTCCTTAAGATAAGACACCTGAACAACAGATACAAAAAAGTCTCTTTATGGTAGATGCAATAAGTCTCTGTTTTAGGAAATTTGTACTTTGGCTATGACTTGTTGGGAAAGTTAAAATATTTTGGATTATTTTTGCCAGTAATTCAGATTATATTGTAACAATTCTATAACCATGGAAGTGTTGGTGAAAAGTGATGAGATTTTGAGAGCTTCAATTTGACAAAGGAGATTAATGTAAAAAAAAAAAGTCATTAGAATTTATGTATATAGTTAAGAAAAGCTTAGAAAATGCTTAAAGAAGATTAAGAAGGGGGGAGAGAAAGGAAGGTTTATTTAAGGAACACTTACTTTGAAGGTTTTATAGGGGAACTCTTTTCAGGCCCTGTGGTTTTCTCCGGCAGTATCAAGAGAAATGTGGTAAATAGCTGCCTTGAATTTAGCAATAAGGAATATTAGTTCTACCTCTTGATTTCTGCTGAAAAGTTAACTGGGCCATAGGTCTGTTTCAGCTTAGCTGGTTTGGTTTGGTTTGGTTTTATTTTAATTTCTTTGCTTTACTTTGCTTTATTCAGTAGGGTTTTTTTCTTGTGCTTGCTTTGCTTCAGTCATGAGGCATTTTTTGTTTTCTTTTCCATTAACGGCAATACTATTATTTTCCTGAAAGATAGAAACTTTCTTAGCTATACGTTGCATAAAATGTGACATTTGATTTGTCAAGGCAAAGTGTCTCGACACTCAACAACGCAGAAAAACCTTTTCAGGAAAGGATCCTGCTTCTAGAATCTCAACAATATATTAACGGCATCTCTAATGTAATTGAATTGCATGACATTCCTTTGAAGTTCCAAAGAGTTTTCTTCTTGTGTAAAAATAACATAAGGAGGTGAATGCTCTTTTGAATTTTCCCCAATTTTCGTTTAATTCTCACTAGAAAATGTTTAATTTTATTGTGAAACCTATCATTTAGATGTAATTTTCCTTTTTCAAGTATTTATTTTTTATTTCAGATACCAGAAAAATCAACATAAAAATGCAACTGAGGGAAAAAGTAGTCACTGAGTGGTGTTCAAGACTTTTCAGTTTGCTGCTGAAGTGAAGCTCATCACAGCTTTGAAGGAGCAGGTCTGTCTTTTCACCTTAAAACAGACATTTTAAGTGGATCTGTCACTTTGAAAAATTATCATTTCTCATTACAGCATCATAATTTTCTTCTAGAATAGTCTGGGAGTTCCAACTTAGAGTACTTGGTGAAAATAAGTAAATTATATCTGATTCTTTCAATATTTTATTTGAATTGCCCATTTATACTTGCTGCTGCTGTTACCAAGTAAAAGATCAGTCTAAACAATTACCTTTTGGAGAACTGCATTTTTGGAAAAGATGTTTATAAAGCATGTTGAAAACATTATTTTCCTTACTTCCTAGTGGTCAGTTTTTACTTACGATAAGCATAAGCTGATTCCTATAAATGTAATGAAATTACAATTTTAGTGGAAGTGATACCTAGTCTGCTGTAATTAAGAAAAATGCCAATTATGTTCTGGTGTTTATATGGTACTACACAAGTTTATCTTCTGCAAGAATTAACCATGAAAGCACTTAACTGAAATTGTGCAATAATACATAGTATGTGTTTAATTAGACATAAAAGGACAACTTCATTTGAAAACCTTCCTCTTTGGCTCATCGAGGAGGATTTTGCATTTTTACAGCTGTCTGTAGGCAATAACTGTTTGTGCTTTGTAGTTCTCTGGAGATTCCTGTTTTAATTTTTTTAAATACCTTTCCTGTGTTTTAATTAATTTTTATGATCATGGAGCACAGACAGTCCTTTAGAAAATGCTTGGTTCAGAGCATTTTAAAAGAAGAGGTGATTATTGCTATACTTCTTTTCCTGTTGCTAGCCATATGATATTGTCACTTCCTCCTGAACTAGTTACATATATACTTGGCTTATTTTTTGTTTGTTTGTTTATTTGTTTGTTTGAGTGATGTTGGGAAAAAGTTGCATTTCCAAATTCTGCCAAGACTGAAATTAGTTTGGGTGTCATGTTTTGTGTAATCTGAAAGTAGAGCTGACTAAACAAACCTTAATCTTAATAAAAAGAACACAAGAATCAGAAATTGAGTTAAGGGTCTACGAGGAATGAGATAAGCTCCTCATGTATATCCATGAAGCTGAATTTGTGGGAGTGAATGAAGGAGGTAAATGGCTTTGATCTTCCAGCCAACCTTTGTCTCACAGACATTCCTAGGTGCCATGCAGGTGACATTACTGAGATGAGTAAATTGAAACCACTCCTGTGACATTACTGAGATGAGTAAATTGAAACCACTCCTGAGATGAGAATGCTGCATATACACCGGTCAATAGCACATAACAAAATGTATTTGAATTCTGCAAGGTTGAAATTCTTTGGTTGTGTATGAAGCAAATATATCTATCGCAGTAGCAGTTAGGACCATATCAGCTACACATCTTCTCAGTTATGAGCCGAATGGAGCTTACACAGAACAGATTTTCACATAGAAATTTTTTTCGTTGCTACTGAAACTCATATTATGTTCAGTTTATATAGTGAAATTGCTTGTGAGTAAAATATGAAACAGTATTTCTAATGAAATCTCTGCGTTTTGTGCCTGAATATGAACATAACAGATTTAATGTGGGTGAATATTTTTAATTTTCTTTTTTTAACTTGCCAGTTGATAAACAGCTGGCAGAGAAAAGGCTAGTGCTGTACTCTGCATGCATCATGCCATGGATGCTATCTAAACACTCTAAAGTGCTTAATGCAGTCTTTTTGGTAGTTAAACCACACATTAGAAAATGGCTTTTAGGGAGCTGATACTGCAATGCTTGGGAACTAGATAGCTGAACAGAATTCAATGGCAAATTGCTTGAACAACAAACATGCATCCTTGCATCAAAGCCAGGTCCTTCCTCCCAATTTTCACAGTGCTGTTCATCCCCATTTTTTGCGAATGGAATATGTTTTCTGTTTTCAACTATGTTCAATTAATTTCAAGTCTGGCTGTTATTGTGAGAATTATTTCTGAAGTCTTCTTAATAAATATTTGCTTGGAGGAAGGGATATGCAAAAAGAATTAGCTTTCGATAGCGGGAAGACAGGTGTACAAGCAATGTATCACACCAGTCACTTTGGACATGGGGAGCATAATTTAGGAAGAGTTTGTAAATGATTCAGTCGTTTAAGGTATGTCCCCTGTCATCATCATAATCATCATTTTTCCATCATCTTTGAACGATTAAGAAAGATGTCTTCATTCAGCTAATGTTTTACCCTTCTCATTTTTGCAAAAGTCAGTGTCAATACCTGATCTAATCTGTCAGCCTTTGAGAAACACTCCTACTTTGATATGAAAGATCTCCAGTCAGACAAAACAAATAGGAAGCTACTATTCAGTGGCTGTTGCCTGCATTTTGAAAGTGTCATATGATGCCTGGATGGATAGATAGACAGACACAGAATAACAGGAGACAGTTCAGATGCTGCTTTTGAAGGAACCTCTTGCATCACTGCACTACTGGCCATATATAAGAGAAATTTGAAAAGGAATATGTTATTATGTGAGCTAGCGATGATAAAATTTATAGATGTCTTTATATGTGCCTGACCTCTTCCAACAGCATGTGGCTGTCAGATAACAGCTTACTGGAATTCTCAAAATTTCAAAGAATAAAGAAGTAAACAATGAGTAGAGATAATGGAACTATTCCTTGCTATTAGTCTGAGGGACTATTCCTTCCTCAGGCTTTCTTTGATCCATTTTTCCCTTTTTTTTTTAGTTCTTTGTAAACAGAGAGTGATTCAGTAGGAATTTTCCACATTTGTTCACACAGTTGTTTGCAATAATATATTTAAATTAATGAGGTTTTCATTTATTATTTGTGATAGTTCTTTAGAGCATCCACTGTCAGGCTTTTATACTGTGTTGGTCACTTCATCTCATGCTTTGTTCAAATTTCTTAGACTGCTATATTTATTACTTAACACAAAACAAATGAACATCATTTCAAAACCTCTCTTGTTTTCCTGAGTTGTGTCATAGTGCTATGGGTGTTGTAACACTGTGTTCTTTCAATAAATACATTGAAAATAATAGGTTTAATAATAGGAAATAGACTCTAACAGCATCAATAAAGTCATAATATTTGCTTTCACATTGCTGGTACCGGTCTCTAGCACTTGACCTACAGGATTAACCAGTATCCTCTGAAAGAAATAGCTTTTCCTGGGAGAAATAACTAGTGGTTTTCTGACTGGCTGAAAGATAGCAGGAGAATGATGGGGTCAAGAATTATGAAGTCTCTTCACTATTAGTGAACTTAGATTAAGTTATCACAGGACAGTTATTGCAGAAGAGACAGGCACAGACTTCTAGAACGCATTTTCAGAAATGCTGTGGCTGCGTATGTATGAGCTCTATCTCACACCTGCTAATGAAAGGCTGGGTTCCAGTCTGTGCTTTGCTTGAAAAAAACACAGAGACTCTCAGTTAACCTCCTATATGGCAGGAACATCGAATTTGGCTTTTGTTTTGCAAGGCAGGGCTGCTTCTCTTCCTCAGTTCTTTCTATATAAATGCCTCCCATGGCTCTCGTTTCACTGTCTGTTTTACATCATATCTTGCCCTGTCTCCCAGGACTCTCTGGAAACTACCCTGAAGGGCTACGATCCGTGGTATGGAAGAAGTTTGCAGAAGGCTCTCATGAGTATCAGGGACCAAAAAGGCCCACCTTCTCAGCAGGTAACCAGGAAAATACCTCCTCCTCTTTACATCCATTAGTCACCTGTTGCCTGTTACCAGAAAGTTGAGGGTAGCTCCTGAGTAATTCCAGGAAAAGTTGAGTTTAATCTCTGCTCTTTAATAATGGAGGAAATATATCTCCTTCAGTATTGCTTCTGGGGGAGTACTCTAAGAGGAAAGCCGTCAAGCTTTGGTGCAAAGTGGGGATGTCCTTATGAAACAGGTTTCTGCCTTCTAAGTTGCTTGAATGGAGACTTGTGTTGAAGGAATCTCTCCAACCCACTGTTATTTGCTGTAGTTCTGAAGTTCTTCAGACATTATCTAGGTGAAATGAGAGGGGGGAACAAGCAAACAGAATAGAAAGTTTCTGAGGAAAAGGTGGAAGCACTGGGCCCAATTCTACATGTGCCTATGCACAAGTACTCTTAATAGGGAACTACATGCTTAAATTTAAAAGTTTTCTCAAGAACCTCACTGAGCGGGGGAAAGTGTGTGCTTTCATATCTAGGAAAAGGGTGGAGTTCCTTTTATTTTTTAATAAAATGAAACCCATGGGAGGCATCTCTCTTATTCCGCTGCGCATGTGGCACTTTTTTTCCTGACACGCTTCTACTGAAGAACTGCACGAACTGCTGGAGTTCATGGCTTTCACAGAATTGGAAAGAGCTTGAAGCTCAGGAACTGAGTTAACTGCAAATATATCGAGTTCCTCTCTTGGGCTTTTAAAATTATCTGAGGTAAGATCCAAATGAATTTGCACATTTGCTTTTGCCATTTGTTTTCAAACTGAAAAAAATATTTACTAGCTAAATTTCTGTTGAAGGAAGGAGATTAAATAGTACATGAACACTGAAAACATACTGATGTGTAATTTAATGAGATTTTTCCAAAGACTGAAACAGATGAGGGAAGATTAATTTCAGTTGACTGAAGGCATTGTAAGAGAATTCTATATCCTTTTTTTTTCCCTCTCCTTTTCTGGCTTCTTCTTTCCTAATACTGATATTCTACAACAAAATCTTTTTCCCAGAAGTACATCATCACAGAGAATCTGAAATTGCAGGTTTGGAGTAAATTACATAATACAGGATTATGAAAAGAACAAAGCACTGAGACAGGTGACATGTAATTTACAGTTGTTGAATGATAAGTATGTTGAAGTTTAGAAAACAGCACACAAGGAGAAAGTGCTCAGATGAACACCATATAAAGAGAAAGGAATTCTCTCACCATAAAATGGAGAAAAGTGTTTCAGTGCTCTGATTGTGGATATATTTATAGAATAGTTACTCTCTGTGTGCAGTCTTATGTACAAATGCAAATGCTTATCACTGTAAACATACATCTTCATTAGAGATGTACTGGTAGACATGCAGAACCATGCATGGAAATATACAGTGCAGCCACTTGACGATTATCAATAGCAGAAGCATAGATCATGTTGGAAAAAATAGATTGTGTTGACATCCAGCTCAGAGGCACAAAACCCAATGAAGCTGAGTGGAATAGGGCTAATGCAATCCTTTCCTCTCTATAACTTTTGAGTAAAAGTTTCAACAAGAACAAAATATCAGGGGAATTTAGGTTAAACTCCAGTCTTTGGTAACTAAAAAAATTGAGATAAAAATGTGAGAAAACCAGAAATGTTTGAAGGAATCTAGAACAAAGATTTTAAACTTTCATATTTGAAATGAAGTTTGTGTTTTAGAATGTATGTATTTTGAAAGAGTATGTATGTAAAGGGCTAAACTACACAGACTTAGAAAACATAGTTGAATTGGAGAACCCATGTGATGTAGTAATAAGTGTTTCCAAAAGTAAGCATTAAATGTTAATCTCAACATTAATATATTGTGATACCTTTCACCTTCTTGGCTGAAAGGGAGAAGAGAAGCATGTCCCTCCTTGGTTTTTTTTGTCAGACATATGAACCTTGTAACTTTGTGGTCAGTAAAAAAGAGAGATTGGCACTTGAATTAATTTCTAAATGTATTCCGTAATAGAAAAAATGTAAATTCATTATAAATGAAATATAACACTTTCAAGCATAACAAAAATCTTCACTAAGCCCAAGCAGTGTACTGTTTCACTATGATTTTTAGTCTTTGTCCCTTAGTGTACTCACACTTTTTCAGCTTTCTGCCCATTCAGTATGCAACTGGCAGGCAGTGTTGTAACAGTTCAATATCTGAATGATTGCAGTGGTACAGAAATATATTGGAAATTAACCAAAACAACATTCAATCAGTTTATTCCCATTTAAGCTGTGAAAAGAATTTATTGTATATAAAGGAAGTTAGATTTGTTACCATAGTTAGCATACAAACTGTGTACCACTTCTAATTCTAAGTAGTGCTGTGGTAGAAGATGTTGAAGCATAAAACAGCTTGATTTTGCTGTTAAGAACACTAAAGTCTGAAAGATAATCCTGTACACCATGTAGCATAGTAAATGGGTATTACTGCTGGGTGGACTCACTCATCAGTATTTATCCTGTTCCAGTATGTTGTGGTATAAGAATACATCAAGGGAAAAACATTATAAGAATTTTCTGTGAGTCTTAGAGCTATGTGCAGTCTTCACTAACATATGTTCTTCTAACAATAGATATTTTATAATCTGCGATAAAGAGTGGAAATGCATATTTCAGGCTTCCATTTAAGAAAAAAAAGTTTTATCTCTCTGAGGCACAGTGCTCTGTCAAATTAGAACTTCCACCAGAAAACTGTCATTAGTGCAAACCTACCTTTTAAGTGTTAGCAGTGTACGTGAGCAGAGTGCTCAGCTGCACTGACCTTTATTGCACTGTTCTTTGTATTCAAAATGTAATGCTCTTTTTTGAAGAGAATTTTATTTATTCACTTCAGGCTAGGTTTTAATTATAGTCTGACATCTCAGAAAATAGTATGTTTTTGAAGCCCATTAGGGTTCTTTATTACCCAGACATGGCAAATGGAGTTACTTGTCTTAATGTATTTACCTTGTATTTAAATGGGCACTGGAGCCCCACCAGCTCAGATTAATGAACTGCCTCTCGTTAGATATGCTGTGGCTCTTTACTGACATAAAATGACCAGCAATCCTTTCTGCCATCTGAACATACCATCACATATATCTTTGTCTATTTTTAATGTTTTTTTGTTTAGGTTAAAGTTCTTAACTTTTGACACAGGTCCATCTTACAGGTGTAGAGCTGCTAATTATTTTAAACTCGTTATTTTATTGGGCTAGGTTTTGAATTTTCTGTTAAGCCCAGCATCCTTTCTCTCAAAAGTGATTTGTCTGAGGAGAAAGAACACCCTAAGTAACATGTTTCTTTTTGGAATGGCTTTAATTATTAAATGGAGGGACTATTTAATACATCTTGTGGGATCTGCTGAAGGTAATTTCTGTCAAGACAAAATTATTTGACTGACTTGCAGCTTTGGACCCTAAAACTGCCTGTTTACAACAGAAATGAGCTGAGTTACAAGTCTCTTATGATCACATTTATTATTCATGCCTTTTCTTTTGCATTAGCATTTCAGTTTCAGAGAGAATTCTCTGAAATTTCCTGAAAGTGATGAGGTCATGCCATGCTCCTTATCTATAATGAAGTGGTCACATACACAGAGAAACTTTTCCACTCTTTTTTGATAAACAGATTATCTTGGAATAGCTGCTGCTTATATTTCACTTTGTATGATCAAAAGTCCCAGTGAGGAAAGGCTGAAATTTTTGGAACATGTGCCTGCATTGTCAGTCCTCACATGAGAGGTGTCTGGATTTGCTTTGCAAATAATGCCTGGATGTGAGGGTCTACACTGTATGTTAGCTCTGAGCCCAACACACTACCTGTTTCAAAAGTCACCTTCTATTCATAGTGCATAGATCAATACAAACATTCAAGCATAAACTTTAACAACCATTAGGTTACACAAGGGAAGAAAATTTAGGACTTTTAACTTGAATGTGTCAACCTGCTGTATCATCCACTGTGGTGATGTTGGACAGAAAACTGGGATGAAGTGTACTGGTCAGACAGACACCAGCATTGCCTTCTAGAAAGCCTTGTGAGATCAGCAGGATGTGCCAAGCCAAGCCAGCCCTCAGATCTCTCAGGAAACCTGCCACTGAGCTTTGGGTCTCTGAGATCCTGATTGTATGAATGCATGGAGCAAGGTCAGGAAGAGTATGAGGCCATCTTCTTTGTTCTTCAAAAAGCTTGTATGTATATAGAAATGGTATTAAAGGTCAGGGAGCCAGGGAGATTTCTAGAAAGGTCTGGTCAGAAAGCTGACTTGCCAGTCATGGCTTTGAGAGAGATGTCTCCTGTAGAATAGTTAGGGTTTATGTGACTAAGCACACGTGTGACTTTGCTGCAGAGTGCCTAGTATTCGAGCACCTAGTATTTGAGTGTGGAAGCCATCCTGAGCTAATGGAAAGTTTCAACTCTGAAAAAATGTATATTTGCATCACAGGCATGGTTTCTCTTTTTTGTTTTGTACTATTTCAACAAGTTATTACAAATCCTAGGACTTGATTGCAATGTATGGAGAACAGACTGATGTATTTAATGATATGTTTTCACTTTCCACACAGAGACTTCATTAAACTTTCTAGTATTTGGCATTCCTGCAAGATAAAAATGTTAGGACTCAAATTCAGAGAAAAAAAATCTCTATAAGTTGCTTCTAGAATAATACATCTTGACCTGCACCTCGTATTCTGATGTGAAACCCTTATAAAAGAGTTTTCAGACCAACTTCGTTAAATGCTGTAAAAGGTAGGAACCACACTTACTGTGAAGTGGGATGTAGCCATGTTCTTTTGCTAATATAAACCAGAGTTCTAATCCAAATTTCAAAGCAGAAGGTGGTACCTATTCTGCCTAGCTCTTTTGGGTAGGTCTTTCATTTTTCATGTAACCAACAGTGACATCAAATACAGATCAAAGTGCAATAACTGCAAGAAAATTGAATACTAACCACAGATGTGTTACGGGCAGAAAAAAAAAAATAGTGAAAATATAGATGACCCTGTGGTGGTTTGACCCTGGCTGGACGCCAGGTGCCCACCAAAGCCGCTCTATCACTCCCCCTCCTCAGCTGGACAGGGGAGAGAATATATAACGAAAGGTTCGTGGGTCGAGATAAGGACAGAGAGAGCTCTTTCACCAATTACTGTCATGGGCAAAACAGACTCAACTTGGGGACAATTCATTTAATTTATTACCAATCAAATCAGAGCAAGGTAATGAGAAATAAAACTTAAATCTTAAAACACCTTCCCCCACCCCTCCCTTCTTCCCGGGCTCAACTTTACTCCTGATTTTCTCTACCTCCTCCCACCCCAGTGGCGCAGGGGGACGGGGAATGGGGGTTGTGGTCAGTTCATCACACGTTGTGTCTGCCACTCCTTCCTCCTCAGGGGGAGGACTCCTCACACTCTTCCCCTGCTCCAGCGTGGGGTCCCTCCTACGGGAGACAGTCCTCCACAAACTTCTCCAACGTGAGTCCTTCCCACAGGCTGCAGTTCTTCACAAACTGCTCCAGTGCGAGTCCCTTCCATGGGGTGCAGTCCTTCAGGAACAGACTGCTCCAGCGTGGGTCCCCCATGGGGTCACAAGTCCTGCCAGCAAACCGGCTCCAGTGTAGGCTCCTGTCTCTCCATGGGTCCACAGGTCCTGCCAGGAGCCTGCTCCAGCGTGGGCTTCCCACAGGGTCACAGCCTCCTTCGGGCATCCACCTGCTCCAGCGTGGGGTCCTCCACGGGCTGCAGGTGGATATCTGCTCCACCATGGACCTCCATGGGCTGCCGGGGGGGACAGCCTGCCTCACCATGGTCTTCCCCACAGGCTGCAGGGGAATCTCTGCTCCGGTGCCTGGAGCACCTCCTCCCCCTCCTTCTTCCCTGACCTTGGTGTCTGCGGAGTTGTTTCTCTCACATATTCTCATTCCTCTCTCCAGCTGCAATTGCACAGGTTTGTTTCCCTTTCTTAAATATGTTATCCCAGAGGCGCTACCACCGTCGCTGATGGGCTCGGCCTTGGCCAGCGGTGGGTCTGTCTTGGAGCCGGCTGGCATTGGCTCTATTGGACATAGGGGAAGCTTCTAGCAGCTTCTCACAGAAGCCACCCCTGTAGCCATCCTGCTACCAAAACCTTGCCACGCAAACCCAATACAGACCCACACTGTGGGCTTTATAGTTTAAAATTGATTTAAGGTTTGAGGATTTCTTAAGCTTTATTTTCTTGTCTTACAAAGAACAGTGATTTACTAAGTTGTGATATTCCTCATCTCAGTTTCTATCTTTTTCCTACCCTGCTTCCCTCTGCTTTCTACAGATAAACAAGCTGGAGGCTCACCTTGGGCAGGAAGAATGCATAGATGGTAATGGGACTCTATGGAAAGAAAATGAACACTGGAGGAAGGAAGACTGCATTAGCATGTAGCTGTAAGGTATGTGCTGCTGAAAGTTCCTCTACAGTTTATTTTTCTCTTTGCTTTGTTATAATGTCAGCTGCAAATACTTGCAGTGAGGGATTAAGGTATGAAAGTTTTCTTGCAACTGTCTATGGTGTAGGGGCAGTATGGAATATGAATCTATTGGAGAAAGTCTGTGAAGATTTACCGTAATCAAGAATAAACAAACAGAAAACAAATGGAGCTTGAATGTCTTCTGCCCTTCACTTGTGCTGTATTAAATTCCCATTTTGATGCTGTTGTGCCTGCTTTTGATAATTCTTCAGGAAAGTAACTGAGAGGTACAAGCTGTTATTTTTTCCTCTATCTCTGAGAAGTAAATCTAGTAACAGCAGCTTGTTGTTCTTGTTTTTTAATGTTAAATTAGCTTATTCTAATACCATCAGGCTTCTGCCATTTTGGGTCTTCTCCATGGGATTGTAATCTTGAAAAATAAGTGACTGCTATTAATTGATACATTTTTTGATACAGTCCAGCAGCTGCTCACCTTTTATCTCCCACACATATATGCTCTCTATTCTGTCTTCTTATGGAGCCAGTTTTGTCATCCTCAGTGATCTCAGAGAGACTACCATGTCCTTGTCCCGACTGTTTAGCTAGCCACAAGCACCAAAAAAAAAAATCTACTTTAAGATACAAAACCTTAACACGTTGTATTTGACATGAAATTCATACAGTGTAGAGAAAAAGCAACAGGTCTCTATACCTCTTAAGTTTTGTTTGTTTCCCTTAGGTTAGGTGTGAGGCACTATAAAAAACTTCTGTATGTCCTGTGTGCAAGTGTTAGGAATTAAATGGACCTTGCATTCTCCATGCATCTTTGTACACCTGAAAAACATCAGCTCCCAAGGCTCAGTTGTATGAAATGTGTTAAAGATCACAGGTCTCAATTGTTCCTGTTTTCTTTATACACGTAAGTGAAACTACTGTATTCCAGCAGAATTGCTTGCATGCAATTAGTTGAGAAGGGATTATTTATGTAGGATTCAGAATAATTTCTACTTAAGACTGCCAGTTGTCCATCTTGTTTGACTGTATTTGAAAATTATCTAAGTAATAACTGTTTCCTGTTGGACCTTTGTCTACAATTCCTGTTGGCTTAAATTTTACTACTATAAGCCACACAGACACATCATTGTTCATTTTGTTACTCAGAGGTTTGCCCTTTTTTATCATGTGACCTTCTTGCTATATTATACATGTGTCTTTTTTAAACAATCAGCTGTCAAAGTCAAATATTAAAAAAAAAACAAAACCAAAAACAAACAAGCAACCCAAAAACCCAAAACCCCACAAAACCAAAAGAACTCCGAACAAACAACCAAAAAAATTATGGCTCTTTGATAGGCAGTTAATGTGAAAAGAAAAATCCCCAGACATCTACACAACAGAATCTACTTATGGCATGAAGTTTTTTATCAAGCTGCATTTCAGTTTGGAAGCTTCTGCTCTGTTCTGCCAGGAAGCTCCATTGGTGCAGCACAGTGCAGAGAGCAAACTGAACTGCTGCCTATTCCTCACCAAAAAGGGCAGATTAGAAAACACTGGTATGAATTTGAACACCTGAAAAAAGTATTTGTCTCTCAGAGTTTGAGTTAACCTCCGAAAGCTTTCAATTTGTCTGGCAACTGTTAAAATGATTCCTTATTTTTCAAAATAAATTAAATTTCTTTCTTTTTTAAGAAAGTATATGATGTGCCTGCTTTGTGTTTTTGACTTGCATTTCTTTGATTAGAAGGTCTGAAAAACTGCAGTTAAAAAATACCGATATCACCTTTATTTGGGTGTTTTCCTTTTTTTTTTCTTTTTTAGGTGAAAAAGTGCTAACGTTCTAATGTTTCTTTCCAGAATGGTCAAATCATCTGTACTGTGGAAAACTATCCCTTAGCAAATCATACAGTTTCCACAAAGCTAGAAGGGGAATACTGTCCAGTTTGCAAAGATGATAATAACAGTGCAGAAACACCAGCTGAGTTGAATATTACTCTCTGAAAATGAGCAACATCTGCAGCTATCTGGTGGAGGACATATAGCTTCCAAATTTATGTATCTGCCAAGCACCTAGAAGTACTGCTGATTATAAAATGTGCACTAAAATATTTGATTTGAATATGCATGCTGACTAAACTTTTTCATGATGATGGGGATCTGCTGCATAATTATTTTTGATACAGCTAAGTGTTATGGATAGGTGAGAAACATAATGAAAGAATGTACTTAAAAGCCCTTTACTATTCAATATATCTTCTGATCTGATATTAGAACATCATATATTAGTTTAATAAGTCGAGCTGCAAATTTTCTTTTACCTTTTCCATTCTGGTCAAGAAGACAGGAAAAAAAGTCAGAAGCATGGTATACCTTTGAACTTCAGTGTTCAAGAAGCAACTGAAAGTTCTTTTTGAAATTCAAACACATCTTAGTAGGGTTTTCTTTCAATTGCACTGTTCTAAATAAGCATTCTAGAAAAGAAGTATGTATGTGACCCGCATTTTTTTTCTTTTCCTTTTTTTGTACTTCTATATTATGAAAAGCAGTTTTATTTCATTTTACAAAGCTCTATTCTGATTCCACATTAACATTATGATGCTTTATTTCTATCGGAGTCAAAATGAAATAGCAGAGTAGCACAGTTCCTTGAGGCCTAATGGTGAGAAATTTAAAGCCTGTCCCAGAGATCTTGCCATTTCTGCACATGTATTCAAAAGGGGACAGAGAGTGCATGGGTATAACAAAACTTGCATGAAAATTATGCATTGACCTAAGCAGGTGTTTTCCTTGGGTACACGTAGTTCACACACAAAAAGAACTTGTCTGTTTATTGTGTCCATATGCATAACATTGAAGTAGAGCCTTTCACAAGTGCCTTTATGATATTGTGACTGTCTATGTACCAGATTCTGAAACAGTCTTCCAACGGAAGTACTAGTTAACTTTGTTACAAGATGGGATTTTTAGTACGTTTACAAAGAAGATTACATACAGTTGTCAGTTAGTTAAGAAAATCCAACAGCACTGTGTCCTTTATTTCTATAAAGGGCATGAAGGTGTATTCTGAAAGGTACATTATGTAAAGGTTGTGACACTCTTTCAAAAATCTGGAAAAACTATACATTCAAAATTGAATATATCACACTCCCTAAAGCACTAACCCCTATTAACCCAGGGACTGTAGTTAAAATTGAAGCAGTTGTTCTCAACCTTGAAGATCCAGTTTTGAAGACTGCTTATTCGACCTCGAGGAAGGGTCTGTGCACCCAAGCTCTTTCCTATTTTCCCCCTGCATTAGTTGGTCTAACAGGAGACGTATTACTTGTGTTACAACAGCGCTTTTGTTATAACCTTAATACATCACTGCTACAACATCACTGTTGCATATATACAGTTTATTGTAAATGAGTTTTATTGTGCAAGCAAGAATGTGTCAGCAGAATTTAGACATTAATATGTGCATGCCCAAGTACATTTTTTACAGAGTTTCAATGGCACCACGTCTCTTAAAGGGATGTTGAAAACTGCTGTGCTACATTTGCTGCACCTGAAATGATAAAATCTGTGCTGCTTTCCTCCTTCATTTACTTTCTAACCTTTTGTCACCATTTGATTACTACAGTAGACTACTTTATAATGGTATAATTAGCATAAATAACCTAATTAAAATAAATATTGATGCACGTGCACAAATGCCAGATCATTAAACTGCATTCACAAAATATTCACAAAAGGTGAATTATTCACAAAAGAATCCTCTTTTTATACAGGACCAGCAAAAAATCAGAAATGTGGCGTTTAAAAATCCACACTTATATACAACTAACGTATAGCAATGTAAATATTGCAATCAGAAAGAAAAACATGTGAAAGATCAACTTCCTGCTGAACCATGCTAAAGAATTTCTGTTGAAACTAATGCATATATCTGTATAAAGACACATCACAGCTCTCTAATTAGGCACAGTATTTTAGACAGTTATTGAGTTCTGTAAGCATTTTTTTTTATGACACCCCAGGGTATGTTATAAAACAGACCAAGATTTTACAGTTTATATTGAAAACGCTTATTTTTGTTCATTTTATATCTTACTGAGTTAGTTGGAGAATATTTAAGCAAAATAATATAAAAATCAAAATCTTTAATCTATAAGCTTTGTTAATCATTGATATATATCTACTGAATCAATGTTTACAGCTGAGTTAAATGCTTTCATAGTTATGACACTTCAAACATGTTACAGTACATATTTAGTAATCTCAAATCCCACCTACTATGGAATGGGAGCAATGCAGTATATCTCAATCAATTATTCTTGTAAGAAGTATAACGATTAACGTAGATGTTTTGGGCATTTTGGGGGGGGGGGGTGGGTTTGCTTGGTTTGTTGTTTTTTTTTTTTTTAACTGAGCCAAAAGAAGTATCAACTTTCTTTATGGACATCCCCTTCCGTAATTATAAGAATTCTTAACTGAAGGTAGAATTCTTCCAAATAAAGCCTACTGTGAGTGGAACATAAATGATATGCATACTTTGGACTGGCTTTGTGTAAATCGTACTAAAAAAACCAAAACAAAACAAAGAAAAACAACAATAACAAAACATTTCTGTAAGGAAATTTTCATCAGATTGTGTCATTTTCCTACACTGTGCTGAGAACGTTCAAAAGAACCATTACTAGTGAAAATGAAGTAAACAATTGTTTCTGGATGCACAATTGATAGAAGTGGAGCATAAGTTAAGGCAAATATGTAGCTGTATGGGAGGACATTTGTGGATTAACTTTTTTGATGTAGACGGTTTATAACCTGGGAGAAATCTTGACAAAAATTTATAGTCTGACAATTTCAATAGTCTGACAATAATCAAAGTGTTATAAAAAACTGCACTTAATCTTATAAAAGCATTCACTTTGCGTATAGTAAAGGAAGAATGAGGTGAACATATTGACGGTTGGCATGAAAATATTTTAAAATAATGTGCAACTTGACTCATTAGAGTACATCCAATAGTCACTAATGCTAATATGTAATTCATATATTGAATGAAGCTGAGATATTAACACCTGCAACAGACTTCAGAATTCAATATTCAATATGATTTCAGCAGCCTGTAGTATTAAAATAATATTCCGAAAACTTTAACACAATATATTTTCAGGGAAAAGCAAGAATAAAATCATCACAAAAAGGTATTTTACCCTATAAATGCTCCTACCATGATTATGAAATAAAACATTTTATTATGTAGCTTCAAATAAGTTTGCATTAATTACCCAGTTTCTGTCACTGCAAGCCATGTACAGTTCTTTATTGACCTAAATGTGCAAATTCAGCTCTTAGATGCAAGATCTCCAAACAGCTGTAGTAAAACTCAGGTATGATGCATAGCTTATAAATAAACAAAACTGGGATGATTATATATATGTGGTGCAAAAGTTATATCTGAAATATGACTTCATAGTCTGCATTATATATCTATATAATTATTTCCCACAATAAATTTTCTAATTTTACTTTAAGCATCCAATTTGAATTTAGAAGCATTAAAAAACTTATCAATATTCTGTCATGACTTTAAAAAAAAAGTCTAATACTGAGACTGGGGAGTAGGGAACTTTAAAATGTTGCATTTGTGTGTTTCTACATTTAACCTCTGTTTCATAATATTAGGGTGTCATCAAGGTGTCTGTAAATAAGTGGCCTCATTTAGATTCACTGTCCTGGTTTCAGCTAGGATCAGAGTTAATTTTCTTCCTAGTAGCTGGTATAGTGCTGTGTTTTGGATTTAGTAGGAAAATAATGTTGATAACACACTGATGTTTTCAGTTGTTGCTAAGTAGTGTTTATACTAAGTCAAGGATTTTTCAGCTTCTCATGCCCAGCCAGCAAGAAGGCTGGAGGGGCACAAGGAGCCGGGAGGGGACACCGCCAGAACAGCTGACCCAAACTGGCCAAAGAGCTATTCCATACCATATGATATCATGCCCAGTATATAAACTGGGGGAGCTGGCTGGGAGGGGCGGATCGCTGCTCGGGAACTAACTGGGCATCGGTCAACGAGTGGTGAGCAATTGCATTGTGCACCACTTGCTTTGTATAGTTTAATTCTTTTAGTATTACTATTGTCATATTATTATTATCATTATCATTGTTTTTCCTTCTTTTCTGTCCTATTAAACCGTCTTTGTCTCAACTCACGAGGTTTTTTTCCTGATTCCCCCATCCCAGGGGTGGGGGGGGAGTGAGCGAGCGGCTGCATGGTGCTTAGCTGCCGGCTGGGGTTAAACCACGACATTCACACATGGCTAATTCAGAACTCACTTAAATTAAATCAGCGGATTACAATTTGAAAATTAATTCAATAAAAGTAATAGAGAATCTTAAAAAAAATTAGAAAGAAAGCTCTAGAAAGGAAGTGTGTGGGGTCAGCACCTAATTCATCTTCTTATTAACAGTGCCACTGTGGGGACCTGTACTTATTTGTACAGATTCATTCAGATCAAATTTAGATGTTACCTGGATACAATTGGTCAGTTGTCCTGATGGCAGGATAACACTTACGTTTGAAATTGCAGATCTCTCAAAGAACATAGGAAGAATTGTTGGCAAAAATGAGGCCAAATAGAAAGACTATTTGTGTAAATTTGGAGATATAAAGTAATCCAAGCATGACTATCACTGAAAAGCATAGCAGTAGTATTGTGTTGTGGCTGGAAAAATGCTTATTATAAATGTTCTTCCACACAACAAATTTATTTACAAATTTTTGGTGGTCCAAAGTATAAATGCTGTATTTCCCTTGTATAATTAAATTATAAAAGAAAAAGCAGAGTTCTTTTGAGTTATGTCTTATAGTATTGCTGGTTTTAAAAAATTTTTACTTACTTTATTTCTCATTATTTGTGTCAAAGTATGAAAATATATCTACTTTAAATTTCATAAGTTATAATTAAAACAGTGTATAACAATACTGATATATCAGGCATTTGTTAATTATATTTTGCATCAATATCTTCATCAAGGCTTAGTATTCCCATAATGATTTCCATTAAAAGAAGCATCTTCAAGTACAGCATTCTTCTTGACACGTGGCTTTTGAAATATTCTAAAGTAGATGTTTATGTATGGCTATGGAAAATCAGAGGTATAATTTAGTTTTTTATGGTTGTGACTAGTCACAAGGAAATTAATGATAGTGGGGGACAAGATGAAAGTTCCGTATTACGTATGTATTTATAAGCATCTGCAAATTAAAATGCATTGCTACTAAATTGTATAGGAGGAAAAATCAGCACTTTCCTGTACCTCATTGGATTTAAACAAGTACACCAGTTTAACCATGCAGGCAAGTACTTTACTAGATATAGTTGATCTCTGGAATCGTGGACTTTGTCAGAATTAAATTGGAATGAAAGATCATACACATAAGACAAGAAAAACTTGGTTCTATGTCTTTTTCTTTGCAAAAAATACTTTTAAAAGGTCCATCAGAATTATTCACATTGAAATATAGGATTACAGGCCCAGCTCGCGTATGCTTTTCTTACTGGCAACACATACCAAGAACAGAACTTTAATTCAAGCGTAAAATCCAGTGAACATTACTTCTGTTTTATTTATAATGGGATGATTGTATCTATCCTTCCTCCTATAGCAGCTTGGCCTTTCCCACTGGTTCAGAAGCCTGAGTTAATTTCCTTAGGAATAGAATCAGTTCCCAAAGGACTGTAATTACATCTCCAGAGAAGGATCAAAAAAGATCTTAAAGATGGTACAGCGCAAGATGAGCTATGAGGAAGGATGCTTCTACTATAACCTTCTGCATAGGTATTTGGAGCTTCCATTTCTTTGCTACTTTTCCAGTGCAAATCAGGTTACCTGTGTACTGAAGAAATCACTTTGACACAATGGTTCAGAATTTGGAAAAAGAATTCTGTTTTTCTCCAGAACTCAATGGTTAAGTGTAAAAATTCAAAACTTCCTTCACAGCTGAGGTTAGCTGGCAGCCATTCAGTATCCGAGGCATTGATAAGAAATGGTGATAAACATTGGGAGCTTTTTCTTATTCCTAAAAACAGGACCTTCCCCAAAGACTAGCTAATTGAGTAAATGGGAAGTAAATTTTTCTAATATTGGTGTAACAGTTGCTCCATGAAGAAAGAAAACTTCAATCCCAAGTATCATAATACGTCTTTTTTAATTATTACTCCTAAAACCAATAACAAATCCAAGTGAATTTATACTTTTCAGTTTACTTTTTCACTCTATATATAAACTGTAAGGAATATTTTCCTGAAGATTATCTGTATTACTGTATACCACCTACCACTATATTACCTAATTTATAATAAAAAAATAATAACATCATGAGTTCCTAGCTCAGTGTATGTATCACCTATTCTGAATTATGCAAATATCTTTCATAGGTTGGCTAGTGATAAATATTTCCCATAAAAGTGCTTTTATTCATATGACTGATTCATTGAGTCTAGGAAAGAAAATAGCAATTACATTTACATACGGAAAGGTTAGACTAGTCGAAGTACACGGTATTTTAAGCCATATGTGTGGAATAAAATAAGCCTAGGTATATAAGAACAAGAATTTGTTTTCTGTCATTTCTGAAGGATTTTTGTTAAAAAACAGACTAAATCTGTAAAAGTGCAAGTTTTGATTTTTTTCATATAAGTATGCAAATATTTTCACTTGCAAGCAATATAATACTGAAAGAAATATTCAAAGAATTGTAGGAAAATGAAGAATTGGAGAGATTAATGTGTTCCTAACTTCACACATAAGTTTCTGTCTAGTTTTATGTTCCTTAAATCTTCAGGAGAAAGGCACCACTCTACAGTCTGAGATCCTAAATAGATTTTAGTAGCTATTTAAGAAGGATAAAATTTGCAAGAACATATTTTCAATGCTTTGTGGTCTTTATGCAAAGGATGATTCATACAAAAGAAAGTCCAAATTAATCTCTGACAATATAAACATGTACTGTAGGAAAGCCAAAATAGATTTAATGCAATTATTAAAGCGCTCTCAGCTAGAGCCAGGGTAACATTATCAATACTGATGAAAAATCCATCCCTCTCAAACATCTGCAGCCCAGCCAGTCGGAGCTCTTTAAATAGATCTATAAGGTTGTATGCAGTTTCTGAAGTTTCTAGCTCTAACATTGCAATCCTTTAAGTAGCTTCCAATCACTGATCTCTTGAATCTTGGACACTGGAATTGTCAGTGCACTGAAAACTGCCCCTAAATAGGTTTCTATGAACTGTTACACAAGAAAAGAAGTTATTTATCTGGCAATTGTTAAGAGTTCTCTGCAATGAATTGTGTCTTCTGAAACCTGCCCTCCATCCCACTGTGGAAATTTGTGATTTCACAGGTGAGAGGAACCTGGATATTGTATCCTCTTTCTCATGCAACAGATGAGGAATTTCAAGAAAAATACATGTTCAATGGGTACTACTAACCAAAAAGACTTTAATCACGGCCATTTAACAGTGGAAGTTGTATGCTGACAACATATTGCAAAGAACACTAAAAATGTTGGAAATCATCAATTTTAGGGCTCTTCAAAAGAAAGAAGTGACATATGCTAAATGGATAAAAATAGAAGTTGTGGCTGCGACGGCACCACCTTAGAAGTTCACCAGTGCAGTGACTCTCATTGCATCAGCTCTCATACTACTGAAGAAGTGGCTTCAAGCTTTGATGGCTTACTGGAAACCCTCCTCTTGTACCAGGCAAGATGCTATCACAACTTCTGGGGTTTTTCTCCCTTAGCGTTTCTAATGCAAAGATTCAAGTTAAATCCAGTAATTCACTGACTGACCTTGCCCTAGCCTGTCTTAAATGATCGTATCACGTCTACTTTTCTGCACAACTGATTATTTAAGAGGTAGAATGGATGCAAACATGCAATTCAGCTTTGATGTGTCCCAGCTACAAATGGTTTTAGTTAGCATATGGAAGATTAGAAGAGGAATAGCATATGGAAGATTAGAAGAGGAAAAAAAAGAGTTCTATTAAATAACCAAGTTCAAGTTTTATTTCTGTAATATAGTTAATAGTAGGAAAAAATCATTACTAGGGAGTCTATTTTTGCTTGAGAGAAGAGATGAAGAACAGAAATGGTAAGAAAACTGTCATATTAGAGTATTTGGCATTACTAAAGTCAAGATTATTAGTTAGTAAAGAATATTATTATATTTGTATGACAGTAATGCCCAAAGGCACGAATTGTGAGATCAAGGCCTCACTGTGCTCAATAACGTGTGTATGCCTACTAGGAAACAGTCCCCAAGCCCAAAAGCTAGCAGTATAAATAGTCAAAGCCAGAGAACAGAGAAGTGAAATGATTTCTCTGTAGTAAGATAGTAGAAGAGTAGCAAAATGAAGAGGAAAATGCAGATCTGCTGAATTCTAGTTAAAACTACTTTAGCCATTAGATCACTCTAAAGCATTGCAGTTAATAGATTCCAGTAACAATATTGCTTTGGGACACAGATTGTCTCTAAGTATACTAGGAATTCACTGCAGCTGTACAACACAGCAATCATAATAAGCGAAATGAGATTTTGTTTTAAAATCAGATAACCATCTAGCATTTGAAACAAAAAAGTTGCTAATTAACTACTTTTATTGCTAACCTTTTAGTATTATTCTTTTTACAAATGGCAGCATCAAATTATTTGTACAGGTAAGAAGGTTCCATGCTCATGAGAAATGTACTGTGAAACATACCTTTAGTTTAATAGAGAAGATCTGGTGCATGTCATAATACAAGTATCTTAATCAGTGTGGAAGATTAGACTGTATGCCAAATACAGTCAGTGACTTTTTTATTAAAGTGCATTAGTATAATTCAGCTGGATTTTTTAATATGTAACATTTATAGTGGAACATTTATGCTCCCTGATTGTGAAATAATGACTTGGTGAGATCTACTGAAAATAACTACCAAACACAAACACATTATTTATAATAGAGTGACAACTATGTTGACAATTTAGCATAACAAAGGCTTAATCTACAAATGAAATTAGATATCTGTTTTCTCAAAGCTTAACATACACTGGGAAAGTTAAATTCCAATTTTATACACAGATTTCGCACCATGTTGTTTTCTTAACTTAACATGCTTATGACAATAGGGTTCCTTGAAGTCTTATTAGAAGACCTGAGCAACTTTCAGAATGTTATTTGGATTTCTCAACTTCTTATATGGGGAGAAAATATAGAAGGGACTATTACTAGCATATAAATATTTCCTAAGAAGATCCCAGAAGAGCAGTATGGTATGTATGCAGGTTAAATCAATACACAAAGTTATGACAGTTTCTGACGCTTCATACCATTACTGAGAAATGTCACTTTGAATGTCTCTGTGCAGAACTGATGAACACTTTTCTTGGGTAAATTACTTCCCATGTCACAGAAGCAGCACACTTAGATATGTCTATTTGTAAACACCTTGTTAGTGCACCTAAGATGCAAATAAGTTTAAAATAAGCATCAGTGTGCTTATGTGTTCTCATCTACAATAACATCCAAAGAATATTATTGAAGTTTGTGCTATAACCCTAACATTCTTAAAATCTATCCTGATAAATCTATGTATGTAAAAATGGTTTTCAGCTCCTCAGTCCTTTTTCTTCATTTCTTTATTCTCAATGATCAACTTTTAAAGATGAGGATGCTGATTTCTTTTTAGACAGAAGATTATTAGCTGGAAAAAAATGTAAGCACGTTTAAGGCATACATAAAGACTTAGATAACTAATGTTTAGGTAAGCCACAATAATGTAAAGTGTATCTTTACGCAGTAACAAAATTGGATATAAAAATCAGATACGGGGTTGGGAATACACAGAATGAAACAGAGCTAACTTCTCTCAGCTTGAATGAAGCCTTCAGCTTGCATAGAAATAACAAGTATCCTCTAAAAAAGATGCTGCTTTTGGGTGACAATTTAAAGCTGCTAGCCTTGCGTACTCAAATGGACCATTAGATTGCCATCTATGGTTTTACAATATTAAATGTGATGGTGTCTTTCATTTTCTAAGTATCCACAATTTACAATCATAACCTTTGCCTGTGGGAAAAAGCTGGCTTTAGAAAGCTCCAGTCCTACTTTTCAGGCAGTTGCTGACAAGCAAGGAGAGAAAGCGTGTTGGATAAATTAATAAAATGTAAGATTTTGCATATTCTTAAAGTGCCTTTATAATAACACTGTATATTCTTGCAGCACTGTTCTTTTAGGTTAACATGCTAAGAGGTTGTACAGGTTATTGACCATTTTAATTTCATTAAATATGTTCTCTGGTGAGGATGTAGTTTGTGCCACTGACTTCTTGGGCAGCTATGCAGTAGGAAATGTAGCCAGTACCGGTTATTCTCAGAAGTGAGAACACTCTGGACTTGGAGATTTAGCACCTTTAGCCCCATTGACTTCAGTTAGATTTTTTTTTTTATAGTCATTTCTGAAAAGCTTTAAAATGGAGGACCTGCAAACTGAGGCTCTGGAGTCCTTCACTATTATTTGTTTATTGTCAATTTGTGCTTATTAAAAATGGATAATAAGCTTGCTTTAAATCTCTAGTGACAGTCAGCCCTTTGGAATCCAATCCTTTATAAACCATTCTTCTGCTGGATATGGGAAATATATACACAGCTACCCCATTTAGTATCACTCATCATGAGAACTCTGTGACTTTTTTTTCCTTTTTTTTTCTCCTTTTGATTGATTCCTAGACAATTTCAGTGTTCTTATGTATGTGAGCTTCACAGTAATGTATCTGTATACAATATATTTCACTTGCAAGCTGATAAGTAGTAACATTAAACCAACTGCCCATCAGATTTGAGTTTTAGAATATTATTTGCTTCTACTCAACTGGAAATTAATGGAGTACTGACCTTGTGAGAATCATGCAAAAAGCATGAGCCCTATAGATTTATTTGTGTTTATTTTTCAGTAGGCTGGATTGCTGCAAGGCTTAAGAGTTGTCTTTTTCTTTACTCTCTTCAAATCTAATTTCTTACCGTTCTGGGGATCTTTTTTCTGCTTCAGCAGGACTACTAACTGCACACATCATTTGAGGCAAACCTGAAAAGTTTTGGAGAGAATAGCCAGCTCAAGTGTTAAGCCAGACAATCTCAAGTCTTTCACTTAGTTTTTGGTTAAAGATTTGCCTGTTAGCTGTACTTTCAAATGCTACTGTCTTCGGATGATTACTGCAGCAATCTGAAACAATATGTAGTGCAATGTTCGTCTAAGTACCTTACAGACAAAAAAGCAATCCACAGTAAAATTTAATAATGTTTTGTCTATCAAGTCCAAGGATATTCTTCAGACTGCAGGCTGAAAAGGAACCAGGGTGGAGATCGTCAGCTGAGTGGCTTACTTGTAGCTATGATTGCAATATTTGTCTATTTTTGGTGGAAGGCTGCCTTGGTGTCAAATTCTGTAGAATCATTATATGAAATCAAAATGTGAACTTTATTCTCTTAAGTAATATGTTCAGCTTTATATTTTTATGGCTTTTTATACTGACCAAATAAGGATCTTTCAGCAGTGGAAATGTGATATTAAGTGTTTTAAAAATCAGCCTTTAATTTCACCAAGTCACTACAGGGTCGGAGATTTTCATCACAGAAGTAATCGGAGGCAATCTCTGATGAAGAGCAAGTAAACATCCTCATTTATTGCATGGGTGATGAGGCATATGACATTCTTAGAGGTTTTCCAGTTCGGACTGCTGGAAACATGAACCATGCAACTGTAAAAAAGAAGTTTAATGAAGGCTTGATAGGAAATGAAACTCAGCAGAACAGCAAGATTTTACCAGGCAAAGCAGTGTCAGGCCTGCTTTTATCACAACAGTGTATGTATTAGTAAAACAGAACAACTGGGTAGATTCCTCTTAGTTTGTGTTGTATCTGAATGGTTGAGCAGCTCAGTGAAAACACAATTTTTTCTGGGTCAGTTGCTGAGGAAAGCAGTCAAGAGAAGAGGTGACTGAAACATTTACAGCAGAATGTTCTCCTAATTAAAAATACCAATTCTTTGAAATTTTATCTCCTACAGGATTGTATCAATTTTGACAAAAATCCATCTCAGAAAAAAAAAAGAAAAACAACTTCTTTTTAAATGAAAAAATTACATTTTCATTTTAAAATTATTTTTGAAATGAAGTGATATTCTATTTTTGCATCTTACAAAAAATGGAAAAGTAAAATTAAATAAAAGTGAAAAGAGGTCCTTTATGGAAATGAACTGATTCTAGTGACAGTCATCACATCTTTCTCTGCTGAATATTTTTCAAGATTTTTTAAAAAATGACATTTTTCTACTTGTTTCACTAAAATTATATGCAAAATCAGAGAAAAATTAGTAATGGAAGAGTGGTTCCAAGTCAGCTCTAGAAAGCAGTGATCAAATAAGAAATATATCCACAAGAGAGGACTGGCTAATATATTGCTGAGTGATTGTGTTTTTATTAATTATAGATTAGGAATATTATCATTATAATACGATAGCTTTCCATGAAAGCTCTGCATACAGGCATTGTGTTAACCTCTGGAATGTTAGATTGTGTCTTTGAAATAACACTAGATAAAATAAGGGCTTCTTTTAATACTGAGCAACTCCAGCAGATCTGCTTTTGCCTCTGTTCTGACTCCTGTCTACATACATCACAATAAAGGTAAGAGTTCAAAGAGAAATTGGTGGGAATGCATATGCTTTTGACACTGAATTAGTGTTACTGAAGAAGTGAAGCAGATCCATGCTGTGCATCACAGCTTTGTTCCTCAGTGCTGTTGTCTCACAAAAAGTAGACTGGTTTATCCAAGCTAGGTTAAGGGCTTTAAGTTTCATAGGTATATTCATTAAGTTCTGCGGCTGACTGGTCAGGACCTGGAAGAACATGTCACTTCTCCTTTCTCATTCCATAAAGTTGATGGAAATCCCATGAGAATCAGAATACAAGAAGGGGTTGAGGAGGAGATGGAGTGTTACGTACCAGGGGCTCCTCCTGCAGTCCAGGTGGGACTAGAAGGTGCTCCTCTGTTCTGCAGTACGAATAGGGTCTGAATGTCCTCCATCAAGGCAACAGTCACAATAAGATCTGAGAGTATGTCTGTACTGCAACCACAAATGAGCTGTACTATTTTCAAGCTACCTTAATTTACTTGGAATGTCAAGCAGTTGTGAAGTTGCGGTCACTGACATACATACTAGTTGCAAGTCATAATTGCCCATGATGAAGCCATGATGAAGTTGATAGTAATTTAATTTCAGAGCTACCGTTACACAAGATAACTAAATTCAAACTAAACTTTGTTTGATTCAACATGGTGCAAACAGATTTATGGTTTCCAGCATAGTTACGCATTAAGAATTTTCTCTTCTATGCTAAGGTTTAATGAAATGTATGGGATCTAGTCACCTTTTCCAATAAAGAAAATGAAGGGGCTGAATATTCTTCACTGATTTCAAAGACCAAGAAAGTTTTGAAATATACTTCATGGTGTTTTCAATAATCCAAGATTAACATCACATGAGATATTTTAATGAAAATTATGAGCTGATTTAGTATAAAATCACTGGTTGCTTTTAATATCTTTTTAAATGTAGATGCAGTCTACTTACTGCAGTCAGGTTAGAATTCAAATCATGATCCTCTGTGCTGAGTGATTAATTTGGAGTTAAACCTAAAATAAGCCATACTTCGCTCAAAACCAAAATGAAGTGATTCTAAAGGTATGTTTCCCAGGTCACATGCCCTGTGTTTTGTCATTTTTGTCTAGGACTGACAATGACAGTATGATACTCTGACCTGAGAGAAGACTAATTTTTCTAGCAGTCCGGAAGAGGATGTGTTGGAAATTTGGAGAGGTACTTCACTCAACCCCAGCTCCTATGGGGTTCCTGTAAGTGATATATGGTAAGAATGTTTGTATGAGTATTTATAATGAAATTGTAGATGATTTGATATACTCCTAACAAGTTTAACTACTTAAATGTGAACACAGACTATAATGAACATGTTTATATAGGAAGAGTAATCTAAATCTCAGTTAATTAAAAATCCCTACAGAAAGCTGTTTTTCCAGAATATGTCCATAAGTAAAGAGAAAAAGGAAGCGTTGTAGCATGATTAATACATGCTTCTGTACAAAAGGCTTAGCTTTTAAACTGCTATAGTTCACTGTCTGCACAACATAGGGACTCCTTTTTATAGACCTGTGTTAGCTGACAAATATCTTCTGTAAACCGGGAGACTATAAATTAAAGCAGAACTCAGATAGTTGCGTATATTCTGTAGTGTTGCTAAATTTTGTCTCTGATCACTCCAGATTAATACAGCAGAAATTATGACCAATCGTCTTCACCACAGTGAATCCAACTTAATATTCCTGGCTTTGGTCAGCTTGGAATTATTCATTCTGACAGTAATTTGTGTGTTCTTAGCTAAATCTGTTACAAATCTGTACTTTTCTTTAGGTAGATAGTCTGGTGAGACTTGGATAATGATCAAGTACTTGCTTTCTTATATATAAATGGATCATCTACCTTCCAATCACAGCCTTGGCAAACTGAAGAGCTGAGACACTTTTGCACATTGTGCCTGTAGCAAAAATAATCTATCTACTTGTCTTTTTCATAATGACTTATGTTGTAGCCTTCATGAATAAATACATTGCACACTCTTGAAGATGGAAATGTTTGCTGTAATACTCTTTTTACTTATTTGTTAGGCCTGTACATCCTTATGCATGCGTGAAGCACGGTAAAGAGCATGTAGATATATAGGATTTCTGAACAGCAAGAGTTTGTGCTAGATGCCAGCTACTGAGCACATTTCTGTTTTATTATCATTGTAAAGGATAGCTATTAGACATTTTAATAACTTATGGCTCAAGCTGTCTAGAAATAACAATGACACTGTGCATGTTGTTCTGTGGTTCTCTCATTGCCTCATAAATTTTCTTTTCTTAACATGGTTTTACAGGGGGTGTGCCTCCAATTTTTATAATTAGTTTAGCCACTACTACTTTTTTCTGTTGTTTTAGGTCTTCAGTGTCTCACGCTCTATTTGATAATGTCAGCAGGCATTTTCCAAAGATTAGCCCAAGAGGGATCAAGAAACTGATGTTAAGAATGGTAAGCCATATCATATCCTTATACAGATGGAGGATCTGATGAAGCTTCAGAAAAGCTTAAAAGATAAAGAAACTTGAAAAGGCTGCAAGTTAAATCTTTTGCATTAAGGTGGATTAATTGTTCCTTATTTATCATTCTTCCAATGATCTGATATCCTTTTGTCTTCTTCAGATAAAAGAATAACCTGCTAAATAGCCAATGAGAGTGCAAAGCTCATTGTCACCTTTTGCAAGCTGAGTAGCTTGTATATTTTGTGCACATTTTTCTACCATTTTTTTCAGCGTAGCCAAAATGAATGGTCATAAATGCATATTTAAATGGGAACATGGATGTACCTAACCATATGTATATGTGCTTCTTGACTATTGGATCTCAAAGGAGTTATGCCAAAGCTTACACCATTATTTCACTACTTAAATATAGAACCAGCATTTGTGTCTAGACTTGCATATGACCCCCCTTTTCCACAAGCTCACAAAACAAGAAATTTCTTTGTAACACATGACAGCATTTTCAAACCCTTGCTCTGAAGGTCAGAAAACATGATAGAGGAATAAGTTTGATGTGCTAAGACCCATCACGTGGAATGCATTCTATCCAAATGCCTTTGCTGTTGTGGTCATGTATGTGTAATCATATCTCCAAACCTATTCTGAGATAACTGAGCTGATGAAGAGATGGGAATTTATTATGGAAATCAGTGATAATATTGGCAGTGATTCTGCAATACAATTTAGTGATACCTGAGCAGTTGGATTTGTGTTAAACTAGTAATATATTTAAGCCATATATATAACGTACATATTTGTTATACATAATTAAATAAATTATTATACATATTATCATTACATTATTATTATACATACACATACATGTGCACTTTATACATATATACACACGTAGACAAGCGTAAGGATACAAAAGACGCATGAAACTAGCCAGAAAAACTACTGGATTTCACTGCAGATTATTTGTGATCTAATATGATCTCAGCATGGCTTCTAGTAAATGTGTTACTTAAAATACAGTACTTATTTCCAGTCCTACTGAAAGAATTTGTATGATCATAATATCAGGCTTAGGACAGAGAATCTCACCTATTTTCTACATGAAATATGTGAAAATGAGACAGTATCTAATACAGAAGTTGTAGTCTATCAATATCTTTGATACATGTGGAAGTAAGAGTTAGAAAAGCATTTTGGTGTAAAAAATGCAAACTCACCTAACCAAATGAAGGGAAACAAACATGTCCAGAGCAAATACTTTGAGCATTAATGTCTCCAACGACACTGGAAACTGCTAGACATCACTGTAACATTAGCAAACTTCCCCAGATTTGAGTTTCTTCATACCATTACTGATGATGTGGAGTTCACACAGAATCAAAGGGAAAGTACCTTTCTCATTGCCCCATGTAATAGTGAGTTTGCTGCGCATCTGAAAGAAAGAAAGAAACAGAGCCTTGCAAAAGTGAAAGAAATGTCTTTATCTCCCCACAGCCCCAAGTGTATTCAATGTCCTCCCAGTAGGCTGTAGTATTTTCTAGTGAAAAAAAAAAAAAATTAAAAAATCCAAAATATAGAGCTTTTAGGTGGATTGTAACACTAAACAAATTAAATTTCTGTGATTGAGTGCATTGATTTTCTTCCTTTTTTCTTCTTTTTCAACTTTGTTTGCTTTCTTCATACTCATTTGAATTTGCATAGGTTATATATAGCTTTCACTTGCATTGTCTACAACTGTTTTAAATGAAAAGAAACATGTTGTTTTTGCCAATGCAAAATGATTTTACAGTTTTAGGCACAGCGTGATTCTTTTCAGTGTTCTTTTCCCTGTATTATTTTTTCTTTTAAAATGTATGTTATTAGTTTCTCTTAAAAGCATATGTGATAATGTGCAGTCAGAGCAGAGAAATAAAAGGAAGAAGATGTTGTCTGCAAAGTGCCTTTATTTGTAACCATTAGGAAGAAGGCATTTCCCATTGCAGTCTGTATTTCCAGATGATTTCCTTTGTGTTGTAAAAGCTAGGGATGGAAAAAGAGTTTTTAGAGTCATCTAGTCCATGTCCCTGCCATTGCAATTATTCCCTGTTGTAAAATTGGACTGGCTCATCTAATGCAAGTTGGCCAGAGTAATGGAAATCTCATTACTTCTCATTGAGAGACAATTCCCAAAGTTTAATAGACCTCACTGTTGGAAAGTACTGAATTGGTTCTGAATTTTCAGTTTCATAATTTTATCCAATTTGCTCCTTGATGTGTGTACCTACTTGCAGAAACTTGAACTTCCTTCTTCCTTGATATCCCTCAGTGGACATTTTCAGACTGCTCTGATGACCTCCCACACTAACTGCTTACCTAAACAACACACCTTTGATTATTTTAGTATTCCTCATCAGTCAATCATCACAATCTATTAATTCAATGTCTTTCTTGGATATAACAATATACGTTTGAGAAATTAGTTACATTTAATTATGGCTCTAACTATAATAAGGCAAAAATATAATTTTCCTGCTATATGAGGACAGATAAGATGATCCAAACACACAGTGATGAATGGCCACACATGGGTAGACGTTTCTGCATTTCCAGCAGCAAAAAAAGTCAACCATCTTTACTCTCATGTAACTCAGTCTCTAAAACTCTCTTGGCAATTGGTATTTTTCAGTTTCTTCTGCTGCAGTTTTCCTTGGATGGATTGGAGGAAATATTAAATTCCTATTTGTTTTGGTCTGCAAATTTCTGAACACATTTTATTTTCTGTTTCAAATCCCTATTTCCCTTTGTGCTATTTCTCTGTCCTTGTTGCAACATTTCCCAGTTTAGCTGTCAGTTTCATTAATGTGTTTTCTATTCCCCCTTGCAGAATGTAAATGAAGATGTCAAAACTAAATTTAACATGAATACTGGAAATATACTGCGTTTCAACTTCTCATAACTGAGTGCATTACCATTTTCATTAGCCTTTGTCAAGAGACCTTCAAGTCACTTCTCAGTTCAGTTCCTCAAGCTGATTTGATTTAAGCTAATTCTGAAGTATCCATGCAAAAAGAGACAATTTTGTATGGTGACACTACTGATAGTGTGAGCACACAACCAATTATTTATAAAACAGAATATATTTAATGTGTTCACTGTGCAAGTCACCTATTACTAAAGAGATCTAGGATACTGAGGATGTCCCTGATCTCTCCCCCTCAGACCATAATGCTGTACGGTCTTTCATTGCAGAAATTTGTTATAGACTGTTGAAAGTATCTTGTGGCTTGTGGCAAATAGAAGTTTATGAAGTAGATGTTCTGTGAGTCCTCTCAAACTGCCTATGGCATAGTTATATGTAACAACAGAGAATATAACTCTGCACTTCAGGTATTGCTCCATATTCCTTTGGGTTAGCTATGTTAATTTATTCCTGTTCAGTGACATATTTCTATGCTAATATTGTCATTGACTTTATGGAAATCATGCAATTACATGTGGAAATAGGTCATGTAAGGTAAACAGGCAAAGGTGTTGCTCTAGGCAAGTGAAGTAAATAACACATTTTTAACTCATCTCTACATGTCATTTTCTTGTAAAAAGAATCATTCAGACAGCTTTCTAGATGTTTAAGTGAATGTGCTGATTCTGATAGATCATAATACTGATAGCTTGAAGATCTTCATATCAATAGCATCACTTTCATAGACAAACAAATTTAGCTAGATATTCTTCTGTATTCATGGCTTATATAACTATAAAATCAATTGTAATGGATTTTTAAAATGAAATCAATGGCCCAGAGGCAATTATATCAATGCAGGTAGTATAAAAGCCACATATTTCATATATGCAATCTGTTTCTAAACAGCTCCCGAGATGCACAATGTAGTGTGCATTACTCAGTGCTCCTGAGCTGAATCATCAAGTATAATGCAAAGGCTTTGAAGAGCTCTTTTTAAAAAACCAATATTCTTCCTGAGAAAAGCAAATTTAGAGCTTAATTGAGAATGCATGCCTCTTCTTCTGCTTACTTAAAAGGTTTTCTGACCTGAAATGATAAATGTCTCTGAGTCAGCATCTCTGGAAAAAGTTGGTGTAAGGGGCCACAAGAGTGGGCTGCTTTGCAAGGGAAGGCAGCGTGACAGCGAGGCACACAGAGGCAGTGTCCTTTTAGGACAGAGGGACAGTCCTACAGTACCTGCACAAGAATTGCAGAGCAAGTCCCATGACAGCCATGAGGATCAGCCCCAGCCCACAAGGCTGCTCCCGGCTCGCTCTCACACAGCAACACTCTCATGTGGTCCCGAGTCCCGCATCCGCGCCACCTCAGAGCTGGCCTCTGGCAAAGGTAGCCAGGTCCCCAGGGGGTGTCAAATCCTGTTTGTGCCCTGAGGGAAATGAGAGTTGGATAAGAAATAAATTGCCTGGGTTTTTTTTTTAACAGAAACTACTGTGCTTTGTGTATATTGTTCATGTGTTATTCTCCCCATATCAGAAGTCCCTTATAACTAAAAATAAGGCCTGATATAGAGGCACGACTGATTACAGAACTCATCTTCTCCCTAACACATAATTTTAATGGAAACCAACCTTTCAAGTGGTGCTTGAATGACAGCCCAGAAGAATTAAGTCTTTTGTGTATTCGCTGAAGAGGGACAGTATGACAGAATCTGTCTTTTGGGCTCAGAGTAATCCATATGCTGTGCCAGTACAGCACATCATTGCTCTGTTGGGAGTGCAAATAGAAGTTGTTGTTCGTGTAGTGGTTGGGGAACCTTTTAACATCTTGTGGAAAAGTACTTACTAGGTAACAGTTTCCAGCAGTTGTTAACTCAAGCTAAATCTGAATGTTAAGTCCACATCAAAATTCTCTTGTAAGAGTTGTTACCACAGCTTTCATGCTGGAAACTGTTCTGATGTTGGTCAAACTATTCTTTTAGAACTATGCCACAAGAAATATATTATTTCTGAGGCAATATTGCACTCTGCTCATTAAGAATGATCCATGTTTTTGCTAAAGTGAGCAGGTCCCTGAGACATGCATATGGACTTTGATGTCTTAATACCTATTTCAGAAGAGAGGGTAAGTCCCATCACTGATGACATCTCTCCCCTCAGAAGCAAGTATGTCCCAGTTCTGGTTTTGCTATCTGAATAAAAATGAAAATCAATCATATGTCTCTAAAAAATACGTTGAAAATACTTTTTTCATAAATTGCTCTGGAAGACATAGCTAACAAGAAGCAAGAAACATCATGCTTGGAGGCAGTGGCAGAAATTATTGTGGAAGGACAGGCCAGGAACGAAGAAGATTTGCAGCCTTATAGGTAATCTGTCACATAGTACAAGTCACACATAAACTTTGACATTAAAATTTTGAATGTGGGATGAAGAGTTGAATTGTTAGATTTTTAAGTGCTATATTAAGTCAATGATGCTTGTTTTAACAGTGTACATGAAAGCATTGTACATTGCTTTATGTAGGGACAAAGCCATGTTCCCTGCTTCCAGTACCTGCCCACAGTGCACTCAAGAAAGTTCAGATGTGGCAGAGAGGTGTCAGGAGCTGATGATGCCTGTAAAGCTAGTGAAAAATTTCATAACTTGGATGGTAGTTTGATAGAAATGATACAGAAGGGGTTTGCAGCTCTGTTTGTGTGTGTGAGAGAGAATCGGACTGACGAACTTGCGAGAAAAATATAAAGGGTGTGAAAGAAAGAAGAGTACAATGATCAAGTGCTGCACGGGTGTCAATTTACAGAAAGGTCTTCAAACTTCAGGGGCATTTCTGAAGATTCAGCCAGTCTCACTCACACGGAGAGGTATCATGCTTGGAATCAGTGGCTTGGGATGACTGACTGTATCTGAAGACTTTTCTAAAGCCTTTTCTAATAACTCATTGCAAAGAACTTCTGCATCATTCTGTAAATACTGTGAAGAGCTTTTAAAACCAAAGCAAGTACTCAACTCTGTAGAAAAGAAAACTGGAAAGTTCAGACAAGAGATACTTACTTGTTCTTTAAATATAGATTGTGTGAGC
This sequence comes from Gymnogyps californianus, assembly GCF_018139145.2. Classification (NCBI taxonomy): domain Eukaryota; kingdom Metazoa; phylum Chordata; class Aves; order Accipitriformes; family Cathartidae; genus Gymnogyps; species Gymnogyps californianus. The sequence goes on from NC_059472.1 coordinate 44,508,594, forward strand.
TTCTTTTCTAGAGTGTGCAGACATCACAACCAAGTGGGAATAAAATTTGAAGTGCATTAGTTAATCCTTGTTATATTCAGCTGTGGGAACACAGTATGCTTAATGAACCCAGGAAATTCTGTAATAGGCATATACAAAAAAGTATTATTATAGTTTTATTTTTGTTCAGTGTATGAGGACGAGTGGAAAATGGGAAATCTTAAAGTGTAGATAGCTTTAAAATGCAAGTAGTATAGACAGTAGAGGTGGACAGAACAATGAAAAATCTTGCAGTAAAATGCTAAAGAGCAAAAAGCATAGTGGACCAAGAGAGTAAAGATTAGAAAAAACAGAAACAGTCACAGGACTGCAGTTCCTATTACATAAAGATAGTCTTGTCTCATTGCATACTTGCTCGTTTTGATTTGTTAAAGTGTTGAATGTACACTTCTTCTACCAGTGAGACAAAATTTCCTGACTGAATTTTATTCTGTGCTGTATGATCTAAGGTTGTAGAGGTATGCATCTGTTCGAAAGCTAATAACTTTTTCCATGTTGTTCTATCAGGCCTTGTGGGGCGGGAGATTGTGCTGGTTTTGGTTTTTTTCTTCTCATCTGCAAGGCAGAGATTTATTAAAAATTAGAAGAGATAACCCATTGCTATCCTTCTTTCTGAGTCTTTTAGTGTAAACCTTTTTTGCTTACTAATATTCTGTTGCTGAAATTGTATGTATATGTGTATCATCTCAAATAGGATCATAGGATAATTCAGGTCAGAAGAGACCTCACCCCCTTATTATCTTCACAAGTAATTTTTCTGCAATATTGATACAAGCAGAATTAAGAACGTAGGGGTTGAAGGTCTTAGACAGTGCTTATTTTGTGTAGTATTGATGTATAGTATCTAAATGGTTAATTTATCACTGTATCAACTGTCTTTGAGATTTCAGAATAACTTGATCACTTTGCCTTTTTTTTTTTTTTGCTTACTGATAGGCAGATTTTTAGAGCCATTTTTCTCCATTTTCTTTGTTAATTACAATACAAACCCCCAAAGTGAAATTCTGAAGTTGCATGACTTTTCTTAGTCTTGATTCATAGAGTGAGCCTCGAAGTACTTTAAGGAGTATAATAAATTAATTCAGTTGTAGTTGGACTGTTACATTCATTGCAAACAGTAGAAGTCTCACTTTAACTCAGACATGGTAGGTAAAGATTCATTCCTAATGATTGTGCTCATTATTTTAATCTTTAATTGCTTATTCATTAATTAGGAAGTTTCAGGCATATGTAATGATGGCTTAAAACACGGACCATTAACAACTGTAACAGTGCACTACATTTTGCTTATTATGCAAATGATTCCAGAGGTCAGAAATGGTTATCTATTTCACAAAGTACATAGGAAACACGCTGTTCAACCGTGCACAAAATTGGAAGGTTAGGTAACAGTTCTGAATCTTGGGTTCTAATAATTTACTCCGACTTGTCCAGAGAAATAGTAAACAAAGAGGAACTAATTTAGTATTTGCTAGTATGGTGACCACTCAAAAGACTGTGCTAACTTAAAATCAGTAACCATGTTTGATCTTCTTAAGTGATGATAATGATGTCTCTTTGCACAAGCTGGCTGTGTCCTGTTTATCTGTGGCAACAGACAGTGCCTCTGACTGGGTGTCTCTCTGCTCATTAGCTGAAGATGAAGGTAAGATTAAGAACTAGATGTCTCGTTATTGCTCTGTGCATGTAATTGTCCACCTGTTTAGTGGAAACAGTGTTTCATTTGAAATCAGATTCTCAACAGCAACAAGGAAGACATATCATGTATTTGTTTATAATAAATGATATTTTTCATTAGAATTATTCTTGTATCTAAAACTTTTAAAAGGCCTGTTTAGTTTTATGATTTGAGATCGTAATTTTTTTTAGAAAATATATAGGTTTCATCATCCTGCAGTTCTCTGCTCCATAATCTATGAAACCATGAAGCCACTGAGTTTAGATAAAAAAGGCAGGAATGAATTAAGCTAATGGCCTGAATACTTTTTGCCATAAGAATTCCACCTGACATCAAAAGGATACTCCTCATATGTAGTCCTACAGACAGGATTATGTCTTCAGGATTGAATCTAAAGATGATATTTTGTCTGAGTCCTTACAAATCATAACAAAACTCACAAGCTGCTTACACCTGAAAAACACAAAAAAGGCTTTGACTCTTCAGACTGTCTAGAAAATAAAATAAAACTATTTCAGTAGTCTTTTTAATTAGAGAAATCTCATTTGTGTTGTGGAGCACCAAACAAAAGGAAAGGCATATGAAAACAATTCTGCCATCTGGCACAGTCAGCTTGAGGGTGAATCCTGTTTCCCAGGTTTCCCATTCCTACCCTGCAGCTTCCATGGCTTTCAGGTTTCAGGAAACCATGCAGTCTCCCTTAGGTCCTCCTCAGAAAAATCTCTCTCTTTCTGTTATCTCAGAGACTTTACTGAAACCTCTCAGAACTCCACCAGCCTCATTTCTGCTGCTAGTTCCCTGCTTCCTAGAGCTCTCCAAAGCTGCTCCGTGCTGCAGTCCAGAGTTTTGCTGGTTGGAGGAGCTCAGCTCCATCAGTCTTGGGGAGGCACATGCAGCTCCCCTCCTTCTAGATGACTCCAGCTGACATGGAGCACCACAGCCAGGACAAGGCAAGCCAAAAGCTTTCTTTTCTCTTGCTTACTTACACTCCTTTAGTGGACTAGAGCAGACAGCAAAGACTAAACTTCAGGCAAGCCCCCTGGGCTAGTTCTGAGAGAGATACTGAAGTTCACCAAAAGGGTTGTCAAGCGTTGGAACAGGCTGCCCAGGGAAGTAGTTGAGTCACCACCCCTGGAGGTATTTAAAAGACAGGTAGACATGGTGCTTAGGGACATGGTTTAGTGGTGGGCTTGGCAGTGTTAGGTTAACAGTTGGACTCGATGATCTTAAGGGTCTTTTCCAACCTAAATGATGCTATGATTCTATAATTCAAAGGGGAACCAAAATAACGGGAGGTGCTAGAACCCTTAGAATGGCATTCTGGTTTTATTTTAGCTGAATTTATTGCAAATTAGTTAAAAAAAATTTGGAGGTGTGTAAAATCCAGAGTAGTAAGTCAATACCAACTCTTTTTCTTCCCAAAGGATGCCAAGAAACTTTTTGCAACTTATCCAAACATCTCTTTGGATAGGGGGAGATGCAGTATGGAAGTCTTCATGATCACTGTGCAGTGTACTCTACAGTTGTTGTATAGTACTACATGGAGGAGGCACTTTCACTGAATGAAGATAGAGATGTGGGAAAATATCCCATGAAAGTTAACCAAGTGTAAAGATCAGGGGTTACAGTTTCCTGACAAACAGTTTCCAGGGAAAATGAATTGGGCAGCACAAGTTGTGTTTCATTTTTGTTGTTTCTTACAGGGTTATGTTCCTCTGAAGCTGGGCAGTAGAAAGTTGAAGTTGCCTGTTCTCTTCCACCTGACTGCTTGAAACCTTGGAACAGGGAGAAAATTAAGCCTGGGCTTGGAGTGACTGAGTATGCTTGGGGAGTAAGAGTTTCTTGGCCAGGACAGCCAGAGGTTGAGACTCAGACACAGGAAGAAGACTGGTGCCTTGCAAGGAAAGGCAGAGAACCAGGAAAGAAGCCTTCTGGAAAAAAAGAAAAAAAATATATATATATGTACATATTTATTTAGGTTGAGGGGACTGATACAAGTTTACTGTTACCTAAATACCTGCATAGATGTTGTTAGACTAAAAACAAGACTGGAGGAAAAGCGAGACTGTCTCTTCAGAGACACAGTGGTCTAGAGGTGGGAATCCCCTTTTATTTCCCTTCTGTCTCACTCTAGGGTTTCTCAGTTCTAGTAGCTGTTTAAATAAACTTACCGGTACAACTTAAAAGTCCTTTTCATTTACTTGTTTAGGTGGTCAGTCTAAGAAGAAAAGATCTCAAGGATCTAGTCCTGTCACACCAAAGATACGTGTCAGTGAAGTCAGTGGGAAGGAAGCCATTTCCTGATTACTAATGGTGCTCTGTTAGTACCATACAGTATAGGGACTGAAACCTTTCTCTGGCCATTTCTTTCTGGGGCAGGGGAATCTCCCTAGGATTCCCAGTGCAGGAAGAATCTGGGCCTGGACATAGATACTCTTTCTTTTTTTAATCCTCATTTAATGACTACTTTAATACTGCTCAGAATTCTATATTAGTAAGTATTTAAAAATTCATTCTGTGCTTTAAATTATATTATATTTTAAGAAATAAAAATAAATACAGCATCTGTGTCTGTTTTCTAAGCAAGTCTATTTGGCATTGTTTTGGGGAAATACACTTTAGTCCTGCAGAACAGCTAACGTTAGAGTTCCCTAATGATTGCAATTGTTCCCTCAGTCCCTCGCCATTCTGTTCACAATCTGCTTCAAGTGAAATAGATGTTAGATTTAGATGTTTGTGTTTCTGGAGGAATGAGATATTTTGTGTCACTATCTGTTCTAATTCAGAACAGACCTGTTCTTCAGAGGTACTAAGCACTCACATTAGAATATCAGATACTGATATATAGTCAGATACTGATATATAGGAGCAGTCAGTCATATACTCAATGAATTCCCCTACTTCCCTGAGTACCCTACTTAAGGGATCCTTTTCTCTCTGCTTTATACTCTTGGTATTTCTGTGAAGATAGCAGGAATTCTACAGAGCTTACTTTTTTATCTCATGTCGATATGCTAGTGTTGCCATGGGTCTACTTGTCAACACTAGCATATCTGTTCATTTCTTTATAGACATTTATAGTTCAACATTTTATGAACATATAATTAATCAGATTTGTCTAATCCCCAGCATCATAGTATGTTACTTGTTAGGAAATTCAGAATTAAGTTTTCTGCAATCTTTTGGTTGCGTGGTAGATGCAATGACCTCTTATAGACAAAGCAGAGATGCTAGAAAACATTTGGAAAAAAATATCATAGTAGATGGAAACCTAAAGATCAATGTCACTGTCCTGCATGACAGACAATTAAAAATTGAAAGTCTTTTAAAAATGAAACCTTCATACCTTTCAGTATAGTGTTTGTATCTCATGCTCCATCTTGGCAAAGCACATTACTTAGGCAATCCAGGCTTCTTAGGTTTCTCCTTTACCCTTACATTCTTTCCTGAACTTTTAATCTTTAATTTCATCTGTTCTTCTCATGACCCCTGCAACTGATTTTTCATTGAAGGCACCAGATCTATTTCTTGATAGGACTGGGATTCCCTATCTGTTCTTATAATACATTGCATGTAGTTGAACTGTGAGTTTTGCAGTACTGGTGCTGAGGTGTTCAGTTACCCCCTCCCGTTTCTCTTTGCAGGGAGCACATGAGGTGGTCTATTCAAACTCTATGTCTTGCATATCCATTGCAGATACACCCTCTATTACCACCTAATGACATCCTCAGGTGCTCAGTTACAATCCTGTGCTATTCATGGAATTATTCCATAAAACTCTGTTTCCCTGAGGTATGCTTTTTAACATTTGAATGTTGTGAAGTATCATCGCATTAGGTGGCTGTCCAACATATGGTAACTGCAGTCAGCTCTGCATGTAATGTTCTCATTTCTAGGGAGCTAATAAAGTTAATTATTCAAAATCACTGAGGCTACCATTAGCGTTGTAGATGGTCTTCTGATTTTTTCAATCACTTACTTCACTCAACATCCCGCATATACCATTTTAAGACTTCTGCTTCTTAATGTTATACATCTGCTCCTTAGTTTCCTCTAAGGAAAATCTTTATATAAACAGTACCTGCTAAAACACTCTTTAAACAATTTAAACGTACATTTCATAAGAGGAAATATACCTTTTATTGTAAAGCATCACAATGATCACTTTCAAAATTTCCACACATGCATTTATGCGAAACTTGTGCTTTGTAACAATGTTCTGGGTTTTGTTGGTTTTGTTTTTCTGTTGTTCCCTCCCTCCCCCCACTGCCTGTTGTTTTGCATTTAAAAGAAAGGGTTTATATGATATTTAAATCACGTAGGGATGCCAAAATCTTAGAAATTAAAAAAAAAGGAGGAATGTTTATAATTCAGTGCATTGTTGGCCGTTATACTCAAATTCATAGACAAAAAAGAAGGTAAATTTATAATATAGTTCCTTGTGACAGGCAACATCTCCTTCATTGCATATGCCTGCACATAAGGCTGCTGGTACTGAGGGGAAAAAAAGTAGGTTTGAGCAGGGGAGGTGGAACTCTTGCTCTCCACACTTTTCTTCAGAAGATGGCAAACAGGAGAGACAGGAACAAAGCAATGATGTGCTTTGTTCTACTAAAACCCACCATGTGCTGAGTTTGCTGCTCTCAAAGACCAAGTGTTAAAAGACTTAACAGCCCAAGGATCCGACCACTTTGCCATATTGTGCCATTGTGTAGATCCTATAGACCAAGGAGATTTGCTATACATCAAGGAGATTTGATATGTACTATGTGTATCTCACTATAGTGTTCGTGTTTCCAAAACTTAAGGGTTCTTGAGATATCTTCTAACTGTGCTAGAGTATAAGGAGGAATCTGGAAAGTGAAAGCTTTGTTCTTATTCCAGCTTTTGCCTGACCTAAGTATTCAAATCTGATCTGCTTTTGATCCTTCTTAGGCAACATAAAAGCGGCTCTAACTTGCCTTAGGGATTAGCTTTGTCTTTTCAGTTCCTTCAGTAAGTGAAAAATATGTAGTTGTGAGCATGCTGTTTCTCAGAAGGGACCATTTTGCTATAACATCCTACAGAACATTGCCTTGCAGCTCTCTTCCTTGTATCCATGTTTGATACTTAAAGTATATTGTATTGAACATCTCTGTGATATAACAAGGGAATTCTCTGCTACTTGTTTAAATTAGTTCTGAGTTTCCTATTCAGAAGTCAGGTATTCCCCTAGTGGCACTTAAGAAATTATGAGCTTGAATTTTGGTGGCTTGTGGTCTCCAAGCAAAGCCTTAGAGTGTCGGGAGCTTTTATCTGGTGAGAGAAATGGCTTTTCTGTTTTTCCTTTTTTTATAACAAAAGGAAAATATGTAAGTAAAAATACTTGGAAAGGAGCTTTTAGTTCTTTTATGGCTCTCATAAATTCGATTAAATTCAATGAATATTGCTGCAGCAGGTGAATGTTCTGCTTATATTTTTAGGACTATGTAATTTGTTACTATAGAACTGTAGAGCAAATGTAGTGACCTACAGGTTAGGAAATTTACAATAATGAATTCTTTATGTCTTCTTGGCTGTAAGAGCTTTCAGAAAAGGATTTTACTGGCAGTTCTTGTAACAGAAATGCACATACCTGTAATTGCTTCTTCCCCTAATTAACACTGTGAGAAAAGCTTCATTCTGGAGGTATAGCCTTTAGTCACTCTCCACTCATACTGTTGTACTTTTATGAGACAAGTATAATTACTCTGCAGCAAACTACCATAATTACCAGGAAGTGCAGTACGCAGTATTGGTACTTTCAGAAAACAGAAATAAATACCAGAGTACAGCATAGTAGAAACTATTTTACGCTTACCAGATAATTTCTTTTTCAAATATCATAGCTGTCAAGTATATATATGGCTTGAGGAAAAGGCTTCATAAACAAAGCTGTTTAGGCTTTTCACATAAACAATTTCCCTATCTTTTACCCTGCAAGTAAGAGGGGAAAAGAAGAAAAAGTTTTGAGATGGGCCAAATTTGAAAAATATAGATATGAATTGTGATCCCAACCCATGCCGAAAACATAGAATTTTAAGGTCTAAGGTTCTTGACCTCAATTTGGCCTTGTTTTCGTTTAAAAGCTATTTACAATTTAATATCATTTTTCAGGTCAAAACATTATGACAGATGATTGGGCTTTTGGACTGCACTTAAATTTGATACCAACTGCATTCAGTTAACCTGAATTGCTCTCCATCATTTTGTGATTATTTGGTGGTTCACGAGTGCATTCTCCATTCTGATAGACACAAGAACTCTTGATCACTTTGTGACATTTTGTGACAATCAGGACCAGGAATTGTGTTGTCTCTCCTCTTGGGTGTCCTTAGTTTTTGAACTTAGTTTTGAAGTCTCTGAACTTCTATTTAGCATTCCTTTTCTTAAACAAATACTCCTAGCCGTCTTTGGTGACTGTATTCTGAGTAAAGAAGACTCCGATTCTGGTTTGTATTCTGGGATTTAGCTTCCCTCCTGCTAACAGGAGTAAGTCCTGTTCCTGCCCTACTGCAGGTCAGAGTCTTAGTGACCCTTTCTTTCTGTTTATGTGCTGTCCTCAGGGTACGGCTAGGCAGTCAATTATCTTTTTAAATCTGTGGTATACTTTAAAAAAAAAACACAAAAAAACCCAAGAAAGCAAACTCTGAAAATAACCCCTATAATGGAATCAGTATGCAAGAACATATCTGCAACAAGTGTTTAAAATATACACAAGTATATATTTTGTCTTCCTGTTTTGTATTCACATTTGCTCATGGATTTGTAGTTTGGTACTTAGTTGAGAAAGCTTCCTTTCAATAGATAGAGACTTCACTGAGTAGGACTGGAAAAAATTGTTTTTTCCTGCCTTCAGCAGCATTCTAAATTATCTTTCATTTAGTGGAGCAATGCTAGGAAGATCTGTAATGAGTATTAGGCCTTGGCCCAACAAGGTTTTATCTGTGGTGGATTGACCCTGGTCAACAGTCAGGCACCCACACAGCTGCTCACTCGCTCCCGTCTCCTGTGGGACAGGGAGAAAACGGAAGGCAAGAAGACTTGTGGATCGAGATAATGGTGGTTTAGTAGGAAAAGCAAAAGCTGTGCACACAAGCAAAGCAAAAAGAAACATTCATTCACTACTTCCCATCGGCAGGCCCATATTTAGCCACTTCCTGGAAAGCAGGACACCATCACGTGTAACAGTTACTTGGGAAGACAAACACTGTAACTATGAACATCCCCACTTCCTCCTCCTTTCCCCCAGCTTTTCTTGCTGAAGCACAACACTATATGGTATGGAATGCCCCTTAGGCCAATTCACATCAGCTGTCTCAGCTGTGTCCCACCCCAATTTCATGTTCCCCCCCAGCCTACTTGCTCTGGGAGGGTGGGGGCAGAGTGAGAAAAAGAGAAAACCATCATGCTGTGCAAACACTGTTCAGCAAAACCCAAACATTGGTGTGTTATCAACACTGTTCAGTCAGAGCCAGGGCCCACAGAGGCTGTGTTGTGCACCACCATGTGTGTTGGCATTTCACTTCCTCCACCCCAAATGTCCACAGGTACTATAAAATTTATAGTACAGGATTACTTCATCCCTGTAAGATTTTGTTAAGCTTTCTCTTGAGAGAATCATACATGCACTAACACTCAGCCACAAATCCCCAGAGATGACAAAAAGAATTGGTGATTGGAATGATGACTGACCCTTATCTTCAATTAAAAAAACTGACAGAGACCTCACAAAAATGCCGTTCACTCACATCTTTCTGATTGTGACATGGGATCAAGCAGAAAAGCACCACCAGACTGGTTGGTCTTACCAGGCCCAGCTTTAAGCAAGCATTAGAGCCATAGAGGTTGTAGACACCTCTGTAAAACAGCAGAATAGAGATACCAGTCTTGCTTGGGGTCATGCATGGAGTGCATGAGCCTTCAGGCTGATGCTTCTCTGCACATTACAGAAAGCAAAAAATGTGAACTGTGTGCGCGTCCATTTTTAACTATTTGTTTCCCTGAATGTAGCTTCCATTTCTGTGCTTTGGACAAACGTGACCAGTACTTATTCTGTTGTGTTTTCAATCCCTTTGGTAATGCTTTGTGTCTTTTCAGCTTTTCTATGAAATATAAAACGTATCTTCCAATAACTAGAAGTGAAATCAAGCCATTACAAATTGAAGGAAATAACTTAACCCAGGGAGAGGTGAAGGCATTAGGACTAACTCTGGAGTAGAGTTGATAGAATATTACATTGTGACATGAAATATCATCCCCAAAACAGCTTTTGACTTTTTATTCCTATTTTTATATTAATTGTGCCAACTATTGAAGCATATGCATAATTTACATCAGCATTTACCTGATTTCAGAGCTGAATTGCTAGTTAAAAAAACAGTGGCTCAAATACATTACAAGATAAAAGAACCTCTGCCCCCCATCATCAAAGCTTAAAATTACTGTCTGATGTTTTAAGTAAAAGAGGGAAATTCCTGTCCCAGAATTATTGCTAATGTTTCACATCACAAAAAATATCAACAAATATGACAGTATACAATAAATTTTATTCTCTGTCATGGTCATAAGATCTGAATGAGGAATGAGAGACTTCAAGCACTTTTCCAGCCAGGCAGAGTATTGCAACAGGTTAAGAAAATGGTAAGAAGATCAGGGAGAATTTGTAATTCCACTCCCATATTAGCTGGAACTTTCCCAGAACATTTAAAACTCAATCTAATGACCATGGTGTGGATGCCAAAGTTCCCATTAACTTTTACGGTTTGTGACCAAGGTCGGAAGTCATATAATTGCAAATTATCTACAGTGCATCTTTGTCTAGGTCAGAATTAAAATTGTACTGTGATCTTTAGTAAAATGTAATGATATTTTCATCCAAATCCAAAGCTATTCAGCTTGTGTTTCTTAACAGAAAAGTAATCATTTTGTTATCAACTCTCCACAAAATAAATATCTTGGCGAGGATCCTTATCTCACTGTCCTTGATATTAGCCAGATTAAAAGAGCACACATATTTCACAGGAAAGGCATGTCTATTTTTATATTAAAGCCCACAAAAGTAAAACTTTCTTGAAAGCTTCAGCAAGGGCTTGACATTTTTATGATCAATGGAAGATTTTACGCATGTCTTTGAGTAATATGAAGAAAATTTATGACTTTGTTTCAAAGTCAGAGAAGGTTGTTAAGTGACTACAATCTTTACTAAGGTTTAACTTGTGTTTAAATTTTAAATGAAGTGAAAATCTGGAAATGTAAATAACTGTTCTTCCTTTGGGAAACTTTGCTGAAGTTGATGATAGTGTTTGTTCATGATATTTGTCAGGTGTTCTATCTCTAATTGACTTCAGAACAAAGGCTTGTCCAATTCAATTTTAAGATGAGATTTAGGACTGCAGACATTTATTTGTGAATATCTCCATAATTTCATTTAGCATCCTTTGTATTTCCAAGAAGTGTGGTATTTTATTCAAGTTTGTGGGGAAAACAGAATCACTTGAAAAGAATTTAGCAAAATTCAATTTCAAGGGCATAAAAATGTGCTAATGCTTACACTGTAAACCTTCCATATGCAGTTACAAATAATTCACATACTTCCAGTGAATATACGTGTATGTGTCAATGGAAGATACTACCAGGCCAAATGTAACCACAGAACGTTTACATGCATCTAATAATATTGTCATTCCTTCTTAGTAATTGTTGTAAACGGCACTGAAAACATGATCTGAAAGTGCTGATGTATAGCTCATTGGATGACTTGTGTTGCATGCCTAGTTAAAAAATTATATTATTGCTAGAGAACCCAGTGGTGGACCCTGGTTCTTTCATTTAAACTTTTAAAGATTTATGCCTTTAGCTTTGCGGCACCCACTTGCAAATGGTTATTGTTAGAGAGGCATAATATTTCTCCTTTATTCCCACTTGCACAGGTCAGGAACATCCAAAAAATGACAACCTCCTGATAGCATACAAGGTGCTTCACTGTCATTCTAAAACTATGATCATCCTAATTCCTAATATTGTATATACAGATCACATTAAGAAGCTTCAGATAGGCAAATAAAGTCAAAGGGCAGAGCTATCTAATAATGCTGCTTATATTTTTGTCAGTAGCACTTGTATAAAACTATATTATTGCTAAAAACAGACAGCAGAAGTTTCAGGGATAGTTGTGACATATGGAATTTGATTTAGACAAAAGGGATGCGGTCTGCTTGTAAAAAACATGTGCCTATAGAAGTTCATGGGCAGATAGTATGAGACAGGAAGTAGATCATCACACTTGCTAATACTCACTAGTGTTGCAAAGAAAACCTGAGATGCAAGAAGAGATGCAAATACTATGAAGATGATTTACAGGATCTTACAGTGGCTTGAATCAGAAAAAAAGATGAGAAAACTCAGCTGTCAGGTGAGAACAATACAAAAGACCAAAGTTTAACAAGTCCACGTGTATACTATCCATGTGATAGCCTTAAAAAAATTTCTACAATGACCTAAATTGAAAAGGTAGTACAAAGCACAACGTGTAGTAAATAGAGCAAGAACCCTGGGTAAAAATGCCATATTATTTTTGTAATGTTTATATTTCTGATAACTTCAGAGATTAAAATCATAGCTTCATCCATTTAATTTATACACTATTCTTCTATTTCTACATAAATGCAAATGGAAAAATAATCATGGCTGGATAGCTAGAGAAAACTGAAATAATTTATTACAGTGTTGGCTTTAATAATGTTATGTCTCGAACCATAAAGTTGTATAATTAAATCACTCCACTAGTAGAATTAAAACTCAGTAAATGTGAACATATGGAGAAAATTCATCACTTCATCTAACCCTGTCCAATCCTAATCTCTTTTATTCTTCTACTGTCTCTTTTTTCTTTTTTTCTTCTGTTATGTGCTACTAATTTACACAACAGCACCAACCTGCTTCCATATTCTAGACTAATTAATTTGTTCTTTACATGTTTAACTTTCTGTTCAGTCGTCATGTGCTGTGGGAAATGAGCTAGACAAACAGCAAGTTACAACCCTGGACTCCAGGAGAACATATTTCAGCTTGTTCAAGGCTCTGCTTGGCAGGGTCCCACCAGAGACTGCCCTGGAGGGCAAAGGGCCTGGGAGAGTTGCTTGGTAGTCAAGGACATTGTCCTCAAGGCACAAGAGTAGCCTGTTCCAATGCACGGGAAATCAAACCAGCGTGGCAGAGGGCCAGTGAGGATGAACCTGGGGCTCCTGATGGAGCTCAAATACAAAAGAAAGTCCACACAAGGTAGAAGCAGGGGTGGGCTACCCATGAGGAACACAGAGACAACTGTGCCGGTTAGTGAAACATTAGAGAACACAGGAAGAATACAGTGAATAACGATGCACTATTGCCTCTTTCTCAGGAGAAGTTAATTTGCTTTCAGAAAACTGTTTGCAATCAGCATTGAAAAAAATATGGTATTTAATCTCATTAATCAACAGAATGAGGTTCCACAGAAACTGACCACTGAGAATAAGCCGGCAGATATGCCTGTTTGTACTCATGTTCTTCCTTTCCTTATTTCCTCTACTCTTCCTATGACTATTGAAAGCTTTCTTCTTTCCCAGTGTGTGTTTAGCATATCCAGCCCAGGACCAAGTTAATTTAATAAGAATGATTAGCATTTATATAGGGCTTTATATTCTGAAAGAATTTTGCAAATATTATCTAATCTTTAGGCTACCTCTGTGAAATAGGTATCGAATTATTATCTTAATTTTAGAGATGGGGAAACAGAAAGCAGTAAGTTAAATGCATTATCAGGACCACATAGAAACTGAATAATACAGCCAGTAATATAGCTGAGGAGGCCCCCAGTCTCAGTTTCCTACTTGGACAATGTTGATTACCTTTGACCCAAAGCAGGATCCATCCAATGTTGAAGGCCAGGGCCAGGAACAGGACATACAGTAACGCAGTAGCTACCCAAAACATAAGTTTAACGACATGGTAATTGCTCAGTAGCATTCTTTTCTAGTATTAAACCCTGGAATACTTCCTAGAACAATATGAACATAGAATGTCTTTCACTAGACAGATCTTCATAGATCAAGCAGATGCTACCAATCATACTGGGTTACTGGAAACTGCTAACTTTATAATTCTCATCTTCTCTATTAGAGATAATTGCTTGGACACTTGAAACTCCACATGCTGCCACCTTATTGATCACTTGACAAAGAACAAGGAAAACATACAACCTCATTCCTTGAAACATTTTTATAAATAGTGAACAGTATGTTACAAACTCATATGTATTTAAACAAAAATTAACATATCTATGAATCTGTAGCAAAGGTGTTAGTTGAAATTTGATACCAGACCCGTGTGTGGCCCAGATGTTGTTTTTAAGAGGTTGTATAAGATAATAACCAAAAAGCCACGGCTGAAAATATAGTCCAAATTATTTTAATTTTGGAATGCATTTGTGGTTCTTTATAGATGGTTTACTTTGAAAAGAAAAATATGTTTCATTTTTGTCACCTAATCCAGAAACATATCAGTAATTTCATTTTAAATAATAAATAACAAAGAATCCAGCAAGAATTGACAGTATTTATACTCTTTAAAATTGAGAATATTGTTCTTAAAATTATAGTCAGGGAACATTGTCCACATTTTGAGAGAGGCTATGGTTTTATATTGTCTATGTATATGCCTTTTGAATTAAGCTTCTTGACACATGGACAATCAATGGAAATGTTATCAGTAGTATCAGTGAAGCCACAATCTTGCTTTTATTTTTCAATGCTTATAGATAAAATGAGGTTTGGTTGATTTGCATTTATTAATGCAAATGCACATGTTCCTGTTTTTTTCTGTGAAGCCTGTTTCCTCAAGTAATGAAAAAGGTGTTATAAAACTGTCAAGAAAGATGTTTTTAATATTATTTTAAGGATAAATTCTAGCATTAACTGCAGTAGTTGTAGGAGTAGTAGATAAAGAAGTAAGAATGCCTTAATGTTCTATTTTAATGACAGGTTTTTAGGTTCTAAGTGTAGACAAACCCACTGTAAAGCAACTATTGATATATACAGTTGTTTTGATATTTTATTTTCTTTTAAAATGTTTTTCAGTTTCCTTTATCTATTTTTACATTTTCCCTACGTATTATTTCTATTTTTATTTAATAAATCCTATAACCGACTGTTGACTTGAAACTCTACTGTGTTTTGACTTCTGTGATCACTAGAAGCATAGTGCCCTAACTAAGCCTTTGTCCCATTTACTGGGCACCATATTTATTTGATTTTGTTTGTTTTCTGTGTTTTTACAAGTGAACAGATAACCTTCCAATATTTTACATATCTTTTATCTTCCTTGAAAAGGCAATTATAGACTGAAAGAGGATCTGAAAGTAGGGAAATTCCTGCAGTATTCCTGCAACTCATTCTGATTTCAGTCGTGACAATAATGTTTATTTCAACCAGTATGTCATGGTTTAACCCCAGCCAGCAACTAAGCACCACACAGCCGCTCACTCACTCCCCCCTTGGTGGGAAGGGGGAGAGAATCAGAAGAGTAAAAATGAGAAAAGTCGTGGGCTGAGATAAAGACAGTTTAATAGGTAAAGCAAAAGCCACATGCGCAAGCAAAGCAAAAGCAGGAATTCATTCACTGCTTCCCATCGGCGGGCAGGTGTTCAGCCATCTGCAGGAAAGCAGAGCTCCGTCATGCCTAACGGGAACTTGGGAAGACAAACGCCATCACTCCGAACATCCCCCCCTTCCTCCTTCTTCCCCCAGCTGTATATGCTGAGCATGACGCCATCTGGTATGGAATATCCCTTTGGTCAGTTGGGGTCAGCTGTCCCGGCTGTGTCCCCTCCCAGCTTCTTGTGCACCCCCAGCCTCCTCGCTGGTGGGGTGGGGTGAGAAGCAGAAAAGGCCTTGACTCTGTGTAAGCCCTGCTCAGCAGTAACTAAAACACCCCTGTACTATCAACACTGTTTCCAGCACCAATCCAAAACATAGCCCCATACTAGCTACTATGAAGAAAATTAACTCTATCCCAGCCAGAACCAGCACACAGTATTTAATCCTTACCTGTTATCTACTATTGAAAGTTTAAGCAGAGAAATTTGTTTTAATGTGATGTCTTAGCTGGACAATTGCATTTTATTCAGTTGGTGTAAAAAGTTTTGTTAAACCCATCTTGTATTAAAAAATGAAGTAATTTTAAGTGCTGTATGATTTATGTAACATTTGCCAAAGTGAATACTGATTATGGCTTATTTGAAATAAAATTAATCAGTCAAATCTCTGGAGTGTCTTAGATTCAGAGGTGGCGGAAAAAGTTAGGGGAAGAGCTCTCAGCCTTCTTTAAATATGAAGCTTAAAAAGCTTAACACAGTCTCTGTATCTTTGCAAAATGTTTCACTGCAAAGTTTCCTCCCGCTATTGATAAAAACCACACTATCCTTACTCCTCTGGTTATTGAATCATGAGAGACTCATGCTCATCCTTACTGTCATAGTCCAATACTCACTTATGAGAAAAATAAAAAGGGAACTATAATAAGTGGTGGACATTAGTGGCTGTTATTTCTGTTCCCATCAGACTCAGAAAAATCTACAAAGAAGGCTGGCAAGCCAAATCTGTGGAGCCAAAGTATTATTGAATAGTCTTGTAGTCAAAGGACAGCTCCTGAAGCAGTCTTTTGGGGA
Organism: Gymnogyps californianus; assembly: GCF_018139145.2. Taxonomy (NCBI): domain Eukaryota; kingdom Metazoa; phylum Chordata; class Aves; order Accipitriformes; family Cathartidae; genus Gymnogyps; species Gymnogyps californianus. Next base: position 44,525,033 of record NC_059472.1, read on the forward strand.
ATCAAAAAATGATACATACTGATGTAGAGCACTACAAATATTTTGCTAGCAGCTTTGAAATATATTTGAAATAGACTGTGGTCTTGTCAGTCCACCACTTTGTCCATGGGATAGAAATATTTTTTCATCTTCTTTTAACAAGCAATATCTTAAATCAAATGTTTCTTGTTAGTGTCATAAAATTGAAAAACTGATGTTATTGAAAGAGCCATGACAGCTTAATGATGTGAGGGTGTGTTTGTTGGCTGAGGGTACTGAAAAACATAAAAATATTGTGAAGTTAGGTACCTCACAGGACAAAGTTCTCAAAAATAATTCAGAGAAAAGCCTGAGAAAGCTTTGCTTTTGGGAAAATGACTTGAGATTTTTCACTCCTGACCTCACATTTCCTGACTGAAGTTAATGATTTAGGGTAAGTTTGTATTATTTATTGTAAAAACAAGACTACTTTTAAAAATTTTTTTTAACAGTGTAGTTAAGCCATTTCCAAGAAAACTTTCTATTCCAAATTTCTTATAGCTTTTGCCTCTTATTTTATTTATTTATTTTGGGATGAGACCTTATGCATGCTCTGTGTATAAGACACTGACTTATCTACATAGAAAAATGCATCTACACATCTTCCCCACTGCACTTTTACATGAGAATAAGATTTTCAGCCATCTCTCATGCACATTTATTAATTATGCTTCCAGATGGATTTAAATTCCAAATGTAGGTGCACACCATGGGTGCTTTAATGGTAAATTTTGCTTGTTATTAAGATAGCCAGACATAACAGCAAACTACCACAACAGATTAGTTCCTCTGCTTCGAAAGGGAAATTACCTGCATGATTTGAGATCTACCAGCAAGACGACCCTTCATAAGGACTGGGTTTTTTCCGTATATCTACATCTAGATACTTACATACGGAGATCTCCCTCTCCTTTGCTTCTCTTTCTCTGCCTATATGTAAACAACAAGATAGATTCATGCATGCATGTTAAACACATACACTTATGCTACATGTATTTAAATGAAACAGCTTTGCACAATTTTGGAACTGATTAAGATAAACATGTAAACATTCTTTGCACTAAAGATTTGAGTAATACTGTATTTAGTCTCTCCGCATCCCTGTTGATTTCTGACAAATTTTTAGATCCTTGCACAAAACCTGTCAATGCTTGGTGGTATTTTGGTTCTTTTTTTAATGTATGACAAAGCTCAAATGAATTTAGCAGGCTTTTATAGTTAAAACCTATGAATGTTTTTTCAAAAATACTCTATTATGTACACCAGTGGAAACAGTGCACTGTACGTACATTATTATATTTTTCTACATTTAGCATTCTGTAATATAAATATGCTTACAGAAAAATCTATAGATGCTAAAGAAATAGAGAACATCAGTGTTTATTCATATTACTATGCTGACAGGTCAAATTCATCAGAAGACTGGTTAAGTAATTCTTCAGTTTCTTAGTAAACACAGTTTAAAAGACTACCTTTCCTTCAACCAGGTGCACACTCAACTAACAGTGTTTTCCTACTAATATGCTGCTCATCTTGCACGTCGATTGAAAATTGGAATTTCCGTTTAAAATTTAGGATCAGGAAAAAGCATTTCATTTTCTGTTATTTTGCTCTTATTGCATGCAAGTTTTAAGTGAGGGCAGTATAAATGATATTTCACTATTTTTAAAAGTTAATCAAATGTTTTCAAATAACTTTGGTAACAAATAAGAGTATTAGCACACTTCTGCCATAGAATATTACAGTATCTTACACCTCATATTATTTAACTAGGAGATAATCAGGAGACATGTCATGAAAATTCCTATAGCAAATAAAGCAAAACCTGACACGATTCCATTTATTTGTGCAATCTTTTTAAAAAACAAAGGATCCATAGTAGAGAAGAGGCATTTATTAATTTTATTTTCAATGTGTTATGTAAGCCTCCAAACACTTGATAATTTTATTTTTTTTTCCCTAGTTTTACGCAAGTTTTGAAAGACACAAGTATAAACTCCTTCTTGCCCTTCTAGTCATGCATATCTCCAAAAATGCTAAAGGAAATTATTAAGATGCACAATAAGGAGACAATATAATAATGAATAAATTTTCTTTTAAAATAAGATTGGCATCATGAAAATACGGGATCTCACTCCAAGAGAAACTGATCTTTGATTCATTTGGAAACTCTTCTTCTCAAAATGTTTTTTATTTCATCTGAAAAGTAGGACAATCAACACCTTTCTTCTTAGGAAAGCAATCAGGCATAATAACAGAACCCTACTATGAAAGTTTCCTCTTAAAAGTAATGAAATATGCATGAAAACAATATTTTTTTAACTTCAAAATTTTGTTATTTTCACCTGAACACAATCATATGCAATAATTCCTCTTTACTATTTTCTTTGAAGGAGTGGGGTGTGCAGCTGTTTAAAGCTGATTTTTTTGAATAAAGACATTGGAAATAACACAACTGTCCATCCCTTTTTCATTTGAAAAATCTGAAACCAATATTTTCAATATAATCTTCAAACTGTATTATAAGTAATGGTTTGGGGCAATACATATTTAGTCACAGACGGTGCCTGCCACTCTGGTAGTATGAAGGAGATTAAAGAAGGCAGAAATGAAGTTTGGCTGTTTCATGTACTCAGAAAGAACTAGGGTGGAAATGAGATGTGGAACCCTTCTGAGAAAGATTTTTTTTTGAGAGCAGGAAACAAATGGTGCCATCAATGACATATGATGAGTGTCTTGCCAAAAAGAATTTTTTGATATGAAAATACACGTTTTTTGCACTTATTTCTCCTTCTAGCAGTAGAAGAGATATTCGGTGTTCGTTTGAATTACCGTAACCTTGAATCTTGAATTCTGAATCATTAGCAAGTTCACTGGAGGCTTATCCATTTATTGCAGATAATCTTTCTTCCAACCTAAATGTTGAGCACAGATTATATAGAAGCATTGTTTACACAAAAATAAATATTTTTTGCAATTAATTACTTTATTGACATTATCACCAACCTTTTGCTTTCACTGGTGTATATAAGATCTATAAAAGAGACTCTGCTTGTTTTGTTTGTGAATAATTACTACTTTAATACTCAAGATTTTAAGTTATAATCCCAATGAGAGTAGAAAATGTGCTCATTCCCTAATCTGACATGTGGATTTCATAGATATCAATCTGTTTTCATAAGAATTATAATGTTAGAGACAACCATATTATATTTTTGGTATTTAATATGTTGTCTTTACCTTGCCCTTCTACTTACTCTGGCAGAGAGCTAACACCAATGGAATTGCTTGGCAATTGTGACCCCGATGCAAAATACTAGTATGTATTTTTTCCTATAATACCATCTGGAGCCTAATAATTTTAGCTTTTTTCCTGGCTATTATCTTGGCATGCTTAACTGCTGGATGTTCTCTCATGGTGGATTTGATTAAAAGGACAGCTGAGGGTCCAGCAGCTGATTTCCTCTCTTGTGTGTCCAGACATCGTTTTTGTTTGGTGGTATCTTGTGTGTGAATAGCTTCTCTTCTATTCATATGTTAAAAAGCTTTTGGACAAAGAGTTTTTCTAAGACACTTGATATCAAGGCTTCAGTTCTCTTTAATCCCCTTCATCAGAAGAAACTGTCAGCACTATGTCTGCTTTGTTTAGGAACACAAAAAAGACAATTAAGACAATTCATTATTATACTAAGTATTAATGTGTATGTGTACTTTGTTGTTAAATTAGTACATACTGAAAAAGGCCAAATGTAGCAGATACTTCTCTAAGAAAGAGTATTCAATGCAGATATTTCCATGTCTATATTTCTTAAAGTAAAATTATAGTTTGATTCTGAAGTCTCATTTTGGTTGATGGTAGACTTAAGTGCTTTCCAGTGGAAATTTTCCCTTAATGGAAATCAAATCACAATCCTCTTCACAGTAGGCCTAAAGTAATACATTTGTTTTGCAAACTTCAATACACATAACCTTTTCTCTGTCAGCAGCATTTCATGTTGCTTGGATCAAAAATTTTGAAATTATTTTCTCTCAGTTGTTATTTGCATTGCTATTATTATTTACATTGTTGTAACACCCAGAGGTCACTGCCAGTGTTAAGCAGTGTCAAGATATGTAGTACTACATGATCCATGTTCTGAAGTACTGACAACTGAAAAGACAAGGAACAGAGGGCTCAAGGGAAATTGCAGACTGATGATAAACATGGATAGTGATCTTATTAACTTCCTTTTTCTCCTGGCTCCATGGAAAGCAGCACTGTGAAAAGTATGGGAAGACACAAACAGATTAAGTTTGCCATCTTCCATATGCTTGTGACATATATATACTCAAATGTGTATTCATGTATGCATGTACATGTGAACGTACATACCTACATAGGTATATACACATACATCCACATGTTATACCTATAGTCACATTTAGTAAAGTTCAGCAAAAATACACATATAGTTTTCACCTCCAGGTAACTAATGGAAATCTTTCAGGAAACGATTCTTGAAACAATATTTAAAAGAAAATGGTAGGGGAGCCTCACGAAATTGTTTGTGAAAGGCATTAGTTCAATATTCAGTGGATACTATGATGGATAATAGAACAGGTATTTGTGAAGTGGGAAACCAGACTCCTAGCCCTGCGCCACTGTATAAATCAAGAGTTTTAATGCAGAGAATAGAAGCAAAATACTTCTACAGTGATCTGAAAGTGAAGAAAAGAAGCTTAAATTTGTTATACAAGGAAAAAAGAAATTACAGGTATGTATTTAGATTGACACAGTCTGGTAAGTGTGACTGACAAGATAATTTTAGGATTTTTTTCTTTGTTTGTTAGTAACTAATGAAGCTGAGCAATAAAAGGAGCCAGAGATGAGAGGAGGTTGCAGCAACTGAAATTAGAGACCTAACCTTCATATTTGTAGGGGAAAAAAAAGGATTTTTAGAAGATTATTTTGGTGCATATTAATAGAAAAAAATTTAGTCTGCTTAGAACTGATCTGGAGACAGAACATAAGGCATGCAGCAGACACAGACTGCAGAAGGAAAGGTGAACTACAGAAACAGGGCCAACACTCAGGAAGACAGTTCATATTGGAAAGTAAGGACAAGAAATAGAAGGGACAGCTTGGGCATGTACATTGCCCAAGGTACAAAGCAGTGGTGCAGCAGAAGAATAAGAGCAAATGCAAGAGCTCAGCCACAATCTACTTGCTCTTTAGACAGTCAAGACACTCCGGTTTCCTGATACAGCTGATTGGGGAGGGGGAAAGTGGATAAACCTAAGCTCTTACAAAGGTGACTTGTTGGACTTTCAGTTGTTGACAGAGAGAGACAAGAGGCATCTCCAGAGTGGATATTAGAGACAGAATCTGACCAAAACTGACCTATAAAGGAAGTCAGAGAGGACATAAGCTGATAACCTAGAAATGCAGGTGAAGGAAGAGGATGCTCCTCTGGCAAGGGGCACCAGAACAATGGAGTTGAAGGGAAAACCAGGATTTAATCAGTTTATCATTTGGTTACTGACAAGAACATGATTCAGTGACCTGAGATGGTCACAGATGGAAGCTGAAGCAATGCAAACTACTGAGATTTGTTCTAAAAAATAATTAATTACAGCTTTTTTGACCATGTTATTTACAAAGATAGTGGCTGTAGTGTGTAGTGGCAATGGCCACTACTGTGGGTGCTTTTTGATTCTTAAAACCTTTTGTTATTGTGGTAGTTCTTGCAGGCAGAACTTGCTATTTTTTCTTCTAAGGGATTATGTCATTAGTTGTATGGAGGTGACACCCATCTCCTGGAAAGCACTTGGGGACTATCAGCATAAGAATGATAAAGGAGCTTTGTTTGGTATAAACTGTGATCTGTTGAAAATGCCTCTGGGTAACAGAGACTTCTTTCCTGCAGAGCCTACAACCAACTCCTTCAAGTAGTTCAGCAGAGAAAGCATTAAGTTCTAACAGTTACTCAGTTACTTTCACACTGTGACCCATCTGTATGGGTTTTCTGTTTGCTCTGTGAAACTGCTTCTTTCCTATTGACAAGTCATTCCGTGATCTTGCAAAGATACTTGATCTAATTGTCTTTCACTTGTTTTTGCCTCCAACAAATTTCCTTCCTGTCTTTTCTCTCTCAGTAAAAACAAACATCTTTCTTTCATACACAAATACACTAAAATTGTCAAGCTGAAATTAAGAAAAATACACCTTTAAAAACACAGATACTTACAAATACACATACCTATTTTACAAGGTTGTTCTGTGACATGATTCAGCTGTGATTATTGAAAAGGCAGATGAAAGAAACTATTAAAGTAAGTGTTGTCAAATAAACCCAAAGTTGCAAGTTTGCTTCATAAAGCCAACGGGGTGAAATGAGTGGATTTGTCTGAGATACTGAACAAGATGTCCCATTAAATCACAATTAATAATGCTAAGATACAAGGCTGGATAAATTACGAAATAGCTTGCTGACAGTTTTATTAAAGTTGTTAATGGAGCTGTAAAATGGGCTAGCCCTAGCTCTTAAGAAGTGCCTCTTCTATCCTAGTTCAATAGATTAGACAATGAGTTTCTGTGTTTCCGGAGGCTGTGGATGATGCACATACTGGTGAAGCAGATACTCTGAATAATGTAATACTTGGAAGAATTTAATTGCCTGATTAAATGGCTGTAATAAAATATCATGTGTCTTAATAGAAGTAGAAGTTGAGAAATTATCTTCCCACTGAGTACAGGACTGGTAAAACTGCTGCCAGAACAAGGAGTAAAACTTTATTAGCCCCAATTCATGGAAGTTTCGCATTCAAAAATAATGCAGGCACGGGAAAACGAGTCCCATAATCGAGGTTTATGCAGCTCAGTTGGTTTTGCTCATCAACAAAGAGAGTGAGTATTAACTTCCAGTAGTTACTTACACACGGAAATTATATCCCAGAGTAGGAGAAAGTGGGCTTTTAATCCAAGGGATATAAACTGAAATTAGGCAACTGCAATCTGGGACAAGGTCACAGTGCCTTATTAATGAAGGGAATTAATACTAGAGCAGTTTGGGAAAGGTGATGGGGGAGGTTTCTTCATTACCGCCTCTAAGAACAGGTTGAATTGTCTGAGAATTGAAGGTAAACATGGCTTCTATGAGGAATTCTGTATCTTCTGTTATCTTGCAGAGGCTAGACATTCTGGGGGACTTCTTTTTGTTGTTATTGATCCACAGCCTTAGCCCTGCAGTACTGAACTACTTCACTTTGATATATTCTCTGTAAACACTCTCTGATACTTCAAAAGAGGGAAAAAAACAAAATCTGACAAAAGAGAAAAAATATTTCTCCTGAAATCAGCTTCTGTGGATTATTGTAGCCATCCTCTTCCTTTAAAATAAGAGCTTCTGTACTGCTCTTATTCTTATAGTACTTGCAAGTGTATTAAGATAATGATTAAAGCAAAATCTCATGTTTGAGAACTTCAGCTAGTCATACTCTTAAGGTCAGGAAGGGCTTTTTCCTCTGCCTGGCTACCTATTTTATTTAGTTTTGACCCTCTTCCTCTGAATAATGAAAGTGGTGTGAAGGGTCCACTTTGTAACATCTGACAGACAAAGGGGAATATCTGTATCTGAGATGTTGACAATTACAGCCCTAGCTGTCTGCTCTGTCCCCTGTGCACAGATGTAGGAGCATCAGTTACAACATAGCATTTTAAGATAAATTGTCCCTAGTTTTGGTAAGCTGCAAAATGCTTTGTTCTTAACTGTGGCGGTTTAAAGCTGAATGACAAACAGGTCAGGCATCCATGCGTGGAGGGTAGAGGGGACAGCACGGAGAGTAACCTTGTCGGCCGCCGCAGGCGAAGCAGCCCCTGCTCATCAGACACCTTTCGATTCTTTGCTGGTGTGTTTTACTCTCAGGATCTGGGTCAACTGATTGCCGGACTTGGGGTCAAGGAGGAATAATCTATTAACACTCAAGGCTGACTGTATTTTTCTTCAGGGAAAAAAAAAAAAGCCTTTTGTTTCCATTCTCCTTCAGAGAAAAAAAAAATATAGTAGCAGCCAAACTTGTTGGAATTATCCCCAAGTAATTTTTCTTTTCTTTATGTAGTCCTGGAGATAGTAGGTTTGTGTTTATTATTAACTAGCTAATTTTTGCTATTAAAATATTACTAAATAATGGTCAATCAGAATGAGATATCTTGTATAACAGAAAAGTCAATGACATTGCAAATTATTCGCTATGTGTTCAGAATAGGTCAAATGGTACAAGTTTTTAAAACATCAGCAATAAAACATTTCTTTGAGAGATTCATTATTATTATTATTATGCTAGGAAATACAACCAGGTGTACAAAGAAATGGGTTTGTACTGCAGAAAAATATTTTCCTGTGGTCTTTCAAATGCTTTTTTGAAAGAAAAAGCCCAATTCCCTGTTTTCTCCGTCCTTTAAGTGTACATTACAAGCATCTGCTCTGATTTACTGTTCTTTCTGAAAGGAAATTAAAGTTATCTCTGAACTGTTGCATTATTCAAACAAGTTTATCCAGTGTTAAATATCCTATCTGATTTCCAATTTTACTTTGAAATTACCTGTTCAAACCCAGGGATATTAATTATTGTCTTGTAAATTTGTTTTTCAGAATCAAGTATTACAGGTATCTTTGGGACCTACAGCAGGCATCAGCTAGCATTCATTACAGCTGTTGGGAATAAATTTAAAGATTTTAAATTATAAAATGTTTGTGTTCATTGTGTTCCCAGCTGAACTCACAGTTCTTATCAGAACCAAATCATATGGCCCAAACATATGAATGACTCATAAAATTCTGTAACAATACTCTTCATAGGCCAAGCACTATACTAGACATATTTAATCAATCCTTGATTATTTAATGGAATTCAGAGCCGTTTTTTTCCCTACTGTGTTGGGAATGATAACTCCTTAATTATGTACCTACCCAATCCTCTGCATTTTAAACAACTTCATAATTAAGCATCTTCCTGATATTCAACAGATGCTCTAGTAACGAGTATTTTCATCAAATCCATAATTAGAGACTTTTACATATGTATCCATATAAATAATTTGAATGAAGGGTCTCACAAAGAGGCTGAAAGAAGAGAAATCTGCTCCACACAACTCCTGTTTAAAGTCCAAACTCATTAAGGAGATGAGGTGTTTCCTACCAGTGATGCCCTATCTGAAAAGACAAGCCAAGGAGGAAGAGAGCAGTGCACGGGTGGAAGGGTGTGAGCTTTCTATCATGCTGTAATAGCACTGTAAATGTCTTATGATTGGAATTTGTGGTGAGGAGGAGGAAGAAGGGAGAGAACAGGATCAGTAATTAACTTGAAAGTACTACTGTAATGAAACTGAGGGGAGGATATAACACACACACACACACTCCTGTTACTGATCTTAGGAAAGTAAATGCAGAAACAAGTAGCTCAGATCTTATTGAAAACCATGCAGTTGTGTATACATGTATGCCTGTTTTCATTTTTAATAGTGACCCTTATTTATACTTTCTCCAGTTTCTAGTAATTTCTTAATGCTTGATATTGGAAGTGTACTTTATTTCTTTTAAGGCATAATTAGTAGTAAATTGCTTTAACAGAAAAGCAGAAACTACATGTATTTCATAAATCATAAAAAGTATGTACTAAGTGATTGTCTTCTGCCAGAAGACAAATCAGGATGAAAGTTATTTGTGAAGAGATTTCGTGTTTGTCTGTGGTTAGTGGAGAAAGAGAGTTTTAAAACTCATTTAGAAGTTAAAGTTCTGAGAAAAGGACATGCAGAAGACCAAAGCTACCACTGACTTGAAATGAACCTCAGCAGTTATGTTAATTAAGCCTGCAGGAGTTTCAGCATCACCCTCTGACGCCTTCTGTTTAATTCCCTTCAACAGGAGATAAGTGCCTAGATACCCTGAGGACCTGGGTCTCAGCGATTTGTACAATCAAACCCTGTTTCTAATCTTTGAAGCTTAAGAGGGCTGTATCACAGTGGCATTTATGCATATAAGTTTATACTGATATCAGTAGACAGTTGGGAACTTAACTTTAAATGGATTACAGTATAGATGTATATGTCTAACTAAGCCAGTCATGCTGGGCTGCTATGAAGAGAAGTTGGGCCCTTCCAGTGCACCTCACTTGAAAGTTCATATAAAAAATTGCTGAGTGTATCACACTCTGAGTTCACCTGGAAGTAAGTGAGATAGTTTCCTTGTAGCATGCTGCTTAACTTGCTTTAGTGGTTAGGACTGTTCAGCAGGAGCAACTATAGAAAGAATTAAATACATTCACTTAGTTTTCTGGTGATTTTTCTCGTCCTTTTCTCGGAGTGAAGATAGGCCTTTCATGCCTGTGTCTTCTGTTTGACATCAATTTTTTATTGCCTTTTTTATTATTGTCTTCCAAACAGCAACATTTACCTCATATTTTCAGCATTCACCAGAGGAAAAGATAGGGTTAAAACTGAAAATTACATTGTGAAAGGAGGAAAGTTATAATATTGGACTTGATAGTGTGAAGTGCAGATGTATTTTTCTTTCCTTGATATGTTTATTCAAGCAGTGATCTCAGCATATCATTCACTGGCACAGATCAGTATGCCTCTTTCTCAACAGTACACACACATCCTTTCTCTATGTATAGATACACAGAAAAGAAGTAGAGAAAAGAAACTGAGATAAGTGAATTTATTTTCAATTTTCCATTATGCCACTGCTCTTTCTCCCAGCTTGAATAGTTGACAGTCTACTGTGAATGACAGAAGTAGAAGCATATTCTGCATTATTGAAATCCCAATGAAAAAGTACCCTAAACAACATGTACTTTGCCAGTCAAGACATCTGGAAGATTTGCAGGACACAGAGATAAAATTTGCAGATATCAAGAAGTTCCAACAAAGCAACAAATGTGTTCACTCTTTCAACACTTGCACTGTGTAAGTTCTTAAAGAAAGTCATTATTTTTCCTAATATTTTTCATTCTTCATGTGGTCCAGTTTGTGATTATCTCCTACTTTTGTTCTCATTAATTATATTTTTAATTTAAAGAAAAAAGTATTTTTATCTGTTTCCAGACTTCTAACATGTTTCCATATACTTATGTTTGATTTTCATCTGTCGTAGTATTTTTTTTTACCTGCAGTAAAATCCATGTATTTCTCAGTTGCATCTATGCTAAACAAAACTGGATTTCATGTTCTACTGTACTAAGAGGGTTTGCAAACATTGTCCCTCTACACATCTCTTCTAGTGTGATAGTTCGATAGTGTAGTCTCTGGACCCCTGACAGCCAGCAGACAACTTCTGAGGTTCTGTGAAAGACCACCTGGAAAAGTCTGTTGCCAGTAGGTTTGTGCTGTGATCTTTCCAGGGACTGAAGTGAGGCTGACCTGGATCCTCCTTCTCTTTCTTGAAAATGGGCAGTCTTTTTAATTGTCAGGGACTTCCCTTGATCACTGTGATTTATTCTGATTGGGATGGTCTTCAAACAACCTTACATGAACCTCATCCAACCTTAGGGATCTGAGTGAACCCAGGTTCTCTAGGGAGTCTCTAAATTTTCTGTTATCTGTCACTAGGTCATCTCCTCTATTCAGCAGGTCTATATTTTATTTAAATACAATGACAAAATTTCAAATATACGTGACAGCTAGAGCAGTGATGCAAAACATAGAAACACAGTAGATGGTTAATCCACTTGAACTCTGATCAATACATTGAATTTTGAAAAGGGCTCATCAAAATATTTAATGTTTATTTCTTCTTACTCAGTGTTAAGGTTTTGTGAGGTCTGAGAAGATTTGTAGCACATTACATTTTGCATAGAAAGCAAAGTTCATTTTCTGAGCAGAAAAGACAGTTTAGAGGAAAAAAAATCTTGAAACTTAAGTCTTCCCACTGTGAGGGAAGACATATTATAGTTCTGACAGCATACAAGAGAACAAGAAACATAATCCATGAAGTGGACTTCTCTTTTTCAGACATAGCAGTGGTAAGCATCTGAAAAGACCAATCTTATGCTGTATATGTAAAGAATATGTATCATGCGGTTGAGGACTGTGGACAACAGATTTGAAATATTGATGCATTTAGGATTATATGGCTAATTAGTTTGAGAAAAAAGATGTAAAGTGCTCTTCTGTTCCTAAGGCAGTATCATGCTCACTCAGTTCGCACATTTTCTCTCCTGGGTGGGAACTTCAAAGTTTTAGTTTCCGAGAAGGTTTTACTTATTACTCTTTTTCAACTGGTTTGAACAGCATCTGTTGCTTGTGGAGCAAAATAGCCCAAAGAGGACATGTTTCCACATAGTGATATCTAAAAATGAAGAATCCTTTACAGAAGGATATCTTTTAGCAGATAATTGACTTATTTTTCAACATTCATAGCTTCTATGCTATTCTGAGGTACATCTTAGATATCTTGAAAGTAAGGATCATAGGGAAGAAATTCTTCTATGATAGCAGAATTCCCAACCTTCCTGCCAATCACAGACAGATAAAAGAAAGTGACTTTGATAACCATAGTTTCTGTATTTTCTGGTGACAGTGACAAATCCGGGGCTTTCCTAGCTTATAATGTGAAGTGTCTGGAGAAAATTAGGTTTCTCCAGTGCTGGTAGCATCGGTTCCACTTCAGGTGTTCCCTTCTTCTCATCAGGATTTAAGGGATCCTACCTGGTTTTACTTCAAAATTTTTGCCTTTAGGTGCTTGCTTACATTAGTCATGTAATTAAATACACCATTAAATACTTCATTTCTCCATGAAATGGCAGAGAAAATTCCAGAATAGAGAAAAGCAGATTGTTTGCTGTTGACAAAACTAATGTTACAATATGAAACTTAGAATTTGGACTAGAGCTGACAAAGCTAATGGAACCAGTCTGTTCTTCTGGTTCTGCCCTATAGCCTGTCTTTATGTTCTTCCACTAACATTGAGTTTGGGTTATATGCAGTGAGCGATGCTAAACACTTATTTCTAGCACAATCTATACTCATTATCTTTCTGGTGCCTGTATCAGACCAATTTCTCGCAGTCAGCAAGGTAGCATCACAATTAGAATTAAGTTAGCCAAATGGGAAATACAGTCCTAGGCAGCTATTGGCAAAAGACAAGATTGGTGAAACAGAGAAGAGAGAGGAAATTAATATAAACAACATTGAAATGTAATGGAGATAAAATGGCTAAATTGTCTAGAATGAAGGCTTCGTGGTCTTTTAACAGGACTTTCTAAATACCACCACCAGAGAGATAATTAAGTGTAGCTGATGGGAGTGCAGGTAGTCAGGTTGTAAAACCAAATAAAAACTGATTGTAAACAACTGTAAGTAATTTGTTTGGGGGTTTTTGGTTGATGTCAGCTCTACCATATTCTGAGAATTAAGTTCAAATGTCTTTAAGAGGTAATACAGTGGTACCAATCACAAAAAAAAAAAAAAAGAAAGAAAAAGAAAAAAAAAAGAAAAAAAAAAGGACTCTGCTATTACCTACATGCTAGATGTCATTTGTCTGAATATCTGGAATAGCCAGACATGGTGGAGTTTTCTCTGGGGCTGGTTCTGAAGAGGTGGGAACAGGACACCAGCTTCCTCACTGTAGGCAGTATGGAAATTATTTTCTTATTGTTCAAGAATACACTACTGGTTTAGCTTAGTGGCAATCACCTTTCAATGTACCCCAGTAATGAAACCACTTCAAAATCATCGTCAGGGTTTCCAGGGTGATTATTTGCCCTTTAATTATGTGACCTGTTACTGACAGAGTTTATTGGCATTACGCATCCCATTGTGGTTACCCAAAAGGCTGCCCAATTTATTAATAGTGTTAATGGAAAAATGATTCCTAAGTAATCACAAAATACTCTTAACTATTTTGTCTTAGCACTGTTTACTGTGGCATTTACCCTAGTATTTTGTGAAGCCAATTCTATGTAGTTCTTTGTTAATGATATAGCTAGAAAGCAGATCTATCACTTTTGTTTTTTAAACGAGAGTGACAATGTTCATATATTTTAAGTCTTTTGCATCATCTGTTCTGCTTGACCATCATTGAGAAAAGTACATCAAGAACCTCTCTCGAGAACATTGCTATTTCTACAGCGTGCCACGAGATGTCAGTGTTTCAGAATATTACTTTTGTCACCATCTGCTATTAAAAACCCAGTTCTGTGCTCTGCATTGTTTAAGGTTCAATGGCTGGCAGTCATTTTTGATATTTTGGGACTAAAATATAAACTGATTAAATCACTCCCAACTGGAAATGGAAAAGAAAAAAAAACCCAAACATCTAAGTGTCCTTCTAGAATCACATTTTTATTTCTTTCCCAAAAAATGGCACCTTGAGCAAATCTTTGTGTTCTTGGTCTGTAGTGGGTACTTAGTCCCTGTTTTTTTGTAGAAATCTCCCTTTGTGAATTACAAACAGCACTGCAGCTCCTGGGTTTAGTGTGAGCCAGCACAAGTCAAGCCCAGGTCTGATACTGCATAGCTTGAGCAAGAACAGACTCATAATCTGGAGTTTTATAGCTAGGGAATTCACTTCCTCAGGTTCAAAACCCATAGTAACTGGCACCACAACACTGCAGTTGTCTGAACGGAAAAGTTTTATGTCAATGGGGTGGGGAAAAAAAGAGCAGTGGGTGAAAAGGTGGCAATATGATCTTGCCAAGGTCTTGCCTAAAATTCAAATACATATATTTTGCAGCAAAATAGCATTAAGTACTTTTCCCTCAGGCTTTAGTAACCTCTGCCTGCAGCTCTAAACCAGTTTCTTAAAGGTGAAAATACGCTATGAAGTGTTCTAGTTTGAGAGTAATTTCTCAGGTAGATATACTCTTAATAGGTAGATAAAGCTGTCACACAAGCTGCAGTAAAGGATCAGGAACATTGGCTTTAAGATACGTTCTTATTAGACCAGAGGCAGAATTTTTTTCAAAGGTAATATAAAATTCCTACTGTCCTCTAGCAACTGGAGTGCATAAAACAAATGAGCATATATGGCATATGACATACATGGAATGCAACATACAGTATTTATGGAAAAAATAATGAAAAAACTGACAGTACTGCCAAACATGAGTTCAATGTGAGCCTGATAAACCAAAAGCATTAAAAGCAATTTACATTTCATCTTCTGGAAATAAAAAAGTAAGTATATTCAGTTATAGCTAGCTCTGGTAATGTCACCAAGACAAAGACACATTGGTTTTTTAATAGAGGAGTGTTTTTTTAATGTCCACCATTTGATATATAATCTCTCCCACTGCCAAAAGGGCTAACACCATCTTCAAAAAACAAAAAATAAATATAGTTGTCTTTCTGGTAATGATGTAAGGACACCAAGCCATGAGTCTAGTGCCCTGTTTTTTGCACCATTCTGTCTTATGAAAACTACCACTGTCTCCTACAGAAATGTTCTCATTTGCCATTCCCCCTTATCATTTTGCTTCCTCAGTAGAGATTTTAAAAGGCTCCTATAAGAGGGCTGTGCTTGCCCAAAGCGCACAGTTATTCAAGCAGTCACTGGCACACAGCAAGTGGGGTGCATTTCCCTGCTGCTCCTCTTGGACCAGGGTCTCACCTGCATTGTTTGCAGGCATCCCCTGGCCTCTGAGTCCATAATTTCACTTTCTTCCTTCTGAAATGGGAACTCCATTGTGAGTACACAAGGAAGGAAAAGGAATAGTGAAAAAGAAAGGGACTAATGAAACTATAACTTCTTCTATGTGTACATACTTTAATTCCAAAATATCTGCTTTTCTTATGTATCTGTCACTTCAAGCAACTGTTGTCAGGAAAAAATGCTTCACATTACTATATAGATATATTTCTTTATCTATAAAATTCACTAACGAAGATTTCCTGAGAGGCAACAGAATTTGTCTATTTTCCACTCACAGAAAAGCAAACCATAATAAGTGGTTCAGCAGACTCTGAAGCACCCGAAAGTGCTGTGGTGATTGATAATCAGCCAGGTTTATCTGCAGAAGAAGAGTGCTCCAGCTCAGAAAGGAAAATACGATTAGTTCGGCTAGTCTGCTGCTTATCACGATCTGCTGATGATCTAACATGCAAAAGAAAATCTGGCTAAGATAGCAGTTATCTGGATTTGCATCAAATGTTTTCTTATTCAAACATTATTAAAAAAGATTTTGACATGAATAAGTTTATTCTCTGGAGCAAGTTCCCTGCTTCCACTGCTCACTAACAGCTGGGGGTTTTCATGCTCAATGTTTTCTGTCATAATAGTCAATACAACTTAGCACGAAATTGTAATGTCATAGATGGCTGTACAATTTCACTGTTCCGATCAACAACAGGAAACCATTGCACTTGAGGAAAAACATGATTTTCACAAAGGCACTGTTAATATTGCAATAACAGGAGAGCAATAAGAAAACAAGTAATTTTAATTTACACCACTGACTTACACATACATGAACACACATATAGTTATATGTATATACCTTTATACCACTCTATATTTCCTATGTTAGAATCATTCTCACAATGGTTTTGGATAATTTACACCAGGTGCCTCTTGATTTGCTGTGGATTCGTTTTCTATAGAAGAAAAAATCTTGAAATACATGAAAATAAGCAGAATTACTTTTCTTTTTTTTCTTCTTTTTTCTTTTTTTTTTCTTTTTTTTTTTTCTTTTTTCCCTGTATTGATATGATTGGACTCCCTGTGGCAGAGGAGGGTTATTCTTCAAACATATAATTTACTGTCGAGCCCGAAGCAATAGGTGTTCAGTGAACTGCTTCCGCCCTAAAGCTTAGAGGGAAAAGTTACTTGGGTTTGAAACACTTGGACATTGTTGACATCCTTCTGAGGAGCACCATATACAGTAAGAGCCCTGGTTTGACCTCTGTGGTAGCTGTGAGACATCAGTATGTCATAGCTGCATGTCCTGAGGTTGCAAACTGTCAGCGGTGTGCACTGGGTCCTCACTAGCATACATGTATTAGGAAATTTTGCATAATGGCCCTTGACCTGAAGTGCTGTACTCCAATGTGCTAGTTTGAAAATGTTTTCCAACAAACAAACAATACTCTTCACCTGGAGACATTAGGCTGTAGATGTGTCTGCTAAGTAGAGCAGCTGAGAGAAAGTCTGTGACTTCCAAATTAAGTTCCAGCCCCAGCACCATTCTGGTATTAACACTGAATATTCATGATATCAAAACTTGATGGCTCCTTCTCGTGGGTACCTTAGCTGCTCACTGAACCTCAGCACTTAGGTTGTGACCCTGACTTGCATTCAACTTAATGATAGCTCTACAGAAACAGCACAGACTCAAAAGCAGGACATAAAGCATTTTTTTTTCAACTTTATCCCTACACTGGATATTTTGTAGCTTCCATCTACCTCCTACACTTATCTGTGTGGAGGCAAAGCTGTGACCATTTTCCATGCAGGAATTCAAAGTTTGTCCTATCTTGCCCCTACTGTGCTCTCGTTACTACTGTAATGGCCAAGCTATAAATACATATAAAACTGGTGTTTGCAATCTCGTGGTATTTCAATAACTCTTCCTTCCCCAAAAGCTTTGGTAATTGACCTGCAGCATCCATTCCTGATGTGAAGTGTGTTACAAAACTGTACCTTTATCTTTGTTTTTGAGACAGACATTCACAAATGTCCTCTTCTGTGAAGTACCAAGAGTATCAGGGCTTCCTGCTTCAAGCCATTCCAAGTGGTACCTTGCCACTCTGAGCAGGTGATTCAAATCAGCATCAGGCCGCTAGCCCTGTTTCCAAATCCTAAATGATAACAGTTAGCCACCTAACTAGTCCCTGCGTTGGCTGAAAATACGAAAAATTTTTAAATACACCCTAAACAATGGCCAGTATCCCTGATCTTTGGGCTATTTTGCCTCTCCTTTTCTTAATAGCCAATCTACCTATTTATTTTGGTGTTGCCAGGCAAAGCTGAGACCCTCATCATATGTCCTCAATTTGGTTCCCCTTGCTCTTGCACTATGAAGTGCAAGGAACACTTTGCAAGAAATCTTTCTTCATGTTTTGTCCATAGGGTGGACTAGTGTTGGGAGTAGAGGCATTCCCCAGTGGCATATTTTGACATGTTTAAAGTTGTAATCTGCCTTATAGAGCTGGAAAAACATGTTCTCTGTACCATTCTGAGTGTTCTGCTGGTTGGGTAAACACGGAAGGTTGGAACGATAATAATCATCCTTTCATAGATATTAGATTTTTATGACTAATATGTTTGTAAGTTCAAAATGAGTCACAAATACACTTAACGAAAGAATGCGTCACACAGTTTTATATTAGTACTAAGCAAATAATTAGCGACGCTGATAAACATTTTCTTAAAGGTATAGTCCATGTGCCTGATGACAAAGCACGTGGTTTACTGACGGCAGCTCCTAATTTTCCACTATTTCATGCTTACAGATTTTTTGTCAAGAATAAAAACACAGAGGAATTCTTTATACTTTATTTTGATTACAAGTTCATCACTTCTTCATTGAATTAATTAATTTTAGACCTTCTATTTCTTAGAAATTCTAATATAATTTTAAATTTTTTTTCCTCGAAGATAATTTTAAATGCCAGCATTTTTCAGTAGAAAGATTAAAATAAGATTTATTAAATTTTCCATTCTAACATTTTCAAAGAAAATGTAACCTTTTTTTTCCAGGAAATAATGTTTTAAAACACTGAACACTCATTTCCCTTCACTCTACATTCACCTTCTGCCTTATGGGAGTTTTTTTAAGGCAGTACCATTGGCTAAGGTTTTATGGTGGACTAGTTCTTGTAATTCAGTCAGAATTACGGTGCCACAGAAAGAATATAGAAAGGTTATGATGTCTTCCAGAAAGCCCATCCCCAAGAGTAATGTGGGGCCACAACTTCTTATTCCAGTTTTCCCATCCTGAAAAAACCTTCTGAGAACCCCAACATATCTTCATCCTACTAAATCTACTAAATACCTAATTGTTAGTTACTAAATTGCTAATTCTACTAAGATCTTTTTGTGCTGAAATTTCTACTGAAATTTGTAACTAAAACCTTTCTGCCTTCTACATTGAAATAAAGCTGCCCATGAATGAGGGAATGTCCTGCATCCCATTATGGCCAAGAGCAACCCTACACTGCAGATTCCAGGCAGACAGGCATACCTCTTTTCTATGGTTTTAGGGTGGGAGGTGGGTATGTGGAGCTTTTGCTGTGTGAACCATAAGATTTTTCTGGAATCCATAAACAGGTGATGAACATTCCTGGTCTGCTGCAAGTTGTATTATGTCTTTCAAAGTCATTCATGTCTCTCCATGATACAAGACCCCTGCCTCTTAGCCCCTTTCTGTCACAGAATGATATGGGTTGGTAAGCTGGTAGTACTGTAACAACAACACGCTGACTTCCCTTCCTGTCCCATAAACAATAACTATAGGGGTTGCTGGGGCTTTAGATGAGGGGATCTCCTTTATTTTGAATGTAAGAATTTAGTGGCTTAGATGGCAACCAATCATGGTAACAATCTGCTTTCCCCTTCTTGCATATTTCAGCAAGCACGAAGGCTCTCCGTGTGGCCGTGTTCAATCAGCTCTGAGGGTGAACACAGTTCTGCTCCCAAGACTTTCCCCAGACTCCACATCCCTCAGAGATCTTTGAAAGCTCTGAACAGTCCCTTAAGTTTAGGGAACTGAGAGGTTGAGAGAGGGTGCTGGTCTCAAAGCCACGTTGAATTCTGGGTTTGCTTGTTAACGTGTGGATGGAAAGTCAAGCTCTGTTGTTGCAGGGATGTAGGCAAACTTTCGTGGCAGCAGGGATTTCAGGTAATTGATTGTGGAAATAGGGAGGGGGCAACCAACACCGTTGTGCCCAACAGCCCCTGTAGCACCTAAGCCTGAAGCATTCCTCACTCTGGATGCGGCTGGAAGCTGACTCACAGCAAACACTGATAGGATCGCCCTGATCCACTCAAAGTCATCATGCCCTTTCTCTCTGGCAACTGAAGCAGAAGGAGGTTCTTAACTCTTTCCCTTGTCATACCTTCAGTGCAGGCAGAGTGGGGTCAGTGTTACCATAGGACCTTCTTTCTGCTATTTCTGCTTTCACTGCCTATCACCAGCTCTATGCTCTGCCCAGAGTTCAAGAAAGAGTTTCTCACAGCACGTTCCCAGCCATTGCATGAAAATACATTACTGTTGTCTGGTGAGCTGTAGTTTTCAGAGCTTGACTTCATCCAGGACAGCAGTGGACCTACCCCAGTATGCACACCCTACTGCAGGGAAGGGTATTTAAGCCCTTGGAAGATGGCCCTAAGCAACTGTCCCCTGTGTCATATCCTCACAGAAGTTAGAAGCCAGCAGACTCTCTTCTGTCTCCTCCATAGGTCCATCCTCTCTCACAGGGAATTCAGCCTTGCTCTTCTTCAGGCAATGTGTGCCTTCTGATGACATCCAGGTGGGCATCCTCAAGTATCTCAGGGCTGAAAGAGGAGAAGAGGTACATTTTGGAGGCTGTAGGAGAGAGGAGCATGCCAGATGCTCATCAGGCCTAATAGGAGTTCCTAGCCCACCCAAAAGCCATCTGGCAGAGTGAGTGCACTGGAGCAATGCTGGAAACAGCAGCTCCTGTGGGAGATCTGCCCCCATCCAGACCCATCAAACTGTGCTCCTAGGCAGCAGCTGGTGGGCTAGCAGCAAGAGGAGCTGGGGAAAAGGAAAGATGCTGAGGATAAACCTCTGCCATCTCCAATAGCTGCCATTGATCTCAAGTCCTTAGATACCCTCTTTGAGTGCTCAGGTTGGGATGGAGGACAGGTGTAGTGAGAGTTCAATGCATACCCAGATCTCTCATATTTTCTTTGCTGTTTCTGTTCACATGGACCACCAATTATCTGTTGCAGCTGTCTGTCGGATTAGCCAGAGTTAATCAGGTTTTGTTATCAGTTATTGGCTCCATGAGCCCTGGTACACAAAAGAACAATCATATTTTTGGCCACTTCGATGTTTCCAACTTATTTCTTATTCTTCTTCCAAAGACTTTTTATAAAAGTCCTAGGTCGTGTTGATATCTTCACTTCTTTGTTTCATAACAACAAGTTGGCCCTACTGGGGAAAAAAATTGTTGCTGCCTACCTATTTTTACTGCCCTAATTTATGTTTAGCTTTAGCTGTAAAAAAACCCAGATTTTTTGACCTTTGCCTGAAACTATATGACTTCCTTATCTGTGTGCTTCCTTGGCTGGGTCAATGAGAAGGGCAGAATACAGTATTTTTATTGCCCATCATCATGGTCCTTGATGAAAAGTTGCCTTTGGCATGAGGGATAGCTATGCAGAGAGCTTGAACACTGAGTCCTTTGTGGGCAGGAAGGTGACAATATTTTGGGAAAAGAATTTGCAGCTGAGATCACGAGCCATAAAATACAGAAAAAAATGAAAGCAATACAACTTGTCTCAAAAACAGAAATAAAATTTTCTTATTAAAATAAAAATAGCAAGTAGAAAATATTGGGGGGAGGGGGGAAATGAGAAAACCCATAAAGCTTAAATGGATTCTTTCTTGTGTGTGTTTGAGCATGTTTGTAGATTCATGCAGTCACTGCTGTTACAGCCACGGGAAATTGCAAGGGGTTTCCATAACCTGGAGAACACTAACGAGGACATTCATTCATTAGCAAGTGATGACAGAAACAGGCATCTCTACAGCTTCCTTGTAGCATGGTGTCTTCTGTCTTTGATGGGAAGACAGTGTGTCTGAGTTAAAAGGATCCATACTCCCAGACGCTTTGTGTTTGGAGCAGAAATTTTAATTCTGTTGTGATATAAAGGAGGAACAAGTGAAGTTGTGTTCTCACCAAGCTTTGCTGCTTTCTTATTTCAATTGCAAGGTGACTTATTATCCTATAAGTAGATTGCCTACAAATAATTATCATGCTATAGATTGAGCACTATCTTATCATTAAAATGGCAG
Source organism: Gymnogyps californianus (assembly GCF_018139145.2). Lineage (NCBI taxonomy): Eukaryota > Metazoa > Chordata > Aves > Accipitriformes > Cathartidae > Gymnogyps > Gymnogyps californianus. Next base: position 44,547,011 of record NC_059472.1, read on the forward strand.
TGTTCCAAAGTTTTTCCTACCGTGTCTGTATATAGACCAAAATATAAAGGTTTATTTTTCATGGATAAAAGGAACAAGTGGCTGCTCTAGTTCTAGGCCTACCCTTCAGGAGTGTACCTGCTTATGGCCCAGGCATTTTGTGGATATTTTTATCACTGAATTTGAGAATGATAATGAATCCAATCCACAAAAGAGAGGATTTGAGAATGATAGTGAAAATCTATATTAAGAAATGCATATAATGAAAGCCCAGTACTCTCAAATATATAACAGTTTTAAGCAATAAATTAAATCTAGTATCTTTCTCAGCTTTCAGCAAGCTTGCAAACTGTTCCTGTTACCAGAGTTCACTGCCATACAACACTTTTCATTACAAGTAAGTTTAAGAATCTACTATCCTTTCCATTACAAACTCTGTGAAGTTTTAAAACTCAGCTATAAAATTTCAGAAATATACAACCTGGCTCACAACGTCACAGGTAGCAGGCATCTTTTTTCTATGTTTTTAGGAAAAATCGTTGCTGTGTTTTAATTTTAAAAGTACCAAGGTTGGCCATGCTGCTGCTTAAATCTATTTTTAGTGCTGGCACAAAGCTACATCTCAGGGTGATGTGGGATGAAAATGCATACCACCATGAGAAAGGGAAGATGGAGAGAGTCTATTCTTTCAAAATAGAAGCTCATATTCCCAGCCTATTACTGTAGTTAGTGTTTTTGTCCCTGCTGTTGTTAACTGAGGCCAATAACATGAGGATTATTTAATACTGTAGGAGCAGTAGCTATAAGTACTTATGACAAGTATTTGATATTGTAAATTGGATCCTCTGCATACAAAGTAAGATTTTTACTCATTTTTGTTGTTGTTGTAGTTACTTATGACTATTTTTCTGAACAGCATAGCTTATTTGTATCACTATTTATTGAGTGTGAGCTTCATAATATACCTGGAAGATAAAGGGTGAGAATCTAGCTGATGTGAGTTTTACCATTGATTTCAACAGTTGTTCATCAGCTTAGAAGTGTGCAATGTGAAAAGACAAAGTAGCTCAACAGTGGGTGTTTCAGCATCCATAGACAATGGGTTTCTTCATTCGTCTTGGTGAAGCTGTCTCCTGTTTGCACTAGGAAGCTTCTGGACTGGAGCTACATCCTAGTCAGGAGACTGCATAACTGATGCACATCTATCCTTCACTTATCCATACAGATATTCCCAAAAAGCCCCCAAACTAGGTTACAGGCCTTTTTTTTTACAGCCTTTTAATAGTGCTTTAGCATTTTACTGCAGTAATTCCTAGAAGGCTCCAACATACTTTGCCTCTCCAAAAGAATAAGGGCGCACTACAGACTGTGGGAGACTGTGGTGTATTATTCATGTAGACTAGGATGGAGGGAGGTGGTGGAGACAGCAGTCGTGTCAGATAGCATTATTAAACACTTAGGAGAGTTGGGCTTTGAAGCCAGTTTTCAAAGAGTTTGCTATTGATAAGGCATATCAGTGAAGGGATTAAGGAAGGGGCAACATGAAACTCAGATGTATTTTCTCAATGCCAGTGTATTTAACTACAGTAAATAATTGCATGATGTCTTACAAACCATATGTTTTACCATGACAAGATGTGATCAGATATATTTTGTTTAATCTTTTTAAATAGCTGTCAGTCAAAAAACTAAACTAATTTGGATTAGTAAATAAGCTTTTTAAAGTCATGTTGAGGATTATTGTCAGAAGGGTTATTCATTTCTTTCAATAAGGCAAGCAGTCATGTCCTGTTCGGACATTGAACCCACATACAAAGACACTTACCCTTGTATTGTATCCTAAAGTAGTAATCATCTCTCTGTAACTCCCCCTGTAATGCAAATTTCTAGGCCTCAGTCTGAGAAGACGTCATGGCAAGAAACTATTAAAGCTTCTATATCAACAGTTTGTTACACTTTTATCTTTGCTATCTTCATTTACCTTTCCAATTAGATTTTTTGGAGGGGAGGGGGTGTTGGTTTTTTGTTTTGTTTTGGAGCTGGTTTGCATTACATCTCTGCTTCCATATTTACTGCACAATTTCTTTGCTAGGACACTTAATTAACGATTTTATTTTAAAGTATGCTTTCTATTTCATAACTCCAGATGCAGTAAAATGAAGGGATATTTGTTTTATTTTTTAAATTAAAGTCAGTCTAACAATTTGATTCAAATACATGCATAGAAAGACAATATTAACAATTTTTACCATTTGCTCTATCAAAGCTTATTTGTAGATGACTGTTTCTAGATTTTCTACTCCTAAAGTGAAAAAAATTGTATAGAAGAATTGTGCTTCTCGTGGAAGCTATTAGAAGGTCACACAAATACAGTATGAATTATTGCCACCGTATAAGCATGGTTGTGAATTTGCTGTGTGTCATCTGCTCTGGTAACTGCCCTGTACACGATCCAGCTCTGTCAGAAATGCATGGTAGCATATCCCTTCATGACAGAAATGCAAACATCTTCAGATTATCTTCAATTTATTCTAGGATAAGAGACACACACACCAAAAAAGGCTAAATTGTTACTTACACTACTCTGTGCAGTGTATTCAAAGTAAAATTGATGTAAAATTTGTTAACACCAAAATAAGCATCTTTCAGCTGAATGGAGTGCTCACACTGAGTTCATTCCCTCATCAGCTTACCATTACTATAACTAAAGCACCAGGGAAATTAAAAGAGCAGTTAATTATTTTTTCAAGACTGAAGAAGTGGCATTGGAGGGGAGTAATCTTTACTTCTTTTCTATAAATTGATTTTTAACATAACATGAAAAATTGGCTTGTCACCTCCCCTGAAAACAACTGAATAACAGAGTAACAGCAGAAAGTGATAATGAAACAGCAATAAGACTGTGCATGAACTGCCAAAAATAAAGTTCATGTAATATTGAGATAGCTTGCTTTAAGTATTTCAATGTACGTAAATGTAACAAAAGAAATGAAATGTCGGTAAATCCCTGTTTATGCTGACAGTTCAAAACCAGCTTTATCTCCAGTTTCTCCTCTGCTCATATGAATACATTGTGATCACTATATATACGTATGTATATCATTTTTAGGAATCTGGGACATGCAGTAATAGAAAATTTCAGTCAAACTTTTGCATTAATCTTGTCTACTGTAACATAAAAATACAGTATTATGTATTTTTATATAATAGAAAACAAATTAATGTTTTGCACCTCAAACTTCACCAATCAACCAAATAAAAATCCCCAAAGTAAAGGCTTCTGTGTATACGGTTCTATGCTGGGAAAAGAATAAAACAAGAAAGAAAATGTGAATTTTGTTACTGCACTATAGGAAATCTCTCAGACATGATGCAGTGGCAGAGTATACTCAAGAATTTCCATGATGAGCACGTTTTCAACAACTTTTTGAAAAGTTATTTTGTCGAGCCCATGAATTAGTGAAGCCAGTAAGAAATGTAGAGATAACCAGCACTTTTTAGTGAATGAAGAAAGTGTTTAATTTATTACAAAAATAGGCAGGTTGTGGGTAAATGATTAAAAGAGCTTCAGGTCAATCTAAAGGAGACCTAGAGGTAAATCCTTTTTTTCACAGATTTTCTGCCTGACCCTTGAAAGTAATTTAATCTATATGTAAATCCATATCCTACCATTCTCCAGTGGGTTGTCTCTTTTGTTTGACCAGACCATCTGTTCCCCAAGGCAAGAGCTACATCTCAGTACCTATTTGTGCAGAGGATGGCACCGAAAGGCGTTAACCTCTTGAGGTTGTTTTGGAATTGTGACAACAAATGTCAGACAGACTTTGCTATCACCATATATCATGTAAAAGTAGTTAAACACTTTATTTTATGTGAAATTTTCCAATCACATTTGGCGGGAAATATCTTCTCATTGCTCAGCTAACGCTCTAGGTTGATGGTCACGTTTCGGAAAGTCAGAATGTATTTTCCCTTTACCACTTAATCATATTGTTTCTCTAGAGACTTCAGTATAACTGCTGATGTTACCTGATAGTTGTTTTCAATTCTATATGTATTTTTATGGCTATTTGTAGATTATTTCTTTTTGTTTGGGTGACTAGGTGCAAGATTTTTTACTACAGAAGAAAAATACTTAATGGAGTTAGAAGTTAAATATTTACAAATGGTATATGAAGTTCTTTTTCTCTGGGTAAAGGGATCAAAGAACAGCAAGGGGTGTTTTTTCTTATTTTCTCCACCAAACAGATATTCTCTCATGTCTTCTTTCCTGGTATTTCACCAGTGTTGAAATAGTACAGTTCAGTAGTGGCACATGAGAAAGGGGCACTCTTACACCACAGAGGAGATTATTAGCCACCTATCTTAAAATAGTGCTATATTCTTCCAAATTTCAGTGAGATTTAATACAAACCATAGCAGTACTCTGAATATTAACTGAATGAATGAAAACAGCAACAAGAAAAACAAATGTGGGTTCCTCTATAGCACTGCAGAAATATTCCTGTTTCCACTCTGCTCTTGAATAATATTTTCAGTTTAGGATTTCTTTTAAAACTGGCTGTGCCATGTTTTCATTACCGTTGTTTCTCTATGATTGCTTTTTTTACATGGGTAATACAGAATAAGCTCACATCAGAAATGTCTCTGTTCTTCCTGTGTTTATTTTATTCTATCAATTAGTAGTTTGCTGACTGTGATAGTCCGTCCAGCAATGTGAATGTTGATATGCACATGCCAAAGAAATCTTGGGTAAAGCCTCAGCTCCTCAAGCAAATCAAAATTGTTATAAGCTTTAACCTTATTTCACTTGAAATTCATTTAATTCATGCTCCTAATTTAAAGAGACAGATGAGAATTTCGTTAAGAGATTCCAAAGTCCCTGGCTACCTTAAGAGTTTCTCCTCATGAACTTACATGGAAGAGTTATTTAAGAGTGTTGTGCAACTTCCTTAGCTGTGTTCAGGTTGATGCCATACGCAGAACAAGATATGTCTCAAGTAAGGTTAATGGTTCCCTCGGGAGAGGAAATGGTTGGTCCCTGGTTTTGACATGATTCATGTCAGATAGAGCTATTAGAAAGACAACAATAAAGCTTTCGTTTGAAGTGAGAAAGAGGTCTACTGCCCTTGAGAAAATGCTATGCTATACTCCTTGTATTCTAATGTCTTTCTCTCTTTATATATACATGCATATAAAAAATACGTAATAAGATTCAGATACTTAATCAAGCAAGAAGCTCTAACTGAGCTGTATAGTCTCTCTCTTTTGGTGCCACCTGATACGGTGTGGCGGGTTGACCCTGGCTGGATGCCAGGTGCCCACCAAAGCCGCTCTGTCACTGCCCCTCCTCAGCTGGACAGGGAAAAGAAAATATAACAAAAGGCTCATGGGTCGAGATAAGGACAGGGAGATCACTCACCAATTACTCTCATGGGCAAAACAGACTCGACTTGGGGAAAATTAATTTGATTTATTACTAGTCAAATCAGAGCAGGATAATGAGAAATAAAACCCAATCTTAAAAACACCTTCCCCCCACCCCTCCCTTCTTCCCAGGCTTAACTTTACTCCCGAATTTTCTACCTCCTCCCCCCAGCGGCGCAGGGGGATGGGGAATGGGGGTTTCAGTCAGCTCATCACACGTTATTTCTGCTGGTCCTTCCTCCTCAGGGGCAGGACTCCTCACACTCTTCCCCTGCTCCAGCGTGGGTCCCTTCCATGGGGTGCAGTCCTTCAGGAACAGACTGCTCCAGCGTGGGTCCCCCATGGGGTCACAAGTCCTGCCACCAAACCTGCTCCAGTGTAGGCTCCTGTCTCTCCATGGGTCCACAGGTCCTGCCAGGAGCCTGCTCCAGTGCGGGCTTCCCACAGGGTCACAGCCTCCTTCGGGCATCCACCTGCTCCAGCGTGGGGTCCTCCATGGGCTGCAGGTGGATATCTGCTCCACCGTGGACCTCCATGGGCTGCAGGGGGACAGCCTGCCTCACCATGGTCTTCCCCACGGGCTGCAGGGGAATCTCTGCTCCAGCTCCTGGAGCACCTCCTCCCCCTCCTTCTTCCCTGACCTTGGTGTCTGCGGAGTTGTTTCTCTCACATATTCTCACTCCTCTCTCTGGCTGCAACTGCGACTTGGAGCCAGCGGGCATTGACTTTATTGGACATAGGGGAAGCTTCTAGCAAATTCTCAGAGAAGCAACCCCTGTAGCCCCCCCAACTACCAAAACCTTGCCATGCAAACCCAATACATAAGGCATGCATGTTCTTGTCCCCAGCACCTGGTTGTGTCCAGCACCTTCACTCTCCAGCAAGGGCTGTGCCTGGCCCAGTCAGCTTACAAATGCTGACATGATTACCATGTCAAACAAATTGCAGTAAATACCCATATGCACTCCTTTAACACCATATACCAGCTTGTGATACAAGTGATCATGTGATGCAGGGATTAAAACATGATTCAAATCATCTCACAGTTGCTAGCATCTAAGAGCATGCACACAGTTTCAGTGGTTCACCTTGTGTTCAGTAACATTTTAGGTAACAGTGAACTGGCTCTATATCTTTTATTTTGCATGGCATATGTATATACAAAAGATTCAGACTTTGTGAAGCACAACTTGGCTTTTGTGGGGTGGTGGGAACATGCAGCTTACTCTCTAGTAGCCTGTGGAGGTATTTGCTGTGAACTGTTTATATGTGACAGAGGAGATGATAACCGTTTTTAACCCTGACACTTATCATATGGTCAAGGCTGCCAGGGAATAAACATCAGCCATCCTGCCTGCAACTCAGATGTACCATACCTTAATCACAAATACAGAACCAGAACTGGAATAGGTAATTTTGTCTTACATTTAAGATCGCCTACATTTCTCAGTTATTGGTATTTTGTGCTAATATGCTACCTATTTTCATGACATGTGTTGTGGTGTCGTGGTTTAACCCCAGCCGGCAGCTAAGCACCACGCAGCCGCTTGCTCACTGCCCCCCACCCCTGGGATGGGGGAGAGAATCAGGAAAAAAACTCGTGAGTTGAGATAAAGACAGTTTAATAGGACAGAAAGGAATGAAAAACAATGATAATGATAATAATAATAATATGACAATAGCAATACTAAAAGAATTAAACTATACAAAGTAAGTGGTGCACAATGCAATTGCTCACCACTTGTTGACCGATGCCCAGTTAGTTCCCGAGCCGCGATCCCCCCTCCCAGTTAACTCCCCCCAGTTTATATACTGGGCATGATGTCATATGGTATGGAATAGCTCTTTGGCCAGTTTGGGTCAGCTGTCCTGATGGTGTCCCCTCCCAGCTTCTTGTGCCCCTCCAGCCTTCTTGCTGCCTGGGCACGAGAAGCTGAAAAATCCTTGACTTAGTATAAACACTACTTAGCAACAACTAAAAACATCGGTGTGTTATCAACATTCTTTTCCTACTAAATCCAAAACACAGCACTATACCAGCTACTAGGAAGAAAATTAACTCTGTCCTAGCCGAAACCAGGACATGTGGTTTAGGCCCAGCCAAAAACAAAGCACCATGCGGCCGCTCGCTCACTCCTCCCCCCATCATGAGATGGGGAGGAGAAAATATAATGAAAAGGCTTGTGAGTCAAGACAAGGACAGGGAGATCACTCACCAATTATGGTCACCGGCAAAACACTTGATTTGGGGAAAAACAGATCAAATTTAATTTGTTACCAAACAAATCGGAGTAGGATGATTAGAAATAGAACCATATCTTAAAAACACACCTTCCCCCCACCCCCCCTCCTTCCCAGGCTCAGCTTTGCTCCCGATTCCTCTACCTCCTCCCCCCCAGTGGCGCAGGGGGATGGGAATGGGGGTTGCGGTCAGTTCATCCCACATTGTCTCTGCTGCTCCTTCCTCAGGGGAGGACTCCTCACACTCTTCCCCTGCTCCAGCGTGGGGTCAGCTCTCCATGAGTTTCTCCAGCTCAAGTCCTTTCCACGCACTGCAGTCCTCCGTGAACTGCTCCAGTGTGGGCTTTCCCACAGAGTCACGGCCTTCTCCAGGCCCAGCCACCTGCTCTGGCATAGGGTCCTCCACGGGCTGCAGGGGAATCTCTGCTCCACCATTAAACCTCCATGGGCTGCAGAGGGATAGTCTGCCGTCTCACCATGGGCTGCAGGGGAATCTCTGCTCTGGTGGACCTCCTCCCTCTCCTTCGTCACTGGCTGCGGTGACTGTTTCTCTCACACCCCACTCCTCTCTTCACTGCTGGTCTTTTTTTCAGCAGTCTTTTTCCCCTTCTGAAACATGCTCTCACAGAGGCGCTACCACCGTTGCTGATGGGCTCAGCCTTGGCCAGAGGTGGGTCTGACTTGGAGCCAGGGAAGCTTCTAGCAGCTTCTCACAGGAGCCACCATGTAGCCCTTCCCCCGCTACACAAACCCCCGCCACACAAACCCAACACACATGACACAATGGGTGTCCCACAAAATTAACAACTGAAAATCAAAAGGTAAGTGAGGATTCAAATTTTTTATGCAAATGTAGCATTTTCTACAGAGGTAGGACGCACTTTACAAAATAATACAATTTAAGAAATTAGCATTTGAATGTTGCTTTGATGGAAAAATCTTTAAGCAGTTCATACTTTTCATTTTACATAATTCACTTTGACAAAAAAAGCTTTTCCTTTATCTTTAGCCTATTCAGCTTGCTCAAAATCAATGTCGACAGGAAGCTGCCAAATCGTTAGAACATTACTTTTATTTTTTGTAATCCCAAACGATTACTATGTTTAATGTACATAGGAATAAGGACTGAAAGGAATTCAGAGATCATCTAGCCCAGTCTCCCACATTTGAAGGCTGTTATGTCATAATATTTTTCATAAACTTTGCAAGCTTCATATAAAATGAGCTTGCTTTTGGCCCCCAAAGTTCCTCACAGAAAGCTTTCCAGACCCTCTTTTCTCTCATAGTTCAGCCTAAGTATATTCACGGCCACTGAATATACATTTGCTCTTCTGCCAGCATTGTTCTTCATCCTGAATAGCTTTTCTCCCTCTCTGCAATTTGCCCATACTAATGTATTTATAGAAAACAATTATATATCCTCTCAGTCTTTGTTTCACTGGGCTAAATCCTTATGCCTCTGAGCTCTCATAATCTCTCCTGATAAAATAGGCTCTCTTGGCCACAGGTTATTAGATAAATTTCTTTGCATTTTTTCCACGTTATAGAAAATCCCATAAGATCATGAAGTTGAGGGTTTGGGGGAGTATTTGGGTTGAGGAGTTTTTTAAGCTTTTCTAGCTTTGTGAGAAATACTTGCCTGATAAGATGTACAACTGCATCTGTATTTTATCATTGGCTCCGAATGAAGAATATATTGTGATCTTTTTGCTTAGTCATTTTCAGTTGGTGGCAGCCAGATTATTACAGAAAATCTTTTGATTAGTCCCTTCTGGTTAGTCACCGATATCACACAACTACCTGATTTTTGACATAGCTTAAATGCATGACTTCCACTCAAACTAAAAAATACCTTAATGTTCTTGATCCTCGATAGTTCCATTTCTTTTTGTGTGGTATCCCATTTTCCCTCACTGTAGTGATGCTTGCAATACTGTGGCCATGCACTCCACCCTAGTATACTCTTCTCCTATTTTGCGCCATGACCAAGGTTTGCAAAGGGGCAAGCTCCTTTGCTTAGCTGTGCTGTTACATCTGGCAGCTCCAATAAGCTATGTTGAAAGGTCTTAGCTGGGAGCACGGAATGTGACGACTGAACCTTGTCTTCATATCCTCAAATCCCAGTGTGATCTCCAGCCACTTCTGGCTAGACTACACCTCTTGACCTGAAACTTTCTCTTCTAGAGATGGTATCCAATGACACTTTGTGTAAAAATAGCATTGCCTATGTGCCTACATATATGTGTACCTGAACATAAAAAGTATCTCAGGGATTCTGGATGCAATTGTCTTTCTATCACTTCAGGTTAATTCATGCATTGTCTCAGTTATCTTTTCACTTTCCCTTCCTCTAACTTCAAAGCAAAATACAAAATCTGTGAACCCTAAATGCAGACCCCCTTACATACTTTGCTGAACTTTCCAGGAATGTGATTTGTAAACGATGTTAAGCCTTTTGCTAGGTTCTCAGTGATAAACCATCAGTCAGCCATGAAGAGGGAGGCTTCCTTGTTGTCATATCCACACTAAAAAATCTCCTATTTATGGCATACTGCTCTAAATAGACCCTGCAAACTTCAGCCAAAACACAGACCAGCCAACTGTGATCAAGTAAATCGCCAAAAAGCTTGACAAACAACATTCAGCTGGCCAGAGGACAGGGTCTGCCAAAGACGCATCAACTGTTAGTGGTACCTTAAATTAATTGCTTCATCTTTAAAATAATTACATTTTACTTCCCAATATGGGGATATAATTTCAATTGCCATTGAAACGTGTAGTATTTAAACAAATAAAAAGTGTTAAGGAAAACATAAAGGTATACTTTAACATGTATGTTGATTCTTTCATGTATTTTTTCCAATATCTATTTCCATTGCATTCATACTATGTTGTTACATCACTTGGTCCAATATCTTAGAGACTATTTAGTTGTTTTTATGAAAAAGAAAAATTGTTGGGAATTAGATAATTTTGAAGAAATCTTGCAAAATGCTGCTTCTGAACATGTTAGGAATCAATCGGTTCTTTTTTCTTGCCAGCTTTTTGTCCAAAAGTATGTCTCTATAGTCTGTGGCCGGTCATCGTACCAATGCCTCTTTTTCTACTGTTCTTTCTCAGCTCTCTGGTGATCTCTGACATACAGCTCCACACAGATTAACTCACAGCATTCAGTCCAGTCCTTGGACATCTGACAGTTCCCAAGTTGTGGCTTTCTGTCATTTTAGCTATCATTAAACCAAGAGGCATTTAACAGTTTCCTTGTTTAGCCTGAGTAAAGAGCAATATGCATTTTCACCAAATGCATATAGATTGTCTGTAGATCACCAGAAAAATTTAATGGAAGCTGTGCAGTATCTAGCCCACCAGCATTATACTGAATATTTATATAGAAGATGCATGCAATTCAAATTAATATTATGGGTTCATCTTAGAAAGTCTCAGGTGGGCTTAATGGTGTTCTTTTAATTAGAAGACCAACTTAGGATGTCATGATTTTTACTTCTGCCTTTCAAACCTGAGAATTTGAAATGGATTCTTTGAAACTAAAGTTACCATAGCAAATTCTCCTATCACTGGCATGGCTACACAAGAAATTTACACCAGATTACCTTAGCTAAGTTTATTAAATTTGTTTAGCTGCACCACTGCATATATCTATATTTGTTCTTACTCTGCTTTAATTTAGCTGAAAGTGACTGATTGTAGGTCTAAATCTAACCATAATAATATACAGTATCAATTAAGAAAAAGAGGATTTAGTGAAATCACATCTCTTGTAGTCAATAACTGAGGGCAACGTGGTCCTCTGGTACTCATGTTTAGTTTGCCATGATCTCCACTGATTAGAAGAGACACACTAGCATTAACCCTAATCATGTACCCTTTTCCTAATGCCTGGTTTTGGGGAATAGAGACAGAGAAGGTAAAAGCCATGAAAGTGTCACAAAGCTATAAGGCACTGGGAATAGTTCAAAACAGAGTCTAAAAGTGGTCACCAAAGAGCAGGACAAAAAACAGGAGAAGAGAAAAGGTTCTCTGTAGCTGAGAATGCCTTTGAACACTCACCACAGTAAAACAGCCTTTGAAGGAGAGTGCACAGTTCAGGAATTGCTATATTTTCCTTACAACTGAACCATTACAAGAACTGCCACAGCCAGCAGCCATTCATTTAATTCTGTGCTCATTGCTTATTATTGACAGGGCTGCTAGATAAGTTAAGGCTCTCCTTTTCTGCTGTGTTTGCTCATCAGCTGGTGAGAAGTGCAGATAGTTGATGGACAGCACTCAGGCAACTAACCCATAAAGTGAGAGCATACATGATTTAAGAAACAACATCTGTAAATAAAAAGAGATGGTCTGTGCTAAGATTCGGTGGGTATTTGCAAGGCTTGGAGTCTGCAACTTTTTCTTGGATAGATGGGCATTGTTCATTTTTAAGTCATAGCAACAACCTCCATCAGTAGAGTTACAGCTGGCAGATCTGTTAATGCAAGAGAAATCCTTTTTGTAAGAAGGTCACTTGGTGGTTTCTGTGTCATAAGAGCAACGCTACTGTTGGGATTAGTAAAAAGACCGTTATGTGACAGAGCTCTGCAAGCTTCAAAAAAGTTTGAAGTCTCAAATTAGAGAAGCCTCCCTAAGCCTTTTCAGCCCTATGGGAGACAAAGGTTTCCTGCAGATTAGTACTCTGACACTGACTGCACTGGAAGGCAAAACCTCACCACCTGAGATGGCCTAAGAGGCAGAGTTTGAGGCTGATTGTTGGAGGCAACCTTGACTTGTTTGAACAGGCAGATCATGACGGAACTCAGTCCTGAAGTTCAGTCCTCTCTGTCCTCATTAGGCACAGATAAATAAGCTTGGCTGATGGATGCAGAGCAAGGTGTTTCACTTAAGATTTCTGTGATCCATGTGCAGAGCACAAGGAGGTAGTCTGCTCCGAAAAGTCTCTCATAGAAAGAGGGAGATTAGCCTGAACGATGTCTGGGAATTGAACCTCCTGTGGTTTTACATGGAAACAGAAATGAAAACAACAAAAAAGATCATTTTTAGGATTTGACAAAGTAAAGGTGCCTGGAATAGCCTAGGAAGGGAAATTCAGACTGAGCCACTGCAGCACATCTTGAAAATCTCATTTTTAATGAATCCTAGAGACAAAGAGGCAAATCATGCTGGAGACCTCCTAATGTCCATGACCTTAAGCAGAGAATTGGATTTGGATGGATCTTGTCTGACAGGTTAGGCAGTCACTTACCAGCTTGTAAAGTTTCAGACCTGCAGGCTAAATATTGGCATAGCTTGATAGGAAGATTTAAAATAAGTGATGCTGGTGAGGGAAAAAAAAAAAAGCTTTTGCTTAGATTAGGTGATCTGACAGTTTAAAAAAAAAGACGGAAGATAGAACGACTCTGCAATCAAAAAGAAATATTAAAAAAAAGTCTTTACATAATAACAAAGCCTATTTGAAATGAGAAAAGCTATAAATAACTCTTAGGGATAAGACAAAACAGATGAAACTGAAGTGTCATAAGTTGCAAAGAAAAACTATAATGATACATCCATAAATGGATTTAATTTCTTTGAGGTAGAAAGGAAACAAAAAGGAAACAATACTTGTGAAATGAGATTTGAAAATTAAAGATAAAATACAAATATTTTTGTTGCAGTCCATGTTAAAGTGTTTTTGTTAAAGAGAGAAAAGGGAAGAGTAGGCAGAGGATAAGAATAGAAGGAAGAGAATAATCTTCCCAAATACTTGCTGTATTTTTGTCTTGTGTTTCTTATCATTCTTTGGCTGCAGGTTTTAGCTTGTAGCTTCCGAAACAGTGTGGACTGCCCTAGTGACTTGGTAGAGTGAGGTTGATGAACAGCTTTCCCACAAGTGGGTTTTAATAAAAAACTCTTTGTGGCCTATAATCCCTACAAAAGGCAGAGCTTCCAAATATATTCAAGATCTTCCTCTCCTGGGAATTTTCATGATTGGGAGAGGAAAGTATTTTCCTTGTGAGAAGGTATTTTGTATTTTCCTTTCATTTTCAGGTTGGGAGAACTGCTAATAAGTGGAAAGCAAGCTCTATGTGGCCTTCTCTGAAACAACAGTATGGAAAAAAAAATAGCATTTTTATATACTTTTTTTTTTTTTTGTCTGGATGTTGAAGATATTGTTAACTATAACTATGTAAATAAATGGTTCTCAAAATAAAATTTGGAAGAAGTAATCATTTTGCATCAATCAAAATGAATTTAATTTGATTTTCATGAAAGCAGTGTTTTGGCTGGAAAAAAACATGCGATTTATATGTTCATATTTGTTTCAGCATGTTTTTTTAACTTTTTTCGATTAATTACACATTTTCATTCACTTTTTCTTCTTGTGTGACATTATGAATCAAGTCTGATGAATTTAGTTAACCACAGTCTGCATGTGTGGACTTACAGAATACGATCTTCACCAAATATGCTTCCTCAGCTCTTGTTATAAAAGCACAAGTCCAGAGATTTTTTAGTCAGTAGATTTGTCTACTAGCAAAAGGTGACAGAAGGAAGCACCCCCCACTGAGGCCACTCGGTTCAAATTGTCCAAGTGACAAAAAGTCCCACTGGCAAAGAATTGCTTGCTTATACCCACCTCTCCCCCACTTTTAAAAAAATTGCTTGAGCTTGAAAATCCAAGTTTTAGACTGGATCCAAAATACAAAACACCATATTTTTATCTCAGATTTTTCAGCAATAAAACTACAACTTCCTATCTTCCTGAGCATAGGAAAGCAATTACATTTGTAATATGGTTCATCTCAGAGGCCTAAGATAGGTGAAAATTGGAAATAATTGAAGACTCTGTTCTGTCTATGTTACAGTCTAGGAGCTTAACTTACTTTTAGAACCACACAGAATCTGATCTGAGTGAGAAAGAGCTGGGAGATGGCCTGATGCTGAACTGAGGATCTGGGAAGAGGAATAAGTATAGACCTAAATTAGAAATTAGATCAAATGCAACCAGACCTGTCAAAGGTAGACTTTGACACATTCTGATGTTATTCTTTGTTAAAAGAACTATTTTTCATACAGATAAAATACATAGGATCTATTAGTGTTGTCATACGACAAATCATTTTCTTCCAGGCATTAGTACAAGAACTATGAGAAATGTAAATAGAAATGAGCATAGCTTGTGCTGATAATATGGTGGAAAAAACAGAAGAACCTTTGTACATTTGGGGGGATACATTCTATATTATTTTCATTAATGACTGTGGTAGAAGAATACACATTTCATAATGAAATATGTTAATGGCACAAATGTGGTCTCCTTAATTCTAAGAAGAGTTGGATTCCATATGCTTCTTCCTGTGTTATAGGAATACAATATATAATTATAATACTGATCACAGAGTGATCAGTAATCAATGTGAAGTAAAAGGGATTATTTTTAATAAGAAGACTTTTTGATATATGCTTGGAGCTCACTGCATGTAAGCAGCTGAATAGGAATTAAACTTGCTTGATTAACTCCTTATGGAGTAACTGTTGGCTGTGAACAGCACATGGCTGTGAAAAAGGTAATTATTTTAAGTCTGGCAAGATACATCCAGAAAAGATAAGGAAAAAAAAATATTCTGTTGATGGAAGGCTGACATAATTCCATCTGAAAGAAACCGATTTCAATCAGATGTCATCACCCAGTCTTCAAGAATGATTAAGGCTGAAACAGATACAGAGGAAGACATCTAAGCACTGAAACTGAAGGACCTATTTTTAGATGCAAGAAGAGTACAGCTTCTTTTGTACAGCCCAGTGAGATGATGACTAGGACAGGATATAGTTCTTTGTTCTGAAGAAAAAGTGGGATTTATACACCCATCCACCACACTCACCATCAGGTTTTAGTATTGAGATCTCTGGTGGGAGCTGAGGTCTGCAAGAGAAGACTTTATCCTAGTATTTTACCTTCACATAAAAATCATTCAGTGACATTATAGCTTCTGCATTTACTGCACTCTGGTACTAGTAATTTCATTGGTTCTGTATTCATGTAAGTAACTGCATTAATGGGTTGGATTGCTCATAACTGGACTTCAATTTTACACCGTACAAACGGTCTTTACCTTTCAAGACTTGCTGATTTTATTTTGTAGTTGATACTTTGCCCTCACGAGACCATGAATATTATCTGAAATGCAGGTGGTAGACTTTGTGCTGAGCTTCTATATACATCAGGTACTTCAAGCTGATAAATCTTTGTTGGATGGTAAGATGAAGCTTTCAGGAATATGATGGAGAGGTACTGCTATCTCTGCATTCTCTCCCTCAAGCACTATGCATTTTTGTGATCTTAAAAAAGGATAATTTTTATGGGAGATCTGCCATTCTGAGATTATTTAGGGATACCAGGTGCAGTTGACATGCTGAAGCTCCTAAAACTGGTTAATTATGAGGATGCTATTTCACCCTTGGCTGAAATATTTGGTGTTTAAGGCCTTCAGCGTAAGCAAGTTAACACCTTGCTCTCATCACTGGGTTGTTTTTAATTGCATTTTCAGACTTCATAGCCAAGTGGGTTATGTCTGGTCTCAGTGCATTCTCAAAAACACGTTACAGTCCTCCAGTCTAAATGACTATATTCTCTTCTTATGCAAACAGCACAAGCATTGACAAAGATCACCTGCTGGCATGGTGATAGGAGGATTCCCCCCCACCCTGCCCCAGCAGTTTATAAACATGCTATTTCTGCGTCTTGCAATCTAGGCATTTTAAATCATCACCAGCAAAAAAGTAAGGAATTGTTACTATCATATATGGTAAAAGTCATATTTATTTACCATCTAAAAATATTCTAGGATATCCTGAAACTTAAATTAATGGCAGACTTAAGAAGTTGCTTTTCTTAAAACCTAAAGGTAAGAATAAAAGAAAAAGATGTTAGGTTGAAAGAAATTAAACTCCCAATGCAGTCACGAGCCTAGAGGTCTACAGATTTGATTAATGAAACTTTTCAAGATACAGTCAAGTGATATCTGATAAATAAAGTAAGCATTTTGATTTAATTATACTAGAAAAACAAAATGTTTTAAAAATCATCTGAGTATTTCTCTAAATGTGAACAATTAGCTCCTTCCTAGCAACAACTAGTGGGAAATTTTTTCATGTCTTTGTTGATTTAGAGTGATCCCAGGGGACACAATACAAACAGAAAGCAAGCTTAGGATATGATTGTGGCTTAGAGTATCATTGAGTCTTCACTTTGAGGAAACATATTGCCAACTTTAGATATGTAGCAGTTGACCAGCAGACATATTTTTTGCACCATTCTAGGAACCACTTTGACAAATACTACACTTACAGCCATTCTTGGCATACATTTGTTCTGACTCACCTGTAGCAGTCAGAGTACATAAGGAACTAACAAACTACCTACGGCTGATAATTCAGAAGTTAAGCACATTAGCTTACATTGAACAGAATTACACAATTGTCTCTGTAAAGTTCTTCATTCAAAGACTGCGTTGGTAAAATGGGGGATTATAAAAACCACACCTTAAATAAAGTCTTATTTTCTTCAGATTCAGCATTGCTGTGTATCTTCACTTTCTACTATTCAGTTTCATGCATACCCAAAACTTTACAGCAAGATTCCTTAATAAGAAATATTAATATATCTTGACAAAACTCTACTTGTTATTCTGTACTCTGACTGTAGTGTTCTTTATTCTGCAGTCCAATGCATGTCATGAACACTCTCTTGAAGCACTCAGTAGGTTCTCAATCTCTCTCAGGACAAGAACTCTTTCCTTTTTCCCATGGCTCACTGCTTTACAAATTCTTTGACTTTTTCAAGGCTAATTTTGACTCTCCAGTGGTTTGGGAGTTTTTTTGATCCAGTTTTGGCTACAATGTGGTCCAAGATTAGAAGACTACTTCCTCTGCTTTACCAGTCACATGTTTTCGTATAATTTATTTTTCTACAGTTTATTTAAAGGTACATCTCCTGATCTGCTTCATATACGTATGGAATGCTATATTATTTATCTTTTTTTGAAATACCACATAATTCTTACTGCCAAAGATAACTAAGAGCCATTAAATACAGCAATCATGACCTACTGTGCCAGCCAATAGTCTCTTAAACAAGATTATGAGTTAGGAACCTCATTTGCACAAGGCTTAGTGCATATTCAGTAGGGATAGGTTAATTCAGCCCAAGTGTAATCTCAATTAACCTGTGGAAGTGCTCCCCCACCACTGACAACTGACAGAAGCTAGGGAAAGTAGGAAACTAATACAGCTTCCTTACTGAAGTGAATAAATTAATTGCAACGAGTTTGGACAACCAGTGCAGTAGAACTGGTTATTGTGAGAAATAAGTCTTCCTGCTGATTGTCTGTCTTTTCATTTACAGATTTCTAAGGAGGCACTTTGCTAAATCTAGTCAAGTCATCATACATTTTTTCAAGTTAATTCCAGATCAGGGTTTTGATTAGTTTGTTCTTCCATTCTTGTGTTTATTTTCCACTTTCCTCTGGGATTACTCAGTTTCAAGAAGTCATTGCAGTCCTGAGGTGCTGAAAAGAAATTTAATTTGGTTAATGAAAGAATTCCACAGTAACAGAGCATGCCTTTTACAACACCTTTCTTCCAGTCTATTTGGCCTAGGAAGCTATAACTGTAAAATAGCTATATCTCTGCAGGACTAAGATATAGATCAAGCCTATGATCTGAGCTACCAAAAGAAGTATTTATCAGTTGGGATATTTTTAAACCCTAATCCAGACCATGATCATATTGTGATATGTCACTATGTTGCAGGAAGGCTACATCTAGAACAAAGTGAAGAAAGAATAATGAAGGGTTATGCCAATTGATTAATGAACTCTACTGAAACTAATGCTTGTTTGCAGAAGTAATCAACACTTCAAAGAGACTGGCAGAATTCTTGTAGAAAGAGCTTTGAGGGATGAAATTATTTTGAATACTGTTGTTGTGTTTTAACCCCAGCCAGTAACTAAGCACCACACAGCCGCTCACTCACTCCCCCCTTGGTGGGATGGGGGAGAGAATCAGAAGGGTAAAAGTGAGAAAACTCGTGGGTTGAGATAAAGACAGTTTAATAGGGAAAGCAAAAGCCACGCATGCAAGAAAAGCAAACCAAGGAATTCATTCACTACTTCCCATCGGCAGGTGTTCAGCCATCTCCAGGAAAGCAGGGCCCCATCACACGTAATGGTTACTTGGGAAGACAAAACACCATCACTCCAAACGTCCCCCCCTCCTTCTTCCCCCAGCTGTATATGCTGAGCATGACGCCATCTGGTATGGAATATCCCTTTGGTCAGTTGGGGTCAGCTGTCCCAGCTGTGTCCCCTCCCAACTTCTTGTGCACCCGCAGCCTCCTCGCTGGTGGGGTGGGGTGAGAAGCAGAAAAGACCTTGACTCTGTGTAAGCACTGCTCAGCAGTAACTAAAACATCCCTGTATTATCAACACTGTTTCCAGCACAAATCCAAAACATAGCCCCATACTAGCTACTATGAGGAAAATTAACTCTACTCCAGCCAAACCCAGCATATTCTCCACCCCTTTTTCTATACCATTTACATCATGCTCAGATCTCACACTATCCAATACATTCTCATTACCCACCACCACCCTTCCCATCCTTTGATATAATACACAGATATCGTTCCCTTAGCCTATGGACCATCCCTGTGACATGTCTGTAAAATGTCCATAAATGTCCACAAAATGTCCACTGAGTTAATTTAGTCCATGACTTTGGGCTCCACCTGTTATGGTGGTCACTCAGGACAGGAGAGGTGGTGTGTTGCATGGAGTTATTGGGCACCAAAGCCAGCTCAGGTCAGGTCGCTGCTGCACTTGCACTGTTTCTTGTAAGACTTGTCCTCCACTGGTTCAGGTGGTTCCTGCTATAGTAATTCCTAGAACATGTAACTGAACTCATGGGTTACAATAATTAAAAGGTATTTCCATTACGGTCTCCACCTCTGGTCCCTTTGGGCCAGGTTATAGGGTTTAACATCACAATGAACTCCTCCCCTTGCCCCTAGCCTGGCTAGCAACAAGGGGTTTCTGCTATAGTAATTCCCATAACATTCAACTCAAATCCCGGGTTACAATAACTTAAAGGTATTTCCATTACTATCTCCACCCTTGGTCCCTTTGGACCAGACTGTAGGGTTTAACATTGCAATCAGCTCCTCCCCTTGCCCCTGCTCCAGCTTGAATTTATCCACAGACTGCAGTCCCTTAGAGGAGTACCTGCTCCGAGTGGAGCCTTATCTATGAGCCACAGTCTCTGACTGTTTTTCAGTCACTAGAGAACAATACAACCAAATCATCCCTCTCCCCTCTCCTCTCTCCCTTTCATGCCCTGTAGAGATTATTTTAGTTGACTTTTATTTCACCTAGGTCATTGTCTTAGAAATCTTAAAACATCCATATACTTTATAGGATTAATTGTACAGTTGTTTTTGGACAGTTTTGATTCCAAGGTTATTCTCCCTTTTCAAGAACCCATCTTGTATTAAAAATACGATTCATACTTTACTATTACAGTTGAACATATTTAATGTATGTGTTTGGAAGTTCTATTGGGGATCTTAGTATGGGCAGATTCTTCTAGATATTAGTGGTTTATGAATCTCACAAAGAGAAAAGTCCTGTTAGAAATAAATGTAAAGATAAGTAATACAAATTGATTTGAACAGAGCCTGGAAAACTTTAAGCATGTAATGAAAATAACTATGCTAAATCTTGCATATTCTCTGTTGGTAACATAACTGGGGACTGCAGTACACAAAAAGTGAGCTGCATGAAAAAATAACTCGTTTTCTTGGTCTGAATAACAGGGGAAAAGAAAATTCCACCTAATGTAAAGTGAATGTCAAGGCATTTGTATAGGAGGGAGAAGGGGCTGAACTTTTTATTGTGCTATTTAAAGCATGACCTTTACTTCTGTATTTCAGTTGTTAATGTAGGTGGCAAAGTAGCTTACTAGCAGAGACTCCAAATCACACAAGACAAACCTTCTGAGACTAACATATTTTACCTTGAAAGTCTATTATACATTTCCTCAGACCTCCATTACCAGAGTAATTTGCTACCCAGTGAAAGGAAGGAGTAATAACTTCTCTTCATTCACAGAGCTAATGAATATTGTTATATTCACAAGTATTGAACCCTCTGTTAATCTCAGTTCAGTGGCTAAAGGTTTACATTAGAGTTATACTTAAAATGAAATAAAATGTCCTTGCTTCCCCTGATCATTATTTGATAAAAGCCAAGAATATTGTGAAATGAGTTTCAGGGAAGTCTCTTGCAGTGTCTACAAACACGAGGCCAGCACGACTAGTAAAAGAAAAAAAAAAGTATGTTTAGGTCTTTAATTATCGATATTTTACTTAAACACATTCATATTCATTATCTATTGACATATGCACATATATAATTTAGTATGACAAAAATGCCTGAAAGAGCACACTGATACTGGCATGAATGTTTTCCTAAATGAATGGATCAGCTCAATGTCTAATTTTGAGAGATCAAAGGTGCATCTTTTACATACCACATAAAGGGCCAAATACCTTATACTTTTTGTGTATATAGAAATTTTATACCACTGACTCTTTGCATTAGTCTTCCATAATCATAAAGTCATGAAGAGGATATATTTAGGGTGTTTAAGGAACTTTATTCTGTTTCAGTATAAAAATTCTGCTAGAATAGTTTAATTGTGTTTCTGCTTTTATACTTTTATTTTTTACATTATGGGGTACTGTGGTAGGGGGCTTTTTGGAGGAAGAATTGAACATTAAAGCCATAATTGATACTGTATTTTAAATCCTAGCTGGAATTTTCCAACGTGTTCTCCCTTCGAAGTGATTGCCATGCTCTCTAATCTCCGTATCTTGTAATGCTCTGCAACCCTTAATTATTGAACAGATTTTGGTAAAAAAAACCAACCAACCAACCAACCAAACAAAAGACCATGGTTATGCAAAAAGATTTTCTCAGTAATACCTGAAATCCTTAAGGGGGGCGGGGGGGGGGGGGGGGGGGGGGCGTTGTATGTTCTTATAATAGGATCTTTAAATCAAGGTAAATCTGCCCTTAATCCTGAAATGAATTCCAATTCCATTTGAGGATAACTTTTTCCTGGAGCTACTGCTTATTTACCCAAAGGTATATCAAGGCAGTTAACACTAGTCTTTTACCTTGAAGTTCTTTTTCTTAAGGCTTCCTTTTTAGTGTAGTCATGACAGAAGCAATTATTTTCACAGAATCCATTGTCAGTTTTGCAGGAATACACTGTGTGTTGAGAAAGATCTTTGAGTAATTAGTGTAATGCAAGTTATCTCTAAAGCTCAGATACACTCCATAAACCTGAACACTGTTAGCTGTTATGTCCATACTAAATCTTAGTATAGCATGTCCTCTATCAAAATTTCACAGTATTCAATAATAAAATTGACCACAAGAAAATTATGGGTGTTAATGTTTTTAGAGTCCTTCTAATTGCAGGTAATACAACCTAGCCCAAAGTGGTTAAGTCTCAAATGAAGAGCAGGAAATGATGTCTTCTAAAACCTGATTAAAGAGATTTTAATTATCTGAGACGTGCAACAATTTCTTTGTTTTCTTTTAAGTACATAATTTAGAACTGTCAGAAGAAAGCTAGAAAATATAAAAAGTAAGTGTGTGTTGTTTTGTGTACAACTTTTGATTGGATTATTATCTATCAGCTGGTCTGTAATGCTGATTATAAATTAATAGAGGTTTATGTCTGTTCTGTATGTGATTCGTCATCTTTTATTACTTGACTTCAATCAGATCAAAAATCTCTATTCTAGCAACAGATTTGCCAGTAGTGCGATACATTAATTGCACTTCACTGAATCAAAGCTGTGTACTTCATACTGGAGTGGCAGATTTTAATAATAAGGTTAATCAAAGAAGCTCATGTGCACACAATGTACTTCTTAGTGTAGCGTGCAATAATTCTGGTCTATCTCACATAAGGCAGATGACATACATGGTATACAAAGAGATCTACTTGATTGATTGACATGAAATAAGTTTTATTCTGGAATTCCTAAAAGCATGTACATTCAAGAGAAACGCATACTAGGCCAAATCTTAATGAATGTACATTGTAAAGGATCATTGATTAAGACTACTGTCTTAATTGTGTAAGGTTCTTCCCATGCTCTAGAGGCAGACACAATGCCTAAGGCAGATCAGCCACGTTTATTAATGGTGCCTATTTTATTATTAAAGACAGAATGAACAAAGGCAATTAATAAACAATGGTTTATTGGAGTGCTTTCAACAGAAATTAACCTTTTTAATAATGTATAAGGTAGTATCAGAGACATTAGTATTGTATTCCATCTAAAATTGTACTGAAACTGGTCTTCAAATGAACTTCTCCTCTCAGCATATGACAGATAACTAAAGAGTTTAAAGAAGCTCAGTTTACAGAAGATATTGCTCAGTGATTTCTGCAATATGTAATCTTTTCAAGCTAGACAGAAAGGAAAGATGTAGGAGGTGTAGAATAATCCCAGAATGAGAACACTTAGGAAATGATGCCCAGAAATCAGAGATACAGATCTCATAAAGAAGTTGTCTTGTTCTGATCATGGGATAATGGAAGAAAAAAAAAGACTGTTTTATAAATTTTGTTTCTGTTGACCATGTTGCCATATATACAAATACCTTAACTCCTGACTGACGACAGTGTGTTAGACATTAAATGTGTTAAATTTGTGCTTCTATGCAATAAAACAGGTTGAATATTTGCAACATGCCACCCCCCCCAAAAAAAAACCCAACCCAAAATAAAATCAGGAATAAAATCAACTAACCAACCAACCCAGCAACAACAGCAACAAGGACCACTGCTTGTGGTCAAGTATGAATGCAGTCATCTCCTGCATGCAGCTTTATTGGTGTCACAGTGCTCAGGATCTCATCCCAGGTACACTAACAGCACCTGACACGAACAAAAGCAATAACAATGAAGACTACACGGACTATTGACCTTGGTGACAATTAACAATGCAAAAACCAGAAAGTACTGCTAGGAATTTTTGATGTCTTGGAAATATGTACCTTGTGATAACTACTTTTGTTCTTAACAGTGATTTCTGCAGTTACTAAACATCTGATTTCTTGTGGCAATGTCATCTGAACAAGGACAATGGAGATTTGTATGTTAAGTGAACTTTGTTGTTATTTACCTCCTCTACTGAGAAAAACGGATGCCTTTCTTTCCTCTAACCTCACTGAGCACACACTTCTTTCTGTGTCTTGATTTGGTCATTCACTGACTCAGTTTTTGCTTGGGAGGATCTTTTTTGAACCTTCAGCTCATGACCATAGAGTGTGTTAGTTACTAGTTAACAGTGCTGAATGTGCTACTGTTTTTTCATTAGGAAAGTTTCAGATTTAAAGATTTAAAGGTGGACAATAAGTCTTCTATTCTATTTTTTAACATTTTTTAGAATTCACTATTATTAATAGGGATTTAATTTATGTTTCAGATGAGTACAGCTGTTACCTTCCCTCACAAAGGTCTTTCAGCCATCAGAATAATCATTTAAAAATTAAATAATTATGAAATAAGTTCTTAAAAAGTCTTCACAAACACTTGCTTAACATTTGGAATTACTGCTCTATATGGTTTAACCACCCTTCAGCAGGCCTCTGCTTTAGTTTCATGAATTTACCCACTCATGATGATCTGGGGTCTAATTCTAATTCCCCTGCCCTCTACCATATTACTCTTTACTTTTTCTTCCTGGCGAGGACTACTGAATATGTACTTGTTTGTTTTTCTTAGACCTTTTTAGTAGGCATTAATGCTGTTTATAACATGTTGTTACTATGTTAGAACTGAAAACAGAAGGAGAAATGTAATGTTCTTGGATTTTTTTCCTAGACCTTTCATTGACAAAGGGTGGACCAAATGTACGTCTTCTCTGAGGTCTCCAACAGCCAAGTTCTGTTTAGCTACTTCTGTTTTTAAGATTTCTACAGAAGACTCACTGGGTCTAAATGAGTGGAAAGGATGGCTCAACAGCTAAGATACTGATCTAAGACTATGGAATCCTGGGTAAACCAATTTTGTGTCTTAATTTTCCAACTTTCCAACTTTACAGTGGGAAATAATATTTTCTAATCTTATGAGTATACTGTAAGGAGAAATTTTATAGAGAACATTAAAGTATAATGATGAAGTGAGTCACACTATGCTATTAGAAGGTTGGCATCTCATCTATTCTATCTTTTTCATCAGATTCAAATGACAACTCCAGTTCTTTTCTATTGCCTGAATGAAAAAATGGTTAAAACAGAACATATTCACTGAAGTTCACTTTATAGCTGCGTGTATGAAGTACACAAAAGACAGGTATGACAAGGATAAATTTATTTTGTTTACCTGGTCTTTCTTCTTCACCAGGACGAGTGTGAAGGTAAACCACTGTGCATAAGTGGTGTAAATTACAGTTGGTTGATAACCAGGTCACCAGAAGAACACCAGAAGAACCTGAGATTATTCTTTGGGGTTTTTTTGCTTATTGTTGGCAGAACATGCTTTATTTTAGTATATATCAGATGTAAATATTTTTAGAGGCTTTATGCAGTCACAGGTGTGTGTGGAAGCATATTCTTTTAAAAACTATTCTCTAAGATACAGATGATGTATAGACTAGTTAACATCTGTCTCTTGATTTTTGAGAGTGGACTAAAAAATAGCAACAATGAAAGGCTGCTTTTCTCTGTCTCTAAAACCATTTATCTACAGTTTAGTTTTGAAGAAACTTGTCTGCACCAGACTGTTACAGCTACATTGTGTGTCTTCACTAGTGGACTTTTTACTAAGCTTAGCATATTTTTAATAGCATAAAGCACACCTTCAGGTTGCTGGTCATGCTCTGTGTAAAAATGTCTACCTCAAGGCTTTTCCTAAACTAGAGTTACAGAACACAGAGAAATATTTCACAACATGTTTCATTAAAAATAGGCTATTTTCTTTCTGAAAGAGGAATATTTTCTTAAATTGAAGACATTTATGAAAGATTTTCTTATGGTATAAGGTTTCCCAACTGTCTGTTTTGCAGCAGGTCACAGATCTGTTACTGAGGAGGGCCCTTAGGCCATAGGAGTACCCTAATTTTATCCCAAGATGTTCTATTCAAATTTTACCAAAACAAAGTTGATTAAAAAATTACTTAGTTTTTTTTTGGTTTGTGGTCAGAACTTTCCAGCAGCTTGCCAAATAATAAATGAGCATAAATATTTTAAGGCAATTCTGGTGTCCCTGTCAAAGTTGCAACGTACAGGGGGAGCAACCAAGGGATGACAGAAAAAGGGAGGATTTCCCACAAGTCACGAGTAGCCCAGTGCATCAGGAGCTTCTGCCTCTTTAAATCAAGAAGAAAGGATGAATTTCATCCAGGAGTGTCTGACGGTACTGTGTGGCCAACACCATGGTTATAGGAAATCTTCCCGACACTGCAGTATCACATAAGTGAAACAGACATTTTCTGGAGAGAGAAGGGGGGGTGGGTGGGGGGGGGTGGGGGGCGCAGGGAAACCCATGCAAGAAGGCTGGGGTCAGTTTCCTTCTTTATTGGTTTGTCATCTGAACCCATCTAATTTCTTCTGCTTCAGAAAGAACCATCCCTTACTGCCAGAGAGCAGGTGTTATTCACCCAGCCCACCTGACTGCAGTGTGTGCAGAAGTGCTCGCAGTATGTTCTTGCTGCTGAGTAATGGGGACAGGCTGCTGCATTGCATAGAATTTATCTTTAACTTTGTCATGAGTCATTCTAGCCTATACAACTTCAGCTCAATATCGTTTTCTACATGCCTACAAAACACAAAGTATTTAATTAGTGCCCCACCTTTGGGTAATGAATTGAGTGAAAAAATAGGCGTAGCATGCCTATAAGCTGCACACAAATTTCCTAACTTCTGAGTGCTGGACTTTGAAACTAAAAGATCATCCTTGTTTTTATTATACAGCTTATTATAAACATTTTATATTTGCTTTTTGAGGTGAGTTCTATGAAAGGTGCAAAATGATGGGAGTAGGCTAGTAGGAGAATGATTTTCTGATTCAAAAAGAACTACATCAAGATCAGGCCTTATAAAAAAGGACTTTCATTAAAAAGTGTAGGAACAAAACAACAAGGTTTATACAGTCATCTGGTGTGACAGCTAAAATTCTGAAGCAGGTTCATTTTATTCCTCTAAAACCAATTTTTTTGTGCTGTTTGAAACTCTCAACAAAAACCCAGTGGGAAATCCTGTTCCTCAGTTCCTTTCTTAAGGTAAGTCCATTCATCTTGTTGGCTTTTCTTCCAAAGTCTGCATTTCTGCTACCCAAGATTCATTCCACCAGGGAATTCAACTAGATATCAGAAGTGACATTTTGATTTCATTTGTTCAGGATTATAACACATAACGAAACCTTAGCATGCTGATAACCAAACTGGTAGGGCCTAGTTGACCAGCAACCGGATTCTACCAGCCTTTTATTCAATTGAAGTACCTGAATTTTTTTTGTTCAACTGAATGTCCTCTTCAGGCTTTTTTCTTTTTGCATTTTCAATAAAGACAGCAAACAGTCCACCATTTCCCCTGTAATATACTTCCCAAATAGCTAACATCAAGTCCCTGTTTTCTCAGTCTCTGTTGTCTTTTGTCTTGAGAAGCCCAATACCTTCAAACTTGTCATGTCTTTTAGCCATCCTAATTGTATACAATATGTGGTAAATGCGTACTAAAACTAAGTATTTTGAATAGCATAGTAGTTCATATATCTGTAGTTATGCGGTTTAGTCCTACAATAATTCATAATAGGTCTCACAATTTTTATTCATATTTTTAAATTTTAGCAAAACACTTCACTGAATTTGTTAAATGTATTTAATTTATTTATGTTGCATGATTTTGGGGGATGGGTCTCAGTTGGATGCTCCACATAGACAGCATCTGTTTCTTAAGTATCCAAAAATGCTCCTGTACAGTAGCCCTCACTGAGTATTTTGGAAGCTATTCTTATGTTCACAGAGGTGGGCACATGGCAACTTAGGTTGAGCACAAAAAGCAGCATGTGGCTTAAAAAATGAGGAAATTATAAGATCCTTTAAAAGAGGATCACCATTTTTCCTACTATCCCACATGTAACAACTAAGTGTCTTTATTTTGCTAGTATTAACTTGACAATAAATAACCTATACCATTCTTGTTTTCTACAACTTTGTTCTTTTAAAACTCTTTTGAGCTATGTCAGTGCTGTATGTCATTGTTAAGACAGGATGATAAGTATTTTAGTGGGTTTTATAAATTTTAGTGGGTTTTATGAAGCTCTTGTAGGGATAGACCCCACTGTCCACCAAGTAATAGCTACTACTATTTATACATATATATGTCCTGGTTTTGGCTGGGACAGAGTTAACTCTCTTCTTAGTAGCTGGTACAGTGCTGTGTTTTGGATTTAGTGTGAGAATGATGTTGATAACATTCTGATGCTGTAGTTGTTGCGAAGTAGCGCTTATCTTAAGCCAAGGACTTTTCAGTTTCCCATGCTCTGCCAGCAAGCAGGTGTGCAAGAAGCTGGGAGGGAGCAGAGCCGGGCAGCTGACCTGAACTAGCCAAAGGGATATTCCATACCATGGAATGTCATGCCCAGTATATAAACAGGGGGGAGTTGGCCGGGAGGGGTGGATTGCAGCTCTGGCATCGGTCAGCAGGTGGTGAGCAATTGCATTGTGCATCAC
Organism: Gymnogyps californianus; assembly: GCF_018139145.2. Taxonomy (NCBI): domain Eukaryota; kingdom Metazoa; phylum Chordata; class Aves; order Accipitriformes; family Cathartidae; genus Gymnogyps; species Gymnogyps californianus. The sequence continues at coordinate 44,575,467 of NC_059472.1, forward strand.
TGGTTTCCCCCACACACACTTCCTTTTTTTTTTGTTATATTCCTTTTCATTACTATTATTGTTATTATATTTCATTATTACTATTGTTAGGATTATATTTTACTTTAGTTATTAAACTGTTCTTATCTCAACCCACGAGTTCTGCCTTCTTTCCTGATTCTCCTCCCCATCCCACCAGGAGCAGGGGGAGTGGGACGGGGAGCGAGGGAGCGGCTGTGTGGTGCTTGGCTTCTGACTGGGGTTAAACCATGACGATATAAAAATAGCATATATATACACACACACTAGATGCATAAATGCAAAGCTAATTTTGGTGTGGGTTCAACTATTAGTTTTGTACTGCGTGCTGACAATAACTCTGTTTTCTTGCCATGAATTTAGTAAATGTGTTTTGCATGTGCTCTGGTCCCAGGTTGAGAACTTACAGTAATAAATATACTAAATATACAGACCTTAAACTTTTTGTACATTACTGGGATCTTTTTTATCTTGTGAAGCAGGCATTTTATTGCTCTTTGGCGATAACAAGCATTTCATTCTGTTTCAGTTTAAAAGCTGCTGCACAGAGATGATCTTACTCTAATCTCTCTTGCCTTTATTTTTTTTTCTGCAGCACAGTGACAGAGTGAAGCAGGCTTAATTGCTTACCTGACACCTTTCATAGCCAGTTTCTTCACAAGAGTGAGGAGGGACGTTGGAGAAAAATCACCTCTGTATGCTTTAGAGCAAATCAGTTATTTAAAACAAATTACCAGCACATGTTCCTTCCAAAATTTTTATTCCATTTTCCTCCTTTAGGGTGCAATTTCATGAACGGTTTAACCAACTCAAATGTGGGTTGCAAGTAATAGAAAAAGATAGCTCCACTCTTTTTCTCCCACAACACAGGCACTTGTTCACTTGTTTCACATCAGGGTGATTTTTTTTCAGGGCTAGTTACCTCACACCCTTTCCTCAACTTAATTATTTAAGTAACAAACTGTTTAATAAAACAGAGTTGTACTTGCATCTAACCTGTTCCTGTGGAATTCTCTCATGTATATTGATTTTTTATTACTCTTGTCTTTCCAATTTTTGTCAGCTTTTCCTTAGACTCTAACATTTAAAAATCCGTTGTCATTAAGCCTGGAGCATCCAGCATAAATGTTTATTTTGATCTTAGGAAAAGGCTGATTTTCATTAAAGTAGTCTTAAAGACTTTTAGTGACAAAGGAACAACTTTCAGCTTTTGAAAATTCTGCTGGATTTCTGCTGTTTCTCTTTTTTTAACCTCAGAGCAGCAGATTTTGCCTACAGTAATAAAAATTTTACAGTCGTATTATGCAATCCTACTTATGCCTTTAATGCTATATTGTTAAACTTTTAACTGCTCCCATTACAATTCAGTCTTCTCTTTTAATGAGTATTTCAAAACTCTGCAAAGTTTTTTCAGTCTTTCTACTGTCTTTCTGCTTACCAAAGAATGATCAAATCAGTCTTGGTCACCTTTGGGATTGTTACATTACCCCTGTTCTAAAGCTTCCATTGCTGACCTATGGCCACATGAAGCTCCCTGTTTTGTCTAATTGCCTCATCATTATTTAGTAAGATATTATTCTCTGTCCACACTCTTGTGATGGTTACAGTGGGCTATCCCCAGGGTTTTCCAGTTCAGGTACACTGCTAATGATGACTGAACAGGAACAGGATTTGAATATCTTTGTTGTCTTCCATGTCCTTCAAATTTCATTGTCTCTTCAAGGCACACTGCTACTCTGACTTTCGTTTCTATTTTCCTTTTTTTATTTTTTTACTTGACTGAATGACAATTGCTTTGGTCTTCTTTCTGTATGTTCTCTGGTCTTTCCACTTGTTTTCAAAAATGCCTCATTTGAGAATGCAATTCACTATATGCAATTTCTTTTTTGTCCTTATTCCATCTTGCTTTCTTTCCTAATATCAGCCCCTGCAACACAGAATGTATTGCTTTTCCTTTTCTTAATTTTTACTGAAACCTATTGCTTTTATTTTTTTTTCCACCCAGTGAGTCTTGCATTGCTAAGGAGCCCTTGGGGAGGGAGATCCTTTGGTTAGCATTCCTCCAGGGAACCATTGTTCTTGACACGATTCAGTCTAATGGAATGCTCACTCCAACTCCTTCATGACCTAGTAGAGAAAGAAATCTGCAAAAGGAAGCATTCCAAGCACCCCACTCCAAATCACGCCACTGAAATCTTGGCTTTTCCTTCCAGGTTTGCCCCTCCTATCAGCCAAGGTTTGCTGAACTCTTTAGCTGGCACTCGTCTTGGTATCAGAAGTGTTACTTGTGGGGTTTTTATTCATACAGTCTGACAAGCAGCAAAACACTGGCATACAGCTGGCTAAACAAAAGCCAGCATATCCTATCCAGTTAGCAGCCTGAATTCAGATTATTAGCCACAAGCGCCCTTGTATTCAATATGTATTCACACATTATAGTACAAATTTACTAGCTGGCTACAGGTCATACATACATATTTTGTATGTATACACAGCAATCATTGTTCTGCAGGCATGTGTATTTGTTCATGCAAACATTCTTGTCTTTGTGTGAAACCATTCCAGATTATATATATTATCAGTTATAGTTGCAAGTGTAGTCTAGTTAGATTGCCAAAGTGTGCCTACCTTTTAGCCTGGCAGCATCAGCATTGCTTAGTATTATTCAGGAAAAGTACAATACCTTGGTACATGTTCCCTGCAAATATCGTACAGTTTCTGTGGTGATTGTCCCGTATATTTCCTTTCGATATATTGTGTCCAAAACAAGATCTGTATTCAAGCTCAGATTTTCATTTTGTATTATCTTGAAGACTTTACAAATACAATAAAACTTAACCAACTTGGTAAGTTGTAAGAGGTAAAACTGAAGGTTTGGGAATTTGTGTTTGTAACTGGGGCATTTATCATTTGGAGAGATATAAGGGAGCCTGAGATGAGCACTTAATTTATCCTTTGTCTGAAGACTTCAATAAATGTCCAAAGGACTATTGTAATAATTGTTTCTTTGAAACATTAAAAGGTTCTATAGAGATTACAATAAAATTCAACCTATTATCAGAATGGAGTAGCTTGTCTTTGAAAGTGCCTTCTTTCTAAAGAAGGAAACATTGAAATATAATGTTTTTAAAACTTCTTCATAAGCATAAAATTATGGACACTAAAAAAATAATTTACACCAAGACCTGATTTGTGTACCATATTCCTACCAAAAATGTTGACAGAATTTAGGCAGCAAAATTTCCAATTAAGAAATTCAAGATATAGCAAATAAAATTTTGAGTGTATTAAGGAGGAGTTAGAATGCAAGAGAGGAGAAAAACATGTCTTCAGTATGGTATATGCCTCTGAAATGACTGATAACTCAGACAATTTTTAAAAAGTTTTGATTCAAACACTTCTGTCACAACAGAAAGCATAATTTTCTAAGAATTTTATTTCAGGAAGGAATTGCAGGAAATTTTATTATAGTAAGGAAGATATTAAGTTACCGGAGATTATCTTCGATTAGTTCAGGCAATTCATTTTTTGCATGCATGGGAGGCTGTGGGTTATGAGGTAAACTACAACATGGTCAGCTCAAATATTTAGTTTATGGGATGCGAATGGAAAGCAGCAATCAGATTTCAGACTAACAATAGGTGAATATTTTATTTGTAAGCTGTATTTCTAAATGTATACTCAATTAAAAAAAATAATTAAAAAAAGGTATTTTCTAAAGCAAACTAGGAACAAACTTTTCTTTTTGGTAATGTGACCAGCAAGCAGAAAATGTACAATTTAAAATACATTTTCTCGGGAATGTCTTAAAGATAAAATGATTCATACTCCAAAAAGAAGTATCATTATGTTTAATAGGTCTAAATTTAGCTAATATTTTGGAAGATAACAGAGGAATATTGTTCTTTGTCAGTAAAATACAATGAAAGAATGTATAACAATGTAGAGTATGGCACAGGAAAAGTATAGTGCATGGAAAGGGAGTTTCTTTTTATTTTTAATGAATAGTCAGTGTGGAGGGAGATCCACAATAAAATTGACTTCTCTGTCAAAAAATGCTGTATTCTCTGTTTCCAAGCCTCCTCTCTATGTCTACTTTTGTTCACAGTGCCATTGCACAGCAACGATACTCTGCACTCCCTTGGGACTGGCTGCCACCTGTGTCTTGTTGCTGATTCTCCATAACCTTTCTAAAATATCATCTCTTTTTCTCTTGCGAAGGTAAAATCATATTTTTTGTCTTCACTCCATCAAAACTATAGACATAATTTTTCAGCCTAAGAAAGGATATTCAGTCGAGTTCTCTCAATAGGAAGAAAAAAATTGTCACTTCACCTCTGATTGCCTGCTAAGGTGCTCATACTTACTACCATTCATTCATAGTCATTCAGAAGCAGGGTAAGATTCAAGTATGGAGAATTATTTCCATTTCTTTTCCTGATGTCGTGGTTTAACCCCAGTCAACAACTGAGCACCACGCAGCTGCTTCCCCCTCCCCCTCCCAGTGGGGTGAGGAGGAGGAAAGGAAAAAAAAAGTAAAACTCGTGGGTTGAGATAAGAACAGTTTAATAACTAAAGCAAAATATAATACTAACAATAGTAATAATGAAATATAATAATAATAGTAATGAAAAGGAATATAACAGAAAAAGGAAGGGGGGTGGGAACAGTGATGCACAATGCAATTGCTCACCACCCGCTGACCAATGCCCAGTTAGTTCCTGAGCCATAATCCACCCCTCTTGGCCAACTCCCCTCTGTTTATATACTGGGCATGACGTTCCATGGTATGGCATACCCTTTGGCTAGTTCAGGTCAGCTGCCCCGGCTCTGCTCCCTCCCAGCTTCTTGCACACCTGCTTGCTGGCAGAGCATGGGAAACTGAAAAGTCCTTGGCTTAAGATAAGCGCTACTTAGCAACAACTACAACATCAGAGTGTTATCAACATTATTCTCACACTAAATCCAAAACACAGCACTGTACCAGCTACTAAAAAGAAAGTTAACTCTGTCCCAGCTGAAACCAGGACACCTGAGTAGGTCATTCTTTTGAAGCCACACCTGAAGTTACGTAAGTGTAGCTGACATGTTTTAGATTGACATTCTCCCTTAATCTGCGTTACTGTGAAATGTAGAAAGATCTCTTCAGAAACGGACTGTATAGTGCAAACACAGCTTCTTCAACAAGATTAAGGCAAACCTAAATAAGACAAGATGGACTGAAAGAATCTGAGATCTTAACTTAAAGGAAGTTTATGAATTAAATTATTTACCTGGTGGAGAAAAATAGAGAAGTCTACATTTTATTTTCTTCTTCTTCCAGTATCATATCAATAAGGAATACAGTGCCTTCATTTTCATGCAAATAAATTCCCAGGTATTCAGCTGGTATAAATTTCTGCAGCTCCCTTTACTGTCAGTCTTTGCAGGAGCACCCTTTTTCTCTCAGGTGCTTTTCAACCATTTCAAAATGTTAGTAGCCCCTGAGAAGTTCCTGGTCTCAGGACAGAAGCGGAGCAAATGGGAATGATTCTGGATTATGTCTATATAAACTAAGGAAAGTCACTGTGAAATTCTGGGATATTATGCTGATCTGCTCCATCCTGGTTCTGATGGATGTGGGGTATCCTCCTCTGGGGTCTGATGTAGGAACCCAACAGCTTGGTCTCTGCAAATGATCACAAGGGCAGGGTGAGAGCTTGTAGAAGAGCAGATTGCACTTCCCCTGAAATGCGAGGAAAGCTGGATCAATTTTGTTTTCCCTAGTCCAGATGTGTACTCCAGCCATGTAACTAACTGGAGTGGCATAAGAGTGGACATGTGTCAGGCTGCTTGGCCAAGTCCTGATTTTCAAAGGAAAAAAACTCTCATCTTTAATTTCTATTGGTAGACCTTTAAGATAGAGTTTCCCACCACCCTGTTAGGATCCTAATTCCTGCCTGCTTAAGATAGTATAAGTCACTTTCTGAAGCTGCCAACCATTTTCATTTGCCTCAAAGGACAGCTATGCAATGTTAAAGTTACCAATCTATTGAAGATTGCCAAACTTGTGTGCATTTCTGGTTTTTCCTGGAACATCATGAGCTCTCTTCAGCAGCTAATTTAGCACCTGAGAGGCTGCTCTTTTTTTATTGTTATTTCTTTCTTACCAGAAAGACTGTGCATGCTAGAAGTCCTTATGCCTTCAAGACAAAGATTTTGTTCTAATAGCACAAAATGTTTTAATATTAAGCTTTGTCTTGTCCTTGTTTAGAACTGAGGGAAGTACAGCTATTTTTCCAAAGAACAAAAGAGGAAGGAAAAATGGGTGGGCTAAAATAATTAACACTAACTCAAAACGTTTGACTATGTAAGAGCTGACAGAAGCCACATTTGACAAAAATAGGTACTTACATGCTGATTTATTCAGAGTTAAATGGAGAACTGTCCGTCAGATTGGCACTTTTTTGTGTAGTAAAATAAAAAATAACATGATGAAAGGAAATTAAACTGAAATTAGTCTGGTAATAGACACCAACATCTTTTGCTTCTCTTAAAAAAAAAAAAAAGGCAACATAAAGTTTAGAGAAAAGGTGAATATTACCAGTCTGCTTTGACAGCCACTTTTAAAAAAGGCCACTTGATTCTTCATCTTGTGGCATGTCATATACTTATTTACTCCTGGGCTACTTGACAAAGAAATGACAGCAAGGTAATAAAGTAGTCTAGGAGTGTAAAAGCTACTCAGAATAGGAAATCAGAGCAGTATTGTCAAATTTAGCTATGAAAACCCCATGAACATATAATCAAAAACTTATTTTTGTTCATCTTTTGCCTTTTAGAGCCTGTATTTCTTCATAACCATGAAGACATGTTGGCATGGAGATATTATTTACCTAAGATTTTCTGTCTCAGAGAAATAGCAATCTCAGTGCTTTTTCTTAGTTCATTCCAAAAAAAGGCAAGACTGTGGCACTTAGGATTCAAACTGCACCAAGTTTTAGGTTCAGTTAAGTTTGACTTTTCAAGGGTCAAAAGTGAATTTTAGCTCAAATCAGCTGAAACACAGGAAAGATTTCCAAAGCACATATAGTAACCCTAGCAGACTGCCTCTTCACCACTGTTGTCTGGACATCCTCTCTTCCAGACACCAGAGCTACACCATTCTCTCACCTCATAGTCACTTGTTCTGGGGTTGGGGTTTTTTTCCCACTAGTTGGTTTGGGGTTTTTTGCCCCACCATCACAATTTTCCTCTTTCTTTAACGACATAAACATAGGTGCAAATCTGTAGCCATCGTATCAGTCACTGTACATCGAGCACTCCCCATTCAACGTGGGGAGAACGTGGGATTTCCACAGCAGAGGTGAACAGAACAAAAAACTGGTAAACCAAAAGATGGCACCGAGTTGTTTTAATGTTTCTGTGGTTAGTGCTTTGCTGTGTATGAGAGATCAGAGCTCCAGGGTAACTTCAGGCACTCGCACTTAGGGCCAGCGGTTTTATTCTAGCATTGAACTGATCTCACTGTCACTGACAGGTTCCAGTCTACTGATCTTTCCACTTTTTTTTTTTCTATTGAGCTGATTTACAAGGCAAAACAGCTTTGTGCTGTCAGTTTATTTGTTCCTCTTTCCCATTTTCACTGGAATTTGCCTATTCACTGAGCATTAAAAAACCACCTGGAGATACAAGGCAACAAAATGAATTTATGTAGCTTTTCATGAAACGAAATACAGGTCAATAACTTTTTTACCTAAAACTTGGACTAATGGTATTCTCAAGGATAAGGAAATAACTAAAATAACTAGACTTACTCAGCTAAATATGGGGATGTCTAATGAGTCATCCAATCTCTACCTCCAGGCTGCATTGGTTTAACATGTCTTCCTTCCCTAATAAATGAGCATAAAATCTAATGCCTGTGATTCCATAGCACTGTGACACTTTGTTGCTCTTCAGCACTCTACTCAGAGCAGTGCAGCCTCTCTGTTGTTTAAAGGGAAAGCAGACCAAAAGCATGATTGGTGTACATCAGCCATCAATAGCCTTTCAATGTGCATGGTTTACAATTGCAGTTTGCTGTGTTTAAATGTCATCTGCATTCTGGAATTGAATGAATGCCTGCACACACAGAAAAAAAGGGAGAATTGAGTATATATGCCAAGAGCTTCTGTTATTGTGGGTTTTTTTCCACTGCATGTGAATTATTGAGGACCCATCCTGTAGGTGGTAACTTTGCATTTACGAAACATTTAAGTGCAGTATCCCAACAACATATTTATAATTTCCTTCCTTCTCAAATATCAGGCAAAGTACTTCCTAAGATTTCTCTGGAGCAAAGCAGTTTTTAATAGTACTGATTGTATCCAATGTTCTAACAGCAGTTAATTTCCCTCAACAGTCACACATGTATATATAGTAACATATAATCAAGGTGATTGTTTTCTTGCAATTTATCACAGAAATAAGTTGAAAAACAAGATAGTGGAGAAAAAGCCAATAGATTTTTAGACGCTCTCCCATCTGGTCTATTTTAAAATGAATCTAATTATCTGGAAAATGTGTGTCTATAAGCAAAATGTATGCATATATGAATAGATGCATTCAGAACTGAAGTTTACTTATAAGCAATTGTGGCCAGTGTATATTAATTTTTCAGTTTTACGACATGTGAAAGTCTCTAACATGATAGCAAAGGCAACAACAACCAGAAAAGCTCTCTTCTATTTCTTACTATCTTTGTTCTCGGTTTTTAAATAATAGACTATTTTCTTAATATCAGGGGGCACAGAGTTTAAAGGGGAACAGATGAAGAACCGGCCTACTAGATGATGAGCATAATGGACTGCCTACTTTACAAAAGAAAATTGGAAGATTTTGGAAGAGCAAACCTCGGAAGAAATAGAACTCTTCCCTGTGAATATTATAGGGAGTAAATGCTGGAGAATTAATATTTAAGCAAAAGGTAACACTGGCACCAAAACTGATGAGTGTAAGCTGAGCAGATATTAATTCAGCAGAGGATATCTATCCTAGAGAAGAGCAAGCTTCTGGAACAGTTTTCTAAAAAGAGCAGTGGAGACAAAAATACAACTTGTTTTAAACTGAAGCTTGATGCATTTATGGGAAGGATCATATGACAGTTTCCTTTTATAGCAAGAGTTTGGTGCTGATGACTTAGCAAATCTCTTCCACTCTTCTGTTGTTTGTCATGGTATTTTTATGCTGTGATTTTCAACACTTTACAGATTGCCATCTGAGCCACTTCATAAATCTGCCTTTGCAGCAACTGAATTGATTTTTGCCACTTTAGCAAAGTAAACCTGATAATCCAGAATTTATTTCACAACAAACCTTTGAAAAACGTATTATAACTGTTAGTTTTACCGGTATTCTTTCTTTTTAAAAATGAAAAACAGACTGTTAATCATTTATTTTTAGTGTATTATATGTCTATATCAATTACACTCAGTTGTATTTGTAGCCTTGGGAATTAATCTGACAATCATACTACACTTTACAGCCATTTCCTAGGTAACTAAAAGAGCCACATACATGCAATGCAGTCATTCGAACCTTTTTCTTTTCCCTAGTGACTTCTCTTTATTGTTCAGCTCTTCCATATGCACTAAAATATCCATGCAATGTTGTCATTACTTTTTGTAACGATGGTAGACAGATGTGAAATGCATTAATGAGCTGTGGGAGAGCAAAAGAACAAGGGAGGCTGAAATGTTTCTATTAGGAACCATGAAAGGTGAAGGGATAGAGACCAATCTGGGGGAAAAAACAGCAGCTATGAAAAACAGTCAGTCAAAATTTGAATGCTTGCTTGAATTCACATTGATTTGCAGGAGAAAGAACTGGCAGCAAAAGTTGTTATCTTATTTATTTAATATGTTAGTACGTTCAAATCTTGCTTTACATGGAGAGTTGGGCTCCTGAGGAGAAAACATTTTTAATTTAGATATGACAAAACACGCCAGTCAGAAACTTAGTGTAAGACAAAGGGCAAGAACTACAGTGGCAAGAGTACAGATTGACTCAGAGCACATTTTGTTGATTTACTGTGGTTTTGCTTTTGAAAACTTTGTGTGTTTATGTATGTATTCTATTGATTTGTTTCTTTTTGGAAGTGTGGAAAAAATTGGACTTGCAGATTATTTGGAAAAGGCCATTGATGTTCAGGGCAGTTGACAGCTTAAGTCAACCCCAGTGATATCTATTTATAATTCATGTGATTTTCGTTATCATAATTCTTGTGCATCATCACATTATTTGACTCAATAAATCGTGGGTTTAAAAGTTTGCTCTCATTTGTTTTGTTTTGCTTTTTCATCAAAGCAGTCTCTCTGTTTCCAAATGGCATTCACTTACCTATTGCTTTCACTTTATTTTCTAAGTTTTCGTGCTATACATGGGTAGTGCTTTCATTTCAATGTGTGCGTGACTTTCATTTTCTGTGGTTTGTTAGTGTGTCACTTGTCTATTCAGTTTTGGCTGCAGTGAATTTTTCTTAAGAGTTTCTTCTTTGGTGTCAATGCCACTTGTGTAATTTATTTTAGGAATCTTTTCTACCTTTGATAGTATTCACTTACTACTTATCTTGAAAGTTTTCTGTGTTAGAATACTTTCTATCTTCTAAAAGGGAGTATTCAGCAGAAAGCAGGGGAGGAATTCTGAGACAGCATCAGAATTTATTTTCCCAGGCAGATAGAATGGTTTGTATATCAATGTTTACAAATATGGAAAAACAAAGGGTATTATTACAGGGAAACAGATACAAGATAGCTTGAAGGACAGATATATGTAGCAATACATGAGTATGTACATATATACTTGCATAAATACATACATATATTTGTGTTGCTTCCAAGTACAATCACTATTGATGCTATAACCTTCAATGCCCATTGCATGCATGTGTCTTCCTTTTTTGGCTTCCACACAAAGCACAAAAATTTTTTTCTCTTTTTAACTCTGAAAAGGGCTTTTTTCCTGTGAAAAATTAGGTAATAATTCCAGTACTCTGTAAATGGTGAGTGTTTCAGTTTTGTTCCTCTACTTGAAGAGCGCTGTTGGGATGACCAGTAATTTTCCAGACCTCCAACAGTAAGAGAACAGAGGGATGGCCTACTTTCTAGGGGGACAGAAGGAAAAGGATGAATGTAGCTTCACTATTTTGCCAAGCTGGAGTGATTTCAAGGCACAGGAGTTGGGGATATCTGGGACAGCAGCAGGGCATCACTTGTTCAAGTTGGCTTCCTACTGTTTGGTAGTGAAGAAGCCCAGAGGTTAGAGGAAATTTCTGTGTATCTACTAGGCAAGAGGCCTTTTTGTGTTCTGAACTTGGCTATTACACCTATTTGGGCTGGCAGCTTTTTACTGCTGGCAGCAATAAGATGCAGATGTTCACGTTGGATGTTAGCACTGATGATCATAGTCCGTTTTCCTTCTGTACGTGTGCTGAAACTCCAAGTAAATTACAGAAAAATAGCACATATTGTGTTTAAAGGGCTGTTTATATACATTTTTTATTATTTTTTAAAAATTATTTATATTTAAATGTACAAACAAAATATCTCTTGTGGGACTATGAAGATCTTCACTGGGCTCCCGTATAGATACAGAAGCATCACATTTTATCTTCTCTTTGTCCTTTTTAGAGAATGGCGATAGGTTCTTGGCTTGAGATCACTCATTGCCGTCCAGGTGGCAGTGCTGCACCGTATTTAGCAGTTCTGTAAAGTCTGCAGATTCATGTTTACAAACTTCAAGGAAATGTCAGAATGCAACACCATCAATGCACAACATTTGAAGAGGAGGTGGCCAAAATTCCAGTCCTTCTTCAGTAGGTACGTGACGATGGGAGGTTTTCACTGTTATTTGTCTTAGTGTCAACAGCAATGAAGTCACATGAGATGTGGGAGAAGAACGTGCCAAGGAAGATAACAGCTTCCTACCTCACACAAGCCAATAATAGTTTGGTGGAGAGAGGAGAAAACAGTTTGTTTTGAGCTGCTTCACTACTCTGCAGAAAATGACTCCAATGAAAATTGCTTCTTTATCTATTGCTTCCTATCCTTCCCTGTTAGGTAGTGGCTTTGGGAAACGCTCATTCTTTCTCCTTTTCATGCCTTAACATTCAATTAAGAATCAAAGGCACTTTAAAGTGCACTTAAAATGTCAGAATTATTTCTGACATTTCCTAACTTTAGATTCAGAATTAAAATTTATTCTGTAGTCATTTTTTCCTCATTGAGGTTGGGGTATCCTTGCAGTTATTTTTCAACCTTTTTTGTGTTGCTGGATATAACAAAGTCAGCTTTCCCATCAGATGCGTTCACTTTTCTCCGAAACACACTCAGCTGACAAATGCCAGTGATTTGGTATGGCTACAGTTTTACTGAAGGATCAGAGAGCATTTTCACCTCCTAGGTCAGATTGCATGCTCTGAACATACCTTTTAATGCATGCCAAAATGAAACCTGGGAACACAGCATCCTTTCTAGTGCCTTGCTTTCTGCTGGAAGATATTCTGGTCTGCAGAGTGGTGATCTGCATGACAATACATTCCCCTTGTCACAAGAAGCAGCTGTCAGGATTGAACCTGCATTGCCAAGTCCACCTAGTTGTCAGGTTATAGGCAGGCAATGAGTATGAGAAATTACTGCTTGAAAGATGTAAAACTAAAGCTCCCTATCATTTTTCAGTAAGCAGAAGAGAAGAAAATGCAACAGGTGAAACTAAGTAGAGAGAGCTATGAAAAGAACTGTCTTCCTACACAGCACTCATATTTCCTCTTAGGGAATTGTTTTTATGGAAGGGCATGGGGGACAAAGTTAAAAGAAGATGCGTTCAGCAGAATTAGTGTCTCACACAAAACTGAGCATGATTATCATATAATCAGAATGGTTTGGGTTGGAAGGGACATTTAAAGATCATCTAGTCCACTCCCCCTGCCATGGGCAGGGACATCTTTCACTAGATCAGGTTGCTCAAAGCCCCATCCAATCAGACCTTGAATGCATCCCATGGTTAGGCATCCACAACTTCTCTGGGCAACCTGTTCCAGTGTATCACCACCCTCATTATAAAAAATTTCTTCTTTATATCCAATCTAAACCTACTCTCTTTCAGATTAAAACTGTTGCCACTTGTCCTGTCACTACAGGCCTTGGTAAAAAGTCTGTCCCCATCTTTCTTATAAGCCCCTTTAAATATTAAAAAGCCGCAATAAGGTCTCCCTGGAGCCTTCTCTCTCGAGGCTGAACAACCCCAACTCTCTCAGCCTTTCTTCACAGGGTAAGTGTTCCATCCCTCTGATCATTTTTGTGGCCCAATTCTGGACCCGTTCTACCAGGTCCATGCCTGTCTTGTAGTGGGGGCCCCAGAGCTGGATCCAGTACTCCAGGTGGGGTCTCACAACAGCAGTGTAGAGGGGGCGAATCACCTCCCTTGACCTGCTGACTAGGTTTGATTGATAAGACCAAATGAACTGTTGCTGTTTTCTGAATTCCCAGCAGTAGTGAGACAAATACATTGAAAAATTTGGGAAGGGGGTATTCAAGAAGATACTCTCTTGGGGAATAGGAAACAGGACAGAAGCACAAGCCTTGCGTGGAATTCCTGTCGGTTCAGCAATGTCTTTCTTATCAGATCCTTACAGGATGGACAGATGCTCTGTTATTAATTGAAGTATGTGAGTTTCCAGTTTTGAATGTAAGACTAACCCAGTACTCTCATCTCTTCTGTGTACAAGCAGTACAACACTGCTGGTCATGTCAACATTATACACTATTTTTCTGTTCTGACTTCACATTCCTCATAGTCCAAATTCTAGAGTGGTTTGGGATTAATATTTTTATCCCATCTGCAATGCTTCATTCCTATTAAAACCAAACCTGAGAGGATACCATTGTGATGATATTAGCCTATTTCTAAAGAAATGAGAACTCACCAATATTTTTCATGGTGAGTATAATGATTCCTATATCTTTTCATATAGTGAAGCTGGTAGCTATTGGCCTTTGTTACAGCACATGTTTTTCTGAAATTTGGCTTGCTCCTTCATGTCAGGTTATTGGTGTCATGAAATGATTTTCAGGAACTTCTCAAATCATTTGACGGATATTTAGTTTTGACATTAAAAGTGATTCTATTGACCACCGGAGTATCCATGGCTGGCTTTGCAATCTCAGTTTCTTGCGTAAGCCAGTCTTTTCTGTCAAAGAAATGAGAGACATAAGGCTTGATTCAAAGCCTATGAATAGTTTTTTCCAGGGGCTTTGAAGCATGTTGTAAATCTCCTGCAGAGAAATTTCAAAATTCTTATCTACCCTTTGAATTGGTATGGTTTTAAAGTGGAACAGTCCTTTAATAGACCAGTGAAATATTAATTCACACAGTAGGGAATATTTCTTCTTTGTACCACTGTATTTTGAGGACAACTAGCAACAATTGATTATTTAATTTCTCTGTGGTATATTACTTGATTGTAGAGCCAACACAACCATCTATTGCCATCAGTATTAAAATCTGAATAACTTCTTTCCATTATGAAATTTAGTTTGTTTCTTACTTGATTCCTTATTTTCAATTTACTTCTTTAACATGGTGATTGTTGGACAACAGGCATCATTCAAATAACTTGGAAAAAAAATGACCACCAGATATAATATACACGATCAACTAACTACTGGAGTTTGAAATCTCTGGAATCATAAAGAGGTGGTACAAAAAATAACCTATAAAGAAGCAACTTTATTGAAACCACACTGTGACTAACTATCACTCCAACCATATATTGAAAAACTAGCACATTCACAAATTAGGGCCAGACTGAATTAAGAACTGTAGCCAGTTTTGTTGAGTAAGACTTTCAAGGAAAACAAAAAAGCAGATGTGAGGAAGACTTCAGTGGAGGATTCTTCAGGATTCTATTCTGGGCTGCAGACATTGGATGAAAGTTTAGTGTGTTCACTAGTGACATTACAGTTTATATTACTGCCAGTTGGAGAGCCAATGTTTTTAATTTTGGATTGTTTATATTTGGCTTGAATAGACATTTAAAAATTGCTGGTAAATACTGTGAAAAATTCAAATAGAATAGAGAAAAAATAAAATGTGGCAATATTAGAATGATTTGACATGATGAGAAAACAATACAAGCTGGTTGTGCGTTTATTATGTTGGGGAGTTATTTCCCTGATATTAAAAAAAAAAAAAAAGAGCAAGAGTTAACTCTGAACATATGTTAGTGGCACGGAAGTGCATTTCATGATTGCATTTTACATCTGATAGGCTGACTAGTAAGACATCTTTTTTATCACAATAAACCTGAAGAAGATATTCAGCAAGTTGTAGATAATTTCATATTTCAGTTAAGCATGTTTTCATGCCTCATGCTCTCTGAGTGTGCCTTTGGCTAGTGTTGACAAGTGACTAACTACCAAACTGACACAGGGGATGTTTATATATGCACAAATGAAAGAAAATATTAAAAAAACTTGATCTGAAAATTTTCTACCTACCAGAAGAGGAGTTCATGTAAGACTTGCTAAGGACAATAAACAGGTTTGATCCCTTTCAATCCTAGGTCATCAAGTCTGGTGTTTGTTTGTTTGTTTGCTTTAAAGCATTTAAGTGTTATTTTCTGCCTTGTTTGCAAGACTGAAATGATTTCAACAGTCAAATTGACTCAATTAGTTACCACAGGATAACCTAGAACACAGATTATGCCATCTGCTTGTCTGTAACTTGTGCAGATTGCTGCCCAGTAGTGTTAGTGATGTAATTCTGGGTAATTAATCTCCCAAATCAAAGCAACTCCAGTTACATGCATTTATCATGGGACTAAAGATCATGCCCAAGTGTAACTGTAAACCTCTCACTTCAGGGTGGCTCATTTTTTTGACCATACCCTTGTGTTGCCAAATCCCATTTATAAAGGGGACTTTCACTTTGCAATCATATAGCAGTATTATGAATAATGACCATTTCTTTAAAATTTTCTTTCAATATCAAAAATATTGAGATTAGTAATAGTTGATGAACTTCTAAAATATTTTTTTGTTGAAGTTGCGTTTCTTCTTTATTACATTTTGAGGTAAGACAGGGTTTTAAAAAACCCAGTGTTCTGAACAGAAGATGACAGACACATTGAAGCAAGTCATAATGTTGGAAGTATTTTACAGCATATTACACCACTCATTTCTCTTCCAGTCAATATATCCTGAATCCGTCACCCCCAAGGAAATCCCCAAAGCAGACTATTTCTTCTACTGGGAGTAAAGTGCCAGAAATTTCACTCAATGTACTAAAGGTCTTGAGATAAACAGGAAAATAAGACCATCTTGAGAGAGAAGAAGTTGCTTATTGTAACTAAGATGACACTTCTTACAGGAATCGTTTACTAGTAGACAGGGTTTGTAATAGAAGAAAACCTAAATGGAAGATTTTTTGTGAATTAAACTGAAGACACGAGGTCGAATTCCTGTTGGTAAAAGAGTTGCTGCTATGAGATTTTAAGGAATGATACTTTATGAATAGTCTTTTGTAACGGATTTCTTTTTGTTTCTCAGTATTAGCCTTGTGCCCATGAAAAGGAGATAATATAGCCTGAAGAAGAAATCTAGCTAAGCCAAATTCTACAGTGATTTGGGATTAATAATTTTCTCCTATGTGTAATGCTTCATTCCTGTGAAATTTGCGCTCTGCTGCTTTAGTTATCTGCAAGCTTCTTACAAAGCTATTATTTCTTCACTGTTGATGATCAGACTTTGCCCAGAGCAGCTTGAATAGTAACCTAGAAAAAAAAAATCAAACTAAAAACTGAACAAATCACCATTTTCCCATTATGTTGTACATTCCTTAAACACACTCCAGAAAGTATAGACTTTGTGTCTGAAAATTCTGTAAACAAGAAGTGATTGATGCCACATGCCTAAACACTACTGTTTGAATTTTACTCAGCCCTGTTAATAGTGTTGAAATCAATAGATTACTCCCATAGAAAAAAAGAATCTTCAAAAGAAACATTAAGAAAGAACCAAAGTGGTTTTTGTTGTGTTTTAAATATGTAAATAATAAAAAACAAACAAAAAACCCACTAAATAATAGCACCAGAAAAAGATTGGAGCTGGGCCTTAACAGCTCAATTCTCAGCTCCAATGTGAAGAAGTGTGCAAGGTGCATGTATACAATAAGATGCAGCCCCAGAAAGAGATATGCACGAAGTGCAAACCACAGAGTTGTATCAGCCTGGGGTTATGCCCCAACTAGTGGTTCCATAGAGAAGCAGGGTTAAAAAGGCTGAGTTCAGCTTTACATTGGCAAGGTTGTGTTGCTTTCACAAAGAGCTCTTAAGTAATCTGTCCCATAGTACATTGGACAACCTGATCATCAAGAGATACCTGTCCTTGGTATCGCTCCGTCATTTATGTGCACATGTACTTATCTGTTACTGAGACAAGAGAAAGCAGAATGGGGAACCAATAACCTCCCCAGACTTCTAGGAACTTCAGGAAAGAAGCACAAACTAGTGTGTTGTTGCATATAGTAACAAATTTAAATAAAAATAAGGAAGAAGTATTTAAAAAATAAGTCTAATGAGAAATTCTTACATTATGGAGAAGGAGATTTTCTGTTAAGATAATGATTTTAGAAGTTTCTTAAAAGTAGTGTTGAAAATATTGTTATTAAGCTGTTTGTCACCAAAAGAGTGTTTCAGTAAATTAGATATTGGTATCTATTTTGAGAATAATTTTGATAAAATGGGAAAAATTTAAAATATTTCCAGTGTTTCAAAAGGATAATAATAATAATAATAATAATAATAATAATTTCTGAAATTTTCCACTTGCAGAAAAGACAATGAAATTTTTTTAAGCTAGAATAGACATCCAGTAAATTCAACTCATCTGTAATGAGATTACCAGAATAGATACTGTATTTTCTGATATTATTAATAGTAAAAGCAACAGAAATCACATGAAATCAAATCAACTGGATAAGCAAGATTTTATTTTTCAGCAATTTTTGTCAGACTTCATTGTCCAGTTAATGTCACAGAGTTCTCTTGAATAGTTTAAATCTACTAAAATCTTAGGTATTGATTTTTTTCCATTCTTATTAATTCCCCAAATGTCATGTCCTTTGCAGTATGGTGAGTCAGGCTGTGCCATTCATCTAGGAATTAAAGCTCACTTTGTGGTAGATATTTTAATGAGCAACCAAATCATGTTTTAACAGGTGAGTTGAGCACTACGTTGCCTCCTCTTATTGGCCGTGGGAGGTCAAGCAGTGCTTCTGAGTTCATAGGTTCAGGGAATGCCTCAGCCTTATCCCAGCTCCATCTTGAGGAAGTTGTCCAAGTATATGCCAGGACGTTTGTTGTCACCAACAGCATGTCTAAGTTTCTACAAAGAAGAAACCAGCTGGTCCATAATCTGGACATTTAAGGGACTGGTCTCAAAGTTTACCTGTAAGCCACTTAGATGAAATCATGGAAAAATCACTGTGTTATGCTCCTTAAGAGAAATTTTATAAAACAAATAATACTACTTCCCTAAATTCACTTTCAAAATCTGATAGAACTAAATTTAGACAAAGTTAACAAAAGCTTTTGAAATTTATTCTAATAGCCCCTTCCCATCACTAATTCATTGTAAAGTCTAATATCGCTTCATATGTTTCCTTCTGACTAAACTTCTAAGTAACCTCTTAAAATTAATTTCCTTCGTCTTGGAAAAGGAGGTAAGCTATAGATACTTATAAAAATCCTCCAAAATAGTGATGAATTTTTTAACTAGTTAGAAATTCAGATATTTTTATTGATTATTTGAATAAAAAAATCTCTGAGTTACAGAGTTTTCAGTATGAACTATTTTCAATGGTATCCGTCTGTTGCCTTTCTATCTCACTTTTCTTTCTGCACTGTGTCTACCTTGTTGACACTAAGCTGTTATTCTCTAATTCTCTCAGGTCCAAAATAAAATATGTTTATTTAAATACTGTACTGTGAGAAAAAACTGTGGATATTATTATTTTTTATCACTGGCTTCACCAACACTTGCATCAAAAATACTTTCTCTCACTATTACCAGTTCTGTATTTCAATGTCTTCTGTGGAATTATATATGATAGGAGCAAAATACATTTAACATGATAGTTGTTCCTGTAAATTCAGCTAAGTTGTAGCAACTGAAAAATCTTCTTGAGTAAAAGCTTATCTATGACATAAGCTACTATATTAAAACAGTCCAGGCAGAAACTAATCTATACTTACAGAATTGGGCAAAACCACATTACTTTTTAAACTTTGCACTATCTGCAGCTGGGAAAATGAAAAGAAGTGATCTGCCAGCAAAATTTACTTTATTACCATTTTAAATAATTGCCAGTCTACTTCAACTTTACTGTCAACAGTGGGAGTTTTGGTTTATCATGAAAAAAGTTTGATCATTAAAGTTGGAGCTTGTCTGTGATGGCATTTCTTTTCCTGACTGTAGCTGTCATTCATGTTAGAAAGAATTACTGTACAACTAAGTATTTGGGATTCAAAAAATAGACCTGGTGCTTTAAAAATACATGGGAAGGATTATTGACAGGTGCCATCTTTAAACTTATGAATAAATAAGCCACACTTATGTCCCTTTGTTCATACTGAAATTAATCAGATGCTTAGAAAAGTGAGGCATAGTTAGCATAATATTATTGGACTCTGGACCTTTATAACAGAATCTAACCATATGTTTTATGACAGTTAGCGTTTTCAAGAAGTGCAGTCTCTCTGCAAATTATCTGAAAAAAATTTGGAGTTCTCTTAAATTAATCTGCCATTTGACTTTTATTACGAGATAATTTAGTGCATGTCTGTACTGGCAGAGCAATTGGCTCTATGATAGCTATTTTCAGAACTGAAAATGCAGGGACATGCAAGCAAACTGTGATGTGCAGAATTTATTGGCCTGGATACAGAATCTCTCATAAGCTGTACTCTTTCCCAATGTGATCTGGCACATTCCCCAGTGCTGCACTGCGTTATAAGCATTTACCAAATCACGTCGGCTGTAGCTTGGATAGTTCTGCATCACTGTTCAATATCAAGATCACTTGACTGAATTATATGTAGATTTTTTATAAGTCTTCATTATGAATATAAAATATTCAACTGTTGTTGAGGTAAGATAATGTGTTGAAGGAAAAATTTCCAAAATAGAAACCATGTCATAAAAATGAGAAGAGAACTAGAAGATGATGACAGCATGAAGGTCAATGGGAGGGCAAGAAGTTGAGATGAAGTTTTATTCCTTTGATATTATTTGTTGCTGTGATCATTTACACCAGTAAGGCTTGGTAGTATATTCTGGGAAAGTGAATGCAGATGGAATATGAATATGAAGAAAGCAGATTCAGTTCTCATATGAGTGAATTTCTGCACCTGATCTATTTCTGATAAAGTAAAGACTAAGCAAGGAAAAGTTTGAAATCTAGTTCACTCAAGGCAAAGACTTTCAATAGTTTTAAAGTGAAGGTATGCAGTACAACAGAGCTTATAAAAGGATATTTAAAGATTGAGCAGAAAGTAAGTCAGTAATTTCCACTGATTCTCAGAATACTTGTATTCTATTTTACATGAATAAAGGTTTTCCTTAAAAACATGGCAAAACCTGACAAATATTAATTTTTAATCTTGTTTACAGTAGGATTTTCAAAGAAAAATCTACAAAATGCATTATATAACAGTAACAGAATTGCTTACCTTTTCAGTAACACATGCAGACTACTACTGGAAATAGAGGTATATGAACCAAAACCATAACCCAGATATGGCAAATTTATGTCTATCCCACTATTGTGTTTAAATAGTGGTAGACTATTTCAGAACACTTGTGGGTTCACACTTATGATCTAGTTACTGTAGCTCACCAAGTTCTCATGCACCTGTTTGTACATACTGTAATCCATAGTGTATGCACGGGAATGCAACGTAACTGAACAATTTTTCATTTCTGGCAAAGCTAAGCTGAATTCATGATTTGTCCTCCTTTCCTGTGGGTGAGAAAAAGAGAAAATTCTCTTTTTTATTTTTTTTGACTGACTGCAGCTGGTAGTCTATACACAAATTAAACAGAAGTAGCCAGTAAGAAAAGCTTCGTAAACTGACAAACAGCAAATTTAATACTGGCAGCTGGTCCACCTTCATTCTGGCACATCTTTTGTAGTAAGCCCTGGTGCTCTGCAGCAAGCAAACAGCAATAGCTTTATATATATGAATGGGGAGGGAAGAAAAAAAAACCAAAACAACAAACCCGCTCCCAAAACAAACAAACAAACAAAAACCCCAAACCCACAATAATATCCTATTTGCACTATTTAATTACTCAGAAAATTGTGTCTCTGCTGTTGAAATTCTTCGTGTATGAGCATTTGAATGAGCAAAACTATCCTTCCTGAAAATATTGTTAAAGTGCGGTACAAAGAAGAAATAGAATTTCACCTCTGACTTGCCAAAAATATTAATAGATAACTTCTCCCTCTAGTCATCATATCCTAATTGGAATGGTCCTTATCTCATTTTTACTTCTCTTCATACTCATTGAGTGGAAAGAAATCAAAAGCAACAGTACTGAAACAGCACCAGCTGTTATCATGATATTTTTATTGCACAAAGAAATCGGAGGTACAAGTAGGCTGATCATATTTCCAGACCAGTTATTTAAAATGATGCTGTTTTCTTCTCACATAATCATGAATGATTCCACCCAATCGGATTGCACCAATCGTTATAAAATCAGAGACAAGCTTCAGAACACCCTCATACCTCCTGAAATGAATTTTAGAAGGATTTCAGCTGTGACTAAAGTTACAAATACATTCAATTTTCAGAAAGCTCTGAAATAGAAAAATATCTTTCTGTTCCAAATGTGCTATTTTGTTCTAAGCTACACATCCTTTATTGTTATATTGATCTCAGCATTGCATCCATAGGTTAACTTTAGTCTCTTCTGTGTAATGCATTTAACATTTTAAATAATTTTTACAGAATTCACATTTCATGCAGACTGAAGGATCTGAATTTGGACTATCTCAGCTTACCATAGGGAATCTAATATGATATTACCTCTTTAAAGTAGTATGTAGTAGTACCATACAAATTAATACACTCTGTAAAAAGAAGTGAGTTGATTTGAATGCAGACATTTGCCCTGAAATATTAATTAGGAACAGATGCACATGAAGACACTCTGCTCTGGGAAGATAAGGTGCATGCAAGTATTATTGTCAGTATAATGAAAAAAACAAACAAAAGCAGTTTCCCAGACCCATTCTGGGAAAATGAAATCAGTAACACAAACTAATTAATGGAGGTTATTAGGAGAGGAATCTTTTTAAAGAAGCCAGAGTGAAAGAATTATTCCTCATTTTAAGAAAACATAGACATTTTGACACGTGAGACTCCTCTATCTTGTCTTAACACATTTATTACAGTTAGCTGGGGTTTTGTTCACCTTTCTAAATACTGTGCCAATGCAATTGTGATGACAACATTGAAAGATTTTAATGAAGGCGAAGAACTTAATTAGTCTCTGATAAGCTTAGTGTCAGTTAGGACTTTTCACATTTAAAAATACTGAACTGCATAGATGTAAAAGTGCTGGTAGAACTGAACCAGGCACGCAGTGCATATTCTGTCAACATTTGTCCATGACCTGGGGAACTGACATCTTTAAATATGTAAATTAAGACCAACAGAATTCATAGAATTTGCCTTTAAACCTTTTCTTTGAAAAGCTAGAGCAGCAATCCAGTCTACAGACTCCCTAGCACGTATTTGTAACAGTATGCGTAAGAAAGAGATTGGGCAACATTCACTCATTAAGTAATGAGTGCATACAGGCATACATTCCTCATTAAGTAATGCCAACTAGTCACCAAATGGAGGAAGAAGAGCTTTAGATTTCACTGATGTAACCAGCTAACAATCACTTAGATAGAGGAAGTGGATCTTGGTGCACCTAAGAGCCCCACTGAAGGGAAGCAACTTGCATTCTGATGAAGAGGGTGGCTTCCTATTTAGGAGGAAATAGAAGGATTTGCAGTGAAATATGAAACCAATCTAAATCCTTTAGAAAAGCCTTAAGAGAGCTAGGCTGTAAAAGCAAAAATATCTCACTGAGAGTATGAGACACACACAAAATCCGCAACTCTAACTACTGCAATTTCAGGATAACAACAGTAAATCAGCTCAGTGAAGGAAAGAAAGTTCTTTCTGTATGTAATTTAAGTAACTCTTTTTTTTTTCATTTCTTTGCTTTTTTAATTGCTTGTGACAGTCCAGTTTTGGTTGTTATTAATAATTGCTAGTATTTTCATTTTTATCTCTTCTTGTTTTAAGGTAAGCAAGTAACACTGCTTATTTTACAATCTGATATATCTATAAAGAATGGTCTTGAGAAATTTTAGCAATAGTCTACCCACTCGAGCACATGTATATGCAGTACTGTTTGTATGTATGGATGTATATACATGTATGTATATACAGCACTGTATATAAAACTAACAAAATGAATTCTAACTTGAAAAACTTGCACATAGAGAAATGGCACAAAGGGCTGAACAGTAGGGAGTGAGGGTATTTTACAGTGACTGTGGGTGTCAATACCAGGCTGCCCAACATGCAAGCAATGTATTGAACCACATGCTTGAACCATAAGGGCCTTGGCAGAGGGAGAGGAAGTAATGATTAGTGCTTTATTCTTTTATCTTTTTATTCATATATCCTCTTAATAGCTTTTCTTTGAAACCGCAGAGCTGTAAATCTTTAGAGCTTAATTATAACTTTGCATAACATCACTAGGCAGTGCTGTGCCATTGGAGGTTGCCATAGATATTGAAGAAGATCTCCCACTGCCATCTCAGACCTTGTTCTTGACAATCCCCCTGACCTCCCACTTAGTTTCCACTATGTCTGTTTGAAGAGGCTACTACTTCAGCATTTTCAGAGTTTCACTTTTCAGGCTGCCTGATTCCAAACCTGATTGTATTTCAGACCTTTCTGGGCAAGATCCCAGGCTTTGCTGTGGAGTCCTGTCCCTTCTGTCACTGCCTTCAAAGTAAAAGCGAAAGATAAGCTGCAGCAGCAGAGCTGCAACTGTTTCATCTGAATATTCTGACTATGACAAAGTGAGTCTGAGTTTCACTGAACCCTTTCTTTTCTCACTGACAATACTTAACTTCCCTAACTCTCAAAAAAATATGACATGCTTGCTAAGGAAACATGGCTAATTTATTACACTTGATTGGAGGAAGGTTTTGTTTCTTCCTAGGAATCAAGCATATCTCTTCTAGAATGCAAATATAATAAATAAACTCAGATAACACCATGATACCATCATGTTTGCATGAAGACTACTAGAAAACAGTGTTACTTGTATTGCATTAGGATGATGGTCACTAGAATATATTAATATCATTCAATAATGCAACTATTAGTTTTTCATTAGTATCTCCCTGTTTGGACACTCATGGTTAGATTATTGGAGTTCTGTATGTCGAAAATTATCAACAGTTGAGTACTATTAGAAATGCTCAACAGAAATATATAACCCTAAAACAAAGTATAGGAGAAAGGTTACTGCATGAACTAAAAGAAAAACATTTTAAAAACAATTTTAAATATATTTTAATCCTTATTTTACTGTTAAAATTAATTTTACATTGCTTTTACCTGAAGGACCTGTTCTGGAAATTTCTCGCATGTGACTGAATACTACACTGTAGTTCCTATTCAAAAATATCCAAATTCTAATTCTGATTTTTTAAAGTAAGCAAAATTTCCATTTGTTTTCAAAAATGTCTATGATGCATTGGTACATTCCTCATGTTACTCATTAATCACATGGAAGTGTAGAGAAATTAATTATGTTAAAAGCACTTGAGTATGATTCCTAAAAGCCTGGGTAGCTATGTTAAAATGGCTGCGAGGTCTCAAAGTGTTCACTTTAGTTGCAGGTAGATGAATAAGAAGATATACAGAAATGAGAAAAGATAACCTCCTAAAATATCATATAAGTAATCTATATACAATTTTGGCCATTGCTGAGGAAATTAACTTGCTGGAAGACTCCATGAAGATTATGAGACTGTTTCCTGTCTTTGATTAACGCTTTATGAAACTAATTTACGAACACTGTTGATTTGTGAAATGCCTTTGTGTACTCATTTTACTAAAAATACATTCAATGCATATTCATCAGAAAAAGGCTTTTTTAAGCCATTAAAGCTCAGAGAGGCTTTTAATCTTAAAATTATGTGATCAGAGCAAAAAATTAGTTCACTAAACAGTTGGCCATGGATGGGAGAATCAGCCTGCAGAGTGCTGGTTGGGAATAAACATTCCTCAAATAAGAAAAAAAGGGCAGAGGTGACAAAGGATAGAAGAGATGTTCAAAAACTTGGGGCTGGAAAATGTTGGAAAAGAAGACTATCAGAGGAAGGCCTGTTTCTTTTTAGGTGTGGGACCAAAGAGTACAAGTATTGTTAGGAAAAATTGTGATTAAAAACACAGGCACAAGAAGGTTTCTGGACCAGAGGTCTGATCTTGTCCCTCAGATTCCTATAGCTAATGAGGAAATGGGAGGAAACATTCTTTATGTCGTTTGCTAAGAAAGATAGTATTTTTGAAACCCATACAAAGATTGCTTGTTTATGAGTGTGGGATTTTTTTGCTTATAACTATTTCTCACCATTGGACATTCTTTAAACCTCCCAAGAGAAAGAATCTGGAGTCAAGAGTGTGCACCTGGATAAGCTTCTGCTGGCCAAAAAGCTGTTGAAACAGTGGATGACTCTGGAGGTAAGAGCAGCTGATTTATGTAGACTGTTCTCAGGTGGAGGTGCTGAAAGGATGCCTTGCCTCTTGGTGTGTTTCTAGTGATAACAGCATGCAGGTAAGGACATTTTAGAACCCAGTACCTTAAAATCCACAAGACCGAATTGGTTAATCTGGTGTGTTGAACAGATGTATTTTATCTCTGTTTAGCAAGAAAGTAGAAGATATTATGCAAAGCCACTTCTGGTAGTTATCAGGGTGGGGATTTTGTGCCACCACAGAATAATTAACTTAAATTTGGAAATGGAATAACCTAAAGGTACTGGGAATGGAATTAAACCTCCTAAAATCTGGCACTATGGTGAGAAAACATGTCTTTTCTAACTCTTTAACCTTTATTTAAAGTAAGGGCCATGATGCCTTAAACATAGGTCAGCTCTAAAGGACTAATTTATGCCCTTTATCAAGTGGAATAGATTAGAAATAGTTTAATAAGTTATGTTGACCTCAACTGCATGTAACGTCTTGATAATTCCCAGATGAGTAAAATTAGTAAAGTTGACTAATAAATTTCGTTTTGAGCCTCATCTTTGTTTCTGAACCTCTTTATTCTCTATTAGCTATGTGCAAGCTGTAACATCATGTGCAGACTTAAAGCAGCACTTTAATATTTGGCTTCAACAAATGAGATGGTTAGATATTTTAATTGGTTACAAGACAATGAACAACCAAGACATAGTGTAATAAACCATCCTAAGCATTTTAAGAAATGTCACCAGTACTCACTGAAGGTCAGAACCAAGAGACATAACGACATCAGTTGTGTGTTGAAGTAAAGGATAATTATGTTTTAACTCGGTAAGGTACTACAAGACATGTGACCACTGTCACTAATAATCTTTCTCTTATTGTCTGCTAAAATGGCACTACATTCCCATGTGATCTATTAATACATATTTCATACAAGAATATGAAGATAGAATGAGACATTTCAAGTATATGAGTGGTCATGAACCCCTTAATGAAACCTTTATGAACTTTTAATTCATGAACTGTCAGGAATAAATGTATGATTTTAACAACCTGATAAAAGCTCATGAATATTTTCTGAAGAGTGTCTGAACATTCATTTATATGTGATTTATTGAATGTATACTCAAAAAAATAATGTTCCAACATTATGAATCAGAGAATGTTTTCTTTTGGCAAAAACCCAAAACAAAGAAAAATACAAGTAAAGTTTTGGTTTGGTTTGCTATGGTTTGCTTTTTAATGTAGGTGGTTCTGTCTATGCTGGGATGTCATGTGTAACTAAAATTGAAAAATGTACCACATCTATTCTAAAGTTTTCTCATATAAATGCTATCACTAGTAGAATACAAGATAAAATTATTCCAACCAGATGCAATGTATGAATCTTTCAAAATCCAAATTATAAAGGTGGGTTTTTGCTTCCTGTAGAGGTAGAAAAAAACTATATAAATTGGTAGGATATACAAGTTCCAGAGCAATAGCTGTGATTTCTCCACAAACCTTCAGAAGTACCTCTGAAGGCCTTTTCAGAAAAGCAGTTGTTAAGTTGCTGTAAAACGGTGCAATGCACAGAGACAATAAGTTTATTACAATCTTGAAAGACTTTTTTTTTGTTCAGTCCTGGTTATGTCATTACAGCATATTTAGGGAATAAGAAAATGACCACTTATACCAAGTATGTGGGTATAAAGTGGAATGCACCTATTTATATCTTTAT
This sequence comes from Gymnogyps californianus, assembly GCF_018139145.2. Classification (NCBI taxonomy): domain Eukaryota; kingdom Metazoa; phylum Chordata; class Aves; order Accipitriformes; family Cathartidae; genus Gymnogyps; species Gymnogyps californianus. The sequence continues at coordinate 44,603,054 of NC_059472.1, forward strand.
ACACACACAACTTCAATAAATGTACAGGGAAGAAAAAAAAGAATGAAGATAGACTTCTAATCGAAAACTTGCAGCATGATTTCAAGCTGTTGTCTTGCTGATTGAAATTTTATCTGAAGTTGTTTCAGCCATTGCTGACGCTGTGATCAGCTAATAGTGTTTGAATTCTAATTCTTTATGAGTAAATGCTCTGGATATTCATGAATTTTAACACAGCATTCATTTTTCAGCGTTATTCTGCACCATCTTTCGTATTTATATACCTACTAAATATTCTGGTCTTGTTTTATCTTGAAGGCTTTCTTTTCCTTTAAAGGAGCATTGCATCTGTACCATCAAATTGTAATTTACCTGTTTTATTTTTTTCCACCTGCTACTGCTGATCAGACAATTGTATACTTCAGATTAATGTACAGATGTTCTATAGACAACATAGATTAGCTGAACCTCTGGGTTTGCAACAGCTTTTAAAATAAGCAGAATTTCAATCCATATGTACTGGGACCCTTGGAGAAGACATTGTATTCAAGGAGTTAGTGACCCTGGGCAAGCCATGTCTGCTCTATTGGGCCTGAAAAGCTCATGTGTTGGCATGAGCAGCCGCTGTAAGGGAATGTGCTGGAGTGCCTCATTCCAGCCTGCACTGCACGCTGCTGGATGTTATGACAGAGATAGCATCCCAGCCTGTTAAGAGAAGATACATAGTTTGGGTTTTTACACAAGATAAAAAGCACTGTGGTATGGGAGGGAGGCTGAACCTCTTCACAGACGGGATCTGTGCAGCATGCCGTGGGAAAATCCATCTTGGGACTGTCCGATGCTGCTCAAAAGCTGGGTTCACAGCATCTGCAGGGACATAAGATTTAATCCCTGCCTGTATGCCTCTTTTTATTCTATCTTTACGCCATTTGTTATCAGGCCTTTCCTGTTGAGATCCAAGAGCCTTGCACTACATCCCCCTCTCCTTTCCCTGTTCCCTTGCAGAACACCATGTGCCTGACAGGAAAATGCAGTCATAACCATTTTCTGCAAACCAGAAGCCAGAACGTAAGGCAGCAGTTTCTGGTTTAAAATTATCCCAAAGGAGTATAAATAAGGTAGCTCTCTCATTGATGTCATGTTCAATTATTGTTCTCAAACAATTTAAGAAGAAATTCTCAATTGGCTTCAAATGCTAAAACTTGAAAAAAGACCCAAAACCTTAAAAACCAAACAGATAAAAACCCAAAACACTGCGGTAGGGAACTATTGATGTTTTAGTTCAACCCACTTATTTTTTCTTTATCTTTTCAGAAGGGTTTGGGTTTTTTTCCTATTCTTTTGTTTAGCTTGCTCTTCTCCTTTATTTCTAGCAGCAGCAAATGAAAGTGAGTTTGTTTCATTCTAAGACATTATTAGCTACCTAAGGGATGATTAAAAAACACAAAGGAAATATGTCTGGTCACATTTTCTAGCCATAATGAGCAGAGTTGGAGTTGAAATTTGAATGGAAAATCTTGAGGGGCTTTTTTAAGGTTATTCAGAGTTCTTTCAATGAAGTGTTTAAGTAGAAATACTTAGGGAATATGGTATGTACCAATTTTTGTTTTATTTTTTTTGTCTTTGAATTTGTGAAATCTGTTGGGGTTTTATACAAATCCTTAAAGTACTTTAAGAATGTAAGTAGTCAAGTATTGGAACTGAGGGCAAAGGTGCCTGAAATCAATGCAGCAGATTTTTTTCTTCCCCAAGGCTTCCTCCATCTAGCCTGAAAGCTAGCTATAAGATTGCCGTTTTTATACAATAATTGTATTAGACTACATATTTCTTTTCCCTTAGAAAAAAGTGTAAAGCAGAAAATAACCTACTTTTCAGATAACAGAACACAAAATCTTTGTTAAAAGTAATGAAGACTGAAAGGTTGCTAACTCTATGTTATGCCATCCCATCTAACATTTCAAAACCTTCCATGTATAAAACCCCACAAAAATATTAGAAAAGGTACTGTCATGAGGGGGAAGAGGGGGAAGGAAGGGGTGCATGTTCTAATGCACATGGGTATAAAAACCAAGGGTGTTTAGGGACCTTGCCAGATGTGTGCATGCTCTCTCCTTCCTTCTACCTCAGTAAGTGTTCAAATTATTCCTTTCAACATAGAATTTCAGTTGGATGAACTGAGATGACCTACATGAGTATTTCATAGGTAGTTGGCTAAAGTAAAAAAGAAGAGTGAATTGCCATGCAAAAGCCTTTATAAAAAGGTAATTGTTTAAAATGAATACTTCCTCCTCCATCTTGAGAAATGACTTATCTATTTCATGCACATGTAAAACAGGATTAATGGTTGACATCCTAATAAAGATAAGCATCTCTTCCACCCTGGAACGGTACGTTATTTTTCTTTGAAGGTGGATACCTTACCCCACTCCTCAACTGTTTGCTAATTTACCTAGCTGCTTTATCCAGTAAGCTGATTTAAGCAAATACAATGAACACTGGAAATTAATTGAAGAAGAAACCACAATTATTTGTATAATTATTAGGCCTTCAGAATAGGTTGGAAACTGTAGCTCTGTACCATTTTCAGATTGTCCAATATTTAGATCTTGGTTCACAATTAATATTTTTTTTTTGATTCTGTGTATATCAAAGATGTTAATTGCATTGAGATGCAATAGTTACAATACAAGATAGCAAACTTTCAAATACAGCTATTTCAATGATGATTCTGTTGCAGGATTTTCTTACATTTAATTTTTGTGTATATCTTTTTCTGTATTTACCAAATATTTAAGGCTTTTTTTCTTTTTCTCTGTTCAGATTGCCTATCTGTGCTCAAGCTGCTCAAATGCATACATATATCATATGTTTATTTTGTTTGCCTGTCTATGGGAAGATGGAGATAAATAGGAAGAAGAACAGGAAAGTAACAAATTTCTCTTTTCTTCTATTTCCTTTTTTTCCTGTCTTTCTACAAAAGTCCTGAAATGGGCAATTAACGTTAATTATTGAACAGAATTGAAAAGAACCTAAACTTAAGGTTCTGCAAATGTTTCAGCTCAGGAAGATGGTATAGTTCAGATAAAGCTCAGATGCAATTCCCTGGAATAAGGAAAGACTATTGATAGGATATTCCAACACATTTAAGCCCCATTTCCTAACCTTCTTAACAGCACTGTTTTCCAGTACAAATGTAATGGAGATTAGAATAAGCTCTTAAAAAAAAAGAGCAATGAAATAGAACTCCTTTTGCTAGGCACCTAGTTCCTCGGTTGGAAAATGACAACCATCTGCTTTGAGTGACCACATTAGCATTTCTAGGTCCTCCATTTTTGGTGACTTAATCTAATCCATTCAGTTTTATCTTGAGACAGACTAGAACTGCTCAGCCAGTCAATTAGTGTTTCTCAGCTGGAAGCCTTTACTGATAGGCTGAGGGGCAATATGGATGGATTTCCTACAGTCCCTGAATCTTCTCTGCAATTCTCTGACAGCCTCTGGTCTAGTCTATTTACATTTACATGGTAACACTGATGTGTTCAGAAATTATGAAGTGGCCATGCAAAAATACAAATCCCCTGAAAATCTATTCATGCTATACTCAACCTCAGAATTACCTTGACCTCAAGCATTTTCTGTACACATTTTCAAACATATAAATTTCAGTTTCAGAAAGTGCTAACAGATCTATATACCTTCCAAGTTTAACTTCAAATTAACAAAGGCATTTACTTGAGACTTTGCAATATATTGACCAAGAAAAAAAACCTTTGCCTGCTAAAATTCTTCATAATGCCTTGCTAGTCCTTTCCTGCTGCTCAGAAAATAAAATAATAGTTTATAGATCATTGGCAGGAGGAGAGAATTGTATCCAAAGAGCTTTACAGATTTGAGAACTAGGTCTGCATGCACAATGTAAACAAAAGGCTTGACTTCTTCAAGTCTATGTCGATGCTCCAATGATCAGGAAGCGCAGTTGACTAAGCAATCTTACATGGGGTTAGTATATACTGATATACCATCAGAAACACTCTGCTGGCTTCTGTGGAGGGTTTGATAACTCCTGAATAATAATGATTCTTGTTATCTAATGCTGGAATTAGTCATATTCTGCTGTAGGGAATTGATAAAGATATTTCCCTCTTTGTGAGAGGAGGAAAGCTCGAATAATGATGTTCTAAGAAAACAAAGAGGCCTTCTACATTTCCCTGACCCAGAATACACATATAAGGAAAGTTTATTTCAGTCTAACTTTCCTATTCAGCTATTAAACTTTTCTGCTCTATTTCTTAGCCGTATTATACTCTTTTTTGGGGAGGCCTCTATTTATGTTATCTGTAAACTTGTGTGTTACTATATAATTCTGTTGCATGTCACCATCTCCTAACTGAAATTCAAACACTAAATTATTTTCTTGTAGATCCCTGTGAACAAGTTCATTCCTGTGCTGGTTTTGGCTGGGGTAGAGTTAATTTTCTTCATAGTAGCTAGTATGGGGCTATGTTTTGGATTTGTGCTGGAAACAGTGTTGATAATACAGGGATGTTTTCATTATTGCTGAGCAGTGCTTACACAGAGTCAAGGTCTTTCTGCTTCTCACCCCACCCCACCAGCAAGGAGGCTGGGGGTGCACAAGAAGTTGGGAGGGGACACAGCCGGGACAGCTGACCCCAACTGACCAAAGGGATATTCCATACCAGATGGCATCATGCTCAGCATATAAAGCTGGGGGAAGAAGAAGGAAGGGGGGGACGTTTGGAGTGATGGTGTTTTGTCTTCCCAGGTAACCATTAGGCGTGATGGAGCGCTGCATTCCCGGAGATGGCTGAACACCATTTCTCATTTTTTTACTCTTCCGATTCTCTCCCCCATCCCACCAAGGGGGGAGTGAGCGAGCAGCTGTGTGGTGCTTAGTTGCCAGCAGGGGTTAAACCACGACAATTCCTTAGCAGGGGAGCTGCAGCCATCAATCTTTACTTCTTCAGAAATTTGAGTCTTTGGAAACCCTCCTTCGGTGTTCTTGTTAGCAGGGACTAAAATCTCATGCAAATGTTCAAGGTATGATTGCTCTGGACTGTGTTATGCACTGTATATTGTTTAAAAAAAAAAGTTTTTAAATCTTCCTTTTAAGGAGATCATATTCCAGCCTCTGAAGTAAAACTTTTATTTATTCTGTGGGTTAAATCTCGGTTATACTGAAGTCAATGGCAAAACACACATCAGTGTTACTGGCACCATAATTTTACCTTGACTTATTCACACCATCTAGCCTATCTGAAATATTTATCATTATCAACTTCTCTTTTCTGCAAAATCCTCCCTTTCTTCTTTTCTAAAAATTTCCTTTCTACATATAATAATATAAACAGAGTATAGAAAATATATTCTTATAAATAAATAATTACTGAATTTTTTTCTTGTCATTGATTTTACAACTTAAAATGTTGTAAAATAATAATTATTTTTTTCTTGTTGTGTAAGATTCAGCAGTGTGAATCCACATTCCAAAGTGAAACATTTCCATTAGACAAGTTATACTTTTCTATAAATTACTTACTGACATGCACCAAGGAATATATTGAAAGATCATGTAACTGAACCAGTTGTTTGACAAGTTTGATGTCAATACTGAATGAACTACACTGGGCAGTTGATATATAGCCATAACTTAAATTTGGAAAACCAGTGATCATTGAAACATTGGAGACATATATGATTTAGGGGAATAGTATGAAAAACATAGAAGTGGATAATGGGAGCAGTGGTTGAACATTGCTAAGATTCTTGTTGATTTAGACACCATGAACTAATACATGCTTATGTTTATGCAGCGTTAACCTGTTCTCAGCCATTCAAAAGGCATCACAGTTATCTTTATTCTGCATGATATAACTGTAACATTTTTCTTATTATTTCATTTATTTGTACTTAAAATTATAGATGCTGTTGTTTCTGGCGTGTAGTACGCTGACTGTGAACTGAGGTGAACAGCAGTTCCCTATGGTTTTTCTAAGGGCATGTAGTGATAGGACAAGGGGTAATGGCTTTAAACTGAAAAAGGGTAGATTTAGATTACATGTAAGGAAGAAATTCTTTACTGTGAGGGTGGTGAGGCGCTGGAACAAGTGGCCCAGAAAGGTTGTGGATGCCCCCTCCCTGGAAATGTTCAAGGCCAGGTTGGATGGGGCTTTGAGCAACCTGATCTAGTGGAAGGTGTCCCTGCCCATGGTAGGGGGGTTGGAACTAGATGATCTTTAAGTTCCCTTCCAACCCAAACCATTCTATGATTCTATGATTCTATGGTTCTGGGAAACTGCATTTGTTTATCACCTAAAACTTTGGCTGTGCAGTGAAGCACTTGCCGTTTTTCGGTTGTATGTATTGTAATAGGCATTTGAAGCCTAAACTATGTGCCAAAATGGAGCAATTCCTTAAATCCAGAGAATTAAAGCACATCTTTAAGCTCTAAGAAAGGAAAGCAGTTGTTGAGCATAGGGCTTCTTGTGAAGGGCCAGCCAAGTAGTCCTTCCTGCTAGGCTGCAACCCGGTAGGAGCAGATTATACTGCCCGAACAGGGGATCATGTCAGACCCCCCAGAAGCCCTGTTTTGGAGACTCAGATTTAACAATTTTCCAGAGCCAGAAAAAGACTGGAGAGAAAAGCCATGATGCTCCATGTTTTTCTTCAGCAGAGACAGAGAGTGAAGAAGATCACGCTGAGGGAGCCTAAAACAATACTGTTAGGTGTCTGTGAATCATCTGTCTGGGGAGATCTGTCTTGCCTGTCCAGGTCAGCAGAGGCTGAAGGAGAAAGCAGTGGACCAAGGAATGTCTGAAAGTGTCACACATCTCAGTCCAGGAGACCAAGGGGGAGCTGCTGGATGCATAATTTCTAAGGGGAACAAACACTGACAGGTATATCAGTTGCTGGAAAGTCCAATGTTAGAAAAGAGAGTGAGTGCTGAGCATAGTACGCTTCAGTTGCATATGACACAATATATAATATATAGAAGTGATATTGCTTAAGATTTGCAATATCCAGGCATACCTTTTGTTCATGTCAGTAGGTTCCAGGACCAAGAATGCTCCATGTAAAATGGCACGTTGTTGGCTCCACACATTAACTTCTAGTCATCAGAATCTCACCTGATGTCAGCTTGGATGGCAGGGCATGACAAGTAGCTAGAGCTTAGGTCATACCGGATGGGTCCCTGACTCAAAATACTGTTTATAGCATGAGTTGAATCTATTCTGTCAGCAGTTCCTACAAAGAAGGCAGCTCCTGTGGGCAATGGATTTACTTTTCTGAAGACCCTTAAAACCAGATCTCTTTCCTTTTCTCTCCCTCGTTGAAAAAAAATAGGTTTCCAAAAAACAAGCCGTTAACAAAATGAAAATTCTTACCCTGTTGGGAACAAAAAGAAGCAATATCAGAAAACATGTCTCAGCAGTCACTGAATGAGAAGCATTTTTAATGAATGAGCTACTCCCTGTCATTTTATCCTGGTCTGAAATGAGGTATTTAATTAAGTTTATTTAATTATAAGGATTCTGATTTTGCGGAGGGTGTAGTCACCTTGACTGAGCTTCCCTGGTCGTAGTTTCTTGTGTGTGATGAAATAAATCTGATACAGGATGGAAGCCTGTGTCCTTCTCCTGGGCCGTTTGCCAGTTTATCAGTGGTAATTGTGACAGAGGAGAACAGAAACGTATCTATGTTTGTTATAACAATATAAAATTTAAATGAATGTGTACCTAAATGTATGTCAGCAGCAATAAACATAGCTAGTGTTTCCCATATAATCAGCAAGGATGTTGAAATATCTTCTGCAATGCAGCTTTAGTTCAATTCTGGTAAGGGAATTTGTAGGATGGAGAAAAAGCACCAACTAGCAATAACCTTTCTATTTAGTTGTAGTTATAGGAATACAGACTATAACTATAATACATTTCACTCTGCAGTAAATATTGCATTTTATAATTTTCAAGTATAATTTAAAAATTCCTGCTAAATGAATGAAAACATTAACACAGATGGAGAAGGTGGTAGTGCTCTCCATAGCATTCTTATCAACAAATATTTCACTATGATGACTGTTATCTTCATAAACCTGGGTCTTCACAGGGCAGACTGATAGAACACATACAAAACTTCAAGACAGTAACACTGAATGTAACAATAAAGTTCCCAACGGTATCAGAAGACCTCTACATTTTTCCGTGCAAGTTCCTCTGCATGACCAAATCATCCTGGAAGTGAGGCCAACCTTGTCAGCAGTGACTGCTTCTGAAACAGGTGGAATTTTAGATGACTGAATTATTTGTGGTTATAGGAACACAGAAGATACCTATGATACATTTCAGACTGCTACAATTACATTTTGTTAAAAAAAAAAATTAAAAAAACATTTTAAGTTCTGTTGTCTGTTACAAATACCATTCGAAGTACCATTCTATTATAAAGTTAGGTTCAGGATTCATCTTCTGTGCAGTCCAGAAGCTCATGCAATTGTAGCAGACTGAATTTGATTTGTATTTCACTGCTTTGATCATGACCCAAATATTGACATCAGATTTTTCAAACTTTGGAGATAAAAATGAAATGAGTCTTCAGTTCTTTATTTAAACACACATTTAGATTTCATTATTATCCATCCTATGAACCAGTGATAAAGCAGATAAACTGATACAGGTTGGTAGTTAGATTACTGCTGAAGTTTGAAACATGCATGATCTATATATAAATAAGTAATATTCTCAGGAGACAACTAATATATTTCAGTCATGGCTATGAGAAAATTCCAGCCTTTGTCATAATTTCACAAAATTAACAGAAAGGTAAAGACCTTTTGTCACTTCAGCTCTTTAAAAGATGAAGATAAATGAATAACTGAATTTTATTTTTAACTCAGTCTGTTGAGAAGAATAATCCAGATATTTACAATGCTCTTTTCCAAAAACTTGGTAATAATCATATGATAATTAGAAGAATTTAATTTTTGGCAGTTCACATCATCTTCTTAATTACTATTGTTCACTGCGAAATTAACTTTCCAAATTCCCAACATGTTATTAATCTTTGAAATGGAAAAAAAAAAAAACAAAAACACCCTCACAAAAGAAAAGTTACCTGCAAAATACAAACTTTTCTCTGAATAAAGTGCCTTCTACAAGACCCCTTGCTGTGGACCAATTCAGTAGTATTTTCGAACATTAAATCTTTCTCCTCCCCTGTTTCAAATCTAAGTGAAATAGTGTGTTTCTGGGTTTTTTTGTAGATGGGTAATCTTCTCAAATTTCTTATCTGGTGATCAAATGCAAACACAGCCTGTTAGGTGAAAATAAACACTTACTGCTGTACTTTAAAGAGTAAAATAATGCTGTTATTTAAAAAGTAGTCCAAATTTTATTTTAAGTATCATCTCATTTTTATTTTGTTGTGTAACATTAATATTTCATTATAAGCTTTTATTCAGTGCACGAGTGGGAGAAAAGGTGTCGTTTTCTTAAAAACAGTTGAGAAAGAGTACAGCGACCAAGGGCCAAGACAGAAAAAATTAAATTTTTGAATCACAAGATGCTGAAGAATTTTGTCACGAAGAGCTAGATCAGGTGGAATACATTTTGGAAAACACCATGTCAAATCAGGCATACTTTTCCTAATTTTACAAGCAGGAGCCCCACCATACTATCTTTTTTCATTAGATATGCATACTGGAAGTTTGAAGATTAACCACTTAGAATTTCTAATTGTTTTAATTGTTTAAAATTTTGTTCTAATCACAAAGTAGTTAGTTGTGCTTTGATTTGGCAGTAGCAGAAGTTAATTAAAAAAAATATTGTTATAGTTTGCTTTCTATGTGTGGTGTGGGGAACTGAGATAGAGGGATGTTCCAATTTTTGCCTCTCTGTGTCCCTTCTAATCATACATGTTTAGATATTAAGATGATATTAATACAAAAAATTCCTCTTCATCTCCTGTAGTGTCCTGTTCGAAGTTCTTGATTAGCTCTTGACATCTGTGTGGAAACTGTAATGTCTTGTGTGTGCAATTAACCGGTAGCTTCTCTTCCTTTGGAGGTCATAACTCCACTATTATTGTCCAAACTGTAGCTTTGCAAGATGGAAAAGAGTGATTTACCATTTTCAAACTCTTTTTTCAGACTCTATGTTTTTAACATAAACTTGAATCTCAGAATAATTTCCCTGCAAGGTTGTTAAATAATTCCTTCAAGATTATTAAATTGGCAAAGTACCCAGAATAACATTTTCTTCAACTTCTAAACCATTTACAAAAGTATTTGGAAACTCAAAGAAACTAAAGAGTTCATTTAGACTTTGAGACAGGTGAATGATGATTGAGTTTAACCCTCAAAGACATTACACCGTTTTGGACTCTGAAAAATGCCTATTAAAGTATAGAAAACTTATGCAGACAGGAATATATATTAATAACATATATATGGTAATATTAAAATTTCATATCTAGTTATGTTTTCCTATAACATCTAATCATGAGCTACTGACTCTGTGTGACATTGCCATGTCACTGGAAGTGAGAATCACAGTAGGCCTTATTGAAGGGACATAGATTTATAAAGAAACAGTGGCTTTGGACTAGGGAACTTTGAAAATTAGTTTGAAGTGTAAATTGTCATTATACAACCTTATTAAAAAATGTTGATTAGTGCTATCCAAGACAGTGTGATTCCACAGTAGGAAATCTCCTGCTTCTCTCCAGTAATGCTGAATTACCCACCTTGGCTCCCTGAGGTGTTACCCTGCTAATAACCACACTAATTGCGACCTCAGAATGTGACACGTCTAATCCTTGCTCAGTCCCAGCTGAGGTGATAAGGTCATTTCCTGGCTGGGATAGTGGCAATAATTAATGCCAGACGTACAGTCTGAGGCCTGGCAATTTGCCACCGCAGGATTAGCTATTTTGTGATGTTTAGCTTCTGTGAAATGACATCTTACTCCAGGAGCACTGAACACGGTGTGACTGACTGAACTTCACAACATGAGTCAGAATATCATGACCATGGCTAGAATCTGTCATTTTGATGATCTCCCCCATTCTGCATATTTTGTCACAATGTATTTATCTTTGGCTATCAACATGCTGCACTTGAAAATTTCAAAATATAATCCTCTATTCATTACACTACATCCAGTAATGTGTAGTGCTGAGGCAGTATGCTATATTACCACAATTGTCATCATAATCTCACGACTTCATATTTTTCTAAAGGAGATTTTTGAGAATTTTGAAATTTCTACTACTTTTCATTGCTATGCAAATGTCATAGCAAGATGATGTATGCAAGGAAAAGTGTTTTCTTAAGTAAATATTGCCCATTTTCAACATCTATAGCTCTAAAAATTCTATCCCTATAATGTCATGATTCAATATTTTTCATTTTAATACACCACAAAAGCAGTAAATGAATGCTGCTCTTAATGAAAGGGATTGGAGAGAAATATGTCGAGCTCCTTTATTGTCTTTTACTAATTGTTGAATTTATGTTCACTAAAATGTTAATTATCACTAATGCTGCTTACCCTGCTTCCTTAAACATGACCTTTATTAGCTTGATTAATGACACTATATTTTATACTGAGAAGCTGTTACTGCCAGTTTTGGTTAGGCAGTTTTATAGTCTGTTGCTATAGAAGTTTTGACATTTATATCTTCATGCAGAAGAGATATAACTTTAGGTTGACCTTAATATCTGGAAATTTTGACCTGAATAATAAACCAAAACTGAGTAGGAGACTAGTTTTATTATTCTTTGAATAGTATCATGATCACTGTTACCCTTTAATTTGACTAACAAAGATTAAATATACTAAAAATGTTCATCATCTTGAACATATATTGCTGGCTTTCTTTAAGTGAAATGAGCCCACAGAAGGTGGAGAATTAAAATTGGTTGTAATATGATTATTAGATGTTGAAGTCTTTGTTTCCTGGAAAAAGAATCTATTCTTGCTGAATCTATTTGCCAGTTGTGCTGATTCAGCAAACGCTAAAATTTTGTAATTGTTTTGAATCAGAACACACAATGTTTTGGCAGCATTCTTGTATCAACATTTTTCAGTTAAAGCATATTTCTCCTTATTCTATTGCAAGGAACATAAAATACACGTCTTTACCTTATTATGAGAACATTTTCCTTCACACTATCTTCCATGTGAGATGATTCTCAGTGGTGTGTGACCGGGGAATTGAAGTCCATTCTCATTTATGTTCATACTGATCCATTAAAAATAAAATTATACTGATTAAGTAACAATATAAATATTGTATTGATATAAATATTGCAGGATGCTATTTCAGCCCTATCATGCATATAATTTAGAATTCCATCCATTTATCTATCATAAACTTTATGGCTACCATGATAACCAGCCATAAATCTTCTAATTTCTAGTATATTGAAGTGCGAATGCAAAAAGCCAAGAGATGACACTGCATTGCTGTTCGGAATAACAGTGGAGCTTCTCAAAGGCTTCCATGCTTCTGCTAGTGCACATGGTGGAAAGTGTTGCCAGACTTACTGGAAGGTCATGGGAGAACAAGAACCTACACTGGCACAAGAAATCCTGTAAGGACAGTGAGAACAAGAATAAATGACATATATAGGTAAGCCTTAGCTAAATGCAAACAAGACATTACTTCTGAATTCTCTAGCATTTAGAAGTATAGTAAAAACAGAATATAAACCACATGGAAGAACACCCCACTCCTGAGAGCATAAACAATGAGTTTACCAGTCAAGACAGGATGTAACACATATGAACAGTTGAAGAAAAGCAGACAGAATATACCCTGTCAATTGGAGAAAGAAGACAAGTGTGGATTGTGGAAAAGGAAATATGTAACTGTTCAAATTTGTTCAGTATACCAGTATCCATTGTGGGTGGACAAAGGAATTTTTAAAATTTAGGATAAAATACTCTTGCCTAAAGACAATCCAGGCCAAACACAGAAGCAAACAGGCTTCCATTTGGGCCTGAAAATTTATGTTTCTCTGAAATTGACTAAATGACCAAGAGGACATTCTTCTATCTCTAGTTCGTATGGTACTGGAAATGCAGTGTATGGTCTGTAAATCTTGAATAAGAAACTTGCCAATTTGGAAGATTTCAGTATATCATGTTTATTTTCAGATATTCAAGTAGGTAGTATCTACATTGGCATTCTAGAAGGCACTAGCAGATAAGATATCTTGCATATTTCCACATATTTTTATGTTTTGGTCAGTTATTTTTATTTAGTGTTTATTTTAGTCATGGAAACTACGCTGAGAACAGGCAAGTTAGACAATACCAAAAAAAATATTCACAGGGCTGGAATTTAAACCATATAGAAAGTAGTTTTAGAAATATGGTTGATATTCTTTCAGGGATTATCTCTTTGTCTTGAAAAAATCATAGAAACGGCTTACCTTGAAGCAGTAGGTCAATCATACTTATTTATATTGAATGAAAATTAGTCATAGTATATTACAGTTGGAACACAAAGGATAGACAAAACAGAAAATGTAGCTCTAGACCATATTATGGGATTCTCCACTTTTGTTATAGTTGAAGTACCTGATGAATTAATGTGGAATTCTTCAAGATTATTAGATATTTCTTCATAGAGGCTGGCTATACAGAAATGTCAGGTTTAATTAATATTTTTTGCAAGCAGTTACTTCTCAATTTACACTTATCTCTACAATAAAATTAACTGAACCTTCAATCCATAACTTCAAAACAAGAGTTTTATTTTAGTTTTTTTTCCAAGGATCAGATTATTCTTTATAATGTGGTTTATCTTTAGAAATATAATCACTAAAAAAGCTAGAGCTATTTGTTAATTTCCAGTATAATCTCTTGGATAAGCATAGGATTTTCTGAGATGCTGTGGACCATTTATCAGAGACTCTTACCCTGTGTTTCAGCAATACAAATTTCATTGGATAAGAGAGATTGGCAGGTGCAACCTCATGTTAAGTGTAGAGTACGATATTTCCTCTTGATAATGGTACAGACCTCCTGTCTTATCTTTAAACTGATAACCTGTTGCTATGCTAATGAGTAGAGATTGGCTTCTGACATTGGTTGACAAAGAGATATGAGTCTAATTAAACTGAAAGACATAATGCTACAAGCACACTGACGCTAAATATGTAAGATTAAGTACCTTCTGGGGGGTTTTTTGTTTGTTATTTACCAAAAAAAAAAAATTTAGAAAAATAGCTTTTAAGATCTAAGGTTAAGGAAGGACAAGGTAGATGAATTTGTCCTTGAAAAGCTACACTTGAACCTCTCTGAATCCTCAGCCTGAATATTGTAGTTGCACTTAAACATAACTAAGCAACCACTACAATTCTATATCTGCTTTGATTTGCTTGTTCTGAACTCCAAAATTATTTCTTTGTGTAACTTACTCCAGATTTTGGAAGCTTCTGTTCCTTCCATTACAACAGCTTTAAAACAATCTCATTCAAACCTTCTCAGTTCAAGAAAATAAACAAAAGGATCACCCAAATTTCAGTTGGTGATTGCTGTTTAGTGCAATCTTTAGACTTGCGCTATGGTCCTTAAGAACATAGCATAGCTGGCTGATGAAAGAGTAGATCAGCATGTAGGTCAAGATCTTCAAAGTGACTCAGATACACTGCTTTTGGTTTTTTTTTAAATTCTTGATCTTCTACATGATGACTTTAAATAAGCTGAGCTTTTTTGATAAGAAAAGTTGAGCTGATATAATTTGAAAATAAGCTTATTTAAATGTTCCAAGTTTTTTATTTAAATATTTATTTGTATTCTGTTCTTTTTCACAGTCTCTCTTCTCCATTTTTCTCTTCTATTGTCTTTTTATTTTATTTGTTTTACTGGGCTGCCTGCCTCTGTCTTCCCATCTATTCCATTTCTCTCCCTTGCTGATCCTTCATTCTTGACCCTTGTTGATCTTGCATTGTTCAAATTCTTTGACTGTCTTTCACGATCTCTTCTTTAACACTGGATAATGCTAACCTCAAACTCTTCTTTCACTATTGATCTGTTTTAGTTTCCTTTCACGTTAAACTTCAGTATTGCTTCAGCATAATTTTGTATTCTGCTGAAGAACATATAAATGGAATCAAAAGTAGCTGACAATACCTGAGATATTAAAATAATCAGAAAGTTGGTCTTTGTATCCATTGTGAGTGAATTATGTAGTTAAAAAATGTAATTTCCTTTCTGAGTTTTATATGCCTGGCTGCTGGACAAAGCTGAAGCAGAACTGAAAGTCCACCAGTGGGATACTTAAGAAAAAGTAAGTGCTGCCTGATCATTTGAAGTTGTATGAGTACTTTAAAATGTGAAGTGTGCCACTCCTGTTTACTATCACCATTAAAAATATAAATCATTGTCTCAGTAAGAGAGACAAAGATGATTATGGAATGTTCTCCTGGAAAAGAGTTGATGGCAAGGAACCATTTCATGACAAAGCTGAGCTTTCATGGCGTTTAAACAGCTCAGCCCATCAAATGCTCATTTGTCTCTCTCAAGCTTAGCAGGCATTCTCATGCAACTTCATCATTTCTACAAATAACTGGTTGTCATGACATAGGATGAAAAAAATAAGAAAGAAAGCACACACACACACACACAAAAATAATCCAATGTACTTTGCAAAATGTTCATTTATTTTTGAGAAGCAGATTGGTTGCCCTCATGTCCTTAGGAAGAAGTATCATTTGGTGGTGGAGCAAGCATCACTTGCTTTGGTGGTGGACAACAGCATGTTGCAGGGATGGGAACTCATGCTTAAATTGACCTGCATGCGGTATAACCCAGCTTATGATATAGTCTTTCTGTCTAGTGAAGTTCTATATGATATCTATATGGTAGCTCAACAGGTTAGTGACATGTCTTCCTTAAACTTCCAGCTTTCAAAGGAACAGAAAAGAATGACTTGGCTAGAAAAATTTCCTCAGGGCCTCCTGTTGCTGACTGACCTAAAGTTGCTGGCAGTTAAATTTAATGATCTGGTTCTCAATATGCAACTTTCCTCTTGAAATATATACTTTCTCCTTTTAAGTGTTATGTTCATATGCACTGCTTCCGGCTTTGTGTCATCCTCATCTTTTCTCCTGCATCCCTACTATTCATCTGATTGAATCTTCAAGTTTCACTTACAGACTTTGTGATTTTGTTCAGCACTTAGGAGAATTATGACCTAAACATTTATTGCAGTGTTTGGAGCACAAAGTAACTCCCTCTGACTGAAGGATAAGACACTTAGATGGGTAGGAAGGAGTGCAATGGTTTCCATAAATAGGATGAACTTCTCCATCTCATACTCTTGTTGCCACCTTTCATTAGTGTCTATGATTGGGTAGATTTCATGATTTATATATAGGCAAAGAGAAAATTTGAAAGGAGCACATTCATGGCAGAATAACTTATTACCATAAAGTGATATGTTAGAATTTCACATAAAAAATTGTACTGGGCCTGGCTGGAACAAAGTTAACTTTCTTCATACCAGCCTGTATGGCATTGTGCTTTGTATTGTGACTAAACCAGTGTTGATAACACATCCATGTTTTCGCTATTGCTGAACAGTGCTTGCAAAACGTCAAGGCATTTTTTCTTTCCCACTCTGCCGTGTCCCCTTGTATGGATTTTGTCTGGGATAGAGTCAATTTTCTTCATAGAAGCTCATATTGTGCTGTGTTTTGGATTTGTAACCAAAATAGTGTTGGTAACGCTCTAATGTTTTACTTATTGCTGAACAGTGTTTATATAGCATCAAGGCTTTTCTGCTTCTCTCACTGCTCCACCAGCGAGTAGACTAGGGGTAAGCAAGAAGTTGGGAGGGGACACAGCTGGGACAGCTGACCCCAGCTAACCGAAGGGACATCCCATACCATATGACGTCATGGTCAGCAATAAAAGCTGAGGGA
Organism: Gymnogyps californianus; assembly: GCF_018139145.2. Classification (NCBI taxonomy): domain Eukaryota; kingdom Metazoa; phylum Chordata; class Aves; order Accipitriformes; family Cathartidae; genus Gymnogyps; species Gymnogyps californianus. Next base: position 44,619,984 of record NC_059472.1, read on the forward strand.
AGAAGGAGGAAAGGGGGAACATTCGGAGTTATGGTATTTGTCGTCCCAAGTAACCGTTATGCGCGATGGAGCCCTGCTTTCCTGGAAATGGCTAAACACCTGCCTGCCAATGGGAAGTAGTGATTGAATTCCTTATTTTGCTTTGCTCGCATGCACAGTTTTTGCTTTACCTATTAAACTGCCTTTATCTCAACCCATGAGTTTTCTCACTTTTACCCTTCCAATTCGCTTCCCCATCCCACTTGAGGGGAGTCAGCGCGCGGCTGCGTGGGGCTGAGCTGCCTTCTGGGGTTAACCTACAACACCACCCTTCCCCCCAGCAAGGAGGCTGGGGATGGGTAAGAGGCTGGGAGGGGACACAGTCAGGACAACTGACCCAAATTGACCAAAGAGAAATTCCATGCCATACAACATTAGAATCTCAGGGAAAGGAGGAGGAAGGGGGGACATTTGTGGTTATGGCATTTGTCTTCCCAAGCAACCACTACCTTTGCTGAGGCCCTGCTTTCTAGGAGGTGCTAAACATCTGCCTGCTGATGGGAAGTGGTGAATAAATTCTCTTTCTGCTTTGCTTGCATGAGTAGCTTTTTCTTTCCCTATTAAACTGTCATTGTCTTGATCCACAAGACTTTTTGCTTTCCTTCTATTTTCCCCCTGTCCCATGGGAGAGGGGAAGTGAGTGAGCAGCTGCATGGGTGTTTGCTGTTGGCCAGGTAGGCCCACCACAAAAATAGAACATGAATAGGTGTGAATAAACTTTCTCTTCTGTAAATTTTTGCCTTCCAACTCTCAAACAGTAAACCACAATTTAAACTTTGTGTTGTATTCTTGAATTGTATAGTTTGTTGCACGTTTACAGCTATAGGTGCATTACATTCCTTTGTTGTTTTTTCCACATGTCATAAATAGAGGCTGCTTCATTAAATCCCTCTTTTTCTTCTCCTCAGGAGACTTACAGCAGCTCAGAGTATCCAAAGACTATTGTGAAACAGTCCAGGAACACTTTACTTATTCATAACCAGACTGGAGGAAGGTCTGTCTGTTAAAGGGAGGAGAACATTGATTTTTAGAATACTTTTTCTTCCTAAAACAAAAGGTATACATAGAAATATGGGATAGAATTATTCATGTTTAAAATTTTCGTACAGCACTACCCATGTTTACAGCTGTAAGTGACATAAAAGAGTGAAAAGTAATGGTCTAATTTATCACTTTTCTTATAAAGTTTGAGAGAAATACTCTAAATTTAGTTAACAATTCTGATTTACATTTAGATAAACCATAGGCAAAAATATGCCCACAGCCACTTTTCAGATGTCAGGCTGATGAAAAGTTGATATCTTATCTGAAATCACCACTGACTTTTTTCCTGTCTGCCTGAAAAGCAGTTAAATTTTCAGTCTTTTCTTGTAACATCTCATGACAAGAGTTAAGTTGAAATATTTATTCCTTTGTACTCACTTTTATTACACTTTTAAAGATATACCTGGTTCCAGTGAATTAAGTTCATTTTAATGGGAAAAAAATAGTTTACTTTTCTATGGAGAAAAATGTGATAAAGTTAAAGCAGAAAAATAAAGAATTTTTTTCAGTTTCCTTTAATTTTTACATAATCTAATTTATCCTATTTTCTCTTTTTATGCTTTTTTTTCTTTCATTCTTATTTTGTTCTGTTTTTTAATGTCTTTATTCTGATTATTGAAGAAATATCTACTTGATTTTTATTACAGTTTTGAAATTGAGTGGGCTATTGAAATTCTGAGACGTTGTCTAGTTCAAAATTTTAAAAAATTATTCATGACTTTGAAGGGAACTTGGTATAAGAAATTGGATTAGCACTGTTAACATGTCTGATAGTATCTCAAAGTGGATGCAAAAAACCCCATTCACTCACATTCCTCCAGATGGTGGGCCTCCCATATTATCTGTATATATCTTTTCTCTGTCCCTCACATTATAACCATGGAAAAGGTTTAGTATTCCTCTGGTTTTGGGAGGGTTCATATTTAGGTGAGCTATCCCTTTGTCCATTTCCTCCAGCAGAAAAATTGCCACTCTTTTCATATGGTCAGCCACTCCAGTGCAAACAGTAGATTTATACCAGCTACACAGACATGAGAGAGACCACATTATGTGAAAATGGATTCTTTTTTTTACTCAACAGCATATTGATCTTCAAGAACAACCAGTTTGTGCCAGCTGTCATCTTTTCCTGTTAAAATTATTAGTTCTCACCCTACCTTGGGAACTTTTTTGGGGTTGTCAAAATTTGTCTGCCTCCTCCTGTGACCATCACAAATGTAATTTAAGTGAGGAGGAAGTCTGGAATCCCATAATCCACTCTGCTTTAACATACAAAGAGTATAGAAGATGCTTAGTTTCCATTACAGAAAGAAATTATCTCCTGTGGTGAACTGAGAGGTTCAAGACATGTGGAAGCTGTCCCTGCTAGGGTAAGTTCAGTAGGAAATTGTTGATATAGTGACTCACTATCTTATGCAAGTTAAACTGCTTTAAAAAGGACCAGAAGATGGCAAATGGGATTGATTACAGCCTCATTCACTGGCAGAGTCCCTTCACCTACCAGATTTGTCAGTGTTAACCCTAATGGTAGAGTCAATACAGGGAGAAATACCTCATGCAAAGCTTAACATTTTTTTGCCAAATCAGAAATCTCAGCCTAAATCTCAGCCTAATACTGGCTAGGCAGGAATAGAAGGTATAATACAATAATCACAAAAATATTTAAAAGGGCTGCCAGCCTCTCCATTGTACCTGAAATTAGATGCCTCCAGATATCAATTTCAAAACAAGCTTTAAGAATTAAAGTTCTGGTTACAACAACCTCTTACCATGTTTAACTGCTTGAAGAGGTAAGCATTTATGAACTATTGTTCACAAACCAAGGGTTTATGCCAGACACTGTGTAAAGTAGATAGTACTGGAAAGAAACCCTGCATCAACAGAGTTAATACTGTTTTTCCTCAAGGGTTTTTACAATGGTAATGAGACCAGTAATTCATTTCCTAAGGTGTCTAAGAATAAAAAAAGACTCATTTACTTAGTCTCTGGACTGTAGTAGTCAAAAGAACTCCTAGGACTACAAATTTGCTTTGCTAAGTACTCTTCGGCATAGAAAAATCTATTTTATCCCTCTCCTCTTGTCAGGATTTTCTGAGATTCAAAGAACCTAAAATAAAACCTCAGGCTTCATTTTTGGTGAGAAAAAAACATATCCCGTTTTGCTTTCCCTCATGCAAATTGATATAATGTATTTGTCTTTTTGTTGTTTTCAGGGACAAAGTGCACTGCGTCAAGCTTCAGTTATATGACACCCCTTCATCCCTTAGATCACATTCAGAATAGCGACAGTTGCTTGCATTAAACTCTTTAGTTAGAACTTTTATAAAAACTATTCAATAAGATCATGAAACTTCGCAACTTCCATTTGCCTTACAAGAGAAAATAGAAACTCTCACATAACTATAGATTTTTGTGGATTGGACTCGGATGGGACTGTTTTTTTCTAATTTTGACTCTTCCCTGGAACCTAAAATTTCATGGGAATAACTGATCATATATTTTTATGGTCAGATCAACTGCCTGGACAGCTACTCAAAGGACCAGCATTCATTCCTAGGTTGTCTTTCCTCCTTTCCTACACACAGTGATCAGTGCCAGTAATTACACTACACAATAGATCCCATCCTGTATGTACACTTCTCTTTTAGAATCCTTCTCTAGTTGTTTCTTTTGTTGTTTTTTTTCCCCTGACTTTTTTTGTGTGACTTTCCTGTGTCTTTGTGCCTGATATATTGATCTCTAGTCAGAGTCTCATTTTAGAGTACGACATTTTTTTCCTGCACTATGCCAGACAATCTGTAGATTTTCCATTAAAGTATTACTCTTTCCCTTAGTTTTTCAGACTCTTGAAACTGATAGTACCTTTTGTTCTCTAAATGGCAACTGTATTAAGCAATAAATACAGAATTTAAAAAAACAAAACCAAAAACCCAACACCTCAAACCTTTACTAATATATAAAGTGAATTATACTTTAGTAGTACAAAATATGGAGAATGTGGAGGGAAACAATTTACAGGTGAGATAAAGACATTTCCAACCACTCGAATCCTCAGAAGCTGTTTCATGTCATTTGCACAGTGCTATGTTTGTGATACTTGGTGGTTCCTAAATCTCACTGTGTTCCTGATCTTGTTTCTTGCCAAAAGCCTTCTCCATCTTCTGGCAACTTCAGTTATTTTACCTACAGCCAGACTCCTCTAGCTCAGTGAATGATTTCCTTGTCTATTCCTGAGAACTCCCACATCTAATGCATAATAAGACAGAAAGAAGAAAAAAATCCTGCCCTGCATTCTGTCAGGGCAGGGATTTAAAAAAAATATTCCTACACTGGAGGCAGCTGTAATATTTTTTTTTTCTTTCTTATGTAAGACCTTCTTTAGCTCATAAGGAAATGATGGCAACCAACTTAGGATCCTGGCTATTTAGTTTCCCTACCTCAGCATGCCCTGGCAAGTTCTTGACTTCATTTCTCCTTCTCCTTCTTACAGTTGGCTACCCTGACTCCAAGAAGATAGTAGGCAAGTCTAGAGTAAACCTCTGTATATGTTGACTGTCCTCAGCCAAGGTGAGATGACTAGTTATGTACTTAACTATATGACGTGTTCTAGGTTATGAGGAAAACACATGGTAATATGAATGAGTAGGTCATTGCTTCCTCCCTCACCCCCTTAACATTTTTTAATTAATGATTCGTTCCTCTTCTTGCCTGCCTGGTTTCTCCTACAGAAGTCTTCTAAAGAGAAAATGTTAAAACTTTATAAATCATGCATTACAATAAACACGCATTTTATAATGACCTCATTAAACTCTTAACATTCACTAACTGGGAACTTCATATAAACACCAAATGTTGCAAAACAGACACTAAAGCTTGGAGAAAAAGGTATTGAGCAGTGCTTCCACTAAACACACACTGATACATTTTAGGGGATTCTTTTCAGATGTCATGTTACAGAATTTAGCACATTAGCTTGGGTGCAACACTTTGCATTTGGAGATGAATGCAATCAGAAGACTTGGAATAAGCATAGGTATCTGTGTAGGAGTAAGGTTACAAACAAACAAATATTTATGTGCATAAACATTTTACATATGTATATTAAACTTCTATAATTGAATGTCAAATCCAGTGTGAACTCAGTTGTGTCAAATCCAGTGTGAACTCAGGGTGGAAAGTGACTTTTATTTAAACAAATGCATTTTATTATCTTGTATTTTCAAAAGACAAGAGAAAGCCTCTCTTGTATCACACTGATTTTTATCCATGTTAACTCCTTATCCCTTTGTTTTACTTTTGCTTTTTGCTTTCTTGTTATTTCCTAATATATAGCAATCCTTTTTACTGCCAAGCCTAAATTCACCTTCCTGGATGTCCTTATGCTTCACTGTTGCATTCTACACCTCATAAATTAGATATATTTTAAAATGAAGAACAACTTTGAAAAAACATCCAATATGCCGAAAATAAACCTGCTGATAAAGAAAAGCAAGAATGTTTTCTATAATACAGAAATAGTTGCCCTGTTCATATCAGTGTTTCGCATGGAAACCATGTAATGTATATTACCTGCTCCTTCAAGTGTCCTTGCTTAAGTAAAACATATTATTAATAAAAATATATAAGACTAGAATAAGCTCATAATTCCTCATTTAACACTTACAATAAGAATTATAAGTACTGTTTCTGATTTTATACATCCAAATAAAGTGTAATTTAGTGATAGAAGATACTTTAAAAAATCACTAGCATCTCTGAAATCTTGATAAATATTAACTTGCAAATGTCTACCAGCACTTGCTATTCTATTTAGTGCCAGAAAAGAATTTGACAGACTAAGGTAGGATTATCTATTTAATGCACTAGATAAATTTGGATCCAGAAACAAATTTTGTTAATGGATTAAATGCTTACTCCCAGAAGCGTGGCTTACTGGGCTAAGTATCAGGATTGAAATCCCCACATTCCTTAAACGATAGCTTTGAATCTTTTTTAGCCTCCTTCTTCCTTCGAAAGGATGGATAGTTCACGATTTTTCAGGCTAGATTTTGGGAATCTGTCTCTCCAGCTGAGACCTTTGCCTGCACAGCATTCAAGATTACTGACTGTATGTGATCCCTGTGGTTCTCACAATTTTCTTTTCTTTTCTTTTCTTTTCTTTTCTTTTCTTTTCTTTTCTTTTCTTTTCTTTTCTTTTCTTTTCTTTTCTTTTCTTTTCTTTTCTTTTCTTTTCTTTTCTTTTCTTTTCTTTTCTTTTCTTTCTTTTCTTTCTTTTCTTTTTTTTTTTTCTTTTCTTTTCTTTTCTTTTCTCTTTTCTCTTTTCTCTTTTCTCTTCTCTTCTCTTCTCCTCTCTTCTCTTCTCTTCTCTTCTTTTTTTCTTTTTTTCTTTTTTCTTTTCTTCCTTCTCCCCCTGCCCCCCACCCAAGTTTCCTCAATGGCTTTTACCACTGTTTTGCTTGTATGCAGTCTTCATTTGCCAAAGTTGTGGCATTTTAAGCTATTGTTTAGATAATTTTAGTAGGTACCTCTGGAGATAAGTATCTAAAACCCCATGTTATTCTGCTTTCATTTTTTACGAAAGCCATCCGTTAGACAATACAATACACTTCCTTATCTGTACTGTAAATTGCATTTTCTCATTAGCATGATTTTTGAGCATCAGCATGCATATCTGATAAAAAATTTCTAATGTGATTTATTTTCCTTCACTTAAATCAGAACTTTGGAAGCTCAACACAAGTTAAATAGCAATATTAAGAATACTAGTATGCCTAGCTCTAAACACTATGAAACAATCAGGGAATACTGAAGTTGTAATACATTCCTGCTGTTTGGTTTTTATATTTGAAAAGTTCTAAACTGAAAGGATTTGGGGTGGCTATAGATCTTCGCTCAAGACAATGAAATTCTTATTGGCATCTTTGGATTTGTTAATCCATTTACATCTTAAAAAATGCTGGGAAGACATATTTCTTCAAAAGTGAAGAAGAGGGAACCTCTAGAAAGGTAGAAATTACTTGTAAATGGAAGATAAAAAGAAAAGTATTTCTCTCTTGCCCAGGAGATGAAAATAATATCGAGATTGTTCAGTCTTTCAGAAAAGAAAAAAGATGCTGCCACCAAAGGAGTGGTTAGTGTATTTAATCTTCCAACCTTATTTAAAAATGAAAGCATACTGTAGTAGGATTGAAAGGCAGAAAAGAAGAAAAAATAGAAAGGAAAAGTGGTTAGCAGGAGCTGATTTTCAAGCTTATTCTTGTTGGTAATGCAAAAGTGTTAATTTGATCATTTGTCTTTACTACATTCTAAAACACAGTAGTTGCAAAGTGAGGAATTTTGTTAGGTTATATTTTTCTTCAGATCTTTAGTTGATGGTTCGACAGATGACAGGACAGAAAAGTATCATTCACAAAAAGTGATGTGGCAGAAAAATCGCTGTAGACACTTTAAGTTGGCTTCGCCTACTCTGATAGACTAGGAAAACAAACAGTCAAACAAACCTTATACCTCTAAAGCAGTATCATGATCTAACTAGAATATTTTTACCATCAGGCTCAGGTTATTCTGCATCTCATAGCTTTTGGTACAGTGGTCATTTCTTTTACAAGCAGCCTTAAATCAAAGGCAGACCAGCACAACCCGTCCCTGTGGTGTCAGCGGTAGAGTTTTTAAAGAAGTGATAGGACATGATACATACTACTAACTACAGGGGCATGATTTGTGGGTAATGTTAACGGAATTGCCCAGTAATACTACAGACTATTCAGAAAGAATACAAGGTTCTTGAATATGTTAATGTAACATGGGAATCACAAAATCAAATTTCTCAACGGTGATAAAACCAAACCTTGTGATATTTGAAAGACTAAATCTAAATTTTGTGATCAAGAAATTATGGATTATGACTGGACGCAAGCATGAGAGCAACATTAAAAAAATACATCTCAATTAAATGAAGAGAGGATGATAAATAGCGCATAATCAGTCATCTTTGTGCTCCTGGAAAGTTATTCTGTTCATTCAGAAGTTATTCTTCTTGATGTCAAATTAATTTTTCTCCTGATAAATACTTCACTCACACATCGCGGAATTACAAATGACAAGAAGCAACACTAGCAAGGAGTTATCTTTGTGAATTTCATCTAAAGTGAACATGGATTTATGGCATGTTGCTGTGATTTTATGTCTCAATGTAATCGGCCGATAGTATGTATCACCATCATAATATGGGCTGTCCATATCATCCCAAGACCACCATTCTGTATTTTGTGAAGCGATGTATTGGTGTAAGGCTTATTACTCTTGTTTAAGCAGTTTCCAAGAATCAACTGGGAGTCTTGATAAAAGAATTTCAACAGCAGCTGGTAGCTGCCAAGTATACATTCCCTGCAAAGAGTGTCTTAACGGTACAAGATGTTTGAAAATTGCCTTCTTCACAAATAGAAGGGTGCTGCTCTCTCAGTACCTAATCTTTTTTTCTGATCTGGATAAATATTTGGGTCATGCTTCCGCAATCATTTCTGAGGGCTTTCTGTGGTCAGCAGAGGAGCACCTTTAATGAGCTGGAAATTGTAAGCATGCACTTATTGGAAGTAACCATCCACTCAGAATCAACACAAACATTGGTTTAAATTGCTATGTTTCTTGAATGAGACTGACAGAGTCAGATAAGTTTACCTCTTGAAAAATACTCTTTATTTTGATTAACATATGCTGTAGATATTAGTTCTTCATGGGCTTTTAAGCCAAAAAAATTTAATCTCTCTACCTGTGACCTTAAAAGTACACAGAAAAAAAGAAAGAGAAAGGGAAACAAGAAGCAGAAGGATATTTGACTCATTTTCTATTCTCAAAATACAGTGAGGATTAGTAGTGGGAATATTGTCCTAGGCATTACAGGGGAGGATAAAAGAACAGACTTGGTAAAAATGAGGCTGAGGCTTGTTCATGGGATATAGTTTTATCACTGAAGTAAGTTATAGTAATGAAAACTAGATGGGCACCACCACTATCCTTACCTGATCCTTTCTACCATCAATTCTGATTTCAGTCTCTCCTGCAACATTGAATCTGTTATGCTCTGATCTCCTACCATTGTAAACCTTTTAAATGTTACATTAGTTTCCTTTCATCCTTGCACTCATCATATGCAATTCCTAAGAGCCAATGAAAAAGTTTGATGAAAGGATTATCAAAATTAGTTGTCACTTATATACTCACAGCAAAAGTAATTTTAATGGTATGATTTAACGGTAGTTGTTGATTAACTGCGTTTCTCACTGTTATCACTATAAGTGGCCAATCCCATTTTGCTCAATAATTGTTGGGATTAATCCATCTTTCTACAGAATAATCAGTGTTTCTCAGAAAAAGAGAGCTTGACTTGAATGTTGTCTCCTACGTGCCTGCTGTAAAAAAGTGCCTGTGTCACAAAACTCAAACCAGAGGTTTCTCTGCTTTTGAACCACCAGGAGAGTCTTTTCCAGAGATCAGTTTCTCTCCCAACCAGGTATGTATTGCCACTCCAGACCACTTCCCGCTTGGGCAGGCAGGAACCCTGCAGTGTCAAAACCCTAACCCTGCAAGGTAATGGGTCCTACCACTTCCCTCACCCCTTCCAAGGCTTCTTACAGGCATTGCTTTTTGAATGATTGGCTTTTGTCAGCCCCACCCATTGTGGTGAGATCTTGAGCCTGAGACCCTGATCCTGTATATTTTTGCTTCCAGTGCAGGGCTCTGCAACCCCATTGCAATGCAGTTTTATGTGATTCTTTGAAGAACCAAGACAGATTTTTGGACCTGAGGTAATGATCTTACTAAGTGGTTCAGATCTTCTTTGGGTTGATAGAATAATAGGCACTCCCACTGATGATGCTCAAGACATTTTACCCCGCTACACAGAGGCACATAAACTTTTGATAATGACAGTAGTATCAGCAGTTTGTTAAAATATTTTCTGCATTCTACTACCTAATAGAAAATACGCTGGACTTCCTAAGCTGTTTAAAGAAGCTGCTCTCTAGTTATTATCAGGAACTTTAGTTCTCAGACTATGGGCAAAAAATTTCAGGTTAGTTGAACTCCTCCACCTAATCCTTAATTACAGAGGAAGTAAGAATGAACACAAAATAATAATCTGTTTTGGAGAAGCCTTTTAAAGGTGTAGAAAAACATTAGAAAACTGTTAGATGTTGCTACTATATAAGACTGACACAGTGAAACGTTCTACTGTAAAGCTTTTAGATGAAGCTTTTAGCTTGTTTTGCCTATGCATTTACTTAGTTGCTTGTTTAATTTTTCTCATACAACTATTCAAGTGCTTTTGGTAGTATGCAACTTTTTTCTTCTGTTACATGATAGTAACATATGTTAACACAACCATCTCTAGGATATAATATGTTAACATTGTAGGTTTACAGATTAATTTAGATTGGCAGGGATCTCTGGAGGTCCTCTGGTGTAATCTCCTTTATTACTGACAATGGAGGTTAATTTTTGATGCCTCAGTCAAGGAATTACATTTATTTTGTCTTTACACTTCCAGATACCTACATACCTCTGGAACATAGTAAAGTCCAGTATATTCACTCCATGGAGCACAACAACCAAAATTCTGTGTCGCTCTTCCGAGAATAGTCGTCTTCTTGCTTTCTGCTCTCTTTGTTATATAACAGAAGAATGAGAAAGAGGAAGACAACATATAATCAAACCCTACAAAACCTGGTATGCTAAGAAACTATGATAATATATTATACTGTCAAGTTTCTTATCGATCCACTTAAAGGGACATTGACCTTTAATATTAATGTGCTTAGCTACAAATGTCATTGGAAAAGACTATAATACTTAATCTTCAGTGACATAAAATGTGCATGTCTACTGTGAACAAAACCACAGACTGTAGTGAAGAAATGTAGCCTTAATTGCATCATCTACTTGTCAGGAGGCTCTCACCATTTGCTATTATGAAAAATGGAGATTAAGAGTATTACCAGGCCAAAAGGCTACTATTCTTCATGGAAAGACATTACTGTGAAATAAAAAATAATTAGATTTTTGTTGCAGACAGGAAAGGTGGTTAAATTATACATGTTTATTTCAAAAGATTAATATCAGGATGCTCTTGATATAAAATGAGAAGCACAAGCACAATACTTTACAACAGTAAACAGAAAAGGGTTTATTGATTGTTTTATCTGTCTGGAATTTATTTTCTTATAGGATATAAAGTATACCTTATAAGGCATAACTTTTATCCAGAGGGGATAACCCAAGGTAGTTGAGTTGTAGTGGTGTTCAAAGGATGCATGAACTTACTGAATCAGTTAAGACTAAGAAACTGGATTACCAGTATTGCTTGCCTTTTTTTTATTTTTAACTTACACATAACTTTATTTTTCTTATTTAGTCCTCTTCATATCAATATATGTGTATATGTATTAATATTGTCTGAGGAGCCGGTAGGAAGTTAAAAATATTGTCAGTGACCAACATCTTGTTTCTTATTACTGAAAGACTTAGAAAGTACTCAGCTAACACTACAAGGCAGTCATTCTGATCAAAGAAGAAGATAAAACAGTTCAACACTGCTAGGTCAAGGTAATGAAGCAGTTAGTTAGATGAAATGATAATGGCAGTTGAAATGATACACAGGTTACAATCAGGTGAAACTTTAGGACACTGAAAGTTACTTTCTGCACAGTTAACTGGACAGTTTGAAAGCTGGCATGTAAGACGTTGCAGGGTATGAAAAAGGGTTGGCTGCAAGATGGTCTCCATCTGATGTGTGTTGAATAATGCAATCCACTCAAGTTCAGTGGTGTATAAATGTGATATTCATAGTCTCCATATATTTCAAATGACAGCGTTGATAATGTGTTTCATTTTTTGAAAATTACATTCAATGTATCTTATTCCAAGAAACTACCAGCAGAAATGTTTATGCACTTACTCTTCAGCCATTGTTCTGAACCAATATGTTGTTATGACAGGGTAGGTCTTAGAATGGAATACATGGAGACATCAAGTTTAAAGTAGCAAATATAATTTTCTCAAAGTAGTACCATTAGTCATAGTCTATTGTATGATACAATACAGAACAGAGCTGAAGCTAGTGCAGGGAAAGCTACACAATCTAATTAACATTATACCAAATGTTTCTGTCAGTCCTAATAAAGCAAACCATAGAGACTTATAAAAATCATTTAATGATTTAATGATCCCAGAAACTCACAGCATGAGCTAATATAAATTGCTGTAGTGCTTTCATTCAACTTTTTTAAAACCTTGAATCTCTGATAAACATAATTTGTCAAATAATACAGTCAAAATGAAAATTATGTTCATAAATATGTACAAGAACACAGTTATATTTGTTATACTGCTAATGTTAGCTATGCAAAAATTAGAATTACTTTCAGCCTGTAACAGACAAATGAGGTTGTTAGGAAGACCTATTAGACTGTAAGAGAATTGTTAGAGACTATTATCCACTTGTTAAAGGTACTGTGGAAGTCTGAAGTATTCTCAAGAATAATTTCTTGTTTTCCCTAAAAGGAGGTTTTCTCCTCTGTTTTTGTAGTCACTAAAGCTAGTCACTTCCATTCTAGGAATGGAAACTCGAGTTACATCCTAGAGCCAGCACTATACTTAAGATATGCAATCAGTAACATTATCGCTAGAGGAGCAGATGCTCAGTTTTCCCGCTGAGTTCAGCGAGTTTCAGCGCTCAAAGTTTCTGAAAATCAATTCTCTTTGTTGCATAGTAGATACAGTAGGCACTGAGCTTCAGAACAGCTTTGAAAATTTTGGGCTAAAGTGTAACTTTTTCCTTGTCATAGACTGTAATTTTTCATATTGTATCACTGATTCCTTCCCTGTCTATATAACATTGGACTTTCAGAGACCAGACTATATCTGAGCTGACTGAACAGCCGGAAGTGAAATACTGTGTTTCAGTCATGATATCTACCCTGGAATTCAGCTGTAGGGGGATATATCTGTGAGGTATGGGAGTAGGGGGAGCAGAGTCACTTATGTTCACTCCATTGCTTCTCTGTCAGTCAGGGCTAAGACATCCCCTAGCTATGACAACAGGACCAAAAAAAAAAAAATTTAGACATGGGTTGACATCCATATTATTCATATTCTACACCTTTTATGCCTTTACTCAGTCCACTCAGAGTTCAGAATCTGGTATGGAAAAGTAAATTGGTGTACTATGGTTGCCATTGCTCTAGGACCAGATAAAGGACACTGGGAATTAGACATAGTATTACTCTTCCTCAGTATGCCTAATAGCCCAGTCTGATGTGGCCTGTTTCAGTAGGAAAATTCTGTAATGACTTGTCCATGTGAGCAAGGAGTAAATTCCTACTCCCTTTTCAAAGCAAGGAGGAAACAGGAAAGGAGCTACACTTTAGGGTATAAACCTCTCTGAAGTTTAGTACCTCCTATTCTTCTTGGTTTAAAAGCTTTCTTCTCTATCTTTCACACTCCATTTTAATAATCCCTTTTCACTCCACACAACTTTTGACATAACTGATTCCAGCTGTCATTTTTCACAGCAGCTACCAGGGAAGAGAAACACACAGTCTCAGAGAGCACACTGCGATGACATATATGACCCACCTGGCAGCAGCCTAGAAAAGGTTAATGAAAACTCTGATTATCTACCCTTGATATGACAAAGACAATTAGAAACAACTGCTGTAACAGATTACATCAGGAGCAGTCTCAGGAGGAGCTGCTGAGATTTTAAGCTATGGTGAAAAGGTACAATGGGATGAAAATAGTCTGCTAAGTAATGAAGGTAGGAAGAAAACCCAGAGAATCCATGAAAGATAATAGGTAGAAATAGTCTCTTGCCGTTTGTCTTGACCTTTATGACAAGACACCTGAAGAAGAGTATAGGCTTTGTTTTTTCCTCCAAAAGATGTAGAAAGGATCTGGGGATAAAGGGCCTGAAACTGACAGATACCTACCTTGTGTTTGTGAAAATCCTTACTAATTCTGTTATCTGAAAAAGTGCTCTTTCTTACACAGATGGAAAGATCACATATGATGGAAAGACTGTTATACCAGACAGGAGATGGTTATAGCTAACTGCCATATAAAAGATGAGAACAGATCAAACATTAAAACTCCTATTGAAATTGTTGGCAAATGTGCATTTAAGTTCAAAAGGCTAAGGTCTTGACAAAGATTTACTAGTTTGTAGTTAGATACTTGGTCCAAAAATGCTGTTCAGCTGAAAAAGAGTGAGCATTTAATGTTGACTGTGATAGCATTTTATCTGCTGTCATCAAAAAAAAAACCCCGAGGTGGCTAAATATAATAATAACTGCTGCCTTTAAATACTGTTTGGTGGGCATATGTAAGCATTTAAAACATTTACTTTAAAGTCAGGACTAAAACTTAGTGTCCTACACTAACTCTGATTTAGTTTGAAAGTTCTCGTTAAGTGCCACTTTGTCATCTGGTCTCCATTTGTAATGTACAGCAACTTTTGTGTTAACGGAAAAAACATTTTACAGAACTCTGATTTGAAACATTTTGTAAATATTTAATAAGAATGTATAGCGATCGTGCAGGAATCTTAAAATTAATAGATACAGTCTGCAGAGCTCTTAAAGTGGCTTTTGTAACTATAGGTTACTGCAAATTTTCTCGACAAGTTGTCTGAATTGCCTGATGCTTCTGTACAGTGTTTTAAATTAAGTTAAATTAAGATCCAAAGAAAATGTTTTAAGATACACAATCCTGAAACTGCAGACAAAGTTTTTCAACATAAAACATTGAAGTGAGTTCTAAATGAATCTTTAGCAGCAGGATGCATGAAAATATACTTCTACTCATACAATCTTATGCACAGACACAACTGTCCATAAATTAGGTATTCACTAGTTATTGTGTCCCTCTAGAAGCATCCCAATAGGAAACTTTATTTACATTCTTATTCTGACCCTCAGTGTGCTTACAACTTCTCCTTTCCTAGTTTCATCCTGAAAATTAACCATAAATACAACACTGAGTAATACCAGAACCAGGCAATCCAAAATACAGCAAGGAACTGTGTCCTGTTGCTTAATCTGGCATCTTTTCTGAACCCTGAAGGAAAAGGCAGGTTTTGGTTTTTGTCTTTCCTGCAGGAGGCTACAATGGATCTGATATATGGTTCCATTTTGATAACTGACCATTTCTAATTACTCCTTGAATTTGGCATTTCCTGTCACCTGGGCAAATCACTTCGTAGTAACATCAGATATTCCTAACAGAAAAAATGTCATTACACATGGTTGAAATATACTAAGTGTATAGCACATAAAATGTCCTACTTTTCTAATTTAATGGGACTTATGAATACTTTTTGGCTGTTATCTCATGGTAGATAATTAACAAATTTCTGCTGTTTTTTAAGAACTGAAATTAATCTAACTAGTCTATGATCTCTGAACTCTTTTTAATAAACAGTACTAGGTTTGCTCGGTTGTTTCAGTCTTCTGCAACCTCACCTGTCCTGCAGGGGCTCCAGGGGAACTCCTGATGGTTCCACAGGTTAAGCCAATTCTCAGAGCAACCTGAGGTAAACTTCCTTAAGCTGGACTACTTTGAAAACTTTAAATCTAACCTTAAGTTCATGTTCACTTATTGATGGAGTTATTGTCTGATACGCCAACACAGAGTGATGACTTGAACAAAAAGATCTTACGGACATTGGTGCCCTCATTGTCAGTTTTCTGTCCCTGCCAAGAAGTCAGAGGACTTACCTTTGCTTGGCTCTTCTTTTAAGCTATTTCTAAAATATTTTCACTGTATTTTCTCTCTCTTACCTGTTGTGCTTCATCCTGAGTCTCAGATTTTCATATAATTGAACCTAAATACTCTTGTAAGCTTTTATACTCTCCTGATTGGCTTGATCTTCCTTTATTTTCTGTACAATCACTTGTGCCTGGCATGGTAGAGTTTGTGGTTTATATAATTTAGTCTTGGTGTCCTTTTCCTTAGTATGTCACTAGGGCAGTCTGCACTTACAACCTTGTCCATTCTTCAAGGAAAAAACTTCATTTAACTCTTTCCTCCCCCCACCACCCCACCCCAGCTTATCCCTTGTCATAACTTAAACTCAGAATTGGGGCTACCACACAATCTGCTTTCATGATGTCTATTGCATTTATTTCAGTATTATTCTTTCTGCTGTTCCAGAGAATGAAAAAATCACTGATTGCCTTTCCAGGAATGTCAATGGCAAGGACACGTATTCCTCTTTTCCAATACTGCTACAGGCAAGAACCTCCAGCAGAGGAATGAGCACACAGTGTAGAGCAGCATCTCAAATTGCTACAGCTAGAGTATCAACAGCTCCTGTGTACGTGCTCTCTTCTGTAAAGCTCTTCAGCATTTCAGGACTGGCATTTCATTGCAGCCTTGCAACCATTTCTAGAACCATATTCTAAAGATAAATATATTTATTACTCTTATTCTTGCTTTTGCTGGCTTTTTTGATCTGTTCCTTAAACATTTTACAACCAGAGGAAAACAAGCACGAACATACTAGTTTTAGAAGCTGTTCGTTTCTTGATGTTGTTGGTGATGGAATTACAGTTTCAGCTGAAAAACATTAAACAGTGATCTTCACCACTTTTGTATATATCTTATTTCAGATTGAAATAATTAAAACTAACAGTCCAGTTATTTTTTTATTAATTAACATGTATTGCCAAATCACACTTGTAGAAGTAATAAAAATTGAAATCAAATAAGATCCAGTGAATAAATTTTTATTCGGCTTTAGTCAGACTACTTGAAAAATTTACAAGTTTACCTTTGAAGCAATTACCTGATAATTCACATAGCACATTTCTTTTCTCTTCTTTGTTCCTGATTCTTCTATCTTTTGAAACATCTTTAATTAAAGCAAGTTAGCCACTGGGATCTTTATCTAAAATCACTTCTACTTATCTTATTTTGTTCAGAGATGTCACACAATTCAAGAATGGACTCAATAAATATGGCCTTGAGGCAGTATGCAGCTGTGCTTCTTTTTCACCTGTGCCCACTTTTGTAAAAATATCTGATTGTGTCTTTAATGTACCAAAAGCTTAGTGAATCTAGGTTAAGCCCCAAGAGTCTGACAAGTATCAAGCTGCTTGCTGAATTTTACAATTGGCTGACTCAATAAGAATACCAAGTGATCAAAATGGAGACAACTGCATTTGTGAGCATGTGTTCCTTCAGATGATGCTAACAGGAAACCTAAAATTCATTCTCACACTCCTCCTCTCCTCCTCCTCCTCTTGACAAACCTGTACATAAACATAATTATTAATGCCATTAACCACTTCATATGTACTTATTTTATATTACAGTCCTAAGAGATTCAGAAGACAGAACCTTAGAGTTCAAATCTTGCAGCCTCTGAAAATATTTCATCAAACACTATAAATGTGTGTTTTTCTGATGTTGGCATTTCCACATACCAACTGGCAAAAATAACTAATCCCACTAACTCTGGTTCATCACAAATCTCTTGACAAGGCTGAGGCATATTAGTATACCCTAAACATCTATTGTTACCCTTTAAAAGTCTCACAAAGAAAGAATTCAATGTGTTTCACTTACGTGTGAACAATGAACAACATCACTACGCAAAACAAATGAGGCCTTTGATGCAAAAGACTGATTTCTGCAATTTTAAGCTTTATATTATTATATATATTATATCTTATATATTATTATATATTATTTTATTAATATATATTATATATTTATATTATATTTATATTATTATATATTTATATTATTATATATTAGATTTTATTATTGATTATTCTGCAATTTTACTATCGACTTATATCATGGTATCTGCTCCTTTCATAAATATGTGTGTATGCATGACGTGTGAGATTCATCGTGAGTCAGTTCAAGTTTGCTTTTCTTTGTGGTGCAGAAGATAACTTTGTTACCAGTTACACTTTGACCTATGTGTAATAAAGCATTTTCTGGCCAAACACATGTACTATTTCACTCAGCAAGTCATTGTCCTTGGAAAGTCAAAATATTCACTTGTTTCTTTCTCCTTCACAATAAACAAATAAATAAATAGTTTTAAAAATAATGTAGGATAATACTTAAGGAAAAGGCATTTAATTTGGGATGGAGCATTCTAAAATTATATTAAATGAAACTTCCTTCTTCCAAAAGAAAAATTAATTCTAACATAAAATCTATCTTTACAGAAGGAGAAATGTTAAAGTAGAAGTAAATCTTGACTGTCTGCCGAGGACAGGTAAAGCAATCTTTCTAAATATCTATTTCATAAAGGTTTTAAACTTGCCAAGATTCTTCATAGTGCAAGAGGTGAAAATAATGTGAAATTTCATTATATAATAATTCAAAGAATATTTCAACTTTATTTTCTATGCCATCTCCCCTCCATTCACTAATGATCTTGAGTTTAAGAACCAATACTTGTTAAACTTTAATATTCTGGAATTTAAATATTAATTCCTCTGATTTTTTTTTCAAAATGTGTTGTTGTTTTTTTTCCAGGTGCTCACAGCGACAAAGCAGAACGAAACAAAATAAGTCAGAGCAACAAAACACATAGGAGAACTATAAATAAATGAATACAGCACTGATTATTATATTTCCCAAAGTCAAAATTATTTATTATTTATAAAGCAATTGAGAACTAAAGATAAATAGGAAACAGGCACACATGATTCTACTTTTTGCAGTCGTGTATCAAGGACTTATACCTAAAAAGATGCTAGAATAGACACACACACACATATATATAAAATTTCAGCTATCAATAAAATTACATATATATTTGTGATTTTTAATCTCTTCAAGCAAACTCTAATGAAATCCATTTTTCAGAAATGTAAATAGGAAGCTGAAACTGTTTATCAAGCAGAGAAAAATCTTGAAGATCTATTATTCTTGGCTCCTATGTGTGCACAGTTCCCAGTTACTTCAGCAGGAGATGTGTTATGTGTACCCAAAGTGACGTCCATGCCCCAAGAGTATGGCTTAATAACATGCAGTATGTAAAACTTTTTGCATGAACACTCTAATTTTGAATCCTGAAATAGAGTTCTCAGCTGTGTGCTGGGTGTGCTAGTGACTTTAATGTGATGCTAATAGCATCTAATGACACCACTTGCACATCCATAATAAACTGGGACTGAATAGGTTAGAAATTCTTGAAGCCTGTCAGGTCGAAAGTCACAAGTAGCAATCAGACATGGTCAGGTGCCAGGATTGATAAAAGAGAAATTGTCATCTTCCTCAGAAGAAGTGATATGATGGGTAAGAACCCCTGCAAAATACACAATCCTTTTCACCCCACCTTCCATGTCACTCTCACAGTCAATACCAGTCTTTGTAAGCTCCCTGGAAACACAAATCCATTCTCAATGACAGGCAGTCCCCTTTATTACAACCTTTTTTTTCCTTCTTCTGTTCTTACACTTTTTAACTGTTCTTAAAGTACAGAGGGCCAATGTGCACGCGGTTCAAACAAAGGCAATGGATTTGGCATTGGCTGTAAGATTATCAGAGTGGACTGGTAAGGATAATCAAAGCTGAACTTACCTAGAGTGATTAAACTGAAGTCAGTGAAAATTACTCTGTGGTTAACATTCAAGAAACATGGACTTGGGACCTGATGTTCAAATGATCCAACCCATTGTAGTTGGCCATAATACTGACAGACTTCCTTTTTTTTTCTGTAGTTTTTTCGGTGGTGGTGGTGGTGGGTTTGGTTTTTGGGTTTGGTTGGTTGGTTGGTTGGTTTTAACAATTTCCTTCTTAGTGGTGTGTGTGCTTGATTTTCACTACATCATTAGGGAGAGAAGAAAGGGTAGGAAAAGTGGCAGGGCAGAAGCTGCTGCTGGAGAGAGAACTGACATGCTGTCGTGGTTTAACCCCAGTCAGCAACTCAGCACCACGCAGCCGTTTTCCCCTCCCCCCTCCCAGTGGGGTGAGGAGGAGGAAAGGAAAAAAAAAAAAAAACTAGTGGGTTGAGATAAGAACAGTTTAATAACTAAAGTAAAATATAATACTAACAATAGTAATAATGAAATATAATAATAATAGTAATGAAAAGGAATATAAAAAAAAAAGGAGGGGGGGGGGGGGGAGAAAAACAAACCAGTGATGCACAATGCAATTGCTCACCACTCGCTGACCAATGCCCAGTTAGTTCCCGAGCCACGATCCGCGCCTCCTGGCCAACTCCCCCCTGTTTATATACTGGGCATGACGTTCCATGGTATGGAACGCCCCTTTGGCTAGTTCAGGTCAGCTGCCCCGGCTCTGCTCACTCCCAGCTTCTTGCACACCTGCTTGCTGGCAGAGCATGGGAAACTGAAAAGTCCTTGGCTTAAGATAAGCGCTACTTAGCAACAACTAAAACATCAGAGTGTTATCAACATTATTCTCACACTAAATCCAAAACCCAGCACTGTACCAGCTACTAAGAAGAGAGTTAACTCTGTCCCAGCCGAAACCAGGACACAGGCTCAGTATTTTATAGTTTGTTAGAAGTAGATCTCAGTCTTGGGAAAAGTATAATCAACTTTTCTGAAGATGTAATAAAGTCCGCATTAATTGCTTTTTTCCCCTGCCCAAAATACAGAATTGATGGCTATTTAACATGCAAACATATTTGCTCTTGTTCAAATAGGCTGAACACTGTAATTTGATTGTTCTCCGTATATTATTTCTGAACTTTGATGACTGTTACTTTACATGGAGTGGCACCTCTCTGCCGCTCTGATTTCTCAAGAAACTTTTCTGAATCAGTCAGTGAGGGAGAAAGAACAATATTCTAATTACTGGATGGTAATTTACAAACAATTTCTCTGTTACCCTAGAAAGTGTATTTTAGGATGTTATAAAAGAAACTTTTTGACCATTTGCCAAGTGTACTTGGTGCAGGCAGTTATGAGTACCAGTCTTTTCTTTCAAATAATAAAAATATAAATGGACAAGACAGATGAAAGAACTGAGAGGTGTTATCAAGCCATACCATTAAAAAAAAATCTATTTACATTTCTTAATGAATATTTAAGTTGTGATATAGAGGACTGATGTGGTAATGGTGATTTGATTGAATGGCAAACACTAAGGGTACACTCAGCATGAGAGCTCCAAAGTTAGCTTTATTCTTATGGTAACTTTACAGTTCTGTCATCTTTCTTACTGACCTTTCTTATGTATTCCTGACTAGAAATCGAATCTTATTCCAGCCATGTTTTTCTAGGAAAGGAGTTTTATCTTTCTGTGTTTACAAAAAGATAAAAAAGAAAACGGTTTCATAAAAACCTGAAAGGAGGATCAGTTCCATGTCTATTAAAAAATAACAAAACTCATGTTATCTTCAATGCAGGCAGAAGTCCAAAGTGTAGATACAGAGTAAAAACTGAAGGGGTTTACGAACTGAAAATGAGTTTTTCAGTCACTTACTCTATTTGTGTAAATCTCGATGTTTACTCATAGAATACGTTGATCGACTATTTCTTGGGACTATTCAAAATGAAGAGTAGCCAGCATCATGCAGTTTGCCATTAAATCCAAATGCAAAATCAAGGATGGAATAGGTGTCATGTCTCTTAGACAGACATCAAAGAAGAAAGCTCTGAAAGAAAAAAAGGGGGAGGAGATATTAAATGCTACCAGAAGAGAATTTAAGCATTGAACCACCTTTTGGAAGCTAGGGTAGATCTTCTTACATCTTTGATAACCTCGAACCTGTAGAGTTTCCTGTGTTGGCATCTCCGTGATGCTGATTTCCATGCATAGTGCAGGTCACTATGTACAAGTGCAGGTGGGGAAAACCATCATGAGGTCTTTTACACATCTTGCTGTACCGATGTGCGGACTGGCAGGAAGTAGAGGGAGTTGGAGCTCAGCACCTACGAAATGACAAGCCACCGAGGAGAGCTGGCCTCTTCCAACCTGTGCTTCATTTCTATAGCGGAGAAGGCATTAAGGGACTAGATGGAAAAACTGTCTAAACCTTTTTTCCCAGGCCTTTACATGGGACTGTACGGTGACTCCACTATGATAACTTACCTAGTTCTTTATTATCCAGGGTAGCTAATAACTACCATTTTCACCCAGAATAGATGATGAGCAGAATCATATTACATATAGAAACCGCAAGACCTCGAATGTGGGCATTAAATTTCTTATAAGAAATCCATACTACCTGCTGTGGTAGTGAACATTATAAAAGCCATATAGGTAAACTGAAGAGATTGATCCTAAGGACCTGATTTTATTCAGTTTTTACTTAACAGACTTGCACTGGTTTCTGCACAGTCTTGCTGAAATCTGAAAAAATAAAATAAACAACAAGAACTTCTTGGACAGATACGGTACAGAATGAGAAGACAAAAAAGTATAAAAGTCAACCTATTATCTTGTTTTTATCTGTAACACTGTTGATCCAAAAAGAAGTTCCATTAAGGGCCGCCTTCAGGGACAAGTTTTGAGTATATAACCTGAATACAAAACACTTAGGATCATGCATATTTATCTCTGCTAATGAGAGAGCAAGTGTTCTATTAAATGACATTCATTTTAAATGGCTAAGTCTCATAAATTGCATATCTTAAAGTCATAATTAGGATCTGTGATTAGCTGAGACATTTCAGAAGAGGTACTTGAGGAATCAGTAAAATGGAAAAGATATATATCAAGATTCAGTGAATAAAACACCTTGTTTGCACTACAACCCTTACACATATGGCGGGAGGGATGGAATAGAAATGTTAATACTGAGTTGAATTTATAGCGTGATTCCAAATGTCTCAAACACTGGAGCCTTAAAACAGTAGCTCTCAGTCTCTTTTTATGGTAATCTCATATTTCAAATATAAAAGGAGAATATATCATCTTTCAAGAAAGGGAGAATGGCCTGTGAGCTCTTACAGCATTCTCATGTTATTTTAGTGCAGCATATATCTCGGCATGAAGGTCCATGCTTTAAAGTGCAATTGCTGTATTGGGAAGTGTTAAAAAGGAAACAATAAAGACATCATTTCTTTTTGCTCATCCCAAAGTGTATCAGGATAAATACATTCTGACCTGAATTAAATGATGTCAAACTGGACTGTGTTAAACAGGAACCAGGAATTAAACATAGTAGAAGTCTTTTTAGGAACAGTGAGAATGGACGTTATATACATTCTTAGCAACAAATTAAACTTTTGAAAATAAATATTTTAATTGTAATACCAGGTTCCCTGTTGGTTGTTGTTGTTGTTGTTGTTATTTAATGCACTAAAATACAGAATTTTGCATGTACAGTATTACTAAGATATGAAAGTATTATCTCCTGCATGTCAGCATCCAACTAACCAAATTTGCATGCCTGGTTTTGAAATGAGTTATACAATGATCAAAATATGTATGAATACTAACAGCAGAAGAATCTAACACAAATTTTGCTGTGTTTTCAGTTTTTCTTTCTCATGTGAGGAGTTCTACCTTTCAAAAATTTAGGAATCTACTTGTCCATTTAATTATTCTTATTTAGTTCAAGTCACTTTTATCATGACTGTTCTGTGAAATCAGGATTTCTAGCAGATAATTGAGAGGAAAAAAACCCAAACAAATATACTTCTAAGGAAAGTAATAATTTTTGACCATTTCTATGTTGTTTTGTTTAGTCTAAATGTGAAAAAACACAAGATAATTTGGACAACAGGAAAAAAGAATCACCTAAAACGAAGATACTTTTAATCCTTCATCTTCATTAGTTTTCATTGGTGAGCTCTGTAATATAATCTCCTAATATACTGTTATTTAATCAAGGTTGATAGAAATAGATATAGTAGGGATATGCACTTCTTAGTTCTCACAAAGCAATCTATTTAATTACTGGTTGCGTAGTGATAGTGGGAAGTGTTACATTTTTGCTTACTGAAATTTAGAGAGTCTTTAATATGCTAACAAGTGGGGTCTTTTGATATATATAAAAAATGTCACCTTCTTTGAAACTGGCAACATGTATAGAATAAGCCCTATTAAAGTCTTTATGAAAGACAACACTTTTAGGTAAATTTATTAAAGAAAATCCTGAGGATTTCAAAAAACTCGGCTTACCGGAGAGCATACTTGCTAATCATAGAGAGTGGTAGATGAAAGTTTCTAGAAAGGCAACCTTGTGGCAGAAACCAAGTAAATGACTAAGAGAATTATGATGAAAATCTCTAATATTCTCGGCTCAGAAGGGAAGAGAAAATCTTAATCCACTTATGCCAAAAATTACTATATTAGAAATCATTCCATGAACCGTATAGACACCAGAGATGAGAGTAATTACTGCTCTCCTTGATCTAAAATAAGCTTACAACCAAGATAGATAAAGAGGACGTAGACTCTGCAGATGTTATTTTAAAATATCCAAATAAGTTTCAATATCCTAGTAAGTTTCACAACACTGAAGGTAACCTAGCTCACCACTAGCTCCACTCCTATTGAAGACCACAGAAGAAGCCCTACTGGTTCAGTTGGAACTAAACACAAAGGCAACTGTCTTTTGTTGTCTAAAACGTTTGCTATAATGAGGGAGAATTATTCCTGCTTTTGAAGGAGGAGCTTGGGACATGGAAAGTACCGTAAGTGATCCAGCTCTGAATTCCAAACTAATCTTCTTGTGTTATTCCTTTTTATTTCCATGATAAATGTCTTCTGTGAGGATGCATGCGAAAAAATATTGCTTTCCAAAGTGTTCTGGCATCACTGCTAAGGAGAAATAGAGATAATTATCCTAGTGAGGCTCAAAGTTTACTTGTAGCTCAGGAATTCTCTGCACCAGCCTTCTGTAAACAAAGCTGCTTTTATTCTGCCTCTCTTGGAAAAAATTTTAGCACTCCCTTAATCATATTTCCTTTGTTCTGAATGGAATAAAGACAGGGTCATGGTAATTCAGGAAAACAGATGGGACATGAAACTCAGGAAAGTATAAACACATTTGGAGAAAGAAAGCACTGGATTTTGGCTGGTTTACTAGATTTAAAATAAATTAAAAGCAAAAAGATTAAAATGCTTAATTTTAAATGATGACTTCAAACACTAAATATCGTTCTGGAATAAGCTTAGAGATCTTAAGTTGAGCAGATTCTTCCATCCTTGCATTCTTACAGAATCTCCTTTGTGGGATTTTCAGCTATGCAAAATACAGCAGAGGTCAGCGAAGGAAGGAACCAAAAAGTACCATATGCATGTCTTTGGGATTGACTGTCATTCTTCCAGACTAAAATAGAAATCTCAATAGATAGCTCCACATGTGTGGTTATGTAATACAGCTCGGTAGAGCAGACTGACAGCAGCAGATTGAATTAAGACCATAGAATTTGCCTTGTCTCTTGAAATGAATAATTAAGTTAAGATAAAATATTTGTTTGAAACTGAGGAGCACAATGAATTTCACAAAGGATATGAAAGCTCAGAATCCAGCTGATTAAACCCTGCTTCCCTTCTGGAAGTAAAAATGATAAAAGGTGAATTATCCCAAAGTAGCAACTCCTACAACTGAGATTGGCAGGTCTGAGCCTATTACACAAAATTAGGAGCAAGTGGCCTAAGACTGTATGTGAGCATTACAAGCATGTGAGACATAAATCCATTTCAGAATGACATAATCTCTGAGTGACAATACTGGCTACATAGGGCCTATCATAAAATTGAGTAAAGACAATATCTGTTGAAGCAACCTGGTACTCTGCTGTTTTCCAAAACAGGTGTGTGGAGGAGCTTTGGATACTCCTGATTGCGTATTTGCATCTGGAGGATGTATAGCTGAATTTCTCTGTTTCTGTAGAAGGCTGTTGCTGGTTTAGGCTACAGCAAAGTGAATTCGTACAAGGTCTATGTATGCGTATGTATCTATATACACTGACCTTTGTATTTTACTATAATGATCTGGCTTGCCAAGGTTTAAATGTCATTTGAAAAAATGTGGATTTAATTTGCCCAGTTTGATGCATTCCTAGGATACTGAACTTATCCCAGGTTATAAACATCAGTGGTTTTTTGTGAAGGTGAACCTGCTAAGACCCTCTTATTAGTTTTAATTCATAAAAACAAAACAGCTTTGGTGTCTACACCACATGCATTAGTCCAGAAAAAAAACATACATTAACAGAAATATTTTGTGCAGAAAGTGAGATCTACTCTTTCTGTGGAATATAACTCTACAGCAAACAGAATAGAGACTTTCTTATGTCACTTGTTCACCTTTTTTACATCTCACACTGACTTCTCATTGTTGAGATAGTTCTTTCATATTTCTAGGAGGCAGGATTGATGGGCAGGATTTGTGTTAGTACAAGTATGTTTGATTTTAAAGACTTTTGCTAACTGTTTAACTGATGGCATACATAAAGAAAGTAAAACATGCAAATAAAAGACACTGTAGTAGTGGGTCTGTTGGGGAAATAGTTTGTGGAATCAAACTTAATAGAAAAAGAAACAGAATACTAAATGCACCAAATACTCACACACTTCAACCTAAACTCTGCTTGGCTGAAATAATTGTAATTAAATGAAAGGCAAAAAGAGTAACTGCTGACTACTTTTTTTTTTTTTACACCAGCCCCCCCCATCTTCTTTTAACAACCATCTTCTCTCGTTAAAAATACAGAACAGGAGGGAACACATGAAATACTTTATAACTGAAGTGGAAAGTGAATAAGAACTTCCTTTTTCATATTACTTGGTTGTGAATCTTAAAACCAGTTTTATCTTCTTATTCTAATTTAATATATAAAATTTATTAAAGAGCCTGTGTACTAATCAACTAGTACTTCAATTACAGGGAGTGAACAACACTTGAAGAACTATTATTAAGGTGTGCAGCCTGTGGGTACCAGGACAATTTTAACTACCTCATGGTTTGTTCTAGATGCGTCTTCCCAGAGGAGCCCTTAGAACTGAGTCACAGGCCAGAGGTCTTGTTCTAGTGGCAGGAAATTCTGGCTGTGAGATACTCTTTTTTTTTTACAGTATTACTTGTGGGATATCTGGAAATATGGTGATAATATGAGTACACAGAATTACTCTTTGGTGCACACAGAGTACATTTGAACTAATAGCAAGCTATAAGAGATAGCCCCCTCTTCTCAATGTGTAGCTTTCCTAACTAGAAAGACTGAGCATGACTTTAAGATTAAAAAGAGAAATTAGCTAGCACTTGTTCAGCACAGGTTCAGTGGGCTAACCTTGTATCAAGTGAGGATACTTTTTGGAGGGGTTCAGTGGACTGATAAGGAAATGGTTCTGTTCCCATACGTAAATCACTTATTTCAGGAACATTCAACATTAACAATGTTTTGTACTTCTTGTCTTACAATGTGTTATTATTTTTTTGTAATGGTTAAAATCTTCTGATTTTCAAAACTGCTTAGTGCATTTTATGCACTTGCACTTAATTATCCATGTTACTGAATCAGCATGTTATTTGATTTAGAGAAAGCCAATTATAATCTGAATTTTAAAATTCCATCTTCCTGAATGTTGTCTTTAAGTTACTTGAGTGGAATGACAGTTTTCATTACTCTCTCTGGACAAAAAGAAGAGAAGTAGCTTTATGAGAGTATTTCTTTCAGGTTGCTGTCTTCATCTTTAAATTATTTAACATTAAAAGTCATGGTATTTACCACTTCTAAAAGAGAGAAAAAATATACGTTCTGTTAGACCACACAGACATACTTTAAAGGACAGCAGTGAGGATGCATTTTATGGGTAAAAGTTGAGTCTAAACTTTCCTTTTGAAAAGTGTTGGAAGAATATATTAAGATAAGATCAGTCGTCAGTCATCATCCTTAAAAAAAACCCCAAAGTCAGCGGTGAGATTATTTTTCCGTAATTAAGACTAACTTATCTCTTACATATATAGTAAAGGGTAAGAAATAAAAAGCTAGCATATGCTGATGCATATAAATCCGGGGATTGGAGTCTTTAGATGGACTTGCATTTTGAACTGTTTTTTAAAGGACGACCTAGTCAGTAGGCTTCCCACATACATGCTGTTGGCAAAGCCCTCATTAAAACCTTAGTGGAATTTTAAATGTGCTCCAACAGTAATACACCCAAGTTAACATCTTCTTGTATCCACCTCAATGAATGTTACCTTGGCTTTCTCTTTTAACTGAAATGGAAATTTCTATGCCAGTGGAAAAAACATAGCTTCATGAACACGAAGTAATTTTGTTTAAGTTAGATTATTCCTGACATCTGAAAAGCTCATTATTGAACAAGACAGAAAATTAATGAAATACATAAGTATATCAAGTCTTGCCTATCGTACAGCACCCCAGTTGCCTGGACCTGGTTCCTTCTTCTTGCTCTAGGTTGAAACTCCACAGGGATAAAGGTTGCATATTTTAAGAATGTAGCCTCCAGCACCCTGTTAATGTTTATCAACAGAAAAATAGCTGCTGATAGCCTGGTGGTGACTTTTTATTGAGACCAAGTACTCTATCCTGCAGAGCCACCGTGAGCATGACACTTGCCACCCTGAGGTCTCAGTTCTAGCACCATCACAGTGATCATTTAAGTGCAATATGCAGATTTCAGTGTTGTTGTGAATGATGACTTCTGGAGTCATTTAATACAAGCAATTTGTGCTAAAATATAATTAGGAATCAGAAGGTTAACTTGATGAATTGTAATGGCTAGTGCTATGCAGGCTTAACCTAACCTGATGATCCTTTCTGTCCTTAAGCTCGGTGAATCTGTGAATTTACTGAGCTTTCAGAATTTCCACAGCCACTCAGAAAAAGAGGTTCAATAACAGGATCATATCTCACTTCACCAAATAAATACATCAGGGTCCTTACTCTGATCTCATTGTGAAATAAGAATGATACAAATACAAAACTGGTATAAAAACTAGTAGAACTAACTGTATTTCACCGTTTTTCTGAAAAGTCTTACTGCTGAGCTTTTCTGAGGAGGAGAAACTGATGCAGTGTGACACAAACTTTACATGAGGTCAAACAAAAGTTCAGGAACCTCCCATTAGAAATTGCTGACACACACAAAAGTCATAGGGGAAAATTATTTTAAGAATAATCAGCAGTGCAGATAGAGGGCATCTCTTCCTTCTTGCCAATTTCTCTTTCCAGCAGCTTATGCAACTAAAACTGACACAATTATTTTTACATAACTAAACTGTTGTTCATATGTTAATAAAAAGGCAATAGAGGATCTTGTACAACAGGATCATATGCAACCATAAGGGTGCTAGTACTTGGTTTTTCCTCCTACAACCAGAGCAAACACAAGTTGATCACTGCTGTCCGTTATTTCTGGATCAGTGAACGAACCTTTCATTGTGTATCTTCCCTATAATACTTCCATAACCTTTCCAAAAGGGCTAATGATATACCATAGCTCTTAAACTTTTTTGCATGTGTTTTCCCCCTGGTAAATAGTGACTGATAGAAGAGTCAGGGATACTTACTGAAGGAAACTTGAGGTATCATATTTTCTTCTATTAAATCAATTTTTTTCCTGTTTCTCAGGAAGTGTTATGGCTCTTTATATCCTGATCATTGCATTTCAGATTATATATGCATTGTGATATATGCAATCCTTTAATTCAGCTTTTATGTTACATTCTATAGTTATATACATGTCTTTTTTAGTGTGTCATGCTTTAAATGGGTTCACACTTTGTCGTGCTGTAAGTTGGTGCTTATACACTGTTTCAATGGAAGAAGTACAAACACGAATTCATGTAAAAGGCTATTTGAACAGACTGAGATCAGCAAGTAACAGCTGTTATCACTTTCAGATATGTCTGCAGGATTAATTAGTTTTCTAATGTAGCTTTAAGTCAATGGTTAGCTGATGGGATATGCCATTTGCAAAGGTAACTTTCATGCTACTACACCGAACACCTTGAAATCAAGCACTTATGGTGTTTGTATCTTGTCAACCTTCTAAATGTGTTGTAAATAAGGTTTTTGTGACTCATTTAATAGGACATACAAATATGTAAAATTTTGGGGGTATATATATACACATACAGTATATATAGTGCATCACATATATACGAGGCACTAAAAAGGAACTGTCTGCAGATCATCTCTTCTGACCTGCATGACAGATCAAAAAATGGATGCAGCCCAAGTCCAAAACTTAGAACACATATCCTGGGATTTGGCAGCTATTACTCATTTGCCAGACATAAGTATTATAATATTGGATGTGTGCTTTCTCAATCATTCTTTAAAGAAGGGAAATCATTTCACAAAACACCAAAATTGCAAAGCTCCCAATAGTAGTCCATCTTTTTACATGCATTCTGTGACAGATGTTGTTTGTCTGGTTGTCAATTAGGAAAAAATGATTTAATTTTGGTCTGACAGTCATCTATACCTGTTATTGTCTGCTAACATCTTTCCACCTCTGGAGAAACATGAGCAGAAATTGCAGATGGTAGTCAACTGCCCTGTTGTTTTGTCAAGGCAGAAAGAAGAAACAATGTTATTCAGTCCTACTTCTAATCTACTGGCAGTTCGCACTGTCCCACCAAATTTTGGTCACTATAAAGAATACAGAATAATAAAAACAATATTGGATTTTGAATGTTATGTGGTCATTCTTGACTAACATAGGAACATACTGTTCTTGCAGAGGGAAATTATTGAGAAGGATGAGATGTTTGATTTCAAACGAAGGGCATGCTATACCACTGCACCTCATCCAGAAAAGGTTACTACATGACAGATTCAACATTTCAAACCTATGTATGTCAGAAAAGCATTTCACTAGTTTTGAATGAGTGAAGGTCAGAACTGAGAAAGCTGCAAAATGTGAAGGACTGCAGCTCTGCAGTTGTCAGTAAAGGGAAAGACAGCAAATATTTTTCACTCTAAGAGTGCAGATCATAATGCTTTAATTAAAAAAAAAATCAATTTTTCATTGACTGGAATTAATCTAACTCCAGATTTAGAAAGGATACAAAGAAAAGTAGACATATATTTAGGAATTTTTCTACCTTTAGAGCAACAATGCTTAATGTTTAAATAAAAAATTAGAAGTGAAAAGTAGACATAAGGAAATATAGCATGATCTCCATGGCAGCAGAGTTCTCTACATGGTGAAATTAATATTAGCATGATCCATAGGAATTCAGGAGCTGAATGAGGATAACTAAGAGTGGTATTGGGTCGTTGCACTGCTGTAGCTCTGTGGAGTGACAGGAGATATCTATGAGCCTATAGGTTTGCTTTTCATGGGAACAAAATAAAATTATCAGTAATACAGATTAGCAGCAAATCTAATTCTTTTTGTGGTATCAGTCCCCTCAACTCTGTGTCATTACCCAGGAGGATACCGTCTTATGCTTTCCACTGTTATTTTAAGTCATTCTTACACTGTGAAGTGCCATGACTCCTCTCTGCCCTTTGATTCTACATTAGCAACCTGTGCTCTGCAAACCAGCACTACCTCAGTGCATGGTATGAAAGAATGAAAGTGAACCTGTGCCATTACATCCAGTCTAGACAAAGTGAGGCTCTGAGCCTATTAGTTGACAGTTCCCTTATGCAGACTCTTTTGACCTTATGCTTTGTTGGCTTGCACATAGAAAGAGAAGATAACATTGGTGCGACAAGTCTTTTCTTAGGAATTTCGTCCTGTCTTTCAGGGAACTACTTTGCTTCAAAACCTGACTTTTACTGGAGATCAAGGAGAGATCAAAGTCCTCTATCATGTACAAAGTTTATCTGAAAAGAACTTCACTTTCATCAGCCATCTCATTTACTATATGTGTTTGCATGTCTTCCTAGAGTTGCCTTTTGTTTTATTGAAAGAATTTGGAAGATAATAGTAAATAATAGTGTCACCCAGTGACACTTCCATAACAGTAATGTATTTTTTTTCTGCTTAACTGGGAGCTAGATTCATATTTTAAATTATTTGCTGATTATTATTATGGTAATCTGAGTTTGAACTCAAAAAGCCAGATCAGTTTCTTCTCCTGTATTGTTAAAAATGTTGTGGGATTAATTGCAAGTTGCGTAGTTCAGTGAATCTCTTTCTTTTTAAAGCTGAATCTCATTTGAAAAACCTGACAGTGTTCCAGACCTCACTAGTGCTGATTCCCATCTTACTTGCCTTCACTGAAAGTTGCTACTTTCCCTTCCCATAGAAGCTCTATGTTTCCTATCATAAATTTCAAGTGAACCTTGGAGCCAAATTTTGTGATGTACTGATGCCTCACCAGTAAGACTAGCCCTTTTGGTAGTGAATGAATGACTGATTTAAGCACTTTAAGATCTATTACAAGCCTTCACTATATAATTATTTGCTTATATGGTGTTCTAGGAATTTCTAGAGGTTTCAAAGATAATTTGTTTCTGTACCTGACTGCATTTGGTAGGATTATTTATTATCCCCTCAAGAAGAAAACATCCTAATTATTTTTTCTTGTTGAATATTAAGCTGAAGGTAAGTATTTCCAGACAATGCAATACTTAAAGTTTAGCTGCTGTTTAGTTCTCCCTATGCATATGATATACTTGCAGACACTTCACTGTAAAATAAATTCATTATGATTGAAAATACCTGTTGTGAACTGTGAACCCAGAACAGATTGTGTTACAGCTATAAAAACATGGCCTTTTTTTACTTCACAGTAGGATTAATTTTTAATTTTGGTTGTTATGCCATAAGCTTTGCCAACATTCTTCCTTTACTAGCAGGTAATGTTTTAAATCAGCCTGTTGGATAACTTGCTTGGAGTTCTTAAAACCTATTTTTGTCCACTCACGTAATTACATTGTTATCTAGAGTTTAATAGAACATTGCAACATTTAATTAGAACTAAGTAGAATGATTACTATTTTGATTAAACCCGGGTTTGGAACCAGCCAATTTTTCGACATGAGCTCAGCATGTCTTGCTTTCTACTAAAAACCTTCATTAAGGTCACATCTGCTTCCTTTGACTCCTTCATCAAAAATGACCTTGTGTTTACTCTGGTTTACGATCACAAAATCTCTCCGTGAAAGAGCCTTTCAAATCTGTTTACAATTGCATCCTTTGGCTCCTGAATATTTCCAAACAGGGAGTATACAGATCGTTTTAAGTCAATATACAGCTTAACCCAGAGCCAAAAGTCACTGTAGCTACTGAAGTTATCTACCACTCTTACTTCTTGTGTCTGGCAAAAGGAAATTTTAGAGGACTAATACTAAACTTTAAACTCTATCCCACTTTTTTGTGAGAGCATCAGGACCTAAAGAACTATGGGACTAAAATACCCTGCTGTTGTATCACATAAATCTCTTCTGTTACCCTTTAAAAGTTAGAAATTGCATAAAATGTAATACAAGCATCACTGGTGTACTAATATATCCTAGAATGTGCATGAAGGGAAAACTTTGCACTCGTTCAACTCAGATTTTATACATATGTGACTCAAGCTTTTCAGAAAAATAGCTGGAAAAATCACACATAGCAGCCTTAAAGCAGCTTAAAAAAATCCTGCACAGTTCTTATTCTCATCATGTCCTTCTAGTATGAAAACCAGCAGGAAATCACCTTTTCTTCTCCACCCTCTAAACTATCTGTCCTGCCAGCACTGCTTTCACCAGTCATTTGCAAATTATTGCTCATACTGGAGAGTTTGGATGATCACTATCCTGCTACGCTTTTGTATAGGTCCAAGCAGAAGTAAAATGATTCTCATTCTAAGAGATTCATGTTTCTATTATTTATGCTAGCAATCAGAAGAGTTAAGGGTGGGTGAACTTAGGACAATTCTCTTCTACTTCAGGTTTCAAAATGTAAATGGATGTTGCATTAATTGGTGATTACTCAGAACTGAACAAAAAGGGAATTTTATATTAAATAAGACTTTATCACTGCCACCTTACTCATTAAATCATTGTGTGGCTACAGGACTTTGTTAAACATCCCAGGATATCAAAACCCCAGTTTGGCTCCTACCACGTTATTGTTTAAAAAATGTCCTTAAAACTACACCTGAATCACATGCAAGTGCTAATATAGAGACTAAAGTTCAGAAAACTAAAAAGAACTGTCTAGGAAGCTGAGTGTTATTGTTGCCAGCTGCTGAAATTCCTGGTCAACACCCATGAAGAACAACCAAATCTGGCTGTTACTCTGTGTTCTGTCTCTCAATATACAAACTATCAACCTTGTCTAAAACCAAACAAAAAAAAACCCAAAACAAATAAAAAACCATTTGACTGGAATGGAGCCATGAGACTTCTGTATTCTCCTTGAACAGACTTGGCCTGGTGATCAAAAGACAGTGGCTATGTTTTTGCACAGAAAATGTTGCCATAGATCCAAATTACACCAGAGGAAATAATTTGTGTTGGTAGGCCCAGTGCTGAAAAACTGTGGGTGATAAGCACCATATGCTCTTGCCCTGAGCCCAACATTAAGTAGTTCATGTATTTATGTGGGTTGTGATGAATGCTCACCAAGAACAGACAGAATTGCAAAGGCGTAGTCAGTGTTTGGTCTTACACTCAGACCATTGTTGCTTGACAGTGTGTCCAACCGTACATGAACTAAACGATGTAATAATATCTGTGAAAGATGAAAAGTCACCTGGGCTCGCATATCATGCCTGTTGAAATCTGTAAAGTGTCTGTGCTTGCCCCAGCTTTTCTCATATTTAAGATGAAGATTACTCTCACAGGAATTTAAACATGAAATGATTATCAGGATGCACAAGGGCAAAACAGATATATCACCATGGGGATCCCTCCTCTGATTTTGAAAGATGAGATTTTCTGGTGTTCTCCCCGACTAAATATGTTTCATTAGGGATTTTTTTTTTTTTTTTTTTTTTTTAATCTCTATAGTCACCCAATTGACTCTCCAAGATTCTCGATTCCAAAGATTAAGTATTGGGCCCTCTCAAAGCAAGAGAGGTCTAGGAGCTGTTCGGTAGACTGATTTGCTAGTTTGCAACCAGCTTTGGACTAACAAACAGGGAAGTTATGAATTAGTCCCTAGAGGAGAGTATATTATCTCTTCCAAATCCATTCATAGAACTTGAGTTCTCTTTGTTCACACACTAATTCACCTTGAAAAATTTTGAATAATTCTAACAGCAAACTTGGTGAGATAACTTCTAGAAGACTAGAATTCCCCTTGTTTGGTTTATGAAAGAAATATAAAGTCAAAATGGTATCAAGCTTTCCAACAAATAATACAATTAAAACCTTTTTTAGGCTTATCATGCTGTTGTACAAATGTGAAAATTTTATCTTGTATAAAAACTGTATTCATCAGCTGGAAGTATTCCAGTGAAGATCACAACTAAATCTATTCTGAGTCAGATGGGATGCCAGATGACCGGCAACAAGTCCTGTAGCATCTGGAATGCACATCCATGAAGGCTCAGCCAGAAGAATGGGGGATTTTGGTTGAGCAGTACACTGATGACAAATGCATTATATCAAAGACAACTGGGAAAGAATAAATGCAGTTGCTTAAGAAAGTATTTCAAGGACATCTTAAAGGTATGCTTGCTTTGAATATAACTTAACAGTCAGCTTCTGGGGGCTTTTATTCAAAAGCAGGCCTTAGGTAACAATGAAGCCTAGGATGGCAGAAAGCATAAATTTCTTCAGAGAGCACGAAGTTGTACAGGGAAAGTATGCCAGAAGAGTATACCCTGGAAAAATACCCTGCCTATTCCTTGGTTAGTGCTGTGAATTGCACAATAAAAATATACAGTTATTTGCTCACCTGTGAGCAGGTCTCAGGCATCTCTTCCTTATGACACTGTGATCCTCCTCTCAACAGTAAATTGAGGTATTTTTGCCAAATAATACTCTGCAATCTGACAGATCAGCACTGTATATTCAGCTAGGGCAGTGTAAACATTTCATATGTTTAAGTAACTATCATACTTGCTAAGCTGGTGGGGAATCTTACTTATAAATCACTGTAGTAGGTACCAATCATACGCAATTTGCTACTGATATCATAGACTAACAATTTCAATTGCTATTGTAATTTTAAAAATAGACTTGCGGAAAACAGTAAGTACAAGGCATTTCTACTATTTCAGGGTAGCCTTCTTTGAGATAACGCTGTCTTTATCGTTCGGCAGAATATATTTAAAATTAAAATTTGCAAGTAGACATAGTTAGGAATTTTTTTGGTGATGTAATTTCCAGTAAACTCTCAGAAAACGAGAGTTTGTTAAATAGAAATATTTTCATGAAAATGTGTAGGGTGGTAGTAGTAGTAGTAGTAGTAGTAGAAATATTAATTGGAAGTATTTTTCAGTCCTCTCTGAAAAGTTTGGCAGAAGAAAAGACATCCATCCAATCTTTTCTCATCAATTCACCAGGAACATCCAGATCACTATTCATCCAGATGAGTATCTTAAATGTCACACTATAAAGAGTATTTATCCACTTAAAAAGATTGGGGGTAAAAAGTTTTGATGGTTTCATTTTCTAAAAAAATCTCAGCTAAAAGGAAAAACAAACAAAAAAAACCCCAAAAAACCCAAACCAAAAACCATAGCCTCTAAAAAAAATTCAGTGAGAAGCACATTTTTAAGGGAAACATTTAAAATGTGTTCAATTTAATGAAGATAGTTGATCATGTTCTTTGGGATTAGATGCTTTCTGTGAGTTGTCCTCAAACTCCCTCTGTGCATAATATTCTTATCTGATCCCAGGCTAACATCCCTGAACCATCAGTAGTATTTTCTGAGTTGATCATGAAGTTAATTCCCTGGTAACACAGATGTAAATAAATTCTTCTGATCATACATTATGTAATAGATTTTGTGTTTATCAGTTGTGACTTTCCAGTTTATCTATCTGCTTTGTCAGGAGGTGGTAGTGTCTTGTCAAGCTATCTGACAACAGTTCACATAAAATACCTCCAGAATCCATGTTCCATTGCATGAATGAGGTATTTATGCAACTTGTGTATTTAATTTGAGAATGTTTTATTAGTTAACTTGAAGGAAATTGCAAACATGTTAGGTCTGGAAGCGAGGTTTACTGAATCATACAAATACAGGTCGTACACTCTGTCATGATGGGTTTATTACTTTGGCTACACTGAATGGAGCACTTTCAAAATCTCCAACTGATCTTTGAACAACATTCAGTAAGAAAAACCATCTAAAAATTATATCTTAAATGACAAAATGAAATAACAATAAACTCTTAAGATGCCAGATTAACATCTTCAAACTTAAGACCTGGACATATTCTACATGAGACTTCATAGTGCATTGTGCTTTGAATAGGGTTTTACTAGAGCTGGCAAAGAGCTGTTTACCTCTGAAAGGATATTTGTCTTACAAAGACTAATTGAGAAGAAATAAGTATTATCCGGAGTTCATGGCAGAAAAAATAGTGAAATTCCTCTTTTTAAGCTCCTATTTCTACTAAGTAGAAATCTCTTACAAGAAAATCTAATTTATTAAGGGCGTTATTAACTATGTCTTGCTTAATGACCCAAATCTCATCACTGCTGCTACATCTTTTCTTAGGTGCAATCCAACAGACTAAGAAAGGAAGAAAGCAACAATGGCTTCGGCAAGGGCAGAGTAACGGAGATGTTGCCAGGGAGACAGAGTAGGAAGTATTGAGGATGTTTACTTGGGAGTGTTGGGGACTGCTGTACACATGTGGACTGGATACCTTAAGCACTGTATCTGAAACTATTCAGTGAAAGTGAACCTGCAGTTTTGTATTTTTTGATAATTGCATGATTCCATTAAAGTCATATGAAGCCCAATGTGAGCAGGGCTGAAAAGTGATATGGAAATCTACTTTTTCATCAAACAAAATTCAGCAGGACAGAAAATTTTGCACGTTATTCATCATTGTTCATGTAGCCACAGACTTGCAATAACTCAATCTTGTGTGGCGTGTAAAATGGTTATTCAGTTACAAAATAGAAAAGAATGGGAAATATATAAATGTCAATTATTGTAAAGCAATAATTTTCTACTGTACAATATTGAAATTTAAATGACTCTGAAGAGTTTACCAAGTTTTTATTTATTTGCTTCATGAAGCAAACTTTGGAGATAAATAACATAAGCTATCTTTCATGTAATGAAGCTTGTTCCTGACCTTCAACCAAAGAGATCTTTACAAGCTTATAACTAGACATATATTAAAGGAACAGACCCCTTTATCTTTTGAAGTGCCACAAGAGAAAGAATGATGAAACATTTCTATTGCTACGTGACTTGCAAATCTAATTTCATTCATAAAGCCTGGTTAACTGTACAGAGACATCATTGTAACGATTTTCAACTGGATAATACATTTTAGAAAACAGATTTATTTCTTATTTTACTGAAATAATTTTTGTAAACTGCATTTCAACTGAACAGATGGTGTACACTGAAAAATAATGTTCTACAAAATGGCAGGGTTGTTTAGCCTTGACTATTTAAAGTGGGTATGCGCACGTGGTTTAATTTTGATATGCTGACCAAGATCATCCATTTGAAAACTGGCAACACTGATGTGAAATGCGTAGGAAACTGTAGGTCTGCTCCTGTTCTCAGTTGTGCTGCATTTTAAATAGGAATAACATCTTTTTTATTTAATCTGTATTTAAATTTAGTTGCTTTTGTCACTTGCTGTTCTG
The DNA here is from genome assembly GCF_018139145.2 of Gymnogyps californianus. Classification (NCBI taxonomy): domain Eukaryota; kingdom Metazoa; phylum Chordata; class Aves; order Accipitriformes; family Cathartidae; genus Gymnogyps; species Gymnogyps californianus. The sequence continues at coordinate 44,658,723 of NC_059472.1, forward strand.
GAGGTAGCTCAGTTTGCTTCTGTCAGATTAGATGCAAATGTCATAGCTGTTTCCCCCACCAGCTGTAACAAATCTCTTGCACACCTTATTGTCTGCCATTGCCTCTCTTCTCTTGGAGGACCCCTCTGCTGGGTCCTTAGTTGGACAGGATCACTCATTTTGGCAGATACCTCTTTTTCTATATCCGAGTTTCACCTTTTGCCCTGCATCCTAAACTAAACTAAAAGAAAAAGATATCTTCTGAGCTCAATAAACAAAAATTTTAACATGGGTTTCTCAACATTTCAGAGAGTCACAGACTCATTGAGGTTGAATGGGACATCAGGAGGTTTCTAGTCCAACCCCCCTGCTCAAAGCAGGGTCTATACTGAATTCACACTAGGCTACTTACAGCATTGTTCTGCTGGTTCTTGAAAATCCTCCAGGATGGAGATTTCCCAGCCTCTCTGGGCAACCTGCTCCAATGCTTAGTTATCCTTTTGGTGACAATTTTTTTTTCATTTTATCCAGTCAGAAGTTTCTCTTGTATCAATGCATGACAATTGTTTCTCATTCTTCTGCTGTGCATGTCAGTAAAGAGCCTGGCACTATCACCTCATAATGCCTTGATTTCAATGGAACGTAAGAGCAACCTTTTGGGATGAGAACAAAGATCCATTTAATACCTTGTGTATTTTCTGGGATTTTACCTTAATCATACGCCTAGGAAAGAGCTTAGGGGTGGCCTGTAGTGATATTTCCTCAGAATATTCCCCACTCCTCCAACAATTTATGGCCCAGGAATTTCCTAAACCACCAGTGATATTTTTGCATCAAATAGCCTGCATGAATTTCGTTTATTCACATTGTCTTGCTGCAAGGACCTCTACAGCTCAGCTCTAGCATGTGTGAAGAATCAACTCCATTTGTTTTCAACCTACCATCTAATATTTCCATTTGATGACCTATTAAGAATTAGGAACTCTGAGAGGCACTGAACGATTGTTTCCCATTTCCACCCTTTACAATTTTATTGGACTGCATTGTATACACCCTCAGTTGTCTCCTTCAGCCTGGGCTTCTCAGTCGTTGCCCGTTCTGAGGTTGTTCCCTGACTTTTCTGCGCTTTCTTGAGCCTTTCCTAGCCATATTAGAAATCCAGAAAGTATCTTGAGATAAGAGGATCAAAACTGCACAAACTAGTTTACATATTTATACAGCAGCATAACACTGTCTGTTTTGTTCACCATTCCTGTCTGTATAAAATAACACTGTCTGTTCTGTTCTCCATTCCTGTCTGTATAAGCCCTTTTGGGACTGCTACTGGTCTGGTGACTCCACCAAAATCTTCGGGATAATGCAAGATATCAGTCTGGTCTGATCAGAGCCCAACATTTTGTATGTAAAGTCAGGACTCTGTTTTCCCTATGAGTATCATTTCAGATTTACTGTCTTTGAAATTTATGAGACATTGTATTGTTCAGTAAGTCTCATGGATTCCTCTCAAATACCTTATGGCTGGTCTCTTCTTATTGCCTGATCATTTTTAATTTGGGACTTGAGAGTGTTTGGATGAAAAACTTTCAGGTTTTGTGTGCTTGCATGAAAGTGTGTGGTGGGAGTCTGGATGAGAAGGGAGTAATTCTTTCTGTAGCTTTTCGAAAGAAATGGTTGGTAGTAATCTTAGATCCAAATGCCCTCGGGTTGTCTGGGTTTCCCTTCTTTTAAGCTTTCAAAAAACCTGACTTTACAATTTTAATCAGATGAATCTCTTTCTTTACTAATAAAAGCATAAGGCTATGAGCATGTTTGCCATCCTAAAAGAATGAATGCCCCTATATTTGCAATTAGAATTCAGCCACTTTTCTAATGGATCAAATTTTATTCACTTTGACTGAGATTAACTGAGATCACCAAATAAACAAAGATGAAAGAACAATATACTAAACAAAGCAGATTTTTTTCCTATTTGACAATTATACTTTTAATCATTAACGATAACACTGTATAGTAGATCACCATTTTGATGAAAGACTGAAAAAAACCCGGTTACTTTGTAAAAGTAAGGAGATTTGAGTAATCTGAGGCCTCTCCAGTTCTCTACATTAAATATTTGAGCAACAGAAAAGGCTCTTTTTCATTTAGCTACCGAAGTAAACAATAAGATTGTAATATATGTTCACATTCATATTTCCGAGTAACATCCTGGCACTTTTAGTTAAATGCCCTAATTTTAAAAGTCTGCTGAGCAGTCAATATTTAGTGAAAAGTATGAGTGAAATTCTTGAGGTAACTAAGCCAGACAGGATTTACATCGTTTTCCAAACTGGTCACTGCATTTCTCTCGAAAGTGAATTCTTGGGTTAACACTTTTGTTCACAAGTCCTCGGGGCTTTTCCTCTGCTGCAGGTCAACACAAGGTACATGCCTAGGTGTCCCGTCCCGCTCGGCGGGTTTAGGGAAAGGTAGTTCGATATACTCTGGGCAGTGTGCGGGAGAAACAACAAAGTTCTCAGGAGGTTTAATCAAAGCAACTTTACTTCCAAACTTTAAAACTTTTGGACTGAATAAGGCACTTGGCAAAACTCTGCTTACAATATATTTCAAGAAGAGGAAGGAGAGAGAGAGAAGTGGGGGGGGAGAGATCACTGGTCCGGGTTCCAGCATTGGTCCAGCCAATGGGGGGGGTCTCTGGTCTGTGGGTGTGCTTGTCTTCTTCTTTTCCTCTTAGTTCCCCCTTTTTTCTTCTTCTTTTCCTCTTAGTCCCCCCTTTTTTGGCACTTGCCTTCTTCTTATATTCTTATCCTTCAGTGTGGACTGCCTCTTATTTTAATTAGCCTCGCTTGCTATGTAAATTAGCACGCATGCTTCTTGCAGGTATCGGGGGGCAAGTCTTTTTGGTCTCGAATTGAGTCGGTGGTCACGATCTCCCCCTGCCACACTTACCTTTCCCCTAGTTACTGCTGGCCTCACAGCTTCTTGGGAAATTTATCCAGCCTTTGGCAGGCTACTCTCTCTTATCAGACTTTAGCTCCTCTTCAAGGATTATTAATTCCGTGTGTTTGAGACATTCTTCGGACAGGCTCAGGGGATCTAACATCCTCCCCTGCACCCTTATCAAGCTCTGTCTCCTGCCGTTATCCTTTGGAGCAATCAGCTCTTTGTTCCAGGTGGTTACAAGTTTGTTTTTTCAGTTGGTCTCCTACACTAGGTACATACACCTCTAGGTTTGAGAGGTAAGATTGTTGAGCACCTCCTTTGGAGTTGAGGTTTAGCAGGGCTATATAGTACCATGTCACTATTTGTGAATCCAATAAGAATACTATGTAAGGAATTTAATTTGACCTGGTTACAGAAATAGTATTAGACAACTTGCCAGAGTTCATTCTTTTTCATTATTTTGAAAGTCATCCTTTCATCCATCAGAGATTTCCAGTAGATGTGGATGAGGAAAAAGAGTCATCTTTCAGGTTTGTCATCATCCTAGTTTCTCTGAGCTGATGCCGGTATATTGGACTCTGAACACCTTAAATATTGCTAGAGTTCTTTGACAAATGTGGTGCAGTTTCTTACTTTGGGATATCTGGACGGTACAACACAATTGCATTGAGTGAAAGCAAAAATGAAATGTCTTTCTTCAGTGAAACTAGCATGGAAAGTTTTATTTTGAGAAATCCCCATGAGGAAGATTTTGATTATCGAGCTAGAACAGAGTTTTCAACTCTTACGATTTTTTTTAGTATTTGATTTTGCTGAGATTTATACTTCTCTGTCTGCCCCAGCTACTGAAATTGGATTATTATCTGAGAGGGTAAGCTTTCTTTTTTAAAATGTAACTGCTTGATGACTGCTTGATTCAGGAAACAGCTTGACTAAAGCTGAATACTCAGTACCTATGGGAAAACAAAGAGAATCCAAACTACTTATTCCCTATATCTCAAAACAGTAAATAAATACATGCTTTGTGAAAACTAACTTATTCATATTTCATAAATGTTTATCAGAGGAAGAATAAGGAGAGAAACAACTTTCCGAATTTAAAGTTGACAACTGAATAGTTTTTTTCTAAAACAGCTACAACTTGATTTGAATAACATGGAAGAGAAGGCACAATAAGTTAAAGATGTATGTTGTTCCCATATGCTGGTTTAAGACAGCGGTGAACTTAACATGGATTGCTAACCTGGAGACATACTTTTTTGTACCTTATGCTAGACTGCATAGTTATAAAATGCAAGCAATTCTATTAAGTGTACTTAAACTTCTGAAATCTTAGTAAATTTTAAGCCACTACTTAAAACATGGTGAGATTATATGCTGCCCTGATAGGAGTATTAAGCTTTAAAAAGAAGGATGGGGTGTAAGAAGGTGGGGGAACCCACCTAAATATCCTGACCCAGCTGCTCCCAGGGCTATCGCAGGAGAACCATCGGCTCTCCCCACATCCCCACCACCACTGGGCCTCTCCAGGGCACTTTTCAGATCGAGAGATGTGACTGCTTATTGGGCTACCAGATTTATCATGGGATGCAGGGGAAAAGCACCTGGAGATTGCACAAGTCCTGTTATGGGATGTTTAGGGGAGGAACCAAAGGTGGGGAAAGGGAAGGATCAAAGTGGCTTGGGGAGGAACAAGCATGGGAAAACAGAAGAGTATGGTGACAAGAGGGACAGGCCACCTGTGAACAGGTCAGTATGCATGTCCAGCTGTGCTCTGCCCCAAATCACTGCTGTCTGTCCTGTCTGCTCATTAATCTCCTTTTGTAATTCTTTTCCTGGGGCTCTATTCAGCATGCATGTGCATCTACGTGACAAGTGGAGTCAGACCACGGGTTACAGGGGCCCGTGGGTCTGTGGTGCCAGTAAATGAGGGGGCGAGTGTTTGCAGGTCAGGGTGTGATCACAGGGAGTACTAAGCTGGACTAGCCAGCAAATAGGTGAAGTGGTCTGGGAGCCATGGGCATTTATGGATGGGTCTCTGGGAATGTGGCAACTGAAGGACCTGGCTGCTGGAGAGACCAAGTTGTCCAGGCCATCTGCCAGTGAGATCGTGGGGTCTGGGAGTCAACTGAGAGACCCGTGTGTGTGTATTTGAGAGATGGTCTGTACAGCAGCTGGAGCTGGCTGTGGCCTCAGGGACTCATATGCCCAGGTGCCAGCAACTGGGGAGACTGGGATCCAGGGGCAGCTTCTGGGCAGCCTGCTGCAGTGTCTGAGCCCAGCTGCTGGAGGCATCCACGCTGAACATATGTGCATATATATTTCCCAACAATGGACCTTCAGCCTGATCAGCCAGACAGGGAAGCAGGATGAGGCCTTTCGTGCTATGTTTGCATGAGTGCTGTGCTTTCTATCTGTCTTGATCTATGTGGCTGGCCATGTGTATATGTATTTATGCATTGTGTATATATAGGTTTGTGTTTGTCTGTCGTGTGTATTTGGTATACATGCTCAGCCTCACTACTGATTGGACCTGGGGACATGAAGCTGCAGCAGCCTCACCTCCATTAGACCACCAGACTGGCAACCCCTAACAGTATCCAGCTCACTTTTTGCCCTTGAAAAATCACCCTATTGTGCTGCTTGATTTGATTAAATTTTAGTCCCAGAAATAGAATTAAAAAGGTAGGAAAAATTCCAACTTTGCAAAAATTTTGGCAACTGGTAGCATCTGTATTTTACAAAGACTCCTGAAATGTTCAAGCTGGTTACCTCTGATGTGCACACTTGTAACAGGCTTCAGACAAACTGCCACTGTTTAGTCAGGAAAGGCTTTTTCTATATGAAAGCAAAAGTAGTATTTGATAATTTTTCTGACTTTAGGAAAACTGAAAAGGAGGAGATAGAGAATGGTAGTAGGAGGTAGTTGATATTTCGTTCACTTTGCAAGCTGAGTTGTGTAATCGTCTAATCAGATGTGTAGTCGATCATCATATTTTTTTCATATTTTTGGTCTGTGTGACTACCCTGAAATTAATTCAAAATATTCTAATAAAGAGCCTCAAATGAGGCACTTTACATTAGAATAATTTTCATAATAGACTCAAAATCTGTCTCAGTCATAGGGTGAGACATCCATTAAGCTGATTGATCAACCTGGACTGATCTGCCCCTACACAGCACTGAAGTGTTCCTAAGGTTACCTGTGCTTCTGGAAGTGTCGGATCATTCAAAGTCAGCAAATGCAGGTGATGATACACATCTGTCAAAGTAATTTGGCCAGCAGAAACCATCTTTTAAAATATACTTTAGCTACTAGTGAGACAGGTGGATGAAAGAATGATACCAGGTGGGTAACTAAGGATAGAAGCAACTCATACTTTATAGAAACTGGGAATTGGAACAAATTCTGGGTTCTCAAAATAATAGAGCTGCTAAAAAGCAATACAATCCTCACTTGCAGTCCTGGTGACAATTTGGTTTGAATTTGTACAGAGTAATATTGTCTAAAGCTCATGACAAATTCCATGGGTGCCTACAAAATAATTAAGAAGTCATACAAATGGTGTCACACAATGCTTGGGAAAGATGGTGTTGCTTAGAAAATAGACCCCTTTTATGATGTTGCTATTCATAAGTGGAATTCATCAGACATGCATTTAAATAGTCAGTAACTACCTTAATGGAAAGTGAAAACAGCTGTAATGTATTTAAATACTGCATAACTACTAGCACTAGTCAGCACCAGGAGGAAGTATGGGGACAAAAACTCGTACTATCTACTAAAAACTAGCAATGTAGGAAACTATTATTATAAAGTTATCTGAGTGTAAGTAAATCCCTTTATACATTATAGTAGAATTTGTAGTTGCGTTAATTTAGAAGTCTACCCCACTGAAGATTACCTTTTATCTCCCTGACTTCCCCATTCAACCAGTGTGTTGCACTTAGTATTGAAATAGCAACAGTATTTTGCTCCTCTATTTGTTGTCAGTGGTCCAAACGCAGATGTTGCTAACAGATTACACAGTCCTTTCACTTCCCCCTCCTCAGGCTAGTGTTTCTATATTATTTAAAACTCAGAAAATAATCCTTGCATTGAATTACACAGTTAAGTCATATATCAAAAATTATGGTACTCTCTCTCAGCTCATTACATGTTAAATTACGGACGCTTATGGTTGTGGACTTCATGCTGACATTTGACAACAAAAGAGACTCTGGTTGCAGTCCAGGTTAGATAAGAGCTAGACAGTTGGTCCATTAATCAAGTGAACAATTTCAGCTTCACAGAACACTAGCCTCAGATGGTCTAAATTGGCTTAGTCAGTGGAGTTGTGCTGCCTTACTCAGAGGCCATGGCCCCCATTTTTATCTATCTATCACCTGATTTGTTAGCTGCGACAGCCAATGAGTTAAGTTACACAGGGAGAATATTTTATTTTAGTGCCAGATACCTGCAGTTGACTTCCACTGATGACACAATTTTTACTTTGTTCTCAAACGCCAGTATTCCTATGTTAGGAAAGTCTATTTGTCTTGGAATATTACCTTATCTATCATATGTTTCTGCGACGGGCATAAAATGCTTTTGGCTTTTGAGTGTCCTGATGGTAGAGACCTGAAGGAACAGTAGTGTGACCTCTTTCCTTTCTGCCTCTATTGATATCTTCATTCAGTTATTTACAACGGTTTGCAAAAATCTAGGCTCTCTGTAGTCCAAGCCTCTACACCTATAAATCAGTAGATGCTCACCCCACTTCCTACTAATAATTCTGTCTGAAGCCAGTACCTTTAAATCTGAAGAGACATCAATAGGGAACAAAGAGATCTGTGAGAATACAGAGACAACCAGACCCATTCTGCACAAGCCACTTCATGTCTACATCCAGGCGCCTGCCTGCTCTCTGCCAGATGGGCGATTAGCTCAGACACCTACCCCAGCACGCATTGCTATGCTTCTTCCTGGGCAAAGCTGCTGTGCGTGGAAGGGTTCAGGCTACAGGATGAGGTGATAGCATAGATAGAGAAGGATTTGGAAAGCTGCAAATCTCCTGCAAAGGAGGAAAAATGGCAAATCATCATGTGCCAAGCAGCTGCAAGGTTTGTACATTTGTTTCCTGCTGAAGGTGGAGAAGGTCAGCTGCCAAACCAGATTCTGGCACTTGAATTTGCTGTGTGAGAACTGCGCCCTGAGCTCTCCCCACAGCCACTCTGTGACACTGGAAACAGCGTTAAAGCTCTTTGTTATTGTTCATTCTGTAAAGAAATATCAATATTAATTTATTCTTTATTTAATAAAACAAATCCCTAATGTTGAATACTACTTTTCCCGTTTTCTAACACCGGGTGTGGTGAAGATAGATATAATTCTCCCAGTGATAGGCATTTCCAGTAGTCACGTTAGACTCAGTGTTTACATCAAGTATGAAGCCTGATTTTTGCTTTTAAAGTGAAAGGGTATTGTGCCAGATATCACTTTGGGGAAGCAGACTGTGGCTTTTCCTCCTACAGTCACAACATGACATGGTAAAAAGGCATGTGATAAAGTAAAGCAAGCCTCTCCATCAATTTATTTTGTAAACATTATATTTCATTTCACATGGATAAATTGTTGGCTTTAATGGAAATTAGAAAGACTTATGTAATTTCTATCATTATGATTGACATCCAAAGATATTAATGCAAGCAAATACTATTACCTTGGGGTTTTCCAGGTAAAAATGTTTACCACGATCACTATGATTGAGGATGTGATCAAAGACTGAGGAGGAGCTGTGGTATGGCTGGAAACAAACCAATTTTAATTTCTTGGAGCAAGAAATTATGCTTAGTACATGACAAAAATGATCCTCAGGTATATATCTTAGCTTAAAGGAAACTACATCTTTGATAAATTTTTAGATAGGCTGATAGATTTTTAAATCAGGCTGTTTTCCAATGATCTGCTATTTCCCAAACATGACATACAGAATGTGCAGGTTATAACAAATTTTTTAAAAAGTATTTATTTACAATTCTTCAATATCCTAGATGTCATCAAAATACAGATGTCCTATATTGACAAGTGGTGTTAATGGCCAACCATGGGAAATATATAATGTAGAAAACTGAAGTACGGAGAAAACCAACCTGGCATTATTAGCATCATAGTAAAAAGGAAATAAACTGTGCCTCCTGGATTTTCTACTTTGGTTTATAACACAAAACACAATTATTATCCTAATGGACTGCTACAGTTGTGATATTCACCAGGTCAGCGAAGTACCTTAGAGAAATCTTTCTTAAATCTGAATGAGTCACATACTACTGATAAGTTACTAGAGATCAGGATTATCTGCTGCTTTTACATCAGTCATAATAGCAGAAGTGATTGGACTATTATCTGCACAAATCACAAATTTTTAAATTTAGTTTTCAGTATGACAATTCTGAAACCTGATAAACAATTTATTGCTTTTATCAACTTCAGCCATGTCCAAATTTTGAAAAAAACACCACCAACACATATTTTAGCTATGAATGTATTCTCTTAACAAAACAATTAAAAAATTCCATTTATGCACCTAATCTTGTATGCAGTGGAGACATACTATTCTTTCTTGTCCAGTGCCAAGTCCCTACAATCCTTTACATTGCAAATGTGCGGCTAAGGAGCCTGTACACAAAGCTATAAACCATATTCCACCTTCTATGGATTTGCAGATTGTAAACTAATGCAGATTTGTAAACTCTGCTGTTTCCAGAGATTTGGATTGGCAAATTTTTATCAACTTTAACTGTTTCAGAATTTATTTATAAATTCCCACATATATTTTTTTTTTCTTGTTGAAAGGTAACACACAAAGAAAGTCTGTATTCTGTTACTTTTAATATGGAGGACTGATATATTTTTGCTTGTATGATATGAACAGGAAAATAATAAGTGAACCAATGTAATTACATTTTTTCATACAGTATTCAATCATATAAATGATGGAATGGAAAATAAGCTTTGCACATTAAACGTTACTCATAAGCAGATCTTGTTAAGAATTAAATATGTGATATGGGCTGTATAATCAGAGCACATAGCAGTTGGGTTACAATAAACAATTGTGAATACTTTCAGAGATCTGAAAGGCTGTTGGATTTCAGAAGAACTGCATCTTTTACTCATTGTCTAACTGTAGAGGTTAGGAGTTTTCCGTGAATCCAGTAGTGCTGATCTGATCATAGAACAGCAGGGCAGCTGTATATTTATGTGATTTTTCTTTCTTTCTTTTTTTTTTTCCATCAGTATGTGCCAAATTCTGAAGTTTCCTTGCTTCATGTAAAAATTGATTCATTTTCTGTGTGTTCCTATAAAATGAGGTGATTCTGAGATGTGAAAAATAATCACTTCAAATGAAGCCTAAAATGTACCTGGAGAGTTAGCAGAAGGCATAGGCACATTCATCTCCTACTGCAGTTTGATTTGCCTATGTATTCATTAGCACAAAATGTTGGACCAATCAGCACAATTACCTAAATATGGAGGTGTCTCATATATATCAGTGATTTGATATATTGCTGCTGACAACTCAATTAAATTAAATGTCGTAGATGAGTATTTTTACTGACAAGTGCACTGAATTAAGAATATACCCACTTAATGTTCTTCAATAAGTAAATCGTATTGAAGTATGAGGTACCTGTCCACCTGCATTACTGGTCCTATTCATAATGTACCAGAATAAAAATTAATAATTAGCATTGGTTAAATACGCATGTGTCTAAGTTTAACCATCATTATATTTTTCTTGATTATTTATGTAACAGAGTATACATCTGGTGATGTATAATTTTGATCAGACACTGTCTCAAGCATATTAAGAAAATAATTAAAAGTTACTTATTTTTGCTCAATTAGTTGCATAGTCTTAAACAATAATAATTTTAACTGGCCTTTTCTGATCAGAATCTCTTACCATCTTGCCTCATAAAAACAGCATGCCCAAAATTGCAGTCACTCTTCAAGAGCAAAACTCAAAAAAAGCCTTGACTTTGATTACAATCAGTAGGAGTGTCAGATAGAAGGTTTTGGTCGACCGGTTTTAAAGATAGGGGGAAGGTTAATATCTATTTGCAGTGGTTATTACATAGCAATGTCACAGAGAGCCTTGAGAGGACATAACAGAAATACCATCATAGCCAGAGGTAGTTTGTCAGAGGGACCAAGTCATAAGCCAGTTTCTCGGCTTGTGATTGAGAGAAAAAATCTTCACTGTCTGTTTTTACGTCCCTGCTATGTCAAGTCTCTTGATAACTGAGGAATTTTCTGTGCCCTCAGGTAAACCCTTGAATCCATTTGGAATAACAGAGTGCAGAAGTTACTTCTGCGAATATACCTGGAAACGCTGGTTGCCCAATGCCACATTCTGATAGACTGATGGGCTGCATCAGCTCCCAGTGATGCACAGCTGTCACTTTATTTAAGTGCATGGATGACAGTCTTCCTGCCACTCATATTAGATGGGCATGGAGAGAATGTTAGCAAAAGTACTCTCAGTAAGTATCCTGAGGCCTGAGTAAAAAGAATCCATTTTTTACAGATGAAAGGAACAGAAATGCTGGGAAGAAGTTAGTAGTTGTTGGTTTTGCACTATTTTTTTGTAAAATAGACAATCCACTATTAAAAAAAATAAATAAACAAAGAAAAGATGACACACAGAAAGCAACAGAACTGAGGTAATATGACTTAAATGTTACAATGGCCTTGTTCTTATAAACACATTCCCCCAAAATATACCCTTTTGCTCCAGCCTCCTCAAACGCTTGCGGGTAATATATAACCCTTTCTCTCTTTCAAGACCATTTCACAGCTAAGATTTGATTTTGCAGTCATTTTATAGCCAATATCTAAAAATATAATCCTTCTTAGAGTTTGTCTTAATTTCACTGAGAACACAATGGTATATGAAGCATAACAATCTGAGGTGTACTGTAAGATGGAGGGAAGATGAAACTTCACAAGGTCTTATCTCAGCCAGGCTCCCAACATCTGAGATCCAAAATGACTCTATTTACAGAAAACTTCATAGAATGGAAAACTTTGATAAAGTGTATTTTGTTGTCTTTCTTGGATACTATTCCTTTCTGTGGAATTCGACTTTGTGCTTGGCTGAGTTGCAGTTAATATTCAGGTGCAACAGGCATATTCTGTAGGTCATATGGAGGCTTTGCTTTGGCTGACAATACATGTTTATGTGTGCATATACATGTATACTGATCTTTAGCGGCTTGAATAAATGTTTGAAAATATGCCCTGTGCATAGTTCATATAGTGATAGTTGCCTAGGTATTTAGACAGTCTTTGACAATGAGAAGAATGAGAACAGGTTATAGTCAGGCAAGAAATTACTTTTTCCCATGCCTGCTACCAGGGCAGTCTTGGACTTGCCCCTAAGGGAAGCAGAACAGACTAGCTAGGGGCTGGTATGCTAAACTTGGGAAAACAATGTACACAAACCATCGTTGTTTGTGCATGCTCCTGAGAAGCCCTACTTCAGAACTATTGTTTCAAGTTTTCTAAGCATTCAAGTAAACATCAATGTACGAGATTACTTTGTTTCACAAATATGAGATTTTTTTCCACCTGATTCTAACCCAAAGCAAATTTCATGCATCAAGTTTTCACTTATCAGAAAAGAAGATTTTCAACCTGGAACGTTCCCAGAAGCTCAGCATCAGACGATCTGCTTCCAAAGAGAAAGCTGTCCTTTTGGCAGAGATATGCTCTCCCTTCAGCAACAGTATTTTCTTCTTTGAAAAGCAAACTGAAAGGGTTCTATTTTTTAAATTTGTATCTATTTATTTAACAGCAGTTATCGTACCACAAAAATCTGTTGAAACAGTAACTAGGTTCCTTGCAAACTGGAGAAATATAGGCTATTTGGACTATGTATGTATATATACATAACTCCATTTTGTACATATAAGCTCTTCCACTGTACTATTAAATACCATAATACAGTGTGTCTATGGTGCCTATGTATGCTTGGCATATTATGAAAGTCAAAGCATGGGAGAGCCAATGCTAACATTCTTCCTAGACTTAGTGCAAGTTCCACTCTTCTATAAAGTGCATAAAGAAAATAAAGGCAAAATTCCCTTACTGTAGCAGTCTTTAGATAAGCTTTATGGTCTCCATCATCTTTCCGTGCCTTCAAATTAAAATAGAAGGATACAGAATCTGGTCTTCATATTTTCACTAGAAGCTGCTAAGTAAAACATGCATAAATCCCTGCAAAATTGTTCATAACCCACACAAGCAAAAATGAATGAGGCATCTATGAAGAAGGGATCTTACAAGTGATGCAAACTACTCAAACATGTTAACAGAAGGATGCAATTCACATGTAAATGAAATTGAATATTTGATATCAAATCTCAAACCATATGGTCTTCTACTGTCCTACACTAATTCAATACATTAGAACTTAAAAATAAGTGATGGAGAAACTAGAGAGACACTGTGATATAACCAGGAAGTGTGTTGTTCTATTTGAAGTTTTCACTTCTAGAGCTAAATCCTAATAGCAGTGGGGTGACAAAAAGACAGTACTTTGTACCTTTCCCTTGACAGCCTTCCAACACCTTAGCTTGAAATTTGTGTAATAATTTTCCCTTCCCTTCCCTTCCCTTCCCTTCCCTTCCCTTCCCTTCCCTTCCCTTCCTTTCCCTTCTCTTGGTGATGAGAGGCTCTAATCAGAATAGTTTACCTGGTGTAACCCAATACAAAGAAGGTAGCCACAGTACTATAAGATGTAGGAAAGCATTCTCATCACACAAGTTCTTATTCAACCTACTGAATAACTCTCTGAATAAATAAGTCACATAAATAACCACTGTTCATAGGCTGACAACCTTTTCTCACATAGTGCTCACATATAGATTTACTCTGTGTGACTACAATAGCAAGAACATACTGTTGCTGAGGAAGTGTGCATGTAAAGTTTATTGATTGTTACAGTTTCATTAGGCTTCATGAAGTAGGAGAGCAAAGCTAACATTTTCTTCTTCATGCCAGTCTTTCTTAAAACCTGTATCATGTTAATCTCTTGAAAAGCCAGTAAAAGTAGAGTTAGATAGAAATCTTTACACTCGCACCAAAATGCTTTCAAATAGCTCTGCTGACACATGATTAAATCCCTTAGGTAAAAGAAAGCCCACTGAATACTCTAGTACAGTTATTTTAAAGAAAGCTTTCAAAAGTTTACTCAAGGACATTTGCACAATCACAAGACAGTTAGATAAGGAGCTTATTTGGCCCTGTCTCCTCTCCTCTTTGAGTCATAATCTTTTGTTTATGTTACAGTCTTTCTATAATAGCTAAAATAATGTCAGAATCACTATGGCAGGTAAATAAAAATCAAACTATGAAGAGCTTTTCAGTAATGCTAGGAAAAGAAAATTATGGAAAAACCCCACCACTTAACAGTATAGCTAAACACATTGAGTGTTCCTGGTATTGTGTGAGACATCTGGGACTTTAAATACTTCCTGTTCCAGTACATACATTTTCAAACATGGAGAACAGATTTGCAAAATGACGATCAAGCCTCTACCTATGCTTTAATTTACATTTATTTATGCTTTTGATATTTACTCTGGCATTTATCTGCATTGTAATAACTTCCTTTTCAAGTTTATTAAATACCGATAACTTCTGTTGCAACCAACCTGTATTAAAATTTGAAGTTAAAGCATGCTAGAGAAAGCAGGAAAATCTTCCCGTTTAATAGAGCTGAACCCATTCAAGTAGATCTGAATTCAAAAAGGGGAAATGGCTGGTCTGTAGATGATTTTTGTTGCATATTAAAATTCATCTTACTTCTCCCAAAGCACAGAAGGTATCTTCTTTAAATACTTTTGTAGGTAGTGGTCCTACAAAAGATGAAACTTGAAAAAAAGCAGTGAATAAGAGATCCTGCCGAAATTGTTGTGGCATAACAATTGTTTGAAATTATCATCTACACTGAAGGTAAAAATGAGGTTTGTTTTGGTTTTTTTCTCTTCCCAATGGCATTTATAATGCCTTGATTTAAAACCTGGTGCAAATCTTATTGAAATAAATTGGAAAACTCCCTTTTAATGGACTTTGAACGAGGGGAAATAATTCTGTTCTAAGAGATAAGTAACCTAGAAAATCAATTGTCTCCTTTCAGGATCAAAGCTTTCGCTGTACGAGGAAGTTCTCTGCCCCTTTGGTCTCTACTTAAAACTGCAATGGTGAAATCTAGAAGAGAAAATGTTGAACCCATTGTGTGTGTACTAGCAAGCAGTTACGTAGCCATAATCAAAGTGTAAGGAACAAACAGCTTTTTAAAAGGCAGATCTGTAGAACTAAAAAATAATGTTATAAAACTCATTATTTCTGGGCATACTATGACTACATGTTTCCATTTGTCTGAAAATCTTATTCTGGAATTGTAGACATGTAGTTGCCATAGTCTTTTCTACTTTTGGTTTGGTTTTGGCCAGAAGATGGACTTTGGAATTCTTGGATAATGTTAGTAGCTTACCAATACTAAACTTTTTCTTTATTTGCTTAAGGAACACTGACCTCAGTCACATAGAAATTGTTAGCATACTGTTTTCATTTTAGGAAGAAAAAGAGATGATCAGATTATTGCCTATGAAGTGTTATTACATAGACCCAAAAGCAAAAGACATCAGTTCCTCCCACAGGATACAGTCCTTCACAAACTTCTCCAACATGGGTCCTTCCCACAGCTGCAATTCTTCAAGAACTGCTCCAGCATGGGTCCTTTCCATGGAGTACAGTCCTTCAGGAATGGACTGCTCCAGCATGGGTCCCCCACAGGTCACAGGTCCTGCCAGAAAACCTACTCCTGTGGGGGCTCCTCTCCATGGGCCACAGCTCCTGCCAGGCGCCTGCTCCTGCTTGGGGTCTCCACAGGCTGCAGCTCCCTTCAGGGTATATCCACCTGCTCCAGCATGGGATCCTCCATAGACTGCAGGGTGGATATCTGTTCCACCATGGTCCTCCATGGGCTGCAGGGGGACAGCCTGCCTCACCATGGTCTTCACCACGGGCTGCAGGGGAGTCTCTGCTCCAACACCTGGAGCACCTCCTCCCCTTCCTTCTTCACAGATCTGTCTGCATAGTTGTTTCACTCACATTTTTCTCACTCCTCTCTCACATAGCTGCTGCACAGTGCTTTTCACCCTGTCTTAAATATGCTATCACATAGGTACAACCAACACCGCTGGTGGGCTCAGCTTTGGGCAATGGCAGGTCCATTTTGGAGCCAGCTGACACTGGCTCTGTCTGACACGGGGCAGCCCTGGTCTCTTCTCATAGAGGCCACCCCTGTAGCACCCCCACTACAAAAACCTTGCCACTTTAACCCAATACACCCTCCAAAGTGAGACATATGACTTTGAACCTACTGAGACAAAGGAGGGATCTGAAGTACCATTCTTCATACCCTGGATTTAATCTCCAGCATATCACATGAAAAGACATCACTGAAAAGCAACACTAGCAGCCACTGTTCTGCTCATGATCCTGCCAATGTGCGGTAAGTTAGCTAGCGGACTTACAAATAGGAATCTCACTACAGGTCTTGGCTGAGCTTTGTTGCGACTCTGCTCAGGCTTGCCAAAGTTGAGCTGGTTTTGACCAAAATTAGACCCTTTACATGTCTGGGGAACATGCACTGTAAACCACTAGCACGTGCGTTTTTCATTCTTGCCAAGGTTATGTGACAGCTAAGAAGTGATTTTAAGGATCACAGGTTTTGACTAAGATGCTGAAATTCTCCTTCCTACCTTTTTGGAACTGTATCTTAGTCTGTAGGATTAGTTTCTTTTTGTCTGGCTTAGATCAAGCTGATCCTGTCCTTCAGGGAGTACATGTTATATTTAATAATTTTCTCCAGCTTTGCTTAGAATTTGGAGATGGAAGCAGCTTCTAACACTTGTTCATTTTAGAATAAAGTGTTTACACTTCGACACAAGCAAATAAGATAGTTTAATTCAAAACCTTTGACAAGAACAGTTTATGAACCAGAAAAGATGTAAGAGCAAAGACTACACATCCTACCAGCTTGGAGGATGTTCCCACCCCTTAAAAAAAAAGAGAAGAGCAGAGAGAGAGAATTGTTCTGTTTTAGTTTTTGAACTACCATTATTTCAATAAGTTGGAGAAAAGAATGGTATTTCCATTTAAATGTTATAATTACAGACTAAGAACAACATTTTTGTTTTCATTCAGTAAAGCTCACTTACCACAGTGGGAGACTTTAAGAAGCATGAACAGAAACTAAATACTCAACTATTTGGTCTTCCTGAAAATCTTTTACTTTTACCCATGTATAATAAAAGTAATAGAAATCATGAACCATTACGCTTTCCAGCTTCTTTCTTTCTTTCTTTCTTTCTTTCTTTCTTTCCTGCTGGAAACACCTGCTATTCCAAATGAATTAAGTTATAACTGGTAAGTGCTGTCATAATTAAAGATGCAAACAATCAGCTAACTGAGTTTTATTGGTTGATTTTGTTCTTGTTCAAATAATTAGTGAATATCATAAATAATAGAAATATCTTAATTACGGAGGGATAATTTGGAATTCCGGCAGTACCCTGTACTCAACATACAATATGTGTTCCACAAAAAAATCTTTAGAAATATCTTCTGAATCTAACCAGTCACTCTGAAATGAGTTTAACTTGTTCAGGCTTGCAGAGGGGATTAAAGTATAACAGGAAAAGAGATCATACTTCAGTACTTGGGGGAAGCCAAAATGCAAAGGGGGAGTTTTGGGCCCCATTCTGATCAAATCTGGTTTATTCTTCTGCCACAAAAGTCACACCCAGCAGCACAAGCGCAGGGACAGATGAGCTAATCTGAACTACTTCTATGTTCACAGAAACCACTTTTCACAGTTTTCCTATGAAAGGATCCCAGCAGAGACACAGACTAAAGCACAAGGTGATTCCTTCCTTTTTGTCAGAAGGTCATAAGAGAGAACTATAAGCATCTAATCTGACGTGCTATAAAACAAAGATCAATGAAGTTCAAGCAGGGTTCTCACACAGGGTGACTGAGGCACTGTTTATTTCCAAAAGGCTAGATACTGTGACTTATAGATCAGGAGACAAAAATAAGTCATTTTTCTATTAGCTATATTATTGGCTTAAAAATGAATTAAACTTAATGGAAGCTTTCAAATAAACAGCAGTTTATTTGTAGTTATATATTTACACACACATATTTATATAATTTAACAGAATGAAAACTCTTAATGAAAATGTGTTCGTTTAAGGAAGACATTATTAATTTTTATTTCCTTTTGAACAGTGTGATGGAGTTTCTGGTGAGAGCTAGAGACACAGAACTCGATGACTTGGACCATGGGAGACTGAGGGTGAATGAGAGAGGGATGACGTGGGACAATTCTTTTTTGCCTGGGAGTCCTCTGGGTTTTGGCAGAATGGCAGAGGAAGCCAACCCTCCCACGTCCTCATCCACAAGGCTACTTGTAGTGCATGTGTCCTCTAAGCATGTAAAGGGGGAGTGACAGCAATCTCACTTCCTTCACTGGACAGAATGAAAAGCTTCAGAAATTTTAAGAACTACTGTGCAACAGCAGATTTTTTTTTCCTCCACCTGAGTGATGATCTCTTAATCTTCATCTTTGTACTTTCTATTATAGAAAAATTACTAAATAGTTCAAGTCGTGTATGTTTAAATTCTACATCATTCTGAGCAGTTTCCTTGCATGACAGGAGAGGCAAGAGGAACAGAGGGAGCCAGCGGGTTCAAACCTACACAGACCATACTTTACCTTTCATTACTTTTTTTTTAAACTTAATTTATTTTCAGGTATAAGAAGAATTTATTGGTCTTCAAACAATGAACTTCTTCAAGAATTATCCAAATATTCTTGGTGTGGAAAGAGCTGAAAAGAAACTGCACCTTTCCCCTAGCCTAAAAATTCTTAATGAGTTCCAGTCGTTGCCTGACTGAAAAAGATAGGCACAGCAGCTCGGTCATTCCTTTAAAATACTCAGAGGTAAATGAGTTAACAGAAATCTTTTTCTTATATATTGTCTGTGAACTTCATAGGATTAAGTTTACTGTTATTTCTATGTTGTCAGGGCATAGAATTGGGACTTTTGGACTAGGGGTGAAACTGAAGGGGTCACAAATGAATGACTTCTCAAACATAGGGGCCTGAAAATACAAAACATTTTTCTTTTCCCCTAAGAAATTGGATATGTCATATGTGGCTCAGTTATGCTTACCACAAAGGACATCTTCTAAGGAACATCCTGTTACTATGACGTTATGTAAAGTTTTACTCTCGGTATAGAAAGAATAAGATTCCATATTATGGCTTACTGTATATATAGAGAAACCTTCACTTCAGAATAGCTTGATTGTGTTTACCATGAGAGGGACATTATTTTCACAATGAGCTCTTCAACCAAAACTATTTCATACATCTTTAAACGCTTTAGAACTGACACTTAAGTCCCAAGAAGGAGGCTTCTCTGTAGAATGGAGACTGAGTAAATCTTAAAATCTGCAGATTGAGCAATAGAGAACAGAGCTGGCAGACAGAGCTTTTTTTATAACAATAATTAACAGCTCCCTAGGGTAGGATCTCACAACATGTTCTGTCAATTTGTACTGATGGTTGTCAGATGGCTATAATATTGCAGGCAATACAGAGGAAACAAACCGAGTAAAGACCAAAACCCCCAGAAATTATACTGCATGTATTACAAAATACAGTGAAGCCTTGTTATCCTGGATAAGAAAGGACTGGGACATCTAAGATAGTGAAAGCTTGCTAGTAAAATTGTTAAAGTATGTCCTCGTGTGTGTCACCACTCGGAGCCAGCTTAGGTGTAGCAGATTGTTAATGCTCCTCCAGCAGACCTTGGCAGACCAGTGCTTTCTCCCTGCACCAAGCCAGCTTAGTGCTACATTTTCAATAATAAACCCTTGTGGAGATAAACGCACTTGAACAGAGACCAGCGCCGGTGTTTCAGAGTTTGTATTGCCATTGATCTGCAACACTGTAAACTCACTCCTGGGTAAACAGGAGATGACTAGGAAAAATGTGTTCTAGGTAGGAAGTACTGAATATGGGTAATACTATTTTCTGTGAGAAATTACCTGAAAAACAAAAGTGTGTCATACAACTCATGATCATAAAAACCTCAATAGCTCCGCCTAATTTGGATGCTATCTCAGAATTCTAAAAGAACTGAACCAGTGTTTTCCTTTTCACATGGCATTTTACAGACAGTATCAGCTTTGAGTGTTGAGGTATCATTCCCATAAAATTTATTTTCTCCCTAAATTTTGATTCAATTCACTAAAGAACCAGAATTTGGTGAAATATCCTTCTTGCTTAGTTTAACAAAGACTAAAAGCAGTATGTAGCCACTGTTCCATAAATTTCTGCCATTGAATAGAAACTGATAATAATGATGTGACTGTGTGAGGAAATATGTTGCATTTCAAGTACCCTTCTAGAATACAATTGTTTTTCCTACCACAGGTTGTAGAGTGTGGCTCTAGCAAATATTATATTAATAAATGTTTTTAAATTTAAATATCTACAATCTGTGGTGTACTACATAGCTTTAATTTTTTGCCAGTTGTTCTTTTCTTTATTGTTTTGTAGTGCCAAAGGTCAACTCAAACTTCACTAAGTTTTCAAACAGATCAAACATTTTCTGATAAATTATAAAAAAAGAGAGATGCAAATATGATTTCAGCATTTCAGGAGACATACTTCAACATTTTTCCAAGTATCTGCTATTCAGAGAAAGCAAAAGTGTTTCAGTCCTGCTGCTTCCATGTTGGAAGATATGTAACTCTGTATGCCCAGGAATACTTTCAACATCACCACCATTTCTATCAAAACAAATGATAAATGTATGAATCTCAATAGAGTTAATAATTTTGCAGACCTCTTCAAGTATAAGGGCTCTTATTTGTTACAATTACTTCAGACTTCTTATTCAGTATCAGAAATCCGTAGAAGGCTGCTTATATTTATTATCTGGTGTGCCTGCTGGTATCCTCATATGTCTCCTTTATACGTGTGCCTCAAAGAATCTGCTTGCAGTAGGTCTGCCTCCACCTTAATATTTTGGTAATTTTATTGTTATGCAAATGTTTACCCACATATTAATTAACACTAGCTATAAGGATGTTAAGTTCAAGTGTGTTCATTGAGGCATAAATGAGGAGCAGACATACATTTCCAGAAGAAATTTCCACTTAATAAATTTACACTTAGTACTTAGTAAATGTAACCAGCAAAGAGCCCTAGCTTCAGGCCTTTTATTTTCCTAATTATCAGTCAATAAGAAATGAATGGCTGGATGTAAACTAAGGCATAACAGAGCACTCATTTGTCAAGCTACCTCTAGTAACAGTGGGCAGTCACAAATTCATATTTATTAAGTCAAAATTAACCTAAATTCATATTGTCACCAAAATCAGAAGCTTGTTAGAAAGGAATTTCTTACTTGTAATTATTTTACTGACAAAAGAAGAATCGTATTTGTTGCTAAAAGCCATATAATTAGAAACGAACTGAGAGCTAGTTTAGAGAAATTACAGAGGGAAGCTTCTTCTAGAAGTGTAGTCTAAGAGACAGGGCAACAGACTAGATGCTGAATCTTTACATTAGCCTGTAATTTCTCCCATAGTTAAAACTAAATGATAACTTGCTTAATGCATGCATTTGCTGAAATGCCCTGTGACTTACTTTCAAGACTGGGACCCAGCTTGACTACATTATGGGTGCATCTACAACAGCAACCTGTGCAGTTGAAAAGGGAAGGACCAGGACTTGATTTGATGAAATCTGTTATGGTTCTGGGACTATATGTCCCCATTACCTGTTTACTGGAAACAAAATTTGTTCCAAGTGTCCTACCTAGGTTTCTACCCTGTGTGTGCACCTCACAGGGAATATGAAATAGGTTTTCGTCCAGTCAACCCAGCTTGCCTTGCCATCACTAACAGAGCATTGCACCTGTAAAGCCAAGCTACCGGAGGACTGCTGAGATGTATTTTCCCCTGGGATGAAGCACCTTGACTCCCCTTTAAAGTGGGGTGCTTGCAATGGTACCTAGTCTGTGACTTCAAGCTTGGTTTTCTTGTAGGGGTACTGTACTTCAGTGCATACAGCATGACTCCAAACTCACTGGTAAAAACAACCCTTGCTGTGCTCTTAATCACTAATGTAGACAAATCCTTTGTCTCCCGATTGGCCTCAGTACTTGATATTCCCCCCAGGCAGAAAAGGAGAAAGGATGGTGCATGTCTGGCTCCCAGCCCAAGGTGGAATCAGCAGGCAGCTGGGGTATGCACCCAAACCTGTAGCTGTGAAACACACTAGAAATTTAACTGCATTGCATTAGCACAGTGTTAAAACAATAATTATGGATTCAATAACTGTTATGATTCTATAATTATTGTTTAACTATTAGATGTAGGAAAGGCATCTTTAAATTAATCTCAGAGGAGACATACATATTTTTCTTTAACTGTGAATGGAACTCAAAATATCCTATAAGATCACTATTTAAAAAAAAAAAACAAAACAAAACAGAAAAAGTAACATTTTCACAGTCTGTGACTTTAATTTTTCTCTTTGAGGCCAGCACGCTATGAAATGGTGGAAGAACTGAGGAAGCAAGTTCTAAACCTGGCTTAAATCTATCACGGAAGGAAAAAATGAAGACTAAAATAATCTCTTGGGAGGAGAAAAAACAGTCAATATTTTTTTCTCATATTTAACCTAAGTGCAGGACACTTCTTACCATTGCCCTCCTGTACTTACCTGATTTACCTTGATTTGCTAGCACATCATTAACAGGTTAAAACTGAAGACCGTTCTAACTCTTTGCCCAGCTGTGGACTGTTGCTGCAGCATGGTCAATGCAGCAAGAGAGAATTAGTTACATACTCTTGTGGTAGTTATCAGAGAGCTCAGGTTTTCTGTTTGTCTTAAAACTTAAGCTTTGGATTCATAGGATTACACAGATAAATTTTATTATTAAAGCAGCAAATTTTTAGCTGTTACAGCTTTGAATAAAATCTTAAATCTGTGACTTCCCAGAGGTTTACAAAAGACTTCTTATTTATCTCAAGATTTTGAGGCCAGTCATGCTTTCCTGGGCAGAAATACATTTATGGTGTATCATAATTTTTCAAAGGCTGGCACAGATAATGCAAAAACATTAAGCAGAGGGATAGCTGAAAATGATGCTGGTCCCTAGGGTACTGAAAAGCAGCTTAAGACTCCTTGCAATGCTCCAAGTGCTGTGATAGTCACTTTGTGTACTGATATATTTAAGGTGAATATGCTATCTTAAAGTTTTAAAATGAAAGCCACAAACCTATTTACATTCATGACTTTGTCTCACAGAGTTCTCCTCTTAAATGTATTTAAAAAGGAATATTTCTTGAAAGGCTTGAATCTTCTCTCATTTGTGCTGGCTTTACAGTAATGCTAGTCTCCTGACTTCATTTAAACTACTCTTGATTTATAGCATTTTGATTTATGTGAGAATCTGGCCTTTTGTTATATATTGAGCACAGTGTGTTGTTTCTTTTTTTTTATTTTACTTTTTAGGGCTGAATTAACAGTGGTCACTGTAAAATGAAAGTCCTCCAATTTGACATGAATAATCTATTTGTGTGTGCATTCAGTCAGAACACATTACTTGAAGGAACACTGAGTAAAATGAGTGATGCTAGTATGATTTAGTGAAAGAATTGTTGCTACATTCAATATAGTCTACATAGGTTAAAATAATATAACAATAATAGTACAGAATAAGTCCATATGCATTGATATCGTTATCAACACTGTACTCTAGAAGCTTTACTTTAAAAAAAAAAGGTGAGAAGTTACATATTTGAGACAGGACATAACTAATAAATTGTTTGGCATTTTCATTTACAGCCTTGTTCATGTCAATTATGATCATAAAGATCTAGCAAGAAATTTTAATAAGAATGTGGCAGTTTAGGAGTACCAACAGTACAGTTTTGGATTTTAGAGCACTGAAGTGACAATTTTGCAGAGGTCAATATACATCACCACAGCAGTAATTCTAATGGTGTATGTGAATACCTTTCAAAATTGTCGGATAACTTTCGTAGTCAGGCCTGTTAAAGAACTGGCTGACTTAGTGAATTGTGCTTTAAACTAACAAATTCAGGGGTAGTGTCCAAAGCTGTGACATCTGCATATTCATAAGGAACAGGGTGGATGCGTGCACCTACCAGAGTAGTGAGGATTGCTCCTCAACTTTCTCCAAAGACAAGAACCCTAAGTCCAGCCACCTCAGGTGCATGTATACCAACACACATAGTCTGGGCAACAAACAGGAAGAATTGGAGCTCCGTGCCCAGTCTGAGAGTTATGATGTCATAGGAAACATGGAAACTTGGTGGGACAACTCACATGACAATGGATGGCTACAAACTTGGAAAGATAGAAAAGGAAGAAGATGAGGTGGTATTGTTACGTAAAAGAGAAATTTGAGTGTATGGAGGTGAGCTATGGAGACCGCAAAAGTTCTATTGAATGTCTTTTGATCAAGATGAGAGGGTTTGTCACCAAGCGTGATCTTTTGTTAGGTATCTGTTACTGAGCTCCCAATCAGGATGACAAGGCCGATGAAAACTTTACTTCATATCAGGCCAACAGAACCTGGTCCTCACAGGTAACTTCAATTACCTGGAGGTTTGTTGGGAAAGCAACACAGTGGTGCACAAGTTGTCCATCAGGTTCCTGGATTGCATTGAGGACTGCTTCCTGCTACAGATGCTGAACATGCTGACTAGGAACAGCATATTGCTAGATTTACTGCTCGCAATCTGTGAAGACTTACTTGACAATGTAACTACCAATGGTAGCCTTGGACACAATGATCATGACATTGTGGAGTTTAAGATCCTGCTGTGCACACTGAAGACCAGTAGTAGGACAAAGACCCTGGATTTCAGAAGAGCCAACTTCAATATGTCCATTGATAGGACACAAGGGAATGGCTTAAAGCTTAATCAGGGGAAGTTCAGATTGGAAATTAGGAAAAAGTTCTTCACTGAGAGAGTGATCAAGCACTGGAACAAGCTCCCCAGGGAAGTGGTCCTGGCCCCAAGCCTGTTGATGTTCAAGAAGCGTTTGGACACACTCTTAGATATATGGTTTAACTTTTAGTTGCCCTGTGTTGAGTCAGGAGTTGGACTCGACAATCCTCATGGGTCCCTTCCAACTCAGGATATTCTATGATTCGGTTGAAGCGGGTGACTGGGAAAAGCCAACACAGATTTATCAAAGGTAAATCATGCCTAACTTGATCACCTTCCACAACAAAATAACATTTCTGTTGACATGGGGAGAGCAGTGGATATTGTTTACCTGGACTTCATCAAAGTGTTTGGCACTGTTTCCCACAGCCTTCTCCTAAACAAACTGGCAATATACAGATTGGATGAGTGGTATGCGAGATGGGTAGGAAATTGGCTAACAGGCTGCACCCAGAGGGTGGTGATCAATGGTTTTTACTCAGACTGACAGCCTGTCACAAGTGAGGTCCCCCAGGGATTAATATTGGGCCCCATGCTGTTCTGGATGAGGGGAATGAAAGCATCCTCACCAAGTTTGCTGATGACACTGAACTGGGTAGTGACGTGGACACATCAGAAGGGAGAGCCATCTTACAGAGAGACCTGGACAGGCTGGAAGAGTGAGCTAGCAAGAACAGTATGAAGTTGAACAAAGACAAATGCAAAGTCCTGCACCAGGGTCAGAATAACCAAAAAACCTAGTACAGGCTAGGATCTATGTGGCTGAGGAGCAGCCTTGCTGATAGAGACCTGGGGACAACAAGCTGAACATGAATAAGCAGTGCGCTGTTGCAGCAAAAAAGGCAAATCAGATCTTGTGCTGCATCTGCAGGGGCATTACTAGCAGAGATAGACACGTGATCATTCCACTCT
Organism: Gymnogyps californianus; assembly: GCF_018139145.2. Lineage (NCBI taxonomy): Eukaryota > Metazoa > Chordata > Aves > Accipitriformes > Cathartidae > Gymnogyps > Gymnogyps californianus. Next base: position 44,684,680 of record NC_059472.1, read on the forward strand.
ACTCAGTGCTTGTCAAGCTGCACCTGGAGGACTGTGTCTGTTTCTGGTCCCCATAATTCAAGAAAGACTCAGACAAACTGGAGAGGGCCCAAAGGAGGGCCACGATGATGATTAAAGGGATGGAGAACCTGCCCTATGAGGAAAGACTGAAGGAGATTGGTCTCTTCTCCCTGGAGAAGAGAAGGCTCAGAGTGAATCTTATTGCGGTATTCGAGTACTTAAAGTGCAGCTACAAAGAGGAAGGAGGCTCTCTCTTCACAAGCAGTCACATGGAGAAGACAAGAGGCAATGGGTACAAGTTGCACCGGGAGAGGTTTCATCTCGACATAAGAAAGAAATTTTTTACAATAAGAACAATCATTCACTGGAACAGCCTCCCCAGGGACTTGGTAGAGTCCCCATCACTGGAGGTTTTCAAGATGTGACTGGACAGGGTGCTAGATAATGTCATCTAGGGTCCCTTTCCCATAAAAGGTTGGACCAGATGATTTTTGAGGTCCCTTCCAACCTGGGCTGTTCTATGATTCTGAAACAATGAACTGAAAGCCTTCAGAAACCAGTACTAGTCACCCCCGGTTGTGTGTTGGAATTTTCTGCAATCAAGTCTTGGGTATTCAATAATGTATATTAGTTTTATACATTTTCAGTGGTGTAGAGCATAATTTCTGTTTTGTAATGACTGAAAGTTTTTGGTTTTGTTTTCTAGTCTTTGATTATAATACCACCACTTTGAACAAAAGATGGGCTGGCATAACTCTAGTTGTTATTCAAAAGACATCCATGTTTTTAAAACCAGTATTTAAGTTCTTGCAGACAATCTTACATGAAACATTAGGGAATAATGCCTATAGATATTAAAGGACCTTAAATATTTCCGTATCCTTATTTAAAGGATTTTCTGAAACCATTGACTTCCACTGGTAGTGTTTTATTCTTGACCAAAAAAAAAAAAAAATCGCTTCCGCACAACTGAGAACTTTCTGCTTAACTAAAGCTTGAATTGACCTATTTTGTCATTAAACTTTGCTGTAGACGTTAGAATTTGAAATCCTGTGACCTTTCCTCCAATGCATGGTGTCTATGCAAACAGACATTTGTATGAATACTTTGCTTTTTCCAGATCTCTCTGGGAAAAAATACTATTTAAACACAGAATGAAAGAAATCCAAAGGAACAAGTGAGAATACTTAAAATGCTTAATGTTATACATAAGCTTAAATACCACTCTTTTCTTGCTTGTGAGAAGGTTCAAAGTTAATAAGCAGGAAGGGGCAGGTGTCCTTATAATGTCGGGTTCCCAGAATCTAACTGACAGTTTGCTTATTTAATCAATTTTTAGATGAGAAAATGAGGTTAGAGTACACAGAACATTGCTTAGTTGGCACAACTTTATGAATTGTTTCTAAATATTGTTTGTGCAATGTTATTGCTTATAAATTGTTCACAAACAGATCTTCAATCTCTGTCCTATCCAGGACAGTAATATAATCTCTTGAAATTAAATGATTTAATTTACTATGAGGCATAAGTATGAAATATGACTAATAACTAAACAATGGAGTTGAACCTTTTAGGTTTTTAAAAGATCATTTCATTTGCTACCTTATAACAGCAAAGAGGAGAAATAAAATCAAGCAGAAAAATAAGTCAAACTAATTTATTTCTGTATTAGACTGTCTACACCTTGGGCAATTAGTGACTCAGTAGGAGAAGCTGAGCATTGAGCAGGGAACTGAGTAATGGAGTGAGACAAAACAGAATGTCTCCAGGAAACTATTAATTCGGCATATTGGCTTTTAGTGTTAAAAAAAAAGTGATTGCAATTGCTAGTCAATTGCAATAGATAGTTACTACGTAAGATTTAAAATATGCTCTGAAGATACTTAATTCTCTCTCAAAGTCTATAATTTCTTTCTTGATTATTAATTCCATAGATCACTTCCTTTATTAGTGGTGACTCAGAGCAGGAAGACCGTCAACCATTTGGTCAGCAATATTCACTATTCACGATGTAGACACACAGTCCATGATCAAAATGGCTGCTATAAGATTAACTTTAAGAAAATTTTCTTAACTTCTCTCTGGGCTTCTTCTAAGTCAATAAACTTTAAATCTATCTATTTCAAGTTGCTTTCACATTGAATAACGTGATCAAATTCTGAATGGTTATTATGTTCAGTGGCTAAAGTATGTGAAGAATGATTCAAAATAAGCATTTAAAATCTTTTCACTAAAGCACAAAAAGTGAGATCTGAAGAGGAAGAATTCCAGGCATCAACTAAAAACTCTAATATTGTGTAAGGAGTTGCAGTAAAAGAGGAATGCCTGGGGTTAAAATCACATAAAATCCTGATTCCTTCATTGTCTTTTTCTGTAAAGGGAACTGTAAGAGACCTGTTTCTCTATTAGCTAACTTTTTCTAGAAAAAAAATGAAAACAAAACCAAATAATTCCTCTTCTTCATTGGATGCTATTAGGGGAATTTTGTTTAAGTAGAATTTTGAAAGTACTTTTAAGGTGAATGATGATACATTTATTGACAAATAAATTTCACCCCAAAAAGGAAAAAAAAATCCTATTGTATCATATCTAGTACTTAGTCACATGACATTCACCTTTTGCTAGGAGTTTGCTAAATTTTGTAACCTTTTGTAAGGTTATGGATTACCTAATGAGATTTTGATACAGTCTATCAGATTTGAAGATCTGAGGGTCTGAAACCCCTAAGGTATTATGGTTATTTGATTTAATCTTCTGCATTATAAGTCACACAGAACCTTATCCTGTAACTGCTACATGAAAAGTTCCTCATAAACAGTGAAAATATGTGTGTAACTGAGAACAGAATACCATGCCTATAGCATTTACACTCATAAATAAGGGTATAATTTTACTAACTGTCTCCATTTCATGAAAGAATTGAAACACCTCCTTTCCATTCTCTTTGCTGTTGAAAATGATGAACAAGTTTCCACCTTAAGTTGGTTTTTGTAGACAATTTTAAAATTAAAGAAATGGCTTAAATCCATGCAGCTGAGACTCAAGGAGGCTTTAAGGAATTAAACAGATCAATTTTTTTGCCATAACTTTCAAATGCAATTTGAAAAGAGGTTATGGGTTGCTGATGAATGAGACAATGGGTAGATTCATTGGGTGTTAACAAGTAATACAATTACTGACTTGTGCAAACCTCTTTTTCAGGAAGAATGATGTAATTTTAGCTTTTTCCCAGACATTTACAGATTCCATCAATGTATTTTGGTTTTTATTAATAAGATATGGGAAAAAGTAACAACACATAGGAAAGGAGATTATCACTTCATATTATTCATGAGGTCAATTAGTTTCCGGATACTTGGTCACAATTTAATCCAATGGTCTCAAACGAATTTTTTTTTTTTCTTTTTCTTTTTCTTTTTTTTTTTAACCACTAAAACACTAGTCTTTTGGCATCTATGCTACAGATTGTAGCTGGCAATCTTGTGTGGAATAACTTCCATTTCATATTTCCTGCTGTGAAGACATTTATCTCAACATATCTATGTACTGAAGTACAACAGGATGCTCATTTAAAATCATTTGAACAATACCTGTTCAAAAAGTCTGAACTCAAACCTAAAAGGAATTTGTTATGACACTGGCCTTCACAGACCTTGAATTTACAACTAAGTGAAAATTTACAACCAAGTGAAATATGCAGTAAAATTGTATTTCAGCTAGCTCTGATGTACCACCTCTGCAAATGAGGCGGCCTTTCATGCAGCATACAGCAGAAGCCATGCCACTGCTATTTCCATAAAATTATATGTTATAGCAGTATAGCTGTGTGCAATGTTTAATTTAAGATATTAGCAAGCTATAGTATATCACCTGAAGATTAGATTACGCTTTACAGTTAAAATTACTGACTTAACACACAACACACAACATTACTGACTTAGAATTTATACCAGCATAATGATAAGCAAAACAAAACAAAAACTTAAAACCAGTCAGGCCTACAAACCTTTCAATAATCGATATAGAACTGAATAGAAATCATTACTCCAATTCTTTCTGCTATCATAGTCACATATTATTTATGAAATTTCCACTAGAAACAGAAGAATGTTAGCCAGTTAGTTAGACACCTATTTTCTCAAATTTTTGCTCAGTTTTTGACAGTATTTTGGGAAGTACTTGATTTTTTTTTTTTTTAAGGCAGTAAATCTAATAAATTACTTTTTTAAAAAACCTTACTTTCTCCAGACATATTGACAAAGAAAAATAACAGTATTCCAATCCAGCTTTTTGTATATCTTAATATATAAATGCTGCAGCCTATTCTTTCAGTATTCTTTATTTAACTTTCCCTTAAACATCAAGCCTTATCAACTTGGACTAGAGCAATGATCATTCCATTTATTGTCCCTGCTTGTGTAGCAGTTCAATTAACTGATAGCAGCGTGGGGTCTACTTAGATGGTAAAGAATCCAAGTTTTGCATTCTGGATTGTAAGATGAAACGCTGTGCTCCTGCAAAATTTAGACACCTATTTATTAAGAGCATAGTTGTACTCCAGATATACTTAGCATCTTAGTTATATGTACCTGGACTAACTCAACAGTGCCTTCTCAAAACTCTTCCCTCTTGAAACCTGTTTCCTGCCTCTCCAGGCAGTCTACTCCATTAAAAAGTGACCTTTGTAGTGCTTTAGGCCTCTTTTCAAATACATTGTGACATTTCAGTGATGTCTGAAACAAGTAAGTCCATAACTAAATTGCTGCTATAATAAACCCTTCCTTAAGAAAATGAAAAAAAAAAAACAAAAAAAACTGAGCGTACTATGCTAGTTTCTGCAGTTTCATCCTGGTTTTGCTAGTTAACAAATTGTGGAGGAATATGACTTTAGAAGGAACTTGTGAACCAACTTACTTTTGATATTATGAATAGCAATTTCATATGATCAGTTTGTAAAAATTTATTTTAAAAATAGCTAACATTTTCCTGATCTCCAGAAAACCTTTGTCTGTGGCCAGTTTATACCCACCAGTTTCCGTCTTCACTTAAGTCCTTCTTCCCACTTCAGGAAAAGTGGGTCCTTTCCCTCCTGCTGTATTTATGGGCAGCAAGAGTGCGCTGTGTTCTCTGTAAACTTTTCCTAAAACTTGAACTGTGATTACATCCTGATACTTTACCATCATTGATTTTTTGCATAATCCATGTACAGCTTTCTACTCTATTCATATGTTTGTTCTATTTACAGTACAGCTTTTCTTTCTGTGTTCTGATACTTGTTTTGACTAACACGAATCTGTTGCACTCCTGTTACACAACAATGGTATTGCTTTGGTTTTGTTTTGTCTTGCTTTGTCTTACAAATATATTACAAATATTTCAGCTGGATGTTCTTGTCTTTCATTACCTGTCATCAGGTCACATTTCCTTAGTCATTACTGTATTTGCTGTTGTCATTCATGATTCTGATAAGAGAGTTTACTGAATCTCTAAAATATTTTCCGTAGTATTCCCACTTCTGAAATGTACAGATCACAAAAATAATCTAAGTGCCATTTCCTCAGTATAGTACAGCTCTTTCACTCTTGCTGTTGGTGCACTTGTATATTGCACAATGTATTACTATATTCTCTTTCTTTCTTTTTCTCACATAAGGAAATGCAGCAGTCTAATGACTGGCAATAATACACTATAAGAATTAAGTGAAAAATTATGCAGTAGTTTAAAGTAGATTTGAGCACCTGAACTTTGGATTTAGCTACTGGAGAAAGTTACGAGGCACTTAGATATTCATATTCTTATTTTAAAATATATTTTGCATAGATCAATGAGTCTTCCTCTTTAAAATACTAAAATTTGTCAAATAATAATGGATTGGTTAAAAATTTTACAAATATAATATTACAAATACACAGTTCTGCAGAAGTTAGAATGATTTTGATCAGGATAGCTTATTGTATTTCAATATTTGTATCTGCAGTTCCAAAAAAGTGTCCTCTACATCTTTTCCACCTGATTACTCGTTACAGTGTCCATACTCTTGTAAGGTTTTGCTGCATTTTTTATTTTGGAAGCACCATTATAGGACTTGGTTTAATGAAATGTGTTGTTTTCAAGGCTATTCTCTAGAGTTAATATATTGATTTGTGGGGCATTCGAATATTTATCAACCTGTAAGTGTTTTCACTCCTAAATTCAAAATTGGCAAAGGCACTTAAGGCTGAATAACATGATCCAATAATGTCATATGGAAGCTTACAACAAACTCAACATTTTCTCCTGTGATTCTGGCTGGAAAATTAAAATGGGTTTTTCCTTGATAGATTTTATTTTTTCCCTAAACACCTTCAAAAATACGTGTAAATTCTAGGGGCTTCTTGTCCCAATATGTACGAAAGCTGTACTCCTGTGCTAGTTGTGATCATCAGATCAAATGGATTCAACTTGATGAATCACAGAATCAGTCACAGAGTGGCTGACACTGGAAGGGACCTCTGGAGGTCACCTGATCCAACCCCCCTGCTCAAGCAGGGCCACCTCGAGGCAGTTGCCCAGGACCATGTCCAGATGGCTTTTGACTGTCTCCAAGGATGGAGACTTCACAACCTCTCTGGGCAACCTGTGCCAGTGCTCAGTCACCCTCACAGTAAAAAAGCGTTTCCTGACGTTCAGAGGGAACAGCCTGTGTTTCAGTTTGTGCTCATTGCCTCTGGTGCTGTTACTGCGCACCACTGAAAAGACCCTGGCTCCCTCTTATTTGCATCTAGGTATCTTCATGTATGTATGTACACTGATGAGGTCCCCTCTGAGCCTTCTCTGAACAATCACAGCTCTCAGCCTCTCCTCATGGGGGGGTTGCTCCAGGAACAAATACTGTTGACTAGTTCTTCCTAAAAGGGACCTCTCTAGGGAGCAGAAAGCTAGAGAGGCACTGTCTGGATGGAAACGGGCTGTAGATCATAATCATAAAATCCTCTCACCCATCCCCAGAAGCTTTAACAATGCCTTGGTTATGAGAGCAGATGTAGTGAAAAAGAGGGATTTTGCAGGATGAAGCAGTAAAACTAGTCCATGAGACAGAGCCCTATGGCTCTATTTTGAGGAGCACCTTCCATTGCAGGAATTGACTATGTGAATTGGATTGCCCTCTTTCCACTTTTTCTTTTCTTTTTATTCTTTCCTACTTATTTTCCTTAACATCAATATTGGTATTGCCTTATAGTTAAGAGTTTTAATTGACAATTTGATACTATGTTAATTTTTTTTTTCATAAAGGCAATACAATTATATGATCCAGTTACAATTTTACATTTCTCTTTTTTCTTTTTTGCTTTACGTAAGTACTGAAAATTATAGGTTAACTTTAAAAATATTAGAAAAATAGATATTTAAAGAAAGTCATTCCCTGACCTCAGAGAATTTTTAATTATGCAAATGGTTCATTGCAATGCACAAGCTGAGAAAGTGCAAGAGCATGAATTTTTATTGCTGTTAGTTATTAATATGAACGGGATAAATTTATTGAAGATCTGGATTTTTTTTTTACTTCAAAGACTTGATTCCATAGGAGGCCCAGCAACTTAATGCACAGTGTTACTGTCTTGCTTCAGGTATTTATAGGAGACTTTTCTTAGCAGTGATTTCCGTATAATCCCCACTACATTCATTATGAAAAAGGTGGAGCATATGAAATGATTGTTTCCCTTCTTTGTTCATTCCTGAACTATCCAATGTGTCCCAGTGTGCACAGTTCAATCAGGAGAAGAGCAACCCATACAAGATATCTGTAAATGTAAAACTACAATCACAAACTGCTAATGAGGAAACTGCATCTAGCATGCTGGAGCTGTCACTCAGTGGTCAAGCTCCACTCGCTGCACACAGACAAAAGGTCTAATTCCCATTCTTCAGGCATTCATACGTCTCCCGACTTTAGCACAAGCTTTGCGTGTGTAAAGAATGCAAGATGAGCAGCAGGAAGCCCAAATTAAACTACAGTGCAATCTCTTTACTACTGCTCTTGCAACATTACTGATAAATATCACCATATTGCCTTAGAATGGAGAATGGACCATAACAGCAGATGGAAATAATGTAAATGGATGAATATATGTGAGGAGCTGAGATTAGAAGTCATCCTGATTATCATTTTTAAAAAAGAACAATTGACTCCTGTGACATTATGAAATGTCATATAAGCAGCTGTACTGAGAGCTGTGTAGGAAAAAGATTACACATGAGATACTGCTTGGTTCACATAAACTTCTTCCCCAGCAGCACTGAAATCAGCTAAAAGTGCTTATGTGTTTTTAATGAAAAAGAGGAAGGCTTACAGCCTCCGTAGATAGACAGGTTCATATAAATGCATACATTTATATAAATTCCTAATAAAATCCTGGTGACCAATGTAGATTCACAGAAATCCTGTTGTATTCCTGTGCATCTGATTTCATGACCCTGTTTGCAAATGTCCTTTAGTATAACAAGCAGTTGCATATTTTTACTAGATTTCACTTCAGGCTTTCTAGGCATAGTATATAATTGAAAACTCTGAGAATAATTATAAAAAAAAAATGCTTTTAACTGAAGTCACAAGCTGAGGTCAGCAAAGCCTATTGTACAGCAGCCTTGCAGTAATAAATTAATAAAAGAAATTTAGTCAGAGATACTAATGAAGTCATTAATGGGGAAGGTTCAATGTTGTAGCATCTTCTGAACTACTAGGTCTCATCAGTCAAATGAACAGATTTTCCTAGTCAGAAAACTAAACACTCTAACTCTAGCATGACTCCTTTCCTATTTAAAAAAGTCAAATTAATTGTATGTATGTTTTTTACTTCTTGTGACTAAACCAAACATATGAATTCATTTCAATTCTTTCATGATACTCTCCCTTGGCAAATGGGGAAAAAAAACCAACTTCATTTCTAATTTGCATAAAGACAGATTTATATTTTTTTTTAATAACCAAATAAGAAAATTTCCTTATTTTTTTATTCTCTCTGGGAGAAATTCAGAGAGTTTCACTGTAGAAGCTAGCTGTTGTAGACGCAGATCACACCAGCTTTAACCTTGTTATTGTCTGCAATATCCATCATAGGAGTCCTCTCCCTGGATATTAGGAAGCATTTCTTTACCGAGAGGGTGGTTAAACACTGGAAGAGGCTTCCTAGAGAGGCTCCAAGCCTGTCAGTGTTTAAGAGGCTTTTGGACAATGCCCTTAATGACATGCTTTAACCTTTGGTCAGCCCTGAAGTGGTCAGGCAGTTGGACTAGATGATCATTGTAGGACCCTTCCAAATGAAAATATTCTATTCTATTCTATTCTATTCTATTTTCCAACCTATCCAAAGCTAACAGCACAGACCAGACTTCCTTTTGGGCTTACACCTTATATGTCCATCTGTAAATGTGCAAATGAATCAAAAATACTGTAAAACTTAAGCTTATGGGTAGCCAGATAATGTGAAATATTTGATACAAATGAGTTGAAATTATATGTAACTGTGTGTTATACATACACATATATAAATATGTACATACAGTAAGTATATATTTTATATAATGTATTTGTAATGACTAACCTACCTCATTTAAATATTTGTTTCTGTTTATCTTGGAACTGATCTGCTTCTAATATTGGACAGAAAGCTCCTATTTATCTTTGAGCATTGCATATGTAACAGTACTAGTTACCACTCTCAGCTTTGTAAGTTAAATTAATCAGTTATCAAGATAAACTAAAAGGTCTAGACTTGTGGGAACCAGAATATTATAGGCAGGGGATACTTTCCTTTGAAACTATTTAATTCTCATGGAAAACATTAAATTTTAATTAAAAAGAGTAAAGGAACACTGCTGTGGTTCTCCTCCTCACTGGAGTATAGGACTCATGCAGGCTGGGTTTTGCAGCAATACATTTGGGACATGCAAACTCTCCTCTGGAGGGGAGAACAGAGAAGAGTTGAAAAATATGGGAGCCATTGACAAAAACAGACACTTGACCATCACAAAATTTTATGAAACTGCTCTGACAGAAGCCTGTATTCAACTTCTAGTGCCAAGTAAACTCTGATTTGTTTTTGTGTGTTTCCCACTTTAATTTCTGAAATGATGCAAAAGAAAAATGCTATGTAATCTTCCAAGTGTAAATGCAGTCATTAAATATATTCAACCATCTGGAGTATTTTATTTTTGCTTTCTCATGGATGCATTTCTTATATTCTACAGGCAATATCTGTGTAGGAAACACTGAAACTTGTGGAGATGTAATTTTCCTTTTATTACTGCACTCATAGTCTGGTTTGTTTTTCATCAGCATTACTTGCTACCCAGACTTTCTTTTTGTGTTCATTTGCTGCCCAATTTGAATGTTATGTGAGGTGCACAATTATGTCAGTTTTAGTTTGAATTATCAATACAGCTCTCTTAAACCCTTGTTACCACTTACCAACACAAATAATTCTCATCATATCCACAGTTAAATAAGGATGAGTTCAAAAGTATTTCCCAACATCCCAATTCATTCACTCCTGATATTGGAAGGATCTTTTTTGTGTACAATTATTTACTGTCTTATTTCATGCTTTTATAGCATGTGACGAAAAAGTGTTCCTTGAGGTGCCAGGAAGAGTGGTTTGTGTTTTGTCTGCGTAAGAAACACAGACTGTTTGTGTTTTCAAAATCATGGCAGGTAAGTAATGATATTATCAGATCCTTGAAAGTATTTGTTTGTCTAAACAAATCTCTCTGTTCCTTCAGGTGTGCCAGAAGAACGTTTTAATACTTTTCTGTCAGCTTAATGTCAAAGATTAGCATCTGTCCTGGTTTCAGCTGTGACAGAGTTAATTTTCTTCTCAGTAGCTGGTACAGTGCTGTGTTTTGGAGTTAGTGTGAGAATACTGTTGATAACACGCTAATGTTTTAGTTGTTGCTAAGTAGCGCTTATCTTCAGCCAAGGACTTTTCAGTTTCCCATGCTCTGCCAGCAAGCAGGTGTGCAAGAAGCTGGGAGGGAGCAGAGCCGGGGCAGCTGACCTGAACTAGCCAAAGGGGTATTCCATACCATGGAACATCATGCCCAGTATATAAACAGGGGGGAGTTGGCTGTTTGGGCATCGGTCAGTGGGTAGTGAGCAATGGCATTGTGCATCACTGGGTTTTTGTCTTTTTTTTTTCCCCTCTTCTTTTTTTGTTATATTCCTTTTCATGACAATTATTATTATTATTATATTTAATTATTATTATTGTTAGTATCATATTAGATGTTACTTATTAAACTGTTCTTATCTCCACCCACGAGTTTTACCTTCTTTCCTGATTCTTCTCCCCATCCCACTGGAGCGGGGGGGGGGGAGTGAGGGAGCGGCTGCATGGTGCTTAGCTGCTGACTGGGGTTAAACCATGACATGCATCTGACATGCCACATCAGGTTCTTCTACCTTTCCTACTGCATCTGAGCCAATGAGACCTCATTTCTAATTCTTAGTAGAATTTATATGTTTTACAAAAAAACCCACACAGACAAATTTGGAGTGAAATTCATGGAATCAACCTCTAAGTTGCAGGTGACTATGATTAGATGTACTGCCTTGAAAAGATGATAAGCTGCTTCTTGTCAGTTACTGAGCTAGAATATACAGATAGGAAACTTGTTCTCCTCCACTGAGCACATACAATTGAATGGAAAGCCTTCTTTTGAACCTTTTCCTGTGAGCATAGCATTTTCTATTTTCAAACCTACTTCAGCAGTTTGAAGACATTTTGTAAGCAAGCTAAATGAAACCTGAATAATCTAGCAAAGGTAATTTTTTTTTTTCTTTTTTCATAAGAGAGAGACATAATCTCTTAATGAAAGGATGCAGATAAATTCTAATAAGACAATACTAGGGAATTATAAAGTCACCCACCATGTGACTGAAAGAAAATAATTTTCTCTATAAAATGAACATTTAAAAGCTAATTAGTTAAAAATACCTATATATTTTACATTTTAGTTTTTGCATATTAATAACAATTAAATTCATTGCAAATAGAGGTAAAAAGTAAGGGGCTTTGGCTACACCATCTATCATAAGGCTCAAAATTCAAGGATTTACAGAGAGATGGAAGTTTAATTTTAGGCATTTTTTTCTTTAAAATTTGATTTCTTTTCATGGTAAATTCAAAGGATTGGTTTTATTTCCTCCAATTTCAGGATCGAGAATCAGTGTTTTCCCTTTTTTACCTACACACAGACATGTTGTTTCTCTAGAGAATTGACTTTGGCTCTGAAGAAATGGAAAGAACTAGTTCAAGTAATACCACTGTACCCCAAAGTTGCGTGTTTCCTGAATGAGTGCTTCGGATTAGATCCCTCTCACAACACAACTGGTTCACTATAATACTTGCTCAGTATAATACTTTCTAAAGCTTAGTATAATTAATTCCAAAACTGTAAGTAGATGCACAATAATTTTAAGAATAGGAAGTTGATCTTTATAGAGTAAAACAGATTTTCCCCTGAAATAATTATGACATTAATTCAACCAAAGTGTAATTAAGAAGCTATTATTTAAGATTAGTATAGTCATAATATATTCAGAGTATCCAGTACAATTCCTGTTCTGTCTTACATTTTCTTCTATATCGAAAGTTAACTATATTCTTCCTTCCTTCCACCTCCCTTTTTTTTGTGGGGGAGGAAAGAAGTAAGTTGCTATTTGGAAAAAAAGCATGAGCATTGAATATAAAAGCTCTCAGTTTTCTGAAATGCAAAAGACAACCATAAAAAATATTCCATCTGTGTTATTGTTGCCTTTTCTGACGATCTAGACCTGAGTCAGTGGTAAATTATTTTCTTTTGGTCTTTGATTCTGAGTCCTATGTAAATTAGTTATTCAAAATGAAAATTCTTTGTACAGAGGTTATTTACTATGAGCTGTATTCATCCAAGATTAATGAGTTTTCTTCTTTTGAGTAAATGTAAATAAGAATATCAGTTTGGTCTTAATTCTTGTATTTTTTTTTAATGTTAGTGTTACCAACATCTTTTACATAAGTTTACACTGTGTGAATCATGAGAAAGCTGGCATACCATATTATTTCATTTGCTTTTTGGCAAAGTCAAATTTATTTTTTAGTTTGAAAGTAACATCAAATTCAAAAGGAACGTATATTATTAACTGAAATAATGTTTCCCCATCATTTACAAGCTACCCCAGATGTGCAAAGGACCTTGTGTCTTCGTCGAAATAAGTAGATATAATTTTGTATGTGTACATATGCATACACACATATGTATGCCTCTGTGTCTGTATATCTCTATAGATATGGAGGTAAACCTATATCTATACATATAGCCTGTATCTATCCATAAAGCCATACGCATACATTTTCCTTAGAGCAGATATATTGTTCCCAGTTCAAGTGACCTAATTTTCTTCTTTCAGTAGAGATGAGCTTCTTTACAATTAGCACTAGGGAAAAGGTTATTCAGAGTATGAACTGATAAAGTAGGCATCTAACTTGTTCTTTAAGTTCATGAAAAAATTGGTAGGGTAAATTATTTCTGTACTGAACTCCATTTGGGTTGATTTTCAACATTACTTTAAATAATTTTTTTATGAGCCCAGAACATGTGTCCTACTTTCTACTGTTTTCATAGGGTAATAGTATTTCCAGCAAAAATGGGACAGTGCTTGTGCACAGGACCGATTTTACTCTGACATAAATTGGCACAAATCCATCAGCCTCTAATATTTGTGATTCCCATCTCAGTGTAGTCAAGTGCTGTCAAATAGCAGATGGAGGAAATTAATTATTAAACGGAGCAATAAATAAAAACTGTAATTTTTTATTAGTAATCAAATTAACGGGAAAGATTAATCCTGCCATATGACCATTTGGATACCTGAGGGGAAAGAAGAATTTTCAATTAATATCACATTCCCTTGACATAACAATTTGGGAGAAGAAAGGGAGGAGGGTTCTTCTAATTAATCAAACACAGCAAAACAGAATTATAAAGCAGCAGATTACTTTTCTGTTAATTTCTGCCTTGCTGTCCACAAGGGAGAGTCTCCTTTCACACACACTTCTGCTTATGTTCTATTCTGAAGAGTTCTAGTCAATAAAAAACCTTTTATTTCTTGGAATTGGCAAAAAATCTGTTATCGGCTATGATTGAGCAGCTTAATATTCTTCTAAAACAGAAAAAAAATTTTGTTTTTACTCACAGAATACACCTTTGACTTTCTTCAACGCATATCTTTGGCTGTGATGTAGAAGAAACTCAGCTGCAGAGGAAAGTCAAAGGTGCAAAAATGAGACACTTGAACCCAGACGTATACAGACATACACTTCAATTCCAGCCGTGAACACTGTATCTACAGTGTTAAGAATTCTGTCCTGCCACATTTATTGGTTTTGATCTGTCTGCAACCCCATTCAATTTAATAATTTAAATATTGGCATATGTGATAATATTGGCTAACTAATATACATGGATATACAATTTGCTTTCAGGTTGTGAGTCACAATGCACAAGCATAAAGGTAATAGCATCATATAAAACGTCTACTTTTTCCAGTGAAACTAAACACAATTTTGGAAAGAAAACACTGGGTCTGTAAGTCATGATATTATCACTAGAGCAGAACAGACTCCCCTCCTCCCTTGTTAGGTTGGCATTGGATGAAATGGAAGCTTGAACTACTTTCTCTAAAAAGCAAAACAGAACACCTTTGTTTCATGTTTGATAGGAAGAATATAAAATATAATTAAAAAAGCAAAAATAGTGAAAGTTATAATGATATTTATCAACAAATTTTCACCCTTATTTAGATATATATATCCTAAATTTATACATGTATGCATACAAAGTTTTGAAAATGTAACTTTGAAGGTGAAAAAGTGATGTTTCCATAAAGATACATCACGGATCTTCTATCCATTTGTCCAATCAGCTATGATATGATTATTCATTTAGTGAAAATAGTCTTGTAAAAACAGAGAGTGGGGAAAAGGATCATTTAAAAAAAAGTAAATCCTTTCTCTTTCCTGGTTAAATTTCAAAGCTGTTTGGGGTTTTTTGTTTGTTTTGTTTGGTGTTTTGGGGTTTTATTCTCTGAGATTATATACAGATTTTTACCATTTAAATAACTTTACTCTGTAAAATGAAACACTTTCCTCACAGCATGGAACAGAGGAAAAGATCAAATGCTAAATTCTTCCTGCTGTGAGACATTCTTGAAGGCTGAATTTCAACCTTCTGATCAGCTTCATGCAGGCATGTGAGAGAAGGATTGAAAAAAGAGGTGTTTGAGTGGCAGTCTCTGAAACAAACACTTGAAAAAATGTGGGATGGAGAAGTTAATTATTTTCATTTTTGTGCTCTAAGTATGCTTGCCTTTTTATTGACTTTTAGTCTAAACACAAACAATAACTGTCTTACAAGCACTCTAGAAGCTTGACTAGCTATAGGTGAGCTTTAATTTTACTGTATTTGAGGAGCAGAAAGACTAAAATAATTTTCAAAGCAAGGCCTCTCAGGAAAATATCTTTTTATTAGAGCAGTAGATGGTGGAAATAGAATTTAGCAAGAAGCATTATCTAAATTACTTTCAGCAGTTAGTTGTACTGCAGTGTTTACTACAGTGCTTAGTGACTGCAATTGATTGAGACTTAATTATGTTGATAAAATAATTATAGCGATGACCTCAATCACAAGTATCTTGTGCATAGTTCTCACTCTCATTTTCAGCATAGGCTGAAAATCAACTCCATCACAGTTTAACACTTCTTTATAAAGGCCTGTAAGAAGGGTTAAGAAGAAGATCACACTGAGAAAATGCCTAAAGATTACTAGTGAGACAAGATTTTAAGGTAATATCTTTTAATAATGAATAACTGATCTCAAAAAAATTGTCTTTAAATGTATGTTTGTGAAATAGATGATGCACAGAAAGCCTTCATAGGCATAAAAAATTGTAAACAAACATAAATTTTAAAATCTGATTAGACATGTTCAAAGGCACTTGTCTTCCATTTTCTATTTTCATTCACGTTTCCTAGCTGTAAGCCTAAAAAGAATCAAGAGAGTGGTAACTTAATTTTACCTGCAGAAATTTGACAAGAAACATGAATTGAGTGCATTAGAGTTTTTTATTTTCTGGAGTTTTTTTGTCCTTCCTCAGTCTGAATAAGACCTAAAAAACCAGACTTTGTAAAACGTTTCAGTCCTGGGGAGAAGTAAATAGAGTCCTTGATCATAACAGTAACTTTTTGCTTTATTTAATGAAAGCAACAACAAAAAGGAAGATGCTGGAAATTTTTTATGTCTTTCTAACAGCCTTGCTTTTCATTGCTGGATATAGAAAATGCCATGATCTATCTGAAACGATCAGCAGCTGAATAACAGAGGCTGACTCTCTGAATTACTCATAGATCTTCTGTATTTTCAATGGGGATATAATAAATAAAAACATATAGTATGTCTGCATATAACTGGAAGCCATGCAGGCCACTACGAAGAAAGAGGCCATCTGATTTCTTATCTCTTTTAGAGAAATATCACTACTGCAATGTGCTTTTAATGGATCTCAGATTCTGGCATCAGTGTTACACACTCTCTTTAAAACTGCATTGCCATCAAGTAGTCCATAATCGACTGCCGTTGAAGACAGTGGGAGCTGTAGGGCTCACAAGAGGATGGAGGAAGAACAGATGGACCAAGACTGGAGGCAGCCAACAGCCAGTCACATAATGAACAGCTCTCTTGCCAGGCCATGTCCCAGTTTTTCAGCTGTTGGGCTGTAATATTCATTTCTTCTATCCTCATGAACTACACAACTGTTTTGCCCAATATTTGCTATATGCCTCCTGGGCAAGCTGCCTCAGTACCTGCAGAAATAAAGCGTTCATGAGGAAAAGCTTCTGTTAATGCTGTGTTCCCAGCCTAAAGCTGGACTCATGATACAAACTCTTAAATAACTCTTTTCTTATAATTACGCTCATTGCTTTTATACCAGAGAGCATGGGACATGGACAATGGTAACTGGTTCAGTGTCCCTAGTCCCTGACAATTTGTTACACTAACTGCAGCTAACACTAGAAACCACATTGCACTAGCATTAGTGAGCCACTGGCAATGGTGACGTTTGGTATTTAGATGTGCAGTTTTCCACAAGGTCCAATGTCTTGGAAAATCAAGGTGGTGCCTTACACAAATTACGTTAGGGCACCTCCTACTCAAAAGAGAATTAGAGTAAGTATACGCTGAGCTGACAAGAGAATATGAGAAAAGCAGCCATGGGGGCAATACTTTCTTCTGCAATATCAAAGAAAATGTTATTTGGTCCCAGTGGCACATAAAGGTTTCAGCCAGTTACTCTATATTGGTTAATCAACTACCTTAGTGCACTGGATCACAACCTCTAATATGAAATGTCAGTCTGCATGTTTCAAAGACATAGTCACTATAGATTATTTATAATAATATGATATATTATTATATAAGACCTCCTATAGATTATTTCCTTTCATACTAGGACTCTTAACCACAGTAAATAGCAAAAAAACCCTGCTTGCCAGGGTGGCTCACTCTATTTAACCAGTTCTTCCTGAAGAAATGCTCTCTGTCACTTTTTCTACTTCTATTTATAATTGTTCCACTGAATTTAGGACAATAAGAGGTACAGGGAAGGGAATGAGAAAGATGGTGAGCCTTATGGAAGGAGAGGGTAGATAGAAGTCTTAAAAGCAAGTAAAAATCAAAGACAAATCTTCATGATAGGCAATGACATGTCAGAATATGCCCTCACTTAGAACATACGTCTAAGTTCAGAGTAAATTAAAAATACAAATTTAAGCTCTGATATTATCTACTTTGAATGAAGTCAAAGAAATTATTCAAAAAGTTAAATTTATGCTCTACCATTTACAGAGGTATCTCTGTAAATTTATTCTCAGGTTCCATTGGTGTAACTGTACAGAAGTTGCTGCTGACATAGTTACCTCTTCATTAACGTTATACTTGGTTTAGTACCTGAACAGCAATTTTTCTGTAAGTGGAAAAGGAAATATTATTCAAAGTGGCAATGTTTCCTGCATGAAATGATAATATTTATAAAAAAAACCACACAAGCTTTCTAATCCTTCGCAACTTGTTTGTGTATGTTCATAGGCAAAAAAGTTTAAGTCTTTAAAAACAACTGGGAAAGTATGTTATTTCGCGTGTTGTTTGGAGCTGTATTATTTCAGTAGTTATAGATTTACTTTATTGACAATCATTTTGCAACCAGTCAACTGAAACTGCAATTTGTACAGACTGCCATTCTGTGTCAACATGAAATATATTAGAAAGGCATGTGAGGTTAGTACTAATGTATACAAAAGATTCATAGCAGTCAAAACAGTATAACAAGGTAGAATGAAAGCCTTGTGCATTAATTTGCCCCAGCTTCACACAGAAAGTTATCTTCTGCTGTATTTACTCAGTGAATGCAGTTGGTAGATAGATCCATGCTGATGTTCACAGCTTTATAAGAAAACAGAAAGGAAAAAAAAGTTGTGAAGTAACACTTTTTAAAAATCTCAGATTTGAACAACATATGGTAATTATAGGTTCCCTTGTTAAAGTTTGCTTTCATAAATGATGCAGCAGTAGTGATAGGCTGTTTCACTTTTGAATGAAACTATCCCAATAAGCTTGAAGAATGCTGTTTCTCAACTATTCCAGCAAAATGAGAGATTGGTGTTGATTTCATAGTAACATTCAAAGTATTAGAGCTTTGTCTTGTGTGAGCAAACAGCTTGGGCAGTATGCACTTGTAAAATGTAAATGTAAAATTAATCTTCATCTGTTTTCAAAGGAAGGTTTCACATTAAACCAATAGTTTCTTTGGTATAGCCTGATTTATAGAATGTTCTTTTCCTCCAACAGTTTGTAGCAGATTAATTCTACTCAGACTTACATCAAGCCCTGTATAAGTGCCTATCGGAATAATGAGAAGAAGTATTATGAAAATCAGACTAATAGAGTATAAAAGCTATTGATTTTCTATTTAAATTGCAAAGACAGAGCTAAATATTTTTAATCCATACATTTTTTAGTTACCAAAACTGTTTAGACGACTTTGTAAGAATATCACTGGAGTAATGAATATGTACAACCTGAGTGAAAGATTCCTTTTTTTAATCATACTGTTCATGTTCAGTTGTCCAATGGCTGCATAATAGTTGCAAAACCATTCTATAGAAGCCTAACTGCAGACCAGGTTGATATATCCCCACAGTATAAACTGTACTGTACTCTGTGACCTTAGAGACTCAGGCTGTACTTGATTACAGTAGACCATTGGTGACATATTCTTTTTGTGGTTTATGTCCCTATTCTCATTTTATGTTTTTATAGGTTCATATATATTTTGTTTTATCCATGATTTGCTTAATCCCTGTTATCCTCACTTTCCTCATAACTCCAGATAACTTAGAATTGATTAGCAGAGTAGTGTTACCAACACAGTTATCTCAATAAAGTGTTAGGTTTCTTCTTCAGCATTTTCCTTCAGCCTTCACTTTCAACTACGCATTCATAAAATTAGAGAAATGATATCACAGCATGCCCTCTATATAGATGCCAAAATGAACTGTCAAGAAATCAGTCAACTGTTACTTCCAAAAGCATCCATTCATTAGCAACTAATGCTTGAATTCCTTGCTTGAATCAGTTTGCAAATAGGTGCTCAATGAGGGATGCTCGCTTTTGAATAAAAGCCACTCCAAGAAAATGAAGTTTAAGCCAAGGCAGCTGCCTTAAATACGAGCCACCAGATGGCAGCACGATTGGCAGTTCTTCCGTACGAAAGAAGGGGCTATATTGCAGAGAAAAGTACCTGGTTGGTGCGATGCTCTTCTTCATCTTTATGCACCAGTAAAACATATTAGTTACTTGTAGCTCTTTGCCTGGGATTGTTGCTGCATGACAGAGCTCCTGCTCACAGCGGAAGGAAGTCTTAATGCTCCTGCTTTTTATTCCAAAACATGACATGTGAGCTTGCTCTTTCCAAAAACACCAGTCCCTTGAGATTTCTTTTTTTTAATCATATTTCTCCTTCTTCTCTGAGGCAGAAGGATCAGAATCCTTTCCGTAACATCTTATGCTGAATTTGGGGGTTGTTTTTTCATCATTTAAAAATAATAAAAAGAGCCAGAATCAATCCGGCATCATTTTTCCCCAGAATTTAATCTCATAAGAAAAGAGCCCACAGAGCATCCTCTTTTTTTTTTTTTTTAAATGTGTACTGAATTTTTGTCATAGATAAGGCAGTTTTTGTGTCAGAGCTCAAAGAACCGTCACAGCCTCAACTTGGTCGTCAATAGTTAAAAAGATGTAAGGAATTATGAAGTGTTAAAGGAAGGTCTTCACACCTCTTATCAGCCCTCGTTCTGTGTCTGTCTCTGTGCATTTCCTCAGTGCTCACCAGCACTTCTAATAAACTTGCCCTCTTGGCCTTGCTAAATTTCTTTCTAGAAATCAAGGATCACTGTCCATCTCTTTAGCTTTATACACTAGCTCTGTGAACAGCCTTCAGAAATTATCTGGATTGTGTTTCTTCACAGGCTGTGGACAGACAATAACAATCTATTGACTACTCCTGCTTTAATGACTTAACTGCTCATAACTGTATCCATGTGAAGTGGCTACGTGGCTTTCACTAACCTGTTGCCTTTGCAAAACGCAAATGTTAGTTTGAACTACAACATGTATTTCCTATAGTCCAGAGAAGTAAATTGACTTCTCTGGAAGTAAAGG
The DNA here is from genome assembly GCF_018139145.2 of Gymnogyps californianus. Lineage (NCBI taxonomy): Eukaryota > Metazoa > Chordata > Aves > Accipitriformes > Cathartidae > Gymnogyps > Gymnogyps californianus. The sequence continues at coordinate 44,705,470 of NC_059472.1, forward strand.
TAATCTTGAGAGATACTCTGATGTTTTAGAATTCTTATTTCGATTATTTGATTTGCACTGATGAAAACCACTTTTTTTTTTTTCTGTTAGACATATTTAAACACCTTCATTTTCTCTCTTATTTGTTTACCTAGGCTTTGGTAGAAGTCTTACCTGGTGTTTAAAAGAAGACTGTCATTGCCACTGAACAGAAGTTGGAAAGCTAGATTTTTTCCTCTTTTCTCTTTGACAATGTGATCCTTTGGTATTGTGATTTCTTGTGATAGCTTCTCTTCCTCCACATAAAAAAAATATATCCTAAATACTGTAACTGCATTTGTAATGGTCTCCAGTGAAATCTTAATCTAAACTGCTCAAATAATTCATACACTGGACGAACTGTGAAAAGTACCCATATCTCCAAAGACCCTGTGTGCTGTTTCAGAAGTGACACACTCAGGGATTTGCATTCCAGTTCTCAGCACTTAGCTCCCTTTGGCTCTTCATTTATTTATTATTACTTGCATGACACGGCCTGCAATGATTGATTTGAGCACAACCAATTGTCCCAACACCCAGTGAACAATATAAGCCTCTGTCAGACTGGGGAGAGAGAGAGACATCTACCAAAATGTGCTCTCTCACACAGAAGTGGACAATACCTGGCCAATGGCCCATTCTGACTCAGTTCAGCTGGAAGTAAGTATATTAAACACTATACCAGCAAAAGCTTACTACATTCACTACCACTGTGTAATAGGTTTAGTAAAAAGACCTTATCTTTCTGCCTCTGGCCTCTACAGTGAGCTTTTGGCCCCATGCAGAACAAATTCTGTTGTGTCACTTGCCCTGGCATTTAAAAAATCTTGAGTATCGAAAAGTGTTACTTGGGCTACAATTAGGAAAAAATGCTGAGCTTGGTTTGTTGGAAACAAGGACAGAGATTTTGGACAAAAGAAAAAGAAGGGGAAAGGACCGAAGCTGCATGCTGTCTCTCAGGTCAGGACAGGGAAGTCTAAGTGGTGAGCAAAGGTAATCATGACCCTGAGGGCAGATCAGGGCAGATCTCTTCGTCCGTTAACTAAAAAGACCCAGCTGAACTTTGAGACATCTGTTTCAGTTATCTTGTGCTAGAAGTTGCTGGAATACTGTCTCCTAAGTGAGAGCATTTAATTCGTAACTCAAATAGTCTCCCTCTGCAAAATATGAGGTGTTCTTTTCATATATATGAAAAGACATTTACTGACAGCTTTTCCCCCCCTCCCCCCTCGTTCAATAGTGCTACTCACTTTATTAAATCCTGCAGTGGAGAAGCTGTCCACTTATTTTTTATGTCTTTTTTTGCATTTAATGAGGATGGATGCTAGATGTCATGCTTTCTTGTTTGATATGATGACACTTACTGATAGGTTTCAACTGAAGTGTATATCCTACTGAGTAGAAGGACCCAGCTACAACACACTATTCGCCTGTCATGCTTCCATGTTGCCATTTAAATAAAACTGACCTATGTGTTAATGGAGCTATAACCTCTGCTTTAGGGTAAACTGCGGCTCAATCAAAAATAGAAATGGAAAAAAAAATATACTATGCAGCACAAGAGGTGAAATATTACTGTGGAAGGTAATACTATAGCAAAATGTTTAGAGCTTGGCAGCACATCAAAGTACTTGCTGGAATCATGGTTTCAAATTGAGCTGGAGTTTTTCAGGACAGTGTAAATACATATGTGTAGGTGCCTTAGGTCAGATTAAAGATCCATCTTTCCCAGAATCCTGCCTCTGAATGGGGTCAGCATTGCTTAGGGAAAACCTCCTTTTAACAGCACAGCAATGAAAAATTCTGGCAACTTGCAGCTTAGGGACTACCTCAGCCGGAGGATCTGTGTTTAATAGCACTTTCTAGGGGTATTTTTTCCATGCATTTATCTAATCTTTTATGAACTTATTTATGCTTTTGGATTGTAAACATCTTGGCAAGAACTTCACCTATTGACTGCTTGCTGCTTGAAAAACTGTCTTTTATGTGTTTGCAACTGTCTGATCGTTTTATTTGGTGTGTTCTTGTACGGTTAGAAAAAAATGATCATTCTTTTTGCTTTCATCCCACCACTTAAAGTGTCAATAATGCCTTTTCCTGGTCATTTCTCTTCTGTGATGAAGTGTCATAGTCTATTCAATGTCTCCTAGTACCAGTGCCATATCACTCCCTTGATCAGCCTTTATAACCCTCTATATATCTTTTCACTTTTTGAGGTTCAGGGACAGCACACAAATATTCAAGACTGGGTATGATCTAAGTGTATACAACACTGTAATGGCATTTTCCTTTTTATTTGCATATGAAGTCATGCCTACTGTTCACATTCTTTTGACTGAAGCTGATTATTGAGCCAACTTTTTTCATCAAACTAGTCACAAGACTTGTGAGATGTTCTCGAAGTAACACTAGCTTATTTATTGCTCATCATTTTCAATGTATGTATCTAAAGTATACAAGTTTTTTCTAATCTATGCAGATTCCTTTAAAAATATGCCTCTTACTGCTCTGTCACTCAGGCAGTCTGCTGGAAATTCCAGAAATATTTAGAAATGTCTCAGTCTTCCAGATTTTCCAAGCTTTCTTCATCACTACTAGTGAGTCTTCCAGTGTTGTAAAAGATACATTGTTAATGAAATGTAAGTTTAACTACAGCATGAAGCAAATGGTTCTTAAAATTCAAGTAAAGCATGCTGCAACTGTATGAGCAAATGCAGTAGCCCTCAGTAGGACAGAAATATAGAATTTCCCTTAAAAGGATTGTTTGTCACACAGGGGAATTAATCCTATTTAATTTTAGCCATCATTTTATACGGTTATGCTTGCATTCAGATCTATAATAAAATATGCCCTTCGCAGACAAAATTTTTGCTAGGTTTTGAGTACAAAGTTATGAACATCAGAGATAAAGAATCATATACATTAAAATTCAAAGAAAATTTCAGGTAATTTATCAGAAGCCATCACCCCACAGTGTTTCAAATTTTCTGCCTTCTTTATTTTAATGTAGACTCCATTTTTTGTGGCTTTTCCTTATGTCTCTGACAGGAAACAGAAGCCAAAATTTTTGTCTCTTGGAAAGTTCTACTTCATGATGAAGCAAAACCCTCAAATTTCCTCCTTCTATGTTTTCAAGGTTTAACTAAATGATTAAATTTATAAGAGGGTATTTTGAACTGCAGGACCGCACTAACATTTTAGGTGCAAATATTTAAGTAAACTGAATGTGTGCTTGGATGCATCTAAGAACATAACCAAGGTAAGGTTTGTATTAAGAAATAGTTTCTTTAGTTGAGCAATTGATATGATTGGAAAAATGGACAAATTCTCATGATGAGCCACCCGCTGGTTCTGACAGGCAGAGAAATAATCAAGCCAATCCAAGACCAGGTTGAGAACAATAACCTGTGAATTATGTTAATTCATTATACACTTTGAGGTAGAAAATTAGTTAGTGATAGCATGGTATAATGGGATACAAACAAGCAAAAAGATGACAGGTTCAGCAGGGGTGTATACAAGCACTTTGAATTTGTGAGAGAATGAACTTTTAGCAGCGGGTGAGAAACGGGAAAACTGTTGTGGTCTTTTGATATCTCCAGTCTCAGCATCATCTACCTTATGTCCACAGATTTTAACATTTAATAGAATTTTACTCTCCGTCTCATCTATTGAAGCTGCTCTGCAGATCTCCCTTAAAGATTCAAATTTTGAAAGCTGAGATAGATAGCATAGCTGTTACATGAAAAACATTCTTTGATTGCTCCTTGTGTGCTCCTGTCCCTTATAAGCTGTTTGCGTGAGTTCATCTAGGCAGCGGCTGGAGGATTTGTGTATGATAGGATACCCTTACTGATTTTCATGGATCCTACATAAGCATATTGTTTTCTTTCAGAAAGGTGAATTAACACACAGAAACTGTACCAGTGAAATTGCTGTGTACCACAACAAATTCTTACAAACTATCTGTAGAAGTTAGACCACAGAGTTACTAGTGAAAGAAAATTTTTCACAAAAATACCTCTCCATCTCTGACATCTCACTCCCGGTTGTCAAGGAGATGTCAACCTCTGTCTCTGTCTTTGTTGTGCAGCGGCTGAATACTTTCCTTTCCCAAAGTTAAGGTTATTGTCCTCAACTTATTTGATCCATCTGTGCCAGACCTGTTGAAAGTTAGTGTGCCTGAAAGTTGTCCACTTTTACAACTGTGTCATCTTGTTTGTTAGAAAGATACTTCTTACCAGCTTGGCCTTTCTAACTGCAATAATACTATTGAATGTTTGATTTGCCATTAGTTTGCTTGTTTTACAATCACAGCATAAAAAGCAACAAAACCTAGCAATTTAAAAGGAAGTCCTTAAAAAAAGCTTCAAACAGGTAGTCCTGATAGCAAAAGCCTATATCTTAAGGATGTTATATGTTTAAATGGAGTCCAAATACCGAGAAATGTTAACTGTATATTCCTTGCCTGGGGGGGGAGAGAGAGAGAGAAAAGCAGTAAGGCCCAATTTGCTGTTCACAAAGTGATATTTACAAATGGAAAAAAAAAAACCAAAAACAAATATTTCGTCATATTGCTTACCTGGTGAAATACAAAGGCAATATCAATAATGCAGAACATAGCAGAAAGATATCCAAGTAATTGCTGTTTAGGGAAGTAAATGATGAAGCATGAATTATTTTGAGAATGTAGAATCTGACTTTCAAGTGGACGCTGGCCTAAATGCTTCAACTCACCATGTAATTTTCAAGATTTCCAAACAATTAAGAACCTTGTGATATTGATTCTCTTATCATGAACTCAGCCAAGACAGCTCAACTTCACAATTCCATGAGAATAACCGTTTAACTTACTAGCAGTGAAATCATCCTAACTGAAAAGAATAGAACTAAGGCAAAGCTATAGAAATGTTACAGACTTGATCTTGTAAGGTGTGGAATATTTTTAATTCTCAGCAACTTAAATGGCAGTTTAGAGAGCTCAGCACTGCACAGGATAAAATCCTGTGTGTCTTTAAAAGGTGGCTAATTGTAGAGGATTTGAAATGAGGAAAGAATATAAGCTACATTAGAAGGAACATTACTTTTACAGTTTGAAATAAATTTACATTAAGGCATTAAATTAAATTAAAACTGCAATATCTGAAAGTAATATGGTCTTTTTGCAAATTAACTTAGAGTTGTTTTCTCATTAGTTCTTACATACACTGAATCTTTGTATTTTCCTTCTGCATTAGAAACAGCCCTAATATAGAGATAATTTGCATAGATGTGGAAGTATAAAATACAGGCAAATTGATGACTTTGCTTTCAATGGTTCCATCAAAGCATTATTCATGCCCTGTCTAGATTTATAAAAATAAGTTCTCTAGAAGCTGCTCCCCTGTAGTGAGAGTTGGGTTGTTCATCAGCATGAGGACAAATGGAAGGACCCTGAAACCTCTGCACAGGCTGACCAGAGCATGGTATCAGGCACATAAGAATAAACAGTTATTCACTGGTTAGTTTGCTTCCATTTGTCCATTGCATTGCTGATATTTGGACAGGTGGCATGATGTTACAGATCCCCAAGCGTTCCCTCTTTTGGTGAGAAGAAAGATGCAAGGAAGGGATTATGATTCAAAGATGTGCCCACCAGTCATAGCCTCCTGGAGCTACACTTTGGAAAAAGTGTGTCATACATCCCTTCTTGCTCAAGATTGTGCCTCAGGACTAGATTTTCCCTTTAAAATTAAGATGCACAGCAGGAGGTTCTTTCATACAAGTCAGAGAAAGTTTGGTGATAAATACAGCCTTCCTGAAAATAAAATACTCTTCAAAGTATATCACTTTATTTTATGTTACTTCTTCACACATTGCTGCAAATTCTTAGTGTTAGGTTTGAGCTATACTATATTGTAAAGAATGAACATGAATGTATGATTCTTTTTGTCTCTTTCCCCTAAAGATGATTGCAATTATTGAAGGATGGATGTGAGAATAAACAGAAAATATTAATGTAGTGATATAAATTTAAGAAGATGTGTGGATTTTTTTTATATATATAGCTATTGGGAAGCTCTAGTGATCTCCTGCCCCTGCCTCCCCCCTTCACCCCCATCAATAGTGGAAATATCTATTAAAAAGTGGCTTCAAACTTATAAAGACCTAGGCATAACTGAAATTGTCAATGGGACTGCTCAAATTGTTTAAAAGTTAATCTGTATGTAACTCTTTGCAGAAACAGGGCCAATAGCTGCATTGCTTTCTGTTTGACCTACAGTTTACACCTCTCGTTTCCATCAGTTAGAAACTAGAAATGATTAGAAGATTAAAAAAAAAATCAGACCAAAAGTGGTTCAAACAATTACTCTGTTAAAACATGTTCCTATATTTCTTGCTCATTCTAATTTAATTCCTTTTACATTGTCTTAACTTTTCAAAAGAGCTTTTTAGCTTCTTAACAGTCTGTTACTGTTAAAAGGCTATATAGTTATCCTATAAAATAATGGCTAAAGAGAGGTCCAAAAAGTTTCTAATAACTTCCATAGTTTATTGCCATGGCTTAAAAAAGATACCATTGTATTGGAGTGGCAAAACTCAATACTTCAATATATCCTCTAAATACTAGAGTTAAAAATGAAATCACTAATTAGGATTTTAGACAGCACGGTAAAAGCAAGCTGAATGTGGTGTGGTTTGGTTTTGTTTTGTTTTTTTCTTTTTACAACAGTTTTCACAAAACAAGCAGGAAAAAAAACCACCACGACATGATACAGCATGTTTCTGTTGTTTTTCGTAACATTTTTGCCAGATCTGTCACATCCCTGTACAGAAAATTCATAGTTACCACCCAGTCTTCAGATTTTCTGTCCAGCATTGGGAAAGGCTAAACAATCCAACCAAACAAAATACAACTTGTCTGCAGGGGAAGCAAAACATCTTTATTGCAAATAATGGGCAATAAAATTTTATGAAAGAAAATTGGTAAAAAAGCCACCTGAAGAGCTCCAGCTTTCAGCTGTTGCTGACAAAAAAGCTCTAAATTTGTTTCTGATGAATTGAAAGCTGTGTATGGTCTGTAGTCAGAAAATTAAATTCCTGCTACAATGTCAATAAGTGGCTTCTATTAACTGTCACACAATGATTCTGGAAAAATGGGTCAGTCATTAACATAATAAACATAATGCTCATTTGATATACAGTGAGTGCAAGATAATTACAAACTGTTTCCAATAATTGATCGGTTTTCAAGATCACTGAGTATCTATGCAGTTGTGAAAGCTAACAAATAAACAGAAAACATCAAAGCATATGATTTGCACAAGCTGGTAAGAAAATTCAGCATTCTCTACTTGAAGAGCCTAGGAAAAAGATTTCAAAGATGTTATCAGTTTCCATCTGTGAGCAAGGAAATGAAATCAGTCATCATACAATAATCGTCAGGGCATTCCTTTACTGACAACTACTTCAAAAGGTACCAGCCAAAGTTATTCTGATCTGTTTGACTGATGAAGTTGCAGAGACCTCAACAGAAAATCAATCAATCAGCCTTCTCTTCTGCGTACAGTACAAGTGATACAAATTTTGTTGAATAGCAAATCTAGGAAACATGTCATGAGCAGAAGCAAAACTTGCATACAAACTTTGTGCCTTATGCGAGCTTTGACTCCATGGGCGGAGATGGTCTGCATATGATGATGATCTTATGTAAATTTGATGATCTTATGTAAATTTTGATGATCTTATGTAAATTTAGCTGCCTGAAAAGTCATCGACATCTTCAAATCCAGAACACATATGTCCTCAGTCAAGGGTACTTATAAAATAAGCTTGCTGTTTCAAATACACTTAAATAGGGCAATCTATTAGCTGGACACTCTTTAACATCATGTTTGCCGCACTGTTGATCTATGCTTTCAAAAACATAAATTGTGACATCTACTTGCAATATGATTTGGTGAATCTGCATCAACCACTTTAAAAGAAAAATATAATTAGAACAACTGTGATGACCAAAACTGCGCAGAGATGATGTGGCAGTGTAATTCAGATGATGAAAGAATCCCTGAGGATTACTGTATGGAGGAGTCTCATAGTACAGTCAGATGAAATATCATAAAAGCTATCACAGTGCTAATCTTGAATCATATAATGTAGCACAGCTCTACACTGAGGATCCAAGACCCATTCCAAAGGCCACAGGTCAGTTCTCCAACATTGATAAATTCTGAGGGTGCACTTGAGGTCAGAAGTAATTTGAATTCTGCACAGTGCAAAGCAAAACAGGAAATCAGAACATTAAAAAGCAAGTGTTCAGTAACGTGTAGTTTTACCCATGGGTTGTTCTGCATATTTTGAAATAGATGAGCCCTCTAAGTAAAATAGCCAAGGGAAACAGGCAAGAGTTTGCTCATTAATTCTGATGGAATATTCTTCCACACAGTGAACTAGTGTATATGTTACGCCGAGTTGCTTCTAACAAACCTAAGTTGAATGCAGATTAAGGTTTAAATCTGGATGCCAGTTGTAGAATGGATTAAAATCCATGTTAGGACTCAGTCACTCCTCTCCTCAAGGTAATTGTATGGAATGACTTACAAGAAAGACATTTCTAGAAAGTTTTCCATATTTTGAGTTAAGACTGGAATCAAAGAGTGAGCTATGAAAGGAAGCCCTGGGGCTCACCCTACTCCCACATTTGATCAGCTTCTATCCTGGCTCCTCCTTCCACACAGACTCTCAGGTCCTTGGGCAATCCTCAGTGGTGTCCTAGAAACAGATCCTGGAGGGTGCTGTCCTGAGACAGTCTTTCTCACTGACAAAAAAATCTGTCTGTAGGTGTATGGCCATGCATATGTGCTCTTTGCAATTATGTATCAAGGTTCCTTGAGAAACATTTAGGATTTTAAAAGCAGCATAAATATTAGATCACTGAGAAAATTTATAAACTCTGATTCTTCTAGCTTATTCCCTGATTAATTCCAACAAATTAATTAGTTTTTCCTCTTACAATTTTTCTGCTCACTGGAGTTTTACATCCAAATATATTTCTTCTTTATAAGTTAACTTCCCACTCAGTAGGCTTTTTGGTGGATTCTCATTTTGCAGCTATTGTACAGTGTTTCTTGGGATCCTGGTCCAGATTTTAAAATCTGGCTTGGTAGCACAATATAGAGCTGACCTGGTGTTTTTCTAAAGTGTCGTAAAATAAATTTGCATATAGAATCTATAGGCTTCTTATATACTGCATGAGGAATACTGCAAGTTTAAGTACTAAATGCACAGAAGTCCTTGCCCAGTAAATGCATCTGAGGAGATACCTATTTGCAATCTTCACCACCAGTTCCAGTTTCCATGCCTCTGTTCTTAATATTCACTTATTATGTATTTCTCTCTAATTATGCATCTTCTAAAATACACATCACAACTACGTCATAGTTTGATTAACATAATTTTCTCTTTGACTTCGAAGTATGTCAACTTCTGTACTCAAAATGCCACATAATCTCTCCTCCTTTCCTTTACCTCCATTATTCATCCTAAAAATCTCATCATGGATGGCTGTTCTCTCAATGTAATGCATTCTGGTTTCTAGGACATCCTCATCTTTAAAATTTTCACATAGTCTTATCCTGGTTTATATCTTTGCTTTCATTTCCTTCTGTGACTGTCACAGTCCCAATGTTCTCCACAACCTTCCCACCTTATTGCTTTGCTCTTCTTTATTCATGTTTCCTTCTGACTTTTGAGAAGGTGTCTGTCATATGCCATCTGCCAAGCACTCCTCCTTTAAACTTGGATTTGAACGCTTTTGGTTCTTTAGAAGTTATTTTCATCTCTGGTAATTTCACTGTGAGCATCATTGTATTGTAAACTCAGTTAAGTGTTGGGATGCCCAGATTCTTTGTGTAGATGTCATGTCGTTATTATTGACATCTAATGAAAGAGATAAAATAACTTTTAACTACCTGCCATCAGTTAATAATCTTCTTTCTGTTTAATTTTTTATTTCTTTGCCATGGGAGACTGAGTTTATTAATGGTAGAGGATTGTTTTCCCTTATAATGTGCTAATTTATGTTGCTATTAGAATGAATAGACTGACGAATTAGTCTGATGAATACCTAATCATCTTGTTCAGTACTTATATACTGCTTTATAGCAACATAAGCCTTATCTTTGGAACCTGCAGATCAAAACTAGACCCACTGCCAGGTTTTAGTTTGTAGTAAGGCTACCTAGGTCAAGATTTTTTAACAGAACTCCTCTAATTAGCAGTGGGTTATCAAGACAAAACCCCAGTGCTATCAAATAAACGTTTACTGGTCTTGCTATATGTTACTAATGTAAAAACTGAAATGAACTTTATGTCACATTGTTGCTTGTTCAGTGCTAATGCACCAAGGAATTTAGTTTTTTTTTTTTTCCCCCCTTAGTTGAGTTGATCAGGCAGATGAGAAATGGACTTGGTAGTGGATAATTGAATAACTAGACATGGCCTGAGATAATCACCAACAACTCTCAATGTACATCATTTTGACGCTGCCTGGATCTAAACTGATAACTTAAAGATGAAAAATTATTGAGTCCAGATTCATCTTCAGGCACTTCCAATTCATGCTTACACAAATGGTTTTGTAGTAGTGAATTTCTGGCCTATTAAATAATTCACCTCTCTATGCATGCTATTATTCTATTACACAACTGCAAAACCAGAGAGGTACTCATTAAAAAAAAAAAAAAAGGTGTTTAAAAAAGTTTATAAAAAGTTTTTATACATGGAAATAGTCCATGTTTAAATGTATTTTGCTTCATAGCCTGCTGTCACCCAGGCTGTTAACCACCAAGAGAATGCCAACGCCTGTCCTGTTAAGTTATATGTACTTATGAGCTTAGAATGCTCTGTTTTAAAGATCTGCTTGATGTTCACTGGAAAAGCTAAACAAACAAGCAAAAGGAAGGTTTTCTTTTCTGATGTCTATTAGGTTTTTTTTTTTTCTTTAGTTTTAGTGTTTGAACTGAGGTAGTTATCTTCCTTTTAGATTAGTTACCAAAGAGCACTAATTTGTGAAACTAGATATTGCTTCTTCCTTACCGACAACGCTGCAGGATTTTTTTTCTTTGTTTAGTTCTTTTGGAGAACCACTGTCTTTTCAGATAAATAGAAGAGTATTTTCAGTTCATCTCCCACAGTCACTCTCCCAGTAATATAGAACTATAAACAGGCTTTCTAACAATAATACTAAAGTACAAAGAACTATTTCATCAGGAAGTACCAAGACCTATTTCATCCAGTATTAATTATACAATCATTTAAAAATGCAAGATTTATTAATTTACAGGAGGCACACCATAAAAAAATATTATTTTTATGTGTATACTTTTAAAAATTTGGATCAAATTCAAGCATCCTTTTAGATAAATCGCTTCTCATATCCAAGACTGAACGAGTATTTCAGGGGAATTTTTCGAAAGATAATTATCCACTCTCACTCTGTTTCCTTCTTCTCCCTTTCCTAAGGCAAGCTGATAAAAAGCAGAGCAATGCCATCACTGAAGAAAAAAAAAAGACATAGCAATTTCACAGTTTAAAAAAAAATTGGGTTTATTTTCACTGTTAATACTCACACAATAGAGCGAAGACACTCTGCCCAAGTACACTTGGAGGCATTTTCCTTACAAATTTATTCATTCTTTCTTTGTTGTTTTATTTGATCTAAAATAGCAGTAATCTGGCCTGTAAGTACATGTTTGCGCATCGTGAATGGAAAACACAGCAGCAGCCATTACTGGTTATTTTAGGGAAAAACTAGCATTTTGTAGCCATTTCCAGCAGGTTAATCTTCTTTCCCCTTAGATTTAGCAGGAAAATTGGCTTCTGTTCTGTATGAAATAGCAGATACACTACTTGGGTTAGTCTAGTAATAAATACAAAGAACTACTTGTATTTTTCTCTTTAATGCATCTCTTTATTTAAGAAATCTTAATCTTGTGAAGAACCATGCATTGAGGGGCAATGTTAATCAGTAAACTACAATAGGAGGGGAGGATATAAAGATAATGTTTGATAATACAAATGGAAGGGAGAAATAGGACCCCAGAAAAATGACTAGTACAAAAATAACAGCAGACTTCAATCATCAAAAACTGAATTAATCAGTGTAAAGGGTTTTTTTCATATGCACACGTTTTCCTTATAACTTGTTACATTCACAGTTTAATATATATGCTGTGTGAGCTCTATGGGTTGAAAATACCCTGTATTTAATAAAATAAGAATGAAATCCTACAAAATCATGCTGAGTTAGACTCATAGCAAAACAACAGCCAAAATCTCTATAAACTTAATCAATCTGTCTGACCAATACAGACATTCAATTAGTCAACAGCAATTTGTTTGGTGAACACACAACAATGTCTGATAGGTCAGTAAAGTTCGATTGTAGTTATGCATTTAGTTACAACTATTACACAGTTTACAGTCTGACTCAGTGCATGTTCACAGATCTACCCAATTTTTAATAAGAATCCATTCATGTTATTACTTATTGCCTTCCTCATTTGAAAAACAGTTTTCTGAAAATAACTAGGAGCTTGTGGAAGGCCTTCCACGGTGTCAATAACCTTGGTAACTTTGAATTCAGTTGCAATGATTTGCATCATCAGAAAAGCAATATGCTATCAAAGACAATACTGTCTTGAAAATTTAGGCAATGCCTACATGGCACAGTATTCTGTCAAGAGTCAAAGACTTTCAAATAGAGATACATAAGTCAGAAATACAGGGTTTTGAAAACTTATCAGCACTTTAGAAGCAAGTGTGTAGTATTTACCCTTGCTTCTTAGCAGAGAAATGCCCTAGCTGAGTCCTAAATTAATACACTGTACTAGTTCCTGAAGTTAAGTAAGTATTTTTTAAACCTGATTCTGATATTTCTATGGGCAGCCACTGAACTGTGCAGTTTTATTCTCAGTGCACACTGTTAAAGTGTTGAATATTCTCCACAGCACTAGATCTCTTTGCAATAAACACTTTTTTAGTGCCAGATGGAAACAGCTAGGCTGCTCTTACATGCACAGAGGTACTTAAGACATACTTTTCCTCAAATGGTACATGGAAAAAAATAAAATCTGGAAATCTTCTGTCTCAAAAGTACAAATGAATTTGAATGGGGATGTGTGTGTGTATATGTTATGGGAACAGTTGGCCATTTGTGAAACCAGTAGGCAAAGAAGACTCATTTTTGTGGCATGCTTTCAAAAGACACCTTTCAAAAAACATGCGTCTTTGCTTACAACGTGTCTGAGAAACAAGGTATTCAACATATCTTGTTTGTGTCATTTGTTTTATCTTTGCTCTGAGTGAACTGAGTCATTGACTTGATTGGGATGTTATTAGCATATGTCTGGAATTTAATGTGAATGCTTTATTCAGTTGTGATTTCCCCAAAGCATGTACACATCGCCTAGACGTGATACATTTTCATGAAATATTTATGTTACGTGGTAGCATTCAATGATTTCTGTTTGAAGAGATTTAGCATTTGAGAAAACAAACCAAAAGTATAAGTGTACATAGACTTTTTCCCTCATCTAGTCTTCCACTAGTACAATGGGAATAATGTAAATCTTGAAACTGAACGTTTTTCAATTCTAATCTCAGAGTTGAATCATTATTCATTCCAATGAAGCATAATCTGATGACATCAATGTCACTCTCAAAAGAAAGTGCCTCTTATGGGAAAAGATAATCTATAAACCTAGCGAATAAGAAAAGGAGTAAAACATAGAATTTGTGAAAAGTAATAGCATTGTTTAGAAATTAGACAGTTGATATTGTGTTGTGATCTGATGCTAAACAGGATTAAAACCTATTTTTTCATACAGCCTATTAAATACTGAGTACGCTATAGTACTTAAGCAGAGAGGGGAAAATTATTTTTTTAAGATTCACTTCAAAATGTAATTTGTCCTATGCTTACCTTTGATAATCAACAAGAATCCCTATAATCTCTAAACTACATTTTTAAAATGACAGATGAAGAAGCAAGATAAAACTTTTGAAACTGATGTAAGTGCTATTTTCAGTTCAGTTGTTGTCCTTTGACTCTTAGTTTCCATTAATTTTCAATGAGATACAGATAACCAAGTGCTCAAGTAATGTCTGAAAATGGTTCTAAGAAACATTTTGCCAATAAAAGCTTTTAGAAACTTGACCTGCACATCTTAATCCTAAATTCTTCTAATCTCTAAGCAAATGCGTTATCTCTCTTTTCAATAAAATTACATCTTCCAACAGAGAAAGTGCATTTGGCCCCAAGAAATCATGCTGTGCTTATTCCCAATACATTTCTAATAACCTTATATGTGAGCTGGAGTAGATTTGGAACTGCTTCTGGACTGGGTGGGACACATACGACAAAGGTGGTGGAATAAAAAGTCACTTTTTAGCACTTTTATTTGTACCACAAAAATGAATCATTTAAATCCCTGGATTTTAATAATGCTTTGTAAGCATAGTCCAAAGATATCGTTTTTGTAATTCTATCTGAGTAAAAAGTATTTGTTTTGGATAGTCTGAACACATACTGATTTTGTAGAATAAAAAGGAGATGGGAGGAAGCATCTGTAAATATTTGATAGGATTGTGCACAGTGGAATGGGAAATCTCACAAAGTACTTCTGAATACACGTTGAGTAAGAGGAGAATCAAGTGCTGTCTAAAGCACATGCAGACTCGATTTTTATAGGCAATGGAATTGTACAGAAATACAATTGATAAGGACAGTAAAGTTTCCATCAACTACTGTTCTGCCTGTTTCTTTCTTCCTTCCCCTTAACTGAGGTTTACTCTGCAATGTGATTGTCACAGGATCTCAGAACTTGGTTATGATTCCATGTAGAGACAAAATCTGAGAAACTCAGGCAAAAGCCTTGTAACAACATGAAAACATCCAGAGTTTGTATCTATACCTTTTATATATTGATCTGAGCAATAATTAAAACAAAATAGTCAACTATTTAAAGTAACCTAACAGCACATCATTGAAATAAAAAACCTTGAAGTAATGAATTAATCCTTGTCAGTCACCCCTAAGACTACCATTAGGATTTTGCACTCAGTGTAGAATACACACAGCTTTCCATTCTGCACAGAGCAGTTCAAGCTTGAGCACTGATCCTGAAATACCACTGTCCCAAAAACAAAGATTTCCCAGATTACCCATATGCCAAAATAGGACGCAACACTGCTAGGCATGTCCTGGTGTGCTTTATAGGACCTAGCTCTCTGGTTCCCATCTTAACCCACAGGCTCTTGAAATTATACTAACAGGTAGGTAGATGAAAAACTAAGTGTCAGAATTATGAAGAAAAATGACAGGAAACAGAAATAAAGGCAACGTAATCTCTACTCCATGTTCACAGGGTTCTTGAAGACATCTTCAATTTCTCTAGAAATCCCTAGAGTAAGTCTTTTACTCTTGTTTTTTCACATATGGCAAATCATAATTCCATTAGGAAAGAGTGAAAATTAATGTGAAATTTGAATATGAAGTGAAATGTGTTTTTCTAAGGCAACTTCGGTGCTAATGATACAATTCTTATTTTATTGCAGGAGAGGAGAACATGCTACTAAAGGCACCTCATGAAGAGTTTCTATGAATGTTCCTTTTTTTTCCTGTGATCTTGCTGCTGGCCAGAAGGAAAGTTAGTCTGTCAGACCTGAAGGAAAGAAGCAAAGCTAAAACTCAGCTGGGCCCAGAGTGTTGTAAACAGTAGCGCAAAGTCCAGCTGGAGTCCAGTAATCAGAGTTGTATCCCAGGGGTCAATACTGGGGCTAAATACTGTTAGAGCTCTTTGTTAATGACCTGGACAATGGGACAGACTGCACCATCAGCAAGTTTGCAGGTGATAAAACGCTAGGAGGAGTGGCTGATATACCAGATGCTTGTTCTGCCATTCAGAGAGACCTTGACAGGCTGGAAGTTGGGCAGAGAGGAATCTCATGAAGTTCAAAAAGGGGAAATGCAAAGTCCTGCCTCTGTGGAGGAATAACCCCATGCAACAATACGTGCTGACTGGCTGGAAAGCAGCTTTGCTGAGAAGGACCTTGGGGTCCTGGTGGTCAACGAAGATGACCACGAGCCGGCAAGGCACCTTCATGGGAAAGAAGGCCAACAGCCTCCTGGGCTGCACTTGGCAGAGCATTGCAAGAGGTGATCCTCTCTCTCTGCTTTGCACTGTTGGGGCCACATCTGGAGTGCTGTGTCCAATTCTGGGATCCCCAGTACAGGAAAGACAGGGACGTACTCAAGTAAGTCCGGTAAAGCATCACAAAGATGGTGAAAGGGACTGGAGCTTGTTTCACGTTCTTTTTACAGTCTGGATAAGAGAAGGCTCAGCAGGAGCTTATCAATGTGTTTGATTGATGAATGAAGAATGAAGAAGAGGGAACCAGACTCTTCTCAGTAGCACTCATTGACAGGACAAGAGGCAATGGGTACAAATTAAAAGACATGAAACTCCATCTGAACAAAAGAAAAAACTTTTTTACTGTGAGGGAGATCAAGCATTGGAAAAGGTTTCCTAAGGAGCTTGTATAGTCTCTATCTCTGGAGATATTCAAAATTTGACTTGACATGGTCCTGGGCAATCTGTTCTAGCTGATCCTGCTTGAGCATTGAGTGGGGGTGGCGGGGGGGGGTCTAGATGATCTCAAGAAGTCCCTTCCAACATCAATGATTCTGTGATTTTGTGATTCTGTGATTCTCTAAGAACAATTTTCCAATAATTTTTTTTATAGACCAAATGGCTTGCTTGTAATGATGTCATGAAACTGTGTCAAGAGCTCTACTAAATCCAAGATATATGACATCTACTGGCTATTCCCTGTCCATAAGGTCTGCTGCCCTGTCACAGAAAGAAATTAAATTGGTTTGATATATGTTGTTCTTGACAAATCCAATTTGGCTACTACTCATTTCCTTGTTCCCTTCCAGGGACTTACAAATAGTTTTTTGATCATTTGTAGTAGTACTGAATGTTGTCTGGCCTGTATTTCCTCCTTTTCCTCTTTTCAAATAAAGAAAGAAATGCTCTTCCATTCTCCTGGTGCCTGATCTATGTGAGATCTCAAAGATAACCCATAAGGATTCTGAGAACTCAGAAGCTATTTCTTACATACCCCAGGGTGAAATTCTTCTAGCCTGCTTGTTCTGAAAGCTTCTTATCTAAGCACCCAGTATGCTATAGAGTTTTCACTGAAGGCTGAGCTCTTACCCTTTTATTGTGGGAATTCATTCTATAAGTCAATTGATCAAAACTGACCATTTTATTAAGGTTTAATGTAAAAAAGATCATTAAACTTCCTTGGTATCACCTGTAGATATTATACCATTCCCACTAACTTATGATCATGAACATCCAAGTACTTTATTTTTTCTCTATATTCTCATGCTGTACATTCACATTTAATTGTAACCTACTTTCTGCTCCCTGTATCTTACTTCTTGAATATGCTCTTTCTCTGGAGTGAAAGAAGAGCTCATGATTTAGTCCAGTTCATCTCCTATCCACTTGCTATTTTTCTTCTACATTCGGACAGTGTGCACTTGTAACCTTAGTATGATTTCTGTAAGAACCTGCCAGTTCTCTTTCTCCCTTTGAATAAATTTTCAACTGAGAGGCTGCCAGTTTTCCAAGTTTATTGAAGTCTGCCTTCCTGAAATCTATTGGTTTTCATTTTCCTGTTATTACTTTTTCCTTTCTTAAAGATTACGACCTCTATTATTTCATGATCACTTTTACTCAATTTCCCTTGTCTGGTTCTTTGATGTTAGTTAGAGCACAACCTGAGTACTTTACTTATCATTAACTATGCACTGAACATATATATGTGTGTGTGTGTATGTACAGAGAGATAATCCCCATTTTACAAATAAGGGTATTGATATACATACAACCAAGATACAACGCTATCGTAACATGACTAATTACCAGGGACGTTTACCTTAAAAGTGTTGTCAAAAGTGTATACCTGAGCAGTGGTTTATGCAATTTATTCCTGACCTGCCTCTTTCCAGATAATTGTCACATCTGAGTCACATGGGTTGACAGTGCCTCACTAAAGTTTCAGTCATATTTCTACTTTTGACTTCAGCATAGTATTGTGCAAGAGCCTGCAGCAGAGCCTGCAGTAGTCTCCTTAGCTAGGCACTAAATAGTGCTTGCCTATAATTAACAACAGTTGTAACTATGCACCACTTGTTATCTGTAGAGGATCATCCATACAGCCTCTCCAAAACAACAATGATATGTCATTATCCAGAAAACTTAATGGGAAGCTTTATCAGATTTTATTTAGTTGTTGCATTGAAAATTGGCAATGTATGGTCACTGACCCATTAATAGATAGTAAGCACAGCTAAACCATTAGCAGCTCCCCTTAAAGAAATGTCCACCTCCAGAAAAACAAAACAAAACAAAACAAAACAAAATAAAACAAATCCTAACTTCTTTAGCTATCTGGCAATATCTGTGTGAGCTTATTCACTCGTGAAAAGTGACATGCCAGTCCAATCACTATGTTCTTGAAGAATGGCAATATCCAGAAGACGGAAAAAATGAACTCAATCTTTATCTATTGGTTTGCAACATAGGCAGATCACTGGTAAGCCTGGCAAAGTTTCTGATGGAACCAGGTATGGAGCCAGGTATTCATGATGCAAGAATTCCCTCTGACAATGATAGGCCTGATCTATAATTCTGGACTGGTTGAGCTGAAAACAGAACTGAAGAAAACAATACCTTGCTTGCATAATTTCCTGCTGGCCAAGAACATTTACTTGCCCAGTAAATTGGATGACCTGAATTAAGGTCCTGTGTCTGCCCAGGCTGATCTGAACTTACATCTCTAATTGCTTTAGGGAATGCCTTTAAACCAACTCTTAGATGAAAAAAGGAACGTTTTCTATTGAGGCTGTCATTGTGCTAAGCAAGCAAGAGTGATGGAACCAGAGGGAAGAAAAAACCAAGGAAGAACATGATTACAGCTTCACTGTTAGAGTTCTTACTCAAAATGAGATACACAACTTTCAGATTTGCTTCCAGGATTTGTTGTTTGTTTGTCTGCTGCCTACTTAAAATTGTGTGACTCACTTACTTAGGATCCAGAGAAAGGAATCTGGCTTTGCTCTCTCCCATCATGCAGTCACTTTCGTTTTCCTTCCTCCAGCCCCATGACTCTTTCTACATCTGACTATGCTTCAGCAACTGGGGAACTCAAAAGGGCAGGTATGTCCAGAACAGCTGAAAGCCTGGTGTTAGATAGGCACCTTGACAGTTATTACATTTAATTGTTAAATGCACATATTTCTGATTCTATTATTCCTTTGTTTAAGCTGGGAATTGGGGCAGACAGGGTAGGTAATTTTTTACCAATCTTCTCAACTCTGCCGTACAAACAAAGGAAGGATTTTTGCCAAATAGATATATGGAATGGCATGTTCATCATCTAATTCAATTAAAATGTTGAGCTAGAAGGGCTAATGCCGGAAACCATTGTTTACTTTCTTTTAGTATATTTGACAATGAAAAATGCTTTGAGAATAAGTAATGTAATTACTGCTAAATGCATTTCAGGGGTGTGGAAAGTACTTGTCAAGGAGAACAAATTGTATAGATATAAGACTTTACTCTTGATAACTTCACTTTTGTTGTTGAAGAATGCAACAATGAAATAAACTGTTGTAAAATATAATTTTCCAGGGATTTTACTTTTCTGTCTCAGCTTCACTGACTGGGAATTGCATTTCATTTTCAAAGAATAGGCAATTTCTTACATGTTATACAATTTTTGCCCTTGAAAACTGTCAGTTGCAATATCGAGGGTGAAAATATATTTTTAGTACCCAGAGAGCACGCAAGAACATGTTTTTATATATGGACTAAAATGAGGATGCCACCTGGGTAGCAGTAAGTATGTAAAATATATCAATTCTATAGCAATAAAATTTATTTTGGCTGAGAAAAAATGACCAGAAAATACTATATCTTCTACTAGAAAAGTCTATAATTTCTACAAAAAAGTGTAAAATAGCTTTATGGCATGTCTTCATTTAAATGCACCCTTCTACTCATTAATAAAATAAACTAATTAAAGATACATGATCACTTACTTGCTAGAGTTCTCGAGAAGCATCTGAAGGGCTCTTATCCTTGTTTAATACTACAACAGCTTGCCTGTAACTTTTTGTTAATGTTAAGGTTATGCTAGAAAAAAAGATTAACTAATTTCGGAAGCCTAACCCATGTACACAATGTGTATGGAATTTTCCACACGCCAAACTGGAAATTATCAGACCAACATAAGAGGGAAGTTAAGCTCTGCCTGTCCAAGTGTGAAAGCCATTTAACACACAGTAGCACTGCACAGCAGTCTACATTAGGAAAGCAACTTGACAGAGCAGCTAGGCTTTACCAAAAGTGTAATTTTACACTAATTCTAGGAATAAAAATCTGCCTCTGGGGAAAGTTGTCAAGAGCCTTTTAAGGATCAAATGTGGTCAGAGTCCCACTTTAGCCCTCATGGTGCTCATTGACATAAACTTACCATATCATTAGCAGCTATCTCAAGGGGATTTACCAAATTAAACACTGCTCTTTCTGATCTTTCGAAACATGTACTGTTTCGATACCATGTGCTGCAGAAAAATGTCAGAGAGCCACCACTGCTGAACCAGACACTTGAACCCTCAGATGTTTTATTACGTGTTATTCTTTCCATTTATTCATTTTGCTAGCTTTGACCTCCATTGTTGTGCCACTTGTTCAGAGAATTTTCATTTCATTCACTTCATCTCCTGTAATGATAATGGGAGAGAATGGACATCTGTGAGACCTAATGGCTGCTTGAAGAACAACAAAGAAATGTGTGAGTGTGGGGGTGTGCACAGATTAGTTCATGGTGATGAGAAACTCAGAATAAAACTTTTGCTCTGGGACCAAACAGACCCAAAACTAGTAGGGAGCTGAGCCCTGTTCAGCAAGTCACTGGCCAAATATTAGAGTCCAGAGCTCCTGTATAATGAGATCTGCCTCCTGGATCAGGAATGCAATGGACATGGAAGAAATTATATGGCATATTACAATAATATCTCTAAATAAGTAATACATGTGCCACAGTAAATCCTGTGCCATGACTGTGCAAGTAGTTTACATGGCAGTAAACACAACTGCAGAATAAGAGGTGATACTTTAGTCTCTATACCTGTGCAATTAAGAGTAGTTCAGCTAGATCTGAACTGAACTGAACACTCACAATCACATACGGATTGTACTCCTATTGTCACAATGACTTTTTCTTGCTCTCCCTAGGCAGGATTATCTTCTGGACACGATCCCTCTCTACTGTTCTCCCTAGGATTCTCTCAGCTGCTCAGAGAGTTCTGGATCTAAAGGTCTGGAGCCTGTAATAACACATTTACTGTTCACCGCACTCTGACCTACAAAAAAGTCCCTCACAACATCCTTCCGAACAAGTTGTCCAGCTGTGAGATGAGCAAGTACATGGTGCGCTGGGTGAAGAACTAGCTGAAGGGCAGAGCTTAAAGGGTTTTAGTGAATGGGGCTACACCCGACTGGTGGCCAGTCACCAGCGGTGTTCCTCTGGGTTCAATTCTAGGGACAGTTCTGTTCAATATTTTTATCAATGATCTGGATGCAGGTGTTGAATGTACCATTAGCAAGTTAGCTGATGATACTGAACTGGGAGGTGCCGTTGACTCTCTTGAGGAGTGACATGCCTTGCAGAGGAATTGTCCTGGTTTCAGCTGGGATAGAGTTAATTTTCTTCCCAGTAGCTGGCATAGTGATGTGTTTCAGATTTAGTAGGAGAATAACATTGATAACACACTGACGTTTTCAGTTGTTGTTAGGTAGTGTTTACACTAAGTCAAGGATTTTTCAGCTTCTCATGCCCAGCCAGCAAGAAGGCTGGAGGGGCACAAGAACCTGGGAGGGGACACAGCCAGGACAGCTGACCCAAACTGGCGAAAAGAATATTCCATACCACATGATGCCATGCCCAGTATATAAACTGGGGGGACCTGGCCAGGAGGGGCGGATCACTGCTCGGGAACTAACTGGGCATTGGTCAGCGAGTGGTGAGCAATTGCATTGTGCATCACTTGTTTTGTATATTCTAATTCTTTTAGGATTGTTATTGTCATTTTATTATTATTATTATTATCACTATTATTATTTTTCTTCTATTCTGTCCTATTAAACTGTCTTTATCTCAACCCATGAGGTTCGGTGGTTTTTTTTTTACTCTCTCCCCCATCCCACTGAGTGGGGGGAGTGAGCGAGTGGCTGCGTGGTGCTTAGTTGCCGGCTGGGTTTAAACCACAACAGAGATCTAAATAGATTGGAGCATTGGGCAATCATCAATGGCATGAAATTTAACAAGAACAAATGTCAGATTCTGCATCTGGGATGGAGTAACGCTGCACACAAGTATAAATTGGGAGAGGAGTGGCTGGAGAGCAGCCCTGCAGAAAGGGATCTGGGGGTGCTGGTCAACAGCAGGCTCGATATAAGTCAGCAGTGTGCCCTGGCAGCCAGGAGGGCAAACCGCATCCTGGGGTGCATCAAACACAGCATAACCAGCCGGTCAAAAGAGGTGATCATCCCGCTGTATTCAGCATTGGTGCGGCTGGAGTACTGTGTGCAGTTCTGAGCCCCACAATTTAAGAAGGGTGTTAAGGTACTCGAATGCATCCAGGGGAGGGCAACAAAGCTGGTGAAAGGGCTGCAAGGCATGTCCTGTGAGGAGCGGCTAAAGACTTTGGGCTTGTCTAGTTTGGAGAAAAGGAGGCTGAGGGGCGACCTCATTGCTCTCTACAGCTTCCTGAAGAGGGGAGGTGGAGAGGGAGGTGCTGATCTCTTCTCCCTGGTATCCAGTGATAGGACACGTGGGAATGGTTCAAAGCTGCAGCAGGGGAGGTTCAGACTTGACATTAGGAAGCATTTCTTCATGGAGAGGGTGGCCAAACACTGGAATAGTCTTCCTAGAGAGGTGGTGGATACCCCAAGCCTGTCAGTGTTTAAGAGGCATTTGGACAATGCCCTTAATAATATGCTTTAACTTTTGGTCAGCCCTGAAGTGGTCAGGCAGTTGGACTAGATGATCATTGTAGGTCCCTTCCAACGGAACTATTCTGTTCTATTCAAATATAATTTAGATATATTATTTTGAGGTCATAATTATCATTGCCTGCCATTATAAAATTAATTCCTTTCTCGCTTGCTTGCTTGATGCTTTCCTTCTACTGCACTTATATAGCTACTACACAAACAACGTTCTTCCCATCTATCATATTTACCTGGTGTTTCTGCTTTCTTTTTGTTTCCATGGAAACAAAGATGATTTTTAAGGAGATAGAAAGAAATGCAGGTCATCACAAAGCCATTCCTCAAGAACAGACATCTTGAGATATTCTAGTTTTGTCCAAGAATTCCCACCTTGCTACCTCCTAAGAGGCATATTTTCCCCACAAAGTCCTAGCAGTTCTTTTTGTGTTCTTCTATTCATACAGAAATTAACATGGCACCTTAGAGAGTCCCAACCTAATTAGGCAATGATATACTATATTTAAGTCTGAATAAAGAATAACACAAAAATCTTTACAGTTCAACCTTATTTACATGCTCCTACATATAAGAGAAGAGCCCAGGGGACTTCAACTAGGTGCCAGGGCAACTGAGAGTTGAGCACCAGATTGCTCATTGCTGCAACTCCTCACGTTCAGTTTGGCCAAAGTGCTCTGATGCCAAGTGGAATGTTAAATGTGAAGTTACCAACCTTATTTCTCCATCCAAATGTACTTAATGATGTTGTTTAAGTGGGATGTTCAATTTCTGTTCTCTTATTACCTTGAGCAGAGACCTGCTAGAAAATCCTTCTTTCCCTGACGTATCTTGATTTACTTTTGGTTGAAACTGGGACATCAGGTAAGGTGGAAACAGATGGGGAGAGATGATACATCTTGACCAGTCCCATTATACAGTCTGGATATAATTAAGCTACACCTGAAGTCTGGTATCCTTTCCTGGAAGCTGGGAAGCCCTGGTGAGTCCCACATCTTGAATACGTACTAAAAATTCCAGGATCCTGAGCATTTCCTGGGCAATAGGGATGTGTTTGCATTCCAAATGCCAAAACCAAAATGTTTCCCAATAGGTCTGAATTAGACAATTTTGTGACACTGAGATTCATACCCTGGAAGTAAGGGTGCTCTGCCCCTTACTATTTCACTATTCCAAGGTACAGGAAGATCAGTATTCAAGACTTTGCATACCATGAAGATATTCAAATCTGTATGTCCCTATTGTATACTCTAATGGTAATAATTGATGGTAGTAATCGCAGCTCCTGCTTCAGTTGTTCTCCTCAGTGCCCTCTCAGGGGTTTCCATTTCCACACCAGCTGCTCATGAAGTGGTTGCTGACAGTTTAACAGTTACAATACTGTCACTAATTTTAGGATTTCTTTATATAACAGCATGTAATTTTCAGTGATTCCAGAGATGCTAAAAAAAGAAAAAATTTAAAAAAAAAAAGCCAAATGAGACCTCACTAATATATTGCTCAGGATGGGAATTTAGTTATTTCCAGGTAAATTGACCCTAATTCAAAATTTTTGCCAGTCAGTAAGAAATAAAAGCCTTGGGACAAGGCAGGAGAATGATCAAGACATGGGAATGGATGTTTTAATGATATACAGCTATAAGGGACACCAAGGGGATCTGGGGATTCATGGTCAGAGCCCTTGCATCTATTAGAAAAGAAGAAAGAAATGCCTTCTGGGCAGCAAAATTGCCAGCAAGGGATTTCAGAAAAGGGAAAAGAGAATATTCTGTTTGGAAGGGTGTTCCTAAAATAATTCTTAAGGACTAATCTTGGATATCACAATAGACAGCCAAGTGAAAAATGCATAATGCAGTTAAAAGGAAAAAAAAAAATTAAAAAAAAAGAAAATTTAGCAAAATGAATAGTTCAGAGAATAATACAGACAAAGCTTTAATGCAGCTACATGAACCTATGGTAAGATCTCATAACTACTTGTATCATTTCAGACAGTACTGCTATGTGAGATGAGATTCAGAGGAAGATATCTTTTTCAGAAGTGTACTCAGAATAATTAATGTCAGGAAAAAAAGTGCTTCTTATTACAATATTTGTTTGTCTTGTCACCCCAGGACAATCTCTTTGATTTTCTGTGTACCTAAAGCCAATGAGCTGCTGTTACCTGGCTCACTGTCACCTTCTGGCATCTTGCCCTAAACGTGTTAGATGGATGTAAAGTCACTGAGAGTTCATCTGTGCTTGTTTTGTTTCTTTTCTGTGAAAACTTAAACCATTAAAGCAGAGCAGATACAATCCAGCTTTTTTGGGGAAGCCTCTCCCATGACAATTCTTTCTGCTCACTTTGTTTTTCCAGCACTTACCAGAACCGTCTAATAAGTTAGAGCTGGGCAGATGCAGTCAAGATCTCACTTACTGAGCAGTGCTTTCTGGTAGGCTTCACCCCATGACGGTAAAACAGTGTTGTTTAAAAAATGAAGCTCTCTGCAAAGTTGATGCCTCTTTTGCTGTAGATGTGGAATGAAATGGCACAAATGAGATAACCTTGCTGGTAAAGAAAGGATGGTCTTATCTTTGAAGCAAATGAATTATGACTGAAGAACTGGTTTCTTTCTGTCTTTGATACCATTCCTTTCAGGCTACTGAAACCAGTGCAACCCAGTTTTGTATTATGTGCACCTCATTTCCTGGGATTCTGACATTAGGTCTGAGTGGCTTGTTTCCAAATTCCCAAGTGCGCATACTCGTGGCTGATCTGAGAGAGTTCTGCCCTGAGCACTTGCAGATTTGCAGACTATTAAATTGTCCTGAAAGACTGACACCAAATGTGAGTGGACAATTTTTGCTTCTAATCATTCTGTCTTCAATTTGCTGCCTGCAAACAAGTAAAATGCATAGTGGTCTTTCAGTACCTTGTGAAAACAAATCTGTTACTATTTCAGCAGTGTTCAGATATTATAGCGATGAGTACCATAGGAAAACCCAGGAGATTTAATAATTGTCTTTTCAGAGTGGATTTCAAGAGCATGCAGTAAATAAGGCGTGGACGAGACTCTGAATGATGAGTAAAAAACAAAATATTGAATAGTTGTTCATCAAGCACTCTTCATTTTGTGCTCTGAATAAGACAGGAGACCTCTGTAACAAAGCAGTAGATGATAATGTAATTAAAGAGACCAGAATTTTAGTGTACTTAATACTACAATATCAGTATTGCTCTTTTAACAAGAGGGTTTTGTTGGGTTTTGGAGAGTTATTTTCTTTAGTTTTGAGGTATGGAAACTTGTGGTTACCACCTATGAAGGTAATGAAGAAGAAGAAAAAAAGTTGAAAATACATAAACAATATGTAGTAGAGAAGATAAATTGGGAGTTTTCACTCTGTCTTACACTCTAAACAGACAGGAGCAACCAATGAGATTTAAATGCACCAAGTTATGTCTTTTTTTAAAAGTCTGAACAATGAATAATTGCACAGCAGGATGAGCTGGAACATATCACATTGAGGTCAAGGATGTAGCAAGTTTCAAAGGTAGATTAGACATTGATATAGTTTAAGGAATATATAAAGTTCCATGTTTCAGTGTTAGAGCCTATCTCGAAAGGGGATTGAAAATGTACTTGTCTGGTAGTTGGTTCATAAACCAGCACCTACACAGATGTCAATTTTTTTGTGTCTCCCTTTGAAAACCATGGCCATTGACAGAAACTGTCTGAACTGTTTGTGACAATTCCAGTGTGAACTGATTTTATTTTTAAATTTCTTTTCCCATAAATTATCTTTATCTTCAGATATTTGTAAAATACATTTTCTATCTTCTTTCTTTTCTGCTCTATTATTTCTTAATATGGACAAGGTATAGGAAAGTTCTGTGATGATTTTTTACAGATGGTTAATTTATTTAAGGAAGTAAAAACATTAGAACTGAAAATCCTTTATTAATGAGAAATGTTTTATTGGGAACCTCATTTGGAGCACCAGACTTATCTTTAGACTTAATTCTGTGAATTATGCTGCTATTTTTCAGATTTTTATAAAACCTCTTCCTTTATATTTATTTTGGGCTAAAAAGTGCATGTCATTTATAGAAGGTGATATTTATGTGAGCATACAAAGTGACATTAATAATGTTCAGTTGTTGCAAATGAATAAAGCAGGCACATCACAAAAGTCAAGCTTTTACAGGAGTTATCAGACACATCTTTGAACCTATCAAGAAGTTCACATTTTCCATTAATAGTACCACCATGAACACCATTAAACACCTTGAAATTATCAGTTAAAATCCTCACTAACGGAACTGTCATAGTACTTTTCACATATAGGCTGCAGATCAGGTATTCAGGGGAAAAACAGACAAATGCTATTGTGTCCTTAAGGCAGATATATGTCTGACAACAGGGAAGTACATCTATTGTTTAATTCAGAGCATAAATTACAGTACATTGCAGAAAATGGAAATTCAAGTAAATTTACTCACTTATGTCCATCCTCTTTTATTTCACAGCTCAAACATTTAGGATTTGCTGCCTTAGCTGCTCCAAATCCAGGTGCCATAATTGAAGAAGGTGTGCTTTAGTTCCCAGGCAAAGGGGCTTAGGAATAGAAAGGAGAAAGAAGCAATACAAGTTATTAATGAAGAATACTAATGAATAAATGCACCCCTAGAGTAACAGCAGACAGAATCTGACTTTCCAGCTGTCAGTCACTCTAAGTGAGCTTGGACTCTATACTAACCATCACTCACTGCTTTTCAATCTGCCTTGGAAAGGTGGGGAAAAGGAATAGTGACGTAGGATATGTTGGGTCCTCGTTACTTGGTATCTATCTGCTAGTCGCAGGTAGCATCAAAAAAGGCTTTGAATTGCAGAGTGGCAGAAGGTTATTTTGTCTGCTTCAACTTGTTGGCATTTGTGGCACCATGGCTCTGCCACGGAAAGGGAAAGTCTCAGCAGGCTGCCGCTGCCAAAAGCCATTCTCCTTTAATACTTCCACTCTTGCTGCCTCTGGGGACTGGTTACAGAAGCGCCCTAGAAGAGCTGATGAGAGCTCGAGCCTATTGTGAGCACCATAAACATTTAAAAACCATCTACTGTGTAAAAGCCTAATTTCCCTAGCCCATTGGTTTTATTTTTATTTTTTATGTTTATGTTATTCCACAAAGCACTGTGTACCTCTCCCCCAGAAAGCAAGTAGAAATTAAAAGACAAAATACTGCTTGAAAGTAGCTGAGTTCATAAACTCTGAACGAAACATTCAAAGTTAAGTCAGAATTACTAGCGCAGTCTCCACTCATAACACATGCTGGTTTATTTTTCGGTTCTGCTCATTTAAAATTTCAATCATGAAGACTCTGCTATTCACTTGAATAACTGTTCCCCTTTAGGTTTGCTTCCAACACCCAAAAAGTAGTCAAGTTAGGACAAAATGATAGCTTGGAGCTTATAACTTGCTGCTTAGATTTCAAGAAACTTGACATATTAATTTAGCCACATGCCTGCTGTGATGTTAGAGCTGATCTCAGCCGTTCTCAAGTGAAAAAAACCGGTCTGTAACACATCATAAGACAGTGGCATGAGTAGGAGATCTAGGTCCTAGCTTTCCTTCCACATTAAGCTTCCAGAAGGCTGTAATACATTCTTTAAATGGAAACAAAAGATGATGGTAGATGTTAATTCATTGAAATATGTTTCAGATGAGAGAACTCTAATTACCAGCCGCTGTCACATTTTTTGATAACTCTATTACAGATTTTCAAACCAGTTTATGTACAGACTTTCCTAAGACATATTTGCTCATCCTGTATGGCCATGACCATAGCTGACATGTTTTTGCCTATGATGTCTTCAGCATTTATTTCAGGAGAATACATTTTAAATATATGTACAAGGATATGGATCACAATACTATTGTGACAGTTTCCCTGAGAAAGGTTAATAGCTTTCTCATTAGGCAGAAATAGTTTATCTGCTGGAAACACATGGCTGCATTTGACCACCTTTCACTTTTTTTGTGCTAGTTGTACTCATTAGTTGTCTTGCAGAAAGCTGTTAAATTATTGCATGTTTTTAACAACTTTAACTAGGGAAGATTTACAGCACAGTTGATGATAACAGTTTTAATTTTATTACAAGTGCCATAAGGTCATTTTATACTCTGAAGAAATCTATTGTGATTGAGTTTTTCTTTATATTTCCAGTAAATGTACTTATCTCCCTAGCCGAGTAATTAAAACACTTTGATAATAATCCAATGGGACCAGGAAACAATTTTGTGTATAAAGTCTACTGTGATTGCATTATTGTTACATCATATCCCAAGTCTGGTAAGATAGCATAGTTATCAGAGCCATCTGTAGTGTTATTTATCTTCTGTTCCAGTGGGATGATAGCAGACTTTCTCTGAAGTCTGACTACACAGGCTGCTCCATCTTCCAGAAGGGTGCAACAGACCCTTCTAGTGTAAAGTCCTGGGTCCCTTCCTTCTCTTCATACTCTGTTTTCAAACACATTTGATATATCCAAATGGATATAAAGTTTCTGTGCCCCTTGAGCAGCAGAAGAGACAAAACTCAAAACTTATATGATTCCCCATAAGAAAGGTCTGACCCAATGTTTTCATAATAGAAGACATATTGTAAGCCTTGACAGTAACAGTCACATTTTAAATGCGAAACAATGACCAGGCAGCCACCAGTTTACTGCGTAAACACATTAAGATATCAGTAGACAGGGATAAATTAAACTAATGCCTTGTTTCTAATTAAGCCTTTGATTTCTGAAGTGATTTTCTGTTAATATACAGGGAAAGGCCTCCAAGGCTACATCTATCCTACTAAATTAAACATGCCCAGTATTGTTTTCTGGCACTGAGACAAGCTGGCATGGAGTAGCCCTCACACATGCCACTACACTCTCTCACCCTCCAGAACAGGATGATGACATTCGATCTCCTTATGGCGAATGGTCCTGCTCAGTGCACACTCTGTAATCCTACCTGGAATTGCGTTGGAGACAGCCTGGGCCAAGTATGTGCCAGGGATCGTTTTAATCAATCATTTAACAACATCAGTAGGAGTATAAGACCATAATGACTGAACAGTGAAAGCAGTTCAGTTCCAGTGCCCAGGAATGTTCCTCAGCATCACTTTGCTTACATCACCAGCATCACTTTTGCTGAGAAACTTTCTATTTGTTGGCTGACTACCCTGCCGTCTATACTAGATATGTGTTTTCTCTGTCACTTCATAATAAAGGTCTAAAAAAGCAGAGGCATTTATTCAAAGTACTGAAAACTTGAAGGGGATTGTATTCCCTTGAAGTCATAAGAATTGCCACATCCCCCTTTTACAAGGGGAACATGACAATATATGAAGTCACATCAAATGTCTGGTTTGCTTGCAAACATTGTGATATGACTTGAATATGTCAAATGTATTACCATGAAATTCTATTGTATAGATATGCTGATATTTATTTAAAAAGGAAAAAAAAAAAGAGAGAGAGAGAGAAGGAGAAGTAAGTACTTTTGCAGCACTATCTTACCAAATTGGCAAAATCATTTTTACTGTTAAAAAAGTGGTCCGCCAGCATTTTCTGGTAAGGAATCCACTTAGAGATAAATACCTCATTTTTATTCCTATGTTACCACTATGTAATCCCATGACATACTTAGCTAATTAAATTGATTTTCTCCCAAAATAAAATCCAATTGATTTGTCATTCATAATCCCACATACTTTTCTCAAGTGGGAGCTGAGGTCCTTAGTTTGGGAACCTGTCTTTTGGGGTCAACTTTTGTAGCCTTGGTGAAGTAGACTACAGAAATTTTCTTGCTCATTTACATTGTTTGCCACTGATACGCACTTAAAGACAATATTAAAATTCAACATTTGTTATCATTCCACGTTGTTATTATATATACTGTTCCATATGTCCTGAAAATTGTGGTAAGATAAGATGCTGTGGTACAATACCATTTACCATTATAGTACAGTGAGTGCTCTCATAACATTACAGAGGTTTACTTGGCAATATGCATACTGAAAAGAACTCTAGGCAGAATAACTGCTTTTTACATCATGGGAGCCTTTCCTCCACAACTCAGGGAGCCTTTCTTTCTCTTTGGCTGAGAAGCAGCAAGTTTAATGTATTCTTGAAGTTTGGTTTCAAACTTGGTGAAACTTGGTGGTTTCAAAATCTACAGTTAAACTGAGGAGAAAAAAGTGATCCAAACTCTTCTTTCACCTACTGCTCAGATGGTCCCTTATATTAGATAGAAACCCATCTTGGTTGTTGAGGGAGACACTGCTGTATGCTAAACAATCTTTTAGGACCTTGCCCTACAGCTACTATCCTTGTTTGACTCTCACCAACCTCTAAAAGATTGATGAACTATTACATTTTGAAGATCAAATGTAAGATTAAAGTAATTCTTCACATATAATTTTGAATTTTGGCCCCAGTTCTAGAGTCTACAATGACAATTTATACAGATTGCTGAGCAGATGCAGAGAGCTATTGATTTCTGCAGGACTCATCAATGCATTGTTGCTGCTGTGACTCACCTAGAGCTACTCTGAAATAATTTGATAATGCTGTAGGCTGACCTAGTGGTTTCTATACAAATATTTTGACTTAAGTGCCTCTTACTTGGAATTGTCTGAGATGGGTCAAGCAGAAAATAGGAGATGACTCACGATACCCCACAAAAGGGTCATTAAGAGATAATGCCAGAACTATTAGATTTGATGCCTCTGGCCTCTGTGGACTTGACCTGAGGGGGGATAAAAGCCTGCCAACACAAACAAAACAATGAAGACTCCTTTGTGTTATTCAAAGGGACATCATCTGGGGCTATGACTTGATATCCAGACTGGAAAGAATCTGCCCAGATACATACAGAAACGTAGTAGTGTGTGTGGATTAGTCAGGCCTTCTCATGACCTACACCACCATTGTCATAGAATCATAGAACAGTTTGGGATGGAAGGGACCTTTAAAGGTCATCAAGTCCAACCCCTCTGCAATGAGCAGGGAGATCTTCAACTAGATCAGGTTGCTCAGAGCCCCATCCAACGTGACCTTGAATGTTTCCAGGGATGGGGCATCTACCACCTCTCTGGGCAACCTGTTCCAGTGTTTCACCACCCTCATTGCAAAAAATTTCTTTGTTATATCTAGTAAATCTACCCTCTTTTAGTTTAAAACCATTACCCCTTGTCCTGTCGCAACAGGTCCTGCTAAAAAGTTTGTCCCCATTTCTTATATGCCCCCTTTAAGTATTGAAAGGCTGCAATAACATCTCCCCGAAGCCTTCTCTTCTCCAGGCTGAACAACCCCAACTCTCTCAGCCTTTCTTCACAGGAGAGGTGCTCCATCCCTCTGATCATTTTTGTGGCCCTCCTCTGGACCTGCTCCAACAGGTCTATGTCTTTCCTGTGCTGAGGACTCCAGAGCTGGATGCAGTACTCCAGGTGGGGTCTCACCAGAGTAGAGGGGCAGAATCACCTCCCTCGACCTGCTGGCCACTCTTCTTTTGATGCAGCCCAGGACATGGCTGGCCTTCTGGGCTGCGAGCGCACATTGCCGGCTCATGTCCAGCTTTTCATCCACCAGTACCCCCAAGTCCTTCTCGTCAGGGCTGCTCTCAATCCCTTCATCCCCCAGGCTGTACTGATACCAGGGGTTGCCCTGACCCAGGTGCAGGACCTTGCCCTTGGCCTTGTTGAACCTCATGAGGTTCACATGAACCCACTTCTCGAGCTTGTCCAGGTCCCTCTGGATGGCATCAGGCATGTCAACCGCACCACTCAGCTTGACGTCATCTGCAAACTTGCTGAGGGTGCACTCAATCACACTGTCTATGTCATTGATGAAGATATTAAACAGTACTGGTCCCAATACGGATCCCTGAGGGACACCACTTGTCACCGATCTCCATCTAGACATCAAGCCATTGACCACTACCCTCTGGATGCGACCATCCAACCAATTCCTCATCCACCGAATAGTCCACCCATTAAATCCATATCTCTCCAATTTAGAGAGAAGGATGTCGTGGGGGACCGTGTCAAAGGCCTTACAGAAGGCCAGATAGATTACATCCGTAGCTCTTCCCTTGTCCACTGATGTAGTCACTCCATCATAGAACGCCACTAGGTTGGTCAGGCAGGATTTGCCTTCGGTGAAGCCATGCTGGCGGTCTCGAATCACCTCCCTGTCCTCCATGTGCCTTAACATAGCTTCTAGGAGGATCTGTTCCATGGTCTTCCCAGGCACAGAGATGAGGCCGACAGGTTGGTAGTTCCCATTTTAAAAATGGGTGCAATGTTTCCCTTTTTCCAGTCACCAGGGACTTCACCTGACTGCCATGACTTTTCAAATATGATGGAGAGTGGCTTGGCAACTACATCAGCCAATTCCCTCAGGACTCTGGGATGCATCTCGTCAGGTCCCATAGACTTATGTATGTTCAGGTTCCTCAGGTGGTCACGAACCTGATCTTCTCTTACAGTGGGAAGGACTTTGCTCCCCCAGTCCCCGTCTTGTGGTCCATCCACTCGAGAGGTGTGGGAAGAGAGGTTGCCAGTGAAGACTGAGGCAAAAAAGTTGTTGAGTGCCTCAGCCTTCTCCTCGTCCGTTGCTACCAGTTTTCCAGCCTTGTTCATCTTGGGGACACGCTTTCTTGGACCTTCCTTTTCTGGCTGACATAGCTATAGAAGCCTTTCTTATTATTCTTCGCATCCCTTGCCAAGTTCAGCTCCAGCCGTGCCCTGGCCTTCCTGACCCCATCCCTACACAACTGAGCAGCGTCCCTATACTCTTCCCAGGATACCTGTCCCTGCTTCCACTGCCTGTGCATTTCCTTCTTGCCCTTTAGTTTGACCAGCAGGTCTCGACTCAGCCATGCCGGTCTCTTGCCTTCCTTTCCTGATTTCTCACACCTGGAGATCGAGAGCTCTTGTGCTCTATGGAAAGCGTCCTTAAAGATCTGCCAGCTCTGTTCTGCTCCCTTGTCCCTGAGGGCAGTTTCCCAGGGGTTCCTATTGACTAACTTCTTGACCAGCTGGAATTTTGCTTTCCTAAAATTCGGGGTCCTGACTTTACTCTTTGCCTGACCCATATCCCTCAGGACTGTGAACTCTACCAGTGCATGATCACTGCAGCCAGGCTGCCTCTGTGGCAGGTACACCTGCCCTGATAGAAAGCGAAACTTCTTGGCCGTGGAAAAGAGAAAAAAACTAGAAGCCACAGTTTGGCGGTTGATCCACCGCACCCACATTGTGGAGTCAAGTTACGACCGTCAGGGACACACTTTGGTCAAGAATAGGGAAGTGTTGGCCCTCGGCCAATGAGGACTAACATGACTTTATTCGACCACAGATCCAATTCGACTAGGGTATAAACAGAGCCCCACCGGAGGGCAAATTGAGTTGGTCCTCCTTGGAGCAGCGGGTCTGCAGTCAGGGACTCTCCCCTTGAGTCAGGACACTGCCCAGGGTAACTCCTCGAGGTTGAGAGCCCTCGTCTTTTAGGTGAGTGATATGCACTTTTTTGGGTCATTAAGAATTCTTAAGTTGGTGGTGTAGTATTAATTTCCCCTTACATCATTGAACCTGTGGTTTACTAACGTTTTCCAAGTTCTAAATGATTTTGATTGAAGGATAAATTTCATTGAGTTTAACACCTGTTTAACTTGATTATGTGAGCCTCCACAACAGCCTCCAATCTTGATGTCACCAACTAGCTCACTTGTGTTGGTGACCATCAGGTCCAGTATTGCATCCCCTCTGGTAGGGCTGTCTATTACCTGGCTTAAGAAGTTATCCGTCAATGCATTCCAGGAGTCTCCTGGACTGCCTACAGCTCACTATACTACTTTTCCAGCAGATGTCAAGGTGGTTGAAGTCCCCCAGCAGGACGAGAGCCTATGAGCACAATGCCTCCTGTAGCTGGAGTAAGAAGGCTTCATCAGTAGGCTCCCCTTGATCGGGCAGCCTGTAGTAGACACCAACCACAAGGTTCCCTTTGTTGCCTTCATCTCTAATTCTTACCCATAAGCTTTCAACCTGCTCGTGGCTATTCTTCAGAGACAGCTCTTCACACTCTACCCATTTCTTGATGTAGAGGACAACCCCTCCACCCCTCCTTCCTTGCATGTCCCCTCTGAACAGCCTGTAGCCATCGATAGCCGCACTCCAGTCATGGGATTCATCCCACCAAGTTTCAGTAACGGCAGCTAGGTCGTAGCTTTCTAGCAGCACGGTGGCTTCCAACTCCTCCTGTTTGTTGCCGATGCTGCATGCATTGATGTAGAGGCACTTCAGCTGGGCTGTCAGCCATGTCACCTTCTTAGAGGAACACCCCTTAATTCCTTTGAGGTATTTCACTGGTGTTTCCCTGTTGGCTCCTATTACCTCAGGAGCCCCTGGCTTATCTCCGTAAGACTTCAAGTCCCCTCCAGTGTAGCCAGAACATCTCAAGCAACAGGCTGAGGGCCCTCGATAGCATCCCATCCCTCTAACCTTGACGTGTCATCCCACAGCTTGTCACGGGCAAGTCCGATATTATCCCCCTCCCCCTTCAAGTCTAGTTTAAAGTTCTGTCAATGAGCCCCTCTAGCCTGTGAGCAAAGACCCTCTTCCCCCTTTGAGAAAGGTGAATCCTATCTGATGCCAGCAAGCCTGATGCCATGTAGGCCATCCCATTATTGAAAAACCCAAAACTGTGGGGGTGACACCAGCCACGGAGCCATGTATTAATAGAGTGGGTGCGTCTGTTTCTTCCAATGTCGCTGCCCGCAACTGGAAGGAGAGAGGAAAAAATCACCTGTGCTCCAGATTCCCTTACCAACCATCCCAAGGCCCTGAAGTCTCTTTTGATTGCCCTTGGACTACATGTTGAGGCTTCATTGCCACCCACATGGAAGAGCAGTAATGGGTAATAGTCCAAGGGCCATACCAGGCTAGGAAGTTTCCTAGTGATGTCCTTAACCTGGGCCCCAGGGAGGCAGCAGACTTCCCTAAGAGGAGGGTCTGTCTGGCATATTGGACCATCTGTTTCCCTCAGAAGGGAGTCACCCACAACTATAACCCATTTTTTCTTCCTTGTGGAGGTGGTCGTGATATGGGGGGTAGGCCATTCTGATGTTGGCAACACCTCTGGTGTAGATGGACCGTCATCCACATCATCCATTGACTGGCCTTCCTTATCCAGAGCCTCATAGCTGTCGTACAGAGGCACCTGGGAAGGCAAGGTGGGCAAGGAGCGGATTCGCCTGCCGCCCCCAGCGTGGACTTGCCTCCATTCACTCCTTTTCTTTAAGCTGCTGCCTTCAGCCTGGCAGCGGGGGGATACAGGATCCCCTTGATCTTGGGTTTTTTCTGGTGGCTGTTCCTGTTTCTGTCTCAGAGAGGGCCGGCTCAGGAGCAGCTCCCCTCAGTGACTGACGATTGTCATTTGGAAAGGCATGAAGTAAGAAAACAGGCATATAAATTATTTGATACCTTATAACCCCTACTTTTTATAAAGCATTTTGGTAACATCTGAATAAAAGCACTCTGGTTTAAGAATTATGTTGGGTTACCTCAGCAGACACAGGATCATAAGGGAAGAAATGTAAATGTTACAAAACGCAGTGGGATATAGTCTTGCACAAAATAAGAAGAGATACTTCCAGTCCAAGAAAGTGGCCTTAATTCTGAGATTAGTGCATTTCACAACACAAGGAAAAAAACATGGCCACAAAATTACCACATAGTTAAGAAATTTGTTTTAGGTTATCCACAGAAAGAACAGGATCTATATTTGTAGTACATCTGCTATTTCTCTCCCTAATATTCCCATTGAAGCATGAGAGACTATTATTCATTATTAATGTTTTCTCTGCCAACTTCAAAGACTCAGACTTCCCATAAAATTAAAAGACACGGTCCCCCAATCCCTTTTTCACGTCCCTCTTGAATGTAATTGCCAGTCACCTCCAACTTATACGCAAGTCAACAGAATATTTCACCCTTCCTGTTCACTGATTTTGGTGAGGTACCTATTTGCCTTTAGATTTGCTAATATCTAGGAAATTGCCATCTTCCCACAGAGAGAGTAAACAGTTCCCCGACTAACGCTATCCCTTTATGTTCCCTCGTAGTTTCTTTTTCCTATATGCCTTCTAAGCATTTTCCTTCTTAATTTATCTTCTACTCCAATTTAAGCTACAATGGCAAGGAGAGAGCTGAGCTACCCGAGAAGGAAAAAAGGCATGCAGAAAAGTTACACAGGGCCATGAGGGAAAAGCTATGGGAGTATTTATTGCATAACTTGCACCAAGCCTTTTATTGTCATTATCTGGCCATACCTCCAGCATCACATTTACAGAAACACTGTGAAGGTCAGCAAAATTTTCACTGCTTGGGGCACTCATGAAAAGGATGACCTGAAAAGGAAAACATATAAAAGCCTCTTCTTTTCAGAAATAAAAAAAATATTGGCATGTGACACATCTGTTTGTTTATATTAGATCAAAGAACCATGACAGAAGATGTCTGGTAGAAGCTTGGAGGGAAGTAGAAAGTGTGTATGTAACCTGTTGACCACCAACGTGAAGCAGAAATATCCACAGGATTTACTCTGGAAACTTCGTCATCCTTTTTCTGCTCTCAGAACTCCAAATAAGAAATCCAGAAGGACTGGATTTAGGAACCTCTTTATTTCATAACTTTCATTAAATACATTTCAGACAGTCAGGTTATTGATCTTCACAAATTCTACTCCATTCAGGCTTTTTAAGGTGGTTACCAGTCTAGTTAACTGACTGCCTTAGCCATGTAATTTCTTCCATAGGTAATGGAAGGACAACCAGAAACAACCATTTTGGCTTATAATGTGGTAATCTGTGGTGACTTGCTGAGAAGCACTAAATAGTAAAAGGTGACATAAAAGAAACTGAGTTCTTCAAAAGGCTCATAGTTTGCATGCATTTTATTTTGACTAGGCTTCCAGAGATAACACTGTACTTTCTTGTTCTGATTGAATTGTGAACATATAGATTTCATTTTATAATTACTGATATTCCAATATTACTGATATAATTACTGACATATTGAAGTTATATCAAATTTCAAAGGTCTGACTGACAGCTGAACTTGGCAAAACTGTGGGATGTTAAAAACGAAAGCATTTTTTATTTAAAATGACGTTTCAATTTGCATTCTTATAAAAGCTTGTAACATAAGTTAGCTTATTAAGTTATTTCAAAAACAGATGTTCATTTTATGACAGTGTAGCTCAGCAGAATGATTCAAAATCTTCCACTTCTGAGTAAAGATTCTCCTTATGCTTAGTAAGGAGACTGTATTAGCGACTAAATTCGTAATACATATCAATAGTCATTAATATACCCCCCAAAAGACATATAAACAGGTTTCTAAAAGCTTAACAAAGAGGTACTAATTTTTTTCCTTAATTCTTTAAAAGTGGAAGAGATTGACAAAAAAACTATTTTCCTCTTTTTCAAGATCATTAAGGATCCAAACCTCTGAGTTTGCTGAAATGTCTTTATGAACAGAAGCATGAATAAATTTGCACAGGGCAGAAGATGATGAATTTTATTCATAGAGAAGTTTTTATTCATGATGAAAACACCGTCAGTGTTTTATATTTTTAATACAAAATCCTGTTACTTTTTAAGTACAGATGGATAATTTTATATCTTTCTCTATCATTCTGACTTACATAACTTTGATATGATAGACTTGGTTGAAGCAATATATGTCCATTCTCTTAAGTAGGCATGATCACTATTCTACAATAGATCTCAAAATATTTTAAGCTGGTATGCTCATTTTTGAGGTAAAGAAAATTAAGCCATGAGGCAGGTAAATTACTTGCCAATAGCAAACAAGTTAAAAGATTTATCCCACTGTATTCAGCACTGGTGTGGCCTCACCTTGAGGCCTGTGTGCAGTTCTGGGCCCCACAATTTAAGAAGGGTGTTAAGGTACTCGAATGCATCCAGAGGAGGGCAACAAAGCTGGTGAAAGGGCTGCAAGGCATGCCCTGTGAGGAGCGGCTAAAGACTTTGGGCTTGTCTAGTTTGGAGAAAAGGAGGCTGAGGGGCAACCTCATTGCTCTCTACAGCTTCCTGAGGAGGGGAAGTGGAGAGGGAGGTGCTGATCTCTTCTCCCTGGTATCCAGTGATAGGACACGTGGGAATGGTTCAAAGCTGCACCAGGGGAGGTTCAGACTTGACATTAGGAAGCATTTCTTCATGGAGAGGGTGGCCAAACACTCGAAGAGGCTTCCTAGAGAGGTGGTGGATGCCCCAAGCCTGTCAGTGTTTAAGAGGCATTTGGACAATGCCCTTAATAATATGTTTTAACTTTTGGTCAGGCAGTGGACTAGATGATTGTTGTAGGTCCCTTCCAACTGAAGTAGTCCTGTTCTATTCTATTCTATTCTGGAACACATTCCTATTTTCTTAAGCCCACAATTGCAATTCTTACTACATAGCTGACCCTCATGAGAAGCAAAAGGTTTTCTTTCAGAAAACATCTAATTCTCATTTCTGGTATTTGTCAGCTTTAATTTAATCCTACAGAGAAAAAATTAAAAATCGTATAAGGTACTACTGGTAAAGCAAAAGAGCCTGTAATAAACTACTGACTGCTTCCAAGAAGTGTCTCCTGTTCTTTCTTTACACCTCATATTGCTTTAAGTGTAAAGCAGCAGTTCTCAGACTGTGAGCTTGGCACCATGGGGAGACTTTGATCTCCTGTAGGGGAGAATACAAATAAGACAAGTGAAAAGAGAAAAG
This sequence comes from Gymnogyps californianus, assembly GCF_018139145.2. Classification (NCBI taxonomy): domain Eukaryota; kingdom Metazoa; phylum Chordata; class Aves; order Accipitriformes; family Cathartidae; genus Gymnogyps; species Gymnogyps californianus. The sequence goes on from NC_059472.1 coordinate 44,745,426, forward strand.
AAATGTTTTTACTTACCCTCCCCAATCCCCACTCTCCGCACTGAATTTCTGCCATTTAGGACTTGCAAAAAACAGAAGCCACTTGTGGTACATGGTATATTTTATTTCCCTGCTTCAACTTAGAGTGGATTAAGATCTGATAGCTAACAAGCATAAAAATGTTTCTATACATGGGCTTACAATGTTAGGAAACACTTCAGGCTGTGGTCAAAAGTAAAAAGTAGTGACATACATAAAAAATAAGTCCAGAATTTGTTTGCATTTTAATAAATTATTGACTTCAAACAGTTAGGGACACGGACATAAAAATTACTTCCAGGGATAAGAGAGAAGCTCAATAAATTCTTTGAGTCTGTCTGGGGATTTGGGGGAGATTCCCACACCTAATGCAGTGGTGGTAGCAGATATGTTGCAGGAGCAATAGCAATTTGAGAGAAATATGCAGGTGTGAAACCAAGGAGATGTCACCAGGATAAGATGGCAATCACCCAAGGAACTCAGCTGTAAAACTGAAGGACTATGGCAAAGGTGGATACCATTACAAACTGCCACTGAGACAAATACCAGCACTTAGCTCATCTCTAGTTTCCCATGTTTGCATCTACAAAAAAGGGCTCTGAAGGCGATCCTGGGAGCTGCAGACCACTGAGTCTCACTCACTGCTAAGGTGGATGAGTCTATAATAAAGAATGACATTACTGAGTATATGCATAAAATAGTATGCTGAGGAAGAGTCAAAATCTTCTGAGAAGGGAAATGCTGCCTCACTGACCTGCTGGACTTCTATGAGAGTGTCACTTAGCCCATGGATAAAGGAGAGACCATGGAAATCATATAACTGGATTTTAAAAAAGACTTTGATGGTGTTCCACACCCAAGTCTATTAAAGAAACTGCGCTGTCACCAGGTTGGAGGAAAGGATGTTTTAAAGATAGGAAGCAAAGGCTAGAACTTAATAATTTTCCCAGCTGGAGAAGTCAGCAGTGGATTCCACCAGTGACCAGTCTTATTCAACATTTCAGGACATGAGGAAGGGGCTATGCAGTGCATCTACAAGTTTGTAGATCGTATTAACCTCTTGCAAGTAGTCAAATGCCATACTAGCAACAAAGTACTGAAAAAGGACTCACCAAATAAATGCTTGGACTAAAAGGTACTACTTAAGCTTCAGTGGACATAGATATATGAAGTAATTTATCTAGTCTAAATTGTGGCTCCGTGAGACTGAATTTGGAACTGGAACTTAAGAAAGAGTCAAGGTTGAAAGTTTGCCAGATAATTGGCTCCACCTGCAGCAGCAGAAACAAAAGGTACCAGAATGGAGTATGCTCAGGATGGATACTGAGAGGAAGACAGAGGGTGTAATTTTGCTATTAAATGAAATCCTGCTGTCCCAGACCATAGCATTGTATATAGTTCTGGCCTCTACATCTCAGAAATGACATAATCAAGTTAGATAAGATACAGAGGACGCTTAAAACAACGAGGATAGAGCAGCTTCTGTCTGAGGACAGACTGAAGAGGCTGTGACTCTTCAATTTGGAAAGGAGGAGGCTGGGTGGGGAATATGACTGAGGTTTAGAAAATCATGGAGGTGATGGACAAGGTCATTTGAGCACCAAATCCAACTGGGCTGAAACACAGGCTTTTGATCAAACTAATATTAGGTTGGTTTAAAACATACAAAAGAAGGTAATTCTTCACATAATGAGTTTCTGGAATTTAATGTCACAAGAGTTTCTGGGAGCAGACAATATTGGCAAATTTAAAAGGGATTAGGTAACTTCATGGACAACAGGTCTAAAAAGAGTACTAAACAGACAAGGCATGGATGTGTCTTCCATCATCACCAATACAGCATTTCTGGATGGTGCAGAAGTATGAAATATCTCTAAATATCATTTCTTATTTCCCATCCTTACAGATTTTCCCTTAGGACTGGGCGTCTGACTGATAAAAACCTCAAAGCCCTCCTTGAGAAGGGGTAAAGGCTAAGGGAAAAGAAATCAGCAAAAAGCCAGCAGTCACAAGGAACAACAAATGAAGAAAAGGAAGAGGGTAAAAGTAAAAAATATAGAAATAAGGAACTTCAGAGAGACTTTGCACAAAGCACCCTACCAGAACCCACAGCTCCCTCATGACATCCAAGGAGACAGTGGATTAAGTTCATACAAATGTTCATTAACAAAAAAGTCAATAGTTGTCAACAGATACCATACAGTTAGGGACTCAAAATAGTAAGTTATTGATACGTAGGGAAATCAGTTAGCAAAAGGTTTATTTTTAATTGTGACCATCATAGAACTGAAAAAAAAAAAAAGGGAAAACAGATTTTTTTAGTGTTTTAAAGTGAACCATCTTTTGTACAAAATGGCTTTTGCTACTAGGTTTAAAAGAATCTAAAAGAAAAGGAATACTTTAGTCTCTTGCTTATTGATTGATTTTCTTCATGAAAAAAGTAGACATCTTTATCTGAAATAAGTCTGGAAACTTTTTTTTTCTGTTGTCTCAAAGGTACTTGACAGATCAATTTGAAAAATGTGAATAGGATTAAGTAGAGGATTTGAGAGTATAGGCTTATGACTCATCACCAACATATTAACTATACTTTTTTTTAAAGCAGTCTCTTTCCAGTGGAAATGGGTATCTGTCCTGGGATCCCTGGGTACGAAATTCCAGTCCACTAATAAGGAAACTATTGAAAAGAGCAACACATTAGGAGAAAAAAAAACAAAACAAAACAAAACAACAAAAACCAGAAAAGTGCTAAGAGAAGTTAATGCTCCAGGTAAAGTTATTACTGAAAAAAACCCCTAGCAAATGGTGTCATCAGCATCAACACATGTAGGAAAACAGTTTAATGAAAATAACATAACTTAGCTGCCAGGGCCCAGGGACTATTGGAGAGAGCACAGTGCAAACCAGAGAGATTGTCTGAAGAGATTCTGAAAGCATGAGATTTGCAGCATTTTTTCTTACGGAACTTGAAAGCTTCATCTGCCCATTGTGGTACTGGAATTCCACAAAACACATGAAAGCGCATAGCTTTTGGAATAGATTATCTTAAGTTTTCTTTTACATCCCAGACATATTTTTCTGACCACATGTTCACACAAAATTTAGTAACTGAAACAAAGTAAGCAGTAGAAATAAGGTGAATAACAATAATTTTGTGGCTTCATTTGGTCCCAGGTTGTCACACATTGTCTCAGAATAATACTTCAGCCTCAGTAAATTGCACATAAAGGTCAATACTTTGCAGGGTTGAGTCAACATAAATAAATAAATAAATAAATAAATCTGTAGCCCTGAGGAAAAAAACACATTTATTATCTTAACATACACAAAAAGGATCAGAACTCGTAAAAGAAAATACAGTCCCATTGACAATTTTTTTTAATTTTATCTCAAGTAAAAACATCAAGAAATGTGATTTATAATTTTACAGAGAGCAGCAATCATTTTATCTGTTCTTACCAAAACACACCCTATCTCTCCCCCCCTTTTTCAAACACTATTCAGAATATAACAGTGTGTAACCAAACCAATCTAAGCTGAATGTAACAAACATCCTTTCACAAAATTGAATGGAAATACTAAAAATCCAGAAGCTATCCCATAAAAACTGTTGTTTCAGAAGTGGGAGAGGACAGATATATGAGGGCAAAATGTACAAGAATCACGATAGCAATATAATATATGAAATTATTCTAATTAAAACATTAGCATATAATAAAACACAGCATATCTTATTCAAGTTATAGAGACAGAAATCATATTATTAAAGTTTAGTATTTAACAGGAAAGAGTTTATAAAAAGACCCTCTTTCTTTTCTGCCCCTCTCATGCAGGAATGGACTGAAGACTTCCAATGTTCCTAAAACCAAGCGTAGGTACTATCTATCATAAAGCTGGAGAATTATAAAAATAACTTTAGGATTAGAAAAAAAAAAGGATGTAATACTCTAACATCCTCTCATCTGGGGGCATGGGAGTTTGGAGCAGATGCCTTCCTGAACTAGCCTATGACACTACGATTGTCTCTCATCTTTGCTCAGTTTTGTGAGGCCAGTGTTTTTTCCCATAAAATAATGGAAGGGAAGACCAGAAGTCCCCCTCACTCAGATTAGAAAGGATCAGATTGACACAGGCCTTTTTGTGAAGGACACAGGAACAGGACAGCCTTACTCTCAGAAGGTGATGGTACTCGCTTGTACCAATGGACTCAATAGACTTCTCATGCATCTGCTCATGGGCTCAGCTGCAATACCTCGCAGCGGCCAAATGGCAGGCGTGTAACACCACTTTGAACAGCCATCTATCGTTTTACAATAAAGCTACCACACTGTATTTGATTTAAGTTTAGCCAAATTTATGTATTTACTATGAGGCAGTCTGATGTATTATGTATCAGAAGTTATTTTTCTTTCTATAGAAACAGCTCATAACTCATACTTTAAAGCTAACGCTGAATATATATATAAACGTAAAATTTAATGTTCCTGTTCATTAAAACAAATGCTGTTTTGCACAAGCTATTAATAACTTCAGATAATTCCCCAGACTGCTAGCTGAGGTTAATCCTTGCAAATCAGTTTTTTGTTGATTTTGTATTAATTTGCACTTCCGCTTTTAAGAGTTTAAATGTATTTACATTAAATAAATGGACTCACAGGAGTTCATTTATGCACAGGGAAAAAAGGTAATGCCATTGATTCATTGAGCTTCACCTGCTCCTATTTAAAAAGAAAACAAAACAGAACCAAAAAAAGAATACTCCACCCATTGAAACTTTTAAAATTCTTTGTTGTGTTATTTGTGTTCCAAAACCTCTGCTCACCTAAAGTGAGAATGGGCTTTGAAAAATGTGACTTCTCTGGCCCAAACAGAAAGAATTATATAGAATCTAGTGCTGATTTTGTCATTGGAGTTCTGTCCCAGCCAAGGCTGCCTGAATATAATCCAACTGCAGGGGTTAAAAAAAAGAAAGATTAATCACTCAGAAATAAACTGTCTGATTGCAAAGATGGAACAAGACTTGATAAATGCTGGAGATATTTTACCTCTGGAAGACCATAAAGAAAAGGTTTCCTATGAGCCTTTCATTCTTTCTCCTTTGCCCTTTACAGGGCTTTTTATTTTCTTCTATTCAGTCATGGCTGGAAGCCAAAAGATGTGGAAAGGGAAGGACTGGCATATAAATCCTCTAACCTGCCTCCCAGAAAAAAAGATTTGCATCCAAATCTGCATCTTTACCTTACACCCCTTGGAGCTGTCTCACTGAAAGCTAACTCTTAAAATGATGGCTCATTTCTCTCTGCCTCCCCTTCCCCATAGTGGAGCAGGAAAAAAGAGAAAGACTCCTGGTTTATCTTCTGGGTGATAAACTGACCTGTTCCTATACCCCAACCTCATTACTGATGAGCTGAGAGCTGATCACACGACTGGAAGAACAAGTAGGTCCATGATATACTAGCTTTTCACAAGATGCCTGTGAGTCACCAGCGTGATGCAGCCATGGAAATAACTCATGCAACCAGTCACAGTCTTTGCAGACAGTCGACAAATATTATGGCCATAGGGCAGGACATAAGCGAGATCATATCTGGAGCATGGTATAAGGTGCAGAAGTATTCACAGTCAGGGAAAAAAGTCAAATTGGAACAGATTTAGAGTAAGACTGCATCCCATTAGGACGGTATGGAAACAAGCCAGGCAACCTGATTAGCGAATGTCTGCACTGAGCAATGAAGAGCAGTGCAGAAAGCCCTGAGCTGCCATGGACTTTAACTGCTCTAGAAGCAGTATATCACAGTGTGGTGCTGATGAGCTGTATTTATTATCTTAAACTGCATTAAAGTGGATGAACTGCTTCTGGCCCTGAGCTGGTATTGCTGCAGCACAACAGGTAGACATATCAGCTGGAGTCAGCAATAGCTCAGGAATCTCTGCACCAAATTTCACTGCACTGCATAGACATCTTCTGTATGAGCTTGGCTTGTGTATTCAGGCAAAATGAAAGCTGTCAGGGCATATGACTGCTTGCTATAAATATATCGAGGAGAGGAGGGGAAAGGGGGGACTGACACTAGCGCTGGAAAAGAACTATTTAAATTAGGGGATAATGCTGGCACAAAATCAAATAGATATAAACTAGTTACAAATAGGTTTAGGCTGGAAATTAGAAGACAGTTTCAAACCATCAGAGCAGTGAGATTCCAGAAGGCTTTCCAACAAGAGGAAGAGGGCCAAAAAGCCTAATTACTTTTAAGATGAAGTTTAAACATTTGTGAGAGGGGTTATATGACATGACTGCCTGAGGAAGCTGGATAAGATTCAGTGACTCAGGCTGTTCTTCCTAAATTTATATTCCTCTGAACATCTTCCTACCATCTCACAAGCCCCTTGGTCCTTCACAGTAGGTCACTAGGTTCCCCTAATCCTCTCAGACAGCTCAGATCTCTTTTACACTACACCAGCACTGGGGCCCTCGGCCTCCCTATCAGGGAAGAGCCCCGTGCATACTTCTGTGAAACTGCTCCCAACCACATGAACCACCCAGATATGAGTTCCCTTCGCCTTTGAGTTTCCATGTTAACCATAGTCTGAGCTCCTGTTTCTTGTGAAATGACGGAAGGCCTTAACCTCATGCTTCTTTCAAGTATTTGTCTTCTGGCGTGAACAGAATGTAAGTTGTTTGTGATGTTGCCCTGCTCTGAGCCTTTGCTGCACGCGGTGGTATTGCAGTGCAAAGACCACAGCCAACCACCCCACTCTTTCTCTTCCTTGCTTCCATGAAGGGGTTTGACCTTTCTGAGACCCTTTGTCTTCCCTCACTAGCCTCTTGAAGCAAAATAAGAAAAAGAAAGAAAAAAAAAGACATCTAGCTAAAAGGATTTTGTATCTGTTCAAAAGAGAAAGGTGAGAGTTTGGATCTGGCCGCATAAGAAGTTTATCTCTTGTCTTTTCACTGAAGCTCATGGTACTCAATGGAGCTTTTTTTGCCTTTTTTAGAACCTCAGTTTCTAGACATATCTTCACATGGCAATATCAGCAACTAGTAAAAATCTTTCTAGTCCTCCACCCTGCAACAAAAAAGTCTGAGAAAAGTTCAGGTTGCACCTTAGGTAGTCCAGAAAAATACAGAGCAGGTAAAACACTATTATCTTCTATGCTTACAATTCTTCAAGGCCAAATCAGAGAGTATGGAGTGGCAGCGCTGCCACACACCCTCTTCCAGCTGCTACTGTTTCTATGCTGTGTCATTTAGGAAGAAGAATAAATCTCTGTTTATGGCCTCTTGAGTTTTAAATCATCTCCAGACTGGTCATACATAGCTGCTACCATAATCACTTGGGCCAACCAATGTTTCCTTTTCACCATACCAGTGATGCAAGTGTGAATGCTCTGAAGTTCACTGGTTCTCTCTGAAATCAGATTTTTTTCCCCATCCTTCTAGTAATGAGCGAAATTTATCTTTTGATTCACAGTATGTTATTGAAGGACAATGAAACATACTCCCTTTTCCTCGGTCTCAGCACCTTAAGCTCTTTCCTACATCAGAGGTACTCAAAATTTTCATCCTCACAACAGTGTATTCAGTGCTTTATGAAACTGGGCTCTTAGTGTAGCCTCCTTCATTTCCCATCCTGAGCCCCCTGGACAGCAGGATCTGATCTACACCTATCAGTTTTGCAATTGTATCTTGGTTAATTTCCCGAATGTGTCTGTATAAGGACAAAAGGACCATGGTGCACTGAACGAGCATGGACGAGCACTGAACCTCTAAGGAAGGCTCCGTGGTGGCATGGCTATGGTTCAGCACACTGGGGAGCCTCCACTTTGGGACCAGAAGCAGCATAGGCTCATCTGTGCCGACTATGTGCCCCGTGCTTAGACAGTCCCCTGAAAACACTGAAATTTCCCTAGAGAAGATGAAGTGATTATCCCTTACGGATCAGTGCCTGAAGTGTCAAATATTGCAGTTACTGTACTGCCATAAATGCATTTACCAAGTGAATGCAAAAAAAGCAAAAGAAAGCAACTGTCCCTAATACGCTGGTAACATTTTTATAAAAGTGCTGTAATTTGTTAGAAGGGAGATTACAGACTGGATTCCTCTGTGCTCAGCCATTTAAGGTTTTCCTTATATCTTAGTCTCCTTGCTGAACTTAATAACAGATCTACCTAAAGGAATAGCTTTGGAGGGTTGAGGTGGTAAATGGGCCATACACAACACCCAACTTTTCACGTGTTGGGTTCCTGAAAGGTCAGACCAGCAGAGGAAGGTGAGACCGCTGCCAGGGGAAGGAGCAGAGGGAGAAGGGTTGCTGCTGGGGGACTGGAAAGGGGCTGGCTGTTCCTCCCAGTAGCAGCAACAACAGCTCCCACCAGCAGGACATCCAGCTCTACGATTTGCCTTCTGGTCTAGTCCTTTCTCTTCCTGTGACCAGATTAAACCTCCCTACCCCAGCATTTTTAGACTAATAAAATTTTGTCCACAGTGTTAAGGAGTCCTGAGCCAGGTCTGGTAGCAAGCACCCGTGCCATACATGGCAAAGAAGGAAAGGGCTGGGAAGAAATTCTGCTCAGAGTTGCAAGAAGAGCATGCACGCAACGTACATAAAGCACGTAGCCAGCAAACCCCAATACTCACTGTATGGTAAATCCCTCTCTTCACTTTCGTGAACAATTGCGTAGCAATATTAACTATACCACTATGGAGACTAATTTTTTTTTCTGATAAGGAAATTAAGTGATATAGTTTTCTATTTGTAAAGGGAATTGTGTTTGAAGAATGCTTAAAAAAATAAAATGCTACTACTTCATAGGCAAATGTAAGAATAGCTAGTGTCAAAATACTGAAAAAGAAACACTAGAACTGTACAACTTAATCATTGATAAGATGTGAATATCATACTGTGCTAACTTTTATTGATCAAATGCACAGGTAAATAGATCACAATTCATTTTAAAAGTTGCAAGAATAAATTGTTGTAGGGCTTGGAGAACAAGTATGTTAGCTGTGGAACATAAGTACTGTGAATTTAAAGAAACTCATTCAAGGACTGTATCTTAAGACATTTTGATTACAAGAATTTTCATTTGAGGTCAAAATCTGTGGGGAAGACGTAAAAGATGCTAGATTAAAAATGATAATTGAGAAGAAAATAAATATTTCCAGAATGAACAAATCTTTCTGTTCTATGCGAGTTCATGCTCCCAATATAAAATGTAGCTCCTATTTAAAGGGCAAATGGAAACAGTAGCTATAACAGGATTCCTGTACATTTGGAATATACTTACTTCCAAGATTTTCCTAACTTTGTAATAGTCTATGGTTCTCTTCACCTCTTTTTTTAAAAACCTCTCTTTTCTCATTTTTTTCCTGGCCTTCCACTTAAATGTGGTATAAAAACAAACTTGAGACACAGGAAACTAACTGAAGTGGTGTGACAGAGGTACATATGTTTGCTAACCCACATCAGCTGAATCACATCTGGGAATGAGGACAGAGGATTTTTTCAGCATAAAGTGTTCGTCACACTTATAATTACAACAAACTTCATATTTTTTTCCTTCTCTTCATGATGCTGAAAGAGCTGGGGCCAGCAAGGGAGATTTCCTTGGACACAGAACTGAGGAAGGCAACCCCAGCCTGAGGTCCAAGAAAGCCCTGGTGACTGCTTGCGGAGTGGGAGAGAAAGGTGACAGCAGCACTATCACAAGGGAGCTTACCTGGCTTCTCCACACTGGGAGCACAAGGAAGGCACCAAAAAAGTGCCTGCGAGATGTGCACTGCAGACTCTCACCCTAAATTGTTGAAAAGGTACAAAGGTGCCTAAATAAAAGCAGGGGCTCCCCTTCTTCCAGCTTCTCTTCCCTCAGTCAGGGAAAAAGACAAACAAAATTGAACTCATCAAAGTTGGTTTTGTTCTAGTAGTTGCAGCACCATTTGAAAGTTGTTTGATTGCAAAGATGTAGCAAAAAATACCTTCAAGCACTGCAATATCAGGCCCAAATTCATTCCAACCAACACTAAGCAATTAAATGTCAATGGTATAATAATCTGGTGGCTGTGTGGCAAAATAATCTGGTTGTAGGTGAGCTTCATAGCCAGGGGAGAGGTGGATATTTCCAAAATCCTAGTCAGACTTTAAGCAGGTGACATGCCTTGTGGAATGATCATACAAGTAAAGAATCGTCATTATTTCTATTAAATAAACAGTTAAACATGGTGTTGGGAAATAACTTTACTACCCCAGGTTCTTCAAGTATTTTCTTGATCTCTCAGACTTGGCTTTCAATTATATAAAACTCATACACTGTATGACCGAATGCAAAAGATTAGTTAAAAAAGTATTTATTTTCTATTTTTTTCTGTTCTGTTCCATTACAAAAAGAAGCAAAACAAAACATAACAAAAACAAAACAGAAGATAGCATTTTATTAGTGATACATTAATGAGCTTAAACAACTAGGTGACTTATGTTTGTCACAAATACATATTACAAACAACCACAAAACCATAACTAAAAATGAAATAAATAATTTGAATAGTTTTTCTTAAATTTTTAATATTTATAAAATATATAGCACTTTCTATTACATTTTTTCAGTCATTTTTATCCGTAACAAATTAAAACTTATGACATATATCGCAAATATGCTGACGGTTTAAGAATAATTAAAAAATCAAAGTTCCTGGAGGTATGAAATAGTAAATCGGTTAATGTTTATCAATTTATTATCGTATATCCAGATTGTGCATATCCTGCAAAAATAGCCATTTCTTCAACTAATATACATATTTTTCTTTATAATATTATAAGTTTTTAAATGTAAAGCTTCATGGATTTATGCTTCTGTTTTATAGTTGTGCCTAATACGTAACTTTCATTAATATATATGGAATATCTTCCATTAGTATATACTAATATACACCCACACACACATACACACACACACCCACACACACACACACATACACACTATGCATTATATATTAGTATATACTGAATAATAAAAGAATTTCTATAATATATAGTTGGGATTCTTGTGGAGAAAGTTGTTGAAAGTGGAAGGCCTGTACACCATAGTGAAAACTGACTAGGTTATGTAAATGAAAGCATTTAGTTTTACATTGTTCAGTGTATTTTAATAGATTAGGTGATGTACTGTAATAATATACAGAATCCAAACAGAAATTTCTTTTTATTTCAGTATTCCTATGCTTTTCTCTATGATTCCAACAGAATATGAACCGCTATCTCTGCTAAACTTCCTGAAAACAGAGCCAAGCAAGTAGAAATCTGTTGACATTACAGATCTTATTCCAGGAAAATACTAAAATTGCACTTAAGAACCCTCCAAGTCAGGAAAGCACTTAAGCTCAGATATGACTATTTGCTTTAACCTGAATGTTAATCACGCACTCAAGCACTCTTACTGGTACACGGATGCCCTTGCCATAATCCTTAATACGGTCCCTTGACTGTGTAAGAGGTTTAGAGGCTCTGTTATGTAGCTGAGAGTACAGTTTTGCTGTCTGAGCAAAGCGGGTGAGGGGACAGGGAAGTGTGCTTGGGGACCTCAGAGCAAATATTCAGGTGTGTATCTGTGGTAGATGGGGAGAAAGATGCAGCAGGGAGAGGGCTGACCAGCATGGAGTAGCCTGCTTGCAGTCAATACTGTCCCGGTGTGGCAAGGGAAAAAGGTGATGCACCTGCCCTGGGCACCCATCAGCCACCTTCAGCTTCGTTCTGCTCCTTGCCGCAGCGCAGCATCCCCGTTCAGGCACTAAGCTCTGGCGGGCTACACTGTGAAGCTCAGCTTTCTAGGGTCCTTCAAGCACCCACGGTGCATGAGCAGCAGCTGCTGCAGAGACAGAAACGACTGGCACCAGGACCTGGCAGCCTCGCTGTTAGCACCTCAGAAGGTTTTTTTCCTCTGGACTCATTTCAGTTGGGTCATACGCTCTGAAAGCCCATCAGGACCTGGAACTCATATAGGTGTGATGCATGTTTAGTTTCATCCTAAAAACCCAGTTCATGTGCTTAAAGACTGCTCTGCGATATGAAGAATAGCACAGTCAGTGGCAGCAGGCAGGAGCCTGGCTTCAAAAGCACATTCCTGATAAAATGAAAACACTAACGTAGAAGCACCTCTGGCTCCTTAGAGAGAGACAGACACACACGCATGCACCTTCACAGATCCTAAGCTATGTTCCTGCCTTGTATTTCCCTTTTGAGAGCCTCAAGTCCTACCTTAGGCATCTAAGACAGGTACTTAAATTTTGGGAGCTTGAGTGAGTCTCTCATGCTTCCTATCATGCAGAACTGGTCAGAAGTGCAAGTCCAAAGTAGGGACTCATAATTGCCCAAGGTTGAACATTTTAAACTCAGCTTAAACTTTTTTTTAGATGCTACTCTTTTTCAGAGACCAGTCCCTGTAAGGAAATGGAAAGTGCAATACAAGGATTAGTGTTTAATATTAATAAAATTATGTTTTCCAAAAGGTTCCTTGGAATTGCCATACCTGAACGAAAACTGGTCTTTCTTTTTGGCATAGGGAATACTCGAGGGTACTTAGACAATATGTAGCAAAGCTGCTGAATTTCTAAGGGCAGAAGCTGAACATTCACAAGATCTTCAGGCTTTTTAATATTTTGTTTGATGTAAGAAACATCTTAAGGCATTGAATAAACCAAATCACATTTAAAGTAATAGGCTGCAGTATTGACAACTACCTACTCATGTTTAGCTCTCCACTTTGAGGTGTTCTGATAAAGTCTACACGCACAAAGTAAATACATTTTTGTGGAATCAAGGACTAATTTAGAAAATAATATTTTTCATTATTCTCATCTCAAAGCATATTGATACTGTATATTATGGATTTGCATTCTTATGAATTCTAGTTTGAATAGACAAAACTTCAAATTACTGGTTTTAAAAAATAACCCACTTACAACTAGTTTGCCTCCACAAACTTCTTGCTGCACTTAATTAACAAAATAAAATGGCCAACATTTAAAAATATGCTGATTTTTATTTCAAAGGTGCCTTCATGGTACTGGAATGCAAAGCTCTCTTGAAAATCTGGAACTATATTTTTAAACAGATGTAGGAAATTAAACCTATTCATTCACTGATGAAATCCAGAATAACATGTATTCAAATCGGTGACACTTTCATAATAAAATTATGCTAACACTATAACCTAGCACATGGTTAGTTCTGTGAAGGTCTGATCATCTAAAATTTCCATCATAAATCAAATCAAATCAAATCAAATATATTTAGTTATACTTAAGAGTACATATTTTTGGTATACTATATTACATCACTTCAATAGGCACAGTACTATAAAGAATTTTTTTATTGAACTTATTTAAGAATATCATGACATAAAGAGAACAAATTACATTTTATGCTATGGGTTGGTTGGTTTGCTCTTTTTTGTTGTAATATTTGCTTTCACTTGCATACAGATTTTTAGCAAAAGCTGATAGCTCATTATAATTGTGTTTTTTCATTGTCACTGTGTTGACTTACAAAATACTTATATTCATTATATGTTACGTGTGAAATGAGAGGCTGCAACACAAAGCCTGGGTTTTGACATATGTGTATGAAGTCCACTATGCTTTAAATGGGAATCTCCTGTAGGTATGTAAATAAAAATATAGCCATTTAATATGTTTGTAAATTACATTTTGCTATTTCAGGATTAGTTATAACACAGAGTTTAAAATTTTCCCTCTTTGGTTCAAGACTGAATTTCCGACCAACTTGCTTTAAAAGGGCAAGCCTGGACACAGTGTCACCTCTGAATATTCTGTGAGGCCAGTGCACAAACCCCTGCTGCATTTACAAACCAATGCTGACCTGCAGTCAAGGCTATGGCATTTTATATTCTTACAATATCCCTTTTATCTTCTTGAAAATAAAAGTATTGATTAAGTCCCACCAGTTTAGCTCTTTGAAATATAGGCATTTAGAAAAACAAAAAAAATCAATTTACAGGCTAATGTTTGTCTCTCAAATGTTGCGTATTTAATGCCCAGTTACAAAAGTCTCATTGATGAATACAGCAGTTCTACAAACAGAATACTTGACAGAGATCTTTAGGATACCCTGGTGGAGTCCCAAAAGTTCATGTCATTAGCTCAGTTCTGCAGAAGGAGCATTTGTTTAAAAAAAATCGGGGCGGGGCTTTCATATCATGGAATCCCTTAATCTACAGCAATTTGCAATTACATACTTTCTGCTGTTCTGGGTAAATGTTATGTTCATTTAAGCACATTAAACAACGTCCGTTAAACAACTCTCAGTTTCAGTGGTACAACCGTGCACATAACATGAACGTTTGAAGGAAAAACATTCAACTGGCAGCTGATTAGTTTTAGATTCTGCTATTACCAGCAGAGCATTTACTGAGGTGTTAGCACATGCCAGCACTGTGATAGCTGAATGCCACAGCAACGCACTAAAAGGAAGGAGATGATTCGGGAGCACAGAGGAGGAGAACTGTCATTAACAGATTTCGGGCTTCTGTTTTCAGCGTTGTCAGTGCTCTGTCAAAATTTGTGTTTCCACTATATGCTTTCTTGACAAGGACAGTGCCTGAGTTACCATCGCTAAACCCCTTAGACTGTTGTAGCTTTGGATTCAAAATATCTGGAGCTTGTACTCTCTCAGGAACAAACTCAAGATCCCATGGACAGCCACGGCAGTTTTATGTGTCGTTCAGAGACCAGGATGTGACCCCCTTATTTAGGGACAATTCATATAAACAAACACAGGATGATGACTATGAAAAAGTTGGATTTTGATGACACTTAAAGCGTTTAATAGCTGGATTACAACATCATTCCATTGTATTTAGCATGGAAAATAAACGTGTAACCCTTGGAGGTGTGCTAATAAGAAGTAAGCATGTACTGAAAGTCATTTGAAAGTGACAAAGTCCCCAGAAAATATATTTTCAGATTATTTGGAACTAGTATCAAGTGCGATCAGCTATACTTCAAGGCAAGGATACTCTCACACACATAAATCCAAAGACTTCTAATGCAAAGCAAAATAACAGAGACATGATTTGCTCCTACAGTTCATTCATCTTTTGTTCCTGCCTTGCATTTTGAATTGTTCCCATTTTGAAAAAGCTTTCCTCTGGCTTCACTTCTGAAGTTTTAATTATCTTAATACGTAGAAAGGGATGTGACAGAACCAGTCTTTCTGCTAAACAAGGCAGATGGTGTCCGTAACCCTTATGTGCCATGTGCTTTTCTAACAAGTCTAAGTGGGGAAAAAAAAAAGGGGGGGAAGTTTTGATTTCAATATAATAAACAGAAACCCCACAAAGTACTATTTAAAATGTTATGCACACACTGTAGCTGCACCAACTGTTCTTCCTGCAGTTTTTTAGGTTCTCTTATCCTGTCTGGCAAAAAAAATCCCTCACTTTTTCTGTTGTTTCAGCTGTATCCTACACATGCTCCCACCATTTTTCCATCTTCACTGATGTGTGTAATAGCACAAAACTAAATTATTTTGCAAAATGATATTTAAATAAAGTTATTCATTTTAAATTTACAAATCCCTCAGATTTCATCATTAAATGATACTCTGGAACTTGTATGTGGTCCAGAGTGATGTAATATTCTTAACATACAGACATTATGCATTCTGTCATCTATTCTTTACAGGTTACCTAATTTATTCCTGTCTTTTACTAACAATAAAAAAAAAAAGAAATTATTAAGAATTCAAAGGGTGGACTCATTTTTCAAGCATAACGTAGAATGTCTATTTTGTTGAGAGCCTGAGTGGAACAGAGGTTCTACTTATGATGTGAAATCAAGGTTAAACATGGAAACAATGTATTAGGTGGATTGTCTCTGAAACAAGTTCAACAGCTAAGTCTTGTGAACAAAGACTATTAGATTTACAGAATTTAATTCTTGACAAAAAAAAGGAAGTAAATAGCAGACATGATATTTTACGCACTTGCACTTAATTTGCAATTAAAATTATATTCATATCACATTATTTTTACTTGAAGAAGAGAGACTTAGTCATGGAAAGGTGTTTTGCTTTTTGTGGCTTGTTTGTTTGTTTGTTTGTTTTTAATGTATCAGTCCAATATGGCTATATCTTTGTTGTTGTTATTGTTAGACTAAAAGAAAAAATAGAAAAAAGTAGCATGATTCCATGTCTGGACACAAGTATGGATTTACAACAGTGCTTAAAGTGCTTTCTTATTTAAGGAGATACTTACACAAATGCCTTTTCATGCTTATCTCCTTGTCACCATGTACTATATGCTTGTTGCTTGCTCTTATGTCATTTATAATATAATGATAGGGTATTAAGTTCATACTCAGAGTTTAGTATATTGTCATAAAAAACATCTGAAAACAGGAAAATGACAATTCTATTTGTGTATTATTACAGCAATTTGAAAATTTTATTAAATACTGAAGTGCTTCATTTCGTCATTTATTCCTTTGCTTCCAGTGTTGCTTAAAGCACTACGTAAGTACAAATAGATCATACTAAAAGCATATCCATCCTATTCTGGGGTTTCAACTAGGATTATTTACTGATGTCTTGCAGAACAGAGATGAATTTATGATCCCACGTGACCATTTATCCGCTGATGCTGCAAGATGTCTTGCCTCCAGGATTGGTTTCCATGTACATGGTTCACCAAAGGTCTACATCTTATGAATATTTATACATTGTTATGTCTTGTTGTTAAGCGGCAGTGCTCTAATGTGAGATGTCAAGTAGTATACTTTAATTTGCCAGTACCAGAAGTTGTGGGAGCAGCAGAAGCTGTGGCTTGACTGCCTACATACAAAGGGTCCAAACAAGCCACTTTGGCTGCAAAGAATGAGTGGATACAGTGAAGGACTGCAAACAGGTTGGAAAACTCCAGCTCCTGGAAGTCAAAACAAAAAGATTAAACATGAAACAAAAGAACAGCTCACAAACATATACCCAGGAATGAACCGCTATTCAAATAGCAATAATTTTAATAGTTTGGTGTAATTCTGCTAATGTGCCTGACAATTCACCGTTATAGGGACTTAGACATTGAGCTATCCCCATTCAGTAAATAATTGTTTGGAGGCTAAGATGGACAAATTTCTGAGGTAAGTGCCTCCACAGAAATATGAGATCCTACTGGCTAAAGGGGAAATGACACTATATAATATTTTTTTTGCCTCAGGTTAATGCAAATGGCACTTTTGCAGGTTAATTTAGATAGAAATTGAATGACTGCACCGTAACAGTCTACACATCTCTGGACTGCTACTGTATACGCAATGTACCCACAAAGATCAATAATGTTGAGTTCCACATATGTTACATTTGTCATCACAGCACCTCACACTGGTAGCTATCATCTTACCTATGTTGATTCTTTAAACAAAAAAAAAAAAAAAAAAAAAAAAAGAGACACATTTTCAAAAAGTGCTACTATCACACAGTGATATTCTGGATCTGTTTTCATTGAGAGGGTTACTGTTATTGGACCGAAAAAAGGAACAGACTCCATGTTTTAAACTTATTAGCAATATTAGACAAAAATCCTTCTTTTTCTACTTTAATTTACATTTCTTTACAGCTCTTCAGCATGTGATTAGACTAGCTGGGACTCTTTTAGACACCACTACAGAGGAAATAAATAAAAACTACATTTTTTTACATACATAAGTTTGCTCCTTTGTGTCTAATTGACTTTATCTGATCAATCTTTTTTAGGTTATCTTCAGTATGTGTTTTTGGAGTTCGCATTTAATCAATAAATATCTGTTGTCTTTGAAAGCAAACACTGAGGTATTTGAATACAGGTAAGTGTAGGGATGGTGGCGCAGAGTTGCCATCTTTCTGCTTTGATTCACTGCCTACACAGATTTCTTCATTATAATATGAAGCCAGTAATAGATATCTGTGCTATATTCTATTTGTCTTTCTGTCCAGCACTGGTATTTCCAGGCTATGTAGTGCCAAGGGTTTTGCTTTTTTGTTTAGAAGAATATTGATAATGTTGTAAATTCAACAAAAAATTGCTGGAAGTCTCAAAATGACATTAACCTGCAATTTTCTGCCTCTTGAGATTTCCTGGAAGATATTGCTTCACGTAATTCATGGAGACGTTCACAAATCCCTCATGTGCGAGGGGGAACAACTGCTTGAAAGCAGACAGCTGCATGTGCAGAGTGTCCAGTGATGTACTGAATGGGTGGAGCTTTGTTCAGTTCTCTTACAACCTGAGCAGATGTCCTTCAGACATGCTCAGAAATGAATTTATAACATCCCATGAGCTTCTTTAAAGTCCCCTAACTACCAATTCTCAATAAAGAAGATAAAGTGTATGCCAAGTTTCACAAACCTGCCATCTGTGTCCATTTAAAAAAACCTGTTTAGAGACATTCTCATTTTTAAACACTGGGAAAAGGGCAATTTTATCACTATGCCAAAGGTTTTTTTCCTCTCATATTTCAAAATAAGAAAATTTATCATAGATAGGAAAACAATGGAAATTCAAAGATGAGGAAACAAGGAATTATGGAAGCTATTTCAGGATAAGAACCATCAATCAGTCATTCAAATTAAGTTACTTTTCAGTTAAGTCCTTTTTATTAATATAACATTATTTATCCTTCTGGTTCTATAAAAATAAAACTGATGCTTAAGATGAGAGAATAAATATTTAGTGGAACAGTGAAATATTTGTAATATCAATTCCATGTGTTATATGTAGAAAGACTACATTTCCCCCTATGTCTCAACAGGATAAGCCTATTAAAACAAATATTACAGTTTGAGAATTGTTCAAGTCAATTAGGTAACCCTACTAGCTGAAAGTTCTTACTATCCTAATTACGGCTACTGGACACTGAATTTTCACAGTGCATTAGTACAATTATTACCAACAGTTATCACACGAGTTTCTGCAACAGTAACACATTGGGAAGATCCATTGCTCAATGGACCTTCAAGGAAAATGGGTGAGGCAACAGAACAGCCTCTGAAGGTCCCATTGGATTACTATTATTGATAGTAATGATGCAACGCAGAAATTACCTTGACTGCAAAGATGAGCACTAAGAAGTCAGCAAATGCTAGATTATTATTTGCCATGAAACTTTATTCCTATTTCAATGTAGGAATGCATATTTAACTGGAAATTAAAGTAATGTGAGGCACAGTAGGCTGACTGGTATGTGGTGAGTACATACAGGCCTGATTAATGGCTGCAGCTCAATTCACAGGAGCCTGATTGATGGAAACGGGATCTATCAGGAACAACACTTTTCTGGCTTATTAGCCTAATCACAAGAAAGCTTAATGAACAGATAAGACTTCATGTAGAGCTCCTGACAGACAAAACGTTCCCTCACTTCCGCTGAGAACTTGCACTTTCAGCTGCCCACAGCTCTGTGCTACTGCCAGTAGAGAGAGGGGAACCCACAAGCTTTTGTGCATGCCTGGCCACCCCTGGTTGCTTTCGTATATACTTTGTCATCAGTCATCCTCTTGTCTGAATACACTTTCATCTAGGCAGAGTATTGTGTATTGCACACCCAGCTTCAGATCAAGTTTCAAATAAACAAACAGGCAAACCCTAAGAAACCTGAAGAAATATGCAGTGAAGGCATTAAAGTTGCTACCAGTAGGGAAAAGCAAATGCTCTGAATCCCAAAAAAGCAAAGAAATCCAAACTTAAGCCACATCTACTTGTCCATGCACAAGTACGCTATTTGCTATTATTCCAGTTTCCAGACTGTTGTCTGTATACCTCACCTAAGACCCTGTTCTCCTAGGAATATTAGTGTACCCTCTGGTCTTCAAATTGTCTTTCTAAGCTATCTCTTGATCAAACTACTCTCACCCTACACTGCTGTCATTATACCAGACATTCCCAGATTATTAATATGAACATTCACAGTTTCTGCCGAGGACAATGTAAGTGGGCAGAAAGGTATGTGAGAAAGATGCAGTCACTGACCATGGTCAGAAGTGTATGGGAATTCTAGTAACCTTTCACAAAGACAGTCTGGATTGAAAGGGCAGAGATGGAAAGAGAAAACAGAAAGAGAGTGCCCCCAGATGAAACAAACCCCAACTCTTACTGCATTATAGTAATGATACAACTACATAAACAATACATCTACAAAATCAAGCAATTTTAAGTTTGTATTAATGATACAGTTAGAAAAAATCTTTTCTTTCATCCATATATAAACTGCTGATATGAGAAGATATTTGTTCTTTCATCAAATGTGGTGTTACATGGTCTCTCTATATTAGCATAGAATCTGATCTAAAATAGATATTAAACAGATAATCCATGTGCAAGACATGGGGAAACTAAAAATTGAATCACACAAACCTACACAGGTCAGAAATCTGAACTCAGAATGCAGTCACTGCAATTGAGCAATCACTCTGTAAAAATCCTAAGGAGGTATACTTAAAACCCATTTAAAGATGATATTCTAAATTTGAAGAGCACTGTGATGCTCACCGAAAAACCCTCAAGGCTAAGAACAAGGATTAATTTAAAATTATATTTTGGAGAATATACTTGAAATGAGCAGAAATGTCAGTCTGGAAAATGGTGCAAGCACCCATCAAGACACCTTGCAACACTTGAAAGCGAGCATTTTGTTCACATTACAACAGCAGTAACTCAGGCTATTTGTCTTATTTTAGATTAGATTTCTATACAAGATAATTTCAAGTACAAATTAATTGGCATTAATTACTATTAAGGTAGTATTAATTAATTCATAAATATTAATGCTAAAACCTTGAAGTTACACTTCTTCCTTTGCTGATACCATATTTCTGCCCTCTTCTGTTCTCTATATTCAAATAGGCAAAGACAATTGACTAGATCTTCATCCTGATGTGCTGATTTTTGTATTCACTGCGGTTTTGTAACACTCAGCTTAGGGATTCAGCTAGTCTGTGAACAAAAGCTAACCTGATGCAGCACAGCTGTGTGACCTCGCCTGAGTTTTTCTGACAAAACTGTTGAGCTGTGAAAAAGCCCTGCAAGTTGAGAAAGGTGAACACACAAACCGAAGTGTAGCTTTTGAGTTATACATATGTTTTACAAGGCACAGAAACTCTCAGTTCACAGAAATTACTGACTGGTGCATTTACCTACAAAATTCAAATGGAAATTGCATGTAATAAAAACAGCGCTGATGATTTTTATATACATTACATACTCCTGTGTTTGGGACCACATATATATATCTCTCTCAACACAGGATCTCTCATAGATTTAATACACTCTTCATTTTTGTCAGAAAACTATAAAGCAGTTTCTATTGCAGTGGTCCAATACTTAGCCAGGTAAAATTGAAGAGCGCAGCACTCTGAGTTTATTACAGTCCTGAGATTGTGTTAGCCTCTGGAAGCTGCTGTGATACTGGGGAGACACTAATGGATCATTAAACTATAGCTAAACAAATAGGTAAATAGATAGGTAATGTCCTGGTTTCAGCTAGGACAGAGTTAATTTTCTTCCTAGTAGCTGGTATAGTGCTGTGTTTTGGATTTAGTAGGAAAAGAATGTTGATAACACACTGATGTTTTTAGTTGTTGCTAAGTAGTGTTTATACTAAGTCAAGGATTTTTCAGCTTCTCGTGCCCAGCCAGCAAGAAGGCTGGAGGGGCACAAGAAGCTGGGAGGGGACACAGCCAGGACAGCTGACCCAAACTGGCCAAAGAGCTATTCCATACCATATGACATCATGCCCAGTATATAAACTGGGGGAGTTAACTGGGAGGGGGGATCGCGGCTCGGGAACTAACTGGGCATCGGTCAACGAGTGGTGAGCAATTGCATTGTGCACCACTTACTTTGTATAGTTTAATTCTTTTAGTATTGCTATTGTCATATTATTATTATTATCATTATCATTGTTTTTCATTCCTTTCTGTCCTATTAAACTGTCTTTATCTCAACTCACGAGTTTTTTTCCTGATTGTCTCCCCCATCCCAGGGGTGGGGGGCAGTGAGCGAGCGGCTGCGTGGTGCTTAGCTGCCGGCTGGGGTTAAACCACGACAGGTAACTAGATAGGAAGGTGCCTAAGCGGATCCCTTTGTGTCTTATAGAAAAGGAGAAAGCTTTGCCCTTCTGTGCTTGGTTTTTTCAACCCAACCCCAACAGCTCAGTAAGAACGAAAGAGGCTCCACGTTCTGCCAAGCCGACAGCTCTATTTTCTAGCTCTCAGTCAGAAAAATTCTGTCTGACTGTGCAAACTTGTGCAATATCTCCTGCTGAGTGACAGCTGGGAAATAACCTACAGATTGGAATGTCTATATGGGGTATCAGTGATTAATGTTGCCCCTAAGTGGTTTCCTTCTCAGAAACCACTTAGACCTTGCCTTAGAAACCTTCAAAGTTAGGTGTTTGCATCCAGGCACCCTGCCATGGACCCACTGGTGTGACCTATGGTAATTACTGTTCAGATTTTTCAGACTGGAATTGCTTATATCTACAAGGAAACACTTCTTTTATACTACACTATATATCTTTAGAGTCACACGATATTACTTACAGAGAAGCCAAACAAAAGCATCAGTACAAAGTCTCTACAGAAAAAAGGGCACTATTTCAACAATATCTGAGAGAATAATGCAAATGTTTAAATACCTTAAATTATTTTCAAGCTGAAAAGAAGTATACCTGGTTAAACTGTACCTAAATCCATAGCACATGTTGTGTGTCTCAAAGCATGCCATTTTGAACTTTGTTAAGTCAGGCATGAAGCACACTGTAAAAAATTTTGACAGCATTATAAAAATATTAGTTAATCAGTGTCAGTGAAGGACTTTCTATCACTTAGGAATATAAACTCTGGTGGCAAGAGTGTTTCTCAAAAAAAAAAGCTGACTGATGAATGGATGTGGTTCTGCATTTTTTCTCAAAAAGTATTTTTCCTAGATTCTTCTAACATTAACAGTGATATCTCTGTATATTCCGCCAGAATACAGAGGAGATGCTGGACAATTATGAAGAGAGTATGGCTAAAATTCAAAATGCTGCTGCATAATTATTTTTTTCCAAGCAACGTCCATGTACAAGTCTGAATGTATTTCTAGAATAATAACAAATTTATCTAAATTTTGGATCAAAATTCAATAGCTAAGCACTCTGACAGTCTTAATTCTCTAGATAATGAATAAGTGTTCTAAAGCTAAAGGATGTTATCGCACAGATATAACATGCCTTAATCACACATATCTGGGATAGCATGAGATACACAAAATGTGCAGCATTGTAAATGAAGGACGACAGGAAGCATTTGGATTTTGATAACTCATATTTCTACAGGAAGGAATTATATAAAATCATAGAATCATTTAGGCTGGAAAAGACCTTTAAGATCATCGACTCCAACCATAAACCTAACACTGCCAAGACCACCACTAAACCATGACCCTAAGTGCCACATCTACATGTTTTTTAAATACCTCCAGGGATGGTGACTCAACCACTTCCCTGGGCAGCCTGTTCCAATGCTTGATAACCCTTTCAGTGAAGAAATTTTTCCTAATATTCAATCTAAACCTCCCCTGGCACAACTTGAGGCCATTTCCTCTTGTCCTATCACTTGTTACCTGGGAAAAGAGACCGACACCCACCTCGCTCCGACCTCCTTTCAGGTAGTTGTAGAGAGCGATGAGGTCTCCCCTGAGCCTCCTTTTCTCCAGGCTAAACAACCCCAGTTCCCTCAGCTGCTCTTCACAAGACTTGTTCTCCAGATCCTTCACCAGCTTCGTTGCTCTTTTTTGGACACGCTCCAGCACCTCAATGTCTTTCTTGTAGTGAGGGGCCCAAAACTGAGCACAGTATTCGAGGTGCGGCCTCACCAGTGCCGAGTACAGGGGGACAATCACTTCCCTAGTCCTGCTGGTCACTCTATTTCTGATACAAGCCAGGATGCTATTGGCCTTCTTGGCCACCTGAGCACACCGCCGGCTCATATTCAGCTGGCTGTCGACCGTGATGAAAGCAACATTATTTAAAGAAAAATAAACAACAACAACAAAAAACCTATGGCCAGACCACCTCACATTTGCGGGGAGTAAGTGAATTATAGTGCATTAAATACAGTCACAGATTCCGTCAGTGCCATAGCTGAAACTCGGAGATGGAGGAAAACAGACCTTGGAGGCAAGAAAAGAAGGAGTTTCAGATCAGGTAGGCATATGCCATAGCAGGTTCTGCATAGAGTGTGTTAGTGTTAATGATGAAGGGGAAGAAAGCACTCTCAGTTCTAGTGACTGTCTTAAGCTGTATCAAAGTTACCTGCCGTGCCCTGCTTCCACATTACTGCTTGGGGATGCAGAAGTGAAGAGCCCTAATATTCTGGGGCAATGGCTCTCCAGATTTTTGGTTTTGTTCTCAGCTGTGAGCTCTCATTTCAATATATTCTGATTATTCCCCATGTAATATAACTGGCAAAAAATTATCTTTATGTAAAGAAAATGTTACATTGTATTTCCCCTTACAACAGTGGGTCTCCAGGCCATCTGAAACACGGAGCTGCATTTAACAGGTGACGATAGCTGTGGCCATGAATATTCATCACAACCTTTAACAGATGTTTCACAAAATTCCCATCATCTGATTCCAAATGAAGCCTCCATACCGCATGCACGAAACCTGGCATTACAAGCATTTCTGAAAATCTGATTAACATTTCCTAATGACTCAAGAGTTCCCAAATAGCTATACCTCTAACTCTGTAATGCTGGTAAAGTCCAAAAAATAGAGGCTAGATTTTTCTACCTCTTCTCATGCTGAATAGTGCTTTAAATCCATGAAAGGCTTAAAGGATACTGAAGGGGCCTATCCACAGAATTTTAAACCAACCAGAGTTGAAAAAAATATGACCCAAGAATCTTCACATTCATTTTATAGCCACATTTATCTATATTTCTTAGACTAAGCAACATACTTCATATGTAAACAAATTGGAATGGATAGAAGTGCTCACTATAAATGCCATAGCACCTTCCAAAGGCAACATAATCTGACGTCTTTTGATCATGATATAATTGGTATACTTTGATCACCAAGAAAATGAATTAAAAGTAACAAATTTTTATTTCCAAATTGATCAATGTGAAAGTTTAAATTTATAATAAAGAGAAGCAACCAGGGAACATGACAGCACATTAATAAGCATGCTATCAAGTTTCTGTAATATTCTGCCTTCATAAGGTAGAAGGTAGAATTTCTACCTTGATAAAAGGTAGAAAGATGAAATTTCCTAGAAATAAAGCTATATTCAGTTTGAGTGGGAATAAAAATAGGTACGATAAAGGTACCAGGATATCTCTAAGGCTTATAAAGTGATTTGCATGACAGATTCAATGTCAAACATGAAAACGTTTTGATGCAAACTATTTTTCTTCTTCAAAATCTATATTTCATACTTTGTTTTTAAATTTTTTTAAAATTAATTTAGTAGTAAAACTATATTCTAGTTTTACAGAAAAAAAGAAACACTGTTCCATTCTTGGATTCCTATGAAATTTCTTTAGTCCTAAAATCATGTGTTAATATAATGGCAATAGCAGACAGATATTAGAAAAATAATGATGAGTTTCATCCTTCAGGTGTACTTAGGAGCTGAAAGTTTCCAATTATTTGCTCAAGAGAAAAACATTAGGTTGTTAAGTTATGTTTTCTTATTAGAGACAAAAAGAAATTCTGTACTATTAAAACAATTTCTGAAGGAAATCAGAAGTAAGAAAATATTTATCTTTGAGATGTAGCAGAACATGAAGATATTGAAAGCCACAGTCCACCACATTTCATTGCTGTTGATTTAATGCGAGCTTTTACATACCTTTATTGTATTGAATACAACATTCAAAATCAAGTAAATAGCTGTTAGGTAGAAAATAATTAATACCAAACATAGAGAGACATGCAGGAAGGAAAAATAGCTGCTTAATGTAGCTGTTTGCATTTAAACTCATGACTGCCCCTGACACAATGCCTTTTTTCTTTACATACTTTATTATGCTGTGCATATTTAGCCCTTTTAGACAATTCATTTAACCATTTCCTTTTTGCTCATGGAACTGTATTGTTATCACATTCATTCAGCAATTTTCTCTCTGACATGGTCAGGAAAAATGGTATAGCAAATGCTTCAAAAGCAAGGCTTAAAGACGGCCAAGAAAATAGTGTTTAGGTTCACACAAAAATTGGGATTCTCATCAAAAAGACCTTCAACTGGTACTCTAAGGCAGGTCCAGTTATCAAAGATCCTGGGAGATCACTTCTCCTCACACACATTTGGACAGTAAATGCCCTATTCTCAAAAGACATAAATCAAACTAAGCATAAATCTCTCAGGGTTACTGTTTTCACAAATTAACTCTTGAATCAAAAGCACAACTGAAAATACAACTTTTCTGATTTTGAATCAGACACAGACACAAAGCTTCAGTCTTGTAAGGGAATATGTGTTTAATCCACACTTTCTTGCTCTGAGAAATAAAAATAGATTTTAGACCTTTGCTGGGTTTTGTCCCCAGGTTGACTTAAGGATATATTTTACATCATTTCTTCACGATATGAGTATAAGCTGAAAATCAGGGCATTCAAACTCTCAGCCGGCTTTGTCAAAATGATAAAGAAGAGAGTTGGCAAATGTGCCTAAAACCAGATATAGCGAGTCCTGGTTTTAATTTTTTTTTAATGTAATTACACCTTTCAAAAGACTTTAAACTTGCAAAAATCCAAGCAATTGATTCAGTTTTCTTTTCTTGGAATTTCTTTGGTTTTCTTTGCATTCTTTGACTTTGTGCATTAACCTAATATTTCTAAGTAATTTAGTTTAATTTACTCCTCTGTTCCCCTAGCTGCTTTGATAACTGCTTTTAATGTACATTACCTTTATAAAACAAACAATGTATTGTTTTTACCTTTGCTTCAATTTGTTTAGTATCTTGGTTTTGGAACAAAAATTTGATTTTGCTCTTCCCATCATCTGAAGAACCTTTGAGCTGGGAAAACTTGTACCTCCAAAGTACGGCCTAGAGGAAAAAAAAAGAAACATAAAAAACCATACACAAGCAAGTCAGTGTAGTTATCATTGAAAATTGTATTAGAAATAGCCAATCTCCTTCCAAGGGAATTTTTAACCCCTCTGTGGTAGATAATTAAATCAATTTAGTGTTATGTGGTCTGATGTCCCTTTGATCATATGGATGTATTATACTTTGGCAGTGTCTGATTCAGATCAGTCAGATTACATTTGTGAAATTTAGTCTGAAATTCCCTTATCTATATTTAATCCTGACTAAACAAAAAAAGAGAGGGTTAGTAAATTCATTGTCATGCCAAAAATCCAAGATTTTTTTCCACTGACTATCTGTGGATTCCCTACTCCATCTGAAGTGATAACTTGTCATAGAAGTCCTCTCTTTTTCTTTCCACATTAAAAAATCTAGTTGTATTAACATAAAAGGCATATCAAATTAAAAACAAATATCTATTTTTAAATGATAAAATAACAAAAGGAAACCCTGTAATGAGAACTTATTTTGAGTTTACTTATGAGAGCTCTAATCAGGAATTTGAGCAGATCATTAATTCTAAGCATATCAGTGGCCTTTCAAGTAATTATATTATGAATTACATTGTGTCTTGTTGACAAAAAAGACAGATTGCTGTACAGAATAAACATGCAATTAATAAAATTTACAGCTGGCTAGAAAAACATCTTTTTTTTATATCTAATGTGGATTTCTGTAGAAAAAATACATTTCAAATTACTTTGCTCAAAAATGGAAAAGAGCTATTTTTTATTGTAGCTATTTTTATTAGCCTCTTTTAAAGATATCCCCACCACAACCCTCCAGATATTTTGAAGCACTAACATTTTTCATTGTGATTTCAGTAGTATTTCACATAATTATAAGGTCATCCTTACTCACATTGTGCTGTTACTTTGAGGAGACATTAATTTCACATGCATCGGACAACACAGAAACTTAAGGCAAGAAGTGGTGTTCCATTTTCTTTTGTCTAAGGGTTTGTAAATAACTTCCTCTCAGTGGCGTAGGATGACACTTCCATCTGTGCCCTTTGTCTATATCTATGAATGATTTAGTATCTACTTGAAATTAAACAGAATATGAGGGGGGTCAAATTTTTAACTGTCCGAAATCTATGCAGGTCCCTTTGCTTCAGGATGTGTTGATCTCTTTATGTTAATGACTGGCAAAAATCTCTAACCTGCACCAAGCTAAATAAAGTTAACTGTGTTTGTTTGTCTTAGTAACTTGAAGAGGAAAAAAACCAAAAGGACAATATCTTAACTGTGCACAGTACACAAAGCAAGTTCTAGAATTATTTTCCCCAAAATTCTCTCTATAGATTTGCCCCTTCCAGATAAAAAAACCCCCAATCTCAGCACCACTTTCATTCTCTGTGTGTATGTGACAGGTGAGTTCCCATCTACCATAAACAGAGTTAAGGACATTCTGTTTCAGATAAACTAGAGGAATTTGGCGATTTATGTGAAACTATATCATATTTGTTTCAAATGCTGTCCTCCTGAGCCCACCAATCTGAGCTACAGAAAATAGAATAGCTTCCCTTATCTCTAAGTGTGTGCAATTTCTTTCACCTTGTTTGATCAATGATGTTTACTTATGTCCTGTAGATAGTGAGTTAACAAAACAAAACAAAACAACCCAGTATACCATTCAGGTGGCCATACTTCCTATTTACATTGTAAACTCCTTTTTTCACAGACCTATGTAACTCAACAAATCTTGTCAGAAGATCAAGACCATTGCCTTTCTGCAGGAACAGCAAATCTATTTAAGCATGTCATTTCCTAGATGAGAAATGTAAAGGGCATTGATGGTCTCTTTATCTCTGGAGAACAACAATCAAAGAAACAAGCTATCATCTTTCTCTTCTCTGATAATGTACAGGGAGGCCAGGAGAGAGGCGGAATAGTAACAAGGACCCTTAGATGGGCAGGCAAAATCCCAGGGTACCTGGCCTTATTCCCAATCAGATTAAGTTCGAGTGAAGATGAAGGATGTACAGAACTGCAGCACTTTGGCATTTCCCATGCAGTTTTGCCACTCGCTTCATTCCCACTCAGAGGAAAGAGAATGACAGTCATACCAAACCACAGGCGTAATTCAAGAACACACTTCAGTTTATGCATAACATTGGTTTTGGAGAGCCCTACTTAGCAATGGCTCTTACTTAAGTATATTGCAAAATCAGGTCTATAGTGTGGAGGGGATGAAATCCTTCTTGAGACTAATCCCAACAAGACTGCACTTCTTCCATCAGAATATCAAAACAAGTTCCTAGAACTGACAGTTCAACAGCACACTTCGCAGAGACTATTAAACACTCTTTGTCTAAAGTGTAAGGAATAAAAATGCCATTGACAACGCATAAAATGATTCCCAAATGAACGAACTATCTGTTTCTTTTGAGTGATTTTCAACAAATTGCACACATTTTTTCCCAAAGATGTTCACATGAAGGAGGGTTCTTTTTGCAAAAATAAGAGTGGGGAAATGTTGTGAGTTATAAGCGACTAGGTCAGGAATACAAAGTATTTCAAACATTCAAGCTAGTCATCCTGGCTACTTCTTTTGTTCTAGAGAATTTCTGAATAACAGTTCCTTCATCCTGGTTTGAACTGGGATGAATACTGGTTCACTCTGATACACTCTGGATGTGTCTACACCTCAATGTACCACACTACATTAGAAGTGTAACAACTAGCTTAAATTAGATGTCCTAATTCTAGATAGCTAAAATTGGGTGCATTAGTTAAGCATATGCCCAATAAGACCCATTTAATTCCTTGTCTCCTACCAAAGAAGCCGAAGTGCTGCCCTGCGTAGCCAGAACTGCACATTTTGCATGATAGGTATACATGCATGTAGCAGATATACAAGATGATGCAGAATGCTGTGACCAGCAGTCAGATCACTCTCTTAAAATACAGTATCTTGGGGATGCCTGGGTTACTTCCTCTTGTGGTTTCATATGTTCTGGGTGGGGTTTTTTTCTTTTCATTTTCATTACTGCAAAATGCATAAGCAATGGACAGGGACCAGACCTATCCTTTTTCAATTACTACCTCATAGGGCCAAAGTAGAAAGGAGAAGCAAGACCCACTCACCTAAGCACCCAGTTTCAGAGAGATGTGTAGCTACAGCAGCGACATAAACACGAGAGAGAGATTCACATGTTGTTATCTTTCATGTTCCTATGGGTTGACTTCAGTGTCGCAGTGCTCGCTGTGGTGACTGTTCTGAATTCTAATTTTAAAGGCTAATTCTCCTGCATTAGGAATGGGCACCCTTGGGGATACTGATTTATACCACTGTCAAAGCCAAGTGAATGAATTTTTCATGTTTTTGAACATCACAGTTCCTCAGAACCATTTGTTGAATGCTTGCCTCAGAAAGTTAACATAGGCTGATATAATTTTGTACAAATATGTATCTATATTTATGTATAGATTGACTTCTAAGCAGTAAGTACATTCGTAAAACATGTTGGCTTTTTCACAAATTGCCAAAAAACTAAATGTGTGTCATATAAATTATTCCTAAATCAGTTTTTATTAATTATAAAATACTGGTTTGAAGGTGCAATGTTACTGAGCTCTACACTCTATAATACATTCTGATAGGGCTTCTTTCAGTTAATAAAAGCAGCCTGTTCTCTTCAGGTGCTTTCCTTGTATAATCCTCAGTAACTGTGTGTAACCTTCATCACTGAGAAGATTTTACAGGACTATATATAGCATTTTTAGGAAGCCGTAAATTTTCATTTACCCTAAAATAGATTTGACAGGTGGACCAGGTGGCAATTCCTTTTAAAGCACAAATTGCGACCAAATTCGAAAAGATTCTGTGGTAGATGCTGGCATCAGCTACTCGTGAGGACCCTGAGACACTTCTCAAGTCAAGGCACACAACCTTATCGTGCCTTGATGGAAGACCAAGATGAGAACTCAGTATGCACTATTTATTGCCTTTAAAAGGGAACTCTCAGTCCATGAGTAGAGACAGACCTTGTGAGTAACAGGAAGCAGTCCGATTTAGAAACTGGGGACCAAGGTAACAGCATATACTGAAAATACCACCAGCTTCACAATTTGAATACATCCAGTGTGGTCATGGAAAATCTGACATAGTTAATCCATGTTTTGAGAAATGCACTGTAAGAAGACAATCTCATTGAACAAATACTGTATGTATCATGCATAACATTGAAAACAACCAGTAAGATATAAATCATTTTCCCAATTATCATTCATATATCGCTTAGGCTACTTTTTACGTTTTATACCATTTAATAAAATTAACTTCAAAGAATACCAGAATGCAATGCAAACAAATAAACAGTGCAGACAAGCTGACAAATTAGATTTAAGACTTCTCTTGAGATGCTATTAAATTATTGTAATAAGAAATCATCAAAAAGTGAAATCCTGTCTTCACTGAAATTAATAGGATTTTTTTTCCTTTGACATATCTGGGACCAAGATTCTCCACCAATACTTTTTAATGAGAAATACTCTATTTATAAGTAATCATCTAGGACTCATTTGTTCTAGCATTTGTAACCAAATTACTGCCTATTATCTTCTGCTAGTGTTATTTCGCTATAATTACCCAAGGATGCTCTCTGCCTGCATATTTTTATTTTATATATGGGACATAATAATAATACAATAATAATGCAATACATAAATGGCACATGGAAGAAAAGCTATTGACTTCAGTACCTGTAATAATTTGCTGATGTTCCCCACAGTCATACAGATGAAGAAAACTATATTGCTTCTATTCTGAGCACTAGTGCTAAATCTAGAACACATATTTTGCAAGGGACCTTAGAAAATATTTTCACATTCATATCATATGTCAGTTTGCTACTCATTCTCATCATTTCAGAATCCTGGACTAAACTACATACAATTTTGATGAGATGCCATCAAACAAAATCACTTCCCATCTAGATAATGGTATCAGAAAAGTGGGAACGCATCGTAATTATCTTAGTTTAGGGTATGATCAGGAGTGTTTGTTAGGGTTTTTGTTTTGTTTTGGGTCAAGGAGCTTGATTTACCCTAAACAGAGACTGGATTACCAAACAAACACAGAATAAATAGGTGCGTCCGTATTTTTCTTACCATACTCTAAGGAACATGCATAGAAATACGAGTGTCTGACTAGTCCATGGCTCTGTGATAGCTATACGATTTAGCAAGGATATACAGGGCATTTTGCATTGGCACTAGGAAAGAAAATCTGTATTTTGTCAACCTGAGAGTCTCCAACCAGAACAGAATTAATTTGTGTCCTATGGCTTCAGTGATGAACTACCTTCAATTTATTATTAAACAGTCTTGCCTCTTCTATATTGGATTATGCACTGTGGACCAATTCTGTTCTTGCAAAAAGACCATTTACACTTAACAAACTTGTGAAATAGTGTTTGCACCACATACTGCAACGGCATCATTTTACCAGCCAGTGCACATCACCAAATACAGGTTTCCTCTACGCTTTCCATTGACATGAATCATACAGGTTTTATTATGTAATAGCAAACCAAGTCTGGCCTTCAGTAGGATGCTTGGAAAAAACCTGGAAGAGTCTGTCAGTGTTTTATAATGATTAGACAGCTACAGCTCAGACCATCTGTAAATGGTGGAGTAAATAAAGAAACCATCTTTATTAAGGAAAGGATGTCAGAGGTCACTTTTCAAATATTAGTTTCAGCAAATCCCTTTGTTGTCTTTTCCATCACATCTTCAAAAATCTGTAGCTGTACTTTTCCAGCACTGCCTCCTTTTTTTCTTGATACTCTGACTGATTAAATCATTCTTCTATTTAGCTTTTTAAGGCAATTTTTTATATTATATATATTACAGAATTATGCTAAATTTCAATGGACACCTTTCAAGCTACTGTTGTTTGTCATCTGACTAAAATAAGTGGTACTCCTACAAGTCAAACTAAATCAAGAGCAGATGCCTTGTAGGTCCTTATTTTCAAGAATAAAAGTAATTGGGTCTTCGGGCACCTGGGATACACCTTAATTTGGCTGTTTGTCTCACACCTAATTGAGAAAGATTGCGTTCTTGCAAAGTGACACTTTGTCCATACTGATAGCAGCAGTAGGGAACTGAGTAGGATTAAGATCTTGTTCTTGCTCAGTTCTACTGTGTTACCGATCTCTGGAGAGTGTCTTACTACAAAAGAATTATGTTCCAAGGCAATTTCCTTTGTCAACTGCTGTGGCTTTATAACTGTAAAGGGAAAGACAGGGGAGGACACAGAGGATAACGAACAAAAATGAGACAAAGGAGAAAAGCAAGAAAGTCAGCCCTAATAAAATAACTGTTCTTGTCCATTACTGAAGTTACATCGAATGTTAAAAGACTACATTTTATTTGCTTAGTACTGATGGATGACCTACCAACATTTGTTTGTTTCTAGCCACAGTACATAAGACTGTACGAACCATGCTTGATGGCTTATATTAAAGTTATAGTAGCAATTTGTTCAGCATTTCAATTTCTAAGCATGGAATAAATATTTGTTCACAAGAGTTACATTATTAAATCTCCACCTTGAAGCGAGCCTGGTTTCCTTCTCCCTTCTCTATTACTGAACTTTGGATATCAAGGGGTTTTTTACACGTTGTTTTATTTCAATATGTTGTATGAGTATTAGCAGCATGAAGAGACAGACCTTAAGGTATACATCCCTAGAAAACATGGAGTTTGTTCCTAAAGAAATTAAGAGAAATTCTGTTCTGTGTTATTTAGTAGCCTTTTGGTATGAAAAACAAATTAAAGATATCTGCAATGCTATTTATTGTTTACAGTGTATTCTCTTTTTTGATGAAGTGCGCAAGGTGTCTGCGAGAGAACAGATGACAGGTACACTGAGCTTTGTTGATATGCACCTCGTGGGCCATTATGGAGCCTTTTGTTACTTTGTTCTAGCATCACCATATAATTCAGCAGCACTTTAATTTATTTTCAGTCCTATAAGGGATGATATTTTTCTCTTCTGACAAATATGTATTTTTGACTGCTGCTTTAATGAGCAGTAAATGTAATGGAGTACAGACATAGCACTTTGCAGAGGTAGGTGTATTGCAATGTACACTCACACAAACACATACATATATTATTCGTACAAGCTATGATGCAAATATGCACATTATAAAACAATTTTAATGAATATGTCCATTATAAACAGAAACATATATAACATACATATGTCTATGTATATACACCCATACACTTGAAGTGTAGGCAATTTTTTTGTTAGAAGCATGTTAGAAATAAGTTATTGAATGCCACTTGAGTAAGTAGTTTTATACATTGGATTGCTTTCAGAACAGTAGTTAGATGAACTTCTGTACATGTCTTGTTATGCTTTTTAATCTATCAGTTTCCATTCTTAATTCTTAAGGTGGTTACACTGGCTGCAAAACCTTATTTATAAATGCTTTTCATAATACCTGTGTATGTCCCTACCTAATATAAATCGTCCACAAAAGAATTACATTTGCTCATTTAAACATTGACGTCTATATACTATCTAATGTTAGACAAATGTAGGACGTGAATTGATGTGCTGTAATTGTGTAGGACTTGGGAAAAATGTTTTCCCCAGTAGACATTGATACACAATGCTGCAAAAATGGCCTAGGGTAAAATTTGGTTCATAACTTCTAACACCTGCAACAGAACTTTTTGCATCTTTTTAGAATTTTCATAATTAAAAAAAAAAACCATTTAGCATCTAAAACATCACAAAAGAAAAATTATGTCTGGAGTAGATGCCGTATACTAAGACACCTTGTAGTGCAAGGAGTAACTAAACAGAATCTGGAAAACTTGATTAGGCAGCCAAGAGAAAGAAGAATATCTAACTTGTATTCACAAAGACTAATGAAATTCACTTTTGGTAGAATACTAGCAAGGAAGAAAGAGGGAAGTTCAGTAGGATGTTATTTGACATCCTGTATTTCAAATAACGCAAATGAAATTACATTAAAGCTGGCGGACATTTTTTGAAGAAGTCCCCAGTGGAAGAGATGCTGTGGGGACACTCTCTAATGATCGGATTTAAACTTCCACGTATGCCAACACAGGAGGCAGGTGGCCTTTTCACTCCAGGTATATCACTACTGCAAATGAAGGACCACATGATAGAAATTAATCATAGTCAAACATTTGCCAATGTCTGCTTGGCCTACGTGTCGCAGTTCCCTTTCAAACTATACATCATTAATAAGAAAAAAAGATGACATCTCGCACTGGAGCTTTGGCCCTAGAGAATGCTACAGAAGAACAAGAGCACAAGTATACATATTATTACTATTTAATGTGCAGGGAGAGAAATTTTTTTGTGTCTGTAATTACAGTTGGTAGTTTACAAACTGTTTAGCTGAATTAAGAAATTATTTTCTGAAATGTTGGAAGAATCTGATTTAACTAGGTAGTCTTAAAAACTTCATTCTCCTTTCAGGAAATCACAATGGTTTGTTATAAAGCAACATACCAAACGATCTAAATGATAAACTACTGTTGGCTCTACGAGCTATCAGTCAGAAAATGAGTAAGAGAAAGCAGGGGATATGCAGCAGAAACGGCTATGATTTATGCTAGTGCTGTTATAATCACATCACAGTACAGATTTGTTCTGAAGAACTCAGGTTAATACTTTGTGTACTCATATTTATCATAGGTCTGTGCAGACATAGAAACAATGTTTTAATCGAACTATGATGTGTTTGACTTGAAATACATTTAGCACAGATGACAGTTTTTAACCACTAATTTTGACTTATATAGTTAAGTATTATATAAAGATTAAATGACAGTAAACAAGGAAACAAGCCACCCAGGGTTGTATGCCTTTTGTCTGGAAACCATAAGCATAATGAGAGTCATTACCCTCTATAAACTTGTTCATGAGCATTGGTAGGGAGTTTGCATTTTAGAACGTTTGTGAAATTTTGACTGCAATTTGTCAGGCATGTTGGTAAAAAAAATCTATTAACTTGAAATGTAAGAGGGAAAAAACAATTTAAATATCATTTCATTTATTAAATAACTTGAATATTGGAATAGCTGAACAACTGTTAAAATCATGAGTTGAAGAACTTGGCTTCACTTCAGTTTATTAGTGATTATTCACTATTAAAAATAGTTCACAGTCAATTCAGTAGTGATTAAGAAAGAAAACTTAAAATACCATGAGCACAGTGCTAAGTATAATATAGAAATTGCCTGAAGATTTACTGAAGACCCACTGCATCAAAATATAAGACAGGACTTCTCAGGTGTCCTCAGAAACTACTACTTAAGCTTTGTGTTCTGGGAAACATGAAAATGTCATAAATAAATAATAAAAATAAATGTTTAATGATATTCATTAGATCTGTCCTCCAAGTACTTGTCCAAGACCCCCTTTGAATTCATTAAAAGATTTTGCACCTGCAGTGTTATTCTGGGTGAAGTGAGAGATGGACTGAATGAATTACCTGACATTGAACTCCGAAGTCTATAGAATATGGCTTAGAGTTAAGATTTACCCAAAAAAGAGTGGTTGAATTTGGTATGACTAGTGGCAAAATAATAGAAGTGAACATGTACAAGAAAGACATGGACCTGTTAGTGCAGGTCCAGAGGAGGACCACAAAACAATCAGAGGGCTGGAACACCTCTCCTGTAAAGAAAGGCTAAGAGAGTTGAGGTTCTTCAGCCTGGAGAAGAGAAGGCTCCAGGGAAACCTTATTGCAGCCTTTCAATACTTAAAGAGGGCTTATAAGAAAGATGGGGACAGATTTTTACCAAGGCTTACAGTGACAGGACAAGGGGCAATGTTTTTAAACTAACAGAGGGTTGGTTTAAATTGGACATAAGGAAGAAATTTTTTATGATGAGGGTGGTGAGACACTGGAACAGGTTGCCCAGAGAAGTTGTGGATGTCCCATCATTGGAAGTGGAAAGATAATAGTTTGTACTGATTTATCAAATACTGATTGTAAAAATTCATACAATTTATAAAGAATTAGATGCAAATATTTTTTTCATGAACAGTATGACATTTTAAATAGCGTTTTTGTCTTTAATACTGAGTTTGTTGATTCATGTGACAGTTGCTAGGACTTCTGTACAGTCTTAATGCACAAATGTATATGTAAATATTAATAAGATATAGATAATTAAATTTAAATTTTGTTCATGTTTTCCTTATCCTGCCAACTGTTTTCCATTCTTCATTGTTTTCTTGGATCCTTCTTAGAAAAGAGATTTTGAACTCCTGCTTCATATGAACTCCTTCATTAGGTGGAGAAATAATACTTTTAGCTTATGTGACTAAACACTTCTAGTTTATGTTTCAGTTTATGTGAATACAGCAATATTGTTGAAGAACATTACCAGCATAGACACAACCCACACCTGACATCATCATAATGAACATATCTGAATAAATTTTTGGCTGAGAGAATTGTAATCTTTATCTTTCCATAAAATGATGGAGACTAGGTAATGGTTTTCTTATTTAGGTACTCACTAAAATGTAGTTGACACACTTAGGGCAGATTTGAGACAAGTTTTCATCCTATGGCTTGTTTGACAATTTCAACTGTAGCAGTCACTTGGCAACAGATTATGTTGCATTATACAGTATTGTTTCTCTTCTAATGCAATTGCATTAGAGCCATCCTTATCATCTTACACTGCCTAATGCCTGATTACCTAATAAAACAGTATGTCCTCTTTTTTATCCATGGTCTATACTTTATTTTAACACAGAAAGTAATTAAGGTGCAACACTGCAGGTAGGTTTCTGAGGATACTAACTGCATTTTGCTTACAACGCTGAAAGTTTTAAGGTAACACAATCTGCTTCAAAATAATATGTAGAGAAGTTAAAAATAGTATTTTTACCTCTTTTATATGCAAACATTTTCTCTGTAAAATCTTTTTTGTGAATGCTATGCACTAGTTTACTTATGCTTACACAATTTATTTAAGTGACTATATATCAGAAGCCTGAAAACATTTTTTAAGGAAACTGTTGACAACATAAATACTGTTCTATCTGATTAGAAAACTTGGAGAGTTTCTCATTTGATTTGCTTATGTACAACTTCCATTCAGGTCACAAAAATCTGTATCCGTATTTGTGTGTACAAAACCTTAACTTTGAAGGGAGCTGCACAGCCTTTGTTGGTTTTGTTAGACTTTTTTTATTTCTAGATGATGTGCTTTTTAATTGGTAACAGAAGAATATAATGAGTTTTGGGGCACCCAAAGACTTGCATTATATGTTCCATGAAACATTTGTGAGATGGATGAAGGAGTCTTCCCAAAGACTGGTGAACAGTGATAGGAAGACCTGCAAGACAGTATGACTAGCATATGTGACAGCTCTTAATGACAATTACCAGAAGAAGATTCCAACAAGCTTTTGCATATTGCTTACAGAACTAAAATATTTATGATTCTTGTGGGGTTTATGCTTTAAAGGCTCCATTTTGGGAGGTCCGGATTTGTAAGTGAGGAAAAAAAAAGGTCTTGAGGTCTTCATATTATAAGTCTGTAATATGTTTAATAGTCTCAGTTATTGCTATGCATTTATCTTCTTGAATTTCCAATGTACAGGTTCTCCATGCCTACTGAATGGATTAGTAAGTGGCATATCTCTGGTATGCATGCTATCTAATAGATCAAGTATTTTTAACACAGTGCCTTTAACTTAAACTGTACTCTCTGCTTGCCTGCCTTTCTGTATCAAAGAAAAATGAAACAAACCCTGAAACCTTCAGGATTCTCTGTGTACTGACTCCTGAGCTTTACCAGCATGGTCCCTCCCGCCATTCAGGAAAATAAAACCCACTTTTAAAAGAAAAATCAGCAAGCATTAAGGCAAAAACGATTTTATCGCTCCAAAATGAAAACACAGAAAGTGCAAGAAATACAGAGAAAACATGGACAGTGCCAGTGGAAAAGGTGGAAGGGAAACTAGGAGATAAGTGTAGCACTGAAAAATGGGAAAGGGTATTTTTTCAGGGTGAATCACTTCTGCCACAGCGTGCAGCTCCTGGGTGGTGTCAGGAGCTTTGAGGACCAGAGTGACACAGTAGGGGGTTGGTGATAGATTTGACAGATCAGCAGGAGCCCCCTGCTCTTCCTTGCAGCCTGTATGTAAGTGTGGTGAGTGAGTGGTACCAACTGAGAGATTTCTAAGGCTGGTCTGGGTCCAATAAATGTTTTATGGGCTGCTACCCACTGCAAGACTGGCAGGAGAGAAGGAGGAGGAGCAGCACTGTATGTCAGTTGCAGATGACGCAAAATGTACTGCACTTTCTCTAGTTACAACTACAGTCTATTCACTGCAATAAAAATATCTTTCCTCCATTTCATGAGGAATTCTACACTTGTCTGTTCTGTTCACATAATGCCTATGAAGCCCTTCTCTTCCTGAAGGAAATCCTTTCATACATCTGCTACTCTTTCACACTTTGATGAAACCTCTTAGATTCTGTAAACGTGTCCTCTTTCATCAGTATTTAGACCCTCAAGATCCCCAGACACTCAGCTGCGGTTAATGCTTGGCTTAAAATTTCAGAACTTTTTGGACGCTGAGGCTAGATGCCACCCCAGAAGGAACAGGTTCATTCCATGGTTTCATGGCTTTACAGATGAAGGGGAGAGGAAAAAGTAAAATTGCTTTTTTTTACTTATGTAAACTCTTACAATGCTTTATGGGCCTTCTCAAGCTTGGGAGACCTGGAAGATGGAAAATTCCTTCTTGGGTTTCTTCTGGTTGTGATCAAGTCATCAAAGCTTCACTCCAGTGGCCTTGCATCGTGGATCTTCTGCTACTTGGTTGTGCAGTGTGGTTTTAGTTTGAGTAGGTTCTCAACCTACCCAGTCAGGACTCTTCTGGCTTGAAATGGAAGTCAGATGCTAATTTTTTGCTGCACCTGTTTTAGTGGAGTTTATAACGTATTTTTAGTACTCCTTATGTGACTTGGTAGGGAACATGGGGCAGCAGGAAGAGAAGAGCTGAATGCAAATCTGCTGGCAATGCTAACAATTACCTTAGTGTTTCAGTAGTCAATTTTAATACTGGAAATACTTTTCTGCTCTTTGCTATGAAAGAAAAAAAAATTAAAAATCTATTTGTGAGGGCAAAGAAGAATCTGTTTTATAAGTAATATTGTTCACCAAGATGATGTCTCCAGAAATTTCGCACAACTGGAAAGGCACAATGACTTATTTGAGAAAGCAAGACAGTGAAGTTATAGCTCTACTAGGCTTTTTTCTATATCTGGAAATCTGCTGTACATGTTCTAAGGACATACCAAAAGGGTACCACTCTCTTCAGCCATGGCCACATGTATGAGGGCAGGTGTGCTTGTGCTTTGCTATCTGAAATTTGGTGTATGCTTGTACTGCAGATAATGGCTTTGAAAGAGTCTGAAGTCTTTTGAGAATCAGAGCTGTGCAAGAGCTTTGAAGGAGATGCAAACTATCTTTATACAAAAG
The DNA here is from genome assembly GCF_018139145.2 of Gymnogyps californianus. Taxonomy (NCBI): domain Eukaryota; kingdom Metazoa; phylum Chordata; class Aves; order Accipitriformes; family Cathartidae; genus Gymnogyps; species Gymnogyps californianus. Next base: position 44,786,081 of record NC_059472.1, read on the forward strand.
CATTGCTATAATATTACTGGAGGGGGCGGAAACTTACACGTTTTTTTCTGAGCCACTGCATTTTAATTCTGTTGCACTGATTTTTTGTGTAATACCTCCTAAGTTGACAGTTATGTATTTCACTGATGAATCATGCAAGACTATTTGCTTAACAAAAAGAAATATGTATACACAAGTATTTGAATTTCAAATTCACCACATCTTGTGCGGACAAACAGTAGAATGGAGTGGGAAGAATAAAAAGGTTCTGATTAGTGGAGTAATGTGGTGGGAAGACTTGACTTAAGGTAGAGGATAGGAGCATATTCTGGAGAGAAAAGGGCATTTTCAGCCATTGCTGGTGGCAATGCTGCAGCATCTCAAAGGAAAACAGGTATGAAGAGAAGTGGAACTCAGAAAAAATATTTCACGTTCTCCCATAACAGCAGTGTCAAGTAGTAGCAATAAAGCCTGCTTACATTTAGTACTTGTTAACAATTAGTGCAATTGCAAACATACGTAGGCTCTTGATGATTTTACTGAGATTTGGATTTGCATTAATATAATCTGGAAATTGATGCCATATTATTCACTTCATATAGCAAACTATTTCATCAGTTGTACTGAGCTTTTTTAAGGCTGATGGGAAAAGCATGAGACATACAGACCATGGCTGATTTCTCTTTTTACAGACACCTGAGCAAAAATATCTAAAACATAAACTGAGAATTGCTGTAACAACACACACTCCCACCCATGACACCGGAGAAGAGAAAGGCAGGTTCTTTCCAAAGCTCACAGATCAGCTTGAAACCAAGAAGATCATTTCCTCTCAAAACCAGGGATGCACCAGCGAAAGAAACATCAAACTGAATCAGTCTGGGCTTTCATGTGAAATTAAAGAATGAAGACTTGATGCTTGTTTCAGATTGATATTGGTATTGACTTTTCAATAACAAGCACATAACAGAATACAACTTCTCACATCATTTAGAAATCACCCCCGAGTTTAAACTAAAGCACGAGAGATTTGACAAGAGATGATCTGTTGCGGTAACAAAAAGAAGTACATTTTAAGGATGTACTACTTATCCCAAAATATAAGAAATAACGAGGAATAATAATAATGTGATGGAAACAAGTCTTAGAACTTTACCTTTGTGGCAGCATCAAAACAGACAAAGCCCATGCTAAAGTCGATGGTAAGTCCCATAAGATGACTCTCCAAAACACAGGCATATGTTTTGCACTGTAAAAGAAAAAACAGAGAAGGTAGTTACCACAGAACACATTTCTTCAAATTCTTTCTAGGACCAGTATTTCTGTGTCTTTATAATGTTTATATATCTCAAAATTATTATCATAACTAAGTCATTTGTGTGTAAATAGGTCAATTTATTGCCAGTGTATTTCAAATCAAATAATTTGTATCAGTGATGAAGTTTTCTAAGTATTGTAAAAAGAGGCTTTGCTTCCATTAGGGAAAAAATAAATTAGAATGAGAATTGCCTCAGTAGTTTACTAATGACAGCTGTTAAAAGGCAAGTTTCATTATTTTTTAACTCTCTTATTTGTTTTGGTAGCCGGTAACTTCCTCTAATGTTAATATATTCCTTTTAGCTTTTTAAAAGAAAATAAATGCATTTGTAAAATATCTCTTTGGTATGCTGTTTATTGTGGTTCTGTGTTGTCCTAAATCTTAGTTGAAAAGGTAGTATTTCATACCATGTAGTAATTGACGTAATCACATGAAATATCTTTTTTGCTTCAGCTAGTGGACCAACATATCTCAAAGGTTTCTATAAGAAACCTTGAAATCCTGAAAGACTTTCTCATTCTATGATTTTTTTAAATCTATGCATCTATTTATTTCCATAACATCACACTTCAATACATGCTGTGAGACACCTATTAGTGTTGTTTTCAGGATCAAAACTATTGCTGTGCCTGAAGGCTGACTTCAGGCACAAAATGACAAACTTGTATTTTTCATCACAAAATATGCAAAAAAATTAAAACATTTCCAAATCTGATGTAAGTTCTTTAAATAAACCATTCTTATTTTACAGAAATTTTACCCTCCAGATTAAATGAAATATAGTTATATTCTTCAAATGTTACTGTAGCCACTAAATATATGAAATGAGAACAAAGACTTCCATGATCTATAATGCGTCAAAGAACCAAAATATAAATTGTAAAGATGGGGACAATGGAAGTTACTAAATTATCAGTGTTACAAAAGTATGTATTATTGTTTTTGGCATTTTGATTATCAAGGATAAATCACATGCCTTTACTTATATATTCTTTGGATGGGCTCTTTGGATTCTAAACGGTCTTCCCCAAACACAAGAAGCTGAAAGGCTCATTAACAGCTTCTAAGAGTTGAAACAGACATTGTAGTGAAGGAAAACGGAAAAGTTCATAGCTATATAGATTCTTTGGTTATTTTAAATTTGACTTTCTTACACTTCAATATAGATTTCTTTTCTGGAACTGAAATATTTGAGTGAATTGCTTTCATTGATCAAATCAAGTCTCAACTACATACAAACAGTTGTTGGTTAATCTTTGTGCACACACCTTGGAGCTCTAGAATCCAGGTTTCAAACACAATGATATCCATCACTGAAGCTGAAGGACACTCCCTGTTATTTTTCAGTGGGGCACAAGGGCAGTATTTAAGCCAGTCTACAGACAAAGCATGGCCATCTATAACTCAGAAGTAAAAACAATCCATGACATGTGCCTTACAAGATCATTTTGTGTTATTGCTGAGTAACAGTAAATCATACATTACTGTGTGATCCACCAAAGGTGTCCAACAGCTATAACTGTCCATTAGTAAATGAAAGGTTTTCTACTGCTGCTGTTGAGGTGGAAAGCAGTGACTGGTCTATTCTTGTAGCTTCCAACACTGAAAGAACTTTACGTACTTCACCAAATGTATAAAATCTGAATTCATACAGTATAGAGGTGCACTTGGTCATTATAAGTATTAATGCATAAACCTCCCAAATTTTTAATTACAAAATCAATGATTCAGCTCTATGGTGTTGCAGTCATATGGTATTTCTGTTTATGTTAGCACATAAAAGTGGCTTTTTTTTGGAGCGGCTACACCATAAAACTGCAATGAATATGTAAACTTTGATCGTAAATCAGTCTTGTTAGAAAAGGAGAGCTTATTGCCTTTGGCAACATCTCATTAGTAGAAGAAAAGAGTGTAAAGTAATATATTTCACAGTGACTTACTACTTAATGAATTCACGTATGCAAAAATGTTCAGGTTTTGCATGCAAAGCAAAAAATGTACAGTTTTGTATGATTATCTTGCTAATTTCCTACAAGATGCAAACTACATTTTTATTTGTAGACCTCCAAGATATCTAGAACAGACACAGAGCCTTTACTGAGAATTAAAATTTGGCAAGGAGAGAGTATATCAGGTTTAAAATATGTACTGCCGTCTAACTCATCTGACCTCGCACCTCAACACCAGAGGTCAACCTACAATGCGCATTGCAGCACCACGCTGAGCTGGCACAGCTACCTCTGCTTAACCAAAGCACTGTGCCTGGGCTAATTAGCCTCATTGAGAAGTTAAGATTTATGAGAAACAGGACATATCAGTCTTGGTTCAGTGCTGCACTGAGAAAGCAACCTGCTTCCCAGACTGAAAGGTTTCTACAAAAGGCAGTGCACAGTTTGTGGAGAAATATCATGTAGTTCAGCTCAATGTGGTTATCGGTAGGAAGAAACTGCATTGTAAGGTGCAGACCACCAGAAGTAGCTGATTCTTTACTTATTCTTTACTTATACATAAGACCAGTCTATGCCTTTGGACTATGTATTCCATGATGTTCAAAACAATTCAGAGAAGCAAAAATGTGAGAACAACAAAAGGATCTCTGTTACAGCGAGATTTTAGTTTCTTTGGGGAAGAAATGTCCTTTGCTTTATGCATGTGTTGTATGCACTTGTACATGACTTTGGTCACAGGTCAGAGCAGGAATGTGAACTTCCTGACACTCGTTAACTCTGTTAAGATTTTTCTCATCTTTATTTTCTTTCATTTGTCTTTTAATTCAGACATCTGGAGAAAACAAAAATGCAGAAATTCTTCCCAGGAGACTTGATAATTTAAAATTTCTTATACATTTAACAAAAACTTTAAATCATTAAAAGTGACTATTAATAATATATACTGTGGATGTTTGGCTTTGGTTGCTGATTTCTCACATAGAGCTCATGAAAACCTTATCAGAACTGAAGCATCCCCCTCCCAAAAGAACCAGAAGATATTTCAGCACTCATTTCTTGTTCTCTCACTGAATATAGAATCTTCAATTGGGTTTATGAATAATTCAGCGGGTCAGGCAGGGGCTGAAGAAGACAACCCAAAGTTGTTCCTTAGATTCTACTCCCTCAATATACACAGTTTAAAATATGGAAAGAATGATACGTTGTAAACCTAGTGCAAGCTATCTCTGAAGCTAAGGGAAACCATACTTTAAGTCCAAGATTTAATTCAGACTTTCAAACTCAGATTCAACTTCAGTGGAGACAAACGTTGAAGTACTGTAACACAAAGCAGCTTACACAAGAATCCTTATATTAGGGAACAAACAACTACAATACAAACAAGAAGGACGGCAAGAAAAAAGTTCATGATGGAAGTGGTAAAAATTTTAGCATAAAGTAGCAGGAACACAAAGGGAACCTGACAATCATATATAATTGCCCATCATTATGCAAGCTATAGTAGTCTCAGATTCTTCATGTAACAATGCTGTGAGATAGTAAGGAAAAAGGATCTCCATTTCAACTAAAATTTTTTTCTTTTGATAGGTAATTATGAAAATGGATCAGCATCTCTTACTACTCTGAAGAAAACTAACTAAAGAGTAACACACCACAATGGCACCACTACAATATTGTACCACACATTACTGCTAAACTATTATCAGCTTGACTATCTCTCCTCTAATATATTTCTTTCCTAAAAAAAAACTGCTTAATTTTTATTTTAGATATACCTCTGACAGAAGCTATGAATTAGGCTTAAACAGAATTTATTAAATATCTGTAGTGAGGCATTTAAAAAATATTTTAATTTGTGATGTATTCTTTAGAATTACATCAGAATAGGGCCCTGATTAACCTCTCGTGGAGGTTAATGCCAATTTATACTCATTGAGTAACTCTGTTATTATTTGTATGATTATGGAACAGTACACAACACATTTGAATAATTTTAAATGGCAGTTTTAAACTGCAGTTATATTTTCAAAATTATATGATTTCATAGTAAGACAAACCTGCACACAGCTGGATTATCATTCATATGAAATATGAATATTCATAGGAATATGATTGCATAAAACACAATTCTAGTAAAAATGTACAGCTGATGATACCTTGATTTTGAACCTGTCACCTTTTTTTCTCACAGAGCAATGAAAGAACTTGTCGGAGACAAACTAGTCAAAACAGATTTTATCTGAATCTGCAAATTGGTGGCTGAAAGCAGTAATGGATTGCTGAAAGAAAAATGAGGAGGCCAAGACCAGTTATATTAAAAATTAATATTCTATTTTTTTTCCCAACTGAGATATAGAGAGGCAAGAAAATAAAGAAAAAAAGGTGAAATCATAAGTGTGAGTTCCACAATAATAATCTATCATGAGAAGCCTGTTTGTTCACCTTCACAAATTTGCTATAATCAATTAGTATCAGGAAATCATTACTTTTGAGTTCATAATTGCTACTCTGAACATCAGTAGAGTGAAAAGAAAGGTGGAAAGGTTAAGGTTAATCTGAGGTTAAGATTATTAAGGAAATTCTTTTTGGGAAACATGGGAGTAATTTTGAATAAATTAATTACAAAACTCGAGAGAAAAATCTAAACTAGGAATGCTACAGTATGAATCAATATTAGAGAAGAACAAATACGAAGTGGCTTCTGAAGAAAATTGCCATATATTCTTTTACTGACGGCACAGTACTGCTTCTACAAACAATGTTGCAGTCAGGTTATATGAGAAAGACAAAGCATCTCAAATATTTAGTAGCAGAGGATATATATTGTTGCAATTTTTATACAGAAAAACTACACTTACATTTTTCAGCACGACAATCAGAGTTCAAAAGGTAAGAATAGCTCCTGTAAAAGGCAGCAGAGTGCATGAACTTAAAGATAAAAGTTGAACCTTCTTCGACTCCTCCTCCAACAAAGGTAATACGCATCAAAACTGACAGCAGTGTAGTTTTTGCAAAATGGATCGTCATTAGTATATACCAATTCAGTTCATCTGCATGTGTTGGTTTATAGGTCAGAAGAGGGCTACTATATAACTAACAATTTGTCTAAATAAAAAACTGTCAGTGCTTGCATTCCCAGGAGGACGCAGAAAACGAGTGCAGGGAAAGTGAGCATTAGCTAATACTTGCACAGGCTAATATGCTAATATGACTTTTGTAGGCGTGTATACAGAATAACTCGTGGCAACATCAACTAAGGCTGTTCCAACCACATGTATTTTTTATGATTAGAACATCCATATAACAACTAGGATTAGGTGAATTATAATTGTGGGGGGTATTTTGTTTCTCCTATTTTAAATCAAAAAAACATGACTTTTTAGTCATGTGAGTAAAACAGAGCTGTCTTTAAACACTCTGATATGTAATTTTGCTATAAAAATTCGCTAGTAATCTGTACCTCAATGTCAGCCATCTCTGCTCTGTCATCTGACAATTGAGTAAATACACAAGAAACAAGAAATGTGTGAAAAAAGAATAATGTATATGAGGTACAATTTTGTTCTCGTTTGCATCCAGTAAGTACTTCTCACTCAGTGTACTCTCATTCCTGATTATTACAAGGACAATTTAATTCCTGCAAGGTTCTCTTGTGTTATCCAATATCAAATAAAGTAGCATGTAAGACAGTATGTAAGAATATCTAAACAGCTGTTTATGTCCCTGATTTATAGATTGTTTTATTCTTCTGTCCATGAACTTTAGTTAACAAATATGTATCACCTAGTCGTAATAACTCAAAGATTGTATTTGAGGTGATCTCTTCTGAATGTTAGATTGCAAGCTGTTTGGGAACACCAAAAGGGTTTTTATGCAATGACATACATAGAACAATAATAATGTGAGAGCTGCAGGAGATCAGAGAATTTCTTAAATTGCATCATTATTTCATATAGACCTAATTTGTTAATGTACCAAAAGGTAATCATCAAGGCAGTTGTTCTCACCTGTATCCGTTCAACTTCTAAAAAAGTTGCTGTTTGGAAGGCTTTTTCCCATACTGTTAGGTCAGACTCTAGTTCCACAGAAAAGTAAAGATCTTCTCCAGATTCAGACTGGACACTGAAGCAATGTTTCCGTCGGTCCAGGAGATCACTGTCCTGATGAAAACCTGAAGTTATATAATCTGGCATACATCAATTAATATTTTTAATTGCAAACATCTATTGCCTCAAACCTAGCATTTTTAAATGGCATTTTTAATGATCTAACACTGTAGTAACTACTGAGAGCTGAGGGACTGAAAATTAGGGGTTTGGTCTAAACATTGACATTTCAATGAATTTTAAACAGAACACCTATATTCAAAACGGTACAGAACAACATAGCATATCTGGCATAACTTCCAATATTTTAACAAATCACTTCTCAAAAATGTTATCAGCTATACACTTTTAAATTAGATAGATACGTTCTATAAAAGGTGTCCACTTCCTATTCACGTGAGAGGAACACAAATATCAGCTTCTCTGACCTGTTTGACTCACCCACCCTACTCTAGAAGGCTGGCCAAAGGAAGTAAGAGATTTATTTAAGCAGTATGAAAAGTCCATCTGTCCTATTTTCCCTATAGAGGCTAGACAAAACAAGTTCATATTTCAGGTGGCTTACAAAATCCAACATAAAAATTGTCTATAGCTGCATACTGCCAGTAGAGACTATAGTGGCTGCCAGTGGTTAGGTTGCTGGCTTTGGACCTGGAGGAGGAAGTTACTTTTGGCTTTACTTTCAACACAACACCACACAATGGATATCAGGTTGTAAATATATAATATTTAATGATTGCTAGCATTTGTAATTGGCACTAAATCAAAGAATAACCAAGTTAATCAGGAAATCCATCACTAAAATGTTTTTCAATTTATTTATTTTTTTTTAATACGGGATGCTTTATGCTAAAATTCTGGCATGCAATTTGTCCTTGTGAAAAATACACTTGCAGAAACAGTTTTAATTAATTTTGTCCCTATTACGGCAAAGCAGCTGTCACAAGCCACAAGCTCACCAGCAGCCCTTGCAAATACACCTGGAAATTTGGGTATATGGAGCTTGGGTGCAATTTCTACAATGCTACCCCATAGCAGAGGGCACAGTTGAGATCAGTAAAGGAGAGTCACAGGACAGTATTGCCTTCTGGTTATACACAACTCGAATAGACCAAGGGCACCATAACCAGCTGACACAAGCTGGAAGAGCACCTTACATTGTTCAAGCCAGCTCTCTCTGGAGCAGAGAACCAGGAACCTAAAGCTGACCGAGAATGGAAATATATAAAACAGGAATCTGTATGAAACTACTACTCTCAGGCAGATAAGTAGGTAATGGTAAAGTAAGCACAATTTTCCTCTTTCTTTTCATTCAGTAGACATGTGACAGACCTGCTCAAGAAAGCCAGTACAGCATGCATTCAAGAATGCTCCTGGTTCAAAACTGCTTTACAGTTTCCAGAAGAATCAGCTATGAAGGCAACACACCCTCTCTTTGCAATCACCATGACAAAACCGAGTTGCTCAGATTTTAAAATGAGCAGTCACTGTGGAACAATCTCTTTCCTTACTTCCATCAAGTCCTAAGCTTAGTAGCCTAATAGCATTGTCATGGATGGAAAAATCAGAGTGAACATAGGCTGTTAGATCTTAAAAACAGCATTTCCAAAAAAATTAGTATTGTCACAGATTTTTTTTCTAAGTGTTCAGAGGGCTGTGTAGTTGAACTAGCTAGATGTAGCTAAATAATAGCCTATGTCCTATGACAAATGCTTTTGTCTCTTTTTTCTTTTTTTTTTTTCTTTCCACTCAGGCCCCTCTGCTAAAACTAAAGTGCCAATTCTGCTCACAGTATGTTTTGACCAGCATTCAAAAAGGAGGTCATAATGTCTAGGCTGCTGTTAATGACACCTATGCTCTACTGCACGCTCAGCCTCAAAGCACACAGAGCAGCAGCAGCACGGTGATGAATGTTTAATCTTGTGGATGTGTGCAGCAACATAAAACATGTCATCTAGCACCTGACTATACAAATCCCATCAATAGGAACTGGATGAGTAAAAGCACTGGCTGACCCTCACTCCTCCAGGGAAGAAAAGCTACTTTGTATAGTATGACAGCACTTCTTGCCTAACAGGTCTTAAGCGGGGTCTTAAACTCATTACGCTCCCAGAGCTACACCTGATTGAATGGGCTTGTTGGTCCATAACCAAATGGACCTATTCAGCATGGAGTCTGACAAAACTCATGTGTAAGGTACATATCTTTCCCAGGGAAGGTTTTAGTTCTTCATAGCTACAACCTCAGAAAAAACTACAAATATTTTGAACTCATCTTCACCTATTCTTCACAACAGTCAGTAGAAAACAATTAATTATTACTAGTGCAAACTCTTAACCCTTATTTGAAACAAGACTATGGCACTATGTGGGATCACAGGAATCACTGTCATTAAAGCAATTGAAGTAATAGCCCCTGTTTTTAAATGGGAGGAAGTTTAGTGCAGTGCTCGGTTCCAGAATGCATATCTGTATTTAGTTGGGCACAGTTAAGGTTTGATGCTTTTAAATTACATTGTTAGACTCTCCCACTCTTACAGGCTTTTTTCCTATTGAGAAGAGTATGCTGGCTATGAAAAAGGGATGAGGTCTAGCGTAGACTGTGAAAAATGAAATGTTAAAAGTTTTACTGAGATTGATCTCTGTTAAAATGTGTTTGAAAAATACAAAAGTCTCAGAAAAGTCTTTGAAGTGATTTAATAAAAGCTTGTGTATTTTATTATCAACTTAGCTAGCAATAATCGTACTAGATTTTACTAAGCATTACATCAAACCTAGAGGATGAAAAGAGAAAGAAGAGCTAAATGGGATCTACAATATTAATCCATGTTTTTGCTATTTGTATATGAAAATGAGAACATTCTTTGATTTAGAAAAGATCTAATCAATACTAGGTAGCATTTCCCCTCAGTGGTTTATATATAAAAAATTTAGAATTTCAACTACTACATCATATTGTGACAAACAACACACCCAATGTACCCATTTATTATTGGAATTCACATTTTGTGAAGTTCTTATTTGGAATGAAAAAAAATTCAACATTTCCACAGAAACAATAATTTTCCACAGAATAATAATTTCATTTTTTGACTAGTTCTAATGTATGTACTTGTGATTTTGATATCAATGTCTATGGTTGAGTACATGGCAAGAAAAGTTCAAGTCAAATATATTTAAATGTTGTACTTTAGTTTTAAAAAAAATGCTGATGTACATATGAGGTATTCCTTTCCTTCTTAGTGGTATTTCATTCTACCTGTAAAAATAATTTGGTGCAAGGCTCCCTTTAGTACTGCTTCTGCTCCTTTTTGCTGCAAGATCTTTCTTTAGTTTTTCATTTGTTCTCAGGCATTTAAAAAGTTAAATCTGTATTCCAAATTTCTAGATCTAACCATGTTGCCATTTGTACAATGGATAACTGCAGGAAACAATATGTAGGCAAAGCTAAAAGATAGCTATCCAAATGTCCTTGTAAAGGTTGGAATTTAAAGCAAAATTTTTTCTTAGGAATCCAACTGAGAATTGTCCAAAAGTCTCTGCAAATTTAAAATAAACTTGTCAGGAGTCTCAAAAACCGGTCTGGATTAAGCAGGAATCTTCATTAATTAACTTTTACCAAATGGTTATTTCAGCTAAAATATAAAATGTCATTCTACCCATTTAAGAATCTGCTATGACCCTGTATTTTTACAATTACTTACTAGTCAATGACAGACATGAGACAATTTGATGTTCATTTTTTAAGAACTCTTTCATACCATTAATGATTAGCTGTACCATTTGCCCCTGATGTTCTCAATGTGAATTAATAAAGATTCTCTGAAGAGGAACAGTCACAAAACTTGTAGCAGTATGCTAATTCCCTACGGGAAGGAAAGTAGTCCTGCTGAAGGATGGGCTGTGAGGGAAGTCCTTGGCTCACACCCAGCTTCAGGGTAATCCAGCATCTCTGCTGACAGGATGGTATGACTCCTGCTTGCCTAATTAATAATGATGTCCATGTTAAGTGAGAGTAATAAATTTGTCTAAGGGAACCAAGCATGGCTCATTAGGCAGGTCCTTTCAAATTAAGGCAGAATGCTTCTTTATCACTAAGTAGTGACATCGCCTTCTCTTCTGCAGAGGTAATCTTTTCTCTTTTGAAAGACTGCCCTCTCCAGAAGCAGTACTGCTCCTTTTCGATTACTTGTGTTTTTTCATTTTATGTATGATGAATGCATTAAATACCCATGTTTTGGCTATTATTTAAATCCGCTAAGATGCAAGAGACCCTCAACTTTTACTATGGTCAGTGACAGTTGAGTCTTCTATTCTACAAAGGTCTGTGCAATAGAAAAAAAAGCTAGGTCTACCAGTTTCATGCTCATGGCATGATTTTTACCCAGGTAATTTGGCAATGGAACAGTAAATATTAGTGACACTGGCGAGCAGTTTTTGACATGAACAACAATTCATGTAAGATGTTCAAAACCATCCTAATCAGTTGTATACCTAAACAGACAAAACAGACCTTGACTTTTGAGATAATTTTATTTCAGCTGTTAAAATGAGGTAAATATTCATGCTTGTGTTATTAATTATAATAATTCTTAATAATACACAGATGAGAAAACAAACAAAACCTGTTTTCTTTGTTGATTACACAGTCCTGCAAAAAGAAATCTGTCCTATCATAACCAAGATTCAAACCTAGCACCTAAATTCTCTGAAGATAAAAAGCATTCTCCCATCAATTCAAGAGTGCAATAACTCCAAGGCAACTGTAAAAACTAATTACATCATGACTTTACACTTGCTGGCATCAGTGCCCTGATTATTTTACTGTTTGTGTCTCCTTTCACTTATAAACTCCATCTACATAAACATACATCCTTCTTTTGAAGGGATTCTAATGATCTACCACTTTATCTGAAACTTTGGGTACACTTTTCTTGAGCATCACTGTTAGTTGCTATGGAAATGGTTCTAATAGCATTTACAGGCAGCAGGGAACAGACCCACTCCAGAGTGAAAAAAAGATACTGCTTCTCCAACATATCCTCATTAATCAAGTAATAAATAAAAAACAATCCAGGCAGGCATGCACGTGTTTGTACATCTCTCATCTTATTTGGACACTTCTGAATTTTGATGTTAAAAAATGTAAGAAAAATGTTGAAATTGCATGTATTTATATAAACCAGCATATTATTATATATATTTAAATAAACACAGAATGACAGCTAAACTAAAACTGGACAGAATATTTTTTAATGTCCAAATTTTATGAAAATACATTTTCTCAAGTGGAAAAATAATTATAATTACAGGATAAATTTTAGTTTCAATTAAATTTCCATTAGACAGATTTGTCTGATTGCTTGAGGAAACAGAAATGTTCACTCCCTGTAACCTATTAGGTACAGCAGTAAGCTCGAATTTCTTTCCTATTCTGCCTGAATAGGAAAATTAATTTCCTATTCTGCGTGATTAAAAGATGATGCAATCTCAAGGACCCTCATCTGAATCAGAGCAAGAGTCTGAACACAGGTTTCTCCTGGGCCAGTGCCATAATTGTGCCTATTTCTTAATGACCTCCACTCAGAAATGTGTTTATTTTAATGCCGTATGAGGAAAATTTTCAAAGTTTTCATAAAACAGACTAATGTTTTGGGGAAAGAAATTATTCTAATACTTTCCAGAGAAGCATTGGTGGTTATTTTCTGCTAAAGAGAAATCAGAGACTAACGTAATTACAAACAGAGATTAAAAAATGTGTTGATCATCTCTTTGGAGAGTTATTAAGGTTTTGTACCTCTCCAAATTTTGAGGCATTATTTGCTGGAAATTTTAAGAACAGATCCCAGAACAGTAAACATAATGATAATAGATAGCAATGCTAAAGAGTGATCCTATCTTTTTATTCTGAGCCCTTGTTTACAACTTTCTCAAATTTAAATAATTGTAGCTGGGTTTTTTTTCCGTATTAGTTGCCTACCTGAGGATATTTTTTATTTTCACGTTATAGTTAAAACAGCTGAATCTTTTCTGTGAAATAAATGAGGAAAGGGAATGAAATTGGTTTGTCCATGTTAAAAACAAAGAAACAAGTAGACAAGCAGAACCACCTCCTGAAACTGCTTTTTGGGTTGCTCTGGGGCCTCTGTTCTTTGGAACGGCAACTACTGCTTCGGGGGGAGGAGAGGAAACTTTTGCTACCCTTGAAAAAAAATACAAATTAAGATCTACTGAAAAATTTAGATGTTCTGGGCAAAATTTGGCTGTTACTGTTTTGGAGATTTCATTCTGAACATCCTCCATCCCCATGGTGTATAGGAAGAGAAGAACCTTCCCTACTTTTCCCAGCTGTTAGGAGATGTTATGCTACTAGCCATGGGAAATGAGAACAGGATACACTATTTCTCCTTCAAGAGGCTATGTACCTCTTCAAGAAGAGAAAAAAGCACCCGACTCAAAAACAGAAATGGACAGAGAAATTATGTGGAAGAAGAGTCCTTATAATTCTCACATGGTGAAATTTTTGTGGGTTTTTTGGCTTTTTTTTCAACTTTAGATGCATTTGTTTTAAAGGTAGGAAAAGGCCTTTTAAAGGTCTTCCTCATGAAGGACACAAATAATGGAAGGATAAGAATTAAATCTGATTAAATAAAAGGCTGGAAAATTACTGGATTATTCATTATAATAAAAGCATTACTTACATGACTGCATACTCTTTTTCTTTTTTTTTTTTTTTCCCCAACAGAATTCCTTGCTCAAATAGCTTGTCAATACATTATGGCAGGCTGAGAATAGATTAGGGTAGCATAGTGAAAGCATGTGTGTTAGATATCAATATGTCAGCAAATTTGTATCAGCAAATGTGTAAAAAATGATATTTTACGTGTACTTGCTAATAGTGCTCTGAAAAAAATTCGAAAGTGCCTATGGAAAAGAAGATCCTATCATCAAACAACAAGATAAAAATTTGTTAGGAAATTAATATTTCTGTTTTCAGTGACGGCTCTGGCTGTTGAGAGTAAGTAATACATAGACCTCCACTGTGAAGAGAATGTGCCAAAGGAAATTTTGAATAGTTGACGCTGAGACAGGAACAATTTATTTCATATAAGGAATGGAACAGATCCAGTGAAAAAATACAGTGTGACCACTGTTGCATGAAAGCCTGTAGTCCTAAATTCTTTATGCAATAAAACAGCAAAATCTTATGCTAAATTTAATTATTGCAATAGTCAGAAAGAAAGACAGGAAAAAACCTCAAATAATTAAAGAATGTGACCAGATAATAAGAGAAAATTGATAAATTAGAGAAAAATGCTACACAAAAATCTACCAAAATTGATGCATCAGAACATATTAGTGGATAAAATACTGACAATCATGCATCACTCCAATCTTGAGGAATGATGATTAGACTAAGTCAATGAAAGGAAACCTTCTGAAACTTTGGATAAATCTTGAACATCTGGGATGTAAGACATATACTTGTCTTTCCTGAGTATTCTCATTCAGTATGTCTATTTCACACTTTATTTCTGTTCTTTTTCATCATTCTTTTTGCCTTATGTTAAAAGTTGAATTTGGCTTTGCCTTTCAAGGATGTTGCAACACCACTGTCGGTTTCATAACTAGACAGGCAGCAAAAAGCAATTTCTTAAAGAAGAAAAAGCTGATGCCTTTAACCAACAGAGAGGTTGCAGGAGTCATTTAAACATACATTTTCTGTATCTGTTTTTCTTTTCCTCTGTGTGCTTATCTTGTTATTTCTTCCAGGAAGCAGGATCAGACTCTGAGATTGGCAGCCCCAGCCCAACACAACTGACTCATTTTTTCCCCAAAAGGTGACAGTTTATATTATCCTAATATTGCATAAAAAATGTCAAAAAAAGTTTTTTTCTTTAAAATACAAAAGAAACCTCTTTAAAGTTAAACAGAAAAAGCCTTACTTAACTTTACATTTAATATATTGTTTGTCCTTCTTTTTCTGAATCAAATAAAAAGTTAACAAGCCTTTATACAGTGGCAGTTGTCATGCATCTATAACACTGCCTCTTTGCTTTAAAAAAAGACTCTTACATGGTGCTGTACAGTTACAGGAACATCAACTTCTTTAACACACAGGGCCCATTAGATTTATCCAAATTAACACACCACAGATTAGGGATTGTATCACTATGTACATGTTGAAAAGAAATGAACTGACATCACATACAGACTCACAGAAAATACGGATGATCGGGCCAGAGGTGTGGTCATCTACTGCATATCTCTATGTGAGGCAGGAGCAGCTACACACCAGCTTATGCTTATAAGGATCCAGTGATGGAAATGCAACGGCCTTGTCAGGAGCTCTATTTCAGTACTGAATGATACTAGCACCTGAGAAGTTTTTCTTTACTGTATAACTGAAGCCAACTTAATGATGGTCTTAATGTCAGTGGACTTGGAGATCATTTATGACTTTCACTATTTTTCTTCGCTTATAAGGCAACTGTAATTCTAGTTAGAGTGGGAACAGATCCTCTTTTCTTCGGAAACATTAAATACTCCTAAATTTAGACCAGGAGGCAAACCAAAGACTGAAAATTACTTCAACTGTTTAGAGCTGAAACACTCAACAGTTTAGCACTTTTTCAAAGAACTGGAACCTGGCTAAACCCTGGCTGAAAATCTAATTTTCCCTGGATGCAGCATTAACCTATTCATAAAATGGATTCATTACTTATGCCTCCTAAGCAGTTTTGAGTACGTGTGAAGTACTTTAGTGGAATCACATCAGGATGCAAGTCTCAGCCATTGAGCAAACTATGTTAATGACAGACCTCAAAATACGTTCTGTACCTTCACTTTATATGTTTATGTGTCTATTGGCATTAATTTTAAAATTTATCTGAATATATAAACATTTTCTGTAGCTTCCCATGCTTTCTGTATCATCCTTTTCCCATACTTGACTTACTTATTGGAAATGAAGAACAAAATTTAAGTGGGAAAATCAACATAACTGCATTTGAGGATTTGACACACACTAACAGCTAAATAAGGAAGTAAACACAAGTATTCTGAGACACCAAGCTGGTCCTGATTAAGATAGTAAGAAAATTATAGCTGCACTGATGTGAATGATGCCAGCTATAAACATCAATGATTCACCGTCCTTACATATTGCTGGCATAGACTGCCTTTCACAATTATCCTCACATTTCATTTCAGAGCTGATTTGACACCTGAATATGATTCCTGTTTTATGCTGAATAAAGTATGCTTTTTATTGTAAATCTCCAAATATTTTTGCATGACACATTGAAGATAGAAGGCAGGTGACTGAACTATAGAAAGCATTTTCTCAATTAAAAGGAGATGCTTGGATGAAGCTGAAGAACATTAGTAACTCAAGCAAACAAGGCAAACTTGCTTGCAGAGAAGTGCAATCTTTTATATTATTCTTCATAATTTACGTGAAAAATTTAACAAACTTTTTTCTACCCCCATATGGAAAAATCGCTTAAATATTTAAGTTATTTACAATTTATCAAAGATACTTAAATCTTGTTAAATTATACACACTTACACATGCATGCACATGCATACTCACTCAAAACACACATGTTAAAACTGCATATCAAAAATACAAGAGGTACCAAAAAGACATATACAGTTCAACCAGCTTTGAAGTACTGAACAGGACAAGGCCATCTGCCCATTTCTGAAGCTAGTGATATAAGTACCTGCTTTTCTGGAGTATTGAAGATTTGACCAATCCTAGCATTGGATTTAGTTGGCTGTTAATGGGGCTTTACCCCTCAAAACAGGGGACAGGGTGAAACAAGCTTCTTCCAGAATAAATCATAAATATTTATTCATAGCAAATTCTACCACCAGTTTTGTTGAAAGTTACTCATAGGTACATTTTAATGTCAGAAGTGGTATCATTAGATTAGCTTGACTTGGATCACGGATTTTCATCCACATGCTAGTGTTACTGTCCCACTAGCATTAGTTTGAATAAAACTGGTGGTAAAAGAAGAAAGTTGTTTAAAAGCTATCAACTTCTCTTACCAGTACCTTCCACCAATTAATCATCAGAACTTTTACAGTTTCTAACTTCTTCCCAATTTGAACTTGCCTGACTTTGATTTCTACTCACTCTTTCTTTTTACCTGTTTCTTTTTAGGGTTAAAGAGTTCTTCAGTGCCTTGTATTTTCTCTCTGTTAAAGTACTTCCACCCCATAATCAACAGACCTATTGAGTTTTTAATAAAATACTTCATATGCTTATCAATTTATGTATTTGTCACCCCAGGTCTTAAGTTATTTGCATCTCCATAAATGTTCCTGTTACATCAAACATAGCCCACTGCTGTTTGCCATTATTTCACAATGAATAATTTAATCCAATATAATTAAAATGTGATTTTTGTACTTAGCCTGCTTTACCTACTTTGTGTGTCAAAAATTATTATTTCAACCCAAAAATCTTGACAATGAAGAGCTTTATACTTACAAGATAGGTATTTTTACATGGTATTTTGAAAACTTTCTACAGAACCTTTTTTTATGATCCACTATTGTTTTGGTAGTATACGAATGTGATTGTTAGGGTTTGGGGTTTTTTTATACTTTTTTACTATCTAAAGTAGTAAATACTGAATTAGGGGATCAATGCTCCTTTGCTGAATTTATGTCAATAAAACTGTTTTTCACACAGTCAAAAGAGAGCTTTTTAAAATCTACTTTTATGCTTCAAATTTTAATGGTCTTCCTGATTATTTAGAAGGTCTTAATCACGGTAAGAATAGTGACTTATTGCCTTGCTTAGGGCAAGTCTCCTCCTCTTTCTTTTCCTTTTAATCTGATGGAAAAACAAACAAGAAAAAAAAGAATACAGTAACAACAAAATAGTGATTTACTAGAGGACTATTAGAAATGTGAATCCACTAGTTATAAATCACATAATAATCTCTGACATCTCTGATTAAGATGCAGAAGATCCTGCCTTTTAGGTGCTTGAGGCTGAGAGAACCGCAAAATTGAAAACGGTGTCCCAGTTTCTTATATCATTCATGAGAAGAGTCAGAGCCTTTGGAATGGATGCTAAAAGAGCAAGCACACTCCACACATGCAGGCAACTATGAAGAAAACATTGACCATGGTGGCAGATGAGTTCTGAGTTTTATTTAACATGTTTGGACTATATTCCCTTCCTGACAATTAAATCAGTGAAGTCCTCTGCTGGGTGTAGACATTAAGTGTTTTAATATTTTCACTGTCACCAGAAGTGGTAGTATTCTCTCATACTGAAACACTGAAATATTAATGTGTATTCAGTAGGATCTGGTAGTTCATATTCTCCACTGTAGCACTTCTGTCATGAAGAGAACTTAGAGAAGTCTCTCTGAGGAAAATTACAATTCTATTTAAAAAGACAAACTTAAGGTAGTAAGTCTCTCTAATCAAAACTGCTCTTGTGAAGTTCATCAGAATTTTAGTCAGAATTAAAGAATGGAAGAAGGAGAAAAAATGCTTTCAGACAGATTTAGTAAAGTCCTGTCCTTGTGGCATGAGGGACAGTTATTGAAGTTGCCCGTATACAGCAGGAGAAAATACCATCATGCTTGGGTGAAAGTTGCATCCTAGTTTCTAATGATTATAAGTCTAAATATGGAAAAAGGTTTTGAAACTTCTCATTCCAATCTAAGCAAGCCATGTAATGCAGATACATTTTGATTAGTAAGTGTTGTGATAACATTTAGTAATTCACTTTGACAAAGAAGACATGACCCAAGACCCACGTTCTTTCTAGCTCTACAGAGGTGTTGTGGCAGTCCTGACCAACACACTCAGTCCTGCACACAGATGATAAATCTTCTGCTCCTTCTCAGGACACCCAACAGCCTGATCAATATAGAAGGAAATATGCTTTGGAAACATTAATTCTAAAGGACTACTTCTCACTCCTGGGCAAGTTCGTACGAAGGTTAGCACAGACCACTTGCAAGTCCTTCTACTTAACGTGAAAATTAGCCACAGCAGCTGTATCTATACTAACAAATTAAGCATGTGTGGGACTGTTGACACTATATCCAGCTGGCAAGAACTAGACCACATCCATACTATGAAACTCTTTATCCCCCTAAAACAGGGTGCTCACATGCAACAGTTCATTACAAATGCTCCTTTGCCCATGATAACTCTCAAGCTATGCCAGGAATTGTTTGGGAGAGTGCTAGATGGTCCATTTGGCCCAAAATCCATGGTAGTGATCATTCTAAAATAAGTTAACAATATAGATGATGGCGTTCCACTGTCTGGGAATGTTCTATGATATTTACTCCTAGTGAAGCGTAGACTGAACAATCTGAGTTTAGCTGAGATTATGGAACTAAATCCACTTAAGAGACACTGAATGATGATATTGTCCTGCAAACAGGCATTACTATCTTCCTGGATTTATCTCGGCCCAATGACATGTGATTGTCTCTTCTGAAGTAGAAACACAGAATAATTCTATCTATCTTCTCAATTTTCCTGGAAAGAATGACAAGAACTCAGTCTCTGCTATGGAAGAACAGAAAGTGCAGGAGAGGGAACACTCTGCAGTAGAAGAGCCCAGGTTTCTTTTCTTCATTTTTTCATTAGGTTTCCTGAGCTATCATGTTATCTATCAATCTCTGAGAATATAATCGCTTCAAACCCTCTTAGCCTGCCCTTTTGCCTTTCAACTCATTCACCAAGGAAAACAAATTTATAATGAAAGTAGCATGTGAGGTACTATAGAAGGGAAGAAGTTTGAAGGCTATCACAAAGCACCAGAGTAACTTTTTTTAAGTTGCCTCTGATTCAGTAACATCCATGGGGCTTGCAAAAATGTGTCTAGAAACATGCACTGCTAAAATGGAGACATATATGATGCTGACATAAAAGCTGAACAAAACCTTGACTCTCTACAGAGGTTCAATGTAGTAGTAGTAATGGCAAGCTGTTTTTCTTGGTTTTACTTGCTTTTATATTTAGTGAAACCATGGTTAAGTCCTATCGTACCTGCTGCAGAAAACTAGAATATAGTGAAGATTAATACTCCGATGTCAGAAGCTGTAATTTCATTGCAATGATTTTTCTACTTCCATTTTTTATTATTTACAGGTTTTAGTCAGCTAAAGAACCCATTTGAAACATTTCAACACTTCATAAGCTTGACCATGTTTACAGACAATAAAGGAATAACTGAATATGAATAATGTGATAAACAAACACATAAATGATATTCCTATATCACTTAAACTGGAATTGCCTCTCTGCTGGGATGTCCTCTGTTAATACAGACTGAGAATGGAGGATCTACACCTCTTCCTAGACAGTTTGGAGAGCTGGATGATAAGAAAAAACCAGCATCTTTGCACTCTTTTCTGAGTTGCCACACAACAGTGCCAGGAAGGCATTGGTTTAGGTTTTACTACTTTGTGGACTGACTCCTCGGCTGTAACTAACTTCTGCTACACGGCTGAAAAGAGAAAAAAATCCCTGCATTGGTATACAAGAACAGAGGATAAAGGAGAAGGGGAAAAAAGAAAAATCGCTAAAAATGAGTCAATGAGAAGTGTATCAACAAAGGAAAATGGTAGAAGAAATGAAAAGAAGGACCTTTAAATTACAGAAAACTATATGGCATAGATTCCGTACATTTCTATTCAAACAGTATAATAAAATCTTTGGATAAGACACATGGAAGAGTCCTCCTGGCTCCAACAGGCTTACTTCTCAGAGAAAAGCTATCATGGTGCTTACTGTTTTCCAGGCTCAAGGCCTGAAGTAATCAGAGGTTACTGGGAAAAAAAATAAATGTGCATGCCACAAGTGAGATTTTTCATCTCTCTCAAAGCCTGACTGTGCTCTAGGAGCATTGTTCTTACACCCTCAGTGCAATGTCCTCACAGAGTGACTAACTTTTCCTGTTAATTCTCTCCCTATGTGGCCACTACTAAAGAGTCAATGTTTGCATACACTTGGTAGTTAAAGGACATACCACAGCGACGGGATGTGTTGCATTTGGGATGTTCTACTCCTTGATGAAGACTCCAGACCTCACAGCCAACATAGCAGTAAAACAACTCCTTTCACTTTTCTGTTCCGTATTGCTAGCAGAGAGGTTTTTTCCAGAGGAAAAATTTGGTTTCTTATTTTTGAAGTCTCTGATGTAAAAAATTTCTGAATTTTATGGAGCTGTTCCATCTGTAATCTGCCTCCCTAAGGAAAGTATAGTGAACCTATGTGACCTACAAAAACTAGGAAATGTACCATGTATGTCAGTATAAGGTCTTCCCAATGGGAAATACTTTTTTAAAATATGGTTTTTCATACTTCTTTTTGATACTAGTCTATCTTTGCCTAGATGAAACTCCAGAAAAGACCAAATTACCCTTTACATAATTTTGACCCAAAAAACCCAAAAGCAACATACACAGGAAAGCACTTCAGATGAATGGAGAGACAATTTTTTTTCATCTCTTTTTCATCTCCTTTTCCTCTTCTCATGTTTTAGATTGAGAAATGCTGAGCATCTGGAAAACTGCTTTTCACTATTTTTAAAACAGAGAGACGACCATATATATTAATTCTGAATGAATTCAGAATTAAAAATTAAATACAATGTACAAAAATGGCCCTATTCAATTTGCTACTCAGAGCTTTAACTTTCCAAACATATTTCATTATCTCTTCCCATTTATTACAGTTAAGGCAAACTGAAGAAATTGGAAAAAATAAGACAAAAGTTTTCAGAATGGTATTGCATATTTTAAGGACTCTGCTCTCAGTCTTAGTGAAATTTTACATTGCAGCCACTGTTAGTTGCATCAACATATTTGAAAGCAACCAAATTGATTGCTATTTCTTTAGCTCCTCAGTTAGAAAAAGAAATGTTATACTGGCTAAATGTGACATGAAAGTAAAGCTATAAAACCCACACAGCATTATGGAGAAATAAAACAGTTTCCTAGCCAAAATCAGTTTATTTCTTTCCAATTTTGCCATGCCTTCTAGTTTGGCTCTGTGCCTACTGACACCAGGACTTCTGATATTGACTTCAAAGGGAAAAAAAAAATTATCTCTTTCTGCAAGGAGGTCACATGCAGTTTCCAGTTGCAGTGTTATGCTCTGGCTTGTCAACTGGTCTGACAAAGTGGTAATTTATTTTATACTTTCTCATCATACCTTGAGAATTTTGCACATTATCTCATAAACTGAAAATGTTTTCTCAGCTCGTGTCCAATCCCAGGTTGTGACCTTGGAAAAAAACAAACAAACAAACAAACAAACAAACAAAACAAACAGGAAAAGGAAGTAAGTTATTTTGTCTATATCAAGAATTAAGTTTATTTAAAAAAATAAAAATCTATCGCTAAACCATTTACATCCAGTATGATGTACACAGAAAGACCAAGCACTGCCTCAGAGCACTAACTACCAGGGACCAGACTGTTCCATCCAGGCAGTGCTTAGGAGACTTCCTGCCTGTCTCCTTGTGCTTACGACACAGTGCCTTTGCATGCAGGCTGCTCTGTGCTGAATGATGAGGCTTCCCCTGGGAACTGGTGGGGGTTGCAGTGAGATCCTGAGAGGATGCAGCCCTCGAATTCCTCTCATAGAGCCTTGACTATAAGAAGGCATCTTTCTCACCGCTTCTCTCCTTGTAACTGCATGCCACAATTTGCTCCCAGTCACCCACATTGTTTGCAAATCCATAAAACCAAAGTCTCCAACCTTGCAACGTCCCAGACACTGACCCCACATGCCTTGAAATCCTGGGGAAAAAACTAACAGGAAACAACAGAGGCAAATATACAGTTTCTTTTTTTCTTACCAAGATTAATCTACTCCTAAATTCTAACAAACTAAGATTTGAAGAATAGTCTATTTCTCCTCTTTGTCTTAGGATCTGACAATTGTTTTTAACAGTATTAATTTTAAGCAATTATTTTACACAAAAAATTGCATAGATAAAAGAGTTCAATAAAATCATGCAAGGGTAAGGGTTAAGACTTAAATAAGACAGAAAGGGATAGAGTCAAGGCGATATCACAGCAATCTACAAATAACTTTCCAAGGAAACTGCGAGAAGGAAAGAGGAGAATTATTCACAGTCTCCAAAGACAGAACACACAAAATAGAATGAAAATTGAGGCTATATATGAAAAAAAATAATCTTAGTGGTAAGAAGTTTTGAACAGTGGCCTAGCTCCAAAGGAAGACAGTTGTATCATTACAGCTGTTAGACAAGATGAAGAGGCTGATGAAGACAGAAGTTTATTTGGTTTTCAAGATTCAAGAATAGAAAGTTCTTTGAAAAATGTATCATAAAATGGTACCCACAGCATATGAAGAAAATATTATATGAGACCAATTTATCTTTTATCTAAAGAGAAAACAATCATTAATAGACACAACATGGCTGAGAAGCATCTATCGGTTTGAATGCCTTGGTATAAAACTGTCTTGATCAAAATTATTTTGGTTGTGTAAGAAAATTCTATCCCTAACTAATTTTTAGTTACAAACACTATTGTAATTGAAACTGTTTTGAGGAAATCACAGTCAGGAATGAAAAGTTCAAAAATACAGTGTTATAGTTCCTCTTGTATTAGAATTTTATTTATTTGCAGTCATCCTCAAACTCAGTATTCACTGTCTTATTGAAGTATGGGTATTAAACCAGATTTCTAAGGAAGGGAATGACTAAATACTGAGAGTCAACAAATTGTTTGATATAGAATAAGGAAGTAAAGAAATATTGGAAATATACAATCTTTATGCCTGAGTTTTAAGAAGCTATTCAGAGATATAATGAACAACATGTAAAATGCTTTTGTCAGGGAAAGGAAGAAAGGTAAAAAAAAAAAGCTGCTCTTTCTACTGTGGACAAAAAATTAACTTTCTCACCATGAATAGAGAAATGGGGAGAGGAGTCTTGCTACAGCTCCACTGAGCCCAAAACACCAGCCACACAAGCTGAAGTCATATTGCTCCATCAGGGCAGGTAGTTACTATTGCTGCTGAAGCACAAAGCCATTCGGAGCTATATTTAAAAGCTTACTGTAGGCTCCATGCTTTGGGGGAAAATATCAGAGCTCCCCCTTCTCCCCTAGTTTTCTGCTTTTGTTTGTACTTATAGAGGGACTTCTTTTCAGGTCAAAACAAAACAAAACTCTTTCTATATAAAGATATGTGCAAAGCAAAAGCAACTGTAGAATTAAGACACTCATAAAAATTGCTTGCCCTGTTCACTTTTAATATTTTAATTTAAAAGCTTGAGTAGTGAGAGAAACAGTGTTAGCAGCTCTTTCTCAACTGAAGTCCATTCTCACTGAGATTTCCAACTATGAACTGTAAGAAAGTGAAACCCACCAAACTTGACACACTTAATAATTCTAAAGGAGAAAATGTACCAGGAAATAACAGAAAAAGAAAAAAAGTAATTTTCTTTAAAGCTTTCAAAATGCAAATAAGATACGTTAGAACTGCTCATTTATCCGAGCATGGAAAGTAGAAGTACTATTGATCAAACAGATAAAAATAGAGGCAGGGGGAGCCCGCTGATATACACTGTTTAAACACATGCTTTCCTAATGTGTTAGGCTTTGGCAGAGACCAGGGAAATACTTTCATTTGATTTTCTGGTTAAAAAGTTGGCAGCACATCTCTGTTCAGAAAACAACTTAATCCAAGGAGTTTACACTGCAAATATAATTAAAACTGTTTTTCTTCTTATAAGTACACTTTACGCATCTCATAAATAGAAGCTCTGAAACTGCGGCATTGAAAGTTTGTTCTTAATCTTTTGTAATCCCTGGAAGAGATGAACACATATACCTGCAGAATAGCAAACATAACTGTATGTGTAAAAGTCTCCATATAGGAAACAGGATTTTAGAAGTCCTTTTAAAAGGCCTAGTGCAGTCTTTGATAAGAAGATAATTTTGCTGGGCTTATAAGTGTGCAATTATTACACACATTACATGTTTTTAAGGTAGCTCTATAGGAACTCTTCCTCTGTTTGTCCTTTAAAAAGCATGTTTGTCATTGTGCTTCCCTCCTACTCCATGGAGAGAAAATATTTTTCTCTCTGTTTGAACTGTCTTTCTATTTTAGAATAGGAACCAGAATCTGGCAAAACAAAATCATGTTGTGCTTGCAGCTCAGCTGAAACAAGACCTATAAAGACTTCAAGGATCGGTGGCTTATCTCATACAGCAGCAGCTTGCCAAAATTGTCCTAACTCACATCACCCTGGTTCACAGCCCTATTACGAACATGTTCCTCCCACACCTATTAATCATCACCCATTACCTATTTACCAACCAGCAGCATATTACTCCTGGAGACGTATGATTGAAGCCTCAGTAAAGAGGCTTGTAGTTCCTTCCATAGCACTTAGAAAAGAATAATCTTC
The DNA here is from genome assembly GCF_018139145.2 of Gymnogyps californianus. Taxonomy (NCBI): domain Eukaryota; kingdom Metazoa; phylum Chordata; class Aves; order Accipitriformes; family Cathartidae; genus Gymnogyps; species Gymnogyps californianus. The sequence continues at coordinate 44,811,877 of NC_059472.1, forward strand.
CTCTTTTGTATTGAACGGGAGCTCTCAGCATTGTTTGTGCTTCTATCCAGTGTCTAGAATGGAGGTGGCTTTATTTGACGGGCAGCAAATGCTCGAGGTAGGTCTGCCAAAGCCAGGAGAGCCGCTTTTGAATTAAGGTGCTTGGCAGCATAATCTGACATTTTAATCTGATCCTGAAAAATATCCACCAACAAAAGCCAAACTCCCATTACTAGCCATAGGAGAGCCAAACTCCTACAGCAGTGAACTAGTGCACCAACACTGAACACACAAAGTTTTCAGTTCATACTTCCTTTCTTCATGTCTTTCACATGTTCTTAAACACTTTGCTAAACAAACATGAACAGTGACTGATGAATGATGTAAAGACTTGCAAGCTGGCTTTGAACTACCTCAGGAACAGGCTGCCCAGGGAGGTGGTAGACGCCCCATCCCTGGAAACATTCAAGCTCATGTTGGACAGGGCTCTGAGCAACCTGATCTAGTTGAAGATGTCCCTGCTCATTGCAGGGGGGTTGGAATTGATGACCTTTAAAGGTCCCTTCCAACTCAAACTATGCTATGATTCTATGATTCAGGCAGGAAGGAGCTACAGCCTGGATCTGGCAACACAGGGTTTAGCAGCAGTCCGAGAGGTCACCCAATCAACAGAACAAATGAATCCACACCACTCTCCTTGCTGCCGGTATGGGACTGCTACTGGCTCCTTAGCTACTGGCTTAAACATTAGCTAGAGGATATCTCTGTTTACTGCAGTTTAGAAGTACCATAAAACGGTGAAAGTAAATTGCTGAGTATGAGACAACAGCTAAAATTTTGCCTAGTGTTGCCAGTCAGATTGCAATTAATATATTTAACCTAAACAATTTCATTTGCTTCCCTACCTTCCTTTCGGTGCTCCCAAGCAGCACAAAAGTTACATTCAGGATGAAATCTAAATACAGAGATATTGCCATTTCCACAGCACGCAAAAAGCTTTGATATTTCCCCAAATCTCAGCAGTTTGACTAGAATGATAATTCAGTGTAAAGCTAACCATCTTGCTTCAGGCTTGTTCTGCCTGCCAAAGGAAAACGAAAAGCCCCCTTTTAGCACAAGTAGATTTTTCTTGTATTTTTCTAAGTGGGGGAAAAGAAATTCTTGTTAGATACCCAATCATCTGATGAACAGCTATTTTCTATCCCTTCTATACCACATACCCTGGAACTTTTCAGTGCTGTAAGTTGCAATCCTGTTAGCTCAATGAGTGATATCTCATTGTGAAAGCCTTGTACATATTACATGAAATTATTTTATTTAATAACATTTACTCCCACTAAGGATGAGAAATATACTTACTGGAGGTGCTATAAATTTATACAGGGAAGATCCCCTCAGTGCTAGAAACTTTGGTGTGTACATTCGATCCTGAAGGGAGTCTTGTTCCCGTTCTTCTGTCCAGCCCATGTAGACTATCTGACAGCAAAATCAATAGTGTTGACAAATTCCTCAGACACTTTCTTCAAATGAATTACAAATATTTCATGCAAGTAAGTTGATGTTTGTCAAATTTTACATAGCTGCAAACTTTGAACCACTGAAACAATATGGTGTATTGCCAGTTCACTTACAATCACATACTTGTATAAAGGATGCCTGTTATGACAATCCAAAAACATCAGAACAAATATTTATTGTACTAGCAACAACACAAAAGCTAAACCACATACTCAGTGGATGTTGAAGGTCTATTATCTCATTAAAAGCTCCCTGAAGTAATTCTACATATTTGCTGACAGATCAGGTCAGAGAAATTTAATGCAAGTGAAGTGTAAGGAACCACTAGGCAGGAATACAAAATCAAGTAACTGTTGTTACACTGCAACGTAGATACAGTATCCACATACAAGTTCACAATTATGCATTAAACAAAATGATCTTACAAATTTTATTTCCAGATAATGACAAGCTTTTTTTTTTTCCCCTCTGAAAATCCGTATGTAGGAGTTTTGAACCTCTTGCTTAGGAATAGCAAATTAACAGACTGTTTTCAGACACTATTTTGAACAGACTTCATCTACAGCTAAGAAGTAACCAGAATGCTGTCGACTCTTACCACTACTTGCAGATCTTCCGACATAGATGTATGAACTAGAACTTATTCAAACCCATTTTAGGATCTAATTCCCTACCTATCCATCTATTAAGTTTGAGTAATTTAATATCAAATCCTCAAAGAGTAACAGAGTATGAGTCACCGCTATGCTAACTTCTGGAGAACATCTGAACAGGGAGTAGACACATGCAACTTCTGATTTATAACCATGCCATTAGTAATAAAATACAATTTCCAGTGTGCACTGGTACACTACTGCTATGGAAAATAGATCGACCCATATTTCATACAGTGCTGCTAATGGAATAGATCTATTTTTAAATCTCTTTGTGAAACTGATTTCTACATTAACTAGGCATGGGGCATGCTCTGTCTTAAATGTCAGTAATGAACATGTAAGGAAAACAGTTTAGGAAAAATAACTACAACCATATTAATAATCAATGAGTTAGTAAGTTTACCAATGGTATAAATGTACGTAAAATGAATGTTTGTATGCATGTTTTATCCTTCGAGATTTTGTATGTCACATACTTTTTAAAAAGCGATTTACACAAGTTTATTTCATTACTGTTGGGAAGAGGATCTTCATCAACAGTTCATGGAATACACATTAAAATAAATGGGGGGGGTGTCTGTTGTTTCTTTTTTTTTTTCCCCTGTCTTTTTTTCTATTGCATTGTATTGTAACACACTGGAAATTAATGTTTTTTTCAAATCCCCATGTATGAAATGTACATTACTACTCTCCATCACAGTTTATTAGATATTTTATGGTCTATAAACAGAGGCAGGGAGAAGGTCCATTCCTCTAACACTTACTTACAGTGAAACCTCAACATTTAATTCTTTTGCCAATAGCAAACACTAATACTGTAATATAGTTTCAGGTCCAATGAATAACATGTGTTTAAATATCTGCTGCTTTGGTGATTAAACAAGTTTATAAAACTCAAAAAGAAGACAGAGCTGTATCACAACACTCAAGAATCAAGCAGAGTGCTCAACACTATATTGTCGTGCAATAACTAAAAAGCCACGTTCTCCGAAATCTCATTCATTCCTGAATGAATAAATAGTCAGAAAAAAACCCAGCTGACAGGTACAGTAAGAGAAGTTTTAAATTATTTCAATTCAATGTTTTTTCAGATTTCCCTCATTTCTGCTGTTTCGTATGTTATCCAATGCAGGATAACATATGGATCCCCATCCCTCTGACCTGGTAGGAATTGTAGAGCTCAGTGACTGAGAGGGGCTACACAGAAGAGTAAAATTAGTATAAAAAATTGTTCTACTATGTGCAGAAGTTTGGCACATTTTCCTCTCTGTAACTGAAAGAGAATAAATGATCTCTAATTTCTAGCAATTGAGACATCTATGTTTTTAAATTAATTAAACTGAATTGATTTGGTTCTATCTTGATTTGTTTCATTAAAATCAGACATGTAGTAAGATATCATCTTGCCTGATGATATTTAATATCACTGTAGCACTGTATGTAATCTGTTTTCAGTTAGTGTTTTTCTTTTTCACATTCCTCATTTCTCTTTCTACTATTCATCAGAATAACAGGATACAGTCACTCATGCTGTGCAGTTGTATTGATATTTCACATTCGATTGCCTTAATACTAAGGCAGCCATGAGATTTAAGGCAATTGCTCCTTTAGATATTTCTCCCTTGCCTCTGTAGATCATGAGGAGAAATTAGATTGATTTTTCAGACAACCTGCTGTACCAAGGTTATATTAACAAAAAGGTATTTCTCCCTCAGACTAAACACCTACTATTAAACACACAGAACTGTTAAGCAAAGGCTGTATGATTATAATTAGGAACACTTACAAAGTTGTTTGAGTGCACATGCATATTCACGTGTGGATTAAAATAGCATGGGCTAGATTCTGGAAAACAGGGCAAAACTGAACAAACACTTGATAACTATTTTACTTATGTGTTCCTAAAGTGGTCTCAGTTTATCTAAACACACTGAACATGTGAAGTTAGAGAAAATATTGTAATATGAAGCTGAGAAACTGTTGAAAATTTTTCACTTATGAGATAAAATAGAGGCCATGTTCTTGAGACTTTTCTGTTACTGGTAAACATTTTGACTTCTAAAAAAGCTTTGACTATGAACAACTTCAAGAAAATTATTTATTTGGAAAGGGATCTTAACTTTCCAAATTAATAGTTCATGTGTATATATGTACTGAAATAGTGGATGAATACGAAATTTGACTTGTGAGTTTTGGAACATATCTTAATGCTGTACATGTGGACTTGGCCCAAAATATGGAATTTCATGAGATTGTATTTGAAAAGAAATGTTTACAACCACAGACACATGATGAATGGAAATAAATGTGAATCACAAATAGACAGTGCATAGCATGCCCCTTTATAAATTTAAAAACCAGGTTAGTTTTTTAATCTTAGAAAAGTTCTTTTGAGTCCCTATAAACTGCTGACCATTATCAACAAAGGTGGCAGTGATGGGGAAAACAGATTTTATTTGTGATAACATTCCACTTAAAAGATAATTTTTGCAGTCCTGGTTTCTAACTTACCTGAAGCAGCTCATTCTTCAAAATCAAATGGTGACACAAATTAGTTAACTTAGTGGCTGCTGGTTCAGTAACAAAGATTCAATAAGTTATTATGGTTTATGAGTTAAATCATGTACAGTTTAAAAAAATCTATATCTAAATGATAAATGAAACAGGACAGTTTCTTCAGTCAAAAATCCATAATCTCCTAATTTAGTATGTACTTACATCACATGAACATCCTAATCAAGCAAGATAAATTGCCATAAGTTGCCATATTTCATATCAGTCCAACATACTGCTAAAATGACTTAAATCGCCTTGACTTTCAGAGAGACCTATCCAGAGTTTTTACACACATTTTATTATATTTTAGGAAGAGCAGTGAGGTAAAAATACAAGAAAATTTCCCCAAAATGAAATGTAAAATGTATGTGACATTAAATGAGTGAGGTGATTCAAAGATCAGAACAGATGCACTGACAACTTTTTATCTTGGAAGTCTCATATTCATACTCACATTATGTGAAACAGTGCTGTAGGACAACAGGATATACATGGAGTCAGAAGACAAATGAATATGTCAGACAACACAGGGGAAAAATGATGAGGGATGAGGAACTCAGGTAATGCTCTCTGCCCTGGTTTTAATATCGTTTTCTCTGTATCACAGTCTCAAAATGCATTATAGTCAACTGTTAGCAGGAAAAAATAAAACCACACTAAAATGGAACAAAAAGTGTGACCGTAATGCAATCATTGGCAAAAACAGTCCTGTATTTAAAAGGTTCAGGATTTTTATGCTAAGTAAGATTTTTTTTTTCAAAGTCAACAGAAGAACTAATCATATACAATTTTGAATGAATGCTAGAAAAATTTTGCTCTACTGTACATACAGTCAAAATCTCTCCTATCCTATTTTTCAGGTTTGTGAAAAGCCTGGTAATTTTTCATAATTTTTTTTTTTTAAATTCCTCTGAATTATTTTCTATCTTCTTCACAAAGTCCACTAAAACAAGGCAGTCTGCATAAGAAAAATAATCTCAAAGAAAGAGAAGACAAATGGCAATGAAAGATTGTTTTACATATGTTTCAGATTAGATTTAAAATAATTCAAAGCCTCATTTGCTTCATTATATTTTGTGACAAATAAACATCAGTAATGGTCAGTATTTTCTAGAAAATTATGCCACGAAATTATTAACAGCAAAGGAACAGCTTTGGCAAATATCCCCTTTGACTTTTATTTCTAAACTTCAAAATTTAGACATGAACTATTTTTGGTTTGAAATCTGGATGGACATGGTCCTGGGTAACCTGCTCTAGGTGATCTTGCTTGAACAGGGGGGTTGGGCAAGATGACCTTCAGAGGTTCCTTATGACCTCAACCATACTGTAATTCTGTGAAATAAGAAAAATTATGAATGTATAAAAACAGAAAATGATTGCTTGCAAAATAGTTTCCCCCTTCAGTTCTCCTCTGTTGTATCTCCTCCTTTCTATTCTACGTGTTTTAGAGCTATCACTGACAAAGATCACCTTCTTGTTTTTGAACCACCTACCTACTAATAGATTATTCATTCTCCCAGCATTTCACTTATTATTGGAGATCATAAAATTATTATGGGAAATTATAAGACTACACATTTATTGTATCTCATATAGCTTAATTTCCTTCTGGCTAAGAACTCATGTTGTCATCTTGTTACCAGACCAAGGCTGAGTACAGGTTTTCCATTTGGTTTTGTCCTGTTCTGTTTTTTAAATGATCACACAAAAATTAAGGAAATATTTAGGGGTCTTAAAGCAAACACTACCAGAGAAAGCAGAAAATACTTCTTAGTTATGGAAGATTCTATTTCCCTTATGCTCCAGATAACTGAAAACTGATATCAACAACTGAAAACAGAGTATATTTGCTTTCTTAGCATACAATATCATAATCAGAGTGAAGACACTTGTTTAGGGTTACAAAACTTGCCTGGACCTCTGCAGACATCCGTCCAACATTAACAGCACTGCTTGAAAAACCTGCATTGCAGTTTACATTACATCCAACAGCATCTCATGAGAAATCACCTACTGAATTTACGAGCAGGCATGAGGAGGGCTGTAAATATTAATCCAGGATAAATTTCTGGGTTTTTTGAGGGTTTAAACTGATAACAGTGCAACATAGAAAGCTCAACACTCAGGTGGCAAGAAAGTAAACATCATCTATTCTAAAGCCTAGTATCTTGACTGTGTTTAGGACTTATCTTTTGATTAATGACTTTTTTTTTCCTCTTCTAAATGTACACAGTAAAAATGTAATATATTTTTAAGGCTCTAAAATATAAATGGGTCAAACAAAAAAATATTTCAGATAATCGAGCTGGAGGGCACGGCCTCTCCTTTCCGATGAACAATGTGTCACATTCATCTTTGTCACCTCAGGTTAGACTACTGAAACATGCTGAATGAAGAAAAAGATCAGAATATTACAAGTCACTAGACAGTGTCTTTCAGACTTTTGATGGTGCCACCGAGCAACCAACTGACGTATTTGTCTTTCTCAGGTACCAGTGCGAGTGAATCACTTACGGAAACATTTATTATCATTCTTAACTCACCCCAGGAGTAGTTTTCAATTAGATTTCAATGACTGGTTCCAGATATTGTTTTGATTTCCATTTTCTGTTTCTCTGAAAAGGACTGGTAAGCAGAACTTGGACAGGACTAGTGCAATTTAGGCTGTCTGGCTGTCTCTGTGAGATCATACTACTCATGTAGCTGCTTTGCTCACATCCTGAAAGCCTGCTAAATCTCTGCTTTCTGAGCTCCATCCAAAGGAGAAGGTAATGATAAAAGTGACTGACTATACAGAAAATGCAGTCAATGGGTAATAGGTTAGACTTGTTTGAAATTACTTTTAGTAATACATGTTTTGAGTTTGCATAACATTAAAATCACATTTCTATAGAATTAGATGTTTACACTTCAAAGTGCTCACAAAGCCAGAATAAAACTGCAAATACTCAGTGTATACTTAAAGCTGTCTTTTAAGTCTCTGGTCTTGCTGCTTGCAAAATAAACATATCTGACAGAAATCCCTTTTTTGGTAACAATGACTTCACAAGATCTGACTTGGAAATATTTTTATACCTTTGTAAGATTGATGTTTGAACTATTCACAAAATTAGCAGTGCAGATATATATGTAAGTATACAAAAGTCTGTTTAGACTTAAAATATTATATTTAAATACTTTATCCTCTGATGAAATGAACATCAAAATTCTATGGAATAATGCTATTCATGGCTACTGGGTGACAACTACTAGGGAACCAAATTTTTACTTTCCATTCAAATGGAAAGTAAAATAGTAATTTAAATGGCAATACTTACAAACTGATTAAAATAGCTATTAATGTTTGGAAAATCTCTTTTGCTATTTATACTGAGAAACAATTACTTTTTGTCCTATCTGATTATCAAAAGAAAAAGACTTCTGCAAGCTTAGAGTGTTCTTAAGGTTTTCACAGGGCTCTCAGAGAACACAATTACTACTTATATACTCCCAGAATAATAAATATAATCTCCAAAAATATTTTAATAAATTTAGACTAGAATTACATTGCCTTTTAGCAATTCATTCATTTTTTTAAGCAGTCAATGCATGTAACTGAAAGAAGAAAAAGTCATCAAGAGGTGAAATTTTATTTTCAAAGTACAATCAGTTTTCTGCATAAATCCACTGGTTTTCAGCTTTCATAATCCATGTTCAGTTAATGAATTGTTTTGAATGAAGAGTGTGACTGAAGAAGTAGGAGTAGTGACATGGGTTTTATTTCCTTCTTTACCAGCATCATGATTTTGCTGTGAGAAAGAAGGTCTAGGAAAGGTCAACTGGTGGTTAGGTAACTTCTTTTTATTATGAAAAAAATTGGTAAAGGTTCAAGGAAAGTTGCTAATTTCTAAGAACTCACAGCATCAAGGGAAGGACTGCACTATTACAACAAGCTAAAACACTATTTGAACCCAAGTTTCACATTCACAGAAATGCACAGAGTGAAGCAACTATTTGAGCCAATTCAAAAATAATAATATATATAATTCTTCAAAGATTAACGACTACTGCAATCAGAAGCATGATGGCAAGTGATACATGACACTGTTGGGTACGGTGTTGCCAGCATTTCTTTACAACCATTAATGGGGATGGATGTCTCTCTCAAGCAAAGTTAGCTATTGAATTTTCTTATTAAATTTCTGGACATCAGTATCTCCAGCAACTGCCAATCAGTGCATAGCAGCAAAGTTTACTAAGAGAAGGGAAATAATGAAGAAGTCTTATCTACTGGTGGATTAGTCAGAAATAACTGAAGGCCACACAGCTCTCCTACAGAATGTGAAAATCTACAGATGAGAAGTTTTGATGCATCTGCACAGTGTCTTTGGTGGATCAGTAAAGAATACTCCCTAAGGTCAGTCTAATGACCTGAATGCCATTAGGAAATCAAGCATGTATTTATGCTTATTTCATACTTCCTAGCCACATATCATCTGAGTATTCTGAAACCCATAGATTTTTCAATTTTTTTTTTTGCTTTTAAAAGGATTTTCAGTGGATTTTGAATGGCTTATGAAGACTACTTTTGAAAAAATTACAGCTGAATGGATAAAACTTGCAGCATTTTAATAAACTGGTCCCAAAGAGTATTCATCTTTCACTACAGCTAAATAGAGATAACATTATGGGTCACTCCTTTTCTCTTTCACCTGCCTTCAGAGTTTGAACTTTCAATCACAACAGCCTGAAAAATAAACTATTTTTATATATAAAAAAAAATATTCTGCAATTGAAATCCAGAGTATGTATCTTGCTAAATCTACAGAAAGAGATTTATTCACTATGTCTGTCTTGTGGCATTATGGCAAAGAAATCATGTATCAAAGCACATTTGATGTCTTTTAGTACTTAAAAAATACTGAATTGAATTATTTCTCTTGGCAAGTGATGTTACGAAATCTCCATTCTTAAAGATATTCAGAACTTGACTGGGGAAAGTCCTGAGCAACTTGATTTATGTTGGCCATTCTCTGAGCAGGATTTTGACCAGATGACCTACAACTACTCATCCAATCTAAATAATTCTGTGATTCTGTGAGTCTTTGATCTCAAAGTAGTCATATCCATCTTTGAATCTGTTTTAAAATAGTCCTGACTTACTATTCTTAGCAAACCAGCTTCAGCACTGCTTTTATTACAGTGCCACATTATTCTTCGGTGGCACACACAGTACTACATACCAAATGCAGTAGTTCACATTTCATAATCCATTTGTAGCTGTCCAGGATTTTCTAAACTCACCCATTTTGTATCTACCCTAATTTTCAGTGGGGCAGGGTATCAAACTTCTCACTGCAGACTTTCATCCTTAAAATACACTCTGGAAAGGAATTTTTAGTACAGACTGCTTGCAGGTAAGGCACCCTTGAGATTGAAGACAGTAGGACTCTTCTATTGCTCATAAGCAGCTATTGAGAAATGAAAGATTAATCCTATCATCCCTCCTCAGTTGTTAATGGGGCGGGGGGAGAGATTGGTTATGATTTGTGAAGGACCTTGATATTCTATGGAGATCGAGGAGGAAGGGAAAGAGGAGGTGAGAAGTCAGATGAGAAGAGAATGGAATTGGTAAATATCTTGAAATTACTTGAAATTCAATTGACTTTCTAAACAGAATGGAAAAGCTGGCATGTAAAGGACTAAAGTAATGATGTATAACTTGCACCCTTACACATTCTTAAAGTAAATATAAATCTTCCTAAATTAATTACTAAGAAAGAAGGAGAAGTGGGCCTACTCTGGAATGTACTTTGGATACCACTTTATGTATCAATTTTCAAACAGTGGTATCCAACTACAGCTGTGTTGAGAAAGAGAACCAGAACGCAGTCCCATTCTGAAAGACAGTAAGGTAGAGGAAACCTACTGCTAAAATACCTCCTCCAGGAGCTAAGAAAAACCTTAGGGGATGATCAGATCAAGAACATGATATTCAGTATAGTCTACATAATATTGTTTTCATGCTTCTCTTCATAACTTATTTTTTAACAAGCTGATCTTTTTTGCTTTGTTACAATAAAGCCTGTTTTAATTTGCCTGGTGTTTAGATTGAACCTAGGCTATCCTGAAGGATCTTTTGCTGGTCATATGTCAGCTGCAATGGCAGCCTACTTCAGCAGGAGGGGAAGGAGAGGCTGCCATATTATCTCACCTACCACCGTTAGGGCAGGCTTGTGGGAGCAATAGGTTGGAGTGATGAGTGACTACTGCTTCTGTTAAGCAAGCACCATAAACAGTAGGCTGTTAAACAAATAATGGGAAGCAGCGTGACTTCTGGCTATATATTTAAAGAAAGCAGTTAGAAACTGCATACTGCTGTATCTTGATCCTGCTGGACTTCAGGGGTACTCTCAGCATGCCAGTTGGATTGAATGCTTCTGGACACTCAGCACTTACACACCACCAGAGCCATCAGGTAGAGACTTGTTTTAGAGAAAGAAGCCAGATATCTGTCTGGACCTTGGTCAGAAGTTCGGGGCCACAGGATTGCCCATCTACTGCTTCAGGCCCTTTCGCCTCTCCAGACCTGCACCATTTTCCAGAATCATTCTTCATAAGTAAAGGTGGACTTTTTTTGGTTCTAAACCCAGCGTCACTGAGAGATATTCCAACAAGGAAAATGGTTTTTATTAAATAAATAAATAAATAAATAAATATTTTTTTCAGTTGTCAGCTCCTGAGAATAATTTATCTATTTGCCGCTGCTAAATTTCTATTTGCTGTGTCACAAAATAGGATGGACTTAATAAGTTTTGTTTCCCAAAATAGTAAGATTGAAAGCAAAAGTTCTCTAATGTGTTAAACATATAACAGATATTACTCACTAAACAGTGTCTCCTTACCAGGAAATATAACTGATTAAAAGGACAAAAAAGTGTCCTCATAGTATGAATTTCTAGGGGATGTTTCTGTATTTGCAATTCACTACATTTTTTAACATGTCCCATCAATTTTATTGTCAGTTTTCCTTCAGACATTTTCAGTGATTAATACTTCTTGGGGTTTTTTTCCTTCTTCATTTGTAGGTAACCCATAAATTGTCAATTGCTTTGTACTATTTTACACATCAACTATTTTCAGAAATTCAGGTAGCAACTGTATCACCAGTACCATGGACTATTATTGTGATGAAAGGGAAAAGATCAATGACCATCTATGGTCCACAGAATTCTGTTTAGCCCCTTCTCTTAGAAGTTCAAGAGACTAAATATTTTTCCTTTCACAGGGTATGATATGAAGCACCGTTCATCTGCATAGATGTAAAATAAGTGAATGACAAAAAATGAAATGCTTATTCACCTCTCCTCTTGAACTAAACTGTAATTAAAAATACTTTCTGTAAGCCTTTTGAGTCCCATGTGCTCCTTCAATAGAACATCTACAGTTAAAGTATATGCTTCATTGATTCCAATTAATATATTTAGATGATACAATTCCCTGAGGAATAATGTGTGTATAGGCTTACTGAACACCTTCATTCTAATCTACTAAAATTAACGTTATTCTTGGGAACTTTCACACTCACTTGATGCAATAAAAAAGACATTACAATAAAGCCTTGCAATGTTTTTATTTCTAGCCTCAGCCTCCAATGAAAATCCTAAAATGGCCAGACAGAACAAATTCATATCTGGTAAGCTATAGATATTAACAATTCCTGATTTAAGGTGAGGTTAGAGAAAAGAAAAAGTTTTCCCCATACTTAATCTTTCTAAGTATAACTATAAAAAAAAGATGACATATCTTTTGTGGGTATGGTGACTCAATTTCTCTCCTTTTCTTATTTCCTCTCTTTGTTACCACTTTTCAGGAACTTGTCAGATAGCAAAGAGGTACAGGACATATGCATCATTCAAGGCATCTATTTCTAAAGAAGGATGCTGAAATTTGTTTCCTGTCCTCCTGCTTTGTTGGCCTGTTTGGATAGCAGCTAAAAATCCTGTCTAACAATAAAATACATGAAAAAGATGCAATCATTTATTCTATTAGAATAAAAAATGGCCCTTTCTTGATTTAACATTTGCTACTTATGCTTCCAGTCTCAGACATCATAAATACCCAACACCCCCCCCCACCCACCACCCCCAAACTGTCTTTTCAGTTGCAGGTATCCCTTTCACTGTCCTATTTATGTTACACATCCCATTTCTTGGGTAAGTGGCAAAATATCAGATCCAAATATGTTTAGAAACTTAAAGCAGGATTTAATTATGTCATGCATATAAATAGAACACAAGGATAAAATGATGCAACAAAAGCAATCCCTTTGATTGCTATTTAAATTCAGTGGTTTCTCACTGTCTGACCTCATCACAGATACAGAATTATGCTTCTGGGAAGAACTGCAAGTATTTATCCATATTAAGGCTTTATGATAAATCACGAAGCAATGATTCCTCTGCCTAAAACTGCTGGGGGGGTTTCTGATTTGCAAGAACCCTGGATGCATACAGGCAGGGTCAGGTTCATTAAGAAATGTTAAGATCATATTGTTGCAAAAAATAGCAGCTGAAGGGAAAGCCCTTATTATGGCAACCCAGCAATTACAGCACTCGCAAAGTCAGTGTGTCAAACCTGTATTTTTCATCTTCTAACCTAACCATCAAGCTAAAAGCTGAGGTATACAGCTCCTGTTGAAGCTATGACACTATGCAGAAAGATGTGCAAGACCTGTGGGATCAGAAAGAGTCTGATTTCACACCTGAGAGGAGCGTAAAGCAAGGTGAAAGATCTGGTAAGAACACCTTAATCTGGAAAGCAGTAGATCGAGCTGTCCACTTACCAGTTTAATACTTTTAAGCCATGACTGTCACCCAAAAATAGGCATAAACATTTTATTTCGTAAAGTATATGTATTTATTTATTTATCCATTTATCTATCTATATATTTATTTAGAGCACTAACTTCCATTAATTTCTTAGAAAGAGTCTTTGTGGAAGCATTCAGAGCTTTGAACCTGACATGAATGAAGCTTTGACTCAGACCTCTAAGCCACAAAGAGAGAAGGGCTATCAGACTTGTCCTTGTGAGCTGCCCGAGGTAGTGCTACACCCCAGCTGTTTTGGATCTTATCCCAATGGTTCTCTGTTCTTCAGGAACCAAATGGGTAACAGCTAGGCATCACATCACTTCCCTGCAGACTCCTAAGTCCTCTCTGTAATCTACCCTTGAAATGTCACTAAAATACGTACAATATCTAGCAACTCTTCTTCCAGAACCAGAAAATAAGTAACATTTGTTTATCTGTTTATCGATTTAGGATTCCACTTAATAACACCTAGTTGCGGAACATGTCTTTTTATTTCACTCAATTTTAAATGTCTACAATAGAGCAAGGCATTTAGACTCCCCTCGTTCACCTGCCCTATTTAAACCTTTAGTGGAGAATACAGTACATTCATCCCTGTATTGACTAAAATCTGAACACAGACCTAACACGTATCTGGTCACTAAATCTGGTCAGGCAAAACCTACCCTTACTGAAAGCAATTTTCAGGGAGTGACATTAATATTGCAGAGAAAAAATTAACTAACTAATACTTGTTATACTAACGAGTTAGTATTAGGAAAAAAACATGAGAAGATAAATGAGAAAAATATGTAAATGAGGATGAAATCTATACTTGAGGCAAAATTGAATTTGCTGGACATGCAGAAATGATTTGATACACAGCTTGAGACTTATAGTTTGAGATTTAAATAAGAACTTAGTCTAATCACTCTTTTCTATCATCTAAATTTCCAG